>NC_047557.1:22709507-23949007 GCF_012275295.1 Melopsittacus undulatus | reverse complement strand
TAATATGATGCACATAATAAGTGAAGGTGTCACTTTCATCTTTTGAAGTCTACTTCATTTTGCTAGAGACATAATAGCAAAACCATCCCCAGATGATGTAACTTCTAAAGCTTACACTTAAAAGTTCTACTTTACTAAGGCTCTTGCAGTATTTTTTTTCTGCATTCCAGCTCACCTTGTCAATCTTAAAGTTTGAGTTTTAAGAAGCCCAAAGTTAAAGAACATTGTAATGGTTTGATGTGGTGTTTGATTAGTTTGAGATGGAGCTTCCAGTGGGGACTCCTCTATCTGACCTCAGACTCACTTATTAACCAAATAAACTTTGAAAGATTGTAAAGTCCTTGTTAATTTGTCAGGGAGCTGGGATAAGATTTGTGTTTGTAATCATACTTGAGGAGCCATGGTAATTTATCCTGCAAATGCTCAGGTGTGAGCTTAAATTTAGCTGTTGTTTTCAGTGAAGCACTTGTGTATTTGAAGTTCAGCAGGAGCTGATGTGTTTTCCAGAACTAGATCCTAATTAGGTCCTAAAATTGGTACAGGTCAAATAATACCAGAACTAATATGTGAAAAGCAGCTATGTATCATGTTCTAAATGAGAAGGTACCTTTAAGTTTTCCTCTGTCTAGTGGAACCCTGTGACACAAAACAGCCACATTTGTCTGTTAACTAGCATTCTCCATGACATATTAATGAAAATTAAGAGATGTATATTTTCTGTGCCAGCATCACCTTGGCATTTATTAACTGTCCAAGCTAAAAACTAACCTTATATAAAAATAATGAAAACATGAATCCAATGTGACTTGATCTCTATAGTTAATGGTCTCATTAGTAATGCCACTGGTTTAAATGATAGTAGAATTACTCAATATGCACATTAATGTAACACAGTGATAGATTATTAATTATCCAAATGCTGAAATAAATTAATTCCTCATATAATTCCAGGGAAGTCACATAATTCCATAAATAAAATTGATCCGTGTTATTCTAGATATGATTTTTATGACTCAAATAATACTGATTCACTATCTAAACATCTGATAAAAGTCCAGACAGGCTTTCTAAACAATCAGAAGACCATGAAATGATCATTGGGGTTCTTTTTAGGGTTGTAGGGCTGGAAGGCCTTAAGAGGCTGGAATACAGGAGCAATGATGCCCAGGTTATTCGTGGCAGATGTTTGTCTAATCTGCTCTGAAGAAATCTTGAATGATGGAGATTCCACACAGCAATCTATTCCCCTGCTTGACATCGGTAGTGTACGTAAATCATAAAGCATTCAGGGATGCTGAAATAAGACACGCTATATGCCTGCCTTTTCTAACAATTAAAAAATATTAGGGACTCAAGCAATTTTGATGATTTGTTGATTTGTGACCTTGATTTTTATTTGTTATGTTTGCAGGTCTATGTGCTAATCAGACATGGAGGTAGATCCAAAATCACATTGTACAGCATTACCCACTAGATAATGATGTAATGATGTTAATACAAAACAAGCCCATCCAAAGAGTTGGTCTATATCCTAACTTGTTGTTAGGGAAGTATGTGCTGAGTCTTGTGTGAATGCCTCTAACTTGACACCAATGATATCACTGAAGTTTCCTCACCTAAACCCTCCCACCTTAATCCAGCTAAAAAGAAGGTTCAGAGATCTGATTTTATCAGAATTCCATAACTGAAATAAATTAATTTTCCCAGTAACCTTTAGGGGACTAGTTTGTGGTGCTTTAATGATATCTCTGCATGAATCAATGTTTTACACAGAATTGCCTTGACTTTCACAAATACCTAGAGGGTGGCTAACTGATTGCCAGCCTCCTTAAGCAGCATTGATTTCACTGCTGCAATATTCAGGTGATGAGGTAATTGCATCTTATCAGCTTATTGAAAAAGTCTAGTTAAAGCAGTCAATGGCCATGGACTTATTCAACTTCCTAATTTCTCTTTCGTTGCTGTTCTCATTTTTATCTTTTGGTTTTTGATCCATTGTGTCTGAGCTCTGCAAGGTAGGGTGGAGGTCGTGGCATTGTTATATATCCACAGATATCACAGGTTACAACTACTTTTCTCCATTCTTGGCAAAGGTAGAAAGGTGCTGACGAACTCAGGCTTTCAGGGGTGCTCACTGTGTCGGGCATATGAAGGTAACTGGAGTTTGGCTCAGGAGAGAATTTGTGCAAGAAATACGTGTTAGGTTGACCGTATGAAGGTCGTGTAGTACCTGTATGAGATATTCATGACAACGGGCTTTGCAATATAAGGGGGATCTGGGAGTCACCACAAGTGTGATAACACAGGTTGCTCATGCTGTGAAACTTCACTGCCTTCTGGTGCTCGCATTGACATGAATGCTATTTAATGCCAAATTGGCCATACTGGTTCAGAGAGCTTACAGGCTCTCTGATGGCATCCACAGCTCTGCATGCAGTCTGCAAGACCCTTGCCCCAGTCTGAGCTGTGCTACATCTTCACAAGAACCTTCTATATTTTTAGATTACTCTGGCAATTGCCTATTGATCACCAGCTGCCAGAAACTTTAATCTGATTACAGGCAATAAAACTGGTTTCTATCTCTGGCGCCTGACTCAGATTTCAGAGCAAGTATGACATCACCCCTGCTTGCATCTGTGTTGGGTAGCTAATGAAATTACACAAAGGGTTTGAAGACCATTAAAGTCAATGTTGATCTTTATTATTATTAAGAGCACTTTCAAATTTACTGCACCACAGGGCAGGCTTGAAAGCATAATTTTTCAAAGGTGTGTGCATTGCATTGAGTTGCAGTGAAGAGCTTTGCTGGCTGTAGAAGATGCCAGCAGAAAGGAGAATAAATTCTGAAATTAATTGGCCAAAAATCCACATAGCTCCTTTTCTGCACAGACCCACATCCCCATTATTTGGTGATAGAGGGCAAAATAGTGACCCTTGGATAAGAAAGCCTCTGATGGGCTGCTGTGTGTGTGGAGTCAGTGGTTTGCAGAGGTTTTCTCCTCCAGCCTGCTGTGGCTGTAGAGTTGCATGGGATCTCCTTTCCCCCCTGTGGGCGCTGCTGAGCTCCAGGCAGGGGCACTAATCCCAGCACTAGTCTTGGAGTCCTCCCTTTACCTGATCCTGCAGAATGGTTGTGGGTTTTTTTTCTTCCAAAAGTGGATATTGATATTTTGAGGCTTCAACCAAAGGTACATAGATTCTTGATGACCACTTATGTGAAATGCCTCGGGTTCTCTGCTTTTACTTCTATAGTTGCCCCAGCTTCAGTGTTTTATATGAAGGTGAATCTGAATGCAATGGATAAATAGTGGTACTGCCAAAATGCAGAGCTATTTTATGCCGAAGTCTTTGTTCTGTTAAACGGTTTAAAGCACATTATAACACTACACAAGTCATTCCCATGGATATTTTGTATCTGAATATTCATTGCAACTCGTGACATTGTTTATTCAGTACATGTTCAGGATAAAGGAGAATTTTACTCCAAGTGGTGTAGATCTTTTTGTTAGAGTTTCCAATAGGTAAAATTGCTGACTGTATTTTAGAGACACAGGAAAGTGGATGTGGAAGAAAGAGCTTTTTGCCCTGGTTTTGGTATGAGCAGGCAGAGCCTCTGGGGATCCCTGGATTTTGCTTAGGAGAAAGTGTTCCTGATTGGGCTTAAGTTAAATATAAGGTTTTTACAAAAATACAAATTGCTTATGTCACACGTGAGCTTTCAAGTCCAGGTCAGGAAGATGGCTTAGAAGCTAAGCTAAACAAGCGCACAAAGGTTTCCTGAGCATGAGAACCTGCAGGCTGACACAGGATGGGAATCATGCAGATATATTCTCTGTAGAAGTGTTTGGTATGGGTCTCCACAGCAGTTTGACAGCGTTTCAGGACCCAGACTATCTACTGTGTTAGGCAGTGCTGGCAGTGGGACTACTGTCATCTTTGCTCCTCTAGTAAGTTTGCCACATGAAAAAGGCTGTCCCCAGCACAAGAACAGACTGGAGACACCTCTGCCATAATTCTGAGTTGTTGCTTAATCTTCTCAGTGGACAGGAATCAGCCCTGGCCTTGGGATACATACTCATAAACAGATGATACACAGCAGTAGGGCCAAGGTAAGCACACAGGAGCACTGAGGCCTGGAGGAGAACATTGTATTTTGCATATCCAACAGTTTGCAGGTGGAGCTGAAATGCTCATTCATGTATTTCCTACCTGCCTTTTGGTGCATTTGTGAGGGGAGGAGAGACATATCCACAGGAATACTTAGAAACAGTTATTTCTGCCTTTCAATTTTACACTGCCAGGAGGCTCGCAAAGCTTTCATAATGGTCTGTCTTGTCTAAGAAGTGGCTGTGGGAATGGTGTGCTGGTGAGTAATGGTGCCTGATTTTCCAGAGTGAGGCCATTTACAACAATAGAAAGGGTATAATCAAAACGAGTGTGTCATCTGAATCCTTTCTAAGCATCCCTCTATTGAATGTTAATTTTATTTGAAATAGAATTTTTATTTTATTTTTATTTAAATATATTTATGTTTATATATATATATATATATATATATAAAGAGCCTATCACTGTACTGATAAACATTCCTTGGAACCACTCGGAGGTACAGCACCAGCCTCAGCACAGCAGAGCAGCATCAATTAATACTGGCCAGATAAGGAACTGCATAAAAACTGCATAAAGTGACAGGACAAGCAGAGATGTCCCTATGTAAAAAGAATGAATTTCAATCAAGAGGCTAGTCTGAGGAGCTGCCAAGAGGTCTGCACCTCACAAAAAGAAGTCTCCCTCCTGCGGACACCACAGTTTCACTGTTGCTAAATACAAAAAGAGGAAGCAATAGAGGCAAAGTTTTAAAATAATTATGTGCTGTCCTTCCTGAGTGTTTTTGTTCTCTGTAGCAGCACTTCCAGGTGTTGATTTGGATGGAATGGACTCCTACCTATGATAGATTTTTTACCAGGTACTTGCCATGTCAGAACCTGGAGGCTCTGTCCCTGGCACAGCTAAGTTCATCTCCTGAAACAATCAGCCTGGCCAACAGCAGTAAGGTACTCTTTCCTGGGTAGCAGCCATAGATTTTCCTTTTTTAATGTTGGAATTCCACTACATGTACATTAAACATTATGATGGCAGTAATATTAGAACCAATGTCCTGAAAATCAGAAATTCCAGTGAAATTAAGTACTATACAAGGTATTTTCCAGCCTTCTGCACCATCGCCGAAGCCTTGCATATGTTTTGCTCCTTCATTTTCATATATATTATATTTCCGACCAGTGTGCTGCAACATTTTGCAAACCAGTGAGAGCTAGTGGTGCAGTGCTTGGAGGTAGAGATCAGGTTACAAGCATTTGATCTGCACTTGGAGCTTGTGGCTTTGAAATATGGAAGTTGTTTTTGGAAACTGCAAAAAAAAATAATATTCCCGTTTTAGGTAAATGTCTGATGGGGTACTACTGCTCAGGTTGCTCATGTACTAGGGTTTCAGTGGTGCCTGGAAATCTGATGAAAAACCAATCATGCAAGTAAGAAATTAAAATTGGGTTATTCAGTAAATGCCAAACCTGAAAGGTCCTCAGGTTAGAAAAGGCACATACCACTGCAATGAAATCAAGACTATGGCTCCAAAACCGTAGCATGTAACAGCTGTTTGGACACTTGGGGCAAATTTCTGACAAGTCTGAATAAAAACCCTGGAAGCAAGAGCACTCAAAGTAGTAATTAAAAGAAGTAGGTGCTAGTTGAGAGTCCAGCTGAGCATAGATCTATAGCTAAGTCTTTTTAGGCTTTGCGGTGCAGGAAGGCCTTGGATGCCTCAGTGGTGTGAGGGGAGGCTCTTGCCTATCTTTTCAGTGGAAAAGACTTTTCTGAGCAATGCAAGAAGGTGAGGAGGCAAGCATGCCATTTGGTGATTTCACAGCTCACCTTCCCTAATTAGCAAAGAATGAAAAATCTTACCCCTTTTTGGGTGGCCTCCTCTATAAAACAGCCAAGACATTTTGCCTTGCCCTCACCAAGGCACTGCATTTAGCAAGGGCAAAATTCTTGATCAGAGATCAGCAACCAGCTCTACTTAGGGTAAAGCAGCTCAGAGATCTTGGTTTATGGCTTTCTTCATCAGTCCAAGGTCTTGGGTCAAGTGAAGGTAGATGAATCAGATGTCCCAGCACAACCTTAGGAAGAGCAGCTAGTCTGACATCAGCCTTCATTGAGAATATAATGAAAATATGATGATTAAAACTTATAGCATAGTGTTTATTTCAAAACATGTCTTCTCAAACAGGGGTTTTTGGGGCATATGATCTGGTACAGACACAGCCTGTGGTGGTTAGTGTTTGCCCTAGCTACTGCTATCTGTAGCTGTCACTGTTGATTGTGATACCAAGCAGAAAACACTTAGGAAATTGTTTTTAAATGACCTCCATAGCATGAGAGAACAGCCATCTATAAGCAAGTTTGGAGTCACTAAGGGAGCTCAGGCATATTATCTACAGTAGACCTAACTATCATCCTATTATGGAGGATAATTATTATTATCCATTATGGAGTCTAAAGACTTCACTCCCAGCAGACTGTGAGATAGTAAGGTGAGTTTTCATGGGAATAGCCATGAAGATACCTGTTTGTTTGAGGCTTATGCAGAAAGTACCTGTCATTCAACCACTTTTGCTAGTAGGCAGTTTGGTGTTAGCCAAGCCAGAGAGCAACCTCCTATGCTCTTCTCTTCCTTCACCTTTTTCTCACATGTGTATTCACCTTCCCATTCACCTATCTATCATTGATCATAAACTCAATATCAGCCCCACTGCTAGCTGGCAAGATTGCATTGGTCCAGGTTTTTTCTAAAGAGCTTATTCAATAAGTCTGTATCAGTTCCTGTTTTTTTATCACCAGCTGACCCCTTTTCAAAATGCTAGAAATCTTCCTTCCCATGTCAATTGTTACATTTTAGTAGAGTGAAAAGAGAAAAGACAAAGGAAAAGAGAAACCAAACACAAACACAAAAACCTAACCAGCATAGGTAGAAGGATAAATTCATATAAATGCATGGGCATACTGGAAAACACAATTCCTTCCCTACTGATGCTGTCTGCATTTCAAGATTTCAGAGCTGGGTTCCTCCTTCATGTTGATCAGTCTGCAGGCCGTAGAACCACACTTCAGTCACAGTCCAACAAAATACAAGTTTTGTCACAGGTTACATTAAAGAGCTTCTACTAATTTACAGGCTAAACCATGATATCCTTTGCTAGCCTTCCACATTTCAACATTTCAACACATTTCAGCATTTGCTTCAGAATAATTTACTGCCTATGTATTGGGTATTCTATCTATACAAAACCATATTGCAGGCTGTTAACTTATAAAAGATAGGAGAGTGAGAAACTAATTTCTCATCAGTGTAAGAAAAGATAAGAAAAAATATTAACACATTGGATAATAGGTTTCTGAATAGAGTGGGATGGGTTTGCAAGAGGGGAGACATAGGCACTGATCCTGGTTTTTGTTACCTCTGGAATAAATTCACTAGAATCAGTGTAATACATTATTCCCAACTTTGGGAATAATAATTTTTTAAAGAAGCAATTTATACAGGCCAGATTCTGCTTTTATCTTCACAACTATGGATGTTAAAATGTCGTTAGCGTTTAGTGGTGTCTCTGGTTTGTGTGAGTGTTGCTGAATCAGATTCATGGGGCAGGAATCAGCTACAATCTGGTTTTACATTTCATAGTCACATTCAAGTGATAGCTGAGGACCTAAGTATAAGTAACATATGATTAGTATAGAAAGCTTTGTAAAAAATACAAAAAATGCATTTTGGAGTTGTTACACTGCTTGCAATAATACCTAAGCTGTCTTGGCTACATGAGCTGCCCCTAGGTGTGTTTATAGGATTTATCATGACAGTGCTGTCTGCTGCATAGGCTCATGCTTGGCACCTCAGTCTCTAGGCTCCTGTGCTGTCGTTCCTGTTACGCTGTTTATCTCACAGTGATAATCACCAGCCCAGCACCATGGCAGCTTGGCCAATGTGGGCTTGGTTTAGGAAACCCAACTGTATCCAAATGTCAGTGGTGGAGGTGATAATTGTTGTGGTGGGTGAAGTGAATGTGAGCTACCTGAGGAAACCTAAGGAGAGGGGCTGCATTTCTGCAAGGGACAATATTTTTCTTAATTGTGCAAAGATTCAAGCACATTGGAACATAATGTACTGTTTCACTGCTGTAATCTTTCCGTGGGAGAGAGACTATTATCCCTACTTCACAATTTTTGGAGAATGGGTTTACCAAGGCTATAATTTTCAAAGATTGGAAAATGTTTTTCTGCCTTAAATGTGGAAGGGGTGCTTCAGTCTTGAACTTTTTATTTCAGAGAGATGACAAAGATTGGGAAGGAAGTCAGCTGGAATTACCCAGAGTTGTTTCTTTAGTTTAATCAACCATTTTATCTTTTTAATGAAAATGCTTTTTATCCTTTGGTTTTTTTTTTTTTTTTGTCAATTAAGTTGTGTGAAGGGACCCTGCAGGAAAGCTTGTAGGCATCTACCTATCTTTGGAGAAGTTTGAGAACTTTTGAAGTCTAAACCAGAAGTTCTTCAAAACACAGTGGCCAAGGCAGGCACCACTGGAGCAGAAAAGAGCTCTCATGAGAACTGCCAGTTTGTGTCTTCTGCAGCACCTTTTGCGCAGTCGCATCTTCATAACACTTGTCAGGTGTCTGCCAGCAAAGGCTGGCTCAAGCTTTGAATGACAGACAAGTGTACATGAGGTGACAATGGAAGCCTATGTGGAAAAGCATCCTTTGTCCCTCAGGAACTACTTTCCTTCTTTAAAAAAAGGATGGGATAGGATAGGATAGGATAGAAAAGGGGAGAGGAAAGGAGGAAAGCAAAGGAAGGGAAAGGAAAGCAAAGGGAAAAGGAAGGAAAGGAAAATTATCTCACCCTCTACCCCATCTACCGTACTTTCTGATCAATGCTTTTCAAGCAATTTGAAATCTCAGGCACTTTTTGTCTTTGAATTCAGAGAACCTTTGTCTGAAGCAGTAAAATCACCAGCTAACTAAGCCTGTAGAAGAGGATTAGTTTTCTTTTGATTGTGGGAACGACCTTATAGAGAGCATTTGAAAGAGGCACGTTTTTCCTACCATCAGCCATGTTTTCCACCATTAACCTGCTTAACTAGAATATGAGATTTTATTTACTTGTTTTCTCAGAAGATATATGGAAAGTGTTTCAGGACCTGGTTCTCCTAGGTTTTGTGTTAAAACCTTCCATGCAAATTCAGAGAATTGGACTGAAACATCTTTTTGGTTTAGACTAGACAAGCAGGGAGGTAGGAAGGGACATGTTACCAATATGGAAGGGAAAACAGTGGTTTCTTACTAGAGTGCAATGTGCCCTCAGAACTTGTTTCTGACCCTTACCACTCCAGATTAAATATGCCAGGTCTTCAGGAGAGTCCCTTTGAGTTCCTACCTGTGTGAAAGAATTTCTGGGCCATATCTTGGGCAATATGAATTATATTTTTATCTCAGACTGTCCTAAATAAAGCTGAGTGAGTTTGCAAATTCTCATCTGCCTATGGTTTCCTAAACTTTGATGTCCCATCTCTGTCTGCACTGCTCAGCCAGGGCTCTCACATGGCCAGGAAAGCCTTCTGGGAGGGTGATTCATCCCATCTTGAAGCACAGCCACAGGTTAGCTCAGATGAATTGCAGCTTACAGTTGCTTTGACTACACTGTATGTGTGCTTCGGGTGTTTGGTCCAAATGGTGTTACAGTACATGCAGCCCTCTGAGGGTGATCACAGCTCTGAGATTACTGGGGACCTGGCTCCAGAGCCTAACCCCACCTTGCCCACAGGCCAGGAACTTGTTTTAGCCCACTGGGGCTGAGGAAGGGATCTGACTAATGCCTCTTGTGGATAGCAGGAGCTGAGGGATGCAGAAGTTACCAGTATTACAAGCACATGTTGCCTGTTGGGAGCTGGAACAGCATCAGTGGCATGGCTCATCCTGTGTCCAGGTGCTGCCATCCTGCCAGTACAGCTGGTGGCTGAGCTGTGGTGGTGGGAGCCCTTTCCTTGCAGGTAGGCAGTGCTGCCAGCCCTCCTCGGGGTGGTTGTGGAGACCTAACCTTAAACCGGTGGCTGACAGGACTGCCTGGGAGGAGACACAGTGCTGCTGTGCCACTGTGAGACGTCACTGCTGTTTCTGGGGTGATATGACAATGTAGAATCTGCAAAAAACCTGTAAATACCAGATTTGCAGAAAGAAACCTCAGTCTGCTTCTGTCACCTTGTCTATTTTGACTGCTTCCCTGGTGCCCCTCATTCTTGCTGAGCTGTGGTATAACCTATTACTGCATCCCTGGCATCACACTGTGCAGAGCACTCTCATACCTTGAGCATAAAGGTACTATAAAAATGTAATTATATTATATACCTGATATTGATATCATATTCTCTCAACTAATGGGGGACCTTGCAGTGCCCATTTAATTTCTCTAATGTTAACTTTCTAGACAAATTTAGATATGGTACAAAGGCTTTATGTTGAACAGGATTTTTCCTTTGAATTTCCTTCCTGTTCTTTTTCAGCTGAAGGTCTGATTCAGTAATGCACACTGCTCTCCCTACTTGGTTGAATTCAGCACAAATGTCAAGAAGCTGAAAGAGTGATAGGGTTGCCTGTCTTCAACCTTGACCCTTGTTGTGGGTCTGCATTTTTATTAAACTGAAATATTCTCACTCTAAGGCACTCATACATGAAGACAAAGAGATAACCATTTTCCTCATATATATACATAACAGAGAAACTTATTTACAGTGCATTACGTGTAATATATTTAGCCAGCTGTTAAGCTCTGCCTTAAAGTTTTATTTTAAAAATTAGGAAGTGTTTACTTACTCCATCTTGACCGTCTGAGGGCAGTGTCACCTAATACTTGCTAGAAATGATATTTCTGGTCACTGGATCTTGCCTGCACTGTACCCACCCTCTAATAATGTCATCTGAAACTCAGAGATGTCAAAAGGAGCCTTTTCACAGGCTCTTAACTGCATCTTGAACTTGGATAGGTTGCACTCAATCCCTGGGTTAGTGTCTATTGGTGTAAATCTTCGATGACACTGAATCCTGTTTGGAGGCATTCCATCTGATGGATTCATAGACCTGAAACTAGATGGGATCATGACTGACCTTTAGGTCAGACCTCCCACAGGCAAACAAAGTAGTTTGCTACAGAGTGCTTCCTGCATGAAGCGTTTAATGCTTGACTAAAGTATGACTTTGAGAAGACTCTCCAGTCTTGTTCAAAAGATCTCAAGTGATAAAGAATCTACAGCAGTATTTGATAAATTGTACCACAGGCAATCAAGCTTTCTGTTAAAAACATGCATTCTATCTTAGATTAAATAAGTTTAAGTTCCAAAAGAGCTGGTCTATATTCAAGGATATCTCAGAATCTGTGCATTCCCATGAGCAAGAAATCAAGCAAAGGGAGCAGGAGACTGGCATGGATGAACAAGGAACTCCTGTCAAAACTCAAACACAAGCAGGAAATACACAGGAGTTCAAAAAAAGGACAGGCTGCTTTGGATGAATACAGTGGAGCACGTAGAAATATGACAAGGGGAGCCAAAGGTCTGTTTGAAATATCTGGCTAAGGATGTCAAGGACAAAAAGAAGGGCTTTTCCAAATACTTAAATAATGGAAGGAAAACCAGCGGAAATATGGGCCTGCTACTGGATGGAGCAGGGATCCTGGCAACAGAGGATGCAGAAAATGTGGAGATACTGAGTGCCTTCTTTGCTTCAGTCTTCAATGCCAAGGCTAGCCCTCAGGAATCCCTGACCCAGGAGACCAAGGAGAACTGGAGAAACGAAGATTTTTCTTTGGTTGAGAAGCTTGGGTTAGAGATCATTTAGATGAATTTAATACCCACAAATCCCTGGGCCCTGACAGGTGCACCCACAGTTCTGAGGGAGCGGACAGACATCATTGTTAGGCCATTCTTGATCATCTTTGGAAGGTCATGGCAACCAGAAGAAATGCCTGAAGACTGGAAGAAAGTAAATATCACCCCAGTCTTCAAAAAGGGCAAGAAAACTAACCCTGGGAACTACAGGCCAGTCAGCCTCACCTCCATCCCTGGAAAGGTCGTGGAATGGCTCATTATGGAAGCCATCTCTAAGCATGTGGAAGACAAGAGGAAAATCAAGAGTAGTCAGCATGGATTCACTAAAGGAAAATCATGCTTAACACAGCTGATTGCCTTCTGCGATGGGAAGACTGGCAGGATTGATGAAGGAATAGTGGTGGATGGTGTTTACTTTAACTTCAACAAGGCTTTCAACACTGTCTCCCATGACATCCTCATAAGCAAGATTGGGAAGTATGGGCTGGATGAGTGAATGGCGGGGTGGATTGAAAGCTGGCTGAATGGCAGAGTTCAGGTGGTTGTGATCGGTGGCACAGAGATCTGTAAGTAGTGGTCTCCCCAAGGGGTCAATTTTGGGTCCAGTATTGTTTAACTTACTCATCAATGGCTTGGATGAAGGGACTGAGTGCCTCCTCAGCAAGTTTGCTGACAAAACTGGGAGGAGTGTCTGACACCTCAGAGTACTGTTCAGAAGGACAGACTGGAGAGATGGGCAGAGACAAACCTTTTTAATTCAACAGTGGGAAGTGCAGGGTACTGCATCTGGAGAGGTGTCCAAATTCTAGATCAATGTCAAATAATCAGGAAAAAGACAAATCACAATTTTGGCAGAGAGGCATAAAATCCCCAGAAGCTATGTTTATCAGCATAGTAATCCTAATGTGTTAAGAATTGTTCACCCTGAACCTGTTGTCAGCTTAAAGCATTAAATGTAAGAGATTCTTCTTTCATATTTTCCAGACGATATGTGCTGAGAAAGCTGGATATTGGCAGCAGAAGTACAGTGGTAAATGCAATACATTGAAACACACACATTTAATTAAACACCAGTGTATGAAATGAGTGTTAGTAGTTGTTTAGACACCAGTACTAGCTCTGGGCACTAAGGGTGATTCTAAACACACTGGAGAACAATTTTTGAAATAGAAAAAATTTGCTGGAAATTTATGTCTGGTGGGTGGGAAGTTGGCTCAACCATTTTTCTTTCCTTCACATATTTTTAAAGATGTTATATCATGTGAAAACACTTGCAGTATTGAACTGAAATAAAAAAAACTGGTTTAGGGTGGTACAGGACAGTGGTGAGGGAGCTGTGTCATTCTCTCCACACTAGTTACTGAATTACGGCTAGTCCCTGAACTCCCCATTAAGACTCACTGGAGCTCCCCACTGTTGTGACTTCCTTTCTGGGGAGCCTTCCAGCAGGTGCTCATTTTGGCAGGAGTTTTTTCCATCTGCTCCCTTGCCTTGGCCAGGCTCAAATCCAGAAATCCTAGCTTGTGTGGGGAGGAGCAACCACCAGCAATTCCCCAGCCCAGGCTCCCTGCCTGGTTGACATCTCAGAAGCACTACATCAGCAGGCAGGGAAGAGAAGAAGGGTATTGTTTCTCATACTCAGCTTTTCTTCTTTTGGCCCAAGTAATTTGTAAGACCAGAGAGTTGCATAGTTTTCCTCTCTGTTTTCCAGCTTTTACACTTTGAGTACTCCTCTTACAGCCTGCTGTGTGAATCCTCTCTCTGCCTGCTCTAACTCCAAGTCTTCCATAACCAAACCACTTCCCCCGGTCTAATGCGTGTCAGTGACAGTCTCTCTTTTTCAACTTTGGCTGTGGGATTAAGGAGCTTTGTGTTACATGGACAGACATAGTACGGTATAGGACCTGCAGACCAAAAGTATGAAGCTTTTACTTTGATATATTCAACTTGGACCTTATGGCTACATAGAGCTCTAACTTGCATGAGCTTCAGACACTTGGAGAAAGTCCTGCAAATCCCCAAGAGCTTTAGAAAATGTTCTTTGCGTGGTTAACCTGGGCCAACTTGAGCCCACTTGTACAGGCACAGGAGGCTTGGGTTGCACGAGGCACATTGCAAGAATTGATAACAGCCTGTACAAATCCTCATGCCCTGGCTGCAGCCTGTACGTGGCTGTCTTGGTTGCTTCCATCTGCTTTAACAAGTGCTGGTATAAATAGCTGTCTGGGTCTCCACGTCTGGCCTAACTTAATTTACTAGTCTCATCACTAAGTAGACCTCCCTCAATTTTGTTCCTTTTGGCTAGTTACTAATGATTTTCCTACCTTGTGGCTCATTGGGTTTGCCACAGCAGTACTGCCGCTCTTACATTTGGTGTAATCTCTGGACGATGAAAAGTCAGATGTGGTATTGGTTCAGAAACCGAAGAGTTTTTAATATCACTACCTTGAGTAATGATCCACATCAGCCATAAATAGGAGAAGGCTGAAGAATGGCTCAGGTGATAGTATCCTTACAGCACACGATTTAAGTATTCACTGTTTTTTTTCTTTTTTAAAGAAAAGTAAAAGAAAACTAATGATGAGACATCTCCATGAAGGACATACTGAAACACTTTACACAGAGTGTGTTACCTGCACACGGATTAGGATGTATACCCTAACATGAGTCACTGTGCTCTTGACTTCATGCCATTGCGTTCACAGATTTTCCTATTATCTGGAAGAGAAACAGAAGAAAGGAGAAGGACGCATTAGACTGTGTCCATTGACTGGTCCGTTGGAGAGAGCAGGCTCAGATAGAAACTGTGTTGTAGTGAGATATGAGTGCACTACTTCTGCAATCTTCACAGAGAGTTTCAAACCCAGAATTGTAGAATGGAGTCATGAGCTGTCTAGATGGAAAAGTGGTCACTCCATAGTACATGGAGAAACAAGTTCATCGTGTTCCATCTTTACTTTGAGCCATTCTTGGCAACTTCAGCCACATTCTGGAAAGACTGGAGAGGAGGAAGTGCAAAGGGAGCCAGTAAGCCAGCGGGTTAGGGGGGTTGGTTTATACTGTGCTTAGAGAAGCTGTTCAGCTTCAAAGGAAAATACCTGCTTGCCAAGGAAGAGCATACAAAATAATCACACTAATTTTTTAAAACCTCATCACCACTTCTCAGTATTTGCTTTACCACTGGTTTTATGTGACAATAACCCTTCCTGGGCAATGCTATAATGGCTGTGACTTGATCTGTCACCTACTTATGTGGCAGGTGGCGCTAACAAAAGAGTTAGGAAACAGAACTGCTTTCTTGATTGGAGTCAAAAGGTAAAACACTATAAACTCTTTTTTTGATATTACAGGTCTTTGTTTTTATTGTTATTTATACATACAGATGCCACCAAAAATAACTTTGGTTCATTTGTCATTTCCTTTTGTGTCTGACATACAGTGCTTTGCTATTCAGTTCTCTGATGTTCCAGCAAATAGCCAGACCAGACTATTTTTAAAATTAAAGTTCTCTTGGAGTTCACATATTTTTCCTTCTGTTCATTCTTGGGTTTGGGAAATGGAAAGGGACTTCAGAAGCAGCCTAAGTTTATTTTACAAGCAGAAATATGTTCACCATTTATTTTTTTCCCCCTGTGCCACAGTATCTTTTTCTCCATTTTATTGTCTCAGAGTTGATGCCAAATCTGGGTGTTTTAGGGCATACTTTGGATTTTCAGGATTTCTTAAGCACCTTTTTTTATGCATCATAGAAGTCAGAATCCATTTACTGCCAGCTGACTAATGTTCACCCATGTTGCTTAGCTGGATGGTTACAAGACTATACATATATTTGATCTATAATGTCCTAGAAAAACCTTTCTCTGTCTCTTTATCTCATTCCTTCATGGTGTACCCTGCTTTCCTGGGGAGACAGAACTTATGCAGCCTCAGCCTCTCTCAGTTGCTCTGGTGACTTTTGAATTAGTTTGTCAATTTAAATCTAATTTGCAGGAGGTCAAGAGTGAGATTCCTGCACATTTAATGAAAGTAGGAGGTCCATTAACAGATGGCTGCACTAACTGTATTGGCCACGCTCCCCTGTCCTCCTGCATGCCCCTCACAGCTTCAGGCACAAGGAATGGATGCTGTGCTCAGAGCTGAACCCCATGGTGATTCTGAGTTGGATGAAATGCCACAGTGATGGCCACATGCTTTGTTCTGTGCTGTCAGCACAAGTGCCATCTCCTGCCTCGGGCTGTGGCTACCACAGAGGAGAAGTGCTGTGCTGAAGGAGGGGAACTTTTGGAGAGAAAATGCAGAACTCCAGCAGCTGGCATTGTGCTAACTCCAAGTGGCTGGGTGACGTCACTGTCTGCAGTGTCCATCCCAGCTTTCCATCCACTGGCAGATGTCGCAGTCTCCTTCCTGAGCAGTCAGTTACCCCAGTAGGAACTGCAAGGATCATATGACATTACTAGGAGCTTTTTTAAAAAGAATATGGCAAGAGCGTCTACATAGAAAACTCCTCACAAGTGTGTATATATATATGTATACATACACGTGTGTACATATATATATATATCAGAGAAGCATTACAGCCAGTTTGAAGCAGAATATGTCACTTTGCATGCCTTTGGTGTACCATCACTGGTACACTAATACACCTTCACTTAAGCCTCACATGGCTGGAATGCACATATGAGAGGTGACTGTGCTTCTCAGCCCTTGGGAGACAGTTTTGAATGGGCTCTGAACCCCCCAGTTCTTCCTGATGCCTTTACACATACACTTGTGTGAAGGGGCCATGCTGTCTGCACTGTACTGTGTTAGGACAAGCTATCCTGAGCTCAGCGTTTGTGAGTGGGGTGTGCTGCCCTATGCAGTGTAGCAGACCACTAACTTCCTGGGTTTGGATCTGGCCAGCCTAACCTGGATGTCTAACTTCGGCACCTAACTTGCACTTACATTTTAGACCCCTAGCGAAGCAGTTTTGCTGAAGTGCCTTTCCTCCTTGCGTAAGTGTGGGCAGTCAGGGAACTCCAGGAGGCTTTCAGAAGCCCTGTGTTCTTTGGTTCACAGAGTATGGGTACTTATGTGTAAATTCTGCTTTTTTTTTGCAGACTAGTAGCTAACAGACATGGCTGCAAGCATGCGTTTGCAAGGTGATCTGCATTGCTGCAAACAGAGAAGTGCCTTACTGCACAGACATAAAACCACTACTGCTGAAGTTATTACTGTAGATTTGAGTGAAATGTGCTTTGTCATTAAAGGGAATTTTCCTGTCACCACTCCCAAGCCTATGACTTTGCTGGAATATAAGGAAGGCTTCAGTGCCTTGACATGTCCTGAAGTTTATTTAATGAAAGGAAGGCAGTGTACACTTGTGTGGCTTCAGGTATGGCTGACATGATGCCAGATGCTCAGGTTTCAGTTATTCCTAAACAGTAGGAATAATCTGTAACCTTTCCAGCCAGCTGATTTTCTTATTTTAGACATCATCAGACCAATATGAACAAGGAGGGCTGAAGAAGCAGACATAAATAGCAGTGAGATGTGCTTATTTCTGATGTTCTTACTGAGATTTTATGATGTGTTTTTTAGTCTCTAACATACACCTTGAGGTAGAAAGCTGGCTAAAGCAGACTTTTTTACCAAATGTGAAATAAACTTTAGATTATTTCCTCAACCCTACTACTATTTTTTTCAGAGGAAATTAAAATGGAAAAAAAAGATTTTTAGGGCCTATCATTTAGCAGATAGCCTTTCTTAGTAAAATGGTCTTATCTGCTGCTGTTTCTGAACGTTTGGCATTCATTACTAGAAACATTACCATTTTATACAATATTTTCATTTATTTTTCATTCTTAATACCTCCCACTACCAAAGTCCAAGCACATCCTATATATTGTTCAGTTTTGAAGGAAGAAAAGTGTGAATTCATGGATCCACAAATTCATGTATGAAGTTAAACAGCTACTTAATTTTTTGAGGAATGCCACTTTATGAATCACAGCAGTTAAATTAAATCTGCAGGTTTTAATGTGTTTGTAAATACTGCAGCTTGTTTTTTTTTACTGGGCTTACAAATGAATATCTTCACAAGGGGTTGTACCTCCATGTATTCTGCATTTACCACTACACATTCAGTATATGAAAGGGTAGAGTAGTTTTAAGTGCCTCAACTTTTGAATTTTACCGAAACTCCAGGTTTGGTCAAATATCAGGTAATACACATGGGTGGATTATAGGATACAATGCCTGATTGTTGCTTCTCTTTATAATGACATATATGACAGTGGCTCTCTGACCAACTTTTAACTTCAGAGAGAAGCATTGTCAACATATGGAACATGCTCCATAGAGAAAAATAACTTCCATTTTGATCATGCGGATCAAGTGGACCAATGCACTTACTTATATTGAGAAGACACAAAAACCCAGTCTCTAGATGAATAACAAAATAAATAGAGGCCATTGCTTTGGGTTCTTTTTTGGTCCTTCACACTGTTACCATCTTCAATTGCACAGTAACCATTAACACTAGGGAAGCAGTTCTAGCTGCCTGACAGTAACCTGAGGCTCCATCATGCAGAACCAAAAATGGAAAGCAAGGACAAATTCAAAGGGAATGAAGGGTACAGTGAAAGCTACTTAGTAAATGTTTATGAGTGGAACAGTTCTTCAATGTGCATGAGCACACTAGAAAGCAATATAACCTCTGGGGCCCCTGTCTTTTCAGACAAAAGCCTGAAAATTTGCTTTTGCTCAAGATGTCTTTACCGCAAGTGTATCTTCAGACATGAGAAAAGAGTTGGAAGGGTACAGAGTAACAGATGACAAGTATGCAGTAGTGATAAATAGGAGTTAAAAAAAAAAGGAGCAATACAAAAATTATACTTAGAACCCACACTGTTAATTAGAATAGAGTCACAGTGCTTTCTTTCTTGGAAAAAGAATAGTAATTTGTTTTCAGCTTTGGCAGACGAGCAGCATGCATAATAGCAAATAATGTTTGAAAGTAGAACAAGCCGACATGGCACCAAGTGAGATAAATGCTTATCTCATAATCATTAACTCCTGGCCTAGCTACTGCTTTGCATTGCCAAAAAATCAAGGATTTGGAGAGGAGTTATGTAGGCTATAAATAATAGTTCCAAGGAGCTGCATCAGAAAATAGTTGCAACTGTATTTGCCTGTGATAATTAAAGTCCTATATAAACAAAGAAACAAAGAACATCTCCTCTTGGTGGTCCTAAATCACAGATTTGGCGTAGCATCTTCTAATTTTTGCTGCAGAAGTATGTAATGTCTATGCCAGTCATGAACCAAATTCCTGCTTTTACTGGACAATCTTATCTGTTACCTGCCTCAACAGAGAAGCCCTGCTGTTCCTAGAAGGAAAGTGGTTGCAACAGCTTCTACATGGCAGATCAAAAGTGTTCTGGCCTTCTGCCTCAGCATGAAGCCAATCTACTGTGTTAAGCCATCTATTTAGCAAGATAACCATCTGTCTGGAGTAAGCTTGATGAGGTAATGGTTTTATTAATTTCTTATAATAAGTAAGATGAGCAGACGAGGATGCCTGTGGCATTCAGATATGAGTATTTGACCTTTACAAATCTTCTGCCTTCCTTTCTGGTGCAAAACCTGATCATCATCAGTGTATCAGAGTCATTACTGGATGAATCTTCCCAGGGCTTTGCAGTGAGCATGAGATGTTTTTCACATCTGCAGAATAGGCACTTTTTAATCACCATGGCTAAAGCACGAAAAGGCTATTTCCTCCAGGCTATTCTGTTTCCTCTACACTGAAGGACATTGCATGTTATTCTAACTCTGCTAGATGAAACTAAAATTTCTGAAAAGCTATCTGCTCTTGGCTAGAAGAAGCTATTACTTTCCTTGGTAGCTTGTCCAAAAGTTGCCACCCACACTGTTTAAACACAGTGACCTATTCCTTAGCTGCCTTTCCTTCTTAAATTTCCATCCACTACTTTTTTCCTGTGCCTTTCTCCTGGAGCTTCAAACAGCCTCCAGGACTCAGCATTTTCACTGCCTAAAAGGAGGCATGGCAAAGCACTTTGCTTTGCTCAGTAATGTGTGTATTTTGCTTGACAGTGTGTTCACTTTACCCCCACCACTTCACCACCCTGAGTTTTTCATATTCAAGGCTTAATTTGCCACTTTACTTTTCTGGTCTTCCACTGGAATTTGTGTTGGAAAGCACCAAACCCAAAACTGGCTGCCCCAGGTGAGGAGTGGCATTGATGAACACTGAACTCAAGGGGGAAGGAGGTCCTTTCCGTCTTCAAAGAGCTCAGCAGGTTGCTTCTTATGGTCATCAGTAAATCACTGCTGCAACGTTTTTGTCAGATTCTCAACAGTTGTCAGGGTTGTGCCTGAGAAGCTGTGGGTGATGCTGATCTAGGTTATTCTTATTCACCTCTGCCGTCCCAGCCTCAAGCAAAGCCAGATGCCATTACTTTTGACATGGTAAATGGGATGGCATCACTGGCAGGTCTGCAAGTCCCTCCTCTGCCTCTGCATGGGGACATCTTTATCCCTGGGGACAGACCCTGCTTGGGCAGCAGCCTGAGAAAATCCCTCAGATGAGCTATCACTCAGGGCAACATGTTATGGTGACACACTGAGAACAAGAACCATACTCACCTTGTGGTCCATGCTATGCATGGCCCTCACTGACCTGAGGACACTACGGTGGCCTTTGCTGGTGCCCGGGAGGACACACTCAGCTTCAAGGACTGGAGGGATTCAAACCAACTTTGGGCATGCTGCAGCAGTTACAGCAAGGGAAGAGACACTCCTATAGGGAGAGAGTTTTCCCAAATTTGCCTAAATCCAGTCCAAAAACATGGCACATGCCTTACTCATTGTTAAGTTTAGATCTGCTGAAACATAATTTTTCCAGAAATGCTGCCCTATCAGCACTGCGTGGAGGCATTTCAGATTGAATAGGGAAAAAAGCCAGGGGAAACATTTAGCCAAAAGGGCACATGGCAGAAATAGTTGTAGGAAAGCCATAGGCCAGCACTACAGAAGCAGCATGACACAAAGACCTCTTACATTAGAGACTTTCTCCCAGAACAGCCAAAAACTTTGATTATGGGATTGAGGATAGGCACAACTGGGAAAAGGTGTTTAAAAGACCAGCTCAGAAAACTAGCACTTGCTAGCCTGCTTTGAACAAGCTGACAGAGAAAATGAACTTAAAGCTGTTAGGTCATAATCCAGTGTATCTGCACTGCCATGGTGTGTTACAGGGTGAGGAGAAATGATGGGGCTTGCTGCAGAGATGGTGTGAAAAGACCACCAGCTGCCATGTGGGTGTTCACGCATCCTGCTACTGCAGTGACCTTTACCACAGGATGTCACTTGTGCAGAGGCAAGGCTTGATTCTCAGAGGGATGTGCACCTGCCTGGGGGGAAAGGTGGAGGTTGATTTTGCTTTTTTGAGTGTTTCCCGTGGACATCTCTGAGGTGACAGAGGAGTCAGTGTCAGAAGCAGTTTACCATCCCCAGCTGCCTGGTCCCCAGAATGCCAAGTTCCCAAATCCTATCTCTCCAGTTCCTTCCTGGCTTCAAGGGGAGCAGATGCTCTTCTCCCTCCTTCTTTCCTGGCTGTGGCAGGCCTGCTTCTGCAGTCAAATGCTGCTCCCAGCAGCTGCTTTTTGCAGTTTCTGTGTGTGACCTTGCACATCCCCCTGGAAACAGTGAGTTTCCTTAGAAATAAAGAAGCTTGCCATGCACATGCACCATGCTTTGCTACCAGGTGAAGACACTGGGGTTTTCCACTGAAAGTTTTCATCCATGTAAGAGTGTAGTTCTCTTTCGTGTTATACTTGTGTTACACCCACCCTGGTGCTAGAAATGAGGAGAGGCAGGGCACACACAGGGAGACCACCAGTACCAAGAGTTAAAATAATACAGGCTGCTCATAAGTAAATACCATCAAGTGAGTAGCTATTAATAGCATGAACATCCTGTTTAGAGGTGACTGAACCACACTTGGAGAGGAGGACCTGACATAATGTGGGCTCTGTGGCATGTGCCAGGATGTCTGGGGCTGGGGTCCAGCATGGCATGCTGCTGCCAGGTCAACATCTATCCCACTGAGCCTTTCCCTGGTGACTTATGGAGGACAGCATCTTGTGGACCCACTCTTACCATCTTCCTTACCAGGCCTTGAATCTGTCCTTTGCGCATCCTCGCGGCTTTCACTGGCTGTTTACTCCAAACCTGAAGGAGAAGCCACCCTTGGGTGGAAGCTGAGCTCCTCCACCTATTGCCCAGGACAGCAGGGTGGGCTTGTACCTTGTGGATGGGGTGGTGGAAAACACCAGTTCAGCTTCTCTAGCTGCCTAAATCTAACTGTGACACCCCCACTGCCCTTCAGAGTGCCGGCTCTCCACAGGGGTGGCCGGGCATAGGCAGCCCTGCTGCACGTCCCCGGTGGAGAGGGGTTCCCCGGCAGCCACGCAGGGCCCATGCTGGGGACACGTGTGTGCGGCAGGGGCAGCACGTGCTCCCCTTGCCGGCAGCCCCTGTTCAATGTCCCTACAGGTGCCCGGTTCCCTGCGGCTGCCCTGAGGTGCCCGGGGTAGCGATGCATGGGGTCAGCTAACAGCAGAAGTGTCTCGGGCTGGCTTGCACCTCCGGCTGAGAGACAGCTGATCACTCATCTCATGTGTCTGTGCGGGAAACACACCAGCTCTGCCTCACCCGGGCTGCCCGATAGGCAACGGCAGAGGGGAGATGCTCTGTAATCACAGACATAAACACAGATGCATCTGACATCCTGAGGTGCTGACTTTAATCAAAATCATACACAGCTCTCCGCAGCAATAAGGATCCTTTTTAAAAACATAATGAAAAAAGGGCAGTCTTCCTATAACAAGGGAGCAGCTCTTTGGAAAGGAAACCTTATGAATTAGTGACAAGAATCCATGCACACTTACACAAAGTTGAAATAGTCTTTAAATAGCACAAATGAGTTCTTGGGGATGTGATTATAAATACCTCATCAAAATGGCAAGGGAAAACCCAAAGAAAGGGACTTCTCTCATTTTTTTTTTGGTAGACATTTCTAAAGAATTTGCTTTTAAAGTAAATTTCAGCCCTTCTTTAGTCTTATACTGTTCTTCACACAGGAACTCCTAGCTTACAAACACTGAACTTGCTCTACTGCATAGTCTTTGAAAGACAGAACGCAGTTGCTTAGTTTCTGGAGGGAGATGGGTAATTTATCTGCAGACGATGAAACTCATCTAATTACAATATTGCCTTTGTGGCATGAATTTTCCATTGGCAAGTTTTAGTGGTCCAGTGTAGATACAGTTTGTGATGAGGTTCTCGTCTTTAAAATTTCTGTGATACTGTGGAGCTGGAAGATACAGTGTGAAGGTGGTGTCACTAAAGTTCACTCTAACCCTGCATATTTCAGGGGATTTCTGCTGGCTGCTGTTTCTAAATATTAGTATATCAATAGCCCGAATATGGGCAAGGCAAAACTTTATCTGTTCACTAGATCACTACTGACATTATTTGCATGACAAAAGTGCGTGTGGTTGCTAGAATACCCAAACAGGAGGAGATAAAGTAATTCTTCTTGATAAAAAGATGTCTCCTTTTCAAATTGTTTTTTAAATATGAAAGTAAAATGTTAAAATGAGTAATGCTAAGTCAGCCTGCTCCAGCTGGGAATCTGCCCCATGTAGTCATATTCAGAGAGATGGGTATTAATCTATTATTCAACTGCACAAAGTTCAGCAGAATAACTATTCTCACTAATTGCTAATGGGTGAAATTGCTGGTGCTTATAGGGAGATATTCTGGTAACAGATAATTAAGCAACTAAGTAGTTGAAAATGTCAGGACAGAAAAATGATCTTTTCACCTCACTGAGTTCATTTTTAAAACTGTGTCAGCTGAGCTCACTCTGCTCCCATACAGGCAGCCTGCAGCCTTGCTGAGGAGATGGACTATGGCCACCATGCACACAGACAGAGGGAAAAATGAGGGAAACCCCCTTTTCTTGATCCTGCTCCAACAGCTGCCACCCATGCTCAAGGAGGAGCTAGTAGTCTCCAGCAACTGCTGCATGTGGCTCTTGATGCATTGACTTTTAGAGCTAGGCCTCGATCATCAGTTTCCCCATGGCTGAGACGTATTACTCCTTCCCACTAGCCATGTCCCTGTGCTACTGCACCCAGAAGGTTCTCTTCTGGCCTGTGGTTCAGGTGTACTCCTGGAGCTGCTCCTTTTCAGGAGGTGACTCCTTTTAGTTCCTGTTTCCCTGTTTCAGCCCCAGGAAGGTTGTGCATATGAAATGCTGGCTGCCCACTGAGCTTGCATCTTCACTACCAGTGTCAGAGTTTAATATAATTGCATTTTGATAACTGTTTATACACATCACGAGGATGCCCTGAACCATTCTCTCTCCCAGGTTCCCTGTTTGCACCTGTCTGTGGTAGTACCAAACATCCCCTTGCAATTCCCTGTAATTCAGCTAGGTAAGAGTGGAGAGTATTTTCCAAGTTTGCTGCTGACCACAGACAGCTGTTTCTGATTGTGTGTTAATGAGTCTCTAATGAAGAACAAGGCTCTCAATAAACAGGCTTTGCACCACTAAGTCCCATGTGCTGTCCCTCCAAATATCAGCTCTTTCTGCAGCCCTGGCTGCCCACCCCATGCCAATGGCAAGCTGATGCAACAAGGAGCACATGTCTACTTTTAATGGTAACTGTTACAGTGAAATATAATAAATATTGCAGCAACTTTCATCTCCAGGATGCAGAACTACCAGCACATAGTTGTCCAGACGTTCACGTCGCACTGAGCAGAGAACAATGCCACTCAGAGCCTTGTACTGGGGTTTGAGAGCTCAGTCTGGATGACTAGACTACATTAGCTCTCAGTTGGAGTGAATTGTCCTCATAGTCTGAAATTAAAAGTCTTTAAGGTACAAGGCTATGAGTGACAGATGCATTACAGGTACACTTAAAATTTTTTCTATTGTGCTCACACATGGCTTGTTTAAATTCACCCTCACTGAGAGTCAAGAAACCTCATCAAAAAAGAGCCCTCTCCAGTAGTGCTTCAGCAGAGCAGAGGAGAGCCTGCTTTTCAAGACAGGCTGAATGCAAGGTGGATGGAAAGGATGCAGCGGGCTTTTAGTCAGACCCGTATTGATTCTCATGTAAATAAGACACAAGGCAGATCTTCTCCTCAAATGAATGCCAGTGACTTCACAAAACTCCCCTACACAATCAGAACTACAGAACTACACAAAGGCTGAACTTCTTTTACAAATAGCATTCTTTGAAAATAAATTAATGGGTAAAGAGGAGAACCTATAAAAGAGTGCACAGGAATTATACTAAGCATAAAGCAATAGAAACTAGACTGAAATGGGGATACATAACAAAACTTAAAGAATTTACCAATTACATATATGTTCAGTAGATGAGAACACTCAGCAGCAAGGGGCAATTCTGCACAATTCCCTAACATACTAGATGGGGGATGAATGTACATGTGGGTTCCTCAGGGTCAAGGACGTACTGGGATGTAGATGAGGAGATTTAGTTGTGGTCTTGGCAGTCCTGGGGTAATGGTTGGACTTGATGAACTTAAAGGTCTCTTCCAGCCTAGCTGATTCTATAGTTCTATGGTGTGTTCATGAGGCTGCACAGGAAGCCAAAAGCTGTGGGTACACGAAAAAGGGATTTCTGTGACCATGATCTGATAATCTATAGCACTGTGGGGTGAATGGCACATTCGGGTGTTCACTGTGAGGGATTATGTTTTCGTCATATCCCACTATTTTCAGCCCAGAATGAGTGTGCTGAAACAATGCCTCTTTGCCTGTCCTTGTGAAGTACAACTGAGTGAAAAACAGGATTTGTAATTGTGTGGTTATTAAAAAACAAAAGTTACAGGAAAACCACCAAATAAAAAACAAAAAAGTTTAAGAAATCTCATTGAGTTATTGCCTAAATGCTGGCTGACCTGTTAAAGATATTTCAGTTTAATTTTGGCATTGCTTAATGCTCTCCAACCCCTTTTTCCTATTTTAGCGGGGAAGCAGGATCAGTTTTTAAGTAGAGAATAAGGAATAGAAATTTTTG
This sequence comes from Melopsittacus undulatus, assembly GCF_012275295.1. NCBI lineage: Eukaryota > Metazoa > Chordata > Aves > Psittaciformes > Psittaculidae > Melopsittacus > Melopsittacus undulatus. The sequence goes on along the minus strand of NC_047557.1, from coordinate 23,922,951 downwards.
TTCTTCCACATAGAATGAAAATAGTGCAGTATTTCTAAAACAAATTCCCAGATGTCAAACACCACAAAAAATATGAGCTTTGACATAATTTTGCCTTTTTTTTCCTTGAAAACTTATCAAGTTTGACCCAATTCTTTCAAAAATAGCTATTTAAGAGATTCACTCTTTGAGAAAAAGACTCCTTCCGTGTCTAACCTAGAGTTAAAACTGTGAGCTGCAGCCGCATGAGTTAAGCTTTTTCGCTGGGTCTGTAGCAGGCCGGTGTCATCTCCTGACATAAATTCACCAGTGAGCCTCATAACTCAGGAAACTATAAAATCAGCTGAGCTACACAGCTGTAAAATCAGAGCCATGCAGCAGGGAATTAGGCATAGGCTGCTAACTTCATACTGTTAGGGAAAAAATAGAGTTTAAAGTTAATTAAAATCAAAAGGCTCCCTCTGTAAATCACGTCTGAGGATGGTAGGGTGAAAAGGACAGAAGCAAAATGAATATCAAAGTGGGGAACTTAACTAGCTCTGGTAGGAGCTGGTATGGCTCACCTTTGGCCTCACTGTTTTTTTTGCATCTAAAGAGAGTTACTTGTCCTGGATCTGCCCCTGAAATGCAGGGAGGGTCTGGAGCCCTCCATCTCTTGGACCCCTGACTTGGACCCTGAGTTTGTGCATTGCTTTGGGCTGGGTGCTGGAGAGTCTCCTGACTTTTTGCTGCTGCCCATGGTGCTGGCAAGGGAAAAGCCCCAGGCTGGCCTCTCAGGCACTCTAGGTGTGTAGAGGTGCACAGAGAGGCATGTGCTGTGAGGTACCACTGGCACAGGCATAAGCAGAGAAAGACATGGGGTGTGGAACCTGACCTGCACCTTCTGCAGCTTAGAGGGCATGTGGGGGCAGAGGGTACCTCTGTGGAGAGGAGTGGGGGATTGGCGGACCTCCATCTGCAGAAAAAGATGCTGCTAGTTAGAATATCCCTTCCTGTGTGCCCCCAGCACACAGGTGCTATTGTCTTGCTTGCTGCTGGGTGGCATCACCCATAATCCAGCACCTTCTGCTAGAGGGGGGGGGTTCTTTGCACAGCTTGGAGGATGCATGAAACCTGTATGAGTATTCTTTAATAAGCTTGGTCTTAATCCATTGCTTGGCATCATCGGACAAATTATGTTCTTGTTTAAATCTGTATAAAACTGAAGTAGCTCCATTAGAGTTTGAGGTATAATGCAGATTTATGCTATGCTGATTAGAAGTACAGTTTGATCCTGTTATTTTATAATGCAGCGACTGCAGTTTTACTAGTCCTTGTTGTACAGAGCAAAGTATTTGTATTTACTTGCTATGAATTTTAAGTACATTTTGCTGTGATACCTTACCTGAAGTGTCTCTGAGAAGTGTGAATCTCTCAGATCAATATATTCTTTTCTGCCGGTGAATTGTGGCCTAATGTCCTGAGCCATGAAGGATCCATAAAGTACTAGTCTGTAATAGCATTTCACCTCAGTGAATCTAGCAGTTCCCACCATATTATATACAACATTAGTCCACGACCTTTCAAAGGCCTCAGCAGCCAGTAAACCCACCCATCTGTTGGCGACCTTATTGCCTCTTCAGCTGGTGGGTAACCCACTGTCTTGTTGTGACATGCACATTTTCCTTGGGTGAGGCACCACAGCATATCATCAGCTTTTCCTTATGAAAGGAATAATTACCCAAAAGCCCATGAGTATATTTATGGTGAAAACACCTATAAACCCATTTTTCCCAACTCTTGTGGCCAGTTCTGTAACAAAACAAGGTGGATTTTACCTCCTGTGAGTAGAAGTTTTACATCTAATAAGTTGCTACCTGCAAAAGCTTATCAGAATGGGAAATGTAGCAGGATGGGAATTCACCACACACATCCCTTTGTGAGTATTAGGTATTAAAGGCACTTGGCCCCAAACCATAAAACCTCTGCCTGTGGAAGTAGACTGCTAGGACCAGAAATGTCACCTTGCAAACAGGTTGATAGGGACAGCAGGAGTCAAGTACACGCGAGGGCTTACTTGTTGTTCTTAACATTTTGTTCTGGTTATGCTCCTAATCATTCCTTTGTGATGGAAGCAGTTGCTGTTGTAATCTTTCTGGAAAACATTCTACAGCTGTAGCAGAGAGCCTTAAAGCACTAAAATGCGGCAACTCATGAAAACACACAATCTAAGTAAAAAATGTAGCAGAGAAATTAAAGCCCTCCAATGAGCAGCATTACTTTATAACAAGAGAGGGAATTGTAATTTAGTCATGGTTGAATGTTTCCCATTTCCTCTTAGCATTCACAGCCTCATTTTATAATTGTGCTTTTGCAGAGAGAGAGGTGTTGGGATTCTCTGAGGTTTTGGGAATATCCTTGCATTATTCTGAAAGCACCTGTCTGTTCCCTCCATGACACAACCTTTAATCCTGCCCTGGATGCAGTGAGACGAAATGGTCTTCTAATTTCATGGTTGAAGTCAGAAGAGATAATGTCTGCTCAGTACCCTGCATAAAAATTGCTCTCTAGCATAAGCCTTCTGGAATTCTGCTTTTGTGTCATCAAAAGGATCAGGACATGACAATTCATCTGAGTGTGCATGATCTTTGTACGTGCTGAAAAATAGAATATCAGAGTTGCTTGATACTATATGAAATTTTAATAAAAGTTGAGTCACATAAAGCCTTTCACTGCCTTCCCCTCTTATTTTCAATATATGTTCCAGCTGTGTGTGTGGAATACAGCTTGTCAGTGTACATAGGTACAATCTGATTCATGTTGACATCTTGTAAAGACTGGGGAGGTTTTATTCAGGCAGCTGCAAGGGCAATTCTCGGAGAGTTGGAAGAAACCTTATATTATGCCCCTTCTAACGCCAGTTTTTAAAGGTTATCTCATTTGTACAGTATGTTCAGAGACATCAAAACCAAGCTCCAATAAGAAGCAGTCAGGAGAGGGTTAAGGAAGTCAGTGATGCCTGATGTTAACATCTTTCCTTTTTTTTCAGCTTTGTAAAAGATAAACGTTTCAGATTTCAATCTGTGGTTCCCAGCAGTGCTTTGGGAACACTGCAGTAGGCCAGCAAAAATCGCTAATGCTGGGCCAAACCAAGATAATGCGTCTCAGCAGGAATGACATAATGCCCTAAAAGAAGACTATGATGTAATGCGTATCTCACAAATCAGAGCCAATTTCCTTTAGAAAGCATTGAAGTCTAGCACTAATACTGCAATATGCAAAACTTTGGGCATTTAGATATTTTCTTCTTCTTTTTCTTTTATTTTTTGTTTTAAAGAAAAATCTTGTAAGGCTTATAGCATTTGTGCAGTCTGTCTCAATTACTAGAGAAGCTTCTCTCTCATTCCACACTTCCTTGCAATTCACCTGCTTACTGAAAGCCATTAAGCATTTCACCTTGGTTAAGGTGCCTGCAATATGTTAATAAGAATGTTGTAATTTATAGAGTTAACATGGCTGTTTTTGCAGGTGAGGCATAAAGCGTATATAGTGTATTACAGTAAATCCCGCTTAATGAAGGTGTTATGCAGGGATTTATTAGGCTCACTAATGTCTAACAGAAAAGTTAAGCAGTATTTGTGCTAAGCTCAGCTTGAGCTTCAGTCAGTGCAACTCCTCAGTCCTTGGTGGAGTTGCTCCCTGGAATAAGATGAACCAGATTTGGGTCCATGCAGTTTATAAACCATCTCAGTTAGTTTTCCTGTCTTTTATTAATAACCATGCTGTCAGAGCAGCAGGCTCACTCGCCTGCTGCTCAGGGCTCCTGTGGTGCATAAGCCAGTGAGACTGGCGTGCTGGGAGCTGCTGCAGGGTTTATTTCCAAGTAGGGTATTTCTGAGTGAGCCTGTGAGGGTCCTACACTCCCCTTCACCCCAGCCCCTGCCAAAGCGGTGGAATGTCCTGCAGGGTCTCACTGTTCCCCTGGACCCCTCATGATTTGCTGAAAGGAGATCATTGTGATTTCCAGGCACAGAGCTGCCTATGGGGTTGTGGTCCCGCTCCCTTTGTGTGCCATATTCCAGGGGCAAGAGGAGTTGCTGCCATCAGCTAGCTCTGCCCCTTGGAGCAGGACAAAGAGAGAGGTCTGGGTCTGCAGCCAGAGGAAAGCCATGGTGATTCCTGGCACCAGAGGGGATGGCAGCAGCCCTTGCAGGGTGGGATGCAGCCCTGGCTACTGTGCAGCCACATCAACCTACAGCTGTAATGTGGCACTATATACCCCTTTACTGTGTCTTCATCTCACAAACACCACATCATTGGAGTTGGACCTCACATGCTTGCAAAATACCTCCATTTCTCCAGAGCCAGCCATGATGAGGGCTGTGCATCCAGTTCAGGGCTGGGACCATAGACCAAGGACTTTTCAGAGATAGTATCCTGTTCAGGGCAGTGGTCCCTGGGCCTGAACCTGTTCCCCCAGGAAAGAAGAGCCATACTGCAGCCTCACATCAGCCCACGGAGATGTTCCCAGGGATGTATACTGAGCAGCAGAGTCACTTCAAGCATGTGTGCACTGGAAACCAGTCTTTAAAAGATAAGCAGTGAGACAGTTCATGCACTGCAGCCCTATACCATGGCAGGCAGCTGCCAGCATGATTTTGACTGCCATGGTCCCTGTAAAAGAGATCTGATCTGTGCTGATTAAACTATCACAGTCAAGCAATAGAGGTATTAATATGTAACCTTAGCTGGCTCTTGAAAATTTGAGGTTTACATTTTTGGTTCTCTGTGTTAAGAAATATTCGGAGTGTCAGATATTGAAGGCTTGTGTTTACTTGCCTACAAGATGTGACAACACTAACTGAGATTCAGCAGGCAAATAGACTTGTGACCTTGTTCTAAAAATTAATAAACCTCCATCAGTACCTCAAAGAGAGGGGGAAACTGGCATCTGCTCCTATTAGTTCCAGTCTGGACCTGCTTTTCATTCAGAATGACCTGACTGCAAATGGAGGCTGCTGTATTTTCTGTTACAGACTCCTTCTGAAGGAGACTGACCCAAGACGCATGGCATCATTCAATTGGGAATAATGCTGGACATGCTTCGCAACCACACAAGTGAAAGGTGAGTTGCTGCCTGAAATTGTTTTAAAAACTCATTATCGTTAATAAATACCAAGCTGTGTTACGTGCACCATTTCATTAGAAAAGGGTAGCCAGAAGGAGAGCTTAATTATCTTGCTCTAGCAAAAAGCTCTAGGGGAAAAAGGGGAATGTATAATTATAATGTCAATATGGCCTATCAGCCTGCTGGTGGACTGGTGAGACAGGGACCCGGATCTCTAATCGTGACCTGGCCTCTGAAATATGTGCCTGTTGGGACAAGTCATTTAACTTCCTTTCCAACATGGGAGCTCTCATACTTCTAGAGCTAAGTAATAAAAGTCCCCCGGAGACTAATTTTTGTATAAAGACTGGAGCATTTGTAATGTCTTTTGGCTCTTCCCCTTTACATTTATGTATACTTAAATCCCTACTCACCCTATTCCAGCTGACTTGAACTCAGGAACCAGGATTATGTTGGCAAAGGAGGCATTGAATGACTGAATACCATGGCAGCCAGTACACAGCCATATTCTGAAACTGCCCCACATCAGTTGTCCTCAAACTGTGCACAAAACAACATAGGTGCTCATGCAGCCACTTAGGACTAATTTTGGCATGAGCTGAGGAAAGAAAAGGGCAGGACCAGGTTCATGATATACCTACAACTACCAAGTGCAATGGGTTGTACACCTCCTAATCAGTGCCGAGGGTGTTAGGGAGTAATAAAACTGTATTGTACAATACAAACCCAGCGCAGGGTGTCCAGGAGTCTTAAGTATCCAGTGATACTAGATGTTTACCCACATCCCCTATCTTTGCAGCTACAGCTACCACGCCAGTCAAAAGAGTGCCATCACATTGATCTGGCCAGTTGTCTGCTGTCCCAGAGGTGTACTTCCGTGCAGCCATGTACTGCTTGTACCTGATAACCTGCTGTCTGCAGCTAGTGTGTTGCTTTGTGTACCTAATTAATCTCAACAGCTACATTGCATGGTACTGAGTGAAACATCTCCCCTGGTGCAGAAGTAGCTTGGGTTTATGAATGTCCCCTGAGACTTTCAATGGCATTGGTGTGGTATGATGGGGGAAGCTTGCCTCCTATTACAGACTATTTGGTGCAGGGTAAATCCCTGTTGAGCTAGCAGATGATGGAAAATAGTATACCCCTTTGCAATACAGTGCTAATGGGGTGAACAGCATAGCCTTTGGGCAAGTTAGCCCAGGAAAAACAATGCAGTTGTACCCCTGGCACCTCTGGTGCCAAAGCTTCCTTCAAGCTATGTAGGGCCTCTTTGTGCCAGAGCTTTGGAGATGTGCGCATGGCCTTGTTTTCATGGCACCACTGCTTAGGGAGAGCTAGGGGTCAGTCCTGCATCCTGCCTTTCTACCTGAATATTTGCTGTGTCTCTAGCACTTCTCATTTCTGTATCTCACAGACTGCTCACTTGTTGAGTCCCCCATCTACTTTTTGAGTGGAAGCCACTTAATCCTGCTTTCAGTGTATAGTGCATTCTACTAAGGAAAAAGAAGTGGTCTGCTTAGAAATGTTCCATAGGATGAAAATTACAAGAGCTATGTCTAGAGAAGCCTTTCCCTAGCTGAGCAAGGAGTTGAGTGAAAAAGCATTTGAGAGAGAACTCAGCAGCTCCTCCCTTTTTCCCCTATCCTACGTTATGAGAACAATAGGTCTCTATGACATTAAAGGCAATAATTTAGAAGGAATTAGAAAGGATATTGCTTTGCACACTGAATAGGCAGCCTGTGGTCTTCACTAATGCAGACATTCAATGTCAAGCATGTAAGGACGAATTTTTAGAAAGCGTTGGCTAATTTAATCATCACTGGTTACCACATGTAGCGCTAAGATAATACAGGGCTGGTTTTCACCCTCCTGAGTTGCAACTGATTACCTCTGGGGTACATGTGTGCCTGTGTGGGAGAGCTGTACAACTGGCTCACCATATCCTAGCTTTTTTAATTCCTCTGAGTCTTTCTTTTTGCAGAGACGTGAGGCTGAACCAAATGGACTAACAGTGGAATGAAAAAATCCAAAGCTAAGAGTCAGATCCAAAAGGGTATTTGGGAATCAAGGTCTTGTTTGTACATCCAACCTGGCATTGAACTCAGTAGGAAGTTGTACACAAACGTCTTTGTGGGTCTGATCCTACTTAAAGTAGCAGCTGTGAAATGCATAACTGAGACAGAAAGTGATTGCTGTCATCTTTGCTCCCTGAGAACTCAAAACATCCTCTTTTAGAATTTTGAAGGCACCTTGTGAGCTGCTTCTAGATACTTCCACTGCAATGATCCTGCAGTCTCTATGGTCATTTGTTAGCTGTGAGCAAGCGTGCAGTTGATTTTGTTGTGCCAAGTAGCTGCAACTGACTGTGTCCCACTGCCTGTAGTGCTAAGGTTTAGATTTGGGAGACTCCCCACCCTATGCCTGGGTTTCTTCTCTTCAGACTTCCTGGCTTTCTTGATGGTCTTAATTGAGAGGATGTGGAGGGTGGAGAGGGGGTGACAGAGACCTTGGGATCATGCTTGATCAGGAGATTCTTCCTCTTCTTGATCTGAAGAGAACCCATCTGTCAGTGCCTGAGTGTAACTCACGACAAAAAAAGCCCAGCAACACATTCACCTTTCTCTTGCAGAGAGCAAAGCCCCTCAAAGGCCATCACAGAGAGGTTTGGCAGCTGTTTGCCACTGCATGCATAGCTTCTGGAAATTTGGCATACTGCAATGTCTCTCTCAGCTGCTATCACTGTTCCTAGTGCCTTCCAGTTTTCCACTGCTAAGGCAAGAATGATTCACACTTGGACACTCTGTTCACCCAAGCAGCCCCTGGAGAGAGAGTGCACCTATTCCCTATTGCAGGCCACCAGAGTGGTGGCTCCTGGCTGGTGGAGATCTCCTTGAAAGCAGTGTGTATACCTGGGCATAGCTGAGCACAGTCCTGGCCTCTCACTCCCCTGCTGTTTTGCAGAATGATTCACCTAGTCCCAGCTCTGTAGGAAAAAAAAATAAATCACATCTGCAGCTACAGGCAGTGATGCTGAGGGCAGCAGTGCCAGTGCTGAGCAGAGCACAGTCCCCTGAGACCCCATGTCCTGGGCAGTCAGGATTCAGTGACAGAGCAGCTCAAGATGCCTTTGGGCACTGCTTTAATTTCACCAAGCAGAACCTGTTCCCAGCCCTGCATTAATGCTCTAACAAGCTACATTTTCATTTCACATTTCTGGTGGGTACTTGGAGGAGCTGAACACACCCGAGCCGCAGGGTGCTGCAAAGCCAGCAGCTGCAGATGAAGCAGAAGAAGGGTTAACCCTGGTGCACAACAAGAGGAGAAATGTGTATTTCTGAGTCCCTGGCAGAGACTGCACCCTCTGGGGTTATGGGAGGCTCTCAGCAGCATGTCAGTGATCAAATAAATGCTCTAGATGACTTGAGCCAAGGGAAAGCTGTGCTGCTCAGTGCTGCTGTGGGCCAGGGAGGTTTCTGAGTGTGAGGGATGGGTGGCTGCAGCAGCCAGCCCTTTGGCGTCATGAGGGCAGGGGTGCCCAGACCTCCCCATCCAAAACCATCACCTGGTGACCAAGTGTCCTGACACCCTGTCAGGCCAACCACCACCCATCCGTTCCCCATCAAGCATTGTACTGTCAGTCCTGTGAAAGTCCCATGAGATGCCAGGGCTGAAATGAGTAATTCATAACTGAGGGCAGAGCTGGTGGCACCTCCTGTTAAGAGGTCTGCACAGTATTTTCCCTTGTAAGAGTCTGTTCCCAGTTGCTTCTCTTTGTGCCAAGTGTATCTGTCTCAAGCTGCTCTTTTATTTAAATTTAATCGAAAATAATATCACTGTTTCTGAAAGTGAGGGCACTGGAAAATATTCCTTGTGTAGTCCATACACAACCAGGTATATATACATGTATGCAAAATCTGACTATACTTTCATGTTGTGCATTCTGGAATGGGAGTGCAGACAGTCAGCAGGAGGAACTTTGCTGCAAGCACTGTTCACCCTGACTCATTGAGGGTCTGCTGGAGCTGTGTGCAGACCTCGCTTCACCACGGCTCCAGCTGCAGTGAGCCTCCCAGCTTGTGGCTCGGCAGGGGTGATGGTGAGCATGGCACAGACTCCCACTCCTGCCATACCTCTGACCTCTGATCTGGCTCATGCTCCTCCTGCCCTGGTTATCCCTTTTCCTTGTCCTTGCTATGAGCAGCCAGTGCACAGCTACTGGCTATATATGCCTACCCCAGAGACAGTGAAAGAATGGGTTTCTATCAGCCAATCTGAAGGGGGCAGGGACTGAAAGGGGTGGATGAGATTCTGAAAGTGAGTTTAAAACAGCAGGAAAAGGGGCAGCTGAGGCTTTACTGCAGGATCTCTGCCCATGGGAAACCAGTGCTTGTGGGTCCTGTGCCTTGCTGTGGGGCTTCTTGAAACACAGGAGGTGATTTTTCCCTATATTTGGCTGAGTGGTGTGGGAGCAAGCAAGCACTACAGGGAATGTGAGAGTGTGACTCAGGAAGCAGTAGAAGGAGGCAAAAAAAACTGGCTCCTCTACTTCTGACAGTTATTTGCATAAGGATTCGTGCTTGGTTCAGTGTTAAGGATCCAAGGGTTTTGGCTCACAGGCGCAGGTTTTCTTTGAAAAGGATAATTTCTCTGGATGTAAATGATGTCTGTACGTAAGATACATGCGCTGTCCCTGTAGTACCTGCACTAAGAAAATGAAAACATCACACTGGCAGGGTACATGCAACAGCAGTTGCCCAGAGCCCTATTTTTGAAAATATTCTCCTACACAAGCCATTCTGCAACTCTTTATGTTTCACCTGAAGCCTATAATGTATCTCATGTATGTGCCATACCTGTGTGACTGAAAGGCTGCTACCTCTGCGACCTGGAACCAAGGGTAAGCCAGTGCATTGACCCCCACTGGGAATTAGGGCTATCAGTGCAATAAGACAAGAACCTTGTAGGCAAATGTTCGTCCAGCACCTAGCAAAAGGAGGTTTAATCCAAGACTGGACTCCTAATCAGGCTGAAATTGAACTAATAGAATTGTAATATTATAAAAATCAGTAACTTTAGCCAAAGGTATATGTAAGTCACCCCTCAAATGAGAATGACATAAGATTCCACAAGCTTGCACACTAGATATTTCTTGTCTGTCTGTCTGTCTCTTATTACACAACTCTCCCCAGCTCCACCAACCCCCATTTCCTCCCAAGCGTAAAGCATTGTTAACCTTCTAGTGGCTCCAGGTTTACCTACATCCAACACAAGCTCACTCTGCAAGATCCCATGCTTGGTGGGGTTTGTTTGCAACACCTGATGTTTCAAGGAAAGGGTTTTGAGCGGAAGAAACTGGACATACATGTACCTTGCTCTTTACTCGGGGTAAGAGTCTGGCCTCTCTACAGAGAATGCTTTGTACATCATTACTCCCATGATCCAATTTATGCAGAAAATGGGAGAGGGGCAGCACACTCTGCTCAAGGGCAGCTATTTCATCTGCAGTATTGCTGGCCAGGGCTCACTGCTCCCTCCTCGGCACAGCTCTGGGAACCTCATGGCCACTTGTTGGCCTGGGGAAGGAAACACACAAGTAAGGCTCAACCTGAGCTGGAAGCAAAGAGGTACTAGGAGACATTGCTCAGGGCAGATGTTTCTTTTTTGCCCTAGTCCCTGCAGCCCTAGCTTTTGCAAGATCTGCATTGCTTCTCTGGGCATCCCATTGGATCTGCCTCATTCTGCAGGCCATCTGCAGTCTTTCATCTATTTCATCATTTTCTGCAATCTTGCATCTATTTTGCCATGTTTTCCAAGGTACCAGGAGTCTCCCCAGTGCTATTGCAGCACCTAGCACAAGGAGGTCCTGACCTCACCTGGGCTCTTGCATTACAAAAATATAGTTTGTTCTTTTGCTTGTTTTTGTAAATTGCAATGCCTTATACTTACTCCAGTGGAAATATGCTGCCTAAGGAATGTGGCCATAAGGAATAGAATGGTCTTACTGGATTGCACCATAGTTCAGTGAGACTAAAGCTTCATTTTGGTGAGGAGTAGGTGCTCAGTGGGCAGTGGTACAACTGTGCTTTCCAGCAGCTTCCCTAAAGGTATCCTTTTCTGATTGTATTTACCACTTATGCGTAACACTAGCATTTAGATTAAGGGTTGGGCCACTTCTTGCTGTGGAAATCCTTCTCTTCCAACACACTCCCAGCATGAAGACAAAGGTTGACCCCTGATGGAGACAAACTGAGGACATTTAAGGGAGATGCCAGTGGCTAATGCAAAGGCTCTGTTGCAGGCAGAAGGCTGTGCTGGCCTGGGGCACTCACCAGCATTGCATGCTCCCCTGAATGCCAGGGGATTTTGGGCAGCTGAATACCTTGCTAGGCATGCTGATAAAGAGATCTATCTACACTCCAGGACAGCAACTGAAATGTGAAGTATCTCCTTTACCAAATGCTTGCCTGGGGCTATAGCTGGTCTACTGACAGAGAAGTATAATGTCATATTACTACTCCCACACAGTTCAGTCAGGATGCTGCGGTGTGCTACTGCTTCTGTACAGAAATATGGCAGGTGCCACAACAGTGCTTTTACTTTCCCTGTTATTATTCTTTGGGAAAAGTTGCATGGGGAGCTGTGCTCCAACATTTCCTCACTACTGAGTTTGTAATACCTTGGCTGGACTGCCTTTGATCCTTTGGAGGCAGGACACTTTGTCCTCTAGGTAAATGTTGGTCTGTGTTTCATTTAAATATTAATTTGGGCTGGCACAATGTAGTATGTAATATTGCCACTCTCTGTGAGGATTAGAGTGATTAGGAGTCTCAGAATACACTTTAATCAGTCAGTTCAATACTGCTGAGATTTGCAGTCTAACCTCTCCCATGCAACAGCCAGAGTCTTTCAACATGCTAACAAAATTGAAATGAGTTCCTTCATCTTAGACAAGGATAATTAATCTTCAAACACTGTTTATCTTAGCCCAAAAATCCTCAGAATTCAGAACCAAATTAATTTAAAGTCTAAATCTGCTTTAACTAGTAATTGGTTAATCAACGGGCTCGATGTGTAATTATATTCTTTGTTCACACTCCTTACAGGCTTGAAAAGACCATCTAATTCCTATGTTGCTTTCATTCCTATAATTAGGCCATGTGACATACAATGCTGTACGTATAGAGAACAAATTCTTTCCTGGAATAATTTCCTTGAGATTGTTTCTTACAGATGAATTTAGTCTTTTTTTTCTTTTTAACTTAGAAAAGCTTTCATATGATTTGTTGGTTATTTTGGATTTCTGTGACTCATTTAGAGATTGTGTGAAGAGTTTTAAGCTTGGAATCTTTGCTCTCTGCCTGTCACTGAAGAAACCTACACTGTGTTTTTATTTCCCTTACTTGCACTTGACATAGCTTTAATAGTTAAGGGATCCTTGCTCCCTCTGAATATTGATAGGATGTGGCAAATTCAAGATATTGTCATTCTTACTATCTTTCAGAACAGAGCAGCCACAAAACCTATTAGCTGATGTTATCCTTGTGGGCAGGAATTATTGTTGCTATTATGAATAGGAAGTCTGAGAATAAATTGGAGAAGGAAATCGTGGTTGTTTTTAACACAGAGTTGTGGGTCATCTTTACTTAGTGGATACTATCATAACCCCATTGTGGTCAGTGGCCTGGTCAGAGGTTTTCATATTTCTGCTCACAGAATTTCCTATTTCCATCAGCTTCATGAGTGTTTATGTACCAGTACATATTAATATCCTCTCTTCTTCTCCTTGCTGAAACCTATTAAAACCTAATGCCTGTTTAAGACTATGCATACTTAAATGTATTCCATCTCTAATTCTTCTTGATGACACATAGATTGTAACTTCAAGAAACAAGTTGAAAACCTTCTCCTGATGAATGAGATGCAAGAGAGATCAACTGCCAGCAACTTACTGATATATGTTCTTAGAGAACAGGGGTATATTAAGTTTTTAAGTGTTTGGACCAAACCTCTGTTGATCTGTGTGGATCCATCTTGCCATTTTGCAGAGTCCTTAGAAATGGAGCATTCTAGATATGTGAAAACATTTAAAGCCTTAAAGAAAAGTCCTCTCTTCTAATACCTAGCTAGGAACTTCAGCAACATGAAGGAAAATGGAAGGGAGGGATGAGAGACTTCAGATGAACAGCACTGGATGTGATATGGAGGCTGCAGGGGGGCCTCTCCTTTGGCAATAGCCAGACAGCTCTAAGATATGCATTCATCCTTGGTCCCAGCAGTGTGGGGCCAACGTGAGCTGCCCGGGGCTTTGTGGGACAGGTGGCAGGCAAGTAAGTAATTTCAAATCTGCTCAACGTCTGGCTGAGAAGTAAGCAGTGAGTTGCAGTCTTGGGGTCGTTTTTCTGGGTGTACCCCACTGACAATATGCACTGCTGGTTGGCCGATAGACAGGGTCTCCTTCCTCTGGAAGAAGCACAAAGTCAGACTTACCAAAGGCATTATCAGAAAAAGTCCTTCCCTCCAGGAAGCAATATCTTTTAAGATATCTACCCTTTAAAAGACTTCCTAGTGTTAGATTTCCAATAGCAATTTCAAAACATGTCATGGATCGAGAATGTAACTGCAGCAATCATTTAAATCCATGCAGCTGAAGAGGTTTTGTTTCCCTCTCTACCAAATCCCATGAGTCCTTCTCTGACCATTTGGTATTTTATATCCTGGTATTTTTGCTAAACAGTTCTTCCTGCTTGCATTCACTGCTCCATACCTCCTTGCTCTGAATATTAATTACAATATTATACGTTACAATCCAGGGTTCTCTCACTTACTCATCTTTGCTGAAAACTATAGTGATCAGAACATCTCTCACCTCCCCACCTAGAGAGATGCTGCTTCTGCCTTTTTGCTGAGCCTGATCCAAGCCCCTGGAAAAGGCTTCCCTGGGCTTGCAATGAGCCACCCCTTTAATCCTTCTGCCAAGCAGAGTCACAGCTAGGAGCTCAAAGATTAAGGCAGAGAAGCAAACACTTGCAGTGACTCTGTCTTTCCTAGACATCCTTTCTACAGCCAAAGGGTAGAAGCAAGGAATATGCATCAGCCCTGGGTTCACCAGGCATGTGACTAAGCCCCCATCTGCTTCTTAGGCTCTCTCTGAAGTATCTCTATTCTGCAATGGTGAGGTTATGGATTATTAAGTGTGTTGGTAATGAGAAGCAGTTGCAATTCAGTTTTAAAGCTGAGCATGTAAAGATTGCAAGAAAAAATCAGCTGATCAAACCTGAAATTCTGCTCATGTTTATCATAAAGGAAAATGAAATTTGGAGAAAGAAATACAAGTGTTTGTTTTGGAAATGCTTGGCTCAGCTGTGGCCCAGGGACTGTGGCCGCTCTCAGCTTTGGGAGTCCAAGCACTTGGGCTGGCCCTAGGGGAGGGTCTTGGGACATGCTTGGTCCCTGCCTAGGGCTGTGAAATGGAGTCTCGGATAGAGCTCCTGCATACAAAAATCATATGTCAGCCTCCTCCTGTCCTGTCCCACCATATGTAACACTAGCTTTGGAATTATGAAGCTGAAAGCCTGTATTTTCTTTTATATTATTGCCAGCCTTGAGCCTCAGTGAGTCACATTTTCAAGGTTTTTCTTCATATACACTGGAATAAAAAGCATTCTTGAAATGTTCTTAAAAAGAGAAAACAAAGAATAACCCAAATGACAACTGCAATTCTCCTGTAATTTCCTGCCTTTGATAGAGAGACTTTAAGAAGATAAACATACAAGATGTGGTAAGATTCAGGAAGCTGGGGATGACAGAGAAATGATTCTTTGCCTGGGCTTTGTGAGCGTACAGCAGCTCTATTCAAGCCATTAGGAAGATAGAAAGAAGAAACATTCTGAAATGTCTATATTGTTTCTATGAGAAATCAGTTGAATCAAACTCATTTTGAAATTTACATCACTTCAGTATTTTGAGGTGATGTTATTGGCACCTTTCTTGGAAAGGTCATAGACTATTTTAGTTAGTGCAAACATTTTATTCTGGCACCTAAACAAGTTGCTAAGACTGCCAGTAATGACTTTATATTTATACAGCAGAAAAGAGCGACAATTTTTTTACTTCATGTTTGTAAAGAGGAAAAAGTATCTCTCTCCCCATTTTCATTTCCAAAGAAAGTAGTCTCTTGATTCATGAACCCATCCACCTTGAAAAATTGTGTCCAGAGTTGCTTTGTCCATGTCTCTCTGGGAAACCTGGGATTTCATTACTCAATTTTCACTGTACCCCTTCACAGTCAACCCTACAGCAAATGAGGAAGTCTTTCATTCACCTACGGTACAACATCTAGACACTGCAGAGCTGCAAGCTTTGTTTTGTTTCCCATTTTTGCAAAAGGAAGCTAAAAGAACAATGGAGTTAACACAGCCTCATATTGCTTACAGCACAAGTGTTCAAATATCTCTGGTCTGTATAGGAGACTGAATGTCACAGAAAGGTACACTTTGGAGACTTAATTCTGCTCTTGTGCAATTAGCAGAGCAAGGAGAGTTGACACAAGACAGATAGATGTAAAAAAAAACCCCTCAGTGAGGGACAGGGCAAAGGAAACTTGACAACGTGTTACTGCTCTAGCTGACACCAGGACCTTTGCTGTGCCTTGCCCTAAGATGCTCAATATTTAGACTAAATCTGTAATATATATAGAAGCTTGAGTTACTCAGGGTTTTTCAAAGTCGCAGTTCTTTCTTACCAGCGTGGTGACCCTGATTTAAAACTCCCAGGAACTGGCTGTCTTTCCAAGGCTCCCAGTATTGGACAGGGAGATACACTGAGGACAGCATTCCTTTTGCTCCTCAATGAAATCCCCTTCCTTGCTCTACACTCCTGCCCACTGCATGGTAGCTTTTTGAGAGGTGTGTCATGTTGTGTGATCTCAGCATGACTTTGTAAGCTCCTTTGCAGCTCCTGAACTTGGGATCACTATCCTTCACAGTTCTGTTTTTTGCAAGGCTTCGGCGTTACCTTTAGAACAACAGCCGCTGCAGGGAGCACATTTCTGCAGTGCAACACCTCTGCAAACTGCTATGTAGAGTGGGCAAAAACCTGCAGGAAAATTTGGACATAAAATAGTGAATTTAATTTTGAAAAAGAATCACTCAAAATTTCTATTTTAACAGCCACAGTTAAAATATCTGCAAGACTATATTCCATAGGGAATATATGCATGACTGAAATCTCGGAGCCTCCAGGCTTTCATAGGCCTCTGCCCAAAAAATCTCCTAAAAAATGCAGTGGTGTTTCTGCTTAATTATACAAATATCCTCTGGAAAGTGTATTTCTTTCCATTGCAAATTCAGCCTCATCATAGGTCTACATTTGCAGATAGAGGCAAGCGTATTACAATGGTGATGACTGATAGGTGAAGATTTCTTGGGTTCAGAGTGTTCCCTAATGTAGGCCATCTTTCACCATCTAGAGCTGCCCAATAATGATGTCATTTCCATTGCTTGAATGTTGAAACAACATCCACTTATCATGGAGTTAAAATGACTGTTTATAGGGCAGCTATAAATTGTTATCCATTTAGGATAGTGTCTGCTTTGCTTCTGGGGACAAAATGACAATTGGACTTTCCTAATACTCATCGAAGAGTATGAAAATGCCAAGAATACAGATCTGCACTGTGTCAAGCTGGGGGGTGGGTGAAGAGGGGGAGAAAAGGGAGACAAGAAAAAAGGACAGCTATTTTTGTGGGAAGATGTGATGACCGTCAGATAAAAATGACGAAGTTGTACTTGTCATAAAATAAGTCACATTGCTGATCTCATAAAATAAGTCACATTGTTGATCACTGGATAACTTTGATGTAATATTCTACAATCATTTAACTGAGATTTCATGGCAAGATTAATGGTGAAGTTTTTTAAACATGCATGAAGAAGAGCTTTCTTCTAATATCCAATCATCAGACAGTCCTTATCTGGGGCTTATATTGATTGATTATGATTGGGATTAAACTAGAACATGACCTCTAAGTAAAAAAGAAAATTATGCAGATTTGAAAGTGAACCATCAAGCTTTTGGGTCTTTCCTAAAGCTCTCAAAACCCATTTATGGCCTCCTATTGTTATATATACATATGTGTTGTTATACATGCATATGTGTCTTCGCAGAATGAGTCCTGCTAATGTGAAAAATCAGAAGGAAAAAGCTCATCAAACTTCTCTGTCTTCTGTATCACATAATACTGAGAATTAGGTTTAATATATCATTTTCGACATACAGGGCTTACACTGGAATTAGTTGTTTATGAGATTCTATGTGATCATAAGCAGTGCACATATTCTGAGTGAAAGCAGACCAATTTTCTCTGAAAAAATTGCTAGTTTCTAGTATATGACATTGGATGAATTGTTATACATACTTTGGGATGGATGGTGACAGTAAATCTCACTTTGAACACTTCATGAAATATTTGCAGCATATTTTAAACTGGCTCAGGGATGCTCTAGTGCTCACCACCTACCTTGTGTTTTCATGGGGGACTTTGACTATGATGAAGTAAAGTTTGGGTGGTGCTGTCCAGCCATGGTGCCTGCCAGGCTGCAGCCAGCTGGAGACACTCTTGTGCCCAAGAGCCTCTCTTCTGCAGCTAAACACTGAAGAAATGCAACAGGACTTTTCAATTTCACCGTCCATTAATTCCCTTCAAAATCAAGGAGTTTTACAGAACTGTTACATGTTTGACCTGATCAACCAGCTGAAACTGGATTTGGAGTAGCTAGGCATATGGAAGGCAACTGGGAGATACTAAGCTCAGCCATGATAGCTCTAAAGATCACCGTGTCCTGACCAAAGTGATCAGATCAGGTAGAAGATGCTATTTACCTTCATATTGTATTGCTTTGTACAGCATAGCCACACAGCTCTGGCTAAGGTTGATGCTGTGTTAGCAGGCCACAGCATGCCTGCAAGCTGGTTGGACCAGTATGTGTGGGTCCCACCTTTTCCATGCCCTTACCAGCACTGCATTTTCACTTGTGCACTGGCCTCTCCATGTTTTGTCTAAAAGAGACTTTTTGTAGCCTTCTTGAGACCCATCACATAATGGGGAGTTTATGGAGCTTGTTTAGACCTGGTGTTAAGTGCTGCACTGTTACATTGATCCCCTAATTGAAAGTGATAGCCAGATGAGAAAGATGAAACAGGAGACAAATAAAACTGCCCTGTCAGAAGCTGGGGTATTACCCGAGAAGGAAAAACAAGGGTTTTTCCACTCCACAGAGTGAGGCTTCAGGTGCCTCCAAACCCTGGTTGAGGTGAGCTGGGGTACAGATAGCAGATGCGCTTCTGAAGGCTGTTCATGGCTGATCTCTCACATCTATGTTTGAAAAACATGCCCATTGCAAAACAAAAAAAAAAAAGGAAAAAAGAGAAAAAATCTTTAAATCAATGCAAGGGCCAGCCCCTCTCGCTAAAAACAGGGGGGCAACCAAAGTGGACTGTGACAGCATCCAAAACATAAATCTGATTTGCATTTAGTTGTAGAGGAAAACCACCATGGCAATGTCCCATCAGGTGGCCAGTGGTTTATTTCAGAAAGGTACCCTTGGGCTCATAGAGGGCTGAGAAGTGCTTCATGGCAACTGTGCTTCTTCCCTAGCTTGTTCCACGAGCCTATGCTGCAGCTGGCCAATGCAGAACTCTGTGACATGTGGAGAACCTTTTGCAAGAAGATGTTCAGCTTAAAGAAACAGACCTTGTTTTCAGGAGAAATTCCGCTCCCTGCTCCTCACCTTTTTCCAGTGACCAGTTATTTAAAGGGGAGAGGAAATGGAGAAGCAGCAGAAATATTTCCCTGCTTCTTCTCCAGGAAAAAAGGCAGGACTAATGAAAGCAGATTTCCCCATGCTTTTAAATCTCTTGTTTCTCTTCTCAGGCACAGTGGGTTTGGGAGCACCTCTTTTCTTTTCCTCTCATGATAAACTGAAATTTTTAAAAGGCTGCATTCAAAAAAAGATGTGTTGGTCCAAAAAATCTTTTGTGGAAAGGTTTTCAAAACAGACAAAAATATATCCATTGTCTCTTCTTTCTCCTGGACCTTTTTCAGGCTTCTTATTTGCATCTTGATCTTATTTGGGCTATGTATAAAGAAGGTATAAAAGGGGGCTAATAAGACTGTAGGATTTGTAGCTGAAAGAGAAGTATGTATGTGGGAGATATTGTCAAGAGCTTAATTTTCAAAAGGAAATGTAAAGGGAATGGAGGTGGAGACCTGACACAATCCTGGGAGTGGAAGCTGTGCTGAAGATGAGTTTACTTACATGTGGGACACAGGTAAAGCTGGCACAATCCAGATCCAACTTCTAAATTTTGACTTGGGTAAGGATGTTCATCCAGTTCTCTCTCAATATTTTTATACACCATATTTTAGTTTTTGGAACTGTGTGAAAACATCTGACTTGAAAAATTAAGTAATAATAATTTAAAATAAAACAGAAACCTGTTTTTATAAGTTAAATATCTGGGGACCAGAATCACATTATGTCTGCAATCTGGGAAAAAATGAAAATAATAGTAAACATCACTTTACAGCAATATCTGCAGTTTACTTTTGAATACTGTAAACTGTGTTGTTGTAACAAGAGTGTCATGAGTTTTAATGGCAGAGGGAAGTATGATAGAACAGATTTTTATCAAAGTCTATTATAGCAGAGAGTCTTATAACAAGAGCAGAACATATTTATGTCATACTCAAAATGTCATTTCAGTCACAGACAAGACTGATGAGGAAAAATGATTAGACACAGAGATTCAGTTTATCTTTCTTTTCCAGAATGGGAACTTTTGATGATCTTCCTTTAGGTTGCCATGCTTAAACCCCAAATTTCCAGCCTCTGCACTATTTTCCTTTCACTTTTTACCCAGCTGTTGGAAATCAGTAAAGTTTCAGTAGTAAAACAAAACCTTTTGGTCCTATTTTCTTGTAGATGAAACTGAAAAATACCCCCATCGCACAGCACCACCACATTTCATTAATTAATTATGGTCTGAATATGGAAACAAATCCTCTTATCCTCAGCCCTATAGATGAGAGTTTTTGTGGGAGCAGCTCCACCAGCCCTGCTCCTCCAGTTCTGCATCCTTGTACTGCATCACTGAAAGCATCTAACATCACTGCCAAAGCCTATAGACAGTATATTCCTAGGGAATTTAAAGAACTTCAGAGCAGCCTTCAGAGGCTTGTTCTGCGCAACGTGTGTGTCCCCCCCCCCAGCTGTAGTTCAAGTTATGCTCTTTAGTAGAAAAAAAGAAAAGAAAAATCTTCCTTTCTTTGTATTTGATGGATCAGAGCATATGGAATTTAATGAATTTGTGCAATTTTAAGATCAGAACTAAGTTGGTTTGGATAGTAACACACTCCCACTCCTCCCCTCTTGACTCTAAACCAAATGACTAGATATTTAATCCAAAATGAGGCTATTGCAGCTAGCTGGATTTACCACATATAACTTTTTTTCCTTCTTAAAGAGGCTATATATACATAGCCCTTCAAGTGTCACTGGATGCCCCATTCTCAGTGAGAGAAAACTTTTGTTTTTACTGAACAGCTGCTTTAAC
The DNA here is from genome assembly GCF_012275295.1 of Melopsittacus undulatus. NCBI lineage: Eukaryota > Metazoa > Chordata > Aves > Psittaciformes > Psittaculidae > Melopsittacus > Melopsittacus undulatus. Next base: position 23,902,253 of record NC_047557.1, on the reverse strand, counting down.
AATATGTCCTGGACTGTGTTGCAGTTGTTGGCCTCATGGTTCCTGCATAGGCACCAAAATTACACAGATTCTCTACTGCCCATTGCTCCTAGGTAGATGAAACTTGCCCATCCTCTATTCTTCCATATCTCCCTTCCCCCATTTTTTAGTGACTGACAGTTTTATGGGGGAAAAAATCAAGCTGCAATGGTTTGATGTCATGTTTTTGACATCGCTAATGAACTCACAGCATGGCAAACACTTATATCTAGCTCTGGTCCAGCTTCTCCCATTTATGTTGCATCACAGGTGCAGGTTCACTAACCACAGGGTATTAGCCAGAGAAAATGGTGTTCCATAATTTAAAGTACAAATATATTAGTGGAATTTCAGAGCAATAGAAAAGGAGCTTCTGTTCATCACGCATCAACATCTTCCTACTGTTCAGAGACTAAACATGCACAAAACCAGTAGGAGGTTGTTATGTTCCAGTTAGTAACTACTGTACAGAAAAAGAAAATCCTGATGTGAATTGTTCAGGCTGTCAAACTCAGACACATCGCACAACCCTGACAGCTCTTCCCTGGGTTAAATTCAAACCTCTATGGCCATGCAGTTCAAAAGGTGCAGGGGTAATAGCGGCCCAGGAATGAAAAATGTAGACCCAAGCTTTACTGTCAACACAGCCACATGACACAGAGGCAATGCATTGTAATATTTCTGCTGTATATCATCCATGCAGTGCAGTAAACACCTGCTATTGCTTTATGGATTTTGCAAATCTGACTAGGAACTTTTAAATTTGGTTACGTTTTTCTCACATTGTTTTTGAATTATACAGGACTAAAAGCATGACATATATTTTTTCCTTTGATTCAGTTTTGCAAATTTGATCTCCCTTTCATAATAGCACCTATTAAAGCACAGATTTCTTGCAGATTTTAAGTCCCTTCAGAGGGTAAATCACCCTGATAAGGAGACTGTTCTCATCACATCACTGGCTCATTACACAGTGAATGTCACAGAGAAGCACAAATGCATCAGCTGGCCAGTGCTCATGCACAAACCTTTGAGCAACCTGGCTCCTAGTTTTTTAAGGCTCTGTGCCTACATGAATGGTCCTACTTCTGCACTGGTGGGCACACAATCACTTCAGAGTCATAGGTCTGGCTACTTATTGCAGTAGCTCTGACTCATTCCTCCAGCTTTGTCAGCCCAGCAAGAACTGGAAACAGGTAGGCTGGGTGGGAGCCATAGATATGTCGGACAACTGAATACTCATGCTCAAGTCAAAAAAGGAGGAGTGGTGCCAAGCAGCTCTCTGCATTCCATTACTGGTTCTGGGCTTATTCCTTCACTGATATCTCAGACTCCAGACCTCTGGAGAGACTACAAAACCCACCCTCTCTCCTGCATGTGCAGTAGCAGGCAGGTGAATGGAAAAGATTGTGTTCCTTTCCATAGAGTGTTACAGAAACACTGTGTTTGTTATAGATATATGCAGTTCAGTGTATCTGGTGTTGTAATATTGGGACTTTTTTCCTCTCAGTTGCACATATTATTAGAAATACAGATGAAGAAGTTGGATCTTTTTCCCACACATGTCAGTGAAGAGCAGCATTCTGTCTGCATCATCTAGAGGAGCTACTTCTTTTGCAGAGTTTTGCTTTCTGCTGTATAGCAGGGTCAGAAGGAGGTAGAAGAGGTGCTCAAGTGATTTTTTCCAAGGCTAGACTCTTGTCTAACAGTGACAACATAAGACATCTTTCTGAAATTACAGAGAACATCCACCCTGTCTGGCTGTGTTTAGTGAAGTCAGCAATAAAAGAAGCAGAGAACATGAAATAGCAAGTGCAAGCAAACATATGTATCTATTTGATCTAAACAGGAAAGGAGCATCCTCACTGCTTCCTTTTGGTTGAGTAAAGGCTGATGAGAGAGGATTTCATGGTAGCCAAAAAGGTTCTCCAATACTATAGAAAAAGGCCACATGGGTTAAAATGTGCCATAGGAGAATAAAAAAAAATGTGTAGCAGAGAAGGAAGGAGTAAGAGAGGTGTACATTGCCTTGAAGGAGACACTGTTAAGACCAAATTTAATGCAGCTCAAAGAGAACAGCAGGTCAAATTATACATTCCTGAAGGTCTCTATGTACAGCAGAATGCATGGATTTCCTGTTGATGCTAGTATGAAATGCATGTATTTTTCTGTGCAGCATATAATAAAGTCTCCAAACTAGGAAACATTAATTTTCACAAAGGCAGTAGAGGTTTGAACTTATGGTCTTCCCATGGGTATGCTGTAAAAGTTGTGAACTCAGATAATTGGCATTGCCAGGGAAGGTCATGAAAGTGCGATCACTCTGTATTGTACCAGGGGATTTAAGACTCACATACATTCTGAGCTGTGATAATAATAATAACACAAAATGCTCTTTTAAGACAACGGTGCTAGCAATTTTATTTTGCTTTTTTGCTAGAAGGCTTTAATAGACCACAGCTATGCAAATGTGTACTTGAAAAGCTTTCACATAAGTTGTGTTTGCATTCCCAGAGAAGTGTTATGACAGCACTCTTTTGTATAATAATTTTTGCTTCTAAATTTTCATAAACTTTGCATCCAACAACAGTTTTAATACCATTGCTTGCTACTGTGTATTTCTAAAGAACACATTTGGTTGCACAGTTGCTTGGTTGCCAATTGTAATTTTTTGATGTTTAGGTGGCTGCTAACACTGAAGGTACCAGGATAAAATATCTTCAAGAGTACTGGATGTGTTACTAAGTATGGCTCCAAAACCTTGCCAGTCCACAAGAACTGTAGGTGAATGAACCAGTACTGAAAATAAGACACATATGGCAAAGTATCTCACTGAGATTTAAAGTGGGACGTTTTGAAACCCAGGTAACTTAATTCAGTTCACATCCTGGTTTCACTTGGCATATAGCATCAGATCTGTCTGGGAATGTTAGTGTTTATTTTCCTATTAAGCTTACACTTATTTGGGCTGGAGGGAAATACGTATTAAATGTATGTATTAAATAGCATAGTCCTGATAGATACACTGGAAAATGTCTTGAAAGAGTGCTTAATCCTCTTGATCACCTTGCTGGCATCTATTTTAAATAAGAGAAAACATCTGAAAGTCCAGTAAGCATTATGAAAACAGCCTCTCTGTGAACTTTATTGTTGACATTATAGAAAATTGTTTGAAGTGCAGTCTCACCAAAGGTAGCTTAAAATCCCTTTCTTAGAATCATAGAATAGTTAGGGTTGGAAAGGACCTTAAGATCATCAAGTTCCAACCCCCTGCCATGGGCAGGGACACCTCAAACTAAACCATGCCACCCAAGGTTTCTTCCAACCTGGCCTTGAACACCACCAGGGACGGAGCATTCACAGCCTCCCTGGGCAACACATTCCAGTGCCTCACCACCCTAACAGGAAATAATTTCTTCCTTATATCCAATCTAAACTTCCTCTGTTTAAGTTTGAACCTGTTACCCCTTGTCTTGTCACTACAGTCACTAGTGAAGAGTCCCTCCACAGCAATCCTATAGGCCTCCTTCAGACACTGGAAGGCTGCTATGAGGTCTCCACCCAGCCTTCTCAACTTTCTCAGCCTGTCTTCATATGGGAGGTGCTCCAGTCCCCCGATCATCCTCGTGGCCCTCCTCTGGACTTGTTCCAACAGTTCCATGTCCTTTTTATGTTGAGGACACCAGAACTGACACAATACTGCAAGTGAGGTCTCATGAGAGCAGAGCAGAGGGACAGGATCACCTATTTTGAGCTGCTGGTCATGCTCCTTTTGATGCAGCCCAGGATACGGTTGGCTTTCTGGGATGCAAGCTCACACTGAAGCTGGCTCATGCTCATTTTCTCATTGACCAACACCAAGGCCTTCTCCGCAGGGCTGCTCTCAATCTCATCTCTGCCCAATCTGTAGCTGTGCCTGGGATTGCCCTGACCCAGGTGTAGGACCTTGGACTTGGCATGGTTAAACTTCATGAGGTTGGCATCAGCCCACCTCACAAGTGTGTCAAGGTCCCTCTGAATGGCATTCCTTCCCTCCAGCGTATCAACAGAACCACACAGCTTGGTGTCATCGGCAAACTTGCTGAGGGCACACTCAATTCCATTGTCCATGTCACAAACAAAGATGTTGAACAAGCCTGGTCCCAACACCGATCCCTGAGGGACACGACTCGTTACTGGTCTCCAGCCAGACACTGAGCCATTGACCACAACTCTTTGAGTGCGACCATCCAGCCAGTTCTTTATCCACCGAGTGGTCCACCTATCAAATTGATGACATTCCAATTTAGAGACAAGGATGTCATGTGGGACAGTGTTGAACGCTTTGCATAAGTCCAGGTAGATTACATCAACTGCACTGCCCCTGTTCATCAGTTCTGTAGCCCCGTCATAGAAGGCCACCAAATTGGTCAGGCAGGATTCCCCCTAGTAAAGCCATGCTGGCTGTCACCAAGCACCTTGTTGTTTTTCATGTGCCTTAGCATGCCTTCCAGGAGACTCTGCTCCAAGATTTCACCAGGCACAGAGGTGAGAGTGACTGGTCTTTAATTCCCCGGGTCATCCATTTTCCCCTTCTTGAAAACGGGGGTTATATTTCCTGGCCAGGCAGATGGGGAGAGGGAGTTGCTATTTACGTTAGGGATAGGTTGGAGAGTATGGAACTCTGTCTGGGGACAGGTGATCAGTTAACAGAGAGTTTGTGCGTCAGGGTTAAAGGGAGAACAGCTTTGGGAGACATTACTATGAGGATCTGTTACAGACCGCCTGATCAACAGGACTCTGTGGATGAAGAAGTCTACAGACAAATAGGAACAGCCTCATGCTCACAGGCTCTTGTTCCCATGGGGGACTTCAACCACCTGGACATCTGCTGGGGCAACAGTACGGCCCGGCACAAGCAATCCAGGAGGTTCCTTGATTGTGTGGAAGACAACTTCTTCTGCAAGTAATAGAGGATCCAATGAGGAGAGGTTTCTTGCTTGACCTCATGCTCACCAACAGGGAAGGGCTCGTTGGAAATGTGACTCTCCAGGGAAGTCTTGGATGCAGTGATCATGAGATGGTCGAGTTTGACGTCCTCAGGACAGCGAGAAGAGCGTGCAGCAAGCTCACTGCCCTGGACTTCAACAGAGCAGACTTTGGCCTCTTCAGGAACCTGCTTAGTCAGGTTCCATGGGATATAGCCCTCAAGGGCAGGGGGGCCCAAGCCTGTTGGTTGATATTCAAGGATTACCTGCTACAAGCTCCCGACTTGTTGCATCCCAAGGAAGTGCAGCAAGAGGGCCAGCTTCCCAGGTTATCAGCCTCCTTCTTTCCTCCATGAGTTAGAGGGGAAGCTTGAGGCCCCTGCACTGTTTGGGCCTGGAGCAAGCAGTCCTGCTTTCAGTGGAATGGGTTGTCCAGGGAGGTTGTGAATGCTCCATCCCTGGCAGTGTTCAAAGCCAGATTGGATGAAGCCTTGGGTGATATGGTTTAGTGTGAGGTGTCCCTGCCTATGGCAGGGGAGCTGGAACTAGATGATCTTAAGGTCCTTTCCAACCCTAACTATTCTATGATTCTATGATTCCTCTCAGCTTCCCTGACATCCTGCAGCCTATTAATAGCATTCCACAGCTCAGCCTCTGCTGCAGGAGGACCTCCACTAGGGAGCACTGAGTGCAGCACTGCCCATTGTGCACCCTCCCCTCACCAGACCAGCGCAGGCAGTCTCTACACTCTGAGCTCTGCACTGCAGCCTCCCCTCTTACCAGCTCTGTCTGGGTGCCTACGCTGCCACCTGGGTGCCTACATTGCTCTTGGGCAAGGCCTGGTGGGGACTTGAGGCTCCCTTGGTGGCTCTCGCCACTCTGAGGTGAGGCTCCTGGACGCTGAGCTCCCCTCCACGCCAGTGTTTAAGATGTCCTCTCTCGAGCCACACACCTCAGTGATTCAGGAAGATAGAAGAAATCTCATTAGAATTTTTGATAAGTTTCTCAGCACTGTGTTTTTAACAGTAAAGTTTAGATACTGGTCAGTAGGGTTTGCTGGGTTTAGGGATTTAAAAAAGCCTCCACAAAGATGGTTGCCTCAATGAAATGCATTCAGTGCCAATGGGATGTTGACTCAAATGACTCAAATGATTTTTGAAAACCTCACTCCAGCAGCATGGCTAAAAATACTTTTTTTCTTTCAGTAGGTGATCACTGGTATCGGTGAGTCTGTAAAGCCAGCCATGCCAGGCAGTTAGCTTACAAAGACACTGTAAATTTGCCTGGGATCTCTATGTATCAATTAAACCTTCTGTTGAGCCAAGGAAGTCAAGGCTGGCACTTGTCTTCCTTCATTTGCCTCCTTGCAATGAATGCCTCACATTCATCGTGTCATCTGGCATTCCTTGTTTACCCTACACTCTCCTGAGCCTCCCTGATAGCTTTGAAAAGAAGCTGAATTTCCCACCTTGTATCAGACATATAGACCTAGGCACTTTCCGATAGCCATAGCTATTGAACAAAGCTCACCACATCTTGCCAACCTGAGGAATTTTTCTTCTGTGGATTCATGCAAGAGAATGGTTTATTTCATAGTGAGCATAACATTTGGGTAACATCCTGTATTTCAGCAGCTACTTGAAAGAAAGAAGAAGCTTGGAGAAATATTACAGCAAACCATAGCTTTGGTGTTTATATCAGTGCAAGATGTATGAAAGACTGCAGGCATGGCTACTGGCCTCAGGGCAGCAAAATATGTGATAGGGCTGTGAGCTCCAGGGCTCTGACTCTGACTGGCTTTCCCCCCTCCCCCTTTTCTCTTTCTCAATTTCTATTTAAAAATTTCATGGGATTTCTTTAAGAAGTACTTAAATTAATTGGCACAAGTGTCATTGCCCAATCAAACACTCAAGTGAAATGGTATATTTTTACACAACCAGCACACTTAAATGCTATTTTGGGGACCTCGGCAGCATGCAGGCTGAGTAGTCTGAACACGCAATTTTCTATTTTTTAGTTTACTGGTTACCAGCCAGCCCAGGTTGATGGGGACTGACATTTCTTCATAGTGCCTTGTGACAGCTTACGTGATCAAAGCAGCTGATCTTAAGTGGGTATCAGTATCAAAACAGTCAATCAATATCAACATTAAGTGGTAGTTTTGCTGCAAATCCTTCAAGAGAGAGACTAAGACGCAGGGAATACATTGGACTACTTAGCCCTTATCTCTTAAATATGCAGTGAGGCTTAAGGATGGGCTTTGACAGCAACATGAATTTGGTAGCTGGTATCAGCAGGAGCCTTCTGGATAGACTAATGGTGCTGCTGAGTACTTGGTGGCCTTCCCCATGGCAGGGTAGGACTGACGCTGGGAGCAGAGCCACATCTCTGGCTCTGCTGCCACACTGACTTTGAGCGAGAGCAGCTTCATTAAAAGAGGCAGTAAGATTTATAAGGAAGAAAAGAAAGCCAACACCAAAACCCAAACATGTACCTGGAAAGACAAAGTGCAGATGGCAGTGACATTTGAGGGAAGACACATACGAACTATGTCTTTGGAAACCCAGTAGTAGTTTATAGATATAGACAGGCTGTCAAAGCCACTAAAACTTGAAACTACTTCAGTAAATACTTGTGTGATTAGAGATACAGTGACTTATGCAAGACACCGGCTAGAGGGAAAACACTTTTTTTTTTTGAGACAGGGACTGCAAATAGCAGATGATCCTGGATCAGCTTATTAAATAACAGTCAGGAAAAAAAGTGGTCAGACAAAGGAAATACCAAAAGCTCATGACTATGAGAATGAATATGGTAAGACCTCAGGCAAAGACAGTGGAGGATAATTCAGAGTTAATCAACAGTGTTTCAGCTGTACAATACATCCTAGCTAACACTATATTGCTTATTCTAGTTACTGAGAAGTTTAGAATTCCCTAACAGAATATGCCAGTTATAAAGACTGATGATGTTAAAGCGATAAGCTGTAAGTCAGAGGCGCTGCCAGGTGCTTATAGTCAAAGAGATGTTCTCATTTCTGGTGTGTGTGCCATTTGCAGCTCTCTGGCTTTGCTTCCCACGGGGATTGAAGAAACTAATGTCTGAGTAATGGGATATAGGATTTTTAAAAGGTTTCTTGAAGTAATTAAACAACTGAGTGATGCTGTCAGCAGCATGACTTTACTCTGTTGTATGCACTGGGAAAAATACTCTTAAAAAAAAAAAAGCTATAACAGGAGAGAGCTATGTACATCCCAAGATTATCAGCAAATCTACTGCATTCATCTAAGTATCTTCTTGAACATACATATTTTTAACCATACAATAGAATTGTCCAAAGTATTACTATAATATCACAGATTTTTACAGACTGTGCTCATCAGTGCTTGAATTTAGAGGTGAAATGATGTGGAGGTGGAGAAGGGAAATTCCACCATGTGTTACAAAGTGTACAGGCAAGCTATTTCTAGGAACAGCCTCATACGTCTTTGACACATAGCAAAAACCCTAAAGAAGTTACTTGAGTTTTATACTTTAGTGATGTTGTGGCTAAAGTTTTTGCTATCTCCTGTGATTTGCTCAGAGGACATTTCTCTTCCAGACAATTTTAGAAGGAAAATGTTCTTGCTTTTCATGGGAAAGTGCAGTATTAATTCTGACTTATTAAACTGTTCCAGAAAAGGATTTCATAGCATCACAGAGATGTGAAATGTCAAACATCTACATGCTGCATTCCATCCTTCTGCTAATGCGTAACTATTCCCTGTGCTATGCAGAGTGTGTTCTAACCCATGGTTGTTTGACCCAAGGGACCAGGTTTGCCATAATATCAATTGAATGCCTTTTTTTTCCAGTGTTCAGCCTCTTTTCTTCTACTTTTATATCTTTGAATACAAAGTTGCCTCTCCCTGGTGAAGCCGCTTGCTCACCCCAACTCCCTGCCACGCCACTAGCACATGCTTAATGTAAAAACCTTTCTCACCCTTAAGTAGCAGTATGCTTGAGGTGGTGAAATCACCAAATTCACCTCAAAAAGCAAATGATAATTACGTCTGTTGACTGAGTGATAGTGTGGCAAAAAGTGTGTGCCTTCCTTGGGGAAGCATGGCAGTGCTAGTGTGCCATAGCAGGGCAGAGCAAGCTGGAGCCAAGGATGGACTGCCACCAGCCTCCTCTCATGGACAGAAACGCTGATTTCCACTTCTGTTGACTTCTGAAAGTCCAAGAAAGCCATAAAAATGTTGACATGCTCAATATCAAAGTGATTGCTTTGTCCAGGAGAAAGAATTCTTTTAAATGTTAATTTAAGCAGAGAAATAAAAAATATACTTTGAGTCAAGCCAGATGTCATTTCTCATCTTGACCAATGAACCAAAAAACTAGTTCATCCAGTACTCCTACTTAAACTCTAACATACATAAAAAGTTGGCTGTTGCCCAGTGTATCATCCTAAACATTTCCCTGTGATCAGTGTTTCTTCCTTTATTCAGTCTGCTATTGCATGTGGCTGAAGAGATATGAGACAGAAACAGATCTGACCAAGGATTTCTACTATTGTAGTGAATATCAGACAAACAACGCTTTCGGAAATTTCTTCGAAAATAACTTCAATTAAAAAAAAAATCAGTTCAAGTGTTGCAGTCTGAGAACACATAACGTGTCAATGAGCTGGAAGAATTTCTCTGACAGACTTATTTGATGTTGATTGAATAATGCACATGTTAGGGCACATAAATTTTATTTTACTAATTAGTGAAAATGGTGACTAAATTGATGCAATTTAAAGCATATCAACATATCATCAATATATATTTTCACTTGTGTCAAAAAATAAAGTCTTTGGATGCTGAGATATGTTGAGCTGAGCTTTGTGTTAGTTCTTTACTTTCTCTAAAGATCCAATTTTCTCATGAACTGACAAAAGGGACAGGCATTTTTAGCCTGGATTCATACATCCTGGTATGAAATGCCTGGGATTCATACAAGCGTTGCCTCAAAGTTCAAAAGTAGCAGATTCCTGACTTGGTTCTGTACTGTTAAAATATTAAAATGATCTTTACACTCCCAGCTTGCAGCTAGGGTGCACTGGGAAGATGGGATGCTGTAAGCAGGGATGGAGAGAGAAAGATTTTGGCAATGGAGCTGCATCCCTGGAAGACAAAGTGGGAGGAGGGGCATCTGCTGTCCCTGTCCTTGTGCTGCTTCAAAGCCATAATTCAATTCTCTGGATGTTTGATTGACAAGGGAATGATTCTAGCAAAAACTGGTGAATTCTGTGGCAATTATCATTTGCTGTGGAGACTGGTATGAGATCATCAGAAATGCTGAGTGTTGTGGCTGGAGATTTGGGCTGCAGAGGACAAAAAATATCTGATTTTATTGGAAAACCTAATAGAGGGGTAATATATGGGAGGGGAAGAGAGGAAAGAGATGAAGAGTCCAAAGATGTTGTCATTTCAATCTCATCTTTGGTTTACTTATTTCTTTAACACCAGTGAGGCTCCTTGTCTCTTCCCTGGGACACAGAATGAACTCCCTGGACATTTGGCCTGTGGAAGGATGAGGAGAGAGCACTGATTTTCTCATGCAATGTTGCTTTATCCCACATCAACAAGGACAAAAGACAGCCCATCTCCTTTTCCTTCTGACTCATCCTGGGAGGGTAAGAAAGAGCACTGCCTGGGACTCCAGGAAGCCACACAGCAACCACAGCCCTGACCTGGGGGCTCCCCTATTTTTAAGTCCTTCGTTTCTAGGCAGAGCAGGGGTATATGGCCCCAGGGAGGCCATCAACCCCACAGGGTGGGTGTGTGATGCCCAGGGGGCCCCTCTGTAGGGACCTTATGTGGCCACCAGATACAAGTTATCTGGGCTGTTAGTGACAGTGTGACAAACTATGCTGGCTGCTCCAGGCAGATGAGGTGCACATAAAAGAGTGAATTTTTAGCAGTATTTCCTTTACTCTCCAAGTGAAATCCCTCTGCCTTCTTTCCTCTCTTTCTCTTGCTTGTCATATACTGTGAACAGCTGATGCACCATATTTTGCTGTATTGCAAGCAGTAAAATTGAGGTATTGCTTTTGGGTTAAAAAATTAAGGATGCGATCCAAAAAAATATGGCTATGATATACAGTGAAGAAAAGCAATGTCTGTATAGTAGCAATGGGCTTCCAGGAAATATAGGGTTCATGTCAAAATAATACATTTAATAATAATCATTTAATGAAAAATTTATGATATTGTAGAAGGGAAAGAAGAGAAACATGGGAGCCTTGTCCTTGTTTCAGGAAGGTCCTGTGAGTACAAGTGGCATTAGCCAACAAGCGATGTCTGGTCCTGCTGCTGGCATGGCTCTGCCTTGGGGTAAAACATGGGGATGGATGTCAGTGTGGGTAAACAGGATTAGAGCCAGCCTGCTCCAGCCAGAGTGAGGTAGAAAAGACAGCAGAGGCACCAAATTAAGCTGGAGTGGTGTCATGCAGCCGACTTCTCACATGCTGAGTGGCAGCAGCGTCCAGTGGGCAGCATACTGCTGACCTTACTTCTTGCCGTCTTGGGTACTTTGAATCCTGTTTGGGGCTGGTTGCATGCAGCGGGGGTCAGGACCGAATTTCCAGGATATAACATCATGTTCACACCAGCAGACAAGATGGGGCCAGAAGCACTCTACAATGGTACCAGGGGTGAGCAGAGTGCTGGCCATGGGCACTCTGGAACCACCTCTGATAACTTGAAGTGAGAAGATGGAGGATTGTGAATGCTACCATTCTGCCAGTGCTGAAGGAGCTTTGTGTGTAATTGCTCTCTTTATAGATCAGAGCAGCATTGGCTTGAACAGCTTGTCCTTTTGGTCTGTTTTAGGAGAATCAGCATACCTAACTGCTTCCTCCCACATCACAGCCATCATCACTCTCACTGCATTAAAAAAGGCTCCCCATTTAGCTGCGTTTTTCTGAGGGAGGATCTGCAGGCTTGTCTTGGGTGAGGATTTAGCTGAGACACCAGAATAGCAAGCTCTAGCAACTAAATGGCATTGAAAATCTGCTGCAAGAGCTTAGTGTCACCAGTGCGTGGGAAAAGCCGTGGCTCTGGAATAACGGATGAAATAATCACAGTTGATGTAATAGGAGCTTTACCTCCCCCATCTTCTCATGTCATAGTCACAAGCAGGGGACCAAACCAAGCCTGGTCTTCTCTGGTTAACTAGATGGTGTGTCCTGCTAAGTGTAAGAAGAGTCCTGATACAGCAGAGGCAAAAGGAAGAATTAACTGAATACAAGAATTAACAAAAAAAAAAAACTTGGGTGTTCAATACAGAACAGTGCAGGGAAGCCTGGGCCAGCTTGGTTCACCAGCGGTTGCTCCAGTCAGATCAGTACTGCAGTAAAGAAGAAATCAGAGATAATAAAGACCTACCACATACTGAGGTCTCCAGGTCAAAAGTGGCAGATCCCCACATTTTGGTCAGTAAAGTCCCTCAGGTGAGGTATGTGCAACTCTGAAATATCCACCTTCCCATCACTCACACAACCCTTTTTATCTTTCATGCTGAGTGATTTTTCTACACAAAAAGCCACCTGTGGCTTTGTTTTTTTTTTCCTCCACTTCTGAGTCTGCTGAGCTCTGACACACCTAACAAATTAAAGGTAGACAGGCAAAGGCTGAGATGAAATCAGGTGAGTGTCATGATGCTTCTGACACCTGGTTTGGGTGCACCTCCAGAAGAGGATGCAACTGCTCTCTGACAGTCATCAGGTTGGACCCTGGCAGGACCAGCCTTCTCCTTGCTGTGACTCAGGAATGAGATTCGGCAGTGTCTGGCATTTATGAGGGTCTCTATCAATGTAGGAAGCTCCTATGTCCCTTTTGCCTTCCAAATAAGAATTGTGGAAAACGATCTGCTTCCTGTCCTTTAGGAGACACAGGCAGGTGATCTGCAGCTCCTGTGAGAATGGCACCAGAAGTTCAATTTAAACAGTGCTTCTGCTGCTACCTTCTTCCTGCAGTTGCCACATCTTTATGAACAAGTGGAATTTTCATGTGATTTTTGCCAGTCGCAGAAAGATTATCCATGTCTTCTCTGAACATGTGTGGGCCTGGGGTCTGAGTAAATCAAACTGCTTCATCTCATGATCACCTGCAGCAATTCCTGTATAGTTACTGTGACTTTTGGGGGGCTGTCCACCAACCACACTGTTCACCTAATGAAGGCTGACATAGCTGCGCTGCCACCATAAACCACTAAGCTGAGTAAGCATCCTCAGTGGCACATCTCCTATTAATAATGTGGAGTATTATATTATGGACTAGGTTAACAGTCTTCCATCTTCCTTTTCCTAAAGTTATAGCTGACAAGTAGGTGAAAGATCACAAAAAATCTCTCTTGAACTTTCCATCTGACCCTGCTGCTTGTAAGCAGCTGGTAGGGTTGGGAAAGTGAGGAGGCTCGGGGCCCCAGCCGGCAGCATGCACGTGGCTAGGGAAGCAGTGTCTCACATGCCTTCCTTCACCCTGCGGTATGCCACAAGCCAGACCATGTCAATGCTAGCTTGCGACATGCCACAGCCATAAAGCAGGTGCGGGAGATGCCGTTCAGTCCGGCAGTGAGCATACCACATGCTGTACCCCTCACTGTCCACTTGCAGTAGTAGTTCCTCCTCTGCTGCAGCCTTCTCCACATGGAGCCCCAGGGCCGTGTGAGTGGTATAAAAGTATATGTGTTCATAAGAAGACTTGTTAATGAGGCACAACTCCATATCAGCTCTTTGCTGGGTTAAGTTTTCCAATCTGTACTCAACCTGATGTTCACTTAAATTCTGATTTTTGTAAAGAAATTAAAACCTTGTAGCAATATATTTAAAATGGACTGCAATAAATTGTGACATTTGCTTTCTTTGTGATTCTGCTTGTGAGACTATGCTAATATTTAATTGGTATGAATAAAGTTTGGATATGTAAATACTTTTGAAAAAGCCCAAAGCAATTGCTACATAGGTCAGTCAACAAAATTATGTGAATAGGGAAAAACAAAAGTGTCAAACAGAAGTTGAGACTTCGAACTATGCCAAATCTGGAAGCAGTAGCATGGGGGTCTCCCTGTGGGTGAGTGAGGGAAAGGGGAGAAATTAAAAGGTGAAGAAAAGATACAGTGAAACAGAACACCATGTCTTTTTTTTTTCTTTTCAGTACTGCTTTTTCTTCCATTCCTTGAAATAGTCATTCAATAAACTTTGCTCTGCAGAAAATTCAGAGATCTTAGTTGTTAAAACATGACTTTTAACAGATGCCCTTTTTTCTGATATGTAGCTCTGCACTATCTATTTAAAAAGGGACTTCCCTAAGAAGCATCTTGTCAGACATACATAGAGTCAAGGGGACAGTTCACAGTGAATAACTAATTTAGCAGATTTTGTCTCGTTTTCTGCTCCCTAATTCCAGGAGGCAATTGTGATTCCTTTGAACATATTGCAGTTTACTCCCCAAAGGTTTTAAGGGTATTATTTTTAGAATGAATTCATGACTGAATATGATACTTGCTATTTGATCTTTATTGGCCAGCTATTATTAGAGTCCAGCAACTATTTACAGTTGAACTAGACACAACTTATTTAAAAAATGCAGTCGAATTTCTGTTTGTAAATTATTCCCAATGAAGTCAGGTTTTTGTGTTTTGTTTTATACTACACCTTCTATGAGCCATACATGCAAATAGACACAAGGCAAGGGCTGCAAAGCAAGGTAAGTAAGAGTATTTGATGTTCATTTCTTCTCATTTCAGCAGCGAGATACTGTGTTAGCTTCCTGATCAGCTGCTGAGCATCACATATAGTGAGCTTACATTCAATAAATATCAGCTAATATTCATAAATATTCAATTAATAGTTCAGACAATAAACAGAAGGCCACTTTTGGTGCAAACACTTCTGTGAACATTTACTAACTGCTCTTCATTGATGTAATATGAATATCCCCATGGATATGATTCATTTATTTACAAATTTTCAACCATGCTTGTTAGAGGAAGTATGGATACAAAACCAGTAAATCATAAAGTTTTGGACACAATGCCACTGCAGCATGATACACAGCTGCAGTTGGTCATACAGCTAGTAAGATACTGCTCCTGTTCCCTGGCTAGTCAGTAGTATCATTATCTTATTGGGGAAGCTGCAAAGGATAGCTTCTACCTGCAGACATTAGGATTTTCACCAGTTCTGGTCCAGGGCCTTCTTGAGCCAAGAAAAAGACTCATGGAGTCTTTAATTCCTCCTCATAAACTGAGGATTGGGCATTGAGTGGGGAGAAGATCCATATCAGCTCTACCCATTGCCTTCTGTTGAGTCTGTAGTCTCATGTGAAGTTGGTGAAAGTTTTGTTTTCTTCCTTATTCTCAGGCTTTCTGTTGCTCACCATAGCTTAGAATGTTCCAGAGATAATTTTTTTTTCTGAAAAAGTTTTATTATGTTTCTGAGACTAAGCACATTTGGGGAAAACTCTCTGATGCTATCAGAGCAATGGTAAAGCTGGCAGGAATAAATGTTTCAGCTGGACAGCACCCAGAGCATCAAAGACAGTTTTCTGTTGAAAAGAGTAAGTGGATGCTGTAAAAAAGGCATAAAAGTATAAAGGGTCAAGGTCCATGTACTTCATACTAGATTGCAGCTTGCTTTGGGATGTAACTCAAAATGCTGCGTGTGATCTGTAAGAGTTGTGATTTAACCCAAGCTGGCAACTAAGCACCACTAGCTACTCCTCTCTCCCACCTGACTGGGCAGGGTGGGGGAGAATCGGAAAGGTACAAGTGAGAAAACATGTGGGTTAAGATAAAGACAGATTAATAGGTAAAGTAAAAGCTGTGCACGCAAGCAAAGCAGAACAAGGAATTCATTTGCCACTTCCCATCAGGAGGTAGGTGTTCATCCATCTCCAGAAAGCACAGCTCCACCACACATACTGGTTACTGTCAAAATGCTGTCACTCCAGATGTCCCCTTTCCCATCTTCCCCCTGTTTTATATGCTGAGCATGATGCTATATGGTGCGGAATATCCCTTGAATCAATTGTGTCCTGGGTGTGTTCCCTCCCAGCATCTTGTGCACCCCCAGACTGCTCACTGGTGGTGTGGCATAAAAAGCAGAAAGGCCTTGGCTGTGTGTAAGCACTGCTCAGCAATAACTAAAGCATCTCTGAATTATCAACACTTGCCAGCACAAATCCAAAACATAACCCCATACCAGCTACTATGAAAGAAAAATAACTCTTTCCCAGCCAAACCTAGCATAAATAGACCCAGTGCTTTTGGCCTCACGTGGCACTGCAGCTGCAGCTGCTTTTGCTCTGCCCATGCAGAGAGAAACCACTGCTGTGGGCTGTCCTTACCTAACATGTCACAGATAAACATTTCAGAGAGGCTCTGTGTGCACTTGCCCATGCTTGGGCCAGTCGTTGGAATGGCTGACATCAATGCCCTGACACTGAAGAGAAATGGTTGGCTTATCTTGAGATGCAAAAGCAGAAGGAAATGCTTGCTGGTGCCTGGATTAGCAGGTAATTTCAACAAGTATCAGCATTTACAGAAGTTCTGATTTCAGAAGTATGTATCTGCCAAATCCCCATGGAAACCAGTCACTGCAATTACTTGCAGTGGAGAAGTACCAGGGGTATGTTCACCCTGTGTCTTCATCAGCAGCTGAGACATGGGATGAGTAGTGGCAGCTGGCTTATTCACCCACAGCTTCACCACCTCAGCCTTGCAGGCAGGTGAATAAATAGGAATGTGTGTAATTAAACATATATTGGTATTTTCCTATGTCTTCTGTTTACAAAGGAGCCCAGCAAGGTGCTGTCAGTCAAACATCTAGCCAATGTTTCATTTATTAGTGCAGTTGTTAGCAAGAAAAGTAGATTTCATATGAAATCAAAACAGCATTTCGTGCTGAGTTCAGACTTTCATTTGTCTTTGTTTCCCCCTGGGTGTCCATGCTCTATATAGGCAGCAGCTGCAATACCTTTATTAAGATATTTGGCTTGGGCTCTATTAATGCCATTATCACTGTTGCAGACACAGCAGAGTTTGCTATCTCTTTTAAAAGTTCAGTAACGTTTTTACATCTGTTGTACTTCTTTTCCCCTCGTAATTAGTGGGTGAAAATGAGAGTTTCGCCTCACTGTCCGCTGAAAAAGTCACAAATTTCTTGTAGCTCAGTTTTACTAACTGTATGACACCAGAACATTTCTAATTAATACTGTTATTTCTGAAAGAGAAATGTTCTCAGTAGAACAAAAAAGCCCTGCCTGTTCAAAAATTGCCTCAGAAAGTCAAGCAGAATGATAAGCTAAATGAAGTTTTGTTAGAAGCAGGTGCTTTGCCACAGTGGCAGAGCTTTTTAATTGCTTCTGTTGAAATAGTACTTCCGTTGAAGATTTAGGTCTGTTTAAGTAGCAGAAGTACAGCGATTTCTGAGGACAAAGTGCACTTAGCAACAAGATGTCTACTCCAGCCTAGTGCACATAGACAGAGCAGCAGTGAATATGGGGTTGAGCAGCAGACTCTTCAGGATGGAAACTGCAGAGAAAACTTTTTAATAAAAGAAAAAAATAATATCATAGAATCATAAAATAGTTAGGGTTGGAAAGGAGATGAAGATAATCTGGTTCCAACCTCCTTCACCACAATGAAGTTATTCTAACAGTCCAAGCCAGGCTGAAGTTTCAGCCCAGGAAAGCCCATGCAAAAGTGATGTTAGGTGCTGCTGGGAAGGATCCTGAGTGGCCAGCTGTGATGCTCCGGCCCTTTGACTTGTCCCTGAGCTCCTGCTGTGATCGCCAAGGGCCAGTGGACAGGAGCAAAGGGATGTGTGTTTGTGGTGCTGGCTGATCTAGTGCAATTGTACCCAAGGCTTGTACCAAAAGTTTGAATTCAGCAGAAGCTTTGTCAAAATATGGACTAGTACTTATGGCTGGTTTCTTTCAATTTTTGCTCCAGTCCCAGCATCCCTTATGTCCTGCTACCCTGGCTCCATGGCACAGAGCAAGGAGCCAAGGTTCTGGACTGAGAGACTGGGCTAGGTAGCCAGCTCTCGAGGTTCGGTTTATAAGTACACTGTTTGTCCCAAACTGCCCCAAGCCACTGCAATACTAAAATTTTTCATTGGAAGTCTTTGCCTTGGGGAAACTGCAAGCTTTATTTCTTTAATGATTTTAATGGTCAGAATTGTGCCAGGTCAAGCCATTTAGCTGTGTATTTAATTAGTCATCTGTATGCATGCAACTTAAAGGTGTTCAGCTGTACTATTATATAGGGATTAACTAAGTGGGCAGTAAATCATCTATGGCAACAATAAAAGTATTTATAGTGGTGCTTTTTTTTTTGTTTTAACTATTATTACTGCATTGTTTGTACTGGTAGAGGCCTGCATAAGAATAGTTCTGCTCTAAGAGGTGGGAGAAACACAGTTTGGGGTTTTGACTGACACTGACTAGAAACAACAGTGGGCAACACCGAAGGAACTGAAATGTGAACTTTAGAGCCAGACAACTCAAAAAGTTATTGCCAGCTTCAGGCTTGCTGTGTTAAGGAAAATAAACACGCAAGCAACTTGGCCCTGTGGAAACTCATGGTTTAAAGAGGAACAGGAGAAGAAATATAACCTGAACTTGTAGGTAGTAGTTCTCTGGCTTGAATAAGTCTTAGGAGTATTTGGCTGCTAACAGTTCACAAGTTTGCGCTGGCAAAATACTGCCTGAAATCAATGCAGTTAGCCTCCCAGTCTTGTTTGTTCTGTGAATGAACAAACCATTTTATATGTAAGTGACACTAAAATGTTGCATGGAATTATGGGACCAGGATTCTGCATAGATAAAACATGTGCTTTGAAGTGGGGAAGTTTTTCTACACATACATCACATGGAGAACCCCTCCACAGACGTAACGTTCTTGTTGTGAGTTTTTGCAAATGTGTTCCATGATGCCTTTCACAATAAATCTTTTCAGGAGAGCACTGGCAGTTTATAATGAGCACTGACCTGTGAAACAGAGGAAAATAGATGTTAAAAACCTTGGCTTGCTCTCTTGGAGGTTGTGTGGCAGCACAAGGTACCTTTTGAAGTGGGATGGGGAGTTGTTTAAGCACAACGCAACTGACGTGGGTGTGTAAGCTTCTGTGCTTGTGGCATGTTTAGCCCAATAAATAACATCAGGAGACATCCATTCCCATAGTGTTATTCCAGTGTGACCCAGAAGCTCTTGACGTGCGTGGTTTGCTGTTGGAGAGAACAGGCAATGGAGCTGGGTACTGTTGAAACATTGCTGCTTATCACAGTCCTCTCACCCTCACCTCCAGTGGAAGCTACCAGTAGGAGACAGCCTTTTTGGGGTTGTTTAGTCTGGATGGGGCTGTTTAGCCTGGAGAAGAGACAGCTCAGGGGGACCTTATAGCTCTCTACAGCTACCTGAAAGGAGTTTGTAGTGAGGTGGGGGTCAGTCTCTTCTTCCAAGTAGCACGTGATAGGACAAGAGGTAATGGCCTCAAGCTGTGCCAGGGGAAGTTTAGTTTGGATATTAGGCAAAATTTCTTCACTTCACTGGAAGTGTTCAAAAACAAGTGCAGATGAGGCCCTCAGTGACGTGGTTTAGTGGTGGTCTTGGCAGTCCTGGGGTAATGGCTGGGCTTGACAATCCTGAAGGTGTTTTCCAACCTACTCAATTCTATGGTTCTATTATTACAATTTTCAAGGAACTATTCACCTCTAATTTCTCCCTTGTCTTTCAGTCAATCCAAGTGCTTGCTTGCTGCCTTCTCTCTTGCTTTTCTTCTATTCCTGCTACAGGAACCCAGACAAACATATGCTACTGTCTGCAAGCATAGTATGTAGCCTAAGGCTGTGTTTTTAGCTTCTGCCCAGACATTACTTTCCATGTGCCCTCCATGGGTGCTGTGTGTCCAGGAGGTGCCCACCAGGAGTGAGAGTTATGGGCAGGGTACAAGTCTGCACAGAGGTGCTGCAGAGCTCTTCTGGCTTCCTTAGCTGCTGAGAGCTTAAAATGACTGCCTCTTCAGCAGGAGGTACAGGGCCCTGGACTTGTTGCTGTGGGAAATGGCTATTGCCAGACGTTGTGCAAGTCTGATGAGAAGTTAAACCCAGCCGCTCTTTCTGCCCTTCAGTCATAAACTCTCTGAAAATAGTCATCAGGTAGGATGAAACACTTGATAAAATTCAAGTGATGTTTGGCAAATACTTCTATCCAAACAGCTAATCCTGAGTAGGGGAGACGACTGTTGAAAGCATGATTTATCTTTTTTTCTTTCAATAAAATAAAAGTAAAAAAGGCCTTCAGGAGTAGCTTTTCCCATTCTGAAGCAAAAACATATTTGGTTGAACAAAGCATTTTCTTTGTCCTGAAATAAATGAAAAAATTCATTGTAGGTAGAGCATGAATAGCTGCTAGTCAGCCCCAGACTATTGTCTCATAAGGGTAAGCATCTGCCTCTGAGTAATGCCTTTTACCCTGCTCTCCTGCTCTTCAGCTTCTTTGCTGGTTCTGTTTGTGCAGATTTGTCCCCACTTCCCAGCTGAGCCATTCTTCACTGTTTACTCTTCCTCTCTATTAAATGAACCAACTGAACAAATCTGCTGCTCTTTCAGGTAGAGGGGAGCCCTCTCTTTCCCTCACTATCCTGCAGTCACCTAGAGAAGCCCACAGATAAGGGGTTCTCCCTGGAGGAGATGTGGATGGCTGGGTGCACATAGCCACTGGCCAGGAGGAGTACACTGGCCTTTACCTCTCTGTTTTGAGGGCACTGGAATAGGAAAATGTTTTTTGACAGATCCATCGACATGCTGCTCCACTGCCAGCTCCCAAATGTAGATTCATACACCTGCTTTACTTATCCCCTGCTCAAACAGCCAAGCCTTTGGAAATGTAGGACTCTCCTCTGTCAGTGCTGTGAGAGCTCTTTTGTCTTTCTGCACAACTGCACAGGATCAAACCAGAAAGGACAGAGTTTTCCATTTTCCTCAAAGCACTTGGAAGCCCTTTCCAACTTTCACTGTACTTGCTTGCTGCCAGCCCCTGCAGGAGCTCTGTTTGCTCTTCCTGGGACTGCAATTACCAGCTCTCCTGTTGGCAGCTCTCCCACCCTGGTACATTCCTTTTTGTTATGCTAATAGACTTATAACTAGCTCCAGCTTCTGAGACTGTAATACACCCCTTTTGATTCTCTAATCTCCTTCTCTCTGTGCATTAGGACAGAGAGTGGTTTGCCAAGGGCCCAGCAGAACGTGTTTAGCTGACTGATTCTAGTTGTTCCTGTTTGATCCTGGCATGCTTCTAAGATTTGTCACTTCCATACAAATCACACTTCTAATCCTGGGGTTTAGCGAAGTTTGGATGGATTTGGATTCTAGTACATCTTTGTTAGGGGAGATGATAATGCTCTGTGATGAAAGATTTCTGGATGAAAAGCCTCTGTGCAAAGTACAAGCATGAGAAGAACATCCTTTTGGTCCAACATTCTCTCTTTTTTTAGTGTAAGGATGACTGCCCATGTCAAGAAGGCAGTATGAGTGCACTGAGGTTCTGAACTTGTACTTGATACCTTGGGGGTGAAGATATGATGTACAGTTGCCATAGAAGCATGTACAAACATGGACTTCACTTGGATCCTGCATTCCACAGTGTGCCCCTCAGGGAGCTGTTCACTCAAGTTACATTCCCAGGGTGCTGTGCTTCCCGATAGCAACCCTTTGAAGTGTTCATGCCTCATGGGACTGCTTTTCCTCAGAATAAAACATAAGTATTTTCGTAAGTCTTAAACAAGACTGTATGGTCAAAAATGTTTCAACCTGATTTTATGACCCTATACTTCTTCCATTGCAAAGATGTCTGGCTTCTGGAGTGGTGGTCTTTAGCATCTGTATCATTCTACAGTTTCACCACTGCCTTTTTTTTTTCTCTCCATAGATGCAGGAGGAGCACTTGGATTTATAGCATTATGTCTAAAGGTCTTATAACAGCCCCTTCACTGTATGAAGTTTGGACCACAATATCACGTGAGGGATGTTATGCCATTCCACATCTAAGCAAAGCACATATCCTGCCATAAACACCTATAAATGGGAGGGGAGGAGGAATTGTGGCCCAGCGTTCAAGACAGGGTATTGTGATGTGAAACACAACGAAGGCAGTTACAATGACAAACACAGAGGGGTTGGGCAGGTCTTCAGGTACAAGTGTTTTTGAATTCTTCTGCTAAAGCCCTCACTCTTCCTTACAAACTTCACCTTCCATGACAATTGCTAATGGGGCTGCAGCCTAAAACTCACTGAGAAATCATTTGTGGATTGAGAAGTTGGAAGGGAAAGATTCCCATGGGGTTTCTGATGGCATGGACATAAACAAAATTCATATGCAATTAGTTTTTGCTTGCCAGAAGTTGAGGATCAGGTCTGTGGTGGCTGGCATAAAGATCTGCATGCAAGAGCATCACATGTGAACACATGGGAGGGACGTGCAATGGGTCTAAGTAGCATGAGCAGGGATGAAATGGCATGGTTGGCATGTGATTTCTTCTGGAAGACAGAATGCTACTGCTTCTGAACAGATTGCCAGGCTCTCCCTGGGGTTTAGTTTGTTTGTTTAACGTCTCTCTGACAGTAAGTGGGACTTGGAAGAGCGTCCAGTTCTGGGATAACATAGGCTTTGCCTTGGTACAAAATGGGACCTCTTTCAATACACCAGGTTGGAACAGATAACCAGCCAAAGGTGGAGAACCCTTCCACAAAGCAGGACTTTTCAGCCACCTCCAGCCAGCTCTCAGGACGTGAGCACCAATGTTAAGCTAATCCATTTCTCAGGAGGACATGATAATTTTGCACATAGGAATCTCTGTCTAAAGGGAAAATGTGTGCAGTGCTGCTCTCTGAAATCTGCAGCAAGCAGCCTTTTCACTGCCTTCACCACTTCTGGGTAGCTCCCCAGTAAAAATTCATGTGGATTACCTTTCATGTGCTTGATGGCTTAACAAGAAATTATTAATGCAAAGGAATTAGATGTGTTTCATGTTTGGAAATTTGCACTGTTGTTGTTTTTATGCTGGTCCTGACTTTCCTCTGAGAAAGCAGCTGCTCCTTGCTCTTGCACTTATCACTGCAAAAGCCTGCTCAGTCCCAACTGCTGCAGCACTTCATGCAGCCAGGAAAGCAAAACATCTATCTGAGAGACTATCAGCAGGAGAAATCTTTCTCACTGGGCATCCTGCCCCAATTATTTTTACTTTAACAGCACAGCAATTTTGTTTTTATTTTTTTATTAAAAGAAAATCTGCACAAAAAGGGGCCATGAAGTAGTCCTCATATGTGGTCAGAAATCAGGGACTGTCTGTGCCTCGGGCCTCAGTAATCCACTCATACAAATTAGTGTAGCAAAGCAGGGAGTAAGTTAGGTATTGAGAGAGACTCCTTTGTGCAGTGGGGAACCTTTTGCCAGAGTAATTCTGCTACACCATGCACATCAGATTTCCAAACCTGCTGTGCCTTGGCAGGCACTGTCAGCTGCTTGGTTTTCCAGCACTGCTTCCCACCTTCACAGCAATGGATATGGGGTAGTGCACAAGGTGCTGAGCCCCTGCCTCTTCCTGCCCTGCCCTTCTGCACCCCTGTGGCCCTCTACAGCTTTGTTTTGCTCTGATGATGAAAACCTCTGTGGTAAACATTCACCTGATTTGTGCATGTAATCAATCCCTTCACTTGGAATGTGGTGCCTGAGTGCACGTGGTAGGTACAATCACCTCGCTAACTGGCATACCAAGTGCAGTTGTTTTTCAGTTGTTGGTTACATAATGCCTTGTGTTTTTTCTTAGGCAATGCAAAGTCAGGCTATGCTGCAGTTAGGATTTAGGTTTGTAGCAGTCCTTTCCTTTAAAAAATGACATCATTAGCAATCCCCAAATTTTAAAAGGTGATAATTCCAGTGTGGAGGGGAATCCAAGCTGAAATATTCAGAAAACTAACAGCAACAAGGAAAAACAGACCATGCTTTATCTGGTCTCCTGAGGAGCCTGACCTCCACTTGGCCTGATGTAAAGCAACCCTGATAGATGCACACTGCCTGGGTAGTCCCAGCTGAGCTATTTCCAGCACAAATGAGAGGTGATTAAAGCAGTAAAAAGCCCCCTTTGTAATATTTTTTTAAGTAACACTCTGTGTGTGTGTGTGCGTGTCACCAGTCAGCCTATCCTGCAAGGTGCACAGTGGGAATAGACGGAATAGAGGTTCATTATTTCCTCTGTCACAAAAAACACACAGTCATAATCACATACAATTCTGTACACTAGCCACTTTTCTTTTACAATAAAACATTTTTTCAAGAAAGACAAAAATGGAGAATATAGTGCAAGTTATGATGACCTCATAAGCCGTTATAGCTAAGGAACACGCTTAATTCCCTTCTGTGATGAATCTGGAATTGATCTTCCATTTATGTCTTCTTTTTAAGCATGGTTACAGCTTCAGGATCATTAAATGATTGCCGTATGGCTGGTAATCTTGTTGTTGTTTCTGCATTTAATTTGATGAGTAGCTAAACTTTACTTTCCCCCTTCCTAGCACCCTGCCCTGCACCTTGGTTGCTGCTACAGGGGAGCTAACCACTACATCTTGCCTGGTGGCAGCTGGCATCTGCATTTCATACCAGCCGTGGCCACAAAATACGCATCTCCCTGCTCTGGGGAGAAGCATTTAATGGTAAAGAAGGAGGTTTAGCATGTGGCAGCTTTCCATGCCTGAAAGTGCCTGCTGTCAGGGTGAGAAACAACTCTATTTCCCCAGTGCAGGAGGAAACACTTCCTATGCTTCTACAGGGTCCAGCTGCAATGAAAAGGCAAGGGAATGCTGTGACCAAATAGCAGTGAACCCACTGAGAGTGCAGGTGCATCAACTTGCTTGTTGTTCCTCCCTGCCACTGCACTTGCAGGGGGTGTCTGGAAACCACCCAAACATCTTGTATTCATGCAACCAGGCAGGCTAGGCTTAGTGATGCTCTGTCCACAAACCAAGGTGACACAGTACCAGGAAGACAGGTGGGAGAGCTGCATGCCCTTCCTCCTGAGATGTCTTGCAGCAACTATGCCGAGGGAATGCACCCTTCCAAGGCATGGGGGCTGGCCAGCTCAGTGCAAGGATAGCCCCACATTCCCTCTCTGGTGGAGGATATTACAGGCAAAGGTGCTATGTAAACACACAAACCCAGTCACTGAACATGGTTGTACGGCCCCACATACCATCCAGGTGCAGATGAAGCCCCAGTTAGACCTTATGCAGAGTGGAGACCTACAAAGGAATAAAGCTAGGGACACTGTAAGGGATTGGAGGGAATAATGAGGTGGCACAGCCAGCCTGTGCAGCTGTGGCAGCTGCAGAGTGGGTCTGAAGAGCTCAGTTTTCTTTTTAGCATCACAAAGAAAAACTTCAAGGAAGGCTTAAAGGATAATAAGTGATATTTGGGTATATCTATGGAGTGTTCCTTCCAAGATTAAGTGCAGCCAGAGAGCATGGGAAGGCATGTTTGAACCCTTGCAAGGCAGATGATTAAGTCAAGCACCACTGACATTGGAGAGGTCAGTGCACCTGTATGGAACAGGTAGTGATGAGTGATGATGAAGGATTAAAAGCTGCCTAGTCCTAAACCGCTCTTCTAGGCTGATGCAATGGAAGCTATTTTAACTCTTACAGTTGGTATAAACTTCCTGCTGCCAGTGCCAGATCTTGCGGAATATCACAGGGTTCCTTATTACTATTCAAAGTGACATTAAAGAGAGCCTGAGATAATGTCACAGATCAAAAAAGACAGGTTTGTTTAAACAGTATTTTCACAGGCAATATACTGTTTCAGTGGGTAACAGCATCTAACAAACAGGAACCTGCATGAAGGTGCCCGACAAAGCTTGGCTTCCTTCCTCTGCATTTGAAATAAATGATTACATGGGCAATATTATAAATCAAAAGGGAACACCCAGGAACATTGGAACTTTTGCTGGAGCAAAATTTTGGCATTTCTACAGTCAAATCATTCACTGACAGTGCTGAGGCTGGGATTTTTTGCAAATCTCTAGTGAATAAATGGGACAAATGCAGTTTTCAGTCTTCACTCAGACTGACATGAGTCATTTAAAGATTCTGGTGGCTCCTCTGAAACACGCTTAGTTGGAGCTCAGACAAATAAAGTGCTGATGTAGCCAATTAATGAAATACAGCCTTAATTTTACTTGTGGGTTGAAATCAGTGCAATCATTAACCTGTTTGAAGTGCTTTGCTGAGTTAGGAGCTAAGACTTTGTAAGAAGATGAATGCAAATTGAATTCCAATGACGTTTTGCATAAAGTTGATAAAGCTTGGAAAAGTAACTTTTCTAGTCAACATAAGTAACCTTCGTCTTGTGGAATGAAAGTAACACTTTGGAATAAGTCACTCCCAAGTATTGGGAAGGCCTGCTTTAATATTCTTTCTTTCCTTAATGAACACAGCCAGTTATGGGGTGAAAACTAGGAAAGCACTGAACAAAGCACAGCAACAGCACCCATTTATTCAGGGAAGAAAATAAAGATGACAAACTGCAAGGAACTCTTAAGTATCTTCTGAATATAACAGCGAAGGTATGGATTTTGTTCTGGACACCTTGATTAATACCTCCCATTCTTGTATGGTGCCACGGGACCTTTTAAAGACCACTTGCTTTTACAGAGCCTCTAACAGCCTCTAACCATCTGCTGGCGCTGGATTTCAGTATTGACTTGGAAGAATGCTATACCCTAAATCACCAAAATTATTTTCTGGAACAACTCACTTTTATTTTGGTGATCTTCTATCCAAGTAATGGCATAGGCCAACATTTTATGACAATGACCTGATTTTTTTCTCTATTCAGTTTTGTTCCTAATATACTTGCAGTTTCACCATCAAAGCAGATTAATTTTCACTCTCAGTTCACTGGCAGAGACACCCCATTACACCACTAATAAATCTCTGTGTGTATCTGTGGGAGAGCACACGTGAATTTGTGCACAGCCCAGCTATTCAGAAACTGTCCCTCTTGCCTGTTTTTTGACTTTAAAGAAAAATAAGCTATTTTTTATTTACTCTTGATTTTTTCCTCAAGCTGTTGTGCAAGCCAAGATAAGAGCTGACCTTGGTCTAAAACCCCTGTGCTCATTTTCAACCTCCTTCTGTGTACACCAACCTGGTTTTTGTGCTGCTAACACACTGCCTCACATTGCAACCTGTGTGCACCAGGGAAACCACAGAAAGAGGAGACAGAAGCGCAGAGGTACTGCCAGAAACAGAAATCTCCAGCAGAATACTCAGCACCAATGGATATTATCATAGCAGTTAGTGATGTAGCTGCCACCTTCTAACAGGGTATTCTAATATACTGCATAAGACAGCTACAGTTCCTCTGCTACAGCTCTCCATTTCGTTAAATAGAGCATTAAAGTTAGTAGAAGCCAGCAAAAAAAAATGCTTCATATACAATGCATCTGAAACAGGCCGTATGAGGCTTCAGATTTTAATTCTGTATCTTTTATTCTCTATTCTGATTGGGTAGCAGAAATCTGATTTCTCCTTTTTCTGATTTTGGATACTTATGTACTTTTTTTTCTAGTGGATTAACCCCATTCTCCATCTGGAGGCCTGAGATTGTACCATATTTTCTTTGCTTTTACAGTCAGCTGGAAAATCTCCAGCTCTGAATGAGGCTGTATGCCCTTGGCTTTGATATTTGGTTTCTAGTCTCCGCTAATAATCAGGGTTAACTCCTTTGCTTGTCCTGATGATTTGTGGGCTTTGAATTGCCCTATTTTATACAATGCTTCTGTCTCTTCAGTGCCCCCCCGTCCTATGCCTGGCATTCCAGCAGCATCTCACTCTGTGTTGGGAATGTGAGAAGCACATCCTAAAATAGGTACCTCTCTGCTTTGCTTTTCTTTCCATGGGGAGGATGAGAGCGTGCAGTGTGTAGGCTCACTAGTTACCTGGTTTTATGTCTCCTCTTCCTCCAGAGCTCAGCCTTTTTCAACTTCCTCCTCAGACTGGGCAGTGACTTTTCTGGTGAAAACCAGAGATAAACTGGCACCACCTTTTATTGTATATATGGCTTTCTTGTCATAGAATAATAGAATCACAAAATCCTGAAATAGTTTGGGTTGGGACCTTTAAAAATAATCTAGCCCAACACCCCTGCAATTAGTAGGGACATTTTCATCTACTTCACCATGTTTAGAGCCCTGTCCAACTTGACCTTGACAGGGTCATCTACCACTTCCCAGGTCAACCAGTTCCAGTGCTTCACCACTCTCATTATAAAAAATATCTTCCTTATATTTTGTCTATCTTTTCCCTCTTTTAGATCAAAGCCATTACCTGTTGTCCTATCACAACAGTCCCTGCTAAAAGTTCTGTCCCCGTATTTTTCAGAATACCCCTGTAAGTACTGAAAGACTGCAATAGCATCTCCCCAGATCCTTCTCTTCTCCAGACTGAACAACCCCAACTCATTCAGCCTGTCTTTGTAGGAGAGGTGCTCCATCACTCTGATCTTTTTTGTGTCCCTCTGGACTCACTCCAAGTCTGTGTCCTTCCTATGCTGAGGGCTCCGGAGCTTTCACAGTTGCCTTGCTCAATCTAGGCAGTGATAAAAAAAGCAAAATTTACATGTTCAAGGAGCAACCCAAAGTTCATGAGCCCTAAACCTCCCTCTCCCCCACAGATCTCACTGTAAAGAGAAACACTCATCCCAGCACAAGTACCTTGGAATAGAGCAAACGTTGCCACATTAGGCATAAAGATGAAATTGAAAGGTTAAATTATGTGGGTGTTAAAGAGCCAGAGACATTAGGGTAAATAATAGCTACAAATTACTTCAGTCTCTCAGGACCAAGATGCAGTGTGTGTCACCCCTGCCAAGACGACCATTTAAGAAGCTTAGTAAAGGGAGAAGAGAGCTGTATCATGATGAACTGAGGAAGACAATATGGAAAGTCATCTTTCAGGGCTCTTTTACAGGAGATCAGATGACTGATACCAGCTGATGTATCACTGAGCTACTTGAAAAATGCAGTGGGCGGTAGATCCTCCAGATCTCTTCTAGAGGCTTCCAGTGGGACAAGGCGTTACTCATTCAGCAGCCCTAAAATATGTGAAATAGATCATACACTGAATGTAAGAAATATATATTCTCTTTATTCGCTGGCTCTGCTTTGTTTCTGTAACAGGACCCCAGGATGGCTGTATATTATTTTTAAATCCTTTTACTCTGACAGCAGGCTATCAGGCTACATCCGTGTAAATGGGATCAGATACATGGCTTTCCTCTGAGAGGAGGGCAGTGCGGCATACCTGCAGCATGATGGTGGGCAGTCCTGCATGCCAGGAAAAAATATGTGTGGAGAAACTACCAAAATCCCACTTGCATTATGCTTCATTAAGCCAAATGCACATTACCTGACCAGCACTTTCTACAAAGCATGAAGTTGTTGGGGTTTGCTAGAAGAGACAATGAAAATACTTGGAAGCAAAGAATTGGATATGGGATAAAGGATAAAGTCCTTTGGCAATTAATATCTGGGTAAGCAATGGGGAAAGAAAAGATCCCAGGGTTTGTGGTCAAATATTTCATCTGAGGGATGACACAGGAAGGTATGGCTATTTGGAGCTTAAAAGATTTAATGTATTTATGCTGGAAAAACAGGCAGCTCTTTTAATATGTCTCATATCTGTGAGAAATAATATATTTCACTGAAGATGGTAGATACCGTATCTAAGGATTAAATGAATGAAGAGTTCAATCCCCCCTCTCCCCCCAAGTTAAATGATAATAGATCTGATAAGTGCTACTCCCAGAATAAAAAAGGGTGTCAGATGAAGGAAAAGGCCAAAGGGTAGTAAGAATTTTGAGCATTTTTGGCCAGCAAGAGGCTTAGAGAGGTGAGCAGGGAGGTGCTCCATGGCAATGGGAGAAGCAGGACATTTGGCAGTGTCTTTCAGAAAAATCAGTATTAGAGAAAGCCTTGACTAACATGTCAATTTCTCCTCCTCATAGAAGCAATCTGCAGCACCTAGAATTGAGGTCAAGCATTTGGGATAATCGCTTAGCAATACCCTACTGAGCTGGGAGAATTAAAAATGGTGACTTGGGAAAGCTGTCTGGGAACGCTACATTGCTTGAAGGGGTAATGTTAATATGCTATGATTTTATATTTTTTCCCCCGTCTCTTTTAGCCCTTTATTTCCAGCTCTCAAGTTGTGGTGGTCTAGAATAGCCTGTCATTAGGAATATAAAGAGAAAGTCCTGACTGCTTCTTGGATATATGAAAGACTGCCATTGTCATAGTGCCATTGCCTCTGGTGGAGAATGACCATATTTTGCAGGACAAAAGGGCTTCTCCAGGCCTTTGCTCCAACATAAAACTCCCTAAAATATAGCATTTGGAAAACTGGGCAGTGGCTAAATTTTCTATTTTAAATAGCAAACCGTGTATCAGATTATTCCCCTGATGTCCACAGCCTAGGGCAGAGCAGTGGCTGAGCACTGAGAACACTTGGAGGAAGAGAACTGACCAAGCAAGGAATTATTAATACATTTGGAATAAGTTTCCCATTTAATAGCATGGTTTACATGTGTTTTCTATGAACATTAATTGGGAGAAGGGACACATGAATGCCTTGCCATAGATGAATTCAGGAAATCCCATCATGGTTTAAATATGCAGAGATATTTTGGAAAATACACAAAAAAACCCCACAACTGTCAAATGAGAGGTACATGTGGAAGGGCCCAAGGGCAAAAATCTCTTTTTTTTCCCCTGACCATTCACAGTGGGTTTATGGGACTGTTTATTTAGCTATTAAATAAACAATGGTGCACCTCCCTCATGCAATGCACAGTACTTACGCAACTGCCTGGGAGTCAAAGATGCTTTCCCAAGAGCAAGGGCTGTCAGGAGACCTGGGGTAGTTTTTAAAATGTTGTATGTCCCCTTGGTCAGACACCCCTATCCCTCAGCTACGCAGGGTGGAAAGAGCAGAATTTGTCTCCAGGGATCCAGTTTTCTCTTTCTCATCTCTTCTTTAATGTGAACGTTTTAATCCTATAATCAATAGATCAAAATGGAGTGGTCTCTGGGAAACTGTAGACAAATTATTGCCACTTAGCTGTTTAAAGTACAAGTTAACTGAAGTTTGGTTTTTAGTAATGGGAGAACTGTCTTTTCTAAAGCCGAGAAGATCTTTCTTCTGAAATTCAGACCGTTTTTGAGTGGGACTGTGAAAAAGCTCTCTTAGTTTTCCTCTCCAGTTTCTGGCTGGTGGTACTCCAAGCTTTCATACCATTCTAGATACTGCACTATCTATTTCTACCACTTAATGAATTAAACTCCCAAACATCTTGTGACAAGCTGCAGAACTGTTAGATTTACTGTTTTTCTTTGTCATCAGGTATTTGATATTTTCTGTCTAGGGTTTCAAGCTCCTGGTCTGTGTGAGGAAGAAAATGCAGCTAGAGCCAGAGAGCAGTAGCAATCCTGCCAAAGAGCTCTTGTTTCTGAGATTCCCTCCTTATTTTCTGGTCTTCACATACATGCTGAGGGTCTCAAGGCTGGTTTTACCTCACCATTGAAGGCCAGCTGATACAAGAATACTGCTTAAGCAGAGCTGTAATATTTACCTTTGTTCGGCACTAGTGCTTAGTACTGTAGATTATAAATAGCATCTTGCACTGTGATCATCAGCCTAACACACAGCTGCAAAGTCTCTGGGAGCTTATGGCGAAGATCTCTAAAA
The DNA here is from genome assembly GCF_012275295.1 of Melopsittacus undulatus. Lineage (NCBI taxonomy): Eukaryota > Metazoa > Chordata > Aves > Psittaciformes > Psittaculidae > Melopsittacus > Melopsittacus undulatus. Next base: position 23,870,437 of record NC_047557.1, on the reverse strand, counting down.
ACCTCTCCTACAGAAAGCCAAAACTATAGAATGCTCATGGGCAATGGAGCTCACCGAGCCTCTACAGCTCTTTTGGGAAGGGTTCCTCCTGCCAAAGATGGAGGATGGGCAGTCCGGAATGAGCAGCACACCCCGACCCCCCCCCCCCTCCCCCCCCCCCCGGCAGGGCATTGCCTCTGTCCTGCTGCACTCTCTCTGAAATGCTTACAAACTAAGCTACAGCAGTCTTCCTAGCTGGAGAAGCTAGCTGTAGCTTAGGATGCAAATGTGGGACAGGGAGACCTAGTAAGATACTTATCTTCCTGGGATGGATGTGTGTGTGGCTTCAGACTTAGTCTTTGTTGAGTCCTTTTTCCTCCCTTGCTCATGAATGGCAGGAGACTCCCAGGCAGGGCAGGTGTCCCTCAGCTGGGGTAGTCCTGGCCATTTCCCAGACCCATGTGGGAAGATGTGAAAAGGACTCTTTTCTCAGGGTAAAGCCTCAGTGGGGGCTGTATCCAAATAATTGCAAGCCCCTGCGCTATGCCCACGAGAAGATGTCTGCTCTGTTCCCAGGTGTCATGGTCTCCCATTACCTTTGCTTTCTACTTCTCTTGCTTGTGCTTTACACATGTACAAAAAATGTCTGGGAAGTCAGGAGGATATTCCTGCTCTAACCACTTGGCATTGCTACTCCCAGCAACTGGAGTCCCAGTCCCATCCTTGGCTCCCACGAAGTATGTAAAAATGCATTTTCCAGACACATAGGTCACTATCTCATCACTCACTGACACTCCACTGAAAAGCTTTGGATAATTTAAACAAAGACATCTTTTATAAGAGTTATTTAGCAGAAAGCAAGCGATGTTTGGAAATGCATTTTGGCCATGCTCTCCCACCTTGCCTCATTCCAGGCTCTCTATCTTACCGGCAGCATCCTCAGCCAGTCACCCTACCTGCAGGCAGCAGGCCCTGCCAGGATGTTCGTTGGCTACATCCCATCAGATATTGCTCTACCTGGAGTAGAAAACCCAGGAAGGCTCACGCAGTGGCTCCCACCTGATCTGATAGATCTGATACCTCTTAAATGACTGTGTGCCCCTTCTCCAGCAAACATAATCCTGGAGCTTGCCCATAGGTGTAGCCTGCGTCAGGCTTGTTTTCAAAAGAGGGTTTGAGTTAGAGAAATCTGTTTTGCAGAGAAGGGTGTTTGTGAGCTGTTACATGAGGATGAGAGAACAACCTGTTTTATTTATTCATTCTATTTATGTATTTATTCATTCTATTTATTACTAAAGACATAACCATAGCTGCAGGGACTAGAAAAGCCCCATGAAGGCATTTCAAAACAGGCTGCATGTGTCTGGGAAGTGGCAATTTGTGCAGGCAAGAAGGGAGCCTTTTAAAATTACAAATCTTGGGGGGTTTATGTTGAAAGAGAAAGAGGTGGGCAGATCCCACTGCCGTTGCTGTGGGAGCAAGGCATGCAGTATGGCTGGATTATCTGGAGGAGATCGTGTGGAATTTTCCTAAGATTTAGGCAACATAACGTGCTGGGACAGCAAATGACTGGAGGCAAATGATTCATTGTGCTAAGTACTGTAAAGCCAAGAAAACAGATGTCCTGGCTGGACTGAGGACAAAAGAACACATTGTATTTAGTAGATTTATCAATAGAACAATTAATATTTTGTTCAGATTGTTGCAAGGTGAGGGTTTTTGTTTTTTGTCCTAAAACATTATAACTAGATAAAGCATGAAACTCTCCAGTAATAGTTACCAAAGTCCTTTCCAGACTGAAACATTACCCACATGAAAAATAACACTTTAAATTTGAATATACTGAGATTATAACAGTACCATGCCACTGATTCTTACCCATACATTGCCACTGATATCAATGAGACTGAATGGGTAAGAGTAAATTGAATATATGGACCAGTGATTTTGCATTGATGTAGAAAGCAAAATGCTAAATTTAAAGTTAATACTGGCTGGAACAAGAGCCTCTTTTTGGTGTTATATGTACAAAAAATGACATAAGCTTAGGGAAAATGTGCAACATTTGTGCTAAAGTTGTTTCCAAAGCCTGATAGGGCTGCCTTACATGTGGATGCGTCTGGTCCCGCAAGCTTACAGTCATGCTAAAGGTTCTGAGATGGCACCGCCCTGTGCTAAACAACACCTCATGGCATAGAAGTATTTTATGGAGAGGTAGCTGAAGGTTTCCTCCGAGCTGCATAGAGCAAACAAAGCTATGTGGACATAGTCTAGGTCTCCAGCAGGTGGCCAGTAAGGGGTCTGCTTGGCTCCCAACACAGGAAGGGTTGGTGGAACTCTTCATAGGGACATTCAGACCTGCTTTCTTCTGGAAAGTGTTTAGGACAGATGGAAGCATTGGTACAAAACAAACACCATTATCCACTCAAAACTAGAGAAAATATGCATAAATAAATGTTTTCCCAAAGGACTCTCTGTATTGACATCCCACAAAATACCTGGAAACCTGCATTCCTGGGGCAGCATCACATGAATGAATCCTTTATTGCAGAACCAGCTCTACTGTTATTGTGCCTCACTCTCCAGTCAACGTACAGATCTCTCCAGGATGGGCCACAAGAGCCTTTCTACAGCCCTTTGAGGCAACTGAACACTCTCAGAGCAGTGGGAGACAAAAGGGTTTGGTCCTATATGTGAAGCTTTTGAGGAAGTTTCATAAACAAAGAGCCTATAAGCCATTGTGAAATTGCCCATGGACTCCATTTAGACTATGCTCATTGCTGGTGTGCTTATCTCTTGCTGCTTGAAAAAGAAAGAATACTTTTCCTAAAGAAAGAAATGCCACCCTCCCTCCCCCTTATTTTTAAGTAACAAGCAGCCACAAAGCTCCCATATTGTGAGCATTATTGTTGCCGCGTGTTCTAATGAGAGTGCAAGAAGGAAATGTAAGCCTGTAAAGCTTTCTTTTTGTCTTGAGCAGATAGTTACCTTAATTGCACAGCATGTCTTGACTCCAGTCCTCTCTGCTTTGCTCATGCTGATCCATTACTGCATAACTGGCAGGTCTGTCTGAATGTGAGAATGATAGCTGTGCTCTCTCTGATCAGAAATTGGAGTCAAATCAGTGTAGTGATAGAAATCTTAAAATAATAAAAATAAAAGGAAGAAATGCAGATGATCAAGATTTTGAGGGGTGAGTGGGGGAGGTAATAATAATGGCTAAAGAAGGCTGTGTGTTAATCACTCTCCATAATACTCCTGAAAGTATTTTACCAAGGCATTCATTTTAATCTTTACAAGTTGAACAATTGCTGCAGGTTGCATTTAACTTTTTACCTCTGATGAAGCAGCCCATTCCTAGAGTTAAAGATCTTCCTGTTTATCCTTTCCATGGAACTTTGTTCCATTTCATCTTTGCAGTGCACTGTGTGGTTAGATTTGCTGGAAAAAGAAAAAGAAGAAGAAAAAAAAAAGTAGAAAAAAAAGTCACTGTATCATAAGTTGTTTGTTCCACTTGAAAGGGAATCTTTGCCCCATTCATTACATGATGTACTTTATGTATCCCACCCCTTCGACAAAGCATTCAGGCTTCAACAAAGGAGCTGCAGCCCTATTTCATCCTCACCAATCAAGGACAACTTGTTTAAATGCCTTCCCTATGCTGGGGAAGCTTGTCGCTTGTGACTGCCTAAAGACATGTCAAACTGGGTTAACTGCTGTCTCGTTATTATTGGCAACTGCACTGGTTCAGATAAGCCAATCTGCTGAAGAGGCAAAACATTGGGAAATCCCTCTTTGGGACAGATTATAGCAAAGCAGGGCATTGTTTCAAATTAAAGTCTCCAGATGGGATATTGGCAACTGTAGGGTATGTCACTAGCAACACCCAAGATTGTCTGACAATCAGCATCATACAACATTGTTTTCTGCCTGTCTCAAGGATTCCCAAATGTGACTGAAAATCCCCCTCCTGCAAGGTGAGTGGTTGCCACCTGTATTTGGAAGATTAAGATCTACCAATGGCAAACCATTTTAATTCCCTTGCAGAGACCATAAAACTGCCCAAGTGCCTGTGGCCCAAAACAGCACGCAGATTTTGGGTTAGGATTAACATCCCTCAGGCTGCTTGTTACAGCTAATGCATCTGGGAAGCTGATCCTTAATTCTCCTTTTTCCCTCATCCCTCACTTGGGGCTCAATACTCAGGAGTGCTTTGCTGCCATTTGAGGTGCCGTTTGAGGGACCAGGTTTCCAGAAGAGCTTATTCAGGGTTGTATAGTACCTGCCACGTGCCTCTGAAAATCCTTCTGGAAAATATGTGAAGAGTGGTGACTTGAAGGTATTTGGAGTGAAGAGTATGTGAAGACCTGGATCTACTTCTTCCAGTCATGTTTAAAAAAAAACCATATTCTGTCAATGGCAGATGTTGCTTTCAAAAACATACACTTCAAAGACAGCAACTTAAAAGGCATTATGAGCCACAAACCAACTAATTTCTCTGTGCTTAGGGGAAAAGCCCTTTTCCCAGTAGTATCCATCACATTATTGTGGAAACTCTATCTGTTATTCAGAGTGCTTCTCCTTATGTCCTCTTCTGTGAGCAGGGAGAAGACGGAGAGCAGCAGCAGCCCCTTCTCATGGCCTTGCTTTTGCCCAGATGCCTCCTGAGATGCTGTAAGATTAGGCAGGCATTTCAGGCCCCTGTCTTGTTCAGTAGACCTCCCCCAAGCCATCTTCTGTTGCCTTTGAGGCCTACCTGGGTACAGCCTGCCCACAGCCTTGAGAAAAAACAAACCCACATACTTAGTAGTTTGACCACTGTGCACAATGACTTGTCTGCTTCTAAAGTAGAAAACAAGGCCAGATAGACTACAGTGGTACACCTAAACCCCACACATGCAGAGTTCTTATCTGACTTTCTGATGCTGTCCATTCTTTATGTGATGAAAATTAGATGCTTAGGTAAGCTGTGAAGGTGATGACGAATTTCTCTGTGCCCTGGTCAACATGGCTTCCTGACCATTAACCATATAAGTGGTCAACACAGCTGGCATAGAATCATAGAATCATAGAATAATTAGGGTTGGAAAGATCATCTAGTTCCAACCCCCCTGCTATGGGTAGGGACACCTCACACTAAATCATATCACCCAAGGCTTCATCCAACCTGGCCTTGAACACTGCCAGGGATGGAGCATTCACAACCTCCCTGGGCAACCCATTCCAGTACCTCACCACCCTCACAGTAAAGAATTTCTTCCTTAGATCCAATCTAAAGTTCCCCTGTTAAAGTTTTAATCCATTACCCCTTGTCCTATAATTACAGTCCCTAATGAACAGTCCCTCTCCAGCATCCCTGTAGGCCCCCTTCAGATACTGGAAGGCTGCTATGAGGTCTCCATGCAGCCTTCTCTTCTCCAGGCTGAACAGCTCCAACTTTCGCAGCCTGTCTTCATATGGGAGGTGCTCCAGTCCCCCGATCATCCTCGTGGCCCTCCTCTGGACTTGTTCCAACAGTTCCATGTCCTTTTTATGTTGAGGACACCAGAACTGCACACAATACTCCAAGTGAGGTCTCACGAGAGCAGAGTAGAGGGGCAGGATCACCCCCTTTGACCTGCTGGTCATGCTTCTTTTAATGCAGCCCAGGATACGGGTGGCTTTCTGGGCTGCAAGCACACACTGAAGCTGGCTCATGTTCATTTTCTCATTGACCAACACCCCCAAGTCCTTCTCCACAGGGCTGCTCTGAATTTCCTTTTTGCCCAACCTGTAGCTGTGCCTGGGATTGCTCTGACCCAGGTGTAGGACCTTGCACTTGGCATGGTTAAACTTCATGAGGTTGGCATCAGTTTCAGTCCTCACATGGCTCATGTCTGAGGCAGTGGCTAGTCCTGGTATCCACAAAGCCCTGTCCATGTGGGTGTCCCTGCATCTGATTTCCTCTGTGCAATTACTCTGCTGCAGTTTGACACCTGTCACAAGTGTCAAAACTACCTGCCTCCTCAGGGCACCAACTTCTGGTTGCTAACATACCTCTTGGCCAGCTGCAAACAAGAAAACTAGTCAGTAGCCAAGGACTTCTTCCCATGCAAGACATTGATGTAAAAGATCAAGCTCCCACCTGCTCTGTTAAAGCAGGAGGATCCCAGTCCTTTGCACTTCTTGCAGATCAAACCCAATATGAATGCAGAATATTTTGCAATATGAACCTGTGTGAACAGGAATGTTCTTGCAGCTCCCAGGGACCAATGTTTTGTCAGGGAATAAATTCAGATTGGTGCCCGCAGGGAACAGGGTTTTTTTCTCCACTTTTTTTAGAATGAAGTACAGAAAAATGTTGAAGATGTATCTGGAGATAAACTGCAGAGTAAATAAGAGGTAGAAAGAGGGAGGCTGTGAGAAGACACTGCTTGGCGGAGAAGTTGAAACAGTCGGAAGAGGGATAGCTGGTGGTGTGGTTGGGTGTGCATGTGGGTGTGCTTGCTTATGTTACCTGCGTGCAATTTCTCTCCTCCTCACGTATCCCTACATAAGTCAGAGATTTTGCTTGTGTGGTGGGATGACACTGGGCCTGCTATCTCATTGCCATCTAGCTGGTCTGAGCTTCACCGGGGTAATGAAGACCTAAGTTGGATTGATGAGGGTTTCTTCCTGAGTGTAGTCATTATGGTGTGCCACAGCACAATGAAGGTCAGCAGGTGCCTGAAATGGGGGAAGATAATTACTTTCACAGCTAGAAAATAGTAGCTTAATCCTAAGGCTGCTGAGATGGTGTATTGAAACTGTGTTCAGACTGTGTAGTGTAACACACAAACAGCATAAACCTTTTGCACTCACCTGCACTCTTTGCCTGGGGCTGGACCCTTGGAGCACTCAACAGAATCCCAGGAAGAAACACCCTCAAGCAACATGTGAACAGCACCTTGCAAGCACGAAAAAGGGTTTTGCCACATTAAATGGACAAACTTCAGTCTGCTTGATAGACCCTTTCTGATCTAGTCACTAGGGGGTATATTGCTTCTTTGTATGAACACACTGCTCACATACTATTAATAGGAATTACAAGTGTTTGCATCAAGAGAGTCGTATACCCATAAGGAAATTATAAATGGCCCTGAAGTCTTTCAATGCTTCACCACTGTAACTTCCAGAAGGCCAATAATCCCTCAAAGACTGGGAAAAAAATGTATATATGGGTAAGTCCCAAGAACAGGACTGGGTAGGGGGCTCAAGAGTGAGCTTGATGCTCTTTTACTTTGGTGTGATGCCTGTGCCAGTTTGCTCCACTGTGATGACTGAAGCTTGGGTCTCTGACAAGAGGTTTGAGATGGAATCTTTCCAATTTCACAGTCCATCTTGAAGAGCTCATTGGAACTTTGAAATATGGAAGCCTCAGCCCTTCAAAGGCATGAAATCGATTGATATTTGTCCAGAATTGTGGAAATGCCATGCCACTTGTTTACAAAAATAGTAACATTTCTAGAATAAGGTAATCTAGAGGATCTTTTATCATTTTGCCTTCTCCTCTTTGGTCGATGTCCATCTCTCTGTTCAAGTCAGTACTTTATCTGTAAAAGTAGTGATTCTCTAGCTGGGAGACATAATAATATTCCGAATTCCCTAAACAGGCTTAATTATAGTTAATACAAGAGACATTTTTCCTCTCATTTCTTTCTCTGTGTTGTAGCAAGATTGGCAGCTGAGCCTCAGGACCTACAGCAAAAGAACACAGGAAACCTGCTGGTACTTTTCATTGAATGTGACACTAAAAATGGCAATCCAAAGCCACAAATAAGATGCAAGAGCAAGTGCATGGTTAGCTGTTTCGCTTCAAGTTCTCTAGGCTGGTGTGTACCTACTTCCCTGATACCCCCACACAGTTAGATCAATGTCCTGTGAGCCACATCAAGGTCTCAAACTCAGTGCAGGGGTTTGGACAGATCATAGTCCTGTTAGCTCTGGTGCAGCACCACACAGGCATGTCTGTGCTACTGATCTTACCTAACTACGTGCAGCCAGCTCAGTCATCTCTGCTTTCCTCCACCACAGCTCATGACTCTGAAGTGAAAGCTGGCAGGCCATCACCCTGATGCTGGTTTTGCGCCATTAATCTATGTCAATCAGTGGTGGGACCTCTCCTATTTTGAAATGACACCCATTTCCCCTTTAGATGAGGACATGTGTTCAGCTTTTGGTGCTTATTTTTTTTCCCCAAAGCCTCCTTGGATGTGCAATTGGGAGGCTACCAAATTCATTAAGGAAACATTTTTTTCTGTTGATCCTACTGTGTATGCAAAAGGTACAAAACTAAAGGTTCAAAATCTGTAAGACAAAACATTGAATTTATTAGAATTTTCAAGTCAGCTTCATGATTCTGACTCACAAGGTCTAGATATCTGAGGCTGATGGTGTATGCAAGCCTCTTTCTGTGCCCTCCACCCCTTGCCTTTCGCTCCCTCTCTTGCCTCAGCTTAAGAGCTGACTCCGGAATTTACCAGTTAGGCTCTCTGTTGTTACTGCAATCATGGCTAGCTGATTTTGGGGATGGGGTAGCTGCGCAGTGGTCTGGGTACAAATTTCCACTGCTATTTTTAAGCTGCATGAATTACCAATAAACTAATAGCTGATGATTTCTGAGTAGCTGGTTTGTCTGCACATTCATAAGTAGGAATGCAAACTGGCTCCAATTTCATTTTGCATGCTCTTATCCTCTGATGTGGACAAGGGCCCTGCTATAACTCAATTTAATTTGAAACAGCCAGCCCATTAGGACTGGAAAGCTGACTACTGAGTCAATTATGTTCAGAACATTTTAAAATGCTACTCTGTCCTGGTAGTAACCCTCATGATGGCTTCATGCCACCCACTGGCAAGATGCAGCAGGCAACAAGAGTAAACATAATGCATTTTTTTAACATGAGATGGGCTCCCTGGGGGTATTTAGTGCAGATTCTGACCTTAACAGAATCTGGTCTAACTCCATTGGTTTTCATGGCATCATTCTGAAATTATTTATCTTCAGTGGAATGAAAAATGTTTTTTTGGAGGTGTACTTCAGACCCTAGAAGTGACATTCTTGTTCACAAAGGTGCAACTCGCCCAGCACGGAAGGTCTGTGCAACTGCATTGGGCTATGAGGAATAGCTTGAGAGGCAGTAAGCCAGTAGTCTTTCTGTGCACAAGGCGAATTAAACAAAAGGAGAATTGTGGAAGTAATGAGGAAAATATTTTTTAAATTGGCAGAACCCCATCTTATGTGAACATTTTCTAATTTATCTCAAGCAGGCCCTGATGTTGCTAAGAAGAATCTTTAGTGCACATTTCTAGTTAAAATTTTTGCACCACTTGAAAAACAAGGTCAATGAAATCACTGTGAAAAAACCCAAACAATGAACAAAAGCCTGAAACAAACCTATGAAATTGATGGCAAGGCAGTACTTTTTCATGCAGCACATGAGCGGAACTCATTGCCACAGGATGTCTTATGGCCCAGATGTATAAAAGGTAAAAAAACCCAAAACACCTAATAAGGTGGAAGATTTCATCAAGAGCTATTGAAGCTGATGGCCTTGGTGTGACATCTGGCTCAGGAAATTATCAAACCACTGATGGCTGGACTGTGGTAAAAAACTCAACAAGGATCATGTTTTCCATTAGCAGCTGCCAATAGTCACTGACAGAAAGAATACTGAGGAGGATGAAACTCTAATGTTGTAAGTGTGGATGCTTTATATTCTCCTGAGAAAAAGATGGAGATTCAGATGGAAAGCTGGTCTTCCTTTGTGCATTATGGTGCTCTTTATCAGTATCAGAGCACCTAACTAATTTACCTTTACCTTATTACACCTGGTTTTGAATATTTACAGTTAATTTTTTGAACCAGAATATTTTTACATTTTTACAATTTTTACAATTACACAAAATTTCAGTTAGCTGTCTAACTTCAAGATCAACGAGGATGTTCATGGCTATGTTTCTTACAGAGTTTGGAATATTTTTTTCTTGCAAAAGAATATGTTTTAAATTGTCTTTTTGTCTGTTTGGTTTTGGTTTTTGTTAAGAAAACAACTATTCTAACTTTGAAAACTTTCTGGCCAGAAAGCCGCCTAATGCCCAAGTAGCCTTACTCCATAAGTATGCTGCATCATAACATCTTTGGAGAAAGCTCTCGCAGATCAGTGTGGATATAAACATTAGCCCAGACTCTGTGTAGCATAAAGATTAATATATAGCAACAGAAAGAAGATTATTCCTTCTCTCTCCCTCTAGTGCCCTATCTAGGCAAATTTTCTGTGGACCCAAAGTGGCATACTCCTATTTGGCTTCTATGGGAGTTACATCTCTGTAAAGACTTATGTGGTGAAGTCTTAGGATTAAATGGCCTGTTACTGCAGAAGTAATTTTCCTAAGTGATTTTTAGTCTGATACAATTCCTTCCAAGGGATGGGAAGGATATCTTTTCTTTAGGCACAGTTAAAATTCCCTTTATCATGAATCTATAGGAGAGATCTCCAAAGCTAAATGGTAAATTATACCATAGTCTCATTGGCAGATGACTAAGAGAGAGTTAGGTTGGCATCCTTTTCTGTTTTTCAATAACCTTTGCTGAACTTAATTACCTGTAAATTATACAACCACAGGGCAGGTTGGACAATAGAGAGGAAACCAAGTTAATACACATACACTTCTTTGTTAGCAATCACAATAGTGATCAAGCAGCCTGATTAATTTTTACTTGGCATCAGAGAGCAGCTGGCATTTAAATTCTCCAGCTTGTTTTCATCACGTCTCTGTGACTCAGACCTACTGCATAGCTCTTCCATTCAGCCGTTGACAATAAGAACTGAATAATCCTTCTTCAGAGGTCAGGAGGGCAAAGAATAGGCAATGCATGCTGTGTTCAGCACTGCATGGAGAGGATAGGGAATGGCCCTCTCTTAATGCTTCTGGCCAGTGGCACAGCTGTCACTGCTCACAGGAGTGGGGCACAGCATGGGACGGTGGCTGCTGATGCACCGACTCCTTGTTGCTGCCAAAGTATCAACCAGCTCTCCCCTCATGGGCTCCCCCAAACTCTAAAGGGGCAATATGACCATCACCAACATAACAAATTCCCTCCATTATCCCTTTATCCCCTGCTGACTCAGAGCTGTGAAATTTGCCACAGTATTTTCTTCTTACCATAAAACATGAGAAAGTGCATTGATCTGATGTCTGTGTCTGGAATAATCAGTTCTAAACAACAGAGCATTAAACATTTACAGACACCATGTGGACTAGAAACTCATGCTTTTTCTTGATGGAGAGCTGGAAGCCTCACTGCCTTCTCCCTTGATTAATGTAAGGCTATTTCAAGTTCTGCCTGGATTTTCACTACCTTAATTTATAGGGAGGTTGGTTTATATCACTTCTAGAGCTCTTATGTTTTCCCAAATCAATCCTCCTCCCTCATGCTTCTACTAAGAATCCCTCCGTGCTGAAACAGTTTAGCGTTGGGTGAATACAAAGATATGGGGAGAATAATCATGCTGGTATATAACTTTTTCTGTTATGTGGTGTAAATACAGTCCATGTCATTCTGTGATAGTTTGACTGTAGCTCTGGCTGTCATTTGGCCAGAGCAGTGAATCACCTGGCCAGTGCATGCTGACGAGCAATGTGCACTGCAGTCCTTTGCTTTCTTCAGTGCAGTCTCTTCTGGTGTGGTCTGCCAGCTGCAGTTCTGTGCTTCTTTAAAACGTGCCTTTTTCTGATCCTTTGGCCTTGCCTTGCTGCCATGGAAAGGCACAGGACACCCAAGGAATCTGGGGGAAAAACAAGAAAGTAAATTGTTGCATCAGAGCACTCAGTGACAAAGGGAGTGCTCTGCTTTTCCTCAGCAGATCATTACAGCGGTTTGCAGTTAGAAAATGATCCCCTGCTTCCCCACTGCATGCAGTGCCCTTGGAGGTGGTTGGGTTGAAGTTTGCAGGTGCTCATTTGCGGTGCCTCCAGTGTGGGGTTCTGTGATCAGGGTAGGAAGTGTGGGAGAGCTCCACAAAGCACTCAAGCCTTATATCATCAAGAGGAACAAAGTCTTGCATTTCTTTCAGTGCCCCTCAAAATTTTCAGTTCAAATGCGGAGCCAGGCTGCAGGACCAGGGAGCTGGTGCGGTAGCAAGTGAAGGTGCTGCAATGGCTGGGGTTGACTCCAGCATGTTCAGCTGCTGCTGGCCCACCTGGTGCTGTCTCTCTCTGTGTTCTGCTTCAGCTACATACACCAGCAGCAGTTTGGCACTGTCGCTGCTCTCAGTGGTAGCCAGGGGCTGAATGTGGTCCCCTTGCACCTGCAGTTCCCCAGGCAGGTGGCTGCCTTGGCTGGCAGAAGTGGCATTCTCAAATATCTGGTTTCGTTTCAGAGTGGTTCTCTTTCCATTGATGTGAGGGCACTGTGCCCTTGACAAACATCTATTTTATAATGTACTTAAACAAATCGGCCCTGCAAAGTTCACCATGGCCAGCTGACACCTGGCTCACCTCCAGCGAACATGGTGAGATGAAAGCAGTGTTGATGGGCTTCTTCCTTTACATTCTCAAAGATCTTGTCCCTTTGACAAATGAGCTCCTTGTACCGGATGGTGGAGAAAAGGACTGTGGTACAGCATGAGGAAGGGTGGAGGGGGTAGACAGAGATGGAAACAGGGATCTCAGAGAAGAATACATGTGCACTATAGAAATAGAAATCATACTGTTTATGGAAAAGAGCTATGGAAACCCAGCATGAATGTCGAGAACCAGATGCTCAGCCTGCCATCACTCCGTGCCAGCCTGGGAGTACATGACAGCTGGAGCACCAGAGTTGCAGGGGGCCTGCCGGGACCCCAGGGCTGACGTATGTGCAGACTGTGTAAAGCGTCTTCACTCGCTAGTGTCAGTGATCACGGTTTGCCCCAATCAAAGATCAAATGTCCTGAATCATTGCAGAGCTCTGCCTTGACACTCACAAATTTGTCCTTGGGGTTTATTGTAGGTAGCTTTGCACATACCCATTGGGTTGATGCCAAGTCAAATGCAGAGGGCTGCCTCCCCCTTTGCAGGAGAAATGGTATGGTGGTAGCTCTGGTTAGGCAATGATGGGGGAGTTAGTCCAGCATCTCTAATGAATGACTGGATTGCTTGAGGATAAATAAGGCAAGGGGCTGGTCCTACTTTTCAGTGTGGTTCTATCCTGGTGGTTGTTCTTTTCTTCAGTGCCACCTTCTCTATGAGTACAACAGCCCTCAATGGTCAGAAACATGACTAAAAGATGCCAAATTATGCAGTTTGCTTTGAAATTACCTCAGCAAAAATCACTTGGTTTTTGTTTTGTTTTTAAATGTCGTGCATTCTGAGAGCATGTTTGGAACATCTTTTCTCCTCTCTCATCCCTCCATTTCTCAGAAACATGGAAATACACAAGTGTCTTTATTTCTGAGTACAGAATACAGTGCCTTTCTCAATATAACAAAATATTTCAAAAACCTGTTCCCAGACGTAGAAATATCAACTCTGCTTGCTGTGTTTAGAGGGGTACGACCAAGCGTTCTTAAGACTAGACACCTTGTTCCTCAAGAGCACAAGCCAAAACCTTGACCTTATGTGTAGCCTGAGGCCTATGTCCAAAGCATGCAAATAGTTAAATGAAGGTGTGCAGAAGCCTACAGCTGGGTACCTTCCTTTTCTAGTCAGGAAATTGACAGGCTGTTCTGGAAGTCCTCAGGTGTTTTTCTTTGACTTCAAAGATGGGTGTAGTTCTACCCATTTCACCTAAATAGAGCAGTCTTAAAGCCATACAGGTTAGCTAGTTTGAAAAACTCTTTAGAGAGGTGGTGGGGTGGGGGGAAGGTACTATGGCTGAACCAAGAGTAGTGTTTCATACTTTTTGCAACTATGTGGAAAGTCAGTAAGTGTGCTTTAGGGGAATTTTTGCAGGGAGTGTGCCTGGCTTTCATGGTGGTGCAGCCCAGTGCAGAGGGTCGGCTCCTCCAATACATACTCTTCCTGCTCGACATGAGGCACAACAACCTTAGCAGGCATGGAGTAGAGGTGGTAGTGGTGTGGGGTGACACAGTTTGAGTCCTTTCTTGGAAGTGGGTCTGAGGAGAGCTATAAACTATATGCTGTGATAGGTTGATTCAAAATAAACCCATACCATGTGTGTAAAGTTACAGGGAGGTGTTGAAAAGCAAATGTCAACATCTGTGCCCTAAAGAAAGTGTTGCTTGTTGGTAGAGAACTTGCAAACTATCCTCTTGTGTGCAGTCACTGAGCTAGGATCTGTAGTCAATGCAAGATGATGTATGTGTGTATAACGGAGCAAGTCATCTTTCAGTGCCCCTAAGGTCCCAGGTGGCAGGCTGTGCTGCCAGGATGGAGGCTGAGGGCTGCCTAGGGCTGTGCAGAGCAGTACTGCACCAGTCACTTTGAAAAGGGGTGCTTTGCTTCTGCATCACCTAAATACACTGCTTTAGGCAGGACCCTTGCTGCTGATCACTGCTTCTGCAAGCCTAGTAAACTTGTCCTTCCCAAACCCTGTGCTTGCAGTCTCCATCTTATGAGCATCTGAATTCTAAGGGCAAAAGCAGCTAGGGCGAAAGTGGCATGAAGGCTCACTGTCAGAAGTCTAATGGCACTGTGCCTTACACACTTAGCACCACCTTCTTCTCCCCTTTGCCTTAAGTCCTTCTCACAAGCAGCTTCAGCATGTTCATTTTTCTTTTGTCCTTGCCAGCCACAAATAATTAAAAATGATGAAGACTTTTGTGTAAATCACTCACAGTTCTAGGAAAAGAAGAAAGTAGAGGCAGTCTTGGGAGTGAAGGACTCTAGCAAAGTACATAAAGCACAGATTTAATGTGAAGCATATGTGCAGTCCTGCTGAAATAAAATAAAACTTATTGAAGGCTTTTCTGAAGCACAGCCAGCTCATCTGCCCAGGTGCACCATGCAAAGGCAATGGGAATTACTCACATTCTTAGAATCAAGCGGTGTGCTTTGCCCCTGATGGATGAGGGTCTATGTGATCTATTTACAGGAAAATGGTTTCAGAAACAGCTTGCACAAGTGTTCTGTTCTGTTTCATTTATGCACATTGTCTGGATAACTGCATATGCAGATGCTTGGGCCTTGTGCATAGGCAACAGATAAATTTCATTCGGGTATTGGCTTCAAATGGGCCTTCAGATGGAATCATATCTGATTTCCCAGACCCTATTTTCCTTACGTAGTGAGCCTACTTCCAGATTTCTGAAGCAACAGTTAATGCCACAGCATGCTACATAACACATAGTAGCCGGAGGCTGGTAAGTACTTAAAAGAGCTAAAAAAGTTATAATGAAAGAAGGTGAGATATCCATGAATAACAACAAATGAGATCTTGGACTATTTTCTTCTTTCCATTTAATTTATTAAAACAAATCTAAACTATTAGTGATTTCTTCCATTCTGCTCCCAGAAGATGTTCACCATTTCCTGTTAAATCCCTTAGGCCCCTGAAGGTCCTCACAAGATGGTACTCTGCCCAATCTGCCATCCTTAGTTGCCTGAATGACAGCTTAATCCTTGTGGTACAGATCCTGGCTCATTGTGCTGTTGACAATATGTAAACCCTGAAACACTATTAAATGCTGTAGGCCTTATACAGGCATTGGGCAGATGAGAGAAAACTTGTATGAATACAATTTAAACTCTGATGTACCATATGTCCTGGAAAAAAATAATGTGGGTGTCTGGAAGATTTATAGGCTTGAAAGGTTTGGGCCTGCATCTAGCTGACGGCTCTGATTGAGCTCAGTGTCTGGCTGGGCTTCACCAGGCTGAAGAAATATCCGTTTTTGTGGGTGGAAACCTCTCCCCTCAGGAAACAGTCAGGAAAGAGAGCTGGTATGTTACTCTTATGGTTGGGCAGTGGAAACAGGTATACCTGCCTATGGGTATGTCTGCCCCGGCTTCCCATTGGCAAGTGTAGGTGGCCCCATTTGGGGTTCTCTGCTTGTCCCAGGCAATTGCAAAAGGAGCAGAGCTGGAGCCAAGCACACCCTCCTGTTCTGAGGAATTCTGAGGCCTTAGTTTCATTAGTCACAAGAGGAAAAAGCATGTTATCTCCTCAAATGACAGAAAGCAATTGGGTTAATTTGAAAAATGTTCAAGCCTCTGTCTTATCTCATCCTGCAATTCCTTCTGTCCATATTTTATTGTCTACTTTGTGCAGACACACTGGAATTAAAAGAGAAAAATAATTGATTAGTGTAATAACATGGAGCTTATTTTAAAACCAGGCAGCTGAGACCTAATGATGAAACCGTCTTTGAGGTACTCGTGATTTTGCCCAGATAAAGCCGTAAAGGAGCCACTTCAGATCTGATGGACCAGACTTTCATCAAAGCACATTTCACGGTGCAAATCATTTTTATGCATTTGCTCCTCTCTGTGACACAAGTTGGAGATCTGGTCTGTTCTCCCCAGGGGTGAACTGAGGAAGAAAGAAAAAAGAAAAGGTGAAGACACAGCAGGTCCCCTGCCACAGTGTAGGGCATGGGAAGACGGATGCCAAGGAATATAGCCTCACTGTACATGACTCATCCTTTACATGGCTTGGAAACACCAAGGGCCACTTGGAGTATGGCCACTTGTGCACTCAATATAACTGGGATTGCCTCTTTGGAGCTAAATTTGTGTAATGCCTTATGTTTTCAGATTTCCAGCTCTGAGATTACACTAAAATCCTTTTCCTTTAAAAGACAGAAATGCAGCTAATGATCTTTCCCTTTCCTCAGAACAGCAGACCAAGTTATCAATTTTAAATGCAAATATTTATTATCCACTGCTAATTGGGGATTGGGTCAAAGAAAGCAAATGTGAAAGTTAATGAGTCCCTGTGCTCAGCAAGTGCAAAGCCGCTCATTTCATGCAGCTGAGGATGAAGGTAGAAATCAAGTTGCTTTTCATGTCTAGATCTTAAGAATACAAGACAACAAAGATTGTTATGGTGAATAATCAGAGCCCTCTGGTACTGAGTTTAGTTGCCATATTTCCTGGATTTTTCAGCCTGGCAATTATCTGTAGGGTCAACATGGTTTTGTCTTGCTGTTTTGCAAATTACACGTTTTGTCTTGCAAGCTCTTTTACCCTTTTATGAGGAAAAAGAGACAGATATTAATGAAAATAGATGGTCTACTGAAGAGATTATCAAAAATTGGTCTGGAGTTTTGTGGGAGTAACACAGTAGCTGCAAATTACAAAAGAAAAGCCCATGCAAATCTGAAGCAGCTTATTATGTCTTCTGCATTTACATGAAGGTGGATGGGTTGTGCCACTTATACACAGTGAAATAAATGAACTACCAACCAGCACGAAAATACCTATCTTTTAGTTCTTTTAAGTGTTAACTTTAAAAAATATTTTATTTCCTTTAATCTCAAGTACATATTAACTTTCATAATGAGTATCTTGGATAAAATAATCAGCATTTCTACAAGTTGTCACAATATTGAATATTCAACTTTAAGCACCCAAAGTCAGGTTTTTATAGGTAATTCTATCCTGTATTTTGAACGTAAGTCTGAGCTCACTAGCTTGGACGTAAGATGACATAGTTGCGGGCATTAGCAAATCTGGGGCAGAATGGATGGGAAACAGGGGAAGGTTAGGATCTTGCCACCTGTTGGCACAGCCTTAGCTGTGTGGCTGCCTGGTTTGGTACACAGAACAGCAGTCTGCTACGTTACTGACCAGTAAGAAAGACAGAGGCCACAAGGTTCCTTTTGGAAGGGCTGAACTGGGGTCTCAGCCACCCTTGTGCCATGTCCAGCAATGTGGGGTACCTGAAGAAGAGCTGAGGAACAGGCTGGGCTTAAACATGCTCATTAGTGCACTTTCCTAAGGAGAGTACAGGCATTTAGACTGACAGGTAAGTTTAATCAGATAGAGTCAGTCAGCACATAGGCCTCAGGTATCTTTCTCATTTACACTTTTGACTGTTGAGTCCATGCAAAATTTTCTTTGTTTTATCATGTGGCTTCATCATTAGCACCTTCATCCTGCTGAGTGCTGTGTGGAATGTGGAAAGGATGGCAAGACTAACTACAGTGATGATACTTCAGTTCTACTTCAAGTGCCAGGAGATGGTCTCTGTTGCTGACTGGATGCCACCGATGTAGGTAATGATAGTGGAGAAAGGCAAAGAGCTGTTTACATAATAATAATATTAAGCTCATTGATCCACGAGTGGTTGAGAATTAACAATGCCACAGATGCAGAAACAGGACTATGCTGCTTTGAGGAATGGCTGAGTGCTCAAGACTGCTGACTTCCATCACCCTGGTGCAGAGCTGGAGCAAATATCACAGAGGCAAAAGCCAGTTGCAGGTAGATTGGGCTGGAGGCAGGCAGAGTCAGAGAAAGGGCCCCAGCTTTGTTGATCAAAATACTAGCAAAAGAAAACTCATTCAAATGTAGCCCAGGTTTTTAAACTCACTGAAATGATCGTGTACTTTCAAAGAGTGAGGACAGCTGGCCTCCATTTCCTAGGTGTTGTAGTAGGGATTAGTGACTAATTTTTGTCATGGTCTGAGTAGTAGAAGCCTAATTACCCTCAGTGTCTGTTTCAGAATAATTGTAATAATGTCAAACATTTCACCAGATATTGAAAATGCAGGGAAGACATTGATTTCAGATACCTGTGTAGGAGTGTTTCATGTCTTCTCAACCCTAAGGAATGAACCAACAAATCCTCAATCCAAGAAAGAAAAAAAATCAAAATGAAAGAATGGAAGAATATCTAAATTATTTAAGAATTCCTAGTTCTGACAAAATTGGATTTTCTTCTCAGCTTTTCTTGGAAAAAAAAAAGAAATAGTAAAAGAGATGTTTTAGTGTGTTAGTGGGCAAAAGGAAGCTAGGTCAACATGGGACTGCTGGTCTGTTTTACAATGAACTGTGAAGTATTCCTGTCCCCCTGTGGTAGCTGGGCATTACTGGAATGAAGACCTTCTGTGCTGAGAGTGAGACCATGCCCCTCAAAAAGTCCCTTTTACAGGAAGAGAAATCATTCTCCCCATTGCTCTATCTGTCATCTAGATAGTGAAACAAGCTGTTTTAAGTAGCCATTTTGTACCAATGACCTGCTGCCCTGAACTTCCTGTAGCCCTGGGAAAACCCTAGTCATCTTTGCAAAATCTTGGTGGGCAATTATTTATTCCACAGCTTTCTTGCACTCCATGGGCTGGAATCGATCCAGAAGCAAAACTTCTACACCAGAAGAAATTTCAGCACCTCAGCCCTACCTTTTTTTCTTGCTCAACATCAGAACTCAAAAAGTTGGCATTTACTACTACAAAATTAAGTTCTTCATCTATTTAAATTTGGAAATACTAAGAATGCCTTTAAATGAAATATTCTATTTGTAAAAGGTTTCTGTGCCTTATTTTGGTTAGACTTAGACATCTTGGTCTGACTTCTTTATCATTTAACTTTTAGGTAAAGGCATAACACAGCATAAATCATACAGGCCTATCGTATTAGAAGCCATTGGTTCTGCAGTTTTCCATTGAAAGCTATAACCAGTGACCAAGTATTTCTCTACTGGCTTTTTGATATTATCACATCAGTGTTTTCTGAAGGAAAAAAAAAATAATCACCTGGAAAATTTCCAGCCAGTGTTACTGGAAACAATGTTCGTGCTGCTGTGTTCATCTCCTTTGAGGTCAGCAGGTTGGTTATTTATTGGCAGGGATGTATGACAATGAATATGTCCTTATGTAAGTCAGCTATCTCAGCTATTTCAAAATCAGCAAAGTTTATTTAGCACAGCCATGAAATCCAAAGCTAACAGAAGGTAAGCAGAATGTAACCCTGCACAGGCTATGATGACTTCGATAAACATTGCTAGCCTGCCTTGCCTACTAAACTGGAATCAAAGGATTTGCTAAGCCAGAGGAGCCTTAAATAGCCCAGAAGCCTGGTGCAGTAGGGCACAGCTTTCCAGGGAGCCCTTTGCAGGCTGTCTCTGTGGCCTTGTGTATCAGGAATCTCTGGGCTGCCTCCAGTGGAAGCAGGCAGCAAACCTCTGCCCACTCTTGGAGCTGTTTTTCAGTGCTCCCTCCCTAGTGCAATGGGAGATAGGGCCTATAGGTTCTCCCTGGCTTTATGCCGAAGTGTTGTCACCCTTCATTAGCTCCATGTCTTATGTTCAGAGTAGGAGACAGGCAAACTGTGCCCCATCAGTGAACTGCCTGCTTCAGCCGCACTTCAACCAGGGAATACTGGCATGGACCAAGAGCCCATTATTGTTGACTGGTTGGTTTAAACAGAATCTTAATTTAGACCTGTAAATTGTTATGCTAAAATGCTGTTTTAATAGATGTAGATTAATGTGTATAAATAACAGGGAAATAGTATGTTTGCATCAGTTTCAACACAAGTGTAAGAATTAGAAGACTCCTCCCCTCAGAAATGCTCACTTTGAGGGAGATGTCATACCTGCTGCTGAATCCCACCCACCCTATGCTCTCTGTTAATCCTCTCCATACAGTGGCATTGTAGATGCTGTATAGTGACACCAAGCTCCACTGGTGCAGTGCCAGTGCTGGCAGCAGCTTGAGCCAGCAAGCAGTGGGTGGGCATCTCTCAGGATGCCTGCTTATAATTGTGCTGAAAAGAGCCTCAGAGGGTTTGCCTGAAGGAAAGGCAGGGGAGACTGCAGTTATGAACACCTATGGCTCTATACCCCATCAACTCAACCCACAACACAAATCTCACACAGATGAGGTGTGAGGACCCAAAGCACATTTCTACTCAGTATCAGATGCATGGAGCACAGCAATAATACTTTCCTCACATCCCGCACCATGGATCGGAGATGCTAGTAAGCTTGCAAGGACAAGTTACTCTTTCACAGATTATTTTTTGAACACATGTGGGTGGGTAAAACAAGCCTGCACCAGTTCGGAGCATCACAGACCTGTGAAGGTGATTGATTTGAAAGTAAAGCGCCAGCAAAACAGGTTTAGCACCTCAGATCTGGGACCAGTGACAGCTGGTTATTCCTAGGCAGACACTACCATGAACACCTTTACAGATCTCATTTATTTGGTTACATATTTCCTGTTTAGCCACAAGACAGGAAGGCCAGCTATCTGGTTTGGGGTTTTTGAATGTATATATGAAATCCCTTTATCTAGGAGGAATCAGCCTTTTGCTTGCTAATGTACTAGTGTATTAGTTTCTCTGGCTGAAAATTCTCTTTTGAATACTGAAGAAACCTGAACTGTTCTGTGCACTGAGTGCTGTGACTGAAAGATGGTAAGAGCAAGAATGATTTTATATCCTAAGGCTCCAGACTTGTGCTGGCAGCTTTATACCCATGCCTAAGGTGCCACTTACTGTCCAGGACTTCCTAGTCATTCCCTTTCTCTTTGCAGACTGCTTCATGTCTGTAGAATGGAAACTCTGTTTCTAAATCAGGTTGTTGTGGTGTGGAAGCCAGATAAGTTTCTCAAATATGTCTGGAGGTCTGTGTACTTGTTTATTTTGATTCATTATCCCACTTTAGTGACTTTCCCAATTCCTCCTCTGCCTTGTTCTCCGATCCCAGCACAGGTTTCAGGGGCAAAAATAAACATGATTCTTATTAACCAAGGCTGAGTGTAGAATCATAGAAGCATAGAATGGTTTGGGTTGGAAAAGACCTCAAGATCATCAAGTTCCAACCCCCCTGCCATGGGCAGGGACACCTCACACTAAACCATATCACCCAAGCCTCTGTCCAGCCTGGCCTTCAATACCTGCCAGGGATGGAGCATTCACAGCTTCCTTGGGGAACCCATTCCGGTGCCTCACCACCCTCACAGGAAAGAATTTCATCCTTATATCCAGTCTAAACCTCTGCTGTTTAAGTTTCAACCCGTTACCCCTCGTCCTATCACTACAGTCCCTAATGAAGAGTCCCTCCCCAGCATCCCTGTAGGCCCCCTTCAGATACTGGAAGGCTGCTATGAGGTCTCCACGCAGCCTTCTCTTCTCCAGGCTGAACAGCCCCAACTTTCTCAGCCTGTCTTCATATGGGAGGTGCTCCAGTCCCCTGATCATCCTCATGGCCCTCCTCTGGACTTGTTCCAACAGTTCCATGTCCTTTTTATGTTGAGGACACCAGAACTGCACACAATACTCCAAGTGAGGTCTCACAAGAGCAGAGTAGAGGGGCAGGATCACCTCCTTTAACCTGCTGGTCACACTCCTCTTGATGCAGCCCAGGATACGGTTGACTTTCTGGGCTGTAAGCACACACTGAAGCTGGCTCATGTTCATTTTCTCATTGACCAACACCCCCAAGTCCTTCTCTGCAGGACTACCATGAATTTCCTTTTTGCCCAACCTGTAGATGTGCCTGGGATTGCTCCCACCCAGGTGTAGGACCTTGCACTTGGCATGGTTAAACTTCATGAGGTTGGCACCAGCCCACCTCACAAGTTTGTCAAGGTCCCTCTGGATGGCATTCCTTCCCTCCAGCGTATCAACAGAACCACACAGCTTGGTGTCATCGGCAAACTTGCTGAGGGCACACTCAATTCCATTGTCCATGTCAGCGACAAAGACATTAAACAAGCCTGGCCCCAACACCGATCCCTGAGGGACAGCACTTGTTACTGGTCTCCAGCCAGACACTGAACCGTTGACCACAACTCTTTGAGTGCGACCATCCAGCCAGTTCTTTATCCACCGAGTGGTCCACCTATCAAATTGATGTCTCTCCAATTTTGAGACAAGGATTTCATGTGGGACAGTGTCAAACGCTTTGCACAAGTCCAGGTCGATGACGTCAACTGCTCTACCCCTGTCCATCAGTTCTGTAGCCCCATCACAGAAGGCCACCAAATTGGTCAGGCAGGATTTTCCCCTAGTAAAGCCATGCTGGCTGTCACCAAGCACCTTGTTGTTTTTCGTCTGCCCTAGCATGCCTTCCAAGAGAATGTGCTCCCAGATTTTGCCAGGCACAGAGGTGAGAGTGACTGGTCTGTAATTCCCTGGGTCATCTGTTTTCCCTTTCTTGAAAATGGGGTTTATATTTCCCTTTTTCCAGTCATTGGGAACTTCACCTGTCTGCCATGATTTTTCAAATATGATGGCCAGTGGCTTTGCAACTTCATTCTCCAGCTCCTTCAGGACCCGTGGATGGATTTCATCAGGTCCCATGGCCTTGTGTACGTTCAGGTTCTTAAGATGGTCTCGAACCAGATCCTCTCCTACAGTGGGTCCAAGGTCTTAATTCTCACAGTCCTTGCGTCTGCCTTCCAAGACTTGGGTGATGTGGTCAGAGCCTTTGCCAGTGAAGAGCGAGGCAAAGAAGCCATTCAGAACCTCAGCCTTCTCCAAATCCTGTGTATCCAGTTCTCCTGACAGCTTCCGGAGGGGGCCCACATTGTCCCTAGTCTGTCTTTTATTTGCAATGCAACTATAGAATTCCTTCGTGTTATCTTTTACATCCCTAGCCAATTTTAATTCTATCTGGCCTTAGCTTTCCTGACCTTGTCCCTAGCTTCCCAGACAACATCCCTGTATTCTTCCCAGACTGCCTGTCCTTGATTCTACCTTTTATAAGCCTCTTTTTTCCCTTCTAAGCTCCCTTAGCAGCTCCTTATCCATCCAAGGAGGTCTCCTGGCCCTCCTGCTGCACTTCCTTCTAGTCAGGATGCAACACTCCTGAGCTTGTTGCACGTGATCCTTGCATATCAACCAACAGTCTTGGGACCCCTGCCCTCTAGGGCTACATCCCACAGAACCTTACTAAGTGGGTCCCTGAAGAGGCCAAAGTCTGCCTTCTTGAAGTCCAGGGCAGTGAGCTTGATGCACGCTCTTCACATTGTCCTAGGGCCTTGGTTAATCAAGGCTTTTAATTGCAAGACTAGAAATAAATTGCAAGAAAGGACAATGTTAATAACAGCACTCCATATGGAATCTGGGTATTAACTTTTCTCATGCCCAGGCTCTGCTATGCAAGAGCACCAAAACATGAATCCCAGGGACAGGGATACAGCAGCAACTGAGTGGTCATGGACCATGTTTTCCTGTCACAGGGTCCTATATACTCGGTATCTTTAAGTAGCCACTTTCCCCTCTTCTCCTGAACTCCTGCTTTACTACAAAATTTCATATACCCCTCTCACCTACTGGGACTTGGGATTTTACGTAAAAATGCAAATATCATAAACAGATCTGTTAGGAGGTGGGCTGCTTTAAGGACTGCTGGTTCATCTCTATCAGCTTGCTGTTTAGTTACTGCTGCCCAATATAGGCCATTTAACGCCTGTGCCTGCGTACTAAATAGTACCTAGTGTATAGAATGCTATAACTATGCATGTGTACTGAGAAGGTGTGTTACTAGCCAACTTGAGGGACCATGCACAGTGTATTGACAATACTGATGACAGACTTGTGAGAAAGCTATTTTAATCATCTTTTACCTCCAGGCAATTATTAGTATTAAGAACTTTGGTTTCACAGCTGGACAAAAAAGTTCAGGTTAAACATTCTTCCACTGAAAAATTATATTCTGATACATTTAGATGAAATTTTGGATGCAATTAGTTGAGATGTGTCTATTTCAATGAGTTTGCATTTAGAAAAATTAAAATTAATTGCTTGGATTCATTTTTACCTTATCAGAACAGAATATTTTTATATTTCATTTTATATTAATTAGCTCTGAATTAATATGTTACAATAATAGAATTTCATGTTACTCCTATTTTCACTGAATTCAGGTTTTGTCAAAGAAAGGCAACAGTCTTGTTTGCCATGATTATAGGTCTCCTTGACCTATAGGCACAGGTAACTGTGCTGATACAACAGCTGACATCTTCAAGACATCCTGCATGACAATTTGATTAAAACACTTGAATGATGCAATTTATGGGGATCATGCTAGGTGGATTAAAAGTCATCTATTGATGTGTCTCAAAATGCAATCAAGTCACCACTGAGGAAGGATCAAAGAGCATGCATAAGGCTGATCATGGTAAAATTACTCACACATCTGGTCATTGTCACTGAGTGTTTTATAATCCATATACAGATATAATCTTGTCATTGAGTCATGATCAAATTATGAAGATCAACAAATGGTCCAGGTATTATGAGGAACACATTAGGATGTTTAACAAAGAACATTAGCCTTGAAGGATGAATTAATCTTCAGGAGTTCTTTCATGTTTGCAGGAGATTTTTTTATTAAATAGTTGTGTGGGTCTGCATCTAAAGCAACAATATGACTGTGGACACATCTAAATTATGTGAAAGGGCAAGGGACCTGACAAGGAAGTTTTAACTTCAGTGTGATCAAACCACTTATAAGAACGGTTGTCAGCTCCTCCAACAGATACAGCTGAAAAATCATCTCTAGATGATATCAGTCATGATATGGCCTGTAAATCTGATTTAATTCTGTACAACTTTTTCTTTTCTTTTTTTTTAAATCTAAGAAAGAAGGAAAATTAAGAAAAATTATCTTACTGTTTCATTGTATGGTTTTTGCTAAATGCAGCATCAATTATAAGCGCATGTTGCCCCTGACTTTTGCATGATTACATCTGCATATTGTCAAGTGGCATGAAATGAAGTTCCAGTCCCTTGCTTTGTGAGGGCAATAACCCAGGTCCCCCTCAGGTTCAGTCCTATGATAAAAGTAATTGCAGTGACCTATTTCTAACTTGGATAGAGTTATCACTCTGATTCTCACTGGCATTTCAGTTTAATGAAGTCATTGTCACTTGTTGTTTTTACATCTCAGATTGCTTCCCTGAACATTTATGTATGGAAAATATGTCATCCAAATATGTGCTCCCTACTCTCCAAAGAACTGTTCTATACTTTCCAAAAGAATGATTAAGGAGTAGCTAACAGACAATCTCTCACTTTTTTGTTTCTCCAGAGATTCCTCATTAAAACCCAGTTAAACAGGGGAATAATAAATCCCTAGTGTAATTGGGCCACACACAAGATTCATATATAGGAGTTCTTGATAACAGACACACACATGCACATAAAAGCATTCCAGCTGCAGTCTCAAGCTTTTTCCTGTCTTTTGTTTGTGCAAGACCATCCTCTGAATTGGGATATCTAACTATACTTTCTACTTTATTAAGAGACATGGATATCTATCTGTGAGTCCTCATTACCAAGCCACTATCTTCTAGGTAATGCTTTGAAAATCTACCTTAATTGAGATGGCAATAGTACCATCACTAATGATACCTTGATCTTCTCCAATCTAGGCTCTGCCATCGTAGAGGTTGACTAATAGCCACAGATATTTTCTTGGGAGATTTGTGGCCCAAAGCATTGTGTCTTCCAGTGATATGGAACTGAAAACATTTGCTTCACATGATACAGTCATCAGCTGGAAGGGAGCTGTTTCATTTCCATCTCTAGGTTAGGCATGGAAAACAAAAGTAGGGTTTGAGCAGAATGATCTCTAGTGTGTGCATGCCATTGACAATGATAGAGAACAAGACAGGTTTGAAGGTATTCTTTCTTTGTAGCGAACCACTCAATTCATGTGGCTGGAGCCAGCAAAGTACTGTCTACAGAAACACCATCTTCTTGCTTTTCCCATGAAAACAAGGATGTGCAACAAGGCAGTTGGAAAGAACTAATGAGATTTACACTGGCAGGCCTTGAAACATTCACCCCACAGGTATGAACTCCTTATCCTGGAGATCACAGCTCTTTCCTGGCTCACCAAAACCTGTTTACTTACAAAATAAAATGGCAGATTTTCCTAACTGCTTTTTATTTCAAAACAAGGTATTAACTAACAGCAGAAAGTTTTACAGGTGTTTGTCATGTGTATCATACCTACACATATGTATCACACATGTATTTACAGAGGCATCATGGAAACCACATATTATCTTGAACCCCATCCCCAGTTGAAATTCAAGATAGAACTTATGTACATTTCTTCAAAAAGAGTATAACCAGTTTTGTGTAGTCTTGAAGCATCTTTAAGAATCATACGGGATGCTCAGAAGGTATAAGATGGGGAGCTAAGTATGAGACTATCACTAGATCTAGTGTATAGACCTAAGGTCAGGAGTATCTCAGGAAAAGGTCAAGTACAGGAGTTTAAAAAATAGCAGTTTGTGGTTTACCCGTCAGGTCTTTCTCTGAGGTCTTCTCACAGTAAATAATGAGACAACTCCCATATAGATCTTGCTACAAACAACTTTACAGAGGTAAACATACACTGACATGCACAAAACAAGCCTTCACTTTGTGACAGAAATGCTTCTGGTGTTAGGTCACATCACCATATATCCTTTGCTATCTTAGTCAATCTTTAGTGGAGTTTCTCTTCGTTAGGAACATGTATCATCAGTGTCAGAGTTCCTTGGAGGTTCTTTTTCAGGTTTATAGGAGTTTAATAAGTATTTCTCATATTTGAAGTAAAAGAGCTGAATCTAGCAGAAAGCTGGGAAGTATGTTTAAGAAATTGGTTTTATATCAAAGGTACATTACAACAGATTGGTGTAGGTTAAGAAACTTGGCATCTTTTTTCCTGATCTAAATTTATTACATATAATTTCTGTCTACTATGCATATTCTTGTTCAAAGTTGTGGATCAAACTTGGATGCTATAAAGGGCTCCACTTTATGAAGATGTAGAGGAAGAGACACAATTATTTATTCAGGGTGTTTTCAAAATCCTACAACTTTCTGCACCTTATTCCTCATCTCTTGCCCATTGTGGCTTTCCTTCACAGCACAGGAAAACTATCTGAGCTCACGCAGAGGGAGGGGGACTTCACGCTTCCCACTGGAAGGGGGATGGAAGTTAGTGATGGAAGGCATCCCACTGAGCAAATAGCTGTTTCCTGAGATGACTCATTGATGTCTTGCCCATGTCATTACAGAGCAGGTCCTGCTGCTGATAGGGTCCACTTGGATAGTTGTCTCTTTGCTGACTTGCTGGAGAACTGTGCTGTGCCTGGGCCAAGAAATGATGCAGAAGCATTGCAGAAGGTCCACTTCCTATTATCAAGGCAGGGGACACAAAGAACAGGTCCTGCTTCCCCAAGGCTGTGCTCCCAAGGAAGTACCGGCCACACAGTAGAGTACTGCATTCTGTAGCACAGTTCCTCTGGAGCTGGGACCTTGGTGACATCCAAGGCTGATGTACAACACACAAGTCTTGCACATTATACCTCCTGCATAGCTGGGGACAATAGCCACAGGGTGCTGGTAATGCCTACCTGAAAAGAAGCAGTTGCATTGAGTCTATTTCCTATGAAGTACTAGTTAAGGCAGGAACAGCTCCAAATGCACTGTTTTCTAATTGTTTATGCAGGTATCTCATGGAGGACACCCATCACAGCCATCAGACAACTGTAAACTATGGCTGTGATAATCATGTCTCTAGTTCGTTGGGCTTCACTGATTT
This sequence comes from Melopsittacus undulatus, assembly GCF_012275295.1. Classification (NCBI taxonomy): domain Eukaryota; kingdom Metazoa; phylum Chordata; class Aves; order Psittaciformes; family Psittaculidae; genus Melopsittacus; species Melopsittacus undulatus. The sequence continues at coordinate 23,842,002 of NC_047557.1, read as the reverse complement.
TTTTTTGACTGAAGAGATGGAAGTACCACAGGAAACATGGACAGCTAGAGACCAAAGATCAGAGACCGCTGACTCTGGGACATGGACCTTTCTTCCAGGACTGAGAAAAAGTAGGGTTTTCAGGGTTTAGCCTGTGTAGAAGATCTGTGAAGGATAACAGGGTACCACCAGAAAAAGGGGCTTATCTGGTTATATTGGAGAAGATGTGTGTCATGATTTAAGCCCAGCCTGTAACTCAGAACCATGCAGCCGCTTGCTCACTCCCCCCCCTTCTTCCTCCCTCCTGCTCACAGAGGGATGGGGAGGAGAATCGAAAGAAAGCAACTCCCATGGGTTGAGATAAGAACAGTCCAGGAACTAAGGTATAACACAAAACCACTGCTGCTGCCACCAATAATAACAATAATAAGGGAAATAATAAGGAGAGAGAATATAAAAATGAAAGGGGAAAAGAAAACAATAAACACAAGTGATGCACAATACAGTTGCTCATCAGCTGCTGATTGATACCCAGCCTGACCTGAGCAGCGTTCTGGGCCTTCCTGCTTACTCTCCCAGTTTATGGGCATGATGTGCTGTGATATGGAATACCCCTTTGGCTAGTTTGGGTCAGGTGTCCTGGCTCTGCTTCCTCATTGCTTCTTGTGCCCCTCCTCACTGACAGAGCATGAGAGGCTGAAAAGTCCTTGATCAGGGTAAGCGCTCCTGAGCAACAACTAAAAACATCAGTGTGTTACCAGCATTGCTCTCAGACTAAAGCTGAAACGCAGCACTGCACCAGCTCCTGAGAAGGAGAAAAATATCTGTTACAGCAGACCCCAGGACAATGTGACATCTCTCAAATAGTGAACTTGCACTAGATCAAAAAGTAATTTCAGTATGGAAAGTGTTGTTCTAGGACCAGATGATTTGGGCTGAGTTAGTACAGGTAAAAGTGATATTTCACAGGCAATGTTTATTCTAATGAGCCATATTTGTGTCCTGCACTTGTGTTCCCTGGCTAACTGGGAACCTCAAGAACAGAAGTTTAGCTGCATCCCAATGCCTGAGGACCTGTGAGGTTTCCAGTGAGTCTACTGACTGGACCTCTAGAAGGGGCAAACACAAATCTAGAAAAGGCTCATGAGGAAGTGTCTGATGTGCAGCAATGCACGTCCTGAATCTGAAAGATTAATGGGGAAAATCCTGGAGAATCAACCACCAGCTACCAAGCCCTCTGAGGGAGAGATTGGACATGGTTAAAAGGGTGGTGTCATAGTCAAGGGTTTGGGTGTCTTAGACATGGGGCCCACATTTGTAGGCCAGGCCTACTGGGGTCTGGTGGAGCTGCTCTGATAAAGAAAGGGAAGAGTGGCTTTGCTGGGAGGCTTGCCAGACTTGTCAAGGATGCTTTAAACTAGTTGTGTTGGGGGAGGGGAGCATCATTCCATCCCAACACATCCAGTCAGTTGCCAGCACCTATAATAAATACAATAATAAATACAGCAATGCAGTAATATTCTAGCCGCTCCAGCCACTGAGCCAGCTTCCTTTGCAGCTCGGATCAGATGCCTCTATACAAATGCCCATAGCATGGGGAATAAACAACAGGAATTAGAGATGTGGGCACATCTACAGGGCTATGATATAACAGGCATCACAGAAACATGGTGGGATGGCTCCTTTGACTGGAGTGTTGGAATAGAAGGTTACAGGCTCTTTAGAAAAGACAGGCCCGGTAGGAAGGGAGGGGGAGTTGCCCTTTATGTTAGGGATAGGCTGGAGAGTATGGAACTCTGTCTGGGGACAGGTGAGCAGTTAACAGAAAGTTTGTGGGTCAGGGTTAAGGGGAAAACAGTTATGGGAGACATTACTGTGGGGATCTGTTACAGACCGCCTGATCAAGAGGAACCTGTGGATGAAGAACTCTACAGACAAATAGGAAAAGCCTCACGCTCACAGGCCCTTGTTCTCATGGGGGACTTCAACCACCCTGACATCTGCTGGGGCGACGGTATGGCCCAGCACAAGCAATCCAGGAGGTTTCTTGATTGTGTGGAAGACAACTTCCTTCTGCAAGCAATAAAGGAGCCAACGAGGAGAGGTTTCTTGCTTGACCTCATGCTCACCAACAGGGAAGGGCTCATTGGAAATGTGACTCTCCAGGGAAGTCTTGGATGCAGTGATCACGAGATGGTCGAGTTTGACGTCCTCAGGACAGTGAGAAGAGCGTGCAGCAAGCTCACTGCCCTGGACTTCAAGAGGGCAGACTCTGGGCTCTTCAGGAACCTGATTAGCAAGGTTCCATGGGATACAGCCCTAGAGGACAAGGGGGCCGAAGACTCTTGGTTAATATTTAAGGATCACCTGCTACAAGCTCAGGAGTGTTGCATCCCAACTAGAAGGAAGTGCAGCAGGAGGGCCAGGAGACCTCCTTGGATGGATAAGGAGCTGCTGAGAAAAATTCACAAGAAAAAAGAGGCTTATAAAAGGTGGAAGCAAGGACAGATGGCCTGGGATGAATACAGGGATGTTGTCAGGGTAGTTAGGGACCAAGTTAGGAAAGCTAAGGCCCAATTGGAGCTAACCTTGGCAAGGGATGTTAACGATAATAGGAAGGGATTTTATAGGTATGTAGCGGCTAAAAAACAGACTAAGGACAATGTAGGCCCCCTCTGGAAACTTTCAGGAGAACTGGCTACACAGGACTTGGAGAAGGCTGAGGTTCTGAATGGCTTCTTTGCCTCACTCTTCACTGGCAAAGGCTCTGACCACATCACCCAAGTCTTGGAAGGCAGATGCAGGGACTGTGAAAACCTAGACCTTGGGCCCACTGTACATGAGGATCTGGTTTGAGACCATCTTAAGAACCTGAACGTACACAAGTCCATGGGACCTGATGAAATCCATCCACGGGTCCTGAAGGAGCTGGAGAATGAAGTTGCAAAGCCACTGGCCATCATATTTGAAAAATCATGGCAGACAGGTGAAGTTCCCAATGACTGGAAAAAGGGAAATATAACCCCCATTTTCAAGAAGGGGAAAATGGATGACCCAGGGAATTACAGACCAGTCAGTCTTACCTCTGTGCCTGGCAAAATCTGGGAGCACATTCTCTTGGAAGGCATGCTAGGGCAGACGAAAAACAACAAGGTGCTTGGTGACAGCCAGCATGGCTTCACTAAGGGGAAATCCTGCCTGACCAATTTGGTGGCCTTCTGTGATGGGGCTACAGAACTGATGGACAGGGGTAGAGCAGTTGACGTCATCAACCTGGACTTGTGCAAAGCGTTTGACACTGTCCCACATGAAATCCTTGTCTCAAAATTGGAGAGACATCAATTTGATAGGTGGACCACTCGGTGGATAAAGAACTGGCTGGATGGTCGCACTCAAAGAGTTCTGGTCAACGGTTCAATGTCTGGCTGGAGACCAGTAACGAGTGGTGTCCCTCAGGGATCGGTGTTGGGACCGGTCTTGTTTAATGTCTTTGTCGCTGACATGGACAATGGAATTGAGTGTGCCCTCAGCAAGTTTGCCGATGACACCAAGCTGTGTGGTTCTGTTGATACGCTGGAGGGAAGGAATGCCATTCAGAGGGACCTTGACACACTTGTGAGGTGGGCTGGTGCCAACCTCATGAAGTTTAACCATGCCAAGTGCAAGGTCCTACACCTGGGTGGGAGCAATCCCAGGCACATCTACAGGTTGGGCAAAAAGGAAATTCATGGTAGTCCTGCAGAGAAGGACTTGGGGGTGTTGGTCAATGAGAAAATGAACATGAGCCAGCTTCATGTGCACTCAGAGCCCAGAAAGTCAACTGTATCCTGGGCTGCATCAAGAGGAGTGTGACCAGCAGGTTAAAGGAGGTGATCCTGCCCCTCTACTCTGCTCTCGTGAGACCTCACTTGGAGTACTGTGTGCAGTTCTGGTGTCCTCAACATAAAAAGGACATGGAACTGTTGGAACAAGTCCAGAGGAGGGCCATGAGGATGATCAGGGGACTGGAGCACCTCCTGTATGAAGACAGGCTGAGAAAGTTGGGGCTGTTCAGCCTGGAGAAGAGAAGGCTGCGTGGAGACCTCATAGCAGCCTTCCAGTATCTGAAGGGGGCCTACAGGGATGCTGGGGAGGGACTCTTCATTAGGGACTGTAGTGATAGGACGAGGGGTAACGGGTTGAAACTTAAACAGCAGAGGTTTAGACTGGATATAAGGAAGAAATTCTTTACTGTGAGGGTGGTGAGGTACTGGAATGGGTTGCCCAGGGAGGTTGTGAATGCTCCATCCCTGGCAGTGTTCAAGACCAGGCTAGACAGAGGCTTGGGTGATATAGTTCAGTGTGAGGTGTCCCTGCCCATGGCAGGGGGTTTGGAACTTGATGATCTTGAGGTCTTTTCCAATCCTAACTATTCTATGATTCCATGATTCTATGACATGCAGAAATTTGAGTTTAGGACAAGTAAGGCTGAGGAATTTGCAAGAGCAGAGTCAATGGGTGAACCCACAGCTATGTCCTGCAACATAATTTAAAGAAAAATTCGCTGCTGGCCCAGAGAGCTAATATGTGTTATGTGTCTAGGGTAAACATAATAAGAACAACAGCTGGCTGTGAGAAAGAGGCAACCATATCTTCATCCAGAGCTCTCATGCAGCCCATTGCCCTGAGTGCTGTCATTTCCCTTCTGTTGTACAGATGCTGCACAAGAGGAAACCAATAAAACATTATCTCAGCCATTTAGACACTTTGAGGTTGTGCTCTGCCCACTCAGGATTCAGCACAGATGTCAGTCCCTGGGAGGAGCAAGTTCATGTGCGTCAACTGAGCCACAATAACGAACTATGTTTTCTCTCAGTGTAAAATATGGCGATTTAAGCATCAGTGAAAGCCATCTGACCCTGTGCATTTGAGGCTTAAAGTATGCATGATCATACTGAACTTCAACCGCACAGAAGGAGGTCTTTCCCACCTAGTGGGTAACCCCATGACTATAGCAGCCATCAAAAAGATTATATATGAAAGACTGAGTTATAAAACTGTCAACCTGTCACTGTTGCATCTTGATGTGGAGGGAGCTACATAGAACAGCAGGGAAAGTAGAGAAGTTGGGTTTGGGGAACACTGAAACCCTTTCTATGTGGAGGATGCTACAGAAACAACATTCTCAGCAGCAGCTGGAAAGCAGTCAACTTCTGGGGACACTTGTACAACTTGTACAAGGGACCTTGGTACAACTGTGGAGCAATGTGCATTTAAGCAAGGCAAGTCCTTTCCTCATCTCTGCCTGCCACAGAGAGGACAACCTGCATCCCCAGACACATACCAGCAGGCTGCTGAGGTCTGGAATGCCAACCTCCACTGCCACCTCCCCCAGCACCTTCTATCCTTTAGAGCTAAAGGGAAAGACAGAAGGTCTTGGTGATACTGGCTCTTGGGAAACTCCTTTTGTCTGCTGCATGCTGGACACCTACCCCAGGCAGTCCAACTAGAAAGGAGCTTTAGTGTCCACCCATAAAAGCGGTTTTGCATTTACAAGCTTCCAGATTGTCATAACAGTTGCTTCACTTGATAAAAATACTTGTAACTGGTGCCTGCACCAGAGGACATTGAAAACGTGTGAACTACAGAGAACACATCTTGCTCTCTCAGACAAGAACCTTAACAAGTTCTTTTATTTTGATTGTTTTTTCTAGAGTATCACTCCCAGAACACTATTATTAACTTTATCCCTTCCACATAGTATTGAGACAAAGGCTTGGCAATGTGTATGATCTATAACCTTCAAAACTCACAGAAAGGAAAATCTACATGTTCACATTTGGGCTAGGAGTACAGCCCACCCAGTGTACACATTGTTTAGAGCCTCTAGGTTTATACAGGGAAACAAACCATTCCTCTCAAAGAAACCTGTGCTGCTCATTCAGAATTAGAAATGAGTAAGTGCCTCAGAGGTTGTCCTGTTTTCCTTCTGAAAGTCCATTAGACATTAGATACGTTTGTTCTGTCCTAACATTACATTCCTCTTTGAATTGTCCCTAAGGGGCCAATGATGTTGGCTTAAGAACAGAGCTGTCAGGAGTGTCAAGATATTTAGGGAGGATCATTGGCATTGGAATGCTGTTGCTGTTTGTCCCCTCCTGCGTGTGGTGTGCTGTGTGGCCCCTAACACTGTACTTCAGTCACACTGGAGGTGCCAAACCCTGGGCAAGGGCAAACAGGATGTGGCTCCTCCTTCAAAAATGTCAAAGTCTGGAAGAGTAGAAAACGACTAGAAAGTAGAAATAACTTTTCCACCAACTGTGACTGGGTGTGTGAAGTTGTACAAGGAAAAGCCATTCTGACCTGCAAAGGTCCCTTAACTGCAAAATCACTACCTCTTGCAGAGGCTATTAGCAGGTTATTGCTATTTTTTATTACACGTGAGTTAATGAGTAATAGCTGCTATAACTTTCTTCATTGGGGCATTTACTCAACTCTTTGTAGTTTCATTTCTTGTTTCATTAATTTTTTGGATTGACGCTTGTGTTGGGCACTTTTTTCTTTCTTTTTTTTTTTAGTTGGCTGTACTGTTCTTTTTGCCAACTTCGCAGTTATTTGTTAACGATTTTTCATTAAGATCCTTAAATTCATCATACTTCCTGGTTCTTGCTAAGGCTTATGCTACTTAGTTCATGTTCTCATAGAGTAACTGAAATTCCTTGAGTAAGTTGCTACTTCAGCTCACTAATGTGACACTGGTCCTTCCAACAAATGATCTTCATGAATGTAATTTCACTGTAATTTCTTGCCACATGAGACACTGAAGAGCAAAATTAACTCTTAATAGTTTTTTATTTCCAATTCTACACATAGTATAAAGTCTGGTGATAGCAAAGTACATTTAAAAAGAGATTCCACACCTATTAAAACTTCATGTGACTTGTCATGAAGATTAAGACTTCAAGTCTGCATTGGCAGATGAAACAGATCTCTAACAATAGATCTGAGGTTTTTCAGTGTCTTCTTTACTCATTGGGTTGCTACAGTAGAATTAGTCTGTACAGACACTCAAACTGCACCTAATGTTCCTGGCTTTTCTTCTGAGTTCAGTTCTAATCCTACCATTGAATTTGCTTGGGGTGAAGAATATTTGAACATTTCTTTAACTCTTTTCTCTTTGCAATCTATACTGTTCTAAATATCTGATATATCTTAACTTTGGGTTTTCAGCTGAGGAGTTGCAGGTGTGCAGTAAAACACCACCAATGGGTCAAGCTGACACTTAAACATAGTTATATATGAGGTCTGTGGTTTGAAAATATACTGTGAACCCACTGCTAATTTTGAGCAGCCAGGTAGGCTGATCAGTGGCTTATTCCCTTGTAATGGTCTCATGTCTAGTAGCTTTAGTGTTGAGAGACGGGTGAACAAAATTCCCCATTCATAATAACCTTTTAAAACTGATAATTGGTATATATGTTATTTTAGAGGTAAAAGTTCAGCTTTGTTTCCTAGATGCAATGGATTAGTATCTTGCACATGTTAAGTGCAGTAAGAAACAAAATATAGGTATGGAAAGTGAATTGGAGAGCAAATATATTTAAACCCCTCTAACCCCCTTTAGAATAACAAGGCATGCAGCTGGGAGTCAGTCACTGACTGTGAGACAGTGTCAAGAAACGGGGGACTAAAATTTACAGTTCAGCTCTCTAACCTGAAAAAGCATTTCAAATGAGGTGTTTTAGTCTCTTTTTATCATGCCATATAGGGCCTTCCTGGATATACCATTTTTCAGGTGGAAGAGAGAAGGTAAACAGGATCACTTATTGTATTTCTGTGTATTGTCCTGTAATTGACTGATAATTTCTGCCTTTGTGATGGGGGTATGTGCAAGGCAGAGCAGGTAAGCATTTTATATTTGTACTGCCCAAAATTGTTACAAGGGATAAAACACTGAAATGGACAGTTCTGTGACCATTTGTCACTCTTGAGGGAGCATTTTCCATAGCAATGTTTAGTATTGCATTGATTTCCCCATCAGCTCAGGTATATTTTACTTATCCAATGTGTCTGCTTGCAAAGTGGAAAACTATTCTGTAAAAATAGTTTGACTGATGGCTGCATCTTCCACTTCACATTTGCCAGAACAGCTGCTGTTTCACACTAGATTTTATTAAGTCCTGCCTGCAGAGCCATCATAGTTGCTGCAGATGCTGTTCTGCTGCAAGACATACTCTGTCTCCCAGAACGCTAGCTAAATTTTCTTTCTTAATCACATGCTGCTGACAAAGGTTCATGAAATCCCAAGAGTGCTGCTTGGTATTAAGATAAAGATCGAGGTTCTGGCATGCCAAAGGAATGACTGTGTTTTGAAAGACACAGAGAGTATATGTAAGGGATGCTATTTTCAAGGCAGGCTTCTTTTTTACATGAAGAAATGCCACAGTGCTACTATGTGATATTACAAGTGGGAAATAAATGGTAGGGAAGAAATGGTGATATGACAGTGTGACAGCTTCTGCAGCAGACTCCTGCTTTCTTGAATCTATGCTGCACTATTACAATCAGCAGTGGGCACACTTCGGGTAAGCAAAGCTTCTTTGCTGTGATTGTACTGGGTCTGGTGAGAGTGGAGTTAGCATTCTTCATAGCAGCCCATATTGCATTTGTAGCTAAAACTGTGTTGATAACACATCAATGTGTTGAATATGGTTGAGCACAGCGCCAAGGCTTTGTCTCTACTCCCTCTCCCATCCAGAGAGCAGGCTGGGAGTGGGCAAGAAGCTGAGAGGCCTTATAGCCAGAAGAGCTGACCCCAACTGATGAAAGGGATATCCCAGATCATTTGACATCGCACTGGGCAATACACACTCAGAGGAGGAAAGAGGGATGTTTTGAAGTCATGGATTTTGTCTCCCACAGCAACCCTTATGCCTGTTGAGGTCCTGTTTTCCAGGAAGCAGCAGTATATCCATCTGCCAGCGGGAAGCAGTGAATTAATTCCTCTTCTTGCTTTGCTTGTGCATGTGACTTTTGTTTTCCCTAATAAAAAATCATTATCTCAATCCACAAGTCTCTTCACATTCTGTTTTCTCCCCATCCTGTGGGACAGGGGAATGAATGAGTGTATGGTTGGGAGTTTGGCCAGGGTCAACCCACTGCAGTGGTGGTACATTTTTTACCTTGTATGTGGTTATTGACACATCCAGATCTCAGAAGTTACATTGCTTAATGCAATGATGTATAGCACATCAGACAGCAAGTACAGAGTTACATGCAAAATTACTTTCAGCTCTTTTGTCCAGGGACTAATCGGTAAGTTTATTTAGATTTGCAAAACTGTTCACACACAAGTTTAGATGTGATGGTCCACTACCTAAAAAAGATAGTTTAGATGTGATGGTCCACTTCTAAATCCAGTAATTTCAGACAAAAGAATCTAAACTTCAAATATACAGCAAGAAGAGGTTGTTCAAGTTGTGAATATTGTATTTCAATTGAAAGATTTCTTCTCCCTGTGGTAGTTATAATGCACTGGGGCTTCAGCTGAGGTGGGGAGGCAAAAAGACTTTACAGATTTTTCCTGCTCATATGCACCTTACAGACTAAGTAGTATGGTGAGTTTCTTTTTAATCATTAATTACAGTAGACCTGCCAGGTACACATGTGCCAGACTTCCCTACAAAAATTTATTGCCTGTCACTCACACCCACCCAGCTCACGTGAGCCATCATTTTGTCACTGACCAGCAAACTCACAGGCCCCACGTGAGGACTGGACATCTCACGAAACACTGTTGATTGCATAAAGCCATCAGATCTACAGAAACCCCAAATCCTAAGAAAAACAGCTTTTCACATGATGTCCCTGCTTACAAGTACTTCAGCTGTAAATGACATTTCTTACATTTCCAGAGAGGTGAGTGATGTAGTGTGACCATCTAGTTCCCCAGTATTCATGACACTAATGCTTAAAATGCACAAGTGCCTGTGGAAAGTATGAAAGTCAAAGGTGACTGAATATACATGGGTTTTCAAACATGATCACGTTTTCAGACATTGCTCTTTTCCTCTGTGTGGGTTTGCGGTGCTGAGAAACAGAGAGCTCAGTGAACATGCTGACCTCTGGCAACTGCAGGAACAGCTTAAACAAGAGTGATGGAAATTCATCTTCTCAAAATCTACTTCTACAATCTTTGTTCAGAAATACAAATATCTTCAAATTTTCTTTGAAATGTGAATCTTAAATTAAATATTTTTGTTACAATGTTTATTTTTTTCTAAAGTGTGTATCTTGAATTGTTTGCATATGTGCTTTTTTATATAACATTATGTACAACTGCTGTCTTCAGAGGAAATACAAAAGCAAAACAATAAAAAGGGTTTTAAAAATCTTCTGTTAACAAGATAATTGCATTCCAAACAAATTCCGTATTGAAAATATTATTTGGAAGATTATCAAACTTTGTTCAAAGTGTTTTCCCTCTGCTGAATTTTGCTACACTTTCAGCATTTAATGGAAAAAAAAATACATTTTCTAATGGAAAAATCTTTTAGACAAAAGCCCCTGAGGAGTTATTACCTGATGAGTTTATTAGATGACATGAAGACAGTCTTTTCTAATTTTTGGGATCATCCTGTGATCAGGAGGTGATTTAAGCTGGTTTCTGCTCACATATTTGCTTGAACATTTGCTTTCCTCATCACTCACAGAACCATTAGCATTTGCTATGGGACTTCCATATCATAATTATAATTTTTATTAAAACAACTACTTACATTTTATAAGCAGTTAACAGGCACACACACACACACACACACTTGCAGATGGAGTGTTTTTGACTTTGAGCTGTGGTGACTTGCATTTCAGTTCTTTCTGAGTCAGGCTGATCTGCCTTCCATGTGTCAAATTCCTGACAAGCCAGTGGTTTTCAGATGACAATGTAAATTTGGTACAAAACATGGATTTTAAGCACGGTGCAGGATTGAAAGAAAACTTTTTTTAAATGTTTTTTTTTGGATTATGTTTCATGTATATTACGTGTATATTATGTTGCAGTTCAAACAACGTTACAAGTGTTTTCATATACCAGCATTACTTTCAACTTCTGCATTCTCACTTTAACTATTTCCTATGACTACTGGCTTTCCTTTTAAAAGTTTTCATATGAAAAGAAGACAAGTTCATCTGGATGCTTAACTGGATTTTGTTGTCAGTTGTTTGGAACTTAACACTATAGAGGATGATTCTGGTAGCAAAGAGGATTGCAGGAAAAGGGTACCAACTTTAGTGAGCCAAGGAAATACCTACCAACTCCTGTACTTCACAGTTGTAGTGGCATTACTGTGATTTCCAACCAGTCACCATTCAGCCAGTAAAGTTACAGTAATGCAGTTATGAAGCAGTTTGCTATAAACCAATTTGTTCCTTCTCATGTTTCCTAAAATAATTGCTTGCTCTTAAAAATCTTCAGGATCTGTATGTTGCAACTTTCATGGCTAAGTATTTTGGGTTCATTTTGTGGTTTTGGGTGCTGAGTTTTTGATTTTTTTTTTGTTGGTTTGGTTTGGTTTTTTTTTTGTTATTGCAAGTTGCACATTTTTAAAATAAAAGGTTATAAAACGATAATATCTTACCTGTCTAAACAGTGACGTGGCAGTTGTTTGTATCACCTTCTCAACTCCTTTTTTGAACAAAATACTGTCCATGTTCAGCTCAAATATACCTCCTCATCCCTGAAGCAAGCATTTCCCTGGCAATAGCGGAATTTCTAGTGGCAAAATAAGGATTCCTACAAATACATTACCTTTTGGTGAGAGACGCAAAGCACTACATGGCATTTCATTGATAAGACATTCCACCCTACAAGAATAACTGTATAGATGCTGACAAAGTTATTTTCTGCATCTGACCGCACCACCCAAGTCTTGGAGGGCAGATGCAGGGACTGTGAAAACCTAGACCTTGGACCCACTGTACATGAGGATCTGGTTCAAGACCATCTTAAGAACCTGAACGTACACAAGGCCATGGGACCTGATGAAATCCATCCACGGATCCTGAAGGAGCTGGAGAATGAAGTTGCAAAGCCACTGGCCATCATATTTGAAAAATCATGGCAGACAGGTGAAGTTCCCAATGACTGGAAAAAGGGAAATATAACCCCCATTTTCAAGAAGGGGGAAATGGATGACCCGTGGAATTGAAGACCAGTCAGTCTCACCTCTGTGCATGGCAAAATCTGGGAGCACATTCTTTTGGAAGGCATGCTAGGGCACATGAAAAAGAGAAATGTGCTCGGTGACAGCCAGCATGGCTTTACTAGGGGAAATCCTGCCTGACCAATTTGGTGGCCTTCTGTGATGGGGCTACAGAACTGATGGACAGGGGTAAAGCAGTTGATGTCATCGACCTGGACTTGTGCAAAGCGTTTGACACTGTCCCACATGACATCCTTGTCTCTAAATTGGAGAGACATCAATTTGATAGGTGGACCACTCGGTGGATAAAGAACTGGCTGGATGGGCACACTCAAAGAGTTGTGGTCAACAGTTCAATGTTCGTCTGGAGACCAGTAACAAGTGGTGTCCCTCAGGGATCGGTGTTGGGACCGGTCTTGTTTAATATTTTTGTCGCTGACATGGACAATGGAACTGAGTGTGCCCTCAGCAAGTTTGCCGATGACACCAAGCTGTGTGGTTCTGTTGATACGCTGGAGGGAAGGAATGCCATCCAGAGGGACCTTGACACACTTGTGAGGTGGGCTGGTGCCAACCTCATGAAGTTTAACCATGCCAAGTGCAAGGTCCTACACCTGGGTGGGAGCAATCCCAGGCACATCTACAGGTTGAGCAGAGAAGAGATTCAGAGCAGCCCTGCAGAGAAGGACTTAGGGGTGTTGGTCAATGAGAAAATGAACATGAGCCAGCTGCAGTGTGCACTTGCAGCCCAGAAAGCCAACTGTATCCTGGGCTGCATCAAGAGGAGTGTGACCAGCAGGTTGAAGGAGGTGATCCTGCCCCTCTACTCTGCTCTCGTGAGACCTCACTTGGAGTATTGTGTGCAGTTCTGGTGTCCTCAACATAAAAAGGACATGGTACTGTTGGAACAAGTCCAGAGGAGGGCCACGAGGATGATCGGGGGACTGGAGCACCTCCCATATGAAGACAGGCTGAGAAAGTTGGGGCTGTTCAGCCTGGAGAAGAGAAGGCTGCGTGGAGACCTCATAGCAGCCTTCCAGTATCTGAAGGGAGCCTACAGGGATGCTGGGGAGGGACTCTTCATTAGGGACTGTAGTGATAGGACAAGGGGTAACGGGTTGAAACTTAAACAGCAGAGGTTTAGACTGGATATAAGGAAGAAATTCTTTACTGTGAGGGTGGTGAGGTACTGGAATGGGTTGCCCAGGGAGGTTGTGAATGCTCCATCCCTGGCAGGTGTTCAAGGCCAGGTTGGATGAAGCCTTGGGTGGTATGGTTTAGTGTGAGGTGTCCCTGCCCATGGCAGTGGGGTTGGAACTAGATGATCTTGACGTCCTTTCCAATCCTAACTGTTCTATGATTCTATGATTTTCCTCAGTATGGAAGTTCTGGCTACCTTCACATCCTCAGTGACAAAGAATTTCAACAGTATGAAGTGCTAAGTTTAAAAAGAAAAAGGAGCAAGCCAGATGATAGAAATCTGGAAAACCAACACTTCCTAAAGTTCTAGTTTTAAAAGCTGATAAAGAAATCAGAAACAATCCTCTCCATTCCACAGCATGACACTCACTTCTCTGGGCAGAGCAAGGTCATCCAATCACACTGCAACTTGTGTGTGTTTCCGAAAGCACCTTATAAATGTAATTCGTGCTTTGATCTGAAGGAGCAAACCTAGGCTCTTACTCTCAGAAGCCCCTAGCATCCTCTGCAAGAAGGTGTCCCCAGATTCAAAAAGGACCAGGGGTTTTGCAAGTAAAAATTCTGAAAATGTGAAATAAATATAAGACTTTAGGAAATAAATCAGAATAACAAATAGTCCATTCATAGGAATGTAAAGTTACAAGCAGACCAGTAGTTTTCTGATACCAAAGTTACTTAATTACAAAACACACAAGTGCAATAAAGAGCACAATTTGAATGTTAGTCTACATGACATAAAGTGCTTAAGATGATGCTATATTTGTAAACAGGACACTAGGTAGATTGCCAAAATGCAAATTCAATTAGAGACAGAGTGACCTTTTACTGCTTATATTCAAAAGCAGCATAAAGAACATTTAATGAACATATTTATATTTAATGAACATATTTAAATGTTCATTTGTAATGAACATTTATATCTATATAAAGTATATATATAGTATATATTTTTGTATTATATATTATATATTTATATATATTTTACATATACTATAATGAACAAGTGACTTGTTCATTTATAATGAACATTTAAGGAACATATAATGAACATTTAGCTATGTCTACTTTGTTGGTGCTTTCTAGCGTTATCTAAATGAACATGTCTTTTCTATATTGTAGATGAATTGGATGTCTGTAGCCTTTCAATAGAGAGATTCCTGTTTCTCATCTCAGTGTTCTGAGTATTGTCAATGAGGTCATACATATGTTCTCAGTACCATAATGGTAGCTTCAGCTTAACCATCAAGATACTGATTTCACCCTTGGGAAACTACCAAGCTGGGCATCATTAAAATAACATTTGCCACTTCACTGTGATTGCAGTAATGCAATATCTCCTCTGGTGCACCAGAGAACAGCATTCCCCCTTACTGTCCTTCCCACAGTGAAAGCTGTGTGTTAAGTGGTGCCTGCTGCAGGTGACAATCCATATATTAGTTCACCTTAGCACATTTGAAATCAAAATTACAACCTAGGCTAAGATGTGGTTTCTACCAGAAACAAAGGAGAAGTCATTTAAAAAACTGTACTGACTTCACCTAAGAAAAATAACTATCATTTATGCATCAAAACTAATGAATACCATGTGATCAAGATCTGTTTTATCTCTCTTTTACATGATAAAGTGATATGACCCCTTCACATCATGCTGGTAAATTGGCTCAATAATGACTCAGAAAATGCTACCTGTGCTATCACCCAGCAGCTGATTTTTACTACATGTCCTTTAATTGGAAATACAATTTTCCAGCTAGGCTTTCTTTTGTAACAAAAGTTTTGCTCTTGTGAATATCTTGTACTTGCTTTGTCTTAAAATGTAATGGTTGGCATATACACTATGTGCTTCTGAATAATATCCTTCAGTATAGCAAATACAGCCAAACATATAGTGTCAGGAAGTGGCTTGTTGAGAGCAGGGGCCTGTTTTCATTAACAAGGGAGAAAGTCACCTTGCTGTGCAGCATTGGATAGTCTTCAGGTACAGCTGCTTGACTCAAAGCTGTGTGTGAAACAACGAGCAGAAATTAGTCAAGGGACTTAATTATAGGAAAGGAAGGTGTGGGGGTGGGGGATGAGAAGTGACCCTGGGGAGGGTCTGTGGTTGGTGGCATGTTCAGTCAGGCTGTGCTGCCCCCCTGGACTTTTGGGAATGCAATCAGAAAGCCTGGACAGTTGGTTAGTTGAGGAGTACCACTGCCAAGAACCCTGACTGCACATGGAGGGGCGGAAGGGGGTTAATGAGTCCGTCTGGTCCCAGCAGGGCAGGTGACAAGAGTGCTGGGGGAAACCATGAACTCACTGTGGACTCACCAGAGACCTAAAGGAAAGCTCTGCCTCCTCCTGGAAGTCTCCGGCTGAACACAGTGCAGGGAGGTGGAAGGGAAGTGGTTTTGCTACTCTCCAGGACAAGGAGACTCTATATGTACATCATCTTCGGGTCATTGTTAAAAGCAACATTTCCATCTCACTACTCACACAAGTGTGTTCAAGGCAGGAATAGCTAAACTTTTTTCCAACTAAGGCATTTCTAGCTTGTGAGGGACTGAAGATTCTAGGTTCTCAAGGGGGATGAAGGATACTGAAGAAGGCACTTCACCATGGGTTCTTATGGACCTTGGTCCCTCTGGCCCTGACATGATGATTGCCCAAACAGCATATAAGCTAGTTTGCTCCCAAGCTGCTTTGTGTCATGGATCAACTAACTCCTCCCAGAAATCCAGAACTGGTGGATGAGGACTTTGCTCCAGGATCTGTTCTGTGCAGCCCACGAGGATGTGGGCTGTGCAAGGGTTCACCACCTCAACCCAACAGTCTTTCATCATTATCTATGTAAATCTTGGGCTCCCCCACGTCCCATGCATGCACAACAGACTGCTGCTTTTCTGAGACAAAAACACCATGGTTGCGGGTTGGTAAAGCTCTTTCTTTAAATATATGTCTTATTTTGAACTGGTACTAAGAACAACTAGCATGTTGCAAGGGCACAGATGGGAAAGCTGGGGCTGAAGTGGTCAAAGTCATCCCAGATGCCCTGTAGAGTCCATCACTGTCTGAAACATGGGCATGGATCTTACCAGCAGCTCCTCCCTTGTCATGGGTAACCCTGACTATGCAATGTAAACCGTTTGGATAAACAGTCCCAGTAGAGTGGCACTGCAATCATCTATCACCTCTGTGACCACAATGGATTTTTTCAGCCATTAAATCAATGGCTCCATTAAGTCTGACACTTTTTTTTGCAGGAAAGTGCCTTTGAAGTGTTGGTGATGTGGTTCAGAGGGGGTTCTCAGTTCCCAGCCAGGCACATTATAGGTGGCCTTCCATCTTTGTACATTTTGCATCCTGGGTTGAAGATCTCGCATGGTTAGTCCTACCAGTGAGAGACACTGGTATCCATAACCCCAACACTTCTCTGTAAAAGGGAAGGACTTCTGCAGGTTGCAGTCAAAACTGAAGTTATTTAGAAAGTGGGTCTGTGCTGGGGAAAGCTAAAAGCAAGTGTAGTCTGCATACCTAGGAGCCAGAGTTGCACCCTCTTGGGTAGTACCCCTCATGCAAGTGTGCCCTATCTCAGCTGGGCTCCCCCAGGCTGAAGCTCTCCCACTGAAAGGCTCCTTCGGTCAAGTTCCAAGAAGCTGTGGGTGCAAGCAGGGTGGGAGCAGTTTTGCCAGAGAGTCATGATAGACATGTGCTGCCTTTTTATGGTGTGCTGTTGTGTTCCTTTCAGAGTGCAGCACAGGCAGTGAGGACACAGGCAGACTGGCAAATGAATATGAAGTGCACTGGGAAAGTGACAAGGTTTGTTCTGAGCTTTGCTGCAGTTGGCCTTCTCCAGGGGGGCTGATCATGAAGAGCGTGAGCATGAGTCACCCTGCACCAGCTGATCAGAGGCTCCAGGCTCCCTTCATGGATAATCAAGACTGCATAGATGTAGCCTAAATATCTCTGTAAGCATCAGCACTCAGCTGTCAGTCGACACTACTACTCACAACTTGTCATTTCACAGAGTAAATTCTTCTGAATCTGATTTTCCAATAAAGGCTTCTAAATCTGTACCTGTTTTTTTCTTGCTGGCGGGTAGACCTCCAAACGGTATGCTATCCAGGGAGAAACTCCTGACTAAGTCTTCCTGGAATTCACAAAATATATCTTCCTAATTATTCCACATACCCTGAGCTTGCTGACACACAGGGTGCGGGTTCGTGGAAAGAAGGAAATGAGACTGTATCAATATCACCTGATCTCACCTGTTGCTGAGTACCTCTTCAGAAAGGCCCAAGGACAGGCTGTGCTCACATCTGGAGTGCCCAGGGATCCAGGCTGGAGCACCCATCACAGTCAGGAGCCTGTAGCTGGCAGAGTGAACTGCTGCCCAGACAAATATCCCCATCCCTGGATGTTCTGAAAGAAAGGTTCTGCTATCGAGATGACTGGTCCCCTTGCAAGTAGGAGTCCCAGCTTTTCTCCACACTAGTTATTTGAAAGAAAGTTTAGACTGCAAGGATCAGGACAGTGCTCATGAGTTAATTAAGTCATGAATTTTCCCTGAAAATCTTTAATCAAAAAAAACGCCTCCCTGCCAACTCTTCTATAGATCAACATTCAGATGAATACGGTAAAATAATTGCTCCAAATTCATGTTTCTCTATTTAACACGGGTCTCACCAGTTCCCATTTTGTAACAAAAATGCACACCAAGAATGCTGCACATAGAGTCTGCTTGATTTATATTGATCTGAACTGCCCTATAAATTTGCGGGGAAAGCCCATGCTTATAGCATCATTACAGGCAGGTAGAAGGAGAGGCAGAAGATAGCTAAAAAAAAAGACTTCAGATTTACTGTGCTAAAAATACTAGAAGTGGCATTCTGATCTTGCAGGTTTGATAGAACAAAAGGGGAAGTTTCAGTACCATTTAGTGGTTTGAGTGAAAAGGAATGAAGACTGTGGATTTTTTAACAAAAGCTTTCCTATTTCATGTGCTAATTAATAATTGATGTTACCTAGATGTTAATAAAAGAAACAGAAAACACAGAGCTTTGAAAAGGGCTTCTTTAAATACTTTCACTCTCTGTTCATACTGAGCTTTTTTGCCCTGCATAATCTCACAGTTTCTTCATCTCTTCACTCATTCTGGTCTCCCTAGTCTGCAGGGTTTTCTAGCCTGCATTCCTGATGGAAAAAAAAAGAAATTCCTAGGGGAAGGGATGGTCTTTTGCTACTCATTAGGACAGAGCCTTGCTCAGTTGCTGGGATCCTGATCTAGAAGCATGAGCTGTAGCTGCTGTCCCAGTGGCAATGATGTGAAGAGTGAGAAGAGTCACCCTTGTCTCTGGGCTGGGGATCACATGGTGCTGAGTCTCTACATGGTGCTGTGCACCACTGTCCTGTCTACAGTACTGCAAGTACTGCAAGCAGGTAGTACTAAACGACAATCAGCCTCTCCTCACTGAAGTTTGTAACTCCGTATGTGCTGAAGTCATCTCTTAAAAGAACACTAAATATTGTCTTTCATCTTACTTCACAGCCACAGGTCTGAGCAGCTGCATCTCAGCCATCACAGGGAGGGCTCATGTGCGGGGCTTCAAAAAAACATTACTGCAATCCAAAGCAGAAGAGCTATTTTCACTCCCACTCCTTCACAGTGTGAAAAGTCAGACCTGTTGACATGCAAACGCAAACATAAATTAGACACTTGTTATTTATTCCTTTGTTCACTTTTACTTTTTCTGGGAATATTCTTATACTGCTACGTTATTACTCTTGGTAGTGTTTGATGCCAAATCTGATCTCTGGTGTGACTTGTATAATTCATACTTTATCTTCAGACAATGGCATTAATATTTTTCCTCTTCATTGCAATGGAACATATTATACCTATGGTTTCAAACACTTATATAATGTTTCACTTTTGCCTTGGAAATCTTTTTAAAGTGAACTAAACCTTTTGCTGGGACATCAACTTTCAATCTAAACATATGTCTAAGACCTTTAGACATCCTTTTCATGCTGAACATCATTCGATTTCTCCCTTTCTGGATAAACCACCCAGAATCTGTCTGGTGAAAAACGGTGAGTAAATAAAACCCTAAGTGTCTGAGATGGGTCTTATATGCAGCCCTTCAATGGTAAAGTAAAGGTAGTTCTTCAGTTGTGCTGACTTCATCCCTTCAGGGTTTTTCCATCCCCTTAGACACGTGGTATGCTCTGTCTTTCCTTTTTCTGATGCAATGCAGCCTACATTATTGAAACACTCCATTGCTGATTTACTAATTAGCCTTTATTACCAGAATTGGTCTGACCTTATCTACCTTCAGTACTATTCTTCCTGGCTCTGTTCCTCTAGAGCATTCTCATCTATTCCCATGTACAATGCACATTCAGGAGCTTATTTGGGTTATGAGTCAGAAGATAAGCCCGTCTCCCAGTCTCCAGCTGTAGCTGGAAGGCTCTTGAGGCTGCAATCTCCAATATTCTTTACAGTAACTGTTATTTTCTTTACAAAGTAGATTGAGGGATCAATATCTAAAAGCAGTAAAGATATTATTATAATTTGCCTGGCATTTGTAATCCAGACTATAGACTACAGAGAAAATTTTACAGGCATAGAAGTTCATGTCCTGAACATCACAATATTTTTTTCTGCTATTAAGCAGAGAGGGAGTGCCAAGAGTCTCTATCATGAGGTGAAGAGTCTCTGGAGGGTGGGTAAGGTTTGTTCCACCATGTACTTCTTACTGTGAGAAGCATGACAGAGGTTGGTGGTAAGCTGTTGTCCCACCTTTTCCCTCCTGAGCAGCTGTGCCAACAGTGCCATGACATAAATGATCAAAATGACATTAACTTTAAACCAGACACTAACCAACCCAGAAAACCTCTCTGTTGGAGTAGGCAGCTGTAAGCTGCAGTTTCTCACAAACATGCTTATCTGCTCACCAGCTTAGGTGATGTGTAGGAAGCCTGCCCAAGGTGGCTGATTCACTAGCAACCATCAAGATTACACCAGATTACAGTCAAGTGCAGTTGAAAGGCTAGGCCTGCTGTTAGAAACTGATGAGTTCAGCCACACAATAAAATGGGTGCTACCACAGAGTGACATGCAGAGCACATGGGAGGTTGCTGGTACTTGGGGTTTCATATAGGCAAAAAGCCTGGAGTGTTTCTCTAAGATGCTCTGTTGAGTCCCATAGAACTTATCTGATTTCTTCAGACCCCTGAGCCTGCTACCTTCAGTGGAGCAGCAGCACCCTACAAGAATTCAGGGCCTAAGCAAGAGGAATTATATATTGTTAGATTGCTATTCATACCCTGCACTTTAGGAATGTCACACTACACATGCATAGCAGCATGGCAGCCTTAATGTTTTGCTACCCAGATGAAACGTAGGAGGAATTCCCTGCATTATATGAATGTGACTACACCGCTCTAATCACAACATGATTTATCACAGAGATTTAGGAAATAATTTCTGTAAAACACATTTTTACCTTGATAATGGAGCCATTTTCCACAAAGTGGGAAGCACTTCTTAAGGCTCTCTGCCTTTTACTCCCCTTCATAACAGACAGATTAATTTTAGACTATTTTTTTATGACGTTTATCATATTTTTAAACACAATGCATGGCACTTCTAGCAGAACACTGTACAAACCTATTGTGTAATGTTGTCTCCCACAACATTGGTTACATTTGTTAAATAATTTGTTATATTATAGACTTTAGAGATAGCTGGTACATGGACTATTCTATAGGCAAAGAGACCAACTGTTTCATTATGAGGCATTGTAAAATTATTGACAGCATAGAATTGCCCAGTTATGAGCAGGTTGGGGCATATTGTAGTGTTTGGAATAAGACCCTCAATTTTCCCTGTAGGTTTCGTCCTGAGAGAAGATGATGCAGTCATTATTCATTCTCTTAATAAAGCTATAGCAATTTTGCACTCAGTCAAGGGAGAAGAAGGGGACTGTGGTCTTTATTCAAACATAGCCATTTTTCAGGAAAATACAGCTGACAATGACAGAAGACTTCCCAATACAGTACACAAATCATAGATGAAAAAAACCTCCCAAAAATGAAAGTGCTCCCAACAGTCCAAGCAACCCTCCTCAGACAAAGAAAGTGGTTCTTGTGGTAGCGACCAATTACTTGTTCCCAAGCAGATGCTCTTGAAAAGGGATTAATTTACCAATTATTTTGGCAAAACTATTGTTTGTTTGTTGTTTTTTTTTGATTGTGGTAGTAAAACTAGAAGACTGCAAGAGGCTGGCTAAAAAAGAAAGCAAAATTAAGAACTGGCTATAAGGCTAGCATAGTGGGAAAGGCCACCACCTGCATCAGTAGCATTCAGCAGTGGCAGACTAGTAGGCTCCATCCAAATTCCTAGAAATGCTCAAAAACCATGTTCAGTTCCCCAGAGATGTAAATCAGCAATCTATCTTTTCAGTGGCAGTGCTCACAAAGAGAGAGAAGAGAGATGGATCAAATTCCAGTGCACACAGAAAGACTGACTTGAGCAAGAAACAGCTTGGAAAAGGTGAAGCAATTTTGACTAGATTCATAATCAGCATGAAAAGCGACAGTATTCAAAGTAAAACAATACAAGCAGCCATTTAACTCCACCAGGACTGATGGTCTTGGGCAGGGCTGGTGGGCAGTTTTCCACTCGAAGAAAATGTGATGGTCTAAACAGGGAAAGCATACACAAACAAGAGAGGAGACAAGCTACAGAGAAAATACCAGGAATGCCATGATGGAAAAGCTGTACCAACAAGGAAAATGAAGGAACAAAATAACAGAAACAAGTAGGTATCCAAGGAGTGAATACTTGTACATATGCAACACAAAACAACAAAGGAAACCACCAACCACAAACGAACAGAAGATGCCTGTAAAGCTCAGTGGAGTATCAGATGCAAGAGAAGGGCTGAAGCCTGGGATAAACTAGAAGTCAAAAGCCAAACAGACAGTGGGACATGGCTCCCTATTTTGTGTCATGAAGGTACCCTGAACCTTTTGCAAGGAAAGAAAGTGAAGTTGCAACAAACCAAAACAGATTAAAATCGTTATGGCATCCTTACAAAATCAGAAACAGATAGTAGTTTAAAAGCATGGTGTAGGGAAAGAAGAAGGCTGGAATTTCAAGTAGAGAACAAAGACAACAAAGAAGCCTCCACTTTTATGAAAATGTGACCGTAACAACCTTGAAGCCAAAAGAAATGTTTCTCTCATAGACAAATGGCAAACTGAAGGTGTAGTAGGAGGAGCTGAATATTCTGTTCCATCAAGGCAGACAGAAGGCTTGTAAATTGCTATTATGTTGGGTGTTGTTTTTTTTTTTTTGATGTACCAGGATGTCTTCCAGACTTGTTACATATGATAATAGATAAAACAGTTTGGCTATTATAGGAACTGATTCCCAGAAAATCAGTTCCATTACAAGAGCAAAACAACTAACAATGGGAGCCACAAAGAGAATGGAAAAGGGGATTGTATTGTTACAGAAGCCAAGAGTTGGATGAGTAGCATGTTTCTTGCTTAGAAATCAGACAAGCTGTTTGCCAGAGACCCTTATGCTTAAAAAAAGCATTAAAAGGACTCAACATCAAAGGCATGCAAAAGGAGAAATATAAACTGACTTGACGTCAGCAAAACATTATTGTGAGGCAGAGTAAATGATAGATACTAGTAAATGCCATCAGAGCTAATTCATCATATTTGGGATGTCACAGGTTGATAGAAATGGCAAAGAATGGCATTTGGGGTAAAAACTAAGGGCAAGACTTTCAGTGTTATCAAAAAGTTGCAAAACCAAGATTCTTAGGAAGTCGCATCATAGCAGATGTGGTTTTGGTGGCACAGATACAATGATAGTTTAGGGAGGGCTGCTGCAAATTGTGGCAGAAATCCTTACTCTCTTCTGGGACCATGTGGGAGTGCAGGACTGCAATTGGAAGTGGTGTCACATGCAAGAATCCACTGGCCATGCAAGGTCCATGATCTTTCTTTAGAGAGACAGAAGTAATAAAACACAGCCACACTGGAGGGATTCAGTCAGTTTACAAGTTAATAGCACTGGTAAACTTACTACACTTTTTTTCCCCTAGAACCTTTAGGTTTAAGTAAACTTTCATGATTACTATTACACAAATGCGCTATATAGTTACCTTAACATGGCATAGCTATCCCAAATGTCAGAGACTGCCTACCCATCCCAAAATATTGTGATATCTACAGAAAGATATGACAGAGGCTACAGAAGTGGCATTAGGTGGCTTCTGTGTTCAAGGCCACACTGAAACAGGGGCTTGCAGGACCGTGTACATGTGAAAAGCACACAGGAATACATCCAGCGTGTCCAGCTGTGAAAAACCTTCAAATAGAAGTGACCACAAATGACTACTTATATTTTTAAAGCCATTATTGTCAGTTTCTGGAAGCTTTCATTACTTGCCACTGATATTTCAGAACTGGTGTTTAAATATACACTTTAGGAGACTGAGATGTACCTAGCTGGCTTCTTTTCCAAAGGGAATCATAACATGAAGCATGGCAGTTCACCAAAAATATGACATCATCTACTTGAAAGAAATACAGGCAACTGAATGACACAGAAAACATCAATCAATGTAGTTATGAGATAATTTCAAGACAGAGGTTAAAAAGAGTCTGAGAATAAGCTATATAAAACAACAAACTGCAAGTGTTCATACCAGTCCTTCTGTTGGGAGGGTGAACAACTGGGGCAAGGCATGATCTGCCTCTGAAGACTAGTGAGATGGACTGAATGGACCATGACGACATCATATGCAAAAGCAGGCATATTGCAGCAAAAGTTTTCTCCAGGACACATTTGTGCCAATCTGGAATAAAAGCTGGGAAAGCAGGGATGCCATAGCCAGCAGACCATAAGAGGCTGTGGTCACTGCAGATATTTGTGGGAAAATTCAAAAGCAATTAAAGCAAACCACTTTCCTAACAGATCTGGCAGCGTTGCATGGGTGGAATTTTTCATTGCCATCATCTAGTGTGCTTCCAGTAAAAACTGCTGCTTGCACTCCTAGGGAACAGATATATGGACAATGTAAGCACAGCAACTGCTCTGGACAATGCAAGGAAGATGTGGCAGGTCTGTAAGCTCATGGTGTGGTTTCATAGGTGAAATCGAGGTTACACAAAGCTTCATTCTAGTTACCTGTGTCTAGGAGGTCAATTATATCAGGTCACCACTACTGGAAGAGGGCTAGAAACGTTTTTTCATGTCCAGCACAAAGTTATGTGATTACCACAATTTGCCATTTCTGCAGCAAAATTTACTGAAAGTATTTGACGTTCTTTGTGAAAACCACAGGAGAAAAACACAAATGTAAAAGAGGGAATTGGTAGTCCAAAGGTGGGACTCCCATTCTGGACTGTGATGGATTCAGTATAAAGTTCTTTACTCAGCAGTAAAGAAGGATTTTTTGGTGGGTCTTCCATATTCCAGGAGAACATCTTTGACCAGAAATATATTCTGTTCTGAGATCACTTGACTATTCTCATGATTTTCTTTTCCTTAATCCTCCGTGTTTCTGTTTTTCTGGGGGGAGGGGGGGGGAATGAGGGGAGGAAATAACTATTTTTATTAAGGATATGCTGCAGAAAATCAATGGAATCAGTGTACATGGGAGAATGGCAGGCCATATGATACTCCCCCAAGCACTCTCTCATCCTTCACTACTTCAGCTCAGGGGATACCCTGACTTAGATGTGTCTCTGCCTATTAGTTTTTTTCTTGTCCAGTGTCTTTTTGAGTCCCTGTTAACCTTCAGTAGTTATTTCTTTGTCTCACTCTTGTTTCATGCTTACACACTGAGCACAGCCAGCTGTCTTAAGCTTTTGCTCAATTCCTGTATATGGAGAGTTATAAACCAGCCTTTTAAATAAAGAAAATCCTTGAAGTGGCACAAGGCTCATGGTCTGTAGCTACATTAATTTATAGAAAAGTCCTTCTTAAAGACAAGAAAAATAGAACACTTTAGATTTTTCATTTTATCAGATCATCATACCAGTAGCAACACTTCAAATTTAGATCCTATCCCCACTAAAGATAGCTTTAAAAATTTATATACTGAATGGAAAGTTAAATTCAGCAAGATGTATGATTAAATGACACTAATATCTTCCTCATTAATTTCTTCAGTGCTCCTGAATATGAGCCTCACACTGCATTTTTCTAAGAAGTCCTGAGCTCTAGCTTATATTTTCAGTGGCCACCACTCATCATCTGTAGGCATGTGAAGCTCCTTCCTAAATCTGCCTACATACCTCCTTTAGTGATAGCCAGAATGGGTCTGGGCTGAGTACAGGGGCTGGCTGGGCACATTCTTCCCCATGCCACCCATTCTGCTCCACTTGTACTTCTGCTCCATCCCTGGGAGTGTTCAAGAGCAGGTTGGATGAAGCCTTGGGTGATATGGTTTAGTGTGAGGTGTCCCTGCCCATGGCAGGGGGGTTGGAACTAGGTGATCTTAAGGTTCTTTACAACCCTAACTATTCTATGATTCTATGATTCTCCCAGGAAAGTCTTTGAGTTT
This sequence comes from Melopsittacus undulatus, assembly GCF_012275295.1. Classification (NCBI taxonomy): domain Eukaryota; kingdom Metazoa; phylum Chordata; class Aves; order Psittaciformes; family Psittaculidae; genus Melopsittacus; species Melopsittacus undulatus. Next base: position 23,816,069 of record NC_047557.1, on the reverse strand, counting down.
TGAACCAGAAAGGAGTTAGGGCTGACATTAAGAATTCAAAAGCCAGAATAATCTGCCATTGCAGACAAGTAGCATTGATCTCTGTTCACAACACAGAGATGCTAACAACTACTCACGGGCAGGTTTTTTGTTTTCTCAACCTGTGGGAGTTTTTAAGCTTTCACAATTTGTCTGTATTTCTTATCAACTCATAAAGTTGAAATGCTGAAAGTCAAGTCAAATCCACTTCCTTTTCTTCCTTCTGCGTCTTGCTGTTCAAAGTGTCTTTCGATTTCAAACGTGTTCTTCTTTATTCTAATTCTGCCTTTGGGAAGAAGTCATAAGTCATCCTTAATCTGCTCCCTTTTTCCCACTGCCCTCCAGAAGTGAATGGCCACACCTCTGGCTGCCCTCTCACCACATCAGTATGAACAATGGGCCTGGGCTAGTGTAGAGGCCCTCAGTACTCTCTCTCTTACTGCTACTATAGTACCTATCCAGCACAACATCTACAGACCTTAACCAAGTCTCACAATACTTGTTCTTGAGCAAGCAAGCATATTAACAGATAGGCATACTAACTCCACAGGGCTATACCTAATTTCTTTGCTTCCATTATGACTCTTTTAATGACAGGACACAGCAGGCCAGGCCATTTAGTCCAGTTCAGACCCCCAGGTTGCACCTTTACTTGCTGCAGCAATGGCAGCAGTAGTAGTCATTTAGTATTAAATGATTGCTGGAGCTGGCAGTCTTTTTTGTGCCCCTGGAACCACCATGCCAAGGAGAGAATAGCCACAAAACAAACAGGAGTTCCCTGCCTTCAGGGAGACTGCAGCATAGCAGAAAGAGAAGGGCTTGGGCAGATGGGAGAGCACAGGAAGCAGTAGGATGGCACTTGCTAAAATGATGGCCTATTCACACTCACAGCAGTACACAGGCAGTCTAATACTCTCAGGTTGCCCATGGACAACTGCAGCAACAGCCATGCATCCCTCACCTGCAAACAACCACAAAACCAGTTTTGTGATTCTTCCAGCTGTCACCTGAGTACACAAAAATCAAACACCAGAACCATAAGTCTGCTTAAATCCAGACTTACGGATGTAGAAATCGGAGCAATTGAGGGTGGCTGGTACCCAGGGATGTGCTAAGCTCTCTGCAGCCCCAGACACATTGTCACCACAAGTGCTTGAAAAATATGCCAGAGAAAATATCCATGGTTCTACTAAAGGGCCCTCTGGCCTCCTGAGCGTGCCAGGGATGATTAATGACCTAGCAAATTTTGTCAGTGACACTAGAAATAACAATTCAAATAGGAACCTGATTCATTGACATTTGTTCTATGAAATCTCACACTTTTGCAATTTTGGGTAAATACGCATAGGTGGAGTCAATCCACTTCTAGTTCAGTTAAACAGCATTTATTCATTTCGCGTGACCACAGATCAGCAGAATGAATCTGTTTCAGCCTAGCATGATATGTCCAATTAGCTGATCAAGAAGCAAGAGGTAATTTTTGCAAATTGATATGGATAAGTTTTTAAGCCAGCTCCATTCCTGCAAGAATCCCAGAAGACTGAAACTGCAATATGAGATAGGCAGAAGGAATGACAACAAAATAAAACAGACAGTAACTGGAGACCTGGTAAAAACCTGATAGACACTGAATGGCTTTGTGCAGTGTTTCTAATGCCTTGGCTTAGTGCTATGACTTAGCAGACAGCATGGGAAAGCTCTGAGCCTTGCATCTCTGGCTCTAGCCCAGATCAGCCCCTGATGTGAAGAAATCCCTGGCAGAAGCTGTAAAGAGCAGTGAGGACAAGGACATGGCAGTGGGGTCCCCTCTTCAGACCTGGTGCCATGGCGGCTCCCAGAAGGAGCTCACTATATGTGCACCATCAATATAACAGCGTTGAGCTGCCGAGTGGGTTGAAGACAACACTGTGCTCCTTCAGCATTGCTCCAGCTTGTCTCTGATCCTCCTGATAGGTGAGGAAGTGTCATAATTCAACATTAGGGTGCTGCACCTCGCTGATGCATTGTTAACACTTCAAACACAGAAGTGAGCTCCAGTGTTTGCATGCAAAGCTGCTGGGCTAACAGCAGCAGTGCACACTCTCATCTCTCAAATCAGTCTTCAGCAGAGTTTCAATTTATGTGCTCAGAACTATTTATCTACCTTTTTAAACCTTACACAAACAAGGTTTCAGCAATTTAAAAGGTTTTAAACCATTTCCACCTCCCCATTTCATTCCAATGTTGAAAAAACAGATAGCTCATATGCATTATTGAACACCAAAGATGGGAACAGAATTGGAAACCAAACAAACTAAAGCTAAACAAAATATACTTGGCAGTGTATGTTTTCACTCAGCTCCAAAGACCCAGAAGAAATTGCCCCATGATACCCTACTTGTGTTATGTACCATTTAGAAATCAGAACCTAAGGAACAGCTTTAGCAATGTTTTGTCAGCAGATAAGCTGGCTAAATGTTAACCATTTTTTGCAACCCCTCATCAGAGGTTTCCATTCATACAGCTGCTCTGTACTCTGAACCTTGAGTTAATGTGTCTCTGTTTTACAGGAAAACTTTGCTCACAGTGCTTTTGGATTCTGCAGACTTCACAATGTGACCTCCAGGTGCCAGCTCAAGGAGGCAACTGATGCTGCCTCTGCTTAGGTCATGTTAGTTAACAAGTTCACATCAGGTCCAATGTTTAGCTTGTTGAGCACAACTTGTGGTTTCCAAATGAAGAGGACTACCCTGAAAGCAGAGATTTACAGTCTGAGAGAAAGTGCTGTGATTTGGAAAGTCACATTAGATAGCCAAAATAGTTCTAAATCCTGTACAGGTGTGAAGCAAGACTGAAACAGATTCCTTGCCTGGGAAAGCAGACCCTGACAGCAGATCATTTACAAGTCCTCAAGAGTCTTCCTCCATGAAAAAAGCAGAAAATGGGACATTCTGGTGTTTATGGATTGTATGTCAATATGGTCTATTTTTAAATGTGAAAAAGAGAGTCACATTAGCTCTTCATTTATTAGTCCTAATTATTAAGAAGTAAACAGAGACAAGGGACATAATAGCAGCAGAAGTGTTAGATTTGCACAGAGAAAGTCGAATTGGTAATTTAGGATTGTTTTGTGATTTTTCATCAGTGTGGAGCTGAAGTTAAACTGGAGCAGTTAAACTGGTTGCGGGGCAGATGCAGAGTCCTGGGGTAAAAATGTTCTTGCAGAACAGCTCGGTGGCTCCCTGGTCTGTCATAGTGGGGTGAGGAAGACTGGAGGATCTGAAGAGGAAAAAGGATCTAATAATTCTGTCTGTCCTGGACTGCCAGGATTTTGAGAATATTTTGTGGGCGGTGCTAGGCCAGCATCCCCACATGACACAGCCATGCTCCCTCTTCCCCTCCCAGATTCTGTGGTTCTAGGCTCGCTGAGCAGCAAGAACTTACGGCGAGTCTTGCTCTAGGTATCCTGGGTAAAGAGACTTTGTTTCGGTGTGCCACTGCAGACTTACCCTGTCTCTTCTCTGTCCCATGAACCTAGCTTTATCCCGTCTTCTGTTCAGACATTTTATTTTTCCCGACAAGAAATACAGCTGGGTCACAACTCAGTAAACCATCCCTACCCCACAGAGTAATTTGTCACACACTTAACTATAACTTTAGCATGGACCTGAAGGGGATGTGAGCCCATGCTGTCCACGCTGTCCATGCTAAATTATTTTCCTGAGCAAGGACAGCACGAAAGATCAATCTGCAGCTGAACTGGGGCCTTGCCAGATTTTATTTCTGAGATCTCAGATGTGGTTTTTTTGCTGTTGTTTAGCTTGAAATAACCCCAACTGCATGGCAAGAATTTGTTTTACAAAACAAAAAAAAAGATATGTATTTTATACTCTTCTATAACTCAATGACAGTTGAAATGATAAAGCTCACTAATTTATTTCTGCCCAGAAAACAAAGATGAACATTTTCAGCTCAAAAAGTGAATATTTTTCAGACTTACAAAAGGTAAGAACTCAGGCTGATAACTGAGACTGAGTTGTGATCTTATTGCAGACTTCATCAAAAGTTCCTGGGTAAATTAGTTCTTCTTACATGCAGTCTGAGAAGTAAACTTTTTGTAGAGGTCCTTAGGGTACTGCAAAGCAGCCCTATGAACATAGCATCATCAGTACAGGGATTATATTTAATTTTCCCATTGTACAGCTCCAAACACACTCTGACATTAAACAAATAAGGGAAGGTAGCAGAGAACAGGGTCAAATATAACCCCACACTAAAAACTCAGTGCTGGTGATTACATTAGCTTTGGATTTGAGCACAGATAAAGGTACTGTTTTCTGACTGTATTACAGCTGTGGCCAGGATGAGCTCTCCACCAGCTCTCAGCAGCCACAGCTCTTGCCTGAGGAGCTAAACTTTAGCTCATGCAGTGAACAGCAGTAACATACAAGCCTTCTGTCTCTCCCCACATCCTTTGAGTGTGCACCACACTGCTAAAGCTGTGTTTGCTGCAGTATTGGTAACTGGCTATTTATAAGTCTGTGGACCCCTGCTCCTATTTTGCGTATGAATCCTGACTGACCAGGCTCAGCCCTGTGGGGTTAAGGAGGCAACAGAGCCTTGGATCAGAGCCTGCCCACTGCCCTACCACCTTGCTCAGGCCCTTTCCAGCCCTAACATGACACCTCTGCTAAGGCTTTTCACAGAAGTACTGAGGTCCTCCAATGTCTCCTGTCATGGCTCTCCTAAAACTAGCTGTATCCCAAGCGTCCTTTCCTTCCCAGCCTCCAGGAAACATTTTACAGACTATATTGTCTCATCTACGTGGATGTGCTTCTCTCTGGGATCTTTCTGTACTCATTTAAGAGTGGGAAAATAATTTCCTCCTAAGAAATTATATAAACTTTACTTGTAAATCCCTTGTGACTCACCACCCTCATCAGCAAATTCCTGTTACCATTTTTTATGTTAGATACAATCTAAATCATATATACATGTGTTCTAGGCTTCTGCTATGCAAAGGATTTCCAACATACTGAAGCAAAACCTGATAACTGCTTAGGACTAAGCAGTATTATCTGATTTTTTTTTAGTATCTCAAGAACAGTAATCGTACATTACTCTGCAGTAAAGCCATTATATAATGACCCATCTGTGGAAGAAAATTTCCCATGAACCTAGTGGTAAAGAGATGACCCAATTTAGCTGCCTATCATTTCCACACGAGGAAGAGGAGCATGGCTGTAATACCCAAAACTGCCTCTCCAGGCATGTTGATGAGAAGTAGAAGCACATGAATGGATGCTGGCTTGTTTGAATAATATTTAGCATGGGTAGGCTGCAATGTTATTGTCTGTATCTGTTTAGATTTACCTCTGTGGTCACTGAGGGGTAGCAGAAGCATACAGTGTCATGTGCAATTACAGAATCCATCCCTCTCTGTGTGGGAGGAGGCAGCATGGCTTTCATTAAACATTTTTTTTTATCCCAAGCTAAGAACTGTACACAGCCGATCAATAAACTGGAAAGTAAAACATATCTTTTATTTGGATTAATAAAAACTCGAACTGAAGTATAAGCACAAAGGGTCAGACTGTGATGTCCTTATGGCCAGAGAACAGCATTAAATGTGGTTTGGTGGAAGCGCATAGTGAACACAAGGGAGATAAGGGATTAGCCAGTGTCAGTAAAGCACCACAGTCAGACAAAATCACAAGAAAAAAATAAAAAGAGAAAGACAGTTCCATACTGCCAGGGTTGCATGGAACTGGGTAGGTTTTCCTCTGCTGAGAAATGTTGCCTAATATTTGGTGCCTTGGTACACTGAATCCCCTCTCTCAACAGATTTTCACAAAGATACTGCATTTCAGATTAACTCATCTGAAGCTATATGATATGTTCCTCTGTATTTTTGTCATGTGCATACATGTTATATACAGTTAAAAGACATATAATACAGAGTATACAATAGATGTTATCAACCTTACACTGGCCAGAATAGCCTGTAGAAAAGCAGCAATGACCCAAGCCAGTAAAAGGTAATGAATTTCTTCCTGCACTTGCAGCACGTGGAGAAAGAATGCAACTTCTCAAAACTGAAATGTCTCTGCAACTCTTATTTCCTTTGCAACTGCCTGAGTTTCTACAAGCAGGCTGCCTTACTTCTTACTTGTGCCTCTTGCAAGGCAACTGTTGGAGCTGCACTATGAGGTACTCTTTGAGCTGGCTGTACTTCCAGATGATGACAAGATTTTGCTTTGTTTGTTTCACGGGATATTTTTTGTTTTGCAATTTCCCTCTTTTGGCTTGCAGGTAAGATTTATAGCTTGCTTTGTTTTTATGCAAGAGCAATTATTCATTTCCTTTCTGCATGAAAACTTTCATGTGCTCATTTGTGGCTGCTTTCCCTTTCAGGATGCTGTTTTAGATTCGAGACGTCCTAGCAGTAATAGTTCAAATTTTCAATTGCTGATCAGCAGTTAGAAGACAGAGGGCACTAGGGCTAGATGCAAGCTGCAGTGCTGATGGGGAAAAGCAGCTGAATAAACAATGCTGACAATCACCTACTTGCTCCTATGTGAGCAAGATACACACACACAACCATGCGGGGAGGACGGGCTGGTGAATCTCTCCCTTGGTGTATATCTTCCCATGGAGAAGGCCTTAGAGTGATTATTTGCATGGCTTGATAAACCTTCATCTGTTTGAGGAGCTGTTCTCTTTAGCCAAGAGATGTTAAAGCAGGCTCTTAGTACACAAACAGTAAACGAGGTTAATCTCCTTTGTGCTTATTTTATGCCAAACTGCCTTCATTTTCTGTGTCAATGACAGACATCCTCCTTTCCTACCCAGCCCACTGTGCACTACCAGCAACTGTTGGTATTGCCCCTCAGGGTAACTGATTCATTGAGGAGTCTTTTGAAACTGAGTCCCACAAGCTTTCTCGTTTGCCACAAAGCATAAACTCTGATTTATCTTCGTGACCATGCACCACTGCAAAAATAATTGTCCATGACAAAAATAACTTCCTAGCACCCAGCCCAGCTTTCAACTCTGTAGTAATTTCTGAAGTGCAAGCCGCACATATTTACAGTTCTGCTGCTGAAAAGCAGGGTATTGAAGTCAGCATGTCCTTCTGGGTTACAGCATACACAACCCAAAAAAGCTTTTCCTAAAGCTTACCCCTTTCGTAAGACAAAGTCCCCAAGTGAAAAAAGACAGCAGGAGACCTAAAAAAAAGTAGGTCTGGGGCACACAGCTGAAGTTCAGTTTGTCTCTGATAATAGCTCCAGAAGCATGTCCCATGTTTGTAAGCCTGTGGAAAAAAATTTATGGATGCCAAAGTTTTGGGGTGATAGACTTGAAGGCTTGGCAGACATGGCTGGTTAGCGGTAAGGTACTCAGAGGCTGTACAGAATTAATCTTCACACTCAGTGCAGTGCAGCTCCCTGTCCCACTGCTTATAGTGCACTTTGCAATTGCATCTGCAGTGCCTCTTTCACGAACAGGAATTCTCTTATTTCCACAGATGAGGAAATTGCATCACGGGGGGCTGAATGATTTTCTTTCAGTCACGCAAAGTCAGAAACAGACCGCAAAAACATCTGATTCATCTTCCTGGCTTGAATCATGAGATGGCAGCTCCTTGGGATGAAAAAAACAGGCCACTTTTTCAATAGCAGGTCATAATTGCTCCACCACAGGGAAGATTGTGAGGCCATAGTTACTTGAAACAATTGACATCATTCTGAGAAGTTAATAAAAAGTGAACCATCATTATGAAATGGTTGTTCCAGTCTCTGTTCTTGGTTCTGTCATTAGCACTCCAATCCTCTGCACCTTTCTGAAACCATGGCATGTTTCTCCCTTTTCTTAATCTAAGAACTTCATCCACAGGTTCTGTGGATAGGTTTACAGTTTTAGATAAATGGTTTTATGAGGGGTCTTAGAGAATAAATGCAGTGGTCAGATCTTACTGCCCATATACCTGCTTCCAGAACCTAGCATAATTTATCACAATAGAGTGTTAACTCCTGACAAAGGCCAAGATCTGACTAACCAAGTTCTTTGATAAACTCTGAGGAAGACTGCACAGAATACAGTATTATCTTTCTTTCCTTAAGCGCTCAATTTGAATTAGATTTCAAAGAATGTGTCTGGAATAAAGAAAAAAGTCCTAAACCCATGACCTAAAAAGGAAATAAAAAGAAAGTAGTAGAGCAAGGGAAGTTTTTAATAATGCGGAGATTCAGTTCTTCAAGTAGAAAGAAGTTTAATCAATTTTAAAATATTTAAACTAGGAAACATTTTGTAAAAAATATTTCAGATCATTCACTCAATTAAAAAAAAAATAAATTACCAGAGATGTGTGACGGAAAGCTGGAATGATTCAATACCAGGATGGCTAGGGATTCCTAGTGGGTTCCTGATTATTTTCTTGGCCAGTGCTTTCTAGAATTTCCTGGGTCCAACTTTTTTGTACTTCTGTTGCTGGCTGCACTGTAAGCACAAGGAGTGAGCATGCTGGGTCAAGGAGGCTATGAAGGTGACAGAAGCAGTTAAACCACCAGGGAGGTATCAGCATGTGGAATGGCACTAGGGAACCAGAGCACTTCCCAGAGGAAAGAGTCACCAGCCAGGTAGAGAGGAAATAGGGAATGTTTTCAGGGACAGTGGTGTTTTCTTTTGTTGAGCTGACCAGAACTGTACTAAGTTCTTTGTATCTGAGTGTTGTTAGATACCTAATTTTCACAGCAAAGAAAGATAGCTTTGGACCTTGTATACTGACCCCCTGCCTTGTACTTGCTATTGTGGGTTCCTCTTTCCTTCCCATTTTTGTTTTTCTTCCCCTTCTCTCTTATTTCTGAGGGAGAGAGAGCAGTGCCATTTCTGTTTCAGAAACTCCAGTCTTTGAAACTCATAGCAGTTCCCCTGGACTCCTAAGAGAACAAAATCAGGACAGTTATCTGGTACTCAGTGGGAGTAGATCAAGGAGACAGATTACAGTCTGGGGAGCTGCAAAAAGCTCTTTCTGTCTCTGTGCACTTAACTATGCCCCTGACTGCTCCCCAGATGCTGTGGATATCTCTTTGCAAACTTAGCTATTCAGATGAGTAATAGGCAAGGAATGGAAGAGTTACAACAGGATCACCGTTTTGCCTCCTTCCACACAAAGAGAGGGTCTTCATTTCTGGGGTGTGTGAGCTGTCCAGAGGGTAGACTTACATTCAGAAGAGGCCACAGGGAGAGTAATGAGGGCTAGTTTAGCTGTGAGAGGTTGTAGTCTGAGGTTCCACTGGCATGTGAAGTAACAGCAATGGCCCTATCATTTCTGGACATGTTTTCCTCTTCGTGTTTTGGTTTCACTTCTCATTGAGTGTGTTAAGGAGGAAAAATTTGGACATGGCTCAACTGCAAGTAATGTATTTTATTCACACATGCACCCGTGAGTCCTGGTGATTTCTACAGTGTAAGAAAAAGAAAACTGGTCAAGGTCCCAAGCTAGTAAAAGAAGTGCAATGTTATAACTTTGTACCATTGGAACAACTGGTGGAAAATAATCCCAAGAAAGTTTAACTTTCCTAAAGGAAGGGTTTTCTTTTACAACATCTTGTAAGTTCTTCTAGTCTAGGGACTATAATGGAAAAGATTTTAAGGAGGCATAAAAGAAATAAAGCACCTGCCAAATGTAATGCCATTTGTCTTGTAATCACTGAATTCAAGAGCCTTCTTTGCTTGCTAAAAGTTTCTTCTGGGTTCAGTTATTTTGGGGGATGAAGTCATCTACATTAGGCATATACAAAATGGTTGAGTCATCTACATTTCCCAGAACCTTTTCATTTGGCACCCTGTGGCACATTTGCTGCCTGGTGAGACAGTAAAGAACAGTTGGAACAAGTGGAATAGAAAACTCTTGCCTGCTGCCATAGGGTTGTTTCTGTTTTTCTGCGTCCAGATGTGGGGTGTTGAAAACATTTTGGGGTTGCCATTGAAAGCTAAGTGCTCAGCACTCTCAGCTCTTCGGCTGAACATAATGCTCATCTAATGCTCAGTCTTTAGCTCAGGTAAAACAGCCTGGAGGATCCAGACACCCTGCTGAACTGTAATCTCTTACGATGCTGCAGGAGCAAACTCATTTGATACAGAGTTATGTCGTGCTTTTTTTTTTTTTGTTTTCTACGGTGTTCGTCACTCAGGTATCTTTTAATACTTCCATTTGGTCTTAGCTCAGAGTTCACCCCCTTCCTGTTATTGTAGTGCTAATCAGAATTAATGTCTTTCAAAAGTGTCCGTTTAAACACCTTAAACAATTTCTGAACTGAACTGAGTATCACATCCCATGAGCAAGCACAGATGTTTTTAAATATACTAGAGGTATATGCTACCCTGTGTAAGCATTTGCAATACCATGAGTTAGTCTCAGGGGATTGCCTGACGGTCAAAAGGTTTAAAAGAAAATATTTATCTGGTTACATCATAATTGCATTATTCAGAAGTGCTTTGGAACCAAGCCTAATATGTAGGATTAGTCAGGTCCAAAAAGTGCTCCCAGGAGAGTCCAAGCTCTGGTTTAAGAGAACCAGTGAGCCCTCTTCTTCATGGTGGTGTTGACAAGCTCTCTCAGTAATGGTGCTCATAGGTATTTTTCATTAGCTATGGTTGGAATAGGTTTGACTTACATGTGGTTACTCTGATTTCCTACAGCGCTTCTCTGCTGCCTGACTCTGTTAAAGTGCTGAAATCTGGAAGGGGAAACACAACCTCTTGTGTGCTTTCAGTGTGGCTGCTCACACATGGAAAGGGCTTCTGCAGTGCCAGAGATGCTTGATACATGCGTCTGCCAGTCCCCAACACTGTGCAAAGTTGATTTCTGGAGAGACTGGGGAGCATTGAGGGCTGACAAGTGGATGTAGAGTTTGGGACAGTCTGGAGTGTGGGAAGAAATCTAGCTGGTACAAAGGGAGAACTGAGACATCTCCCTGCCTTTGACACATCCACGATGGAGGACCTGGGAAACATTTGGAGGATATCTGGATCTGCTGATCTTTTTCATGCCTTCTGTTTTATTTTCATTTTCAATATTTAAACCTGATTTTTCCTGCAGGAATGGTTTTGGGACAGCTTGCACTCCACTGACAGCAGTCTTCTTTGGCATTTAACTATAATTCTTTACCAGCTTTTAGATGCTTCAAGGAGGGGGCAACATTCCCTTAAGGTACACTTGCAAAGCAAATAAGGGGTATGTGGTAGGTGGAAGATGGAAGAAGAGGTTAACACACAGAAAAGAAGTGTTACTCTGATGAGTTTTAAGGTACAAAACGAATAGTGCTATACCATAAAATGAATTTACACCCCTTCATTCATTTTCACTGTAGTATAAAATGCCCTAAATGTCTCTGTGCTTCTCTTCTTATTGGAAAGTACACAAAGAAAAACATCAAATGATTAGAAGTGTCCTGGTGCACTAAATAAATAACAACAACAACAAAAATTGGGGGGGGGGGGGGGGGGGGGGAGGGGGGGGAAGGCCAAGTCTAACACACTAGAATCGTTTTGTGATAAACCAAATTAATTCTTTAGTATGATGCCTTGATGTGTGAGGTTCTTAGCTTATCTGCTGTTAGGAGATTTTATGCTGCCTGCTCCAACATTCTAAATACCAACCAGAGGATGGTTGGTTACCCACATGTCTAAGTAGTTACAGAACAGCAAGCTTTTGGGTTTGCTGGATACTTAGGGTGCTTCAGTCTCCCTGTTCTTAGACTGAAAAGAGTCATACATACACCCTGGGAGTTCAATAAAAAAATAATGTGGGACACACACATCATAAATGAGGTTTGGATCTTGCTTAGACTTGACAGTATCCAAACAGAAAAGCATATAATCTTTTTGCATACTTACTAAAGCCTCCAATACAGAATTCATCCCTTTTACTTTGCCCAAATGTAGTCCTTTCTCACATCATCAGAAAGATCAACTGAGTCTTTCTTCAGAAGACTTGCTTTTGGGCTGGTTTCCTGGGTTTGGCTGTAACAGTTATTTTTCTCTTTCTTAGTAGGTAGTGCAGTGATGTGTTTTCGACTTTATCCTGTGTCCTCTTGCCCTGCAACACTTTGTTTCTTGCAATGCAGATGAGTTAAAGGGTCACCTCTGTGCCCCAGTGTAACTAGTGCTGAATACCTTCCTCAATAGCCACTATAAGGTGCCAATAAGGTGATGTGCCTGTTGCTTTGTGAAAAATAGAAGATTTGTTCATTCAATATCATATGTTTTAGATAGAAAACCTTATTTGAGATTATGTAATTAAAATGCAATAAGTCCATCATGAATTTACATTTTGATATAGTGGTGTCTACAACGATTGCAAAGACTTGTGGCCCCTATATGACAGTGAAGAAGAAAACACAGACAACATCTTTGATAGCAAAGAGAGTGACTGATTACAGAATTCAGTGGAAAGGTGGAGCAATCTGAGTGTTAGCAGGCTGAGCAATTCAAAGGTAAAATACCCATAACTGTGAGTTGGAGATTACAGAATTGTCCTGCTATTACAATGCCTCACTACTGTTAATAGGAGGAACAGTTTGATCAGGAGTCCCTAAGAAAAAGTAAATTCACAGGCAAAACTTCTCTCTGAAGGACTACTGGTGGCTTTGGCAAACGAGCTGGGGTTTAGCATGCACTGCAAAGAGCAAAAGATGACCCTTCCATGCCAGGTTTAGCTGAGCCAGTGCTCTTTCTGAGCAGTGCTGGAGGGAGGAACACAATCATACAGGTAAAAGCGCTAATGAAGCAATGGTCTGTAAACTGCTGTAGGCCTGGGGTTTAGAAGAGCAACTTAAAATTAATACTTAGGCAAGAAACTCAGATTCTGGAAGGAAATCACAGGTTCAGGAAGAGCACAGAAAGTACCGGAGAAAGAGGTGGCAAAGGTATGTCTGTCTCTGCACTGGTAGAGCAAGTAGTAAGCAGATTGAGAGGAGCTGTGCAATGAGCTGTGGATAAAGACCATTTTACATCAGACTCTGTGTGTGAAGCCAGCAAGACCATTTTACCTTTCCTGGGCTTTTTTCTCCTTCCCACTATGGAAATGTGTCTTGCTCCAGGCCTGCATGGCTCTAGCACAGGAGGGCCTCTGTTTTTCTGGAGGCTTCAGGTACCACGTCATGAAATGTTACCTAGCTGTAACAGAAATAACAGAAAGGAGGCCACACCCAGCTACAGGCCTGGCAAATTCAGGTAATTACCTAGAAAGTACAAAACGATGTCCATAACAATTACTAGGAAGAGGTGCTGACCAGCTCTGAAATCTCTGCCTCTCCTTCCCTGTGTCCATCCCTTTTCCTCTTGTCATTCCTCTTGTATTGTGCTTTAATTTTTAAAGATATCAGCCAACATCCAGCAGCTAAAATTTACATATGTCATTCCCAACTAACTATAGCTTGCACATGGCTACAAACTGCCTCCCTAGCCCTGTTTCCATGGAAATGGAAGTTAGCAGCATGACAATAAAATCAGAGAAAATCATCAAAAGAGAGTAGTCTAATACCTTTATCTTTCTTCCGCTTAGTAGTAGTAACAAGGAAAATGCTTTTTATCTAGAGCCATTTCCAGTGGTGGATCTCGAAGTACTTTCCAAATGTAACTGTAGTTAGCATCAAAACATTCCCAAGGTAAATAGTACTCCCATTTCATAATGGGCAATCAGACTTTTTAGTCTTGAAGCTCCCTTCCCAGGTACTAATAGAGCCCTTGTCTCAGACATTTTAGCCACTGCATAGCAGTGTCACATAGCATGTGACATGACAGCACCATGCTAATGTGTTCAGAAATGGACAGCAGGGCTGCCCATTGCATCACTTTTCCCCAAGAAGAATCTTCTTCCTAGGTGTAGAAGGAAGTAAAATAGCCTTTCCTGGCTTCCTGGGGTTACAGATTCATGTTAAATACCACCAAAAGGTAACAAAAAGTGTCTGACTTCCATTCCCACTTCCATTCTCAGAAAAAAAATCAAATCGAGGAACAGCGAAGCCTTTCAGGCATCTTTAAAACAATTGCTTATACCATGTTCCTGACCTTCTTACTTCCATTTCCATGGAAACAGAGGAGGGAAAAAAAATGCAGTGAATGGAACAGAGGACAGTTATGCAAGTGTATGCAATAGTTCTTACTAATAGACTCCAATTCCAGGCTGGGTGCATTTTAAGCAGGGAAATTTAAAATCTGGCAAGTATGTGAAGGTGGATCTATCCCCAGTACAAAGCTTCAAATTTAGTGAAATCTCTTCTTTCTTAGCATCATATCATAATAAACTTTATTGCATTGTTTGATAGATTTTTTCAGCTTAGTTATTTGTTGCACCAGACTTTGCTCTGTAGTCTTATGGGACAAGGTACTATTAGAACAGGTACAAATGAACATCATAGTCTTCAAAGAAGTCTCAGATACATTGAAAGTAAGCTTGTCTATTTGTCTATCCATCTGCCTTTGCATTACCTATGCACTTCTGTTTTCAGTGGACCAAGCACGTAGCACTGATATCAGCTGCCATACAACTCTCTTTCTTTGCTTTCTGGGGTGATACAAGCATTGGAATGGGTGATACTGTCAATTCTGGATAGTACTACAGCTTAAAGGGAACACAGTAGCATTTTTTCCTGCGGGTATTCATTTTATGTGCCCTCAATGAAAATTTGTATGCACAAGTCTATGGGAGGCAGCAGGTTTGGGCTGTAGGTTCCTGGAGCAGAAGGCTCCTAACTTCTTTCCTTTGGCAGAGAGATAAAGACAAAGTGATGACAGTGGATTCACACACTATACACTCTTGTTTATTTTGTGTCACTGGCAGCAGTGATGGCAGAAAATTCCAGAGCAATCTGTTATATACAGCTGGAATACTTTAAATGGATTAAACTGACATCTGGGGAAAAGGTTTCCAGAGCTTTTTGCTATCATCCTGGCATGGAGGTGGTCCTTCATGCATGGGCATGAAGGGATACTTCTGCATGGATTGTTGCAGAGGTCTGTCTGGGCTAGGAAGTTTGCCTACCAGCATCATTTTCTGGGTTACCTCAGTCAGGAAGCTCCCTCTGACACCCTCCTAAATGAGATGTATCTTTTAGGAAAGTGTCTGGTTTTATGAAGAAGGAAGAGGGGCCTGCTGACTGTCAGGACATTACCCAGTTAAACAGACCTTGCACTCAGGAAAGGATCTTTGAGCAAGAAACCTGTGTAGCCTTAAACACTATTTTTTTTAGATAATTCTTCCTTACAGATGCCTCAGGGCTACTCTAGTCTCTCTTGTGCCCTCACTATGGAATATTCAGTCAGAAAAGAGGGGAAAAAGAATGTCCTGAGGCCAGTAGCAGCCAGCTACAGAAGGCTCTCACTAAAATACCTGAAGGAGCTCAGGAAAGGAGACTGAGGAATTTCAGTGTGCAAAACAGAGTCGATGGGGACAAGAGAGGGGAAGAGACTCTCAGGGAAAGAAAAGCCATTTAAAGGAGTCCTGCTGGCAGGAGAAGGAAAGGGGGAGCAGGTCATATAATATAATCAGTCTTGCAATGTACTCATTGGGAAAATGCAAATAAAGAATAAATGAGGGGGATTTGTGGTCTGCTTATGGATATTCTGGAAGCAGACAAATAGGCTGACTTAATTGGATAAGTTATTAACCTTTAATTTTCCTTTCCGCCTCGATGATTGGCAGGTCCGTTTATTCTTGTAGTCCATAAGAGCTCCTCTGCTTCCCAGCTTCCACACTCCTTGATCTGTGCCTGTCTTCCTGTTAAACACTTGTTACATAGATCAGCAATTTTTTCCAGGTCACTTGTCCCCCAGCTGCCTTAGGAGGAAGGTGCAGGGGTACAGGCACTCCAGGGATGAAGGCTGATATCCACCCTTGAAGCTTACTTCTCCCTTGATGCATGAATGTAGTGCTTACCTGCAGCTCTGGACAGTGATGCCTTTGCTTTGTTTTAGAGGAGTGCGGACTACTTTGCCTTGCACAGCTCAGAACCAGTCCTACAGGAAAGGGATATCCTGCAGTGGGTCCTGTGCCCCAAAGCCTCCTCTTGGTTGACTAGGTCACCTTGCATGTGTGCCTTATATATGGTTTTAGGAGCCAGGGACAGGTTCCTTTCTTAGATTCTCAAACCTTAGCTCTATGTTTCTTCCATAACCTGAAAATAATACACCAAAATGGCAAAGAAGGCATACAGTAGAGAAAGCTATGGTAAGTCTGAAGATATTTTCGTTTGAGTTTCTTTTGGAAGCTGTGTGCCTTGTTTACTGGAAATCCGTTGTGTCTTTTGAGGAGGGAGTCATCCACTTCCCTTACAGACTGCCCTGCTCATCCATGGATTTCAGAAGTTTTTTTTTAGAGCTGTCTCTCTGTCACTGAGAGCAAATCAGTTCTAACTCCTCCACTCTGCAGTGGCTCCAGATTGCTAAGATATAGTGTGAGGTGGTACTGCTGAGAGGTGACACCAGGGGTGCCTCGGGTATGCCACATGTAGAGATCACAGCCACCACACACTAGCAACAATAGAGGTTTGGGGCCATCCTTCTCTTTAAATATATATTTGTATTTATAAATATATATAAATATATAATTGCAGCCTTCTTGCTTTGCCTTTCCTGCTCATGAGGTTGTGAGTGTAAGCTTGGAAATGTGTTTCCATTTTGCAAATATTACCTTTTGCTTCCAAACATTCTTCAGGAATCTGATCAGCAATGCTGAGCGGTTTTTGAGTTTAGCTAAATTGCCAAAACAGTTATTTAGTTGGGTTGTGACTCAAAAGGTCTGGCATCTGTTCAATGCTCTGCTACCAAGTTCATCTATGGCCATAAGCAGATCCCTTCATCTGGCTGTAATGCAGAGGGGTGAACTAAGAGCAGAGTGGGGGGATTTACTTAACTAATGTTTTGCCTGTTGCAGAAATTCTGATGGCCCCACAACATGTTAAGAAGGAAGTCAGCAAGTGAAAAACACTGACAAGGTCTGCACAGCTTCAACATAGTACCAGAAAGCAAAGAAAATGAAGAAACAAGCTTCTAGAAAGTTTCAAATAGTCCTGCAGCTATCTGGAGCCTCTGGAAAAGTCTTAGAATTCATCAGGTCAGAGCATTTGTCAGGGTAATTTTTGAGTTTATACAAGAAAAAGCAAGTGTGTGCATGTATTTATATCTGTAGTTGTACAATTCTGTAGCTGTAATTATAAATGTAGGCTACAGTTGCATAGATGGCTTAAAGTCATATAGTTTTTCTAAATAATTCTGCACACACATAACTAGAAAATCATGCACACTTACATGTATGTATTCTTTATTTTTTCACTCTACAGAAGACTTTACGGGCAGGACTCCCGAATGTGGCCAAAGATGCAGGGCTGAACTTCTACAGACAAACTTCTTCATATCTACATATACTCCTGAGCACTATGCTGCCAGGGACAGCTGCCTGACTCTAGCAATATTACAGTAAATTGTAATCACAGCTGTGCCTATAAGGTTTGCCCCAAAGAGAGTCTTCATTGCCTTTGGGGGAGCAGTTAATCTGGACTGCTTTCAGGGCATGAAGGACAACCTCTAAATAGACTCCTACCAATAATTCAACAGATACTGGGCTAACCAAGAAAGTTTGGAAACATTTTGACTTGGAAGAATTTTATCATTTCAAATACCCTTTCAGAAGCTTATGTATTCAACAAACTGTGGTTTGTGGTTTTTCTTTTTCTCAGAATTCATCAGTTTTGTATAATATCTTTTGAGTGACCAGGGCTGGAAAGTACTTATGGCCATTTTTAACAGGTTCCCATTTCTTCTGACATCTGAACTGTGACACCAATGCAAAAAGTTCCTTTATGTCCCACCCAGACAGGAGTTCCCTTCTTTTCCTTTCTCCACACTCTCTCTGGGACCCCCACTATCAAACACAATTTAATCTTCCAGGGTTTCTTGCTCAGCAGTTCCATTTCCAGGAATAGGAGGCATCTTTGCAGCCTCCTGACATGACCATTTATTAAATCCTGCGCACTAGCATAGCTTATATTCTTGGTGGTTGCTTACGTGCTGTGCAGGCACTGGGTTTTTGTCACATCCATATCTTGTTGTGGCAGCCTTTATGCACCTTGCCCTGCCTGTTTCTTTTCCCCCTACCCCTCCACTAGCCTGACTCAACTCCAGTGAACACTGATGAGATGAAATGTAGCAGTTAGTTACAAGTATTTACACAAAAGCACAATCTGCTGTGGAACAGTATGGCCACTGGAAAACCCAAGCACTTTACTTATTTTTCCTGTATTGTATTTCTTTAGTTCCTTCCACTTTTAAAATTACTTTTGTGAGCTTATAGAGTCCAAGATGTCATTTTCCTTCTGGTTTTGCATCTCATCTATCACAGTGGACTGTGTACAATAATAACATAAAAAGTTATAGCAAGATGGCAATGATTATCAACATAGTAGAACACAAGGAAGTAAAACTGTGCTAGCCTGCAATAAGCATCATGATTTTTGAAGCTTACTTGTAGTCTCTTATTCAAGTCATTAATTGATCAGAACAAAGAGAATTAAGTGAATTATCAGATTTTGTGCACCTCTCAGTGCTTCAGTAGATGTCAGTGCAGAAAATAAACTCTTGCCTACAGGTATTCTGTTACATAAATAACCTATTAGCCCATCATTACACAGACTGGGCTAAGGCAAAGCATGCATGTGACACTACATTTTTGAGAGTAGGTCTCCCATTCTTCTTGGCTGTACTAGTAGTCTTGGATCTGAAAATTTCCTTTTTATTCAGTCAGAAGGGGAAAAGCAATCAATGATAGTTTTGCACCTTTTCCATGCAGTGCTATAAATTGCTTTGCTATAAACCTATATTTCTCCTCTGTACAAGAAACTGTCTCTTCTGATACTGCTTGTGAGCATGCACAAAGTTAGAAAAAATCCCAGTGATATCCAGAATCAATTATAGCTTCTTCCACTACATTCTGATGGAGTTAAGTGCAGTCCCACCTCCCTCTTCTTTAGCTAGGAGTCCTATGGAGAAAAAAACACCAATAAAAACAATTTTTATATTTTCTGTCCTCTTATATGGATTTAGGTCCACAGTGATTCATGAAATCAAGCATATCAGATCAGATAGTACTGACAGAGAATAAGGAAGGGGAGATAAGATTGTACTCAGTGAAACACCTTGAAAGATCTCAATCTCAATCAATGGGTGGAATAGCACAGAATGGGCTCAGCATGCTGTGGAAGGTAATTTTTTGCATTACAACCTTAGTCTAAATACACCTTCCCTGCTGCTTTAATCTGTATTGGTTGGCCACAGATTCTTTAAACAAGATGAAACACTGTTCTCTCCTGAATTTCACGTTTATTAAAAGATTTCATCTTCTCCTGTGCAATGTTTGCATCACAACACAAATCATAAGCTTGCTTTGACCCTGACACCATTTTATAGGCTTAATAATAATAAATCTATGTCCTGAGATAGTTTCTGCAGATTACAGCAATCAATCAAAATTCAGGGAGCCTTAAACCATTAATGTCATCGGCAATGGTCCAGCACCCTGGGAATCCATCTAAATCAGCCATTATTACTGAAAATGCTCCTTAAGAGCCTTAAGATAAAGGTAGTATTTGGGAGCATAAATTGCAGTTCTATTTTTATCAGGCATTGAGGGATGATTTTCATAACAATTTTTTTTTGTATCTGTTTTGAACAAGACAAAGCCAGAGCAATACTTTCTTTTGCCTCATGCAGCTATTTTGGTTATTTTAACAGAAAAATAGAGGCTAATGCATAGCAGATTGCTTTACTAGAGTGAAACTGAAGTATTTGTTATGTAAAGGAGTCTCTGGATTTTTTGAGGGAAGGGGAAAGAGCTGACATGACAAGCCCTTACTGCACTTTATGTTGAAATATTTCTAGTTCAAGGCAATGCTCCTAAGAGAAGCTGTGCCCACTTTGTTAGACTACAGATATCTACAGGTTTCATAATTTCACACTCTGGAGCTTTGTGATGTGAAGAAACAATGCAAGAGTTCAGAACAAAGCAGTTCCTTCACTGAGGGATACATCTACACCTCTGTCTTGGGACATTTTCTGTAGCTATCCATTAGCGAAGTACCTGAAAGCCTGTCAGGTAAAATCAATGGTGTTGGACAAATGTTGCAGAACTCAGATACTTTCTTCTTTTCTGGGTAAAACTTGACTTACTTTATGGTTTCCATGCTGATTTTTAAATCAGTTTTCTTTTACCTGTTTTAATTGCATTTGTATATGATTTTTAAAATTTATTTTTTGCTTGGCTAATTGGGTTGAAGGATGATAGTGAAACCATGCTCTGTGGTGGGTTCTTCTGAAAGAATCTAAACCATGTCCTGTTGACCATTGCTAATGTGCTATTACAGCTTGTTCCCACCTAGCTGTGAGCATACAACACATCCCAAACACATCAACGCGGGCTCTGTGATCACCACATCCAGAGAACAGCCATCACATTGTAAAGATCAGAGCTCCATCACTAGTGGGAGTTTATTCAAGATGCCGGTGAAGATGAGATGAGGCCTCATTGGTTTAGTAGAAGCTAGCTGATCCTCCAACAGGCTAAACCTAAGGGACAGTGCTGAGGTACTTCAGCAGTTTCCATCATCAGCAATCAGTATCTCAGCAGAGATACAGCTGGATAAACGTAAAACATGCTAGAAAACTCAAGTCAGAGGAAAAATGTGTAAATCATGTTGCTACAGATAGCAATGTAAATCAGATAAACAGACTGTCCCTTTAACAAGACATCTATGAAAAGGGTAGTTATTTTTTTTCCTGATGGCCTAATTTTCCAGCAGGTGCAGGTACTGTTCTGTTGTTCATGCTTTGATTTTTCCCCAGAATAGAGCAAACATGAACTGCATGGATAATTTTGAATCTTAATACCTAAAAAAGAAAAGAACACAGACAAAACCCTGTCTCAGAAAGCATGTTGTGTGAGACTTGCTGAAAAATAGCTTAAATTTTGATCTAATTCAAAGGAAATATATCTACAGACAGGCTTTCAGAGTTCCATTTCACACTGAAAAGTGGAATATGTAAGAGAATAATTTTCTGGTTCCCTGCTTGTGAAAAGCACTCTAGTCTCGCTTGGTGACTCCCTGTTTTTTGCAACTACTATAACTCCCTCATAAGAGATTAGATGCTCTTCTGCACTTCAAATCTGACATTGGCATTGTTGTCTGATAATGGTTCAAACCAAGCTTCAGGTGTGTAGGGAAAAGATTTCCATGGCTGACTCATTCCCAGTAAGAAATTTCTAAACATTGCTCCCCACCAACACAGAGGTCTATAAAATTCTGTTCCTACCAGAAGCACGCAAAGTTACTTTACGTGAAGCTGGATTATAGCCTGTGGAGTCTATGCAGTAGAGACAGGTGCAAGGGGGAAACAAGCAGGTATTCTTTCTCATCTGTTCTGTGAGTTAATGAAAGAATAATCTATGAATATCATAAACTAAGGAACATGCAGGTGAATCACCTTCTCTTGCTCTTCCCCTAACCTTCTATTTCCTAAAATGGTACGCTTGACCTTTTACATCTTCTAAATTTGATAGCGGTATCTTTCAAAAACAGACAGGCAATTGTGACCTCGACAATGTAAACTAATTTTATCTACCATTAGATGCCAGTCCTTCCCATTTAACTGATTTGCATTTGGGACTGCAGCTCTCCCTGAGCTAGGTGGCTGTTAATGGGGCCTGCTGCTGCGGTTGGTGATGCAATGAGCTATAAATGCAACCTTTTATTTTAGCTTTTACTATGCAAGCGAAACCAGTTACTGTAAAAGCTGTTTGGGAAAAAGGGTGACGAAGCCCATCAATTGAATAATGTAGCCCATTCCGTCTCTGAACTTCTGCTACAGGAATTGCAGTTAAAGACTGAGAGTGGGGATCAAAAGAGCTTCAAGGCCAAGACTTTGGAGGTGGATAACTACTACTTTAATGGAATTGAAGAACAAGCAACAAAGTTTTTATTAGGTTACTTCTGAAGCAAAGCACTTGGCTAAAGTGGAACCAGGCAGAAACAGAGCTCAGGGGTGTTCCAGGTAATGCCCTAATCTTCAAGTGAGGAAACCAGCTTCTTTCTGAGTTGCATCTTATCTTCAGCAGAACAAGCAAAGGTTAATGAAATACCTGTATTCTCCAAACAAGTTTGAGAAGATTGAAATCCCTGGAAGGTCTTGGGAAGAACATTTGGATTCTGAACAGCTAACTCCTTGACACAGTATATCTGCTCTCAAAGGAGTGTTATCTTATCTGAGAGAAGTGCTAATTTGCACTGAGTTTATTTTTATGCAATCTGAACAGGAAGAGAGAATTTCAGTTGCAATGTCTGGTGTGTGTGGACTCCATGTTCTTAGGAACGTTTAGTCTTTTCATTAACTTTTGACCTTCCAGAACCTTCTCACTGTCTGGTTCGGAAATCTGGGGGTTTTGATCTGTGGATCCTTGTCTTTCACCTAAACTGCAAATTGAGACTTTGATACCAGCACAGAAAGGGGAAAAAGACCAGCAGGATCACCTGCATGCATGGTGTGCTGTATGGCATAGACCATCCTTATGGCAACTAAGTACATCCCAGAGATTTCTAACTATCTCCTGGTTCTTTTAAGGAGCAGTCCAGATTCTGTCAGATTGCACTCTGGTGAAATAACATAAAGGAAATCCATTGTATTATGTACAGAGCATATACTACAGTACATAAATAAGAACATACATCTGATTTTTACAAATACTTACATGTATGCAATAGAGAATTCATTGCATCTAGTTAACCGTATGGATAAAATGTCTCTAAGAGCTGAACCTTAATTATTGAACGTGTTTAATCCTGTTCGACGTTCTCTTGGATTTATACCATAAAGAAGAAATCAGTGAAAAGCTCTTTAAACTGTGACCTTCCTGGAGATTAATGAAGACAAATTAGTATGGAAAGACCTGTCTTAAAAGTATGTATGTCTTGCTAAATAAGTCAAAAATTATTTTTCTGAGTTTGGATTAGTTTAATGTTAGCTGATTTTGGTTTCCTAATTTCCAAGTTCCACACCCCAGAAGATTCAAAATCATCTTGCAGGTTCAAAGAGCTCAGGGGAGGTGAGGGAGAGTGTGTGTTCCAGTTCTGCTGGTCCTAGCACCATTGCAAAGCTGTGCCACAAGGCACCCCTTGCCTACAAGAGCGCAGCGCAGCCCTATGTCTAGTGAAGGTTAAGAAGCTCATCAGGAACATCAAGTACCCCCTGCAGGAGCTGTTAAAGATGTGAGGTGTTTGAGGCACTTGAAATGAAGAGTACAGTCAGAAATATCATTGGGATACCCAACTGGGATACCCATTTTTCCTGCCTACAAGGACTAGGCCCTTCAGATTTGCTGAAGATAAAGTAATCCAGCCTAGAAGTTTCTGGCTGTGTTGAAGCGAAAAATCAGAAAGTTGGCAAAAAGACAAGCAGAGTCATACAAAAATGTACATAGAAAAAAAAATCTTCAAAGCTTCCGGGTGCTTTTCTGCTCCTAAACTGAAAACCTAAGTCTCTTTCTCAGTGAGCCTGTTCTCCCAGTACCTGGCTCAATACTTCTGAGTAGTTCCTCAGAGAATGAGGTCCAGAGAGAAAAAGCAGTAAGTGAAGGTGGACTAGTGACTTGAGAGAGCAGTTGTTATATTATAGGTTTTATTTTTTGTTAATGCTTACTTCTTATTGCTTATGGGGCTATTTCTAAAACTAATGATTGAAGGAAGGATTATTATTTTGGTTATCAATCTGCTGAACATCTGACAGGGGCATTTAACAATTTCCAAACTCTCCATGAGGAAGTGTTGGCTCTTCCTTGATTTTCAGGAGATTAGGCGGGCTACCTGGTGTCTGATGCTTACAGATCCAAGGGTGGGGGCAATTACATATAGTAATGAGCAGTAGGAGCACAGTTCTTTTCCAGAAGAAATAGAAAAGATCTTGCACTAAAAATTGTTAGAGGTATCTCTCATGCTTTCATTTCCGAATAGGTGTGTGCTATCACTTTCATGAGGCTGAGGTGGAATCTGAATGGGATTGTAGAAGAGTGTTGTCTGCACAGGACTACAGAACAGTGTTGCCTGCACAGTTGTAGAGTCATGGTCCGTAGTCAGAAAATCAGCATGTTTACTTGATGTTGTGATGAGGATTTTATACCGAAGGCCTAATGAGGTCTACAGAACAGAATGTCCATAATAGAGAAGCAACTTTCATTATTCACTTTTTTGTCCAGATTATTCTAGATATAATGGGAAAGAACCTCAGTGAGTTACCCCTTGAAGTGGATAATATAATTTCTTCGTCATGGACATTGAAATGTGATTTTTTTCCTTGTTTGAGATTAAATGTCAAGTAGAAGTGTTGTCTGTACCATAGATGATGAATTCTGAGTGTAGTGAGTGAGCAGAGAACTGCCAAGTATACAGTGGAGGGCTTCTGAAAACTGTGTTTTTGAGTCACTAATTGTACAGCAAACCTGCCCTTTGTCTGACATGGATGCCAATAGCAAAAATGTAACAGAGAAATACGTCTCACTCAGTGTTTCCTCTTTTAGGGTTGCTAGCTGTTGTGTAATTCCTAGTGGTGATGAATGTCTTTCTTTGAATTTCAAGAAGTTAAAAGGATCAGTAGGTGCTCAGCACTTCCCCTCTGTGAAGACTGAGCCAAAAGGCTTATTGCAGATCAGGTGCTGGGGCAGTGGAGGTAGAGAAGTACACATCTGCTGGTGGGCAGAGGTTGAAACCTCTGTAATCTCCCTGTCAACAACACCCCAGACAGTCTCAGATGCAGTTGTGGGGTAATGCAGCGATTTGGTGTTGTGCAACAGAACTGGACTTGGCTGGACAAGGAGTGTCTGGTTGAAGTGCCATCCATCCATGATGGTCCTATGCATGTCAGCTACAAAACAGCAGTTTTCCATGCTTTCCTGCACTGCAGCACTGCAAGAGTGTTGTGCTTCACTGGCACAACTAGAACTAGAAACCCCACTTGGGCGAGCAAAGAGCAAGTAACTTTTACACCACACCTATACTGCAG
Organism: Melopsittacus undulatus; assembly: GCF_012275295.1. Lineage (NCBI taxonomy): Eukaryota > Metazoa > Chordata > Aves > Psittaciformes > Psittaculidae > Melopsittacus > Melopsittacus undulatus. Next base: position 23,790,971 of record NC_047557.1, on the reverse strand, counting down.
CATTCACAACCATTCAGGATTTTGCCCGCAAATTTTGCTGGGCAGAAAAAGCAATCTGCATCATAAACTTATCCTTTCATTTTGAACTCTGTTCTTGGCTCCTCAGAGATCCTGTCTCAGTAGTCTAAAAAGCGTAATTTTTCACTCTTGTTAGCTCAAGCAATACAAGTCATGCAGCTCAAAAACTATGTAAGGCTGCAGGCTAATATGCTCAAAAACTTGTTATCTGCCCATATTTGTCCTGGGGGGAAGTCTAACCTACAATGCATTGAGTCATACACCTTCAAACTTTGCTTTGCTCTTAACGTATTATAAATAGAACCAGGAAACCATACAGGTATAACTGGATTCCAAAGACATACATACATCATTTATATGTATGCAGATAGATATACATATAGCTTCAGTATCTAACTTCTCTAGCAGGTTTCCAGTGGCATTCACAACAGTTTACCTCTGAGGTAAACAGCAACTATAATACACCATGAAAGCTAAGGAAAGTATTTCCTAGTCCACACTGGAATAACACTCCATGTGTACAGGGCTGTTCCTAAACCATGCCCCACCAAGCATCCTCTCCCATGAGAGAGATTCTTCAGCCCTTTAGGATTTGTTATCTCTGCCCTGCTCCTTACGGTCATGCTTACATGACTTCTTCCTCTACACAGCCTCCTGCAGTGGCAAATCTTCCTGAATGCTTTCTTTCAAAATCTAACAAAAAAAAAAAACCAAAAAAAACCCCAAAGCACTCTCCCAGTCTTTCTTATTACTCATAGCTTTAAAATATCTAAGCAGTTTATTTTAAGCCACTCCTTCATTTAATTCCATATCTCTAATCAAATTATCCTGCTGTTAGCTGTTCTTTCAGTAATCCTCAAAAAATTGTTTCTCAGCTAAGCTGATTTGTAACAAAAACTCCTCCACAAGTTCAATTCTGGGGCTAGAGCTCTTGGCCCTTCCACCCTCATCCTGAGCTTTTAAAGTCTTGAACATTTCCTCTTGGGGTTGTTTTTCCTGGATGTGGATGAGACAAGGTGATGCCACACTTCTGAACAGTTCCACAAGCAGAGCCTGTTTCAGGTGACTTCAAAGCCTATTTGCAACAGTCCTTGGCTTCCTTCTATATTCTGAAAAGTTATCAACTGAGTAGAGGCAGCTCACCAGCTGGGATGAAGGACTTTTTTACCACATCAGTGGCAGGCAACAGTTTGCTTCTTTAATGAAAGTAAATCAAATATAAATAATATTATTGTTTTTTGGTAGGAGAAAACCCAAGGGGGAAGAACACCCATCTTCTGCTCACTAGAATGGCTAATTGCTAATGATCTTCTGTCTCTGAGTCAGTTTAAGAATAAAAAAGAATCTTTTTCACAATGCAGGGGCGTACTCTCACCATGATGCTAATAGGTACTTGCAGCAAGACTTTTCCAAGTGAGATCTCTTGTTAGTGCTATTAAAGTAGATAAATAGTGTCTATTAGAGTATATAAATAATTAAATGGATGCCAGAATAGGATTTTGAACTTTGTTCTCCCATATACCCTGGTGAGAGATCTAGCCACTGGGCCATTATACCCCTCCTAATCACTTCTCCTTGCTCTGAGTCTGTGATTGTTTACTTATTTCTATAGAGAAGAATAACTCCCACAAAAGAGATTGGTATTGATAGAGTATGGCAGTGATATTGTTGTTCTGAACTTAGTGTGTGGTTATATCACAACATTCTTCAAGAAGTGCAGTGCCCTTGATCATTTCTGCCAGATACTGAACATGGAACCTTGGTGATTACAGACTGTGGAAATTGCTTCTGTTAAATTTCAGAGGTTTTTTCTTTTTGTGTTTATGTCTAATTTTTCACTTTTAGTTTTTATGGATTGAGTGTTTATTGTGCCTTTCTTCCCCACCACAAAGAAGCTTGCGGGAAAAGACTAAGAGGTAAGGCTTTTCTGAAACAGAGAAGAAGAAATGTGACCAATTGGAATGACAAACTTACACTGAGTAATTTCATACACACTCAAAAGCTTGCCTAATAAACTGTCTTAGTCATTTTAGAAGTCAGAAGGCCACAAGAAAAGACAGAACAAAAGGAAAAATTAAGAATCTGAGGAGGGAAGAACCCACACATATTCTCAGGTAAGGGATGAATAGATTTTTGGTACATTAATATTTTAGGTGAATTGCTTCAACTTCTCCCCAGAGCCAGCTAGATTGAAGAGGCAAGCTGATGAGAGTCATCATCAGTGGGGTTCCCCTGAACAGACTAGTCTGATAGACAAAATCTTCTGCTAAGCCTCATGCCAATTAACCGCTATTCTTACACAAGACCAAAAGTGAAGTAAAATGACTGAAAGGCTACTGGGTGAAACTGAATCAAAGAATAGGACAAACTTTATCAGATCCTTGTTGCATACTGTCTTCTATGACTGAGCTTCACCTGTCAAATTTAGAAATGCATCAGATGGAAATGCCATGACTGACCTGTTATAATTCAGGGATGAATGGGCTGAATGTCGCATGACCCTAGAACTTTTGCTTTCCCCCCTTCCACTCCAAGACAAAACTTTCCTTTATGGCTAAGCACTGGGTAATACTGAAAAAAATCATTATCTACTTATCATTTGGGGGAGGGTTTTTCAGAATGGAAAGGAAGAGGAAACCATATTTGAATGTTTGGAAATTAAAAGAATCAGGAAAATGGTTCTAAAAAAGTGAATGTTATTTTCATGCAATATGAGTTCTGAATATATGGCCAGGCAATTATCCAATCTATTATAGATTGCTGCATATTGGGTGGCAGCAACATGTTGGGATAGAGAAGTACCTTAATTCATCTTCCCATTTCTGTTAATGGGAAGAACAGCAGCTGGGAGGAACATTTGCTGTGGGCAGAGTGTAGACTGCATTAAGGATCAAGCATTTAAGCAGAACATTTCAACAGGGATGCAGAACCCATTTAGAGTTCAGCTGTGAACATGTTCCATCTTGTTTAAAACTGAGCCTCTTAGAATGCCTCTGCAAAAGCTGGGAAATACTAGAAATTAAGCTTAAAATTACTATTGAAGCAAGAGATCACAAGAACACAGAAAGAATATCTGCATATTTGTTTATGTTGACAGATACTTGGTGTAATTTTAGTATGTGTAGCTGTGGTACCATATACCCCAAAGTTTGAACAGCTTGCATTCTACAGTGGAGAAGGAATTCTGCCAGATTTTTCTAAAACTTTTATTAGATCAGCCATGAGCTCCTGGACACATTTAAAAAATAAAAATAAAGTCACAAGTTTTAATCAAAATTATGAAACAAAAAGGCCAAAGCATAAGAACACCTCACTGAATGTCACGATTGAAATAACTATGTGGAATTGAACATTGCAGCTGAAGTTATAATGAGTCTAACCCCTAAATCCTTAGCAAATTTGGAATCCAGGTCTAAATTCTCTCAGTACCTTTTTTTTTTCAGATACTTGATTAGTTGCCCTATAATAGCTTTCTTGGTTTATCATTTCTTCGGTTCTACCTGCAGCCTGAGGATTTTATTGCCTTGTTGTAGCAGCCGTTTTTTGTTCAGAAGTCCTGGCGGATTTGACTGCTATGGATTTATGTAATAACTCTTTGGTATTCACAGCTACCCAGGTCAAAGAGTACCTATTATTTGTACCCATGTGTTTTAAATCAACCACCCATTAACTCTGTCTGATGCTCTTGGACTTTGTGTTCTGAGATAGATTTTCTCTGTTTATATGCTCTGTGTCTTTCAGAAGTGGTTGTATCTATCACATCCTCATCTGCCTCTTTTCCAAACTAAAGCACCTCAGTGCTTTATGTCCCCTCACAGTAAAGCTACTCTACAGCTTCAACCATCGTAGTTATCCTATCTGGTACTTTTGCTAGCTTTTTCATTTGCTTTTTCAGATGAAGTAGAGCACAATCATATGTAGTGTAAGATTTCCACTGTCTGTGAAACAGCTGAGTTGCTTACCAATTTATGAAGCTTGGGTTGGGTTCTATAAAAAGGCTTTCTCACAGATTCAGGTTCGATAAAGCAGCAGACTGAGGTGTGAATTTCCTCTGTCAACCAGAAAAAAAAAAAAAAGTAGGTATGGGACATCTGACTGTGCTTATGGTGCAAGCTGGTGTTGCAGCAGTGACAATTTCTTACTGACTTGTCCTATATGTCTGTCTACACACTTACAGAAACCTGCAAGCAGCTTCATACATTGCACTCTTAGAAGAGGAAATGTACACCTCCCTTTGCCCTTACCACAAAAGAGAAAAAACACTTCCTCCCCACCACTCCCAGCTATCTCCACAATGAAATAGAGACAGAAAAAGTTGAACCTTCCTGAGTCAGGCAACCACCACAAGAATATCTATCACCAGCCCCTGTGAATTTGCTCTCATATCAACTGTTTGTCCCATACTGAAAGTAACCACATAAGTCAAGTATCTGATCAGACTGCCAGTTTGCCCTATTTCCCTCCTTCCCCTCAGCTTATTTTTCAGGCAGGGAGAACATGCAGAAGACCATTTAAAAAAGAAATCCTCAACATGGGAACAATATTTAAACAACGTTTACAGTTCAGATTCAATGGACAAAATACTCAGGAAACTCAGGTATCTGTAAGAATAGTCAAGCTTTCTAGCTGGAAAATACAAATTCTTTCTTTTCTCCTTGCAAATACCATTCAGGTACACTGGGTGCATGCAGCCAGGCACACAAGGGAAGCAGGTTTCTGTGACACTAGTCCAGAAGCACTCCGTGGGAACCTGTGGCAGCAAAATAAAATGTGACTGATAATTTACACTTTCTCATTTACAAATGCAGTATCACCAGTGCTAGATAAATTATTGAGAAAGTTGTCAAACAGATTGTCTGGTGAATATGATCACCATTTTGCTGGTGGAGCAGCACTGGAACAGAGGTTCCTCCAATACCCTTGAAAAGGGTCTGAGTGAAGTTTTAATGTGACTTCTACTGAACTTTCTTTCGTGAATACCTGTGGTGCAATTCTATCACCCACTCAGGATTTTTGCACTCCAATACTGTTCCCATGCAGATGACAAAGGAACACATTTTGCTCTACCAGACCATGCATATCTTCAAGGTTAAGAGCAGTGAGCAGTGATTTCTGTTCTGTCACAGTTAAAAACATTGGTAAAGAAAGCAGAAACAATTCTAAAATATATTTGCTTAGCTAGTGGGCAGGGCTAATTGCTGTAATTTAACAGTAAAAATAGTAACCTGAATGGCAGCCAAACCTATATATAGGGAATGAAGATAATTCCAGGGAGATTCTTGTGCTGGGATTCAGTGGAGTCAGTAAAGCTGAAGAGATTTTTGGCACACACAGTCTCATCATGTATATTTGTCAATTTCTAGTTCACATGAATTTGTGCTGGGATTGGAGTAATCTGGAAGGAAGGAGTTTGAAATGTTTTTTTTTCTGAATTGGAGCTTCCAATCAGCTAAGTTGGTTAACTGTGGTACATTTTTAGTGTCATAAAAGCTTCTAATACATTCACTGGCCTTTTTGTTACTACTGTATTCAAATGTTCATGTTTCTGATCCAAAAAACTAGGCAGTATTGAGCATTTTAGTAAAAAGAAGCCAAAACCAAAACTGAGGATCTGAAATACTTTTGATTTGTGACTGTATAAAGTACAGTTATGAAAACACCAGTCCAGTCTGGTTTCTGTGTCGTACTCAGAACTGGCTGGGTTTGGTTCCTGTTCTGTTTTTAAGTTATATCTGTTCAAAGCAGAAGGTTTGTGATTTCCACAATTGCATAAGATGGATTTTCGTGGCAGACAAACCTCTCAGACTCTGGTCCTTTAGAATCCAAAGCCAGATTGACATTACAGACCAATTAGGCCTTGAAATGTAAGTATTGATCTAAAAGTAGTTCTGATCTATATGTCAGTTTCTGAACTGTAAAACTCAGTAAAAAAATCAGGAAATCAAAATGTTTAGAGAAAAACACCACCATCTTCCTAGTTATGTTGCCTGCCTCAACCTAAGCCCACTTACTTTTCAAGAAGCTTGAAGCTTCATGCTGTATGCATGGAATAGCAAGCAGGGATGAAAAATGCAGCCTTCCCTTCTCTCTGGCAAATGCCAAAATAACTGGACATTATAATCAATTTCTATACCCCAATGAATATTTTTATTTATATGGAGTATAACCACCAGTGGATTGAAGCTAGCTCTTTAGTCTGCTGGGAAGAGTATTCACCTAGTATGCCTTTTTTCTCACTTCAGCCACTGTTCACTGGAGACTCTTTCAGACCTCAAGTATGCTAAATGACTACTAGCATGGTCACTATTGGCTAGCAGGCTATAGTACCTGGAAAGCTGAGTCCTGCTTTTAATTTTGAACATTGCAAAGTTCTGCTGAACCTATCAGCCTTGTTAGGTTTTCACATCAAACAAGTAAAGATTCTTTTAATGGTAATTGTCCTTGCAGAACTATTCTTGATACACTCTAGTATGTACATGCTAAGCCTTACATTCCCAGTCTTTTCAAGGTCCATGACTAGATTAATTCCTAGGAAAGGATGGTGAATGATGACATCTTGTTGCTGAATGGGCCATTTATCTGACACAGGAATGTAGCCTTTGATTATCAAATGCACCAGCACTAACAAATGCATCAATAACTTTAAACTGATAAAGATGTTGGGGTGGAAAACTTTGCCCTTAATGATCTGCATAGAAAAATTAAAAAGAAAAGTGAACCCAGGCTTTTAGAAGACTGTATGAATAGAAGAGCTAGCCATTAACAATCCCGTCATATTTCTCTGCCTTGACCCTTCCTCTTGCATTCAAATAGCTCTCCCAGGAAACTGATTCACTAAAAATAGGTAGCTCAGGAAAACACTGAAAGAAAAGCTTTTTTTCCCATGTCTCATGGTCCCTCAATCTCAGAGGGGGACAGCTGTTGAAGCTCCAGAGTTAAGTTTGCTTCAGAAGCTAGAGGTGAAAATGAAGAGATATTTCAGATGTGAAGTATCTGCTGGGCTTAATACCCGCAGGTATCCATTATTTGTTTCATGGGAGCATATAGTTGGCTATTTCAGCTTCAAGACTGTACAGAGCAGAGCTGACATTAAACAAAAAGAACAAGGAACTAGCTGCCTAACTTGTGATGATGCCTTTAGTGAGTGAAAAAGCTTTGAAGATGACAGCTCAAAGACGAAAACATACACATTGCATTGGGCATGGACATGCATCAGTTAAAGCCTACATATGTATTACCAAATATGAGAGCACTTTCTGCAAGTTTCTGAGATCAGGCATGTTCCCTTATTTCACATAATGACATAAATCAGCCACCATCTTCCCTTGCAGACCCATTGCCACAGAAAGCAACCCCTGGCTGTGTAGGTAGAAGCAGCTTTGGCTTGATCCAGCTGCTTCCCCTGTCAGTGGCTGGAATCTTAAACCTTGAGGACAGCCATAAAGATTGCCATCTTTGCTTTTTGACTGGAGGTGAATCCAGCAAATGTGACCTAGAAATCATGATATATACAATAAGGATGGGATGCAGTGATGGAGCTGAGACTTACTTTCCAAGCTCGAGTGTGTTTTATCTGGAAAACTACAGCGATCTTTTCACTTGTGCGGTGTGGTTACTTCTTTACTGAGGCATTGATAGGGATTTCTCAAGGTGCTTGTCAACAATTTTATACCATTTTCAAGAGATCAATGAATTTAAAAATGGGGGGAGTGTGGCATTTTCAAATGAAGACTATTTATTGGGACTGCCTGGCTGAAAAGCTGAATACATTCACAGGCAGCTTGTCTTCAGATCTGACAGCATGTTCCTGGTTTTATTCACATAAGAAATGTCGGGGTGAGCCTGGGTGCACCTGAAGGTATTATGGTGATAGTATCTGCAGCATAGGCATGTTGAGAAAGCATGTGAATTCACATTGCTATAGGTGTTCTGAAAATAAGGGAGGGAAACCTGTTCATTTAATTGCCACAGCTAACCACCTTCCCTAGTAAAGGAGCTTCCTTTATCTTAATAGAAGATGTGCTTTTCTGTATGCAACACCAAAATAAAAGTTCTTGTGAACAGAATTCTTACCAAGACCCTTCCTCTCTGTTCCCATCCTCTGGAAATGGCTGTTTAGCCATCCTTGGCCAGGAGCTGTCACATACAGCTGGCCAGAAGAGTGCACAAGCACCCAAGTGGCTAAAGGAAGGCCACTTGGGTCCAGCCTCTGGCCCCACCCTGCTGGCAGCCCATGTGTCCCAGCCAGATAAGAGGCATTTTCTCCACTGCAGAGACATGGGTGAGAGCTTGTTCTTCTGTGTGTGCAGAGATTACAGTGAGAAATGGACAGACTATGACACGATTTCAGTTTTAATAACAGTTATTGGTAATGAAGGTAAAGACATTTTGAAACATCGACATAATTCAATGGTGTTTGCACACCAGTTTGCTTTTTTGTTGTTGTTTTTTATCAGTTTGTCCTCTCATCACCTCTGAAATGCTCACAGCGCAGCAAAGGTGTGATTGTGCACATTTTGTTCACCTGCTGGGTCAGTCTGCCTTCACCTAGGAGCTTTGCTCTTTTGTCTGAATACCTACAGTGCCTACCATAAAGAGGTGTAATGCTGTGAACCCACTCTGAGGATCTTATCCTATATCCTGAGGGCTCCTGCTGCCTAAGGGTTGTTCAACAGTCCAAGGCTGTCTTGTTTACATTGCCTGTTATCAGCTCAGCAACAGCTGTTTGCCTAACAGCTTCTCATCTTTCATCTCAAGTCTTGTGAAGCTCCTGCCCAAAATGTTGTTCCTGCCTTTGACCCGTCACTGTGTCTGCTATAGCCACTGAGGCTACACAACACTTGATCTTCCATTCCATGGACAGGAAAACTGTTAATGCAGTCTGCAGACCCCTCAGCATTCTTCACAGTTTTGGTTTAACTGGGGCAGGTATGTGTATACTCCTGTACTCCACAGAATCAGAGGGCCTTCTTGAATTTTCCATGTAGTAGTTGCATGTGGGATTTCACAGGGCTTTCCTGCCCTGAGGTAGAGCTCATTACAATTGGAAGGTGATTCAACTGAAGTCCTTCCTATCTTAGTTTCACTGACACAATATCCTACCCTGTGTTCCTGGCTATGGATCTATTGGAAGGAAAGAAAGTCAAGTTCCCTAAGTTTTTCCTGGATAAGAAAGGAAATACAGATGTGGTGAATAAAAAACTGATCTCATTTCGAAAAAACAGCAGCATCTTCTTCTACCATGTCTTTTCAGCTGATCACATGGCTGGCAAGAGACCAAGTCATTCCCCAAAAGACACACCGATGGTTTTCATACAGACAGGCCATTGGAAGGCACTGATAAGCTGGGTTCAAGTCAGTGCCAGCTTTTGCCCTGGAGCAGGCAGAGAAGCTGGCAGTATCCAGGTATTCTCGCTTATCTGCATTTCTCTGTGTGGAGTCCAGCTTTACAGCTCCAAGAATACATCTGGGGAGCATCCTTTTAAACCTGTCTGCCATGTTCACAATCATTGTGAAAGACCCAAATTTTATGAACCAACTGAACTTCCAGCCCTTTATCTATAAGCCTGTGAGCAGCTGGAAAGATTAAAACTGAACTGCCTATCAGCAGGGGAAAGAAAGATTTCCTCTAACCTTAACCACTCTAAAGTTGCATGTCTAGCATAAGCCATTTGCCTGGGCTCCCCCTCCAGTCAATGGAGTGACTCCAGAGCATGATTCACCACATCCTAAGAATAGTGCCTGAGGTAGGTGGGGTGAATCACACTGGGGAATTGCCTGGCTCTCTCTGTGAAGGGAGCTTTACCAGATGGCTTTGATGACAAGCTTTTCTTTTAGGTGCTTAAAATTATATGAGATGAATCCCATCTCAAAATGTTCAGCCTCAGTGTCTTCCTCAGTCAGGGAAAAGCTGCAAATTAACTAAGCACGCGAACAGCCACTGTATGTAACTGTCAGTCTTTACCCAATAGAATAATAACCCTGCATGGATTTCACAGGGAAGGTGGGAGGTGCCTGGAGCCCCAGCAGTCTGTGCTCCTGCCCAGAGGGTGTGCTGAGAGGTGCAATCCTGTTCCCTTTGCTTCTGCCCCTTGGTATGGCCTGGCTTGCTCCAGCTCTGGCTCTGACAGCTGCTGGACTTGCATTCCTCTCATACTTCTATGTCACGCTCTTTCAGGTCTCTAGTCCCATTCAGCCTCACAGCATACAAACTGCTAAGAGCTGCTATACCCACCTTTTAGACAGGTAAAACTTACGCCTCCTTCCCCTGAGTGCAATAACAGGCCTGAGGGCACACGAAATCCTGCATCTGTTAGAAGCACTGAGGCAGGTACTGGATGTGCAGGTGTGATGGACCACCCTGTCACACAAACCGGCCGTGCAGTTCCCTGTGGCAAGGTCCACCCCATAGACAAATCTGCTGGAATACTTTGGGTAACTGCAACATGGAAAAGTTAAACAGAAAGGATTGATGCACCAACTTTTGCAGAATGCTTCGTTTGCACCAGGCACAAGAGTTGTGGAAAAATAAAGTAAATCATGTAGGAAAGAACCATTTATTGAGGAAGAAATGCTCAAAGGTATGATTTTATTATCTTTCTTCTCAGGCTAGTTTCTAAGGAATTAGGAGTATGAGACACACATGGGTGAGACCACCAGCTGAATTAACTATATTTATGCTCGGTTTTGTCGATATTGTTTGTTCAAAGACCTGAGGATGGCAAGTTTTAAATCCTTTTGTATGCTATCTGCTAAATTTTTTTCTCCTGTCAATATTTGCACATGTTTAAATCAGTGCTCTAAACTCCTCTTTTTTTAGTATGTAAAGGTAATTCTTTGTAGAGCGAAGGACACCTCACAAGAGATGTCCTGGCAGTGCTGCTCTGGCAGGGAACATGGCCTGGTGCAGCCATGGGTAAAAACCAGCCTTTTCAAAGAAGTGTCTGGACATTTCTGGTTATCTGATCACTGTTCAGAGGTTAAAGTGCTGGTGCCTGCAAAGATTATCCAAAGTTTGAATAGTGGTGGATCGATGCATCTGTTTGCCCAGAAAGTCCCTCCCGTTTCTATTTTTGGTACCTTATGCATTTGAGGACATAGGTCCTTCAAAGGGATAAAAAAGAGGCACCAGAACCATGTCCTCTACAACGCTCCCACAGTTTCCGCTTCCTGTTGTTCCAGAGGCGATGAGGGAGGCCTAGTGCCTTTTGTACAGCCCAGGTCTGACAGGGAGCGCATCCAGTGCCAATCCCCTATGTGCCCTCCTGCAGGGAAAGCGCTATTGATTATTTTTAGCCTTCTTTCCAACAGGGTGCTGGCAGGACCGCACTGGTTCCCACTTTCAGTGTCCACCTTTGAACAAGGGCCCCTGTGTTGTGTCAGACCCATGGGGTAAACGTTAGGTGTATCCTAAATGTGATCATCCCAAAAGAGTCCCTGTGTGAACCTGGGTGCTGGGGCTGGGGTGGGATGCTCGGGCTGGGGGCTGAGGGAAGCAGATGCCACCTGTCCCTACAGTGAAGCCTGGAGAAGGCAGCGGTGTAAAGTTTTCACATCTCCTCTTCCCTTTTTGGCCTCGCAGCTCAGACAAAGGGATTTGTGTGAAGTTACTCACACACGGCTTCACACAAGTTGAGTGGTTTGGGTAGGAAAAAATGCACAACGAACATTCCCAAGCCTTTAAACCTATCACACCCGCTTGCAACTGCACAAGGAGAAATTTAAGCAGTTTTTAATATTTCCTATGAGAAATGACCACCGAGCCTTAGCAAGGGATCAGCAAGGGGAAGTGGGGATGTGTTTGTCTGCAGATAGCAAAAATAGAATGACATTTTTGCAAACTATTTTTCCAATCTGCTAAGAATGATTTCTCTACAATGTATGATACAGGCAAGATACCTGCAGAAAGCAGGGTTCTGCTGATTATGATCAGCCAGTCTTAATTTCTCTCAATAGCTGATGACGGACAATGCGTGATTTATAAACTAGCTAACTTTATGTTTAGATGTTGAGCTCTATGGCTGCTGAATCATTTGTGTTGCTCAACACTGGTTCAGGGAGCAGGAACAAGATAAACTTGGTGTCTGTTTAAAAGAATCAGCTTGCCGAGAAAAACTGCAACAGACACGTTCATTGGAGATCTAGAGCTACTTTCTATTAAGTGGGCTAAAAATACAATAATAGCTTTCAATCTAAGTTTCTTGTGAGAACCTGTAAGGACCAATGGCAATGTTGTAGCCTGTGTTGCCTGAGTACCTCAGTCAGGGGGTATTGTGTGACTACTGCAAGTGAAGTGTGGGCAGATTTTGGAATGGAAACCTTGGGCAGAATGGGAATATGAAGGTCTTTCTTGCTTCCAGGGTGGTTGGCTGACTTCCCAAAAGGGCCTCTCCTGAGGCAAGGTATGAATAGGCTTGAAGAAGTCAGATCACACATACCAATAACAATGGGAAGAAAAAAGTTCTCAGAATCAGCCTTGCTCAGTCCCATCCTCCCTCCTTTTCTTCATTCTCATGTTGATTTTCACAGATGTAGCCATGAAGCCGGTAAATGACTTCTAGCTATAAACGCTGGTAGGCTGGCCTCATGGAAATCAGCAGCAAAACTCACACTGATTTCAGAAGAACCAGAACTTCATCTGTAGTGTAAAAAGATCACAGATCATTGTACTGCTTTTGCAAGAGTATCAGATGAGTGCTGTCATTTTACCACTGCTTGACACAAAACTACTTTGGAGCTACTCAACTACTCCATTGAGTTCACAGGATGGCTGTGAGTCAGCTGAGATTATCTGCTCCCTAATTTGCTCTAATGATATGAGCATTTGGGCCTCATTTTCAAAGTAGGCCATATATAGACAGGAAAAGTAGGCCAAGGATGCTGGTAAACAGTTCAGTCCCTACTGAAGACTCAACAACTGAAATGCAGTTTCAAAACAACCTTTATTCAGCTTGAAGACTTAGTACAATTTTTAAAGCAACTTAAAAACAAGACACAGCTCCATCAACTCTATAGCTTGAACGAAATTTCAAGGAGGCATGCTGTCACACTGTTGCCTTGAAAAGGCAATTTCCAACCCACTTTACCCTCCACCTCCTCAAAGACCATTTAAAGACAAAGTAATCTTAATGTTTTAAAGACATTTAACAGAACAGAGCTTTATTTTTAAAAACAAGAATAAAAAAAAAAGTAGCAGCATCTTGGGCAGCTAATGCAATCTCATTAGGACAAGTATAATGCAATGTTACCAACTCTCACAGCCCACTGTAGTCTTCAACTGCAGTAAATCCAACATGATTCTGTATCAAATATTGCCTTTTGGAACCTTGTCCTATGGGAGGCATTGTGGTTTGAGCTGCCCATTTCTAAAGTGACCCTGAAGAGAAATATTATCAGGATTCACTTTCCCAACTTAATACCATGCATAGCAAAAGCACTGTGTGAAAATCGTCAGAAGTTTTGCCCATTAGAAGCATCAGAATGTTTTCCCAAGCATTATTATTTCATTGCCAATTACAAGACAAAGCCATTTCTTCACTACAGAACAGTTGACACCAAATAGAAAATTTAAGATTTGGTTTTACAGATTGCTTGACAAGATTTCTCAGATAACTGAACCATACAGACAAGCTTCTTTTTTTTTTTTTTTTTTAAGAAAATATCCAACAACACAGAAACTCAGTTTTCTAACTGCATTTGGAAACATGCTGCACTCACAAAGGTCTAGTGTGCATGTGCGTGTGTCTTTAAACAAAGTCAATTATATCACTTACTGAATTCAGCAAAATAATCACGTTTGGTGAAAATGCACCTATATTGGTATCTATTCATACATAAACACAGCAAGTGTGCACACATATGCACAGATACATATCCCCAAACCTGCCAATTCAAATTTAAACTTAGGGAAATCAGAAACTCCTAATTTTGCTTATTGGTTTTGGTTCTCTTGTGTTATGTCTCATACGTTTCAAAGGCCTTGTGAAAGTGATGCTGCAGTACAGTGTAACCCAGGGATTTAAAATAAAAGTACACCAAACCAAAAAAACATAACAAATAAATCCCACCCTTGAATTACATTGGATGGGAAAAAATATATGTCATTAGAAATACAGAAAAACAATGTGTTTCTTCAGTTATACCCACATGGTTTTTTTTCTGTATATATTTGTCTGAGATCAAATCAAAACTGGAGTGAACAACATGGTACATTAAGGACAAACAACTCTGCAGTGGACAGGGCCTTTGACAGGACTTAGCACTGTGTATTAAGCAGTGAGGGAAATGCAGATGCCACGCAGTATGTAAGTACCAAAGAAAACCCACCCAAACCAATCTGAGGGCGTAAGTGATCCTTGCAAATTGCACAGACCCTGTGTAGGCAGGATATCCCCATAAGAGTCTTAAGCACTCATCCCCACAACATAGTGCTTATTTCTCATAGTTGCTTGTGCAAGAAAAGCAAGTGCCAAATTTGTACACACACTATTTTTTTCTCTGCTACAACCACAGATGAAGAGCACAACAGGAACAAGTTATATTCCATACTGGGCTGGGCATGCTAAGGATAAGGCCCACTGACATAGCAGAGGATTTCTTACTATGAGGAAAATTAGATCCAAATGCCTTAACTATGATAAAATTTCTTGACAAATGCTACGTGAAACATCAATTCAGATTACATATATTTTGCTTATAGAGAAGAAAAATACAATTTTACTCTTAAAATACTTAACATTCAAAAATTAATATATGTCAAAAGAGTATCTTGGATTGCTACAAGTGTTAAACTGTTGTATATTGAACTAATTTATAACTTCAAGCCCAGCAGTATAACTGGCATGATAGAGTAATTGATGGTGCTTTTCATAGTAAAAGCCAGTTATTAGTAAATCAAATTTACATGACTCTACAGTCCTGAAAAGTATGGAATGAGTAAAGGAAGGGATGAAGACTAAAATTCTATTGAGAAAAAATATTCAGAATAATTTTGAAGTTGTGACTATCCTGAAACACCAATGTTGGTTGAATCTTACTTTCTTACCAGAATTTGTATCAGGAATCACATCTATAGGGAAGCAAAGACAACTTCCACCCCCCCACCAAAAAAAAAAAGCACAAAATCAAAATAAAATAAAAAGCTTTACAGCTTCAGAAATGAAGGAATAATGTAAAGAATTAAAAATAATATAAAAACTACCAGAGACTGGCAAATTTCCTCTTATTACTTTCAATAGCTTAATAAGTACCTGATACTTTGAACTAAACACATGTATCTCTAAACCAGAACTATTATGAGAGAACACCATGGGTCTTACTCTTTTAATTGTGTGTACAACTCTCTTTTATAGTAATGCATCTTGGGGAAGAATAAATTCGTATGTAGTTGGAACATTTCCAAGATTTCTCTGAACTTCATTACATTTTGCAATGTGTGAATTTTCTCAGTGGTCAGGACAGTAAGCAACCATTGCAGACCACCCACAGTGAATTATCCCAGAATTCTTAGTAAGTCTGCATTAGTGGAATTCATGTATTCATTTCCTTTAACTCAAACATGATTCTGCAACTCTCTGGTGCCGGAAATTATAAAAATCTTCACTTTGATATGGTATCAGCCTATGAATTAATGGAAATAAATCCAAAATGTTAAATGTGATAACCTAATGATTTAAAAAACATTTTCCAGTCTTAATTATCTCCATGTTGTATCCAAACATTATCAGCAAAGGTGGGAGTCTCTTTTTCACAATACTAATACAAAAAATCAAACCTAGGCAACAGGTTAGAGAAAGTTCCTTCATATGAAATGAAAATACCATTACATGCTGACAAAAATTCTGCCACAGTAGGTCAAGAAGTCTTTTATTTACTGTGAAAAATGGAATCATTCTAAGATCCAAACTATCTTCTCCAATAGCTAAATATCCCCTGTTTTTCTGCAATTGCTATCAGAGAAGGATACACAATTTTTCATCTTCCAAATACAAAGACAATCATGACAGAAGTTGAAAATGCTTTAAGAAGCAAACAGCGTGGTACCGTATTCTAAAGATATCTCTGAAACAATATTGTTGGACTCAGTGATGTTTAATAATGTTCATATTTTTTTTATTGAATAAAGCAGCTTTGAAGCTTATCAGGCACTGCCCAACAAAATATTTAGTCAAAAAAAAATACTAACTCTTAAAACTTTGAGCTAGTAGCTCAGTATTCTATACAAAGAAACTTGTAGAATATGTCATAGTTTTAATTCTGAAGCCAGCTGTTGCTGGTTTTCTGTACATTAAAAAAAAAAAGAAAAAAAACCCCAAACACAAAAAACCCCAAACAAACAAACAAACCCAACACAAAAAAAACAAACAAAAAAACAAACAACAAAATGAGTAACAAAAAATCATCAGGAAATATATTCAGGCAAAAGAACAAAAGGAAAAAGAGGACAGGGAAGCAAGAAAGAGAACCAAGCTTAACCTGTAGATATGCTTGAGAAAAGACTACAGCCTAAAGAAAATTCAGTATTGCATAGCATGATCTAAGAATTTAGCTCTCAGCAAACAGAAAAGGGAAAAGAGATGCAGTTTGGTATTGATAGTTTCCATCCATGATAGTTAGTCATCCAATACTATGTACATAATTATATATTGTATGCCATTGAAAGTCCCGTTTTCTTCAGTTTTGTATTCTTAAAACATCTAAACAAAACACTTCCTGGCACTTTGCTATTACAATTACTTGGAACAACATACTATAATTGAAGTCCTTTTAAAGTGTCCCTAGAAATGAAAGTGCCATTCTGCTACATATCATTCACCAGAAACCAAAACATCCACAACGCTGTGTGTCTGGATCCACTGAGTGCAGCAACACTAAATCCAAGCCAGGCTGTGACCATGAAAATTCCACTAATCAAATGACAAAGACCTCTTATACCTTGTGTCTGGAGAATCCAATGTTCTAGCTGGTAAAGCTTCAGAAGTGGTCGTAAACAAGCACCAAGCTTAAAGGCCTCTATGTCCCTGCAGGGAGATCAGGTTTGGATTTCTCTCTCTTGTGTTTTTCTTTTCTTAATTAAAAAAAAAGCACTTCAGATTAGAAACATACATTCACAGCTTAGTACTGTGATTTCTCCCACTGCAGTTGTGAAAGAAAGCTCTAGTCCCATCTGAAGACAGACAGCTTTGATACTGCAGCTCAAATTCTTGAGTAAGGCTGAAAGGAGCCTTTTCTCTCCAGAGGCCTCGATGTTGTCAAATCTTTTCTACAGAAAAAACCCAAACAACCCAGAGTATTAAGATCTTCATCGCCTCTGCTGTGCATATACTGGGTAGGCTAGTGTGACATTGAGAGAGTCATTGTGCTGCACAAGTGATGTGTGTTGATAATGTAGCACCAGTTCTTTGAGTGAGCTGTACAAGTTATACGGCTCGGCAAATCCGTATCCAGTAGGTGTTTTATTTATCACACAGTGCTTTACTTCTCCATCCACCCTAAAGAGGAAAAAAAATAATCAGAAAACAAATGTTTTTTGGTTTGTCAGTAAAGTTAAACTAGAAAATAAGGTACTGGCAATAAATTTTAAGATGCTAGTCAGTACATAAAATTCCTGTATTCTGTGGTAGGATAATGGTAAAAGCCTAGGTTTAACCCAAATTCCCAGATGTTGTGTTAGCTTAGAGAGGGAGGAGACAGGCAGGATTTATCAGCTGCACAGAAAGGAATGCATCCATGCTTTGGTTTCCCTTCTTTTGCATGAGGCTCATCTGTGGGAGTTGCACAGGTTTGAGCTGTGAAAGAAATGGAGCAGCAATAAAGATGGCCTCAGGACTTGCTAGTGAGCTGCTGAGCCCAAAGGTCTAGTGGGATCCAAGCATATTCAAATTGTCTATGTGTCCCCATCTCATGGTAGGTGCCTCAAATGTTGGTTACATCATTCACAAATTAGGGTACGTACACAACAGAGCAGGCATAGCAGCCTTGTTTGCTGCTCTCTCGAACAAGGAATGTTCCATCTCGTTTTCCCCGCAGCAGATTTTCAGCTTGGCTTCTATTGATATTTCCCACATTCCATGTTCTCTCATCATGATGAGGCAAGTCCTCATCATCTTCTACCATAGAGTATTGGCTGTTGAAACAGGACAAAATGTGTTTGTGAAACAAACAGCAGAGCAAAATCCATGAATTAAGTAGTCCCCATTTCATACTACTTTAAAAAAAAAAAGTCAGTGGTTACTAGAATATCTTCCTGGTAAAATTACGGATGTAAACCAACTAAACCACTGTTCAAACCACTGCATAAAAATAAAATATAAATTCTGGCTCTTGCTTCCTTTAAAAACACTCATGTAAATCTTAGGAAGTATATAAAAGGATGCTGTGTTACATTTCAGGATCTGCTGCAAGTTTGCCAGTACGGCTACTATGGCTAACTGTTTTGGTAAATAGCAAGCCCAACAAAATCAATCCCCTCTGAGTCAGCTTTATTTCCAAAGATCAGAACATTTGGTCAGAAGTGAAAAATCATGGAATGTATCAACAACAGCTGCTGCTTGGGAAAGCTATGAGCAGTTGCACAGGTAGACAGATTGATTATTTATATAGGAGATGGCTTTGTGGAAAGGGTGGAAGAGTAGAGTGCTATCTCTCAACTTATTACTAGACTATGACAAGAGCATATAATATAGGGCCTTCTCTACCAAAACAGCCAACTACAAACATGATTTGGATTTATAAAGAACCCTCTGAGGTAAAGCCCACCATGAAAGATGTCTCTGGTTCAGTTTTGTGGACAATCACCTTGATATTCTGCAGTCCCAGAGCTCCCCACTCCCCCAGCAGCCTGCACTGGTGTGCCTTGCCTCTCCTGCTCAGCTTGCAATCATTCTGTGCTTGGCTAAGGTATTATTATAGTTTTTTAATCAGTTTTCTTTGATCTAAGAAAACATGACTTCTCACTCATCTTCAGTTCTGTCTTTCTGAAGATTCTCAAAGTAGTCTACACAAACTCTCACATAAGAATGAACTTTTGTTTCAGATGACAAGAAGGTCCCTAGAGAGACCTATACTCTTTCTAGGCCTCTTATCCCATTGTATACTCTTTTGTCACGCATGACATTCAAATGCATTCAGCAATGGCTCTACTTGCAAACAGAGCATACAGACAAGAGTTTCCTGTTTTACCTGCTGCTCAAAGTAAAATATTGATATTTCACTGCATTACAACTTTAGGAAGAAAGTAATAATTTGAAAGTTTCATTTTCCAGCAGAAACCTGAGCACTTACCAGACTCACTGGCAAGGAGAGTCATAGAGTGAGATGAAAGGAAGGTTTTCTTTAAACAGTTACACTTACTGTTTAAATGTTACACTAAAACCATGGCCTGGCATTGTTCTTTGTCTACTGTTTAAAGTGATGGGAATACCACTGGAAACAGGTGCCTACATATACTCCATCATATCATCTTTGAGCCGTGGAAAGACTGAGTAAAAAATATGGCTTTAAAACATGTATACCATTTTTATCCCCTGCTTCTACCAGTACAGCCAGAGCAGAGATGCACAATTTCCAGCATAACAGTAGGAGATTCAATAAACCACGACAAAATAAAACAGATGTGGACAAGGCTAGAATGTAATCAACTGAAGAGTCATTGTCAGTCTGCTGCTTTTGCTATGTGTTCAGCCAGGCATTGTGAAAGGCATGCACAAGAAACTATACAGGCAGAAAATGTTGATATGAATATTACTCAAGACAACTTTTTTTTTCTAATTTTTCTACTTGTTCATTCTTCACTGTTACTATACTTCTGATATTATTTTGTGGACTGCTTTTGTTTAAATTTGGTCTACATTCACACCACCTAGATGCTTTTTGCTTTTTTCTCAGGAATGAAGTGAAACATACTCATTAGCCAAGCACCTGTCAGAACCTATAGTAAACTGAATTGCTTGAAATGTCAGAATACTATCCTGCCATTTCCCAAAAAAATTAATTAGACCACAAAACCAGAGAAGGACCACTCTTCAGTTTATACAGTTTTATCACATCCAATAGCAATGTGATACACTAATGTGGGTAACTATACTAGATAGCGCCATGATACCAATGTTTGAAGGCTGGAAAAAGCCTTCAAGCTGACCCCATGGCTCAGAGACCTTCTAACAATTTATCCATCCATATGGCATCTCTATAAGACACTAACACCTTATGACCTTTATTTTTCTGGTAAGAATAAAGACACAGGTTACACTACAGTGCTTTGCTATAGTAACTTGATTATGTACTTCCCTGAATAATGAAGAGTACGGTGCGAGACAGAATCCTTTCTAATACTTGCATTATACAGGCCTGCCATGTTTTAACAGTATGCACTGTTACAGGAGACCTAGGCTTAAGATTTCCGCTTTGTGGTTCAGGAATTAAATACGCTTAATCTCACTTTAACATAAGACGATTTGGAATACCAGAAACACTTAAATCTTTTAATACTCACTCTTCTGTATTTTCATTTCCAAGCCATTCATTCAACTTCTTTTGACGAACACCTTTTTGAGTCAGCCACCTGGTCAGTAATTGCAAATAAAATTATTTATTTTTTTGTCAGAGAAGTTGTATACCAATTAAAAAAACCACTTAAAAAACCTCTATTAATTAATAATGATACTCACATTAAGTACTGATCTCTCGTCTTCCTCAGCTGTATGAGGTCTGGCTTAATGCTGTTCATACGCTTGTCTATCTCTCTATACTCAGCCGCTTGCTTCTTCAAATCCTCTTCTAATCTGCGTCTGCTGTCCACGATTTCACTGATTCGAGACTTCAGTTTTTCATAGTTGTGCATGATTCTGAATGGAATAACATGACTGATTACACTCTGGTACCTTATTCATAACTTTATAATCTGCTATTCAATGGTGCAGACACTTAAGAAAACAGATTATTTCTCTAGATGCAGTTATACATTTTGCAAAAGAAGCTTCTTTTGCTTCAAATGGGGTATATGTGAAATGAACAACTGATGAACAACTACAAACTTGTCATCTTGCAGATCTATACTTAGCACTGTTTCTTTCTTCAAAGTCATACAAGTTGAAATGCAAATACAAATACTGACCTTTGTATTTCTTTTTCATTTCCTTCCCGTTTAAATTTTTCAATGTATTCCTTACTGTATCTTTCTTGTGTCTGGCACTGCTCTTCAAATATTTTTATTGTTTCATTAAATGCTTCAATAGCTGTTCTTTTCATTTGAATTTCCTGAAAATAAAATATTTTTTATTACAGTTGTTATTAAGACAGAGGGGATGATTTATTGGTTGCATCACAGAAACACTTCAGTATACTGTAAAAGAAGACTTCAATATCCCTTTTCCAGCATGTATTCTGTTTGCAGAGCCTTGTAACACAGAAAGAACAGACCTGTGCAAAAGGCTACCATGATGGGTTTTTTGAAGAAAGAAAAACTGCTAGACAAAGAGCTACCTACAATTTTTTTTCCATATAACTATATTTAATTTGTGATGATTAGAGCCTTATGGCAAGGCACTTTACCCTTTGCACAAACTAATGTCTTTAGAGGCACATCTGGGTTTCTGAAATAAGAGTAAGGTACTTGCCTGGACAGGTCTCAAGATGTCATCTAATCCATCCTCCTGCCTCTACATAGCTAATCAATAGTCAAGTCTTTTAAAAAAATTTAAAAATGTTCAAGTTGCCTGCACTTCTTCACCATTCTTCAATTATTTTTTAGGCATATTTCCTGCACATTTTACAAAGCAGTCTTGATTCTGGGTCTGTAAAACTGCATTAATTCATTGGAACTTCAAGACTTGGCTAATAATTGATTTAAATTGAAAGAAGGACAGAGGCAGCTTTTCTTTCCTTCACTGTATCAACACATCATCTCTACTCTGTGCAGGTGAAACCATACTCTTCAAAAACTGGTAATAAAATGCAATGTTTCCCTGCAAATGTGTGTTGAGAACTGTAACTCAGAACTTGATGAGGTCAGTAGTCAGAACTGCTTGTATATTAGGACAGTTCTGTGCCTGTTTTGAATGCACGTGTCAGAGCATGGGTTACGTTACAGGTGGTTACTTTTCAGACACCAATAAGCAAATCTACTTATTGAGTGAGTGCATCAGGCATGTTTCCTCTTTCAGGCAATGGTAGTGGTGGCAGAAGGGAGGAGGATGAGGATGGAGGAAGATAGCAGCATGAATTTACAATAACATTCTAAATCTACAGAAGTCTTCCACTCTTCCTTTGGTTTCAAATCCAGCTCACCTGTGATGTTCTTGTGTAGTCTTCATACAGTCTGTCATATTCTCGGCTTTTTTCTTGGAATTGGGTATTATATTCATGTAATTTCTTTCCCACTGCTTCAATGCTATCCTCTTTTACAACTTGATCCTGGAATGGCAAACAGATGAAAAGATATTTCATTAAGAAACAATTATATTGCATACATTCTCAGGATAGAACTGCAAAAAAATGCCTAGACAGTTACATGGAAATGTGACTCCTCTTTCATAAGCATGGAGATATAACATACTATGTGCATAATATGCAAATGAGAAAAAAATGACAAAAAGCAACTTCGCATTGCAAGTGTTCAGAAATTATATATTTAATCATAATGAGTGGAATATTTATTAACATAAGTTTATTTCTTAATAATGTATCTGTAGTATTTAAAGTTTTAATTATTTGTATGTAAACTGTGGAGTTGGCTGCAAACAAAAATATGAATTTTTTATACCCATTTCATTTTTTTCAAGTCCTAACAGAGCTGAAGTTCTTAATGGTAAATGACTCCCCAGTCTGCAGTAATTTCTATGTATTTAAGTGAAACACAAAGAAAACTTTTGAAATTACCTGCTGGTACTTAGATACTGGATACAATAATTTTACATCCAGTTTAGGATTGTACTGGGCTAGAGATTCATTCCGGTAGTGGTTTATTAGCTCAACCACAGAGTTGAAAGTTAATGGGTCAGAAAAGCCGTATTTTCCATCTCGATGAAAGATTTTGATTAATTTGTTATTTCCTCCTTTCCTGCAAATAAAGTTTGTTGAAAAGTTAGGCATATTTCAAGCACTACTTCCCAAATAACACTGTATTTTAAAAGCAGTATTGCATTTACTGTCAAGTATTACAGACCTACTATAATTAATCTTACCTTAGCGTAAGTGTGTAGTCCCCATGCATTTTGGTTGAAGCATCTCGTACCAAAAAGGTACCATCAGCAGTGTCTCGGAGCTTCTCATTTACTTCTTCTCTAAAATGAAAGCAAAAGTAAGCCATCATTTCAGCTACTTCTCACTCATTTATCATCTCACTGAGCCTTAAAATCTTCTGGTTTTGAATTTGTGGGTTTTAGAAATCTTCTTGATCTCCATATTAATAAATACAGTTACTTAACAGCTTATTTAACATTGCAGGAGAACAACTGTGATATAAAAATGGTATATTCTGTGTCCTCTCACTGCTGGACAAAATTATATTCACGCAAAGGTCTTTCTGCTTGTTCATACAAACCTACACAATTGGAGCAGCCAGTGCTAGTCTAGCATACCTATATATAGTACAGTTAAAAATGTTGCTAATATATGGCACTTGTTAGTCTGGCTTGTTAACTGCTGTTCCTACAGTTGAGGTTCTGAATTAAAGACATGAAGAAAATGCTTACTTTGTGCTGTCCTGTCATGCTAGCATTACATATACTGTATCTTAAAGTAATAGATCATTTCACATACTACATTCTATGTGACTGCCAGTAACTTTCTAGTCATGTTTGGATTAAAATCAACTGTAATACATTTGTTTTGGAAAATATCCTAAAATTGGCTCTTAGAACTGTAATTTTTCGATACAGAAGCATAATACATATACACAAAATAGCATAGCAAGAACATATGAAATACATGTATTGAGCTTATTTACCTTGAGATATCTCCCCAGTACCATTCAGCATCTTGTAATGCCATGTTGTTATTCATGCTGTTGTTAGTTACACTATTAGGTTTTGGTGGCTTAGGAGGCAGTGCTGCGAATGAAAGGAAAATAAAAAGTTAATTATAACTCACTGGAAATCTCACTATATATTACTTGAAATTACACATTATTACATGAATGAGGGGGAAAAAAAGGAAAGAAAGTCACAAAGTAGTGTTTTCTGCTACTAACAATCTTTAAAAGACATTGGAGGAATTAAGATATTTTACTGAAAACAATACAAGTCCACAATAAAGATGTACTGTTTCAAAAGAAGTGTGTTGCTTTTGCAGTAATATATTTTAAGAAAAGTATAACATCATTCATTCTCTCCCTGTGAAGAAAGCACTTGAGAAAAAAAAATAACCTGAAGTTTGCTTCTACCTTCTTTCACTATGGTCAGGTGAATATAAATAATAAAGCACTTAAAACTGCTTCTTTTTTTCCTCTTATGCAATGACCTTAGAGGAATGTTGCTGATTCCTCACCTAGAACCTGAATAATAAAAGATGCAAACCCACAGCAATAATGTATACTTAAAGAAGAATTGGGGTTTTGTCATCCTCAGCATTCTGCGTGATGATTTGCCAAAACCAACACTTCAAGAAACCCATCTGTGACCCAAATATCCCTAAAGTTAATCTTAGTATTCTACCGAGTAAATTGTGTTCCAAATGCTAGGACTGATTAAAAACCACATCCCCCTCTTCTCAATGTCAAAGCTGCACACATATACCAGTGAGTGCCAGAGAAGATACTGCAGCACTCCTGACTTAGTAGCAAGGGGAGCTACATTGGAATCAGGATTAAAAATCAACCCAGCTCTTTCAGTTTTCCAGTAAGTACATCATTCCTTACAGACATCCCTGTCCTGTGTACTATGACCAGCTACCAAAAACGATACTTTTAAAGTTACAATGTACATCAATATAGCATAGTATGTTATATGATATAAAAAATATCTAAAATCAGGTCTTTAATTAATATTGCTAGATTTTAAAGTTGGGTTTTTTCCCTCAAACAAAACAATGATTTGCAGTCACCATTTGAGGAAATAGCACTGTTACCACAGCATCTCCTTTTAATTACAGTGTGATTAATAGAACAGAGATAGCAAAAAATAGTAACAGAAATACAAAATTTTTAGGATACAACAGCAGAACTAGATCTGCCTCTGACAGAATAAAATCAAAAGAGAATCAGGTAAATTCAGTAAAAATTATGTAAGCAGACAGGTATTTCTACAGGTTAAGATTCTACGTACATGCACTAAACCAAAATTTAATTTTAATTTATGAAAAAATAAAAAAAACCCAACTATTTATATTAATAACAAAGTAAAGAAATCCTACATATCCACTAAAAATTTTTCAGCACTACTGTAAAGACCAAAATGAATTAAGTATTCCATAGTAAGGCAGTTTTACCTGGTGGATCCATTTCTATGTAAAACATCAAGTCTGTGCCACAATTTATATCTGTCTTAGGATATTCTATATCCAGTTCTTCCATATTCCAGACAGTATTGTACATTTGTATAAGTTTCAGTGAGTGAGCTCAGATTCAAGAAAAGAGTCAGGCTCTCTTTGTAATGGTGTCTTGGAATTCATTTTAAAACCTATAAGGGGCTGCACTGTAACCTATTACATCATAATCTTCAGCCAATCATGTCAAAATAATGTCACCAGACCACTCCTGTTTCCTCATTTTGTTCTACATTAATCTTAAGACAATTTTCAGTTTCAGAAAGAATGTACATTTAGCAGAACTGCAATATAAACCTGGTATTAAAAAGAAAAGGAGCAACTGGGCTCTCCTTGCCCCTGTTCCTGTCTCATTTTCCTAACTTTACAGCATGGTACAGTCCAGTCGTGGCAGGATGACAAAAGGCTGATATGCTGCAGCACGTAGCTCTTACACACAGGCGCACACAACACATGCACATTCACACACAGCTCCCTTTAGAAGTAGGTCGGTCACGTCTCAGCTGCACTCTCCTGCTTAAATGCCTGAAGTTTACCATTCAAAAAGCTTTAAAAGGCTTCTGGACTTTTTGCACATATTAAAGATGCAGAAGTGAAATGAGCATGACTCTGTGTGTATGTGTATTACACGTTCAGTTTACACATACATACAGAGGCATATGGATTGCCACATAATGAAGCATGGATTATGTTTTTAAATTGTGCAGATTTCTATTATATTTATGGACATTCAGGTCTGACATACTGGATATTATTATACAAAATGTGCTAAGTGCAGAGATATCTGCCCCCCCATAATTTTGTAATAAAATACAATTCTGATTGACCTAGACTATCTCCTTTTTTTAATCTAAACCCCAGATATTGTAATCTTACATTCAGTGGACTTGCATAAATCATGGAAGAAAGTCAAAACTATGCAAGATCTTGAGAAATGACTTTGCTGAACATAAAAAGCCAGTCTGTCAGGATACAAGATTTAGTCTGCCTTTTCACACTGTTTCTCTACCCTGTTCTCATTGAGATATTTATCAAGTTAATTGATTTTAAAGGCAAGAGTCCCTTGTCAGTGTCTCATTCCTCACTTGACTTTATGTCACCAGTGTCCTCCTACCATTTAGAAATCTTCCTTCTTAACCCCCCCCACCACAGACTATAACTCTCTCAGACCTCTTGAAGAAACATGCACAGAATAGACTATTAATTCCAAAGCAGCATGCTATGTAAAACAATGTGAATGCTTCATACTCGCTATAATCTATGGGGGCAGAAAACCAGATACCAAAAATAACCACAACAAAGAGTAGCTGTAGCAACTATCTGTGCCTACATCATAAGAAAGCCTGGTGCAGCTGAAATATGCTCTATCTCACAAATACTCATTAAAAAAAATTAACACACTTCATATCCTTCCCAAATATTTCACACGTATCTACACCCCTCTGTGCCACTCAGCAGCTTACCCCTTTCAGACAAGCATCAACATACAAGAACATGTCTGGAGTACCAACAGCTACAAAAAAATGCATGATAGCTTGCTTTTTATACATTAACAACCTTAAATTCATTCTGAAGTAGACTCCCCTCCCTGTTTAGGTAGACATGCTTTAAAGATTCTTTTCATTTCCAAAATGAAATAGGATACTTAGAATCACCCCAGACACAAGCCCAAACACTGAACTTGGAGTGTTAGCCCACCTGCTACCCAAACAGTTGAGTTACCAAGGTAATTATTTAAATCAAGTCATAAAGATTTCCTACAATGACTACACTGCTGCATTTAGATCTCATGTGGGATCAGTAGAATATTTTATTCCTCTGAATAAAGGCTTTCAGGAAGTTACTTCTCCAGGGTTTCACTGGTGGCCAAATTTTGGACTGCCCACACTTGTATAATCAGATTAGTGCTCAGCTCAGACCCACCTAGCTTCAGGCAAGAAAAGACAGAAGGCAGACAGGCAATTCCCCGTTCTCTAGATAACCTGGAGAGGTACTCAGATACCTCACTTTCTTTGATGTATCTTAAGACCATGAAAGCTCTACCTGGTAATCAGTTATAGTACAGTACTTCCACGAGGTGATGAAGAAAACACACAAAGAAATTCAAAATCACTTACTTTGTAAATTATGCATCACAAACGCTTGCCCTTGTAATACAGCCTGAAAATACAATCCAATAACCTGAAAAGTGATTTGGTTTCCTCTTACAAAAATCTTCTTTAAAAAATACCCACAAAACCTCCTTTTACTAGGAAGCTTCTCCGAAGCAATGAAGGAAAAAAAATTCTGGAAAAAGGCTGCTCTGCCAATGTTCCATAAAAATCTCTAAAAGAGCTGTAACATGCAATGAGAAAATCCAAGCCTTCTCTCTCAACTGCTCAGAGCTCTGTGCTGTGCAGGAGGTATCCACTTACTCTGGTTCATCATTAAAAAGTGAACCTGACTTTAGTACTGTGGAAAGAAAAAAAAAAAAAAAAAGAAACCACCACCCTCAGTAGCTCGCACGTCTCTCGCTGATAAAGATCTCAGTTTCATGATTAACTTGGGCAGGTTCAAATATTTGCTGAGCCAGGGATTTCAGGTGGGGGAGGAGGGGGGGGGCAAATTCAAAGTAAAAGTTGTCATCAGCTAACAAGTGGCCAATGCATAGCTAACTTTCTCATTTTAGCTAAGTAAATGAGAAGACCATTGTAAGAGGTCTTAAAATAGTCTCTGTCACTGGCTGCTGAGTGCAGTCTTCAAGTTGATAAAATTGCCATGAACAGCCAAATGCAGGAAGTGGCTTAATAACACTGCTGGAAAAAAAAGCAAAATAAAAATCTTTCTTGAAAAGAGCTGCATCTCTCAGGACAGCCCTGTGCAAGCAGAATAGCCTGCTTGCAAGCACAGCATCACTTCTTACACACTCATGCTGTATCACAAATACAGGTGCTGCTTGAAGACCCCTGGTGTGATGCTGTGAGGCATTTTATTCATTCCCTATAAACTGAAAATAGTAGAAAAAACACCTGCCCGTGTCCCTGGTGTTTTGCAGTACCTCAGGGTTGTTCATTTCTCGGGCAGGCAGGCATGAAAAGGGACTGCATAGAGAGGGAGCAGTTTGGTAAAGTTTTTTTCTTGCCTTAGTGTTTGGTGGAGATCAGACTGGCTAAAGAACAGAGCAGCAACTGAAGAACCCACCCCCCTTTGCCTGCAGAAGTTAACATCTCTGCCAGCCACACTTTTACAAGGAAATAAATTCAAAGTGAAAAGAGAAGCAGACCACAAGATTTAGTTCATAGAAAGAAGAGCAGAGCATTAATATTTTCCTCACTCCTGTTGGAAGCTGCATCCCTTGAGATTTGCTTATGCTCCTCAAGGCAGTCAAATGTTCTTGTAAAGTGTTCACCTCCTGAATACTTCACCTACCAAAATTCTCATATCCTACAAAATACCACTTACACCTAATAATGAAACTCCAAATATCTGCACTACATTTTTGATGTTTTATATGATGTTGATTGATTAGCTTCACCCATCACAACTCCCTACTTTTCTCATTTTAGCCATTGCCTGCTTGAACGATTGTCAGTTCTGTATATAATTTAATGCAGCACAATCATAAATGTACAGCATACTTCAAATGCAGATAGTAACCTGTGTTTCTGCACTAATCAAACTCCTGACAGCAACCACAGTGCCTCCTGTTTACTCTTAAAATCACAGAAGGGGTTGATAACACTTCTTGATAACACTATAGGGAGACAATACACAACAAGCGTACTTTCAAAGAAGAGAAGACAACCCAAACCTGGTTCACTGAATTGTTTATAGTTTTAAAAAGAAGAGGTACCAACACAGAGATAAAAGACAAGGCTTTTTCCCAAGTAAATTTTATTTTATTCTTTTTGTATTCCAGTGCCTTGTGCAAAAATTAGTTCCTAATCATTCTACAGAAAGGAATCAAGTGTCTTGTCAAAAAACCATATGGGCATGCACACAGTTGCATTGTCACACAATTGCTCTATCTTAATACTTATTAAATGTAAATTTACATTTAAAAACCTTGAGTGGTGTCAACTGAATCTATTGATTTGTATTTGCAGAAATCCATTGGCCTACTATGTTTTTTGCAGTCATACCTGGTGTTCTTCTATCTATAAAGCTTTTTTCCTCCCCATCCCCCACAAAAAATGATGTATGAAGGACGTATAGGCTTGCTGTGTGTTACCAATCAGTACAAAATTTCAGTAATGTCATACATGTTGTTTCAGTTTTACCAAATATATTCAGGTGGGTATTGAGAAATATAAAGCATAGGCTACTATCAAAACCAAGAATACAGCAGCATTCCTAAGTATGGTGATTAATAAAGCATTTTGCTGTCCTCTGAAGCAGGTACAAAGCCTGAGTTTATTAGCTTAGAAGGGGAGCCCTCTGCCGGGTGATGGGCGGACGCGCAACATCCCTCTGCAGCACAAGGTCTCCCCGAGACAGACTGCCTCCTGAAACCCCGAACTACTCCCCGCGCTGCGCACAGTCCAGCACAGCCCATGATGGGATGCACGAAAGTCCTGACAAGGGACAGTGTTCCTACAATATTTTTTCTGTGCCTAAGACAAAACCAACAGGACTATGGGCTGAGCCTGACCACCACAGAGCTCTGTGTTGGATTCCAGGAGGAAGGAACAAGGCCGGCCTTCACACCCCCTGGTGCTGGCTGCCATGCTAGTATGCTTGCTAATATTTTGTGTGGCTAAAAGCAAAGTGTCTATTGCCCGGACTCTTAACCCATCCCCAGTATCTGAGCAGTTACATGAAAGGCAGTCTCATTACCTTACTTACAGCTATGACCCTGTGAGAGTAAACCCTGTATCTTCATGCTTAAAATTGCAATATTTCACAGCTTGAGCTATGATTTACAGTGTTATTTACAAGCCTGGGAAACAGGAATAAACTAGGATAGACAGTCTAGATGGAGCAGCTCAGCTTGAGTTAGTGCATAGGCCATTAGAGGCTTCAACCCATAGATACAGCACAGCAGCTCCTTTTGGGAGCTGTGGTAGCTCTCCCTCTGCTCCTGACCAGCCTTTCTGCCTGCAGAGCCATGTTCCTTCACTCTCCAACCATGCCCAGTTCCTCTTTGCCTTTCTGTGATATGAAACACATTAATTTCACACACCCAAAGCCACTCCACACTTTTTAACACTCCCCGACTCTAAAAAGACCCCCATCTCCCTCACTTCACCGTGAAAACCACTTCCAAGCTCTCCCATCACCCCACCACCCTACGTATGGCCTGCCTTCACAGACACCAGCTCCAAATCGACTGCACTGCACAGGGTACCAATCAGGCCCCATGGACAACTCAGACTGGCATCCAAGACCGGCCTCCTTCAGACAGAAAAGCCAGGAGCCTTTATGATCCACAAAAATGAACTGAAAAAAACAATCCAGTCTTCTATAGCTGCAAATATAGCCTATTTTTCAATATTTACCTCTTAAAGCACACAGGCCTTCACATCTCTGTATGATGTATGAGATTCTGTGAGACATAAGCAGCACTGTTAGCTAGTATCTGTTACAATTAAGATATTTTCTTTGAATGGTATAATTTTGAATAGCATATTTAGCAATATGAACTTTTTTTCTGAGTGTTAAATCAGCATTATTCTTTAAAGCATGTGTGGCTGGCTGTTCATTAAACTGGGGTGTTAAAATGGGATGCTACATTACCTAGCTTGCCCACCATCTTTCAGCTATGCTTATGATAAACTTGAAGAACAAGAGAGAAATCAGAAAATGGATCTGGTTACTAATTATTCAAAACACTAACCATTTATCCAATCTTACTTTCTCTGCAACATTATTTTGTCTTCACCTAGTACACACATAGGCAGAACAGGTACTTCAACTTTGGTACTTTAACTTTTGCTGAAGGCTAAGAACTATTCCAATTCACAAAATTAAATGCATCATTTGCTGTTGAACACTGACAACAGGGAAAAAAATCAGCCTGAAGTTGTCCTGTAATGAACAAAAATCAAGCAATAGCTTAGGAGTAACTCCAGTTTTTGCATTATCTGTGCAAAGCATCACTCTAGCTGTAAGATGTCCAATTAAAGATACCCAAATTTAAGACACTAATTTTAAGATATATATAAGGTCCAACTGCATACTTTCTATTGCTTTGAGTCAAGAAAGATAACTAGTGGGTGATGTGATAAGAAAAAACCCCACAGTTGTGCAAATATTTCCTTCTATTAAGTTATCTCCAACACGACACTGCATAATATACCAATAAAACTTCATGCACAGATCATTTTAGACAGAGTGTTTTCATCCAGGCTTGAGAGTAACAGAAGTAGAAGCTATCACTCTAGCCTGTGAAAAATAGAAGAAACCAGACAGGATTGGCTTCCGGGTTACCACTTAGTTGTCATTCTATTATTTTCAACAAGATTCTTTCTACTTAAAACCTCTTAACTTCTGCACTTCTAAAATTCTATTACAGATTGTAATTCTCAGACCACTTATATGACAAGTAAGTTATCTCTTCCGGGAATCTTCCTTTAACTACAGTGTCTCTAACCAATTTTTATGGAAACTCGAGCCACTACAAACAATAACCTTGAGGATGGTAATTTTGAAAGATACATCTTAGAGTCTTCTATGAGGACTCTAAAAACAAGAGCATTTCAAATGATCGGTCACTGAGTAATTTTGGTGTGAAAACCAGACTTGTGTTCTAATCCTGTGAACTTCTGTAACATTCTATCAGGACTCAACTTTTGAAAATTGTTCCAAGTGTTTTACAGAACTAAGAGCAGTGGATAGCTAACCACAGAACTACAAAGCTTGAAAAATTGTATCTGAGGGTTTTTTTCAGCTTAGTAGATGTGCAAATGTTCTACTAAGAGTCAAACCCCATAAATCTGATGGATAGAGCCACATCTTTCAAGCGCCCTAATGATACTCTCAGGAGTCCTCTTCAGTAGTTCTAACACCAACATCTTTCACTTTTATACTTCCCTCACATGAAGCAACTCAGGAAGATATGCAACCAAGTGATCTCTTAAGTGCAACTTAAGAAACTCATCACTTTGAAACTCAAGAAACTCTCACTGCTGACCTTACCTTTGTAACCTCACAACCATTCCCTCTAGCTATATAAATGTATATACTCTAAGACAGTTGCAAATGTGTAATTTAAAAAATGCTACCTGCAAGCTCCTGAGAAGTACAGAGAATTCAACAATGTATTTTGCCTTTTCAGGCTTGTAGCAGGTAACAAAGACAAGAATTCTTTAACAATTAGCAGTTATTTGTTGATTCTTAGTAAAACAGGACAATTAGTCATACAAGTTTGGCCTCTCCTGGTCGTTATCAAGCATGAAGAAAAAAAATACACAGTGGTTCTGGAAATGCCTGCTTAACTATTTTGACAAAAATTGAATAAACAAAATAGGTATAAAGTAGCTGAAAACAGATGGATACAAAATATTAGGGAAAGGTTCCTAAATATTACAGCTAGCAAGGTTGAAAAAGCCTTCCATTTCACAGCAGTAGGAGCAAAAATCTTAGCCATTTTAAATTAGTCCTCAGCAGCTGAGGAAGGTGATTATACAATGCACCCACCTATAAACAGGAGAAATAAGGCATTTTACTGCTACCATGCTCTAGCTCTTCAAATCTTAAGCATCTCTACAAATCCTACTGCCATGAACTTTACATTGTACTTTGAACAGAGAGGCAGGAAAGCTACAGCCTGCCTAATTTTTTGTTCCCCATCACCCTATCTTTTTTTTTTTTTGGATATTCTCTGTTAACAAGCTGTAAAAGGATTTACTTTAAACTAACCTATGAAGTCTTGAGTTAAAAATTTCCTTTGTAAAGAGTCAGCAACTCTGCCTTCCTCCTATTAAATATCTGATTGAACTCTGGGGATTTTTATTTAAAAAAGAAATATGATAAGCATTTACTGTCCTTAGGTGGAATTTCATATTTAAGGAAACAACAGTATATAACTTTTAAAATTAAAAGTAGTTTTTACCTGGTACAGGCTGTCTCTCATTCCATTCACTTGTGATTAAAACCTCTAGGATTTTTATGTGATATTCAGTATTATCAGAGCTGAAAAAGATGGTGTAAGGAGTAAGAACTACAAAAAAAAAAGCCAATGTTTGTTAAAATTATAAGAAAAAAGGAAATGGGAAAAATTTACAGAAGTGTCCTCCATATTAGAAGGTCAGGAAATTAATTCATTGAACTTACCCTTATGTAAAACTAACCCATATGTACAGTACAAAATAGAATACAGATGACCCACATACCTTGCTATCTGAAATTTGAAAAGCAGAGGGCTGAAAATTTCAGCCAGAGACCTTGCATTGAGAAGATTTTTGCTAGAGGCTTGACAAACTCTGAGGAAATGTTTGAGCAAATACTGGAGTGTGAGCCAATACTGAGGAGGTAAATTTGGAGATCTGATGAGTTTCTTTAGCAACTGAGCATACTCTTCTGAGCTCTGAACTTCTGCAAGCAAACAGATAAAAGGCTCTTAATATCAGCACAGGAACATTCAACAAGTAAAATGAAACTACATATGACTCCTTTAGAAGCATCAGTTTTAGAGGAAAAAAAAAATTCTGTCCTTCATTAGTACAGTAAGACTTCTTTCACCTTTTGAAAAAAGTGTAATGGCTCAGGCAAGAGTAAAGAACAAGCATTTAAAAGTCAAATGGAAACAGATACGCATTTTGGTAAAAACCACAATGTGCTCACAGTGTACTGGTAGAAATCTGCCTTATGTTTAGTGTCACACATGACTGGGTAATTCTGAGATGCACTAGATAAGTCTCACAGGTGCTGTTGTGACTTTGAAGGTTACCAGTAATAATATCCTGTCCTGACATATATAAGAGACTATTTGGGTCCACATACTGAAAGCCTGTAACCTGTACTTGTTTGAAATGACCGCTGTAGATGGTGAATCTTACATGTATGTATTTCTCACTTCATAAGCTGCAACTTCCAACATACTGCTGAATGCCATGACCTCTATACATTTACTTTGTCAGCACTGATAAAAAGTTAAAAATTAGCTTTCTGCATACAGATAAGTTCTTGATTTTTCACCCCAGTTTTTCTATAATCATTCTTCTTACTAAAATGAAGAGAACTGTGTTATCCCATATATTTTCCATTATGCTTACCTAGATAGGTAACTAAATAATGCATGTCTACATCTGAATTGAAACAGTTTTTATTAAAAGTGGTGAAGGTATGTATGTTTTTCTGAAATGATGCCAGGTTGTGCAGGATCCTTCTTGTTCTGTGGGTGACAGCTAGACCACTGGCTATTCAGAATCCTAATAACAGCTTTTTTTGCCTGACATTTGAAATGATGTGATAATCATACCTTGAGCTACAGAAATCATGTCACTGTAAACAGCTGCTGGAATGATGGGATTTGGCAGATCCAGAAGATACCTCTTGAGAGCATCTGATAATGTGTGCACATCAAATGTCTCTAAATCCAGTGAAGAAGCATCTATTGGGAAAGAGCAACATACTTTTTAGACATCAGGAACTGGAAAAAAATACACAAACTCATGATATTATACCAGTCCAAAACTGCTAACTTCTATCTGGTTTATGGGGAACAAATTACAAGAAAGAGTGCAAGGTATCAAGAAACATTTCTGAGATGAAGAACACAACAGTGCTCAACAGCACGGCCAGGCCTTTGCATATGATGAACCAAATGGTTTCCACAGCTATGTGTGGCCTTCTGTCCCATACAGCACAGGGCTGAACTCAGAATAACAGTAGTTAGTGACTTTGCTGCATGTTGGCAATGCTATCGAACATCAGAATATTTTTAACAGCTGTCTGTTTTACCTGTAAATACTTTGTGTATGAAGTAAGTATTAATCAAGGGTTTGGGCAAATGCAGCTTCTCTACTGACAGCTACTTCTACTACAATTGTAAGTTTGATTAACAACTTGGGGCTCCAAATCTGTAAATATTCATGCGATTAAGTCAAAACAAATATACACATGTAGAACTTGGTGCTTGGTATGTTATGCAGCTGTTAGTATTTATCTTGTAAAACCCGATACCCTTCCAGGATGGTTATGACTTGGGCTAAGACTTGGGAGTGTCACATAAAGAACTACTTGTTAATGCTGGAGCAAGGAATATCAGCAGCATAAATAAAAATAGGAAAATACACAAATGGCTACTTAGTGCAAGCAAAATTAGGGTTCTTCCTAAAACAAGCTCTTGTGCAGTAAATTCCTAAACGTCTACAGAAAGATACATTTGGCACAAGAATTTAGAGGTATTAATGCTGACCAACTTTTTTAAGCTAGCCAAGTCCCTTGTAAATAACTGCTGAATCTATTTGGCCAGTTTGATCTAAATTTGACAGAGAGGTACAGGAATCAGATATGTCTACATACTTTTTGTATATATATATACATACAGATATGTCTACTCACACTGTAAAAAACGGGCAGCCAAGAGGGTACAGTGAGAAACTCAGTGCTACTCCACCTCATTTCTGGTTTCTCCAAAGGAAAGCTTTCAGTAGGAGCTCAATTTTATCACACACCAAGGAATTTGCATGAGAAAAAAAAATTTTGCTCACATGATAAAAAACTTGCACTGTGGGAGCTTGAATTACACAAAAGCAATTATGTGTCAAAATCATAGAATCATAGAATAGTTTGGGTTAGAAAGGACCTTAAGGTCGTCCAGCTCCAACCCCCCTGCCATGGACAGGGACACCTCACACTGTACCACATCACCCAAAGCTCTGTCCAAGCTGGCCTTGAACACAGCAGGGATGGAGCATTTACCAATTCTTTGGGCAACCCATTCCAGTACCTCACCATCCTCACAGTAAAAAACTTCTTCCTTATATCTGACCTGAACTTCTGTTTAAGTTTAAACCCATTAACCTTTGTCCTACAGTCCCTAATGAGGAGTCTTCTCCAGCATCCTTGTAAGCCCCCTTCAGATACTGGAAGGCTGCTATGAGGTCTCCACACAGCCATCTCTCCTCCAAGCTGAACAGCCCCAGCTTTGTCAGTCTCTCTTCATACAGGAGGTGCTCCAGTCCCCTGATCATCCTCGTGGCCCTCCTCTGGACTTGTTCCAACAGTTCCATGTCCTTTTTATGTTGAGGACACCAGAACTGCACACAATACGCCAAGTGGGGTCTCATGAGAGCAGAGTAGAGGGGCAGGACCACCTCTCTTGACCTGGTTGCCATGTTCCTTTTGATGCAGCCCAGGATATGGTTGGCTTTCTGGGTTGCAAGTGCACACTGAAGCTGGCTTGTGTTAAGTTTCTCATGTTAAGACCAACACCCCCAAGTCCTTCTCTGCAGGGTTGCTCTCAATCACTTCTCTGCCCAACCTGTAGCTTTGCCAGGGATTGCCACTGCCTGGATAGTACTGTATTGAAGCTAACGGGCTGTTACCAAGTTAATATGGTGAACATTTTATCCACAAGCAGAACAGCATGCTAATGCAGTTCACAACTTTGAGACCCAAGCCAACTCTGCACTCTGAATTAGTGCTCTGCTAATTCAAAGACAATAGGCAGAAGAGATGAGATCTGTCTTTATCCATGTATCTGGACACCCACACACTGTACCAGCTATGTCCTGGAAGATTCCGATGATATCTTAAAAAGAACCCGCAAAGATCCACTGTTATTAACAAGCAAAGTCGTGTTTCATTTTGCCAAATGTAATTACATTCTAAATAAAAACACATGAAAACATGTTCTTGATCTCAGGAGATAGATGAAGCTTCCATAAAGGTACACCTCAGTTTAGAGATTTAAAAAGGGATTCAGATAAATTAAGAGATACATCCATACTGGTGCCATAGAAAATCTGGATTTAATTGGACTGAGAAATTGTAATACTAAAAACACAGCTTGGGTTGCTAGCATTGCATGCACATCTCCTCTCCCTGCTTGCACTCATATACTTACTTCACTCCCACAACCATCAGGAGAGGATGTTCTTTTGATTTGAAGGAGCAGACAACTCTTATTACCAGCTGTTATTCATTTTGTTAATAATTGCAATTACTAAAAATAAAGAGAGCTAATTCACTGTTTGAATTTGCCTTCTTTGTGTCCCTTTAGCAACATGGCATATAACCAGTTTCATTTTGTACGTTTGGGCTTTCATCTGCAAGTGGAAGCTCACACCTGACACTGCGACCCAGCTTGCAAAGGTGTGGTCAAGCACTTCTACATCATCTCCTGATCTGTCATACTGTGACAGTGTTGCCATGCCAGTATAATCTGGCCTGAAGCATAAATAAAGAGTCCGAAAAAGAGAAGGAAATATATTTGTGAATGGGTGTAGGGTGTTAGTGATGTAGCCGCATTTTACTGCCCAAAACCTGAGAATCCAGCCTATTGCAGCAACATTAATTAAATTCTCTTTGCCTTTGAATATTCTCTCTGTAGCAGGCACGGAATGTGCAGCTATTGCCTCCCCACTTGCTGGACCAAAAAAATGCACAGAGAGAACTGTATGCAAACAAATGGACATTTGTTTTCAAAATAATAACCTGCAGCATTACAGGAATGGTGTATCTTGCTTCCAATAAAAGATTTTGGTTTTCTCTGTGCAGCTAGATTGTCAGTCCTTGAACAAGCAAGTGACCAAAAAACGATTAAAATAATTATTCTTAGAAAAAAAACATGCAGTGAAACCATGAAAAAAAGAAACCCTGTAAAACTGAAAAATGCTTCATGCTAAGTGTAAAAGTCAAAAATATTTTTTACTTATCTTTTTAATATTATATAATTCAGAGTAAGTACATGTACATAAGCAGAGTAAGGGAGCAAAGAAGAGAGAAACAGTCTGACCACAAATTCTGACTAGTGCTTTAAGGAAGAGAGCTATACTTACCACATTCAAGAATTTGTCTTAATTCTGCTGAGCTGCTTGAACCTTGTGCTCCATACAAAGTTGAGCACTCCAGACCTTCAAAACAAAATTGATGGGATACATTAATATTCCAGTGACTGTTGCCATGATACAACATATTCCTGTTTTCTTCAAATAAGTGCCTACAGCATAAATAGCAACATTCTCTCACTAGCGTCCATCTACCACATATGGAATGTGATTGATTTTAAGGCTGTAGGACACCTCTTTGTACATGCAAATTGCTGTCTGCAGGAAGAGCTGGCCAAGGAAAATCAGAGTTGCCAGCAGTCTCACATATTCTGTACAGCTCTCCACAGGCTGACTGCAGAAGGCCAAGACTAAGGGAAGAAAACAGCTTGCAGGGGAAACATCTGAACCAGATCTTCCTTAACACTCTGCATGCCTGCTGGAAACACCAGGTCTTTTAGTTGGGTAAGAAGTGAATAATCTGAGTCAGACCACCCCACAGGAATGGGACAAGGACATGACAAAAGTTCTGACACACCCTAATAGGTTCAAAGATTTAAATGAGGCTTCTATGTTACAAGCATGACTTCTGGAACCCTATGTAGACAACAGACACACATGGCCCCTTCTACAGGACAAGTAATTTTTGGTTATCCACAGAACCAAAGCCTCACTGTGTACATAAGGTGAGTGTCACGCCACTGGTATGAGAGATATATCTGATAATCCATCGGAATAGAATACACCAATACAGTGTTTTCATGTGAAAGATACTGTTACAACTTCCCTACTTCGCTGAAAATAATGAAGATAGTCCAAGTAGCCTCCACTGAGCAGAAACCTTAAATGAGATTATTCCATATCTGTTAAGCTGCATTAGAAGCTCTAGAAAGGGGAAATGCCAGCTCTGGATCTGGTTCTGCAATCTTGGCTCATGTAAGTAAAAAAAAATAATCTTGGTAAATTGTTCTTCAGCATACCTTTCTTCTCAATGGTCTCCACTATCTTGATAAGAATCGGTGGAGCAACATCAGGAGGTGCGAACTGTTCTGTAAGATCTGGAAGTGAAAAAGCTGTAAAAGAAAAAGAACAGATACAAGCCAAGTTACAGGTGAATGCAACTTCTGTTTAGGAAAGTCATGACACATAATGCAACCAGGTAATTTTTAAGAACAGAACAAACATCCCACTGGCCAAAAAAAGAACATTCCACAAATAATTAGAAAGCTGAATAAATATAATGACAATTGTATTTTATAATATATTCTTTTAGGGATCTCAATCAGTCCTAGAATCACTCTCCATATTGCCTAGGAAAAGAAAACATAATGAAAGTTTGCAGTCTATGTATGGGCAGAGATACAGTGCAAGGAAGGGAAGTCTTTTGGTCGGAAACATTTACATCAAGTGTGCACCAGATGAGGGAGCTAAACACATCACCATCTGGGAACTGCTGATCCCCTAGGTAAAAAAGACTTAAAAAGACCTGTATTTCACACTCTTACAAAAGTTCAGTAACTTCTGTCTCCTTTCAATTTCCAAGCATGCTACTATTAATAGTGTTGTGCTTCATGTGAAGCAAGAACTTTTTCTTTTACAATGACTGTTTAAGAATAAATAGCAGCATAATCAGAAAGGGACATTTTGCAGATTCAAACAAACCTGCACACAGATTTTATACAAAGTCAGCTTTCATGCAAGCCACTCACTTCACAGAGAGAATCCACTGCATAAAGGAATGTTCTGGCTTTGTGATGTGAGGGATGGTCTATCTCTCAATGCACTATTTTTGCCAAAAGAGTAATTCAAAAGTTTTAGAGCAGTCCTGTTTAACTCTTGGAAAGAAAAACTGTTTACATAAAGATATTATTAAACTACTGCCGGAAACATCTGGCATAGATTGATGGATTATGACAAACCTTAATCACTGAAGTAAAAGTTGCCAGTTGCTTAACTGATGGTGATCTCTGCCAAATCAAACTCACCATGGACAAGTAGACAGCAATCCTTAAACACACATGCACAAGTATGTCTGCATGCATATGTATACATACACACACAAATGCACATACTTTATTTCTAAAGGACTGAAACTGGAAAAAATATAAAGATAATTAAGAATTAAAAAAGTCAACAAACCAAAACTGAAATCTACAACAGCTAAATATGAGTGGAGAGTTTTTAATGAAAAACTTTGAGATAGCTGAAAATAAAATGTACCAAAATTGAGAAAGAGAAAGCAGAAATTTTTGGCTGAGAATTCACCCTAGTTTGGAAGCAAAAAAATATGTAACTTTTTAAAGATGCAAAAAATTTAAAATTGGTAAGACAGCAAGGAAAATACAGAAGAAGTTTGGACACGAAGAAAACTGAGGAGAGAAATGAAAGACAATAAATAATAATTATTTATGAACTAGCAATGGAAGTGGTGCGTACTGGGAGACTGAGACATATCCCTTGCGAAAAGAAGAATGATGCTACAATAATAACAGAAAGGTTTTGGTTGGAAGGTACATTAAAAATCATCTGGTTCCGAGCCCATTGCAACAGGCAGGGGCACCTTCCACTAGGCCAGGTTGCTCAAAGGCCTGTCCAACCTGGCCTTGAACACTGCCAGGGATGGGGCAGCCACGGCTTCTCTGCGCACCCTGTGCCACTGCCTCACCACAGGGAGGAACTGCCTCCTAGTATCTGACCTAAGTCTACTTTCTTTCTCTTTAATGACATTACCCCTTGTCCTATCACTACTTACACTTACAATAATGAGACACTGAAAAACATGTGTTAGTCATAACAGTTTAACTTTGGAGGCCCAGAAAATGAGCATTCAGGAGTCCCTAAAAAGAGTTGCCTAAGCAGATCTCTGACCTGATGATATTATTTTTTAATGACTTGTGAAAAAACAGAGAAATTCCTGGGGATCAAAAGAGTTCTAATGACAGATCCGCACTCAGAAAGTATAAGATGACTACACACTAGTTACATTACCAGTTCTGGACAAAATGAAGGAAAACATGATACTAGACTGACACAATAAAGCAATAAAAGATAGCACTGTAACTAAGGATTGTCTGCTTAAGCTTTTTAGAGGATAGATTCTGTTAAAAACCACAGTACTTCCTTCCTTGGTGGCATCCTAGGTAGCTGAAAAATGCAAATGAGCAGACATAATAAACTCTTAAAGTTTTGTCATATAGTTGACTTAGTATAACACTGCAATTAAAAGCTAGAATTATGAGATACTAACAGATTCACAAAATGCTAAGGGCATAAAATGCATCCCTTATGTGGAAGCAGAGGGAGAACAGGTTTTAAGAACAGAGTTTACATATTTTTACGTATGAAAGTAACTTTCTGCTCCCTTAGGTAGCTAGTTACATTAAGCACCATTCTCCCTCTTGCATAACAGCAATGAAATTGCGCCACCTCTGAACAAAGACGCTCACCTCATAATTCCAGCTGGAGGCAGCATGCAGCAACAGTCTAAACTGAAGCTGATGAAAGAAAGGAGAGACAAGGAGAAACAGAGACAGAGGACAGAAGTAAAATGCAACAGGCATTTGAAACATTTTGGG
This sequence comes from Melopsittacus undulatus, assembly GCF_012275295.1. Taxonomy (NCBI): domain Eukaryota; kingdom Metazoa; phylum Chordata; class Aves; order Psittaciformes; family Psittaculidae; genus Melopsittacus; species Melopsittacus undulatus. Next base: position 23,748,985 of record NC_047557.1, on the reverse strand, counting down.
TGACAGCTAGGCAGTTCAGGGATGGTCCTTTAAGCCTACTGAAAGCAAAGAGAACCATGCTTTCTCACATTAATTAAACTGTGCCTTGAAATGTTGGGAAGAGATACCTATAAACAAGGTGTATTTAGAAAAATAATTCTATTTCACGCTAAATTTTGATTTTCTATGTAAGGGATGGAGTCCAAGCAAAGCAAAAAGGAGAACCTGATGTCAGGAAAAGACTTCAGTTCATGGAAAGAAGCCCTTCCAGGGTGAAAAAAGACTGCAGAAACCGGTTTGTCTTCATGGAACATAAGTAATGAGATGGATGTAGACTTTACCTAGATTACCCAAACAAAGACTGACTCCTATGACAGCTATCCTGATGCTCCATTCTTTTCATCTACACTTTAAGCAGGATCTTAGCTTATAAATTAGGTTTGTATCATAATCTGTTACAGAATTTCTTCATTGTACAGTGTTCCTGGATCAATAATCACCTTAGTGAAAGTGAAAGGCTTTTGGAAGCTATGCATTTACCTTTTCTTTATGCAAAACCTGTAATGACTACAGAACATATGTATGTAAAGCCAATGGCACATTGGTTAAAAGGAAGATTTCCATCACTCATCTGCTATGTTAAAATATGCAATTTGAAAAGTATTAAAATTTTAGGAGTTTAAGGGATTTGTGGTGTCTCTTCCTCCATATATAAAGTTCCTTTTCTCCAAAATTATGAATTTCTAGCTACCAAAGAGATTGCTGAAATTTTAGATATGAAGAGAGCCTTTAAAATAGTAACAATTTATGCAACAAATACATAAACTGTAAATTGCTTGTGTATTTGACTAAAAACACATGATATTCACCTCTCTTTTAATACTATGCATACACTGGTGAGTACAAGCTCTACAGCAAAAAGACACAACATATACACACAGATGATGACAGTTATAAAGCCTGCAGTTATCTTCAACACAGCAATAACAGAAGAATGCATCTAATTCACACAGTTATAGCACTCAGCAACACTGAAAAAACCATTCCCTCCATGAGCATGACATTAACAAATTAAAATCACTTAACCTCCCACCTGTTCTAGGATTTCCTACTTATTGCGCCATCTCCAATATAATTAACTCACAGCATCATACTGATTTGTACTTTAAACTTCCCAAATTTCACACAAAACAGAAAATTATCTTCATTTAAAGGCCCCACAAAACACGTATCTGTCAGGAAAAAAAAGACTTAACAGTACTTACAGAGCTGAAGTCAGTTTATAACATTTACACAGAAGACAGCCCAATTTTGGAACAGTGCTCTTCAACTTCAAAATGAGGAAATGGCAGAGGCTAAACTGAACAAAACTACACCTAATTTTAGAAAAAAACACCCATTTTGACACTCAGAGGCAGAATACAAGTTATCCTTGAAGAACTCCTGTGTTCCAGAAAACTCAGCATGCATATTAAGATCTACAGATGGAAAGGAAAACTTTTCAGATAAAGCAGTTTTAATAAAAGTGAAAAAAGCTCACATGCAAACTGCATTTATTACCTGATTTCAAAAACATCTTTTGCTTTGAAGCATGCTGCAGTATGCCACGGAGGTTTGGTGAACCAAATCCACTCCTAATAATCTGAGCAACTTTGTAGATCCCTTTGCTAAAATCCAGTATCAGTTTTTCGCGTAAAGCAATCATTTTTCCCTGATTTGCTGTAATTTTTCTCAAATTCCAGTCTCCAAAATATTATGGGAAAAGCTTTAACACAGTTCCCGTGTCTTCTTTCTAGTCACAAGTCTGGTAGTGGGTCTCCAGAGAGTAAGGGAGCTTCTGATGACACATGATAAAAGCTGAATTTTCCACTAGCTTTATTTTTACCTTGACACAGTGAGAACCAGTGAGATGAACCACAAGCCAGGGTTTGCTTCAATCATGAACTCTTCCCTCTCCCTGACACAGACAGGCCTGAACAGTGCTAAGGCAATGGCAGTATGTGAGAGACAGGAGCATACTATGTTCAAGGGTTGCCAACAGAGCCACAAAGTGCAAGATGAAACCAGCACACAGCTGCACCTTCTGGAAGGGTTATCAGTAAGAAGAGAAACTTTAGAGTTAGTACCTGGCAAGGACAAGTGGAAACTTAAAACTGGCATTTGGCTTCTGAGCCAAATGTTTCATTACTGCTAGAAGCAGAATGAATATGAATATGAATATAAATATGGAAAAAAACCCAAACAAACCAACAAACCAAACCCCGCCAAAGAAACAAAAAAATTCCTCAAACCAATCTCTCCATCAAAAAAACCCAAAACAAAACAAACAAAAAAAAACCACCCCAACTTAAAATGTAACAATACACACCACAGAAAGCCATTTGATTTCTAAATATTTTACAGGAACTATATAGTATCATAACTTGAATGTAGCTTTGAGTCAAGATTACTCCATGCATGCTCTTCTTTTTGTCAGAAATTACATTATGTTTCTACACATATATTGCATTCAGTGACAACACAGCTCTGCATAAAGCCTAATATTTGGGAGCTCAGGTCTTAAGATCACAACTGGCTCACATGCATGCAGATTTACTCTTTATACATGCAACTGGATTCTCTAGCATAGTAAATTATGTATTCATAGATTTACACATATCCTTGTTTGAAAGTCATACAGCATGTCCAAATGTGAATGGTTTACCCACTGCTGAAATTAACTAGAATAAACAAAAGCACATGAATTAACACAGAAGAAACGCAGTGGTAAGGGTCATTGTCAAGTTGTGATAATGCCTCCAACAGGATTTGCCAGCAAACTATACTGAATACTTTTGCCAGTGGCACTGTCCTGGGTTCAGCAGTAGCAATAATTTTTTCTCTTTCTTGGTAGCTGGTGCAGTGCTGTGTTTTGACTTTCGGGCTGGGAACGGTTGCTGATAGCAAGTATGTTTTGAGTTACTGCTCAAATGTTTGGTTTGTCCAAGGCCTTTTCTGAGCCTCATGCTCTGCAGGGAGGAGGGGAGGCCGGGAGGAAGGAGAGACAGGACACCTGACCCAGGCTAGCCAAAGAGGTATTCCATACCATAGCACATGATACCCAGGATGTAACCAAGAAACCCGGAAGGGCTGGGAGCTCTGGGGGGATGGAGGAGGTATCGGTCAGTGCTCAGTCAGGCAGGGTGGGGTGAGTTATGGGTCAGTGGCTGGTGAGGTGTTGTATTCTCTTCACTTGTTGTTTGCTTTATCATTATTATTTGTAGTAGTAGTAGCAGTAGTGATTTGTGTTATGCCATAGCTATTAAACTGTGCTTATCTCAATCTGTGGGGGCTACATTCTTTGGATTCTCCTTCCTAACTCTCCAGTAGTTGGAGGAGTAAGGGGGGGGGAGTGAGTAACGAGCTGTGCGGACTTGGTTTAAACCATGACAGGCACCATCAGTGCATAATGCATCACAAACTGTGGACAATGGAAAGGTGTCCACAAAGTTCCATGTGTCCCATGCTTGCTATACAAAACTCTGGGAAATGTGGGAGCTTGCCTTCTTTATTGAAAAGCTGCTATTTCAGCAGTTGTGTACTCTACTAGGTGTGAGACATGAATTCAAAAAATGTTGCTCTATTCTCACCCATCTTACTTAAAATAGAATCTGAATTTTAGTAAGGATCCCTAATGGCTGAATTTAATCATTTGTCATTACATAAAATGCCAGCTTCAAGTGAAGGTGCATTGGAAATGAGGGCAGTTTGGCTTTCCTGCCTGTAAGGCAGCATGAATTGAGGCATGCTCCTGTATGCTGACTGCTAGAGACCCCCAGAGAAGAGACAGCAGTGCTTCAGGAGACTGCAGTGCGAGCACACCAAAAGACAGGCCTGTGGAAACACGAGTTCAGATCCTGCCACACTGGGAAGCACCAGGAGGTGCCTCCCCATGGGTGACAGCAGGGCCCAATGCTTCTCACAGCCCTGCAGTGGCAGCTGGTCCGGATGCCCTCTCAGCACCTATTTCCATCAGCTGGGAAGAAAGGCTACAGAAGTCTCACAACCCATATGAGTGAAGTGACTCTTACTGACACAAAATCCTAGCTTTTAGTGAAAGGTCATTCCAGGGCCCCGTGTATGTTTCTTTATAGCCTTACAAAGCACCAAGTTTGTACAGAGACTTTCAGTAGAGCAGTAGGAAAGTGTGAAAAGAAACCCCAAACCCTATGGAGAAGGTTTCCACTTAGGTCTGTGCTTTGGGTTTAATACCAGACCAAGACACAAGGTAAGTCTGGTATTGCAAATAAATACCAGAGAGTAATTCACTCTTAGATTTGAGAACCATTGCCCTTGCATTTGTAATTTTGGAGAGCCTAATAGCATTTATCAGAAGAACAGCGTTCAGAACTACCCAACTGCTATTAGCAAAAGGTTTTCACTGGGCAAGGATGAAAGACAAGAAGGTGAGAGCAATGACAAAGAAACTGATGTCATTCGAGGACTGAAATTGTAAATTAGTCTGCAACTGCTGAAAAATACTCCTCCTCAGACCCTTCTACCCTTAGAAGATTTAGTTTGACAACAGTTAAATTCTAGAGGAGGGAAGCATCACTGAAAACAGCAGGAGGAAGAGTGTTCAGGCTCAACCACCTTCTCCAGTGCTGGTTACATTAGAAAGATTTTAAAAGACTACACTATCCATGGAAAAATATGAAAGAGATTTAAGGTTCAGTGAATCTGACACATCATTACAAGTGGCTTAATAAATCTGTCTACTATTACTTGTCTTTTATTTTTATGAGATGTCGTCAGTCAGGCAGACTGTGGATTCAGAATACCACAGAAGCCTTGGCAGTGAGAGGAGACTAGATCCAGGAGAAATGAGGTGAGGTGAAGACTAAACCAGCACTAGAAAAAGAAGTGTTCTGGCCCACCAACACTATCAGCTTTCGGGCTCACAAGAAGCCCATTTTTATGGAGGCAGAAAAATGGCTGTGAGTCAAGATTTATTGAGATACGAATGACCCCAGAGCTATGAAAAGGAATAAGGAAACAACGCCTTCTGGTGATCTTAATGTGACTGGAGTATAACTGGGAAGCTGGGTGGAAATGCTGCCAGTTCTAAAATCCTTTATTCTATGTGGCCAGCAGAGCCTACTTCTTCCATTGGTCAGCAGGTGTTGGGTATGAACCAGAGGACAAAGTGACAACTGCATTCAGATGTTCTCTGTTAATAGTACACTGCTGATTTTAGTCACAGAAGGAAATACAGATCTGTACTGAAAAACATGGTTTACACACCAGCTGTTGCTCTTTTTCCTTCATCTTGCATGGAGAAACAACTGGATAAAGCAAAACACTATTCCTAGGGCATCTCAATGACAACATCTGACCTTCAGGGATAAACAGTACTCTGTTAATATGCTTCATATAGCTTTTTAAAGCATCTATACTTCTGCTGTGATCCTACACCAGTAACAGAGAATGATAAGAACTTTTCCAAGGGGCTTATTTCAAAGGATGACCTGCAGGAGCTCTCACCAGCATGACCTTCTGAACTCCAGTCAGTCCCTGTGTATCATCCGAAACACAAAGCATCTCCAGAATCCTCTGAGTGAGGTAGGTACTGACAACACTGCGTATAAGCTTCAAACAGGGCATTTCAATCTGACTTCTGCAGAAGAATGTACACAATTTTTTTTAACATATGTGGCACTTAAAAGAATAAGCATAGGCACGACATTTTCTGGGAGGACAAATGTGTACGTATGTTCCGAATGTGCTATTTATAGTCCAACCCACTGAATCTAGGAGGGTTAGAATATAAATTGACTGTTAGTTCATTTTATCCTGGCTACACCTATGTTAAAAAAGACATATTTACCTGTCTAAATCAATCCTGTAACTGAGACAAGTCAAATACTTTGCCTAGATTCTTTCCAGGGTTATCAGCACATGTATGCAGGCAATGATCTGATTGATAAAATATCATGTGCACAGTGAGTATGCAGGAAGTTTAGGGGTCCCGGAGAACTAATTCCTCTCTTCAACCCTGTTTATAAAGTTGAACCACCTGCACTCTCAGGGCTAAGCAGAATAAGGGGCAACAACTATGGAACAGAAGAGAAAGAAGCCCAGGCAAAGAAAATAATCTAGATGGCAGAACTAGACAGAATAAAGCTTTTATTTGGTATAGAAAGTCAGACTTTCTAACGTACCAATTCTCTGAAAAGAAATCTGTGTCTCTTTACTGTTCACTGACACAAAAATGAATGTTTGTCACAGAGCTGCTGCCTTAATCAACAAAAAATTCCTCTAAGGCAAAACGAAATGAAAGAATGGACAGAAAAAGAAAAAAAAGAAGATGGTGTCTGGCTTTAAGGAAGCTCAGCTGCACACATAAGCAGAAAAATAAAATCACCAAGCAACATAGTGCAGAGTACTACACTCCTTTATAATAGTTTAATAATTTGAATACTGGCTCCTAAACATGTTTCACACTTATTAATTTAATGTTTCATGAAGTCCTATTTCTATTATTTGTTGAAAGGGAAGTGATACTGTCTGCACAGAGAAGGAATTCTGTACATAATATTCTATCAGATTAGACTGCAGTAACTTTATAAATTATGAGCTGTCAGGCACTTTTCTCATCTGCTACAGAATACACTTCTTAGAAATAGGAGCTATAATTAAGACAACAGATGTTCTTTGCTGGCTTCAACTGAAGCACAGATAATTTCTAAAAAGCAGCCTGTAGTTAAGACTGTTGTAAAGACAGTCTTCTGCTTCCCTCTATGGGTGAGCTTTTGCAATATACCTTTTCAAACCAGAACTTTGAATGTAGGTTTTGAAATGGCTGCAACTATTTACAATTAGTATTAACATAATTAGAGAAATGAGCAGTCCTGTTCTGCAGAGAAATTGCAAGGCTTATGAAAATTAACCATGTTCAATATTCTGGCATGCAGTACACTGCATTATAATGCCATACATAATGCATGAACTGTTTTGCAAAAGAACCTCTCCCCAGAACACAAAGATGGGAAAACCACCTGGTTATTCAACTCTACTTTTAAAGAGCTGTGAGAGAAGCAGAAACAGTAAAGTAAGAAATAAGCAGGAATGTGGTAAAAGATGCCTTTCTGTTTCTAAGAGGAGGGCACTCAGTAAGCTGAGGAGCAGAGAGGGGGCCCAGGACAGACAGCCCTGCAGCTTGAACACCAAGCATGCTGGTACTGTGGCTTTGACACTACCAGTGTCTGGGAGAGGTGCATCTCACCTCCTTTCTGCGGTGCAGAACCGGGCGTGGCTAGAAGCTTCACATGCTTTCCCAGGGGTAGCAGACTGACGCCTAATTCCCTCTTACCCTTCATCCTCAGGGATCACCCCAAGCTCTGTGTGACATTCAGAAACACAGCGGGTAGCAGTGTTCTTTCAGTCCCTAAGAGCATCACTTTAAATGGAAGAGCAGGTTAATGTCTCTAAATAGAATGAGCTAGCATAGTCTCAGAGTGTGACTGAGGACAGAGAAAAAAAATATTTTAATGAGCCAACACCTTTTTTTGTGTGTGTGTCTGTATTGCTGATGACTGCAGGTTGCCTGCCAGCAGTTTTCAGACAGAGAGATATCAACAGATGAGAGGTAAAACATTGTGTAAGCACCAACTTACTGCATCCCCACAAGCAAGGAGATGATGACAGAGGTCACAGCAAGGGAGAGACAGGACAGGGTCAACCAAGAAGCTAGACCCAGTGAAGTGAAAAACACTGCAAGTTACATTCCCTTCTCCTCCTTCTGAATGCCGCTCCAGTGCTAGAAAAGAGCCAAGCTCTGCAAGAACTTGAGTAGTTCTGCCCAATTCTCCTCGAAGATACTAACTGGCAATGAAAAATTTACCACTCCAGCTTCTGGCAGTGGTTTAACATGAAACCACACATTATATCAGGAAAGAAAACATGAGACTGAATATTCAAGTGTAGTGTGGACAGCACAGGTGTGAGGACAAACTGCATGTTCCACTGGCAGCTAAATCTTGTGACCTACAACCAGGTTCTCAGTGCAACCTTCAGGGTTATTGTTATCATTAAACATCCAGATTGCAGCAGTACCTGGAAGTCCTTATCAGAATCGGAACAAACCTGTGATAGTTCTCAACAAACAAATCCTCCCTTACAGGTCTTATGATTAACTAAGCAATCTCTTAGAATTGATGCCAGCTGTCTTCCCACAAACTCTGCCTCGTATTTCCCAAGGATATTAAAGCCATTATATTAACTTCTGCACTCAAGATTTTTTTGTTGTTGTTGAAAGAAACAGTGGAACTCTAATAAAAGCATGATTTATTTTAAAGAAGCTATATACAAGTTAATACATTTACATTGTATTTCACTACAGGCACTCTACAACGAATCAGCAGCAAACCTTCCCCTGTCTGATGCTGGCTGTACTACAGAGACACATAAAAAGAACTATATTAAAAGAGCATCAACACCACAAGGTCAAGCACTCAAAACTTAAGGCAACAAAGAACTAAGGCTGCAGGAGCAATTTCACTTCCTGCTTTCATCTCTTTCCACATAACAACATAGCACTTTTCCCATTAAATTACCCTGCCCATTTCAGCACACAAAGCCTAGTGCTCTCAATGGAGAGAACCCAGGTGAAAAGCTGAGGTACTTATTACCTGGAATGTTATCCAGATTGTAAAAGACACAAGGTCATCCAATAGGCTCATATTTTCCTGTTTACTTCTGTCTTCAGACCTGACTTTTTTATCATCTCTTTTCAACTCAGCTTCCTATGCAAAAGTAATTCACAACATACACTTCAATTTTTCCTACAAAATGGGGAAGGAAATACAAACTTGTTTGCTCCTGGAAATCTTTATCAGAGAGAAACAGCTGCCTGTCTTTCGTGGGAAGGAATGATGAGGTCCACCTCAAGAGGCACTTGAAAATTTTAGTTATGGCCAGCCAGTGGAGAGTCATGATGAGATGATTTCAGTGACCTCTACCAGGCAAAACTTCACAGATAGAGAGAGTTCCTTATGTGGAACTGTTTTTATCTAAAAAGCAGGGACATTTATTTTCTTCTGAATAGTTTGGCACTAACCTACTGAGATTACTAACCTCAACTCCCTTTCCATATAACCATGACGATGGTGAGTAATGGTGCTCCAGCATCATCTGCTCCTTGTAACTGAGATAGGTCTGCTGGATGGATATTCACTGTAAGATACTGGGCATGCCAAAACTGTCTCCACAATGACCTGTCCCACCTTGTAAAGCATCCCTGTTTCCTTTTTTTTACTATGAAGATGTTTCTAATGCAAGGCCAGTTAACTTGGCTTGAGAAGCGCATTTTAAAACATTTTCTTTTTATTCAGTAATTGTAATACATAAAATTCAGGACAGTATGTTGTTTTGGTCTGAAATAATATTTTGTTTTGATAACTTTTTACTGTGGAGAAACTAATGGGATTAAAAATGGCAACAATCCCCCTCAAACTATCCACAGACAAGCAATCTAGATGAAAAGAATAAGCTCTTCAGTACTGCAAAAAAAAAAAAAAAAAGAAAAGCATATTACAGTACTTGAGAAGTCATGTTGTTTAGATCTGGAAGATTTACATATAAGTACTGGCAGAGGCTGCTGACAGATAAAAGCCAAAAACAGCTCCTTCATCTTTTGGGAATTATGGGAAACATTTGTAAGTACACAGAAAGTTCTAATAATGAGTTTATAGCAGTCACTCAGAAAAGAAAAATGCAAACAATGGTAATAGCAATCCAGCATCAGAAGGCTTCTTTATTCCAGAAACTAATGTATTTCAAACCAAGTCTTTGTCCTAAAAAACCAAAAAAAAAAAAAACGGAGAGAGAAAAATCCCCACATCTTAGGGCTCTAGCTGTAGCAACAGAAATACAGCAATGCTGAAAGGCAGTCTTGCAAGAAAGTAAAACTGGGTTAATCTTTATGGCCATTAAACCATGGCTGATCTGACATACACAGAAAGAACATAATTAGGAAATTCCTGAACTGGATTAACAAAGAGTTAATCCATCATCATCTTTAATTTCAAATAAGAAAAAAAAAAACCACTAAGTCTGTATGTGGTAAGATTTTTTTAACTGTATCAAACACCTAGCAAGATTTCTCTGTACAGTAATGTCAGTGTTGATTTCTCATCCCAACGTATCTTAACTATTAAGCTGTACAAAAAGCATGTCACAGAATATGAAGTACATGTGCTTAATGCCTGAACTTAAAGACCTCTCTTCCATAAACTGCTGTCTGTTCACACTCCATTGCTGAAGTAACTTTAATTTAGACCTTAGCAGTTAAGATGGTGAATGAATTTTGTGGACCTTTACAAAGCAGTCAGAGTGTCAACTGGCTGGATAACTGCGGCCAGACAAAGACCTTACCTTGTGTACTGTATAGCACATTGTGTTGTGGAAGTTCATATAGTGCAAAATCTGTTTATAGGAAGTGTAAAAAAAAAATAGCAACAAAGATGGTCATAATGAAAAGCTGGCATAGAAAACTGGCTATGATTTTACATCACATCAGCAAGCCAAAGATTAACTGATGTCAGGGTAAGGAGGTAGGAAACAGGATTTTCGCCTTCACGAAGTATGCATATGTAAAAAGACTAAAAGCAAGAGGCAAAGCCTCTTTTTAAGAAAACCCACACATAATTCTAAGCACTTCTACTTGGAGAAATCCTTTTGCAAACTCATGCAACCCCACAGTGTTAAAGAGTTCTATGGGGTGTAAAACAAAGAAAAATGTGTCCCTCTTTAAACATGCAGTGCGTGTTTCCCTGTGATTTTTAACTCAGGTGGATAAGAGAAAGTTGCTATTACAGAGAAGAAGGCAGCAAGGCAGAAGGTCTTTTTATGTCCTCTACAGAGACTCAAAAGGAGAGCAAGAAGCACTCTGACCTGCTGCTTCCCTTTCCTGCCTCTGCCAGGCAGCTGCCCTACACTGGCCTACTCCAGCACAGGGAAAATGCTGTTGATGTTGTCTGGCTTCCCTACAGAAAACTCATGGGGACCAGGATCAATGCTCAAGTTGACTGCCTCTGAGCTTAGGGGAGTACTGAATGTATAAATGAGCATGCCAAGAAATACTAATCTGTTGAAGCCAAGAAATACTAATCTGTTGAATATTTAAGTGCTGCAAATGCACAGAGCTTCTACAGGTCACACATATAAAGAACCTGAGAGAGTTTTTCCACCATCCTGCTCCTGCCAAGAAAATTAGCTAGTCTTCTAACTAACCCAACTATATCCGAAAATATAATGGCATTATCTATCTATACATCTATTTCCACATATGTACAAACAAAGCTTAAAGCTACAGACACTCCGTTGTTTCAGAATGTTGATTATAGGATGCAATAAAGAAGTAAAAATACATCCCTGACTTGCACAAGATGTGACCAAACATGTGAAAAGGTCTTCCAGCTATGACTCACTAAGAAATGGGTGGAGGTTTATGAGGCTGAAAAGCTGCTGGCTGGAAGGAATAAGCTTTCTTCCATGCTGGCCAGCAAGGACTGGGAATTGGCTGCTATTCTGTCAAAAGGCCAGGTATATCCTAGTTGTTTTCTCGCTATCCTACTGGGGAGGGGGATGAGAGAGGGAAATAAAAAAAGGGAAGTTTTACATGTCCATTTTCTTATTATGCTCCAGAGAAACCCCTTTGTTGTCTTGCCAAAACAAAGAACCAGAGTTAACTTTTATATTTGACTTTACCAGAAGATAACACCTCTTTCTTGTTTCATTTTACCTTTGTAAAGGAATAGATTTATTTATTTAAATGTGGGCCATACCAAGAAGTGAAAGGATGTCTCACTTGACTCCCTGATGGGCAATTCTTCCAAAAAAACAGTTCCCTGTAGAGAGCAGAAGGAAGAGGAATGCATTAATTTTAAACTGACCTGATTTTTGGCTTATGACTCTCCAGTTTTGACTGTAGTTCACATGAACTGCCTGCTACATCAGAATAAGCATCTTTTAACCTACTTGTCCTTCTAATTTTACCCTTCCAAACTTGCACATGAAGCTGGAAGAACTTGTATTTTGATTAGCTCAGCTGCAGCATCTTCAGAGAATTTTATTGAGGCTTTTACAAGATAAAGCTCCTCAAAAATGGTTGATACACCAGTGTCAACCACCTGTCTGCTGCTACTCACTCAAGCTCTGCTATGCTATCATCAGGCATCTAATTCTTGCAGGACTCAGAACTGCTAAACAGTAGCTGGCCATCACCCAAAGGGTTATAATATTTCATGTAAATGTGCACCTAATAGCCTCTTTTAGAGAGATCAGTATGAGCTATCATCTAAATCTCAGTCTTATTTTAACAGAAATGTTTTTTGTTTATTATTATTACTTTTAAACAGCATTTTTCTTGATGTCTCAGGGGAGCTTGCACTTCTGCTTCTCTTTTGTGTGTGTGTGTGTGTGTGTTTCCCCATACCAATCAGCTTCCCACATTTCAAACCTTGCTCTCAAACTGAGAAGTCTTAGGAGACAGAGCAAGGCAGCTGGTTATTCCAATGCAAGGGACCAAATGACTGTTCTAATCTGTTCTGCCTGAGGTTGTGAAGGGACACAGCTTGAGTAAGAAGGCGCAAGGCTACAGGTGCAGACTTCTCTGGACACACATACTTAACTTGTTTGGCTGTTACTTCCAAAGCCTTGTAGGGGAGTTTAGTTCTAAACTGACACACATAAAGGTTGTGTTGGTTTTTGTTTTGCTTTGGGGTTTTTCTTGTTTGGGTCCTGTCCCAAATAGCTACGTATCATCAAATTACATGCAAAAATTTAACATATACTGGGAGTCAATATGGTAGTCTTGCACCAAGCTGATCAAGTCTAAGGACAAAGTTTCAGAGCCAATTAGAATGCCCACTTATGCCACAGTCTGACAGTGCTTCATAAAGTTTCAAAGCAAGGTGCTTTGGTGAGTCAGGAAAATAAGCATGGATTAAAAATTTTTAACAGGCTGCAAACAGGTGACCAAATCTTACTTAACGTGACAGAAAACTCTATTTTCCAGAACATTAAATTAATACTGAAATGAGAGAACTTCATGCTTGTACTTCTGCATGGCTATCAACTTGAAACCAACAGAACAAATTGGACCCACATTTAAGTTTACTTTTTTCTACTGGCTTTATAGCTTCCCCATGCTTTCTGCACATTACACATTCTCTCTCTCTCTCAGTATTTGGTCTCTTTCTCCTTCAGGAATACTCTAATCCTGCCAGCCAAACAGCTTTGCTTTTAATAAGTAGATCTGCCAACTTAAACACCAGTCTCTTAAGGCAATCAAATAATGAAACACACATGTATGTACTTGCACGTAACCTGTCAAATGGCTCTCTAGCCCACTACAAATGATTTTTGCAATTTGGGGTTTTCATAGGAGCATGCATTCACACACTTGGGGTTTTCAAAGACCAAACGCCATGGCTCTTCAGAGTCCTGTGTCTTATTTGTACTTACAAACCCAATGACCCTGCAATTTCTGTATCAGAATCTACAAGACGCGGAATATGAAGAACTTAAAACCCACACAGGTTGTGCAGACAACTTCATCTAAAGTAAGCATATCCTTCAGTTTCTCCAGTCTGACCTAGAGGTCTGGTGCAAGATTCCTCCATGGCACAACACTCTTCCCATGCTTTTAGTTTGTCTGGAAAGTTAATGAATAACCATGCCAAGCATCAAGAGTATTTTTCATACCTCCCCCATTAACCATATATCATCCACTCTGAAGCCACCTTGATTTCCACTTTCTAAACTAGTATTTCCCAAAAGAGAAATGTAATGCGGGATGTTAGCACAGAGTAATGCAGAAAAAAAAACTTTTATCACAGTAGGATGAAGTTGCACTGCCACACCTTTTGATTAAATAAGGTTGCGCATTACAGCACGGCAGAGTTAAAGATGGTGTCAAAAGTAGCAGAGTGAAGATGGTAGCAAACTCTTTCCAGTAAGCAAGTTAATGACTGGCATTAGAAAACTAAAATCAAGTTTCAAGGACTGTAATTTACTACTTCATGCCTTCATTTGCACAAATTCCTGCACTGTGAATAGCAATCACAATGCAGTGAAAAAAGGCAAAACTAACCCAAAAGGTACACAGAATGTGCAGGTCCCTGTAAAGCATATTTCTATTGCAAGACATGTTTTACATGTACAAGAAAGTACTGAGAACTTGAAAATATGAAACCTCAGAATCTAGAAACAAGTGAGAACACTAAATTATGTCACAACATCTGTTGAATCTATGCACACATTTTAGCAATGCTTTTTCTTTGGTTTTTTTATGTTTGGATTCTAGCTGGTGAAGCTGGATGGTACAGGCAGAGGTATGCCAGGCAGATCTGTTTTGCAAGGAATTGTCTTGGACACCAGATACTCTGTAACTGAAGTCACCTGTAGAGTGAGCAGATGGTACTCCTTGTGATGAGTAAAGTCTTGCACTGTCAAACCTAATGCAATTCTCATTCCTGGTTTTTGTTATCTCAATGAACATTTAAGTGTTAGACTTAAGAGTTCTTTAAGTTAAGTTCCATCCCCACATTCAGCTTTTTAAAGCGTTTTTCCACATTATGTCCCTATTACAAAGAGATTAACCTTAAACAGTCTTGAACCAGTGGTTATTAACTGTCTTTCGGTCTACCTCATTCCTCACAGAAATCATGATCCAACCTTTGCTCACAACAGTGTCCTGAAGATGACTTGGTATTTGTGAATAGGAAATTTGACAAAGCTGTTACAAGCCACATTACTCAAAAAAGCAGAAGACACAATGAAGAAACCTGTTTCCGGACAGGAATCTAAAGGCTGTAAAGAAAAGTATTAAGACCACAAACTAGAAAGCCAGAATGAAACAATTCTTTTTCAGTGAAGACTGCAATGAAGAACAAAAGAATAAGCTGGAAAAGGGGTCAGGTGACTGTGTAATTAAAAAGTGTATCAGGTGGCATACACTACAACAAGGTACATTTGCACATACAGACACGAGTTTTAGATGAGTAGTTTTGCAATCTTAACAATGTTCTCCTACTACAGAGTGCAATTTACTGTATATGTATGCACATACATCAAGATACTAAAACTCTGTATTTATCATAAATACAGAAATTTGTTACAATAACAGAATATAGAATTACAACTGTCACCATATAGTTTCCTCAATTATAAGAAACCCTCATTACCATCACACTAGTTACCAAAACAGGCAGTCCTAATAAAAAAACACAGTCGTGCCAAAGGATCTAGAAGCATTAGGGAAATTTTTCAAATGCATTTTTTTCAAACTTAAGACGACTGAATAAAATGGAAGAAAATAACTTGGTGAAAATAAT
Source organism: Melopsittacus undulatus (assembly GCF_012275295.1). Taxonomy (NCBI): domain Eukaryota; kingdom Metazoa; phylum Chordata; class Aves; order Psittaciformes; family Psittaculidae; genus Melopsittacus; species Melopsittacus undulatus. The sequence continues at coordinate 23,733,629 of NC_047557.1, read as the reverse complement.
CTCTATAGTGCTATCATCAAATACAACTAAATGTGTGTGAGTGTCCCAAATGAAGATATATCTATCACTAAATTTGCAATTCTTGCTATATAATGGACATACAAATAGCTAAAATCTTACCTACATGACTACTAAAGGGAGAACTTTAGACTAATTAGGAACATGCTCTAAATCTATCGCAAAATTATGAGCTCTGTACAGGAATTACTGAGTGAAATTCTACCCTGCCTTAGACCAGGACCCTAGTGTTTCCCTTCTGAGTCTTCAAAATCTGTGAAAGGACAGGCAGACACTACTCTTTACATAGAATCATAGAATAGTTAGGGTTGGAAAGGACCTCAAGATCATCTAGTTCCAACCCCCCTGCCATGGGCAGGGACACCTCACACTAAACCGTATCACCCAAGGCTTCATCCAACCTGGCCTTGAACACTGCCAGGGATGGAGCATTCACAACCCATTCCAGTGCCTCACCACCCTAACAGGAAAGAATTTCTTCCTTATATCCAATCGAAACCTCTGCTGTTTAAGTTTTAACCCATTACCCCTTGTCCTATCACTACAGTCCCTCCCTAATGAAGAGTCCCTCCCCAGCATCCCTGTAGGCCCCCTTCAGATACTGGAAGGCTGCTATGAGGTCTCCATGTAGCCGTCTCTCCTCCAAGCTGAACAGTCCCAGCTTTCTCAGCCTGTCTTCATATGGGAGGTGCTCCAGTCCCCTGATCATCCTCGTGGCCCTCCTCTGGACTTGTTCTAACAGTTCCATGTCCTTTTTATGTTGAGGACACCAGAACTGCACACAATACTCCAAGTGAGGTCTCACAAGAGCAGAGTAGAGGGGCAGGATTACCTCTTTTAACCTGCTGGTCATGCTTCTTTTGATGCAGCCCAGGATACGGTTGGCTTTCTGGGCTGCAAGAGCATCAGTGTTTACTGTGTAGTTTTTCATGCATGTTCATATTATATGCAACTGATATACTGCAATCTCTTTAGAACAGAGCTAGCATTTGTGCTCCAAACCCTAGTGGCAATAGGAATTTTGCCTGAGAGAAATAGGAGTAATAACTGTGGATTTACCCCAGTGCTGCTAAAACCTTGACTACAGGTCTGACCTTGTTCCTTCTGAAGTTAAAATGCAGCTTGCCACCAATTTACGGGAAAGTAAAGTAGAAGCCTGCTGCTTCTTGTATGAACAAGTCTTTCAAGTAAACAAAAAACCCCCAAGAAAACAATAATGGATAATATTTTCAAGAACATGAGTACTTTAAAATAATCTTATTTTTAGTTTGCATACAGAGGGATTTTGAATAAAGCATTTTAATAATCTGTTTCGAAGAGAGCAGCTCACATTAACAAGCATGGACGTATTCCATCTAAACTACCAGATGATTTACCAGTTTTAGATTGACTGTCTGTTTAAACAGACAATGAAAAGCAAAAAAAACCTAAACCGTTCTCATCTTATTGGTGTGTTCTTACTGTGTCATAATAAAACCCTAGATATTTGTCTTAGAGGAAACATCTGGAGAAAAAGCATAACAGTTGGTAACCATCTTCCCCTTTTTTGTTAAACTGTACATGCAGCTCAGTCCTACATCTTAAATCACTGGGGAAGCCCCCTATCCTTTTCAGTGCAAATTTTAATAGTAAAGATATGAGAGACTTTATGACTATGAGAATAGGCCAAAGCAGTGACTAGCATTACACAGAACAGATGAGTGTCAAATGTTTTTCTAGCAGACAGAGTTCTCCCAAAAGGCAGGAAACTGGCTAAACAAGCAAAACTTCATGCTAGTCACTCTGTAATAAACATAGTTAAACCACTGATTTTCTAACCCCCCCCCTCCCCAAAAGTGTGCTGATAATACCAGGATTGTCAAAGTCTCTCATTTCATGTAAGGGGCTGCAGCTTACTCAGACTACCAGAAGGGTGATGGAGTTGTCAGCACTAAGTTTGACCCAATAGGAAGTCAGAAAAACATGAAAGTGGTGGGGAATGCACGCTAATCTTTCAACCAATGGTAATAAATTATAAATATAGCACAGCAAAGAGAATTTAAACATTCATCCCTCTGTGCCCGTAAGGACCCCTCACTGAGTGAACAGAGATCCTTTATTTCCAGATATCTGAGATGAAGTTTTTCCTACTTGCTGTTTTGAATATACTTTCCTAACACTTTCTTTATTGACCAGGCCAATTGTGATGACCAATATAAAACACCTTTATTCTCAGAACTGGCTTGCTCTGGAGCTAAAGGTCTCCCTAAATCTTTCTCTCCATAAGAAAATTTTTTATGTAGGCTAACAACTAGGCATGCTATTCTGGCTTCAGAACAATGGGAGTAGATTTGGACTGACAAGAATAGATTCTAAATTATCTTCCAACATCTGTACAGATTTGACTCCAAAGTACCCAAAATAACTTGCTTCAAAATGTCAAGGGATGATATTTTCTGACATTTCTCTCAAGGGAATGGCTAACTTGAAAACAGTGTTTTATCAAATGAAGAGTGAAAGACTTTATTACAGTAAGAGGCACAAAGCCTGGTCAGCCAAGAGCATCCTGTTTCAGAGTAGATCTTAAAGGGTGTTGACCCCTCAACAGAAACCCCCCCACTGGTGGAGATGGGAAGACCAGGAGAACAGATTGCACTTCACTGCACATGGTGTCCTAGAGCCTCACAAGCCATTGCAGATGCCCCTCAAGCGTGAACCAGTCACCTAGAAGAGGAACGTGATGGAAGGTTTTGCCACATCCTCTGTCACCCCTCACCTATGCCAAGCAGCTGTATCTCAGCGAGGAGACAATTCAAGGCTAAGTTCATAAACACAACAGATGTTTTTGCATCTCCATCCAAGCGCAGCACATGAAAAATTGCAAATTAGCACTAGACAACTGGAATGTGTGGTTGCAGGGTTGAACACCACATGCAAGTAAGAAAAGGACTGCAAATCCTTGTCCTTAACTGCTTATTTCCGGAATGTTCCTGGACAGAAAGATAACAAAACCAGACAGTTGTGCAGCCTTATCTACCACTGTGCATAATTAGTGGTTCTGGTCATTAGTTTCCTAATTTAGACACTTTGGTCTACTTCCAGCCAAAAACAGTTTAGGAAGAGAACTTGGAAATTAAAAGGTAACTTTGAATTCAGACTTCCCTTTTGAGACAGTCTGCTGGAGAAGCCATAGCACACCTTGAAATATGGATCTGCTGTGTCTGATATCATTTAAAAGTTTCTTCACCAAGAATAATCCTCCATAATTATCTTCTACCTACTAATCTTGTCCAAGTGGGATGAGGAGATCTAGGAACCAATTGGTGCCAGCACTAAAGTTCTCTCTCCCAAAACCACCAAATAAATTACACCAATATATCTGTAAATACAACATAAAAACCTGGTGCAGCCATGCTTTGTGGGAGGTACAATCCCTCCTCGCACTACAGATCTCAGGTTGCACTAGTCTCCCTTTCTTCCCAGCTGGTGAACAGAAGGCAATGGCACAGAAGCGCTTGGACATGCCTCATCCAACATATCTGATCCCAAGAGCAAGAAAAAGGGAAGACTCTTTCAATTACATAAACCTGATGTGTTTCAGTGGAATAGTCTGGCATTTGGCCAGTATCTTTACATTTTTAAGTGTCCATGTTTTTTAGAAGGAAGCATCAAAACTTAGAATACAAAACTTTATGCAGAAAATCAATTTAAAAACGAAACAAACAAAAAAAAAAGGCCAAGAAGCCATAGGGAAAAATCAGCCTCATCTGCACCCAGCCTGTTTACTGAAAAACACGATAGCTGCTGAAGAGCTACTGGAAGCTGAGTGGACCAGAAGTAAAGGCAATTCCTGCAGCAGGTCTGCCTTCTGCAGGAGCATCTTCCCATCCAGGACACCGCAGAGTGATCTTCCAGCACAGATGGCAAATAGCATGTTCAGACCTGCCAAGGGTAGATCTCACTTCTTGCCCTCTGCATCCACAATCTCTAGTGAAGAAACTATCTCAGCCATCAACCTCCGGAAATGCTCTAACACAGCATATGATGCCAAGTGTATACAAACAGATCTAGCAGATTACACAAGCAAACTATCTGACAGCTAACTGAACTGTTAAAGATTTTTTTCATCATTCATGTCGTAGTTTGCATAGCAGTTCTGAAGTACAAGATAGTCTCAAAGGATATTTTTAAAGTCTAGGAAACCATACACAATCCACATCCTTCCCTAACTCAAGGCAGTAGTGTGGTTTTGAAGCTCTGTCCTGAGGATTTGGGGTTTTTTTTAGCTGAAAGACCATCATCTTAGATATTATTTTTAAATGCAGTCTTACACAAAAACTCTTACAAAGTGGATTAGTATGTGAAAATAAAGAATAGCATTTTGGTGCTATTCTTGTGGAGTGCTATATACAGCAATCCTAAAAGACTGAACAAAAAGCAGTAAAGTTAGTATAAAAAGTTATACCAGCTAACACTTTACCAAATGACTTCAGGCAGTGTCCAAAGATGGAGGCTTTTCTATAGTAAAGTGCAAAAAAACCCAAAAAATAGCTAAAAAAAATTCTCCTATTAATGAAACCACAAAACTTTTAGACATACATTTTGCTGAAAGCATAAAAGCAAGTTAGCATGTATTAACCACAAATAATATGCTATTATTTTAAAGCAAAAAAATCCCTTTAAATTCTCTGAAGTACCTAGACTCTCCCCAAAGTTTTCTCAGGACTTAAATTCCTTCTCCAGCTAAAATAAATATTTCGTTAAAATCCTGTAACTCCCCTTTTCATTCTTGCTATGAAAATAAAGCAGCTCTTTGTATTCCAGCCTTCAGATTGATTACATGGATGTTCATCACAGAATGCGGCTTTGGAGCAAGATGCAGATGTGAAAAAGTGCACAGCCAGCTGCAGTTACAAGACCTGGGTTCTTTCACACAAGAATATTTGGATGGGTATATGGCATCACACAACTATTTAAGCGGGCATGGTTATTTGCTTGGGGTGCAGAATGATACATTCTTGGCAAATACTTAGCACCATGTGTTGCTGAAACTCAGAAAATAATGTTATCATATGCAAACCTAAGTAAGAACTATTTGCTAACCTGTGTTTTTTTTCAGATGTTCCTGGATCATAGCTAAAGATGACTCCAAATGAGAGGAACAGGTTACTTCACCTTTGCCTTGTTTTATGTGTGCCTCAGGAACATTCATGTCAGCATATGGTATTAACAGACTAAGTCAGTATTACAGAAGGCTAAAGAAAGGTAAGCAACGTCACTCAACATAATGCCACTGCTGTAACTATACAAAGGCATATTACAATCAGTGTGATACAAGCCAGAAAAATATTTCTTACAGCATCAAAATAGAAGTGTCTTATTCTTTCAGCTTCTTAAAATAAAAAAGTAACAAAAGGTAGTAATTTTTTAGACTAATTGATACAGCTGGAATAAAAAAAGTTGCGTTTCAGCCATACAGGCCTTTTCAGGTCTGAGATCATCTTTGAGGATCAAAAGAGGGGGTTTGTGTGCCCCAAGTAATACATTTTTCAAAGAAATATCAATTGGTCCATTAAAATATTTTTCTTAAAGTTCTCTCTTTTATTCTTCTCATGTGACGATTACAACACAAGGTGAAAGACGCTGGATTTGAAGTTCCTTCCTCCTTCATACTTCCTTCCTCCTCTACCAGCAGGTGGGGCCACACATCAACCATGAACTTGCCCAGGTCCGCTGTTAACGTGCAATTCGTACTAGTACTTGCAAGCATATCCCTGTGCTCTCTGTGGTGCATACAAAGCCTGTTTCAGTTACTACCACCCTCATTTTATCACTGTGAAAAAAAAAATGCTCTGCCTCACTTTAATGCATCTTGAAAAACCTTTGTTTTCAACAGTTATAAAGCAAATGGCAAGAACTTTAGTTTTCATGTGGCAGCTAGAAATTTGACTGGTACAGCAAGTAACATGGCCACAAGCAGCTAGCGAGGCTCTCTGGCAGGAACCTAGCCCCTTTCTTCATTAAAGTCAGAAGCAACCCACTTGTCATAACTGCTCTGTAGTCATGAACTTTGCAACTGCAGCAGGACAAAGGCTTATGTTCAACCTGGGGTCTTTACAATTAATCCAAGGATTCTGGCTTGAATGGCAAATACGTTTACCAAATGAGATAGTGACTCATTACTTCACCCCATAATTTCCTTTTTCCATTTGCCTAAATCAGGAGAGATGATGACTGTTTCCTTCTCAACAGAGGCTCCAGGCTCACTGCATTCCACTCAGTCTTATGTCCCCTAATTTACAAGTGTAAATAATTTTCAGAAATGCAATCACTGCACTGGCTTTATAGCAAAATTAAAGAAACAAATCCTGCTGCATATTCAGTTCAAACATGCACAAACAGTTTTACTCTGTCAGCTTGGATCTTTGTCAAACATTGCATAACCTGGCCCCTGAAAGGAAGAGTTTCCAAATGTTGTGTGTCATTATCTTTGTCTCATCTGCTGATCTGAATCTGTTCTACAAGAAAAGTGTCAGGAAAGGCCTTTCAGGTTTTTTTGCTTGCTTGGTTGTTTATTTTAGAGAATCTATGTTACAGTTTGATCACAAGAAGGAAGAACTTTGGATTATTTTCAGGCTCTAACCCAGCAAAATGGCACAAAATTACACATACAAAACCCTTTCAAGTTATACAGGAAGTTGCAGGAAGTTCCAAAACATCAAAACACACAAATTATTCATATAAAGATCTGGTCTGCCCTTCTGCAGTCTGTCCTTCATTTCCAAGTGGGAATTTAGCATTCCAAGTTAACTCTGAAAGCGTTTCTGTTGATCAAGCAAAGCTTTATGCTCCCAAGTCTGCTTAAGATCAGCTTTCACAAACCATGTAGAGAAACAATACCATATGAACCAACTCTGAATGTATGCAGCTGTATCAGATCACTTGAATCAAAGTTCACAAAACTCGGCTGGACTCAGTACAGCTTACACACTTTCCATTTTCAAAGAATTGGTTGAGACAGGGATAAATGAGAGGAACAAGCTCTATGTAGCTCCAATTTAAAAATAGCATTTCAAGGAAAAAAAACCCAAGTATGTGTCAAATCTGTACTGGTTCACATAAACTTCAGATGTTTCGTGAAGGGCATAAGGGTTACCCAATTCCGTGTCTCCACTGCTGGAAGTGCCTTGACCCTTCTAGCAGCAGCCAGTCACCCTTGCCTGGTGGGAGAAGAAGACTGGGGAAAAGACAGGTTGGGCCAGTGAGAGCTTCACACTGGCAAGAGGAATTTAATCTGCCTTGCCATAGATCTGACCTGTGCCAGGCCTGAAACTGCTTCCTGAGGCACCAAAAATTCCTGGAGCACTTGTATCCCATTTCCTTTTCTATCTTCTCAAATAAAATACAATTAAAAGAAAAAAAAAGCACACAAAAAAAACCCAAAAAAACAAACCACACACAACCCCCCCCCCCCAAAACCACAAATTCAGACTAAATCTAGTTCCTTATTGACATGGGTAAGGGAAAGACAGGCAAAATGCAACAGTCTTAAAATTTCAGTTAAGGACCTCCAGTTCTGATCTTAACTGACAGCTCTGGAAATTTGAATGGGTCATGCTAAAAACCTGGGGGAAAAAAAAAAAATCTCACCTACGTGTTGTAACAAATAAATAAATGTTTTAATAGGACTTGAAACCACCAGCAGTTTTATTCTGTCTCAGATCTGCTTTTAACATGTAAAGAGGTGCCTATTTATAAGTAAGACTGTGATTGCATAAGACAATGGGGTGATGAGCAATCCTGCCCATGTCACTAGCCTCATTGACTACAAAGTCTGTTCAGATGCCTATGATTAATTGTGTGTGAGTACTGCAGCATTATGAATACTGACAACACTGTGCCTAAATATTGCAAATTTGATCTAATACAAAACAATCTGGACATTGATGAGCAAGTGCTTAAGCTTATCAAAGCCAGGCAAAAAAAAAAAGCATTTGGAATAAATCATTAAGCATTAAAAAGTATTGCAATAGTTCCTAAGTATTTCTTATGAGTAAATCTATGTACTGATTAATAGAACTCATAAAATCTCAAATTAAGTTTCTGATATTCTTATTCAACATACACACAACAGGGGTACATTCACAATTGACTCTTCACAGAATTAAGAAGTATATGGATTACAAATAACTGAGGTACATTTAAGAAGTCTGCTTCCATTTAGCCATTAATTTGTCATTTTGATTCACAGCAGTTTCAAATCATGAAGTACTGAAAATGTAAACTTGACTGTATTTGGTCATGCAAGTTTTATACTAGGCATTAATTTATTTGAAATACACTCTAGGGGTGTAGAGAGAAGTGTCACCCTGCGAAGAATCTTCTGGCCCACTGCCCATTATGTTGGCTGCTGGACAATATTAACTGTCCTATTCCCTGCACCAAATCTTATATACAAATACCGTGAGGCCATCTTGAAAGTGAAACATACATTGCTACATTATTCGTTGTTCAGAATGTATTTCCAGCTGCACCTCTGTTTTCACCATAGGTATCATTCTGTATCATTCTGCTCACTTAAAAGTATCACCTTTGTTTTTTTTTTTATAATACTCTTTTCATGCAACATTTCTCAGATTTGTTTCTAAGTTTTAGAGCACTCTCTGCCTTTTTACTGTACAATAAAAAGATACGTAAAGAGACCACATATTTGTTTTAAGTAAACATACACTATTTTAAAAGTAATTAAACCTAACTCTAGAGCTATTTGGAGTTCCAATTCCAATACTTCCTCCAATCCAGTTGAGGGGGCTCTAACCCTAGGGTATTACTAAAGGCGCCTAGCCTTTTACATGAACCTTAAAATCTTTAATTCAAAAGGAGTTATGTGAACTTAGCTTATTTCATTTTTTTTTTCAGTCAGAAAAAAACGCAAGGCTGGATTGCAAGCGGATTCTTAAACATTTCAGAGCATGGTATGATCATGTGTGTAGACTTCAAGATTAAGATTGCCAGTCAAATTAACACATTTTGTTTCAAATCCCACAGTCCCAAGCTATTAAAAATAAACACATTGTATGTAAACAGTACTCTGCCTAGAGGCAATTAATTTCAGTTTAGGAGAGATCTAGTCACCAAGGCTTGGGGGCACTGTCTCATCCCAGAGAAGTAGAAAAGTCTACATTTAAGCAAGGTGTCTCAGATCTGTAGCAGAATTTCCCAGAGTAACTCCCAACCACTGAAACTCTCATAAATGTCGGTTACAAATACAGTTCTGGGGCATGCTTGAAAACTGCAAGATTAACACCAGGATTTCCCAGCACAGTGCTGTGGCCAGCTCACAGCATGGTGTATCAAGCAAGGACAAGTACGGAGCCCAAGGAAGTTACAAAACACTACTTTTACATTTGAAGCAGTAAATGCATCAAAGCCTGGGATGCTGGCTACTTCATCACAGCATGCACATGTAAAGAACAGCATTTTCGTTCCACCATTTGCCTCTCAAAGCAGCATTGAGGTGTTTATCCAAATAGCCACGTTTACTCTGCAGTTACATACAATGGAGGCAACCATCTCTGGTTTAACGAAAAAAAGTCTATGTTACCTATCAGAACATACTAATACATCAGGAATGATCAAAGTAACAGTGTTTTCTTTAAAAAGCAAATAACCCATTTTCAGAATTAATCTAATGCAAAAGCATGAGACTTACAACTAGAGGCTGAGGATTTAAGAAGTATGGACAATAAACCTACATCCTCATCTGCCTCCACCTTCATTTTAACACCAGTTACACCTGGGCATTACATACTTAAAAGCAATTCTTGTATGCTTAAGGACACTGCTTCATAAACCAGTTCAGATTTAACTTTTTATCAAGCCCTCATCAAACTAGAAATGCTTCTATCAAGGAAGATTCTTCTGTTAACAGAAGAGTTCTATCAAATCCTGAGTTCTGCCCGACATACTATTAAAAATTAGGGTTAGAAAACAATATATGTTTAAACGAAGGAAGTATCTTCCTTTGTTTTTTTTCTACTGCATGCCCTACTGCCCAAAAATGTTGAATATGATTTTCTCTTTATCAGTCTGATTTTCTCTTTATCACAACTCCATTGCTCATTTTTAAATACCCCATGTTACCTTTAATGCCACAGGTTAACCTCCATGACAAAGTACTTATTTTTTGTTATTAGCAAGAGGTTTATGATAGGAACATTCATAATGTCAGATTCACCAAGAAGTTTATCAGTAGTGAGTTTGATGAACCGCAGAAGGAAATGCTTCCATCAGCTTCTTAGAAACCTAAAATAAATGCTACCCTGCTTATTCTCCATTTAAGTCTTTAGAGTTGTGAATTGTAAGCATACTTTCTAACCTGTGAGATGTACTTCACAGGAAGTTATTGGTCTCTGTGGTGCCTGAGACAAAGCACATTAAATTACAATGTGTGTGATCTAATTACTATGAAGTAGAAACAATTCTTAATTGACTGAATGAGCCATGCATTAAAAAAAAATGACCAGCAGCTGTCAAACACAAAAATGTAAAGTCAGAAAAGTGCATGAAACAATAATGTTTGAAAAGCATGGGGACACGAACACACACCTTCTGAGAACAGTACTGACCTTGTTGCTCACTTTCTGCTTCAACTTTTGCAGGACTTGGTGCTACAGGAAGGGGTCGAGGAGGACGAGGCTTCGGAGTTGGGGGGGATATTTTTTTTCTTCCAATGTACTCTACGTAAGTTCCTGGGAAATCCCCCCTCTCCCCTGTGGTTTCATTAAAGCCATTCAACCAACCAATTTCCTCAGGCTTTGCTTCTTCCCCTTCACTGAATCCAAGTGCTAGTAAGGTACCTTTATTCACAGTTAATATATCTCCTAAGTGCAAGTCAATGTCTTCTTCTCGCTCTTTTTTGTAGTCATATAAAGCTCTGTACTGATATCCTTCGGCACTCATCTTGGCAAATTATCTAACATTAAAAACTTAAAGTATCAAAATGCAATTGTCCAGTTATATTTTTATGTACAGATAGATTCAAGATTTATTGATTGGGGTAGTAAAAATGTCAATAGCAATGTCTAAGTAATAAAATCCACCAGAAAATCAAAGAGCACCAGAATGTGTCATTTCACTGCTGATGTTTTTACTGATGTATTTATTCTAAGCCAGTAACTGTTGCAGAAGTATGTGATCCACTTCTTCTATATCTAGCAATATTCTTCCAGTTAGTTCCTTTTCTGGTCTTGCTGGCACTTCCGAGTCTCCGTACTCAAGGTCAGCTGATTCTTGTAGCCGGTCACACCTTCTTAGATGGACTTGCCACAGATTGCCTACATACCTTACATATTCTGCCACTGAACTCTCCACATATGCTTTGCCTGTAAAGAGAAGAGAAAACTGGTAAAATGTTTTCCAATTCTCTTGAACTCCATATTCAACTTATAACAAGCTTTTTTGCAACCCTAGAAGAGGTTCTGTCCCAAAGAAGACCCCTAAAGAGCAATAAAATAAAGCAGTTTCACAAAAAAAATCTGCAAGCTAGCACTTGTGCCTTTAGAAAGGATATATGCCCAATTACTTGAATCAAATTTGTGCTACTGCAAATGGCTTATGGCTACTGAAGCCTCAGAGTGAGGGCTAAACCCTGGAGCTATCCCTGTAATGCAGTATCTAACCTGGGAGGAAGATCTTATGTTATCTCCCCGCAGACACATGACCACTTTTCCCCACAAGAGGTCTCCTAGGAGAGAGGAGGAGCTCACTGTAATTACTGCAGACCCTCACCACTAGGTTATTCAAACTCCCGCTGCTTATACAGAAGGTGAGGATGGGTAACAATCCCGCAGCTCAAAGCCTATATTCCGAAAGCCTATTGGAGGGAGGGGTATTTTCATGAGCTGCAGGAGAACCCTAAGTCCAAAATGCTTGCATGAGTACCGCATTTCTTTTTTCTTAAAAAGAGTGTCTTCCCCATATCCCCATCTTCCTGATGTTCTTAAATGTGTTTATGGTGTAACACTAGACAAACAATCAGCAACTGAAATGGGCACACCCAGACCACCTAAGCAGCACTAGCAGGAGGAAGTATCAGGGTGTATGCTTAAATTACCCTAAGGGCAAGAGAACACAGGCCTGAACATTTGACTCAAGGTTGCCTGACCATAAAATAAAAAGGAAAAATATGACTAAAAATTAATTTAAAAAACAGTAGCTTAAAGATATACAGAACAGTGAAAGTCTTCCTAAACATTATTTAAACTGTCACTCATTCTCACCTACTTAAAAAGACAAGTCCAATCATAATCTGAAATGCTACAATGGAAACCTGAAAGTCCTAACTACTCAAAGATGGACTGAAACTCCTAATACAGGTGAATAAAAGACCCAAGTGGGCTATGCAATACCAGCAGGTAGACTACTGACTGTATCCTATGTACTTAAGTGTGGAGAAAGTTGGATTTTTTTTGAGAGACACTCCCTTTTACATTGTAAAGGGACACCAGTAGACAGGCTGGAACAGGGAATCACTGACAACTCTTTTCCACACCATTCTCTCTAATGTCTCAGACATCAAGTCCCTGGAACATGACTAACTGACAAGCTAAAAAGTGTTTATAAGAATGCATATGGACTTCCTCTGCCAGTGAATGATCCTCATGACAAATTTGTATGTGGCTCCTCTTCAGTCCATAAGTACCTGTGGCCTAAATAGCACAACATCTCTTGTAACAGAATGCAGAAGAAAATCTTAGAAGTTCTTGAAGAACTTGCTTATCATCCCTTGCAACCATTTGTTGCTGTAGGAAAGAATTACCTGCACTTGAATTAGACTTCTCATTTCAAAAAGCCTACACACAAGTATTTACTTTAATAACTTGAACATCTATCCACGTGGATTAGGCATCCAGCTCCCACCAAAATTTTAATGAGAAATTTCTGCAGCCACTTCTAAAAAACCAAACTATGCTGCTTAGTTCACACTACGAAACATCACAGATTTTGCATTTAATACAAAGAGTTTTGCTTATATTTCATCTGCCTCTTCTACCAGTGGAAAGTGTATAGACGAGAACTAGAGGGGGGGAAAAAAGAAGAAAAAAAATCCAAAGCACAAGTATCAATTAAATTGCACAGGAGCCTTTTCAAAAGCATGGATTCCTCCCATTTCATATAGCAAATGAACAAATAACGCTTACACATCTTAGAGCTAGGTTTTGGAGCTAATCTAAATGTTTCCAATCAAAAACAACTACGCACAGCAAAACCTGCTAGAAAATTACCACTTTGACTACATTAAATATTCAGAAATATTTATTTTCTCTTTTAAAGAAGGTTTGACAAGTGCTCTGCTACAATTACTTATTTCACTCCTACTGCCTACGGGCATTTTGGCAGTCAGTGAAGCTAGTCTTCTAAACACTGCATAATTTAACTGACTTGACCTACTCCTCGATCTTTTATTATCAAATGTATCATAGCAACTTTATGGCCAGATGTTCAAAGTAAGTACTTGTGTCTCTTATGCTTGGCCTGACAATATAGAACTGGAAAAGTTATAGTAACACAAAAACTGTTTATGACAAGTTTTAGGTGCATTTTAAAAACTCAAAACCTGAATCAGATAGGACAAAAGGTCCAACTTCCTTGCATGTTAGAACAAATCAATGCAGTTGCAGCAGCAAAGTTTCCTTAAATCCAGTTTTCCTGGGGCTCAGAGCTGCAGTACTGGCTCACACACACTCCTCAGCACTGCCCTCAGTAGAGGGCTACCAGCATCCTACCTCCTGACTAATCTATGGTTCATGTACCTGGAGACACCCCTGTGGGTGAACCATGCTGAATTTCTTTGATTTATGCCTTTTTCTGCTGTCACTATCTGACAGGTTTGGAGATGGAGGAAGACTTGGACTCAAGCCTCACAGAGAGGCCCAACGCAGAGACAGCCACCATATCCCCACCTCAGCCTGGTAGCACTGCAGCATCTCCAAAGGAGTCTCTTTGACAGTTCTTTACTTACTGCTGTGTTAAGACCCTGTATAAACAAATTCCCTTAACTCCAAGTGAAGATACATGATCTCTACACTCACATATTTTGACCCAAATTGACTTAAGCTGCCTAGGCTTAGCTCAGAGACCATCTTAAGCACAAGGAAAAAAACAAAGCAAATACTTTAGGCAAGAGACATTGCTGTATTTGAGATAATGTATTACTGGATTTCCATTTGGCTGGTGCAATGGAAAAGGAGGAAGAAGTATTGTAAGAGAATTAAATGCCCATTTGTTTTTTATTTACTGTCTAGGAGCTTGATCCTAATGAAAGATTCCTGAGTTGAGGCAGAATTCTGGTCTCTCAGCAGAATGGTTTCTGTTGGGCATTTTAACATTTCTAAAATTTAAAATTCAACAGAGAGACACAAGACATTTTTGTAAATTTAAATGGGAAAGAAAGGGGACATGAAAGCTTCCCTTCCATTCCTCACTTATCCCCCTATTAAAAATGTCTGGCTCCTACTACACTGCTACCCAAGCATTTCCTCCCACACTAGCTAGCATTCCTTTGGTGACCAAGAATAAAAAGTTCTGCTCCACAAATATACATTACTACCAGCCCAACCAGAGGGGTATGTGTCTGTCACTGATATGGCTCCCCTATACAAGGCAACAAACATTTCCTACCCCTTTATATTAACATGTTTAACAAATGTATCTCGTTGTACTGCCACCTCTCTCACGTTTACTCCAAAAATCCCTAAGGAAACAGTGCCTAACACGCTTCCCTTCCATTGCGATTATGATCTTTGTCAACAGAAGAGCAGATAACCATACTTAGGGAGGCACTCAACAAGAATTGCAGCGTCTAACTGGGGAATTTTCTTGGATACTGACTCTTCTCCCCACTAGGTGTCTACACACCTGTAACTCAGACTGCATTATCGCTTGAGTAGGATGCTGCCGCTCTCCAAATTGAGATGACCAAGGCAAGTACCACATCGGAAAAGTATTTTCTGCAATAAAATGAGGTCCATGATACATCGTGGAAAAGGAGACGCACACTTATAGTACCTCTATAATATCTCCAATCTTTGAAAAGAGTGATTTTGACCTTACGGAGATTCTACCGCTGACCAAGTTCAAATACCTTGATTCAGAGAACTTGGCTCAACATACAACACAGAAGTATATTAACTGCACTGTGAACACTGTAAAGCACATCCTGTTCTGAAACATCTCAAAGACTCTATAGTGGCTGCAAAGCTATGGAAGGCAGCATCAAGACCATTTCAGAAAAATCATTAAAATAGTTATAATCATAATAAAAAAAAACCCAAACCCAAATAAAACAAAAAGGAAAAAAAAAGCCACTTAGGAAGGGAGTACAAACTGAGCTTCACTCCTGTTAAGAGGCCGGCAAGTTAAGTCCTCCGGAGCCCTGCACCAACATGCTCCCGTGCAGCAGTCCCCGCCGCAGAGCGACTGCTTTCCAGGGGCCGGCCGGTCGATTCCCGGCTCCGCTGCGAGGGCGCAGACACTCCACGGCCAGGACAGGGATCTACGGAGACGGCGCTCTCCCACCCGGGGACGGCGGCGGCGCCGTCGGGACTGTCCTCAGCGGAGTCCGGAGAACAGGCAGGCTCGACGCCGCATAGCCTGCATCCCCCCCGGCGACAGGCGCTCCAGCGCTTCCTACTGCTACCCCTTCCGCCTCCTCGAGGGACGCCAGCCGGGCGGGAACACCGGCCCGGCTCCCTAAGCCTCACGATGCAGCCGAGGCATTCGAGCAGCCCCACGACCGCCGTACCTCGCCGCCGGTACGGCGCGCCGCCTGCCTAGCCCGACCAGGAAGCGCCGGGCCGGGCCGCCCCCGTCAGCGGAGGAAGAAGCTCCGCCACCCCCGAGGCTCGTCCTCGGCCTCAGTGGGGCTGCTCGCCCGGGCCTGCCACGCCGGAGGGCTCGGCGGCGCCACTGCTGGCCCCGGACGGGGGAAAAAGTTGCACGGGGAGGCAGTGCTGCCGCTCCCTCTGTTCGCGCGCAAGGGCGGCCGGTGTCTGCGTCCAGGGCGGCCGCACGGCTCAGCAGCGCCCTGCCGTACTCCCATGCCCCGGCAGCCGCCCGCGGGGCAGCGCCACATGAGGCGGCCGCGGCGGCGTTCGTTTTACCTCAGCGGCGGCAGCGGCAGCAGCCGCTGCTGCAGAGGCAGCACCGTCTCCCTTCCGCCGCCGGGCTCTCCGCGTAGCTCTCAGCCGCGCGTCCACCCCTCTGCGCACCCGAACCACACTCCGATCAGCCGCACTCACCGCTCCAGTGCCTCTTCGGCGCCCGACCCGCCTCCAGCGCTGCCCCCGCCCCGACCTCCGCCGCTCTCGCCAATCCGCGCCGCCACCGCCCCGCCGCGCCCGCTGACTGACGGCGAGCAAGAGGCGGTTCTCGCCACAGACCGGCCCCGATCCGGCGGCCGGCGCGCCACAGTCCGGTCCGAGAGGGTCAGCAGTGCAGGGGGGAGCGGGCGGGCACCGGCTAGGCGGTGGGAGGGGAGCTGGGTCGCTGCCCTCAGGCCCAGCGAGTGATGGTGCCGGCCGGCGAGGCCCGAGCGCACTCGCTGCCGTGGGAAGCCGGGCGCGGCTGGGGAGCGGCAGTGAGAGGAACATGTGCTTCTGCCCAGTTCCTCTTCGGGGATTTTTTTCCTCTTTTTCGTTCCCTGCCCCCCCCCCCCCCCCCCCAGATTGGTATAATATGTTACGCTGGTGCAGTGTGCCCATAACAAAGCAGTCGGCTCCCTGGCACCTGGGCTGTGGGTCTCCGGCTGGGCTCGGAGTGGGGTCGTGCAGCGCAGCAAGGCTAAGGCAGCCTGCCGTCCCTCGCCAGCTGCGTGGGGCACCAGCTCTGCGTCTGCTCCTTCAGGGGCCTCAGTGGTGGCTGGTCTGCCTTGGGTGACAAAAAGGGCCACTATCCTCCCCTTGTCCCTATCCAGTCCTGTGACACACCAAACGTCCCTCAGCCCCTGCCTATGCAGGGTGGCCTTGCAGACCACGGAGTGAATAGGTGGAGGTGGTAGCTGTCTGCAGCAGCTAAGATCATCAGTCGATACTCTTAGTTACCATTGCACGGTGTCCAGGTCAGCTAGGTTCCATGCAGCACAGAATAAGATGTCATTCCCTGTCCCAAGGAGTGCACAATCTCCATGGGATCTGACAAGAAGAGAGTATGATACAACACACGAAGTCGCAGCAAGAGAGTCCTGCTGCTGAGGTATTGTGTTGTGTTTGAACAGGTCTCTGTTTAAATACTAGATATGCTTACATGATTTAAGCATGTCTCAGTCATTGTAGGTGTCGCTGTGGCAGAGGAGAAAGTGGTCTGAGCAAAGATACAGCACATTCAGGCTGGCAGGGAATGAATACCAGGGCAGTCGTGCAAGAAGCAAGCTAAAGTTCATTGAGACCCATGCTGTGCATGCAAGTGCCAGGGGTTGACGTGATTAAAAGCAGACAAATCAGAGATAAGTAGAACACAAAAAGCATTTGGCATGTACAGAGTGCAATGATCAGGCCTTGAAATGCCCTACAACAAACAATAGAAGTGGTTAAGTAAGATATCCTGAAGTCTCATGATTGAAATAAAGAGTATGCATTGGCTGGGGGGGAGGGGAAGAGCCTTACTCTGATTTGGTAGTTGAGCATTCTGAAACAGTGAATTGACTTATGGTCTGATCACAGACAATTGAAAGAAAAAGCAGAATAGTTTTACTAGAGCAAAGTGCAATTAGTTTCTGCAAAGTGCAATAGATGAGTGAACATGGCTTTGGAATCCTTAGACTTTTGGAGGTATTTTTTCTGAAAAATGCTCTAAACCAAAAACATTGGTTGTACCAAGTATGGGGAAAAGTGGAAATCTTTTACCAGCTATAATTTCTTTTAAAGATGCTCTTTCATCAGCTCTTACCCTTTGGAGAAGATTTTACTTTTTTTTCTCCATAGAGTTTCTAATTTTGCAAGAAACTTTAACTTCCAAGAAACACTAGAAGGATGTTTCCTCATGTCCACTAATGTCCTGGGTTCAGCAGTAGCAGTCATTTTTCTCCTTCTTAGTAGCTGGTGCAGTGCTGTGTTTCTGACTTCCAGCCTGGGAACAATGCTGATAACACCGATGTTTTTAGTTGTTGATCAGTAACGTTTACTCTGATCAAGGACTTTCTGAGTCTCATGCTCTGCCAGGGAGGACAGGAAGCTGGGAGGTTGCAGAGGCAGGAAACCTGACCCAAACTAGCCAAAGAGGTATTCCATACCACAGCACATCATGCCCAGTATATAAACTGGGGAGAGTTACCTGAAAGGGCTAGATCACTGCTTGGGTTGGTCTGGGTATCAGTCGGCAGGTGGTGAGCAGTTGTATTCTCTGCCCTTGTTATTTCCCTTATCATTATTATTGGTGGCAGCAGTAGTGATTTGTGTTATACTTTAGTTACCAGACTGTTCTTATCTCAACCCGTGGGAGTTACATTCTTTCGATTCTCCTCCCCATCCCTCTGGGAGTGGGGGGAGGAAGAAGCGGGGGAGCAAGTGAGCGACTGCATGGTTCTGAGTTACTGGCTGGGCTTAAGTCATGACATATATTACAGTAAAATCATTTCTGCACTGATTCATTAGGACTCAGTTCACTTCAGGACTGCAGATGAGAGAAGATGAGAGCTAGTAGGGCCTCTGGTGGCAGTGTGGATCTGACCCCACAGGGGTGTGGCAGACCACTGTGAGGCTGTAGCCTTGGAGTTACAGGATCCAGTGCCTGGAAAATGGTAAAAATGCCCTCATTAGCCTATCTGGCAATCTAAACACAAGAAGGACTTTTGAACTAAACAATCCTTTTGGAACAGAGACTGGTGTTTGTACATAAGCAAAAGCAGTGCTGTAATTTAAATACTAAATAGTAAAATTGTTGAGGGAAATGACAGCTCTTTGTTTCATACATTTTTTGTGGGACTGAAAACACAGGCAGCGACAGAGTTAAGAAAGAATGTTCCATTTCTCCTGTCCAGACTGCTGTCTCTGACATTTGCTGTTGCTGAGGGCAAAAACAGCATGGATTTTGAAGGGGATTAGACAGACTGGCTGGTTGGAATGCCAGTCCTGGGCACTGGCCTGACAATGGGTATTTAAGGGAACTAAAACCTCCCAAGTAATGGTTCCCAACTGGTAAGACAAGACATGTCCCACAGGTGAAATACAGGGCTAGAGTCAATGGCTGTGCCACCTTTCTATTGGCATGGCATCCCTCGCTGAAGGGGAAAGTTTCCAGGGCAGGGTCCAGAACCTCCTTCCTTCTGTAGTAGCTGAGCATCTTGGTCTCTGCTTTGTTTACCAGTTTTCCTTTCTGAAGTTGACTTCTGAGTTCACGTTGAGCATCTCACTTGCTGCTTTCTCTGTCAATCAAGGAGAGAAAGGGACCCAGAAAAGGAGAAAGTAGGCAGTACCAGCAGGTTGCTTTGTTGCACCCTTTGCTGGCTTTACTTTGATGCCTGCTGTGATTTCTGTCTCAGGGTCACTTCAGCTCTCTCACATCCCCTTCCCCACAGACCCCCACATTGTCCCAGTGTCTCTAGGGATAATTTCCTGTGTCTAATCTTTAAAGGTGAAGGCTATGCAACAAGGTTTGCTATAAATACTGAGAAGCGGTACTCTAGTATAAAGCTTGATAAGGAGAATGCACAGGTTGAAACCCTGGGTTCCTTCTTCAATCAGCTTTCAGGTGGTATGAAGACCACATAAAGCTTTCGCATACAGAGCTTGCAGTGGATGTAATGCATGTAGATGTATTTCATTAGGTCTAGATTTGTTGAGAAGGATATTTTTGACCAATTGAAGGTTAAAGTCTTTGACGCAACATGTAAGTAGGAGGGATTAGTCAAGGCAACAGTCAGTTGGGTGAAATATGGGCAGAGGACATGATTATCAAGGTACAAGCCATACACACTTGTTCTTCTTAAGGAAGACAACTGTAAGTCTCCATCTGTCAGGAGACCTCTTGAGCATTTCTGCAGAAGGCTGCTTAGGGGAATGCAACAAGAAAGCGAGCAGGTATTTTTTCAGTCCTAGTAGCAGTCAGGTGGTTTGAGCCTGCATCTTACC
Source organism: Melopsittacus undulatus (assembly GCF_012275295.1). Classification (NCBI taxonomy): domain Eukaryota; kingdom Metazoa; phylum Chordata; class Aves; order Psittaciformes; family Psittaculidae; genus Melopsittacus; species Melopsittacus undulatus. The sequence goes on along the minus strand of NC_047557.1, from coordinate 23,713,506 downwards.
TCTGGGTAAGTTTTCTGTGGTAAAGGACATACAGCATTGGAGAGAATTTTGTTCCCTTTCCTCTGGCGAAAAATGTTCAGCTTGAGCTTAGAAAGGAAATTTTAAAGTATGGAGACTGAGAGGAAAAAACACCCTCACCAAAGGATCTGTGGGAAAAGCAGAGTTTCCAAAACATCAGAACTCTTCCACTATCACTGGCAAACTCAATTTTTTTTCTTTATTGACATATTTTAAGCAGGGATATTTCCTTCTCTTTCTTCTAAGACATCAAGGTAAATCCATTTGTAAAGTAAGATACCTACATTAGTGGATTTTATCAGTACTGAATCTGATCTCCTTGGATAGCTTGGGCAAAGACTGAAGAGACTGTGCAGGGGAGTTTTACAGGAATACACCTTAGGTGTGATGAATGGTAATGGCACATGTAATTGATAAAGCTCAGAACAGAGTCATGTGATTCACGTCATAATATCATACCATCCTGCAGCAGTGGGGTTTTCAGCCATCTGATTTGAAGGCTGAAGTTGAAAGATAATCACTTAAGTTCTTTCTTATTCCAAAGATGAAAATGAGTTCATACAGTGTAACTATGCTGTTCTATTAGCACACATTGCTAAATGACTCATTTAAAATTCCCAAAGGAATGACCATGGTGAGGAGTCAGGAAAACAACAGGAAAAAACTGTCCATAGTTATTGTAGACATGAATTAAATGCAAAATAAATAAAATGGATCACAAGAACGACAAGCGTCAAAGACTGTGAATGGTGATGTTTTCCTGTCGTAGCTAGGACAAAGAAAATATTGCTATTCAAAAATGCAGTTTTAAGTGTGTTTCAAGAGACAAATAATTAGCAAAAAAAGCAAGTTCCTTCACTGCTGAAAAGCACTTTAGCATATGGAGGAAAAGAATGAGCTTAAAATAAGATGCAAGTATCCAGGAAAGAAAGAAAGTAGCAAAGCTTTCTATCATGCTAAGAATTAGAGAAGTAAACCTGACAGCCTTCCTGTTAAAAATGGGAGGAAGCTGATTAGCAGCATTCCAGTCATGATTTGATTTGAATTTATTTTGGTTCCTGTGGGAATGATAGAATGACTTCTATCTGGCCAAAAACCTGACATCAGCAATAAATGTCAGTATCTCAGCTAATCAGACAGATCTCCCTTTATAGACATTTCCAGTGTATGATTAATTTCATGCTATGGTGGACATATAAGGGTTTTTTTCTGTTCTTCAAGACACAGGGAGACTGAGGAGGTGGTGGAATCTCCATCATTTTAGGTTTCGAGAAAAGCTAATCAAACAGCTGCCTGGCAGAGATTCTGGTTGTCCTGCCTGTTCAGAGAGATGGAATAGATGATCACTGCAGGGTTTTCATGGTCTCTTAAGTGTGTGCATATATTACTTAGGAGAAGAAGCCACAAACCTGAGCAACCATGCTTTCTTTTAATTAAGTTTGCCACCAGAAGCAAAGTGGCCTAAAAATCACTCCACCTGGTACCTGAAAGCCAGATGACTGTAGCTGTAAAAGCAGAGGGCCTTGCTTAGCAGTGTGATCTGTTAGAAAAGAGTTTCTCCAGTTTGCTTTGGAGCACATTTCCAAAACATGAAAGTAGTGGAAAACTAAGATTTCTGTGTGGAAATCACAGCCAGAAAATACTTTATGTTCATGAAAAATCTTCACAATATTTTGCTAAAAAAAAATTAGTCATCTGAAAGTTGACCTTTCAGCCATTATTTTCTCTAGTTGCATAATTTTGTGTAACTAAAATCTTCATTTTGTCAAGAAACTTTTAAAATGTAGAATAAAATTTATTTGGATCTACAGCCTATTAAGACAAATAAATAGACAACGTTTTTCCATGTGTGAAGCACAGCATAATTGATAAAATAGCATTATAAGTGTCATATATGAAAATGCAACATCTGTGTTTATCTTTCAACCATATAAAATTATATAAACATAGATTCTGCTTTTTATGAAATCCATGAGTAATTCCTCCTCTGCTCTTTCAGTGCTTGTACATGAAGTGATAGGAAAGTCTAGGTTTGACAGCCGTGCAAGACTCATGTCTTCTTGTGTAGAGAATTGGTGCTGTGTGAGCAGAAATCTTGGAAGTTTTTACATGCACTGTATCATTTGTACATTGACGTCTATCAGCACTGTCTGAGTAAGATCATCAGGAGTAATAAGACCCCCATGTATAACAATATATCCAAATTTCCAGAGCCATCTGTAGATGTGTTTTCTGCTGAGGCTGTTTTCCTAATGATGCCATTTGTAGGTTTTGGTATTGACATCTGATCAGAGGGAAATTTGCATCCTGCAGTAGTGAGCTTGATCTGAGAAGTAAATGCAGCTTAATTTAAGTTGAGACCATTTAGTGATTACATGTCAGTTTGCATAGGATAAACACTGTCTAGTTTCTTCCAATAGCATTGAGGTGGAAGATATGACATCTTAATAGCAATTGTCTGAGATATCCTGGACCCTTAAATCAATTATTCAGAGTAGTCACAGTAAGTCTCAATATGGGTACTTGATAGATGGCACCTTCCTTTCTCTTGCAAAGTGCATAAGATGCAAGACCAAGCCTCAAAATGCTTGCCAATTTAGATGTGTTTTCGTAGAACCTGTGAAATTCACTGCAATATGGGCATGAATAATCCAAATTCTGCCAGGCAGGAACATGTGCTGTTGCTCCTACATAAAATGCGTCTTGAGTGACATCTCTAACAATTACAGTACTGGGACGCAAATACAAAATTAGGGCTTATCCTGTGAAACTAGTAGGAGTTCAGGTCCAGAAGAAAAGTGTATTCACTTTCCCTCTGCTGCTTATGCTGAGAGAGTAGTTCTTTTTTACTGAAGCAATATATGAATGAATCTTTGCTGTTCTATCTGATGGGCCAAAGCTTTTTTTTTTTTTTTACTTTGAGAAATTTTTTAAACTTTGAGACAAATTTGAAACATGACTAATTAATTGTATCATGGCTTTCTGTGGCTAACAGCACAGCTGCAAAGCTTCCACCTGTTTGGTGCAAATATCATCACACAATATGACAGCTGTCACTCTAGCAAACTCAAAATGATAATATAGGTGCTGTGAGCTGCATCTCAGAAATTCAGGCTTCCTTAAATCTCAGTTAGCTGAGAAGGCTGAGAATATTTGCCTCTCACTTTTTCAAGGTGAAATAGCATGGCAGCAGATTGCTTTTATTATTCCTACCTACTCCTCTTTCTCACTACAAACAGGAAATGGAGCTAATAACGCCAGTTCCACCTTGCAGATAAAGAACAGGATGATTCATCATGGTCCCCTCAGTATGGACGCCAACACAGATACACATGTAATTGATCATTAACAGTGTCTGTCATATGAGTAGGGCTTTTGTGTCATTTTATGGCAACAACATAATTGCTGGTCTACAAGAACATAGGTCTTGCTGTAGACCTGTAGTTACGAATAGTTTAATAGTTACCAATTTATTAAATGAATGACAGTGTAAACCAAGCAATTATCTGAAAAATTAGTGTTTGGAACTCTTTCTTTGTTAACACAATCTGACTTTGAAGCTAGCTCTGCTTGGAGTAAATTGGAAAGGTTTGACTGGATTGCTCTCAGAGGTCCTTTCCAACTTAAATTATTCTGAAAGTCTATAATTCTGTGAAATTTGCATTGCTTTTCTTTTAATTTGGAATGTAGTAGAGTCAATATATTATATGTAACACTTCTACTAGGATATCTTTTTATTAAGATGAAAAATAGGATTTGGCAAATGCATGTGAGCTAGTATACTTCAGTCTAAACTGTTTAGAAATTATTTTCTTTACAAAAATAAAAATATGGAAAAAAAGAATGTTACTTCTGAGAAAAAAAATGAGATAAAAATGAATTCATATCAAGACAATTGCATCAGGAATTTGCTAAACTGAAAACTCCAACCAAAGAAGCCCTCTGTTACTAGCAGAAAAAGAAAACGCTATCCTTGATGTTCAGTTGTCGTCTTCATCCTATCAGTGGGCCTCAGAATAACAGAATAATTTAATGTTTTTACATGCAGCAAAAGCGGTGAAACCTCCTCCCATTCTGACTTTATCTGTTAAGCCACAAAGAAAAAAGGGGGTGGGGAGGTGGGGGGAGAAAACCGCAGTTTTAAGTAAGAGTTTGGGGTCTGGGGAAAAGAATGGATATTCAAAGATCAGTATGGTGTTGTCTGCCCATTAGCCAAAATTTGTACATTGTTAAATATTTCATATGAGAACAAGTATTTCACTGTTGTATAACTCTGGAAATGAAATGCATTTTGGAAAAGGAATGCCTCCCAGTAACCTTTACAAGAGAGGAAAATGGACCTAGAACAGAGCCACATAGTCTCTGGCAGTATTTGTTGTGCTGTAGGGCGTTGGGTTTTGATTTTGGATAGGCATAGGCTTTTATGGCAAAGAAAAATCAGTGGCTAGTGCAATAATACTGTGATCCCCCTCAGATCTTGATGAAAATGATCTATCTTGATTGGAGCAGGGTTTGGTCTCTCAATGTCCTTGTTGGAGTGTGCTGGCTGCCTGAAGCAGAAACCGTGTTGTGAAGTGCAATTTATTCATGAAAGTTGCTTCTGAAAAGAGATGCCTAAATGTGGTGCAACTTGGCTTATGGTAGGATCACCAGACTTTTAAGAGACAAAACTACCCTCTGGCCTGTTTCCTGAAGCATCACTTTTTAAAGTAAAGGAATTTGGGGAACTTATAGTTCATCAGCTGTGTCATATCATAAGTGAGATCTCGGAGGGATCTTGTGACAGCCTTCAAGATGTAAGAAAAAGCTGAGCTCAGTACAGAAATGGACTGAGACAGCAGCCAACATAGAAAGTCTTGGATTTGATTAAAAAACAATGTTTTTTTACTTTCCTGACTCCTAGAGAAAAATCTTAAAAGAAGCAGAAGAGGCCAATGGCTAGTGCTGATCCACAAACTATAGGGTGTGGGAACAGAATGATATAGTGAGGGGCACAGTTAGAAACATCATGGTTAAATGCAGGACAGAAGAATTGCAACTACAGCAAAACATTTTCTTGGAAGCTGATGAGAGGAAGTGCTATTAAAGCAGCCTGACGTGTTCTGAAACTGTGGCTGGTTTTGTATGTGACTGAACTCAAAACTGCCAAGGGGCTGGACTGTGGGAAGTAAATCTCCTGTCTCAGATTGCCCTGCAGCACCTGATGAATAAAATCCAATTTTCTGGAAGGCCAGGAAGTAGAAAATGGTGGTCCAGGGAGGGCACACATCTCTTCAAGGTTGGCTCATACAACATTCAACACAGAGGCCGTTAGATAACAAATATAATTCAGATATTCACAACTACAGTGTCACCCAGAGAAAATCCATGTTGAGTCTGTTGAGCTTTTTCCCTGCACTGATATATTTCATAGCATATCAGTACTGCATGGAATAATACTGAGCCTTGGCAACAAGATGCTGAAGGGAAGCAGTTTTTGGAGGTGCTTTGAAATAGATTTCATAAAGTCATAGAATGGTTTGGGTTTGAAAGGACCTTAAGATCATCTAGTTCCAACCCCCCTGCCATGGGCAGGATGCCTCACCCTAGACCATGTCACCCAAGGCTCTGTCCAACCTGGCCTTGAACACTAACAGTACTGCAAGTGAGGTCTGACGAGAACAGAGTAGAGGGGCAGGATCACTTCCTTTGAATTGCTGGTTACGCTACTCTGATGCAGCCCAGGACACAGTTGGCTTTCTGGGCTGCAAGTGCACACTGAAGCCAGCTCATGTTCATTTTCTCATTGACCAACACCCCCAAGTCCTTCTCTGCAGGGCTGCTCTGAATCTCTTCTCTGCCCAACCTGTAGCTGTGCCTGAGATTGCTCTGACCCAGGTGTAGAACCTTGCACTTTGTTGAACTTCATGAGGTTGGCATCAGCCCACCTCACAAGTGTGTCAAGGTCCCTCTGGATGGCATTCCTTCCCTCCAGCATATCAACGGAACCACACAGCTTGGTGTCATCGGCAAACTTGCTGAGGGTGCACTCAATTCCACTGTCCATGTTGCTGACAAAGATGTTGAACAAGACTGGTCCCAACACTGATCCCTGAGGGACACCACTTGTTACTGGTTTTCAGCCAGACATTGAGCCACTGACCACAACTCTTTGTATGCAGCCATCCAGCCAGTTCTTTATCCACTAAGTGGTCCATCTATCAAACTAATTTTCCTTGCTAGTATAAATTCTGAAGCCTCAGTATTTTCTTGAAGAGTCCTCCCTCCTTCCATGAAGACAGTAGGAAGTTGCCCTGGCTGACTGACAAATTCCTTCTTGTGATAGCTTATGCTGGGTCATGAGGCCAGTGTGATTACAGAAAAAGTAGAAAACCTCTCTTCTGTTACCATTTCCATATAAAAAGACAAATCCCTTCAGCAGCATATCTTCATAGCAACAGATGTGATAGATAGCTCTCAAATCTCATTGGCTTATTATGCCCTGTGGATAGAAGGATCAGGATCCAAGCCCCAGCTGTGCTTATCTTTGGAACAGGTTTTGCAAAAAAAGGCCAATCCTGGAGACCTGTTTGGTGAGATATAGGTAAAGGGCTTAGGTTGACGAGTGCCTCTCTTTATGCTCAGTAGTATGGCTGTGGTGTTTCTCTGAAGGCTTCATTCTCCCTGAAGACAGCTACTGGGGATGACTTGCACGTGACTTGCATCTTGATTCACTGGAGAAGTGTGGTAGAGCAGAGAAGTGTTGCTGCTCTCATAATTGTTACTAGGAATGGACAGTCAGGCTTGGGATCAGGCTGAGGAATCTCTTAAATGCAGTGCTTTCTCTGCAGTTAGACTCCAGCTAGTGGTAGTAGCTAGTCTTCCGTAATACATGTAGCAACACACAGATCCACTGGAGAAGAGCAGTGCATAGCTGAGAGACCTGCTAAGAGTCTGCATAGCCTGGTCTGTAGCAGGTGAGCTCACACGTTACATATTAGGTTTATCCTGCTCTTGGGCTGTAGCAGCAGAATAAGGGTCCAAATTCCTTCTTCTCATACGCGCCCATGGAACATAGGCTAGGGTTGTTAGGTCTACGTATTTGTTACTACAATCTGAGCAGAAAGTATAAAGTTCTGTGCTTGTATTCTTTTCTGTCCAATTCACCTGGCCACAGCCTGTGTACTGAAGCTTTCTCATCTGAAGAAGAGCTGGACAAGATCCTGCTGGACCAATGTGAAGGGTCACTAAACAAGTTTGATGGGAGCTTCATTGATGAATAAGAAAGAAAAGAGAACATTCTCTGACATGGCTTGGATGGTTGAATATAATGTTTAATTCATACAACTGAAGCTTTAAGAGGCAGGTACAGCCTTCTGTTACATCAGAAAGTTGATGGCTATTTTAATTACATGTGTTCATTACCTTACATGGCAACTTCAGGTGGAATACATTCCACTGAACAATCCTTAAAATTTCAGGACCTACCTACCTGAACTATTTTGCTCCTTAGAAAACTATTTTCATACCTAGTCCCATAAAGAAACCAGACCACATAGTCGCATGTTCTTGTGTTGAGCCCTGTTGAAGCCTACTTTTCAGTTCTCACCTGAGGTGAACCAGCATGCTGCAGGGTTATTTATGTATCTGGATTCATTGCTAGTAACAGGGTGTAATGCAGACAGATTTTTTTAAAGGATTCCGTTTCTGGAATGCTATGAAGTTAAAGTGTTAAATATTCTTGTCATAATCATTCACCTTGTCAATAGATCAGATTTCATTGGATTTTATCATTAGGTTACTGCACAGGTTTCTTAAATAGTCACAAGGGCATGTAACCATATTCCTGTATTTACCAATAAAAGTACTCTCCGCTATAGAAGGGAACAAAATGTGGTCTTAGTTAAAAGCAATACATCCTACATCCATTTGTATACTGCCATGTAAGAAAATTAAGTCTTCAGCATTTTTTAAATCTTTTTATTTTTTTATATTAAGAGTTACTCCTATGCAGAATTGTTCTGCAAATCTCCCTGCTAAGTGCTAATATTGTTCCTGGTAGAATCCGCTTTATATACTTGAGTGCCTAACATTTACAGTACATTTTCTCATTTGTTTTTAAGCTATGCTCAAATTAGCAATTAACTAAAATAGCTGCTTTTGTAAATGGAGTGTAAGAATAGTTAATAATTTATATTTTTCTGATTCCAGAGTGCAACAGTGTGAAAATGAATGACGAATTTGTTGTTTATATGGGAAGGCATTTTAATCTTTTATGAGAACATCTTGGCTATGGGTATGCTTATCTGTGAGCAAGGGAGGTGGAATTCTTCAGTGGACAATGTATGAATATTATCTGAGGCAGTGTTGAAAGTAAAAATAATTGAACAAGGAACTAGTAACAATTTCCTCTTCTGTGTCTAAGATTTTTATCTGCTGCTTTCCAAGCAAATTGCTAGTCCATGTGGAACTATTATGTCAGAACCATAACCATTCATTTATTAATTGAGCATTTATCTGCTTCTGTTATAGAATTCAAAAGTCCATTGTTACAAATAAGCTCAGAGAGAAATTTGGATCTTTTTTAATAAATATTCCTAAAAAGGGGATTTCATGATCAATTTAAGCGTCAGTTCTACTTCAGTTAAGATTTCAGAAAAGACTGTTGTCTTGTATTCTGGAGCCATTTCCCTTTGTCCTGCAGTTAGGTTCACGTTTCCATTTAAAGATCAGCGGTGTGGCTTTAAAGTGCAGACCTGAAGACTGTAGGGGCAAATCTATGTTCTGGTCTCACAATGCCCTAAGGATGTTTTCAGGCAGCCTCCCTTTTCGTGGGTGTAGCTGGCAGGCAGAAAATAACGAAGCTCTGGTCAGCTCCAGTAGCCTCAACTCTTTGCTGGGTGTGCAGTCCGGAATCACCCTCCCACGTGTGTTTCCAAGAAACAAGTAAAACCTCTTGGTACTGGATCTACTACCTAACTCACCCAGAGAAACACAGCATACAGAGGGTAATTAAAGTACTGCCCCTCATAGACTTTTGGTACTGCTGTTATAGTGGTCAGTAAAGAAATGCAGCAAACAGGAAAGAAATCTTCGTAGCAAAACCCAAGAAATATGACATGACTTCCCTATCACACACATACGTGCACACCCACACTACCTCTATCACTTTCACACTCTGCAGTTTTTATGATCACATTTTCCCCCTGAATAAGCCACTTTTTTGTCCAGACAAGGAGATGAAATGACTAAATGTGCTGCTAAGCCTATGAACAGTATCAGCTGTCTAAGTGAAGTGGACATTAATATCTTAGGCAGAAATAGTGGCTTGAGACCTGTTTTTCAGCCCATTTCTTTGGCACATGTTCCAGCTGCTGCCTCTGTTCTTTTCTTTCACCTCACTCCTTACCAGATGCTCCAGACATACATTTTACCTTACAATTCCTGCCCCAAGGACAGGATGCATTTATTTGTGCTTACATAGCACCTAAGTTTACGAAATTTTGGACCACAGAAACCTTCTGAATGATATTGAAGTATAAATAATGACTGCTACCTCAGCTAGCCACTGGACTAACTCCAGCAGCTGAGGCAGATTTCCATTCCTTCATATTTTGCATTCCTGGTATAGTGACAAAATCCAGACTATTCATATCCCCAGATGTACTGGTTCATGAAAAGTCATTTCTCAGTCCTTCTTATTATAGCTGTCTTTTGTCCAGGTGGGGCAAAAGCAGGAGTGGAGGTTACTGTGATGGGACTGAGGAAAGCAAAAACAAAGTAAAGGAAATAGAAAATAAGTTTAACACCCTTGTGTGACTCCAAGCTACCTTGGAAGTTATTGGACTTTTGATTTTCCTAGGTTTGGTCTTCTCGTTTTATTTGAGGTAGCATGATCTTGTCAGTTCTCTATGACTGGCTTCCTGGTTTTCTACTTGGGAAACAATATATCTGAAAATTAAAACTATTTCAGAAAGAAAACCATCAAAGATAATGTTTGCAGTGACATAGATTTTTATACTTTCCTTGTTTTTTGTTGTTTTTTTTTTGTTTTCTTAGGAAAAACATCTTCCTTTTTTCTTGCAGTCTAACATCACATCTTCCATAATTGCCAGGTTTTAGATTTAGTGCTTCTCTTAACTGATTTTATAGAATTTTTCTTCTCTTAACAGAAATGTAGAAAAACTTTTCATACCTTTTATCGGTTTTTCTAACAATGCACTTTCAATTATGTTAGATTGTGGTGAAAGTAGAGGTAGAAAGGACCCATTATACTTCCAGTTCATGCTCTTCACCAGAATAGCCTGTTCTCAAGTGCCTTGAGCAGTAGCATTGCGAGGGGTTCTCCCACTCTTGATTTAGTGTAGCATTTCTTGTTACTGTAGACATCACTACTCAAAATCTTTCTTAACAAGTCACCCTAATTTAACTCCACTTCAGACCAATCACATTGCTTTGTGCCTACAAAGGCCAACTTTCTCTTTTTGTTTTCAGGGGTCTTATTCCAGCAGCTTTCTGTAGTGAACAATTTGGTGCCTAATAACATGCATGAAGATCTAACAATTCAAGGAATCTAAGCAGTCCTGAATTCAGACAGCAGAAAGTTGTGAGAGAGATAACTTCAGCTGTGCTTTAAATATTGTTTGTGAGCTTTCACCAGAAGTATAGAAGAAGTGGAGTGAGCCAACTCTTCTGTAAGACAAATATTATTTTATTTTCCTGTAACAATTTATCTTTTTGGTTTCTGTGTGCTTCCTTATAATGACTTCAGGGATGGAGGATGACACTGAGACAGAAGGAGAAAAGTAGGGTACCAGGAAGTCAATTTTTTTTTTTGGCAAATAGATTATCTTGCTGCCTTCCTTCCTCCCTATGTATACCATACTGGTATCATGCTGCTTCAGGTTACTGAAAAGAATTTCCCTAGAAACTGGAGAAATCAATTTTTCAAGTTCATTTTCTATCATTTCCCAACAATAGTTTGGTGAGTGATTGGAGCAATAAGCCCTAAATTGTCCTGTTGGTTTTTCATCTGCTTTTTTCTTTTGTTTTGCGTGCACCAGAAAAATGGCATCGGATTGTGTAGAGAGTGCAGGCTTTTTGTTCTTGTATGTTGACATACACATGCAAGTACATATACGAACGTTGCTGCGGCCCTGTTGGTTTTAAGCTACAGAGAGGAAGCTATTGTTGGCTATGGGCTCAAATGTCATTTGGGTTTGGAGTCGTCCAGCTTGTGATTTCATCTTTGCAAATACTGATTTTAAAAGACTGTTTATATGCACTGTAAACTTAAATGTTCAATCTGAAATAGTTTCAGACATTAAATGCTAATCAAAAGATTTTATGGTTGAATTATGCCTGCTTCTGCTGCTTTAAAAAATCTGCTAGTGAAATCACTTCTCGGTATTTTAGATTAAACGCATGACACCTGCTTGTTCATGCACTTCTGTCACCAAGACAAGCCACCATGTTCAGCGAGCGGGTCTTAGGACTCTAAAAGGTACACATTATTTCTGGGGCAAATCAAACAAAAGAACTCCATTACTATTACCATTTCCATGAAGAGCTTAACAGCTTAGCAGGAATTTGTTTCTTTAAGTCAATTGCCACATTTAATTTGGTAGCTACCTTTAAAGATCATGCAATTCCTTTAAATTCCAGGATAAATGCCATTATAAATGGTACAGAATGGGGGTTGGTGATCTTTTGAATGTTTCAGTGGGCAAAATAGGTGACAGGAAACTGTTTTACTCACTTAAAAGATTCATCCAAGTCCTGCTATAAGGACTGGAAAGACACCCATTGACTTCACTGGGAACTGGAAGAGGCTCTAAACGTCAATAAAATCAAAGAAGTCTCACAGTGAATCAGACTATCTGGCACACATTAAAAAAACGATTGTAAATTTTGAAAATGAGTCTTCTTGCAGCGTAGGCCAATTGGTCAGCTGCAAATTTGGCACAGCTGTGAAGCATGTGTCCTGGGCAGTCCGCAGGAACATGATGTTCTTTTTCGCTTCTGAGAGCTTTGGAGATTGAAAAAAACCTACTCAACCTAGTACTGAAGAACAAATGCTGAAATAATGGAGCTAAATAGAAATCAACAAATACTTTACAAAGGTAACACTTATTTCAGAAGAAAATAAATTAACAAAATATTTTTAGGCAAGCAAACAGCTTCATTGTGTGTCTTGGAAAAAAGCACAGATTTCAGAGAATTCTCTGGCAGAAGCTGATGGAATTTGACCTTTATATCAATGCACTGTAGAAATCAAGCAGAATTCCTGAAAAAAAAAAAACCAAAAAACTAAGCTTGTAATTTTCATCCTTTAACCATCTGCAAGGGGAGTGAAACTCATCCAAAGACAGAAGAAGCTACTGAGTGCTAGGCATGCAAACTGCGGTGCAGATATGTTGCTGCTCTGTCTCCAAGTAGAAATATGATTTGCAGCATAGACTTCTAGCTGATGCATTTCAAGCCTCATGCCCTCGGTATGAACAGCAGAACGAATGTGTAGACTTACAACTGCACATAAAGATGCAAGAGCAAAAATGGCCGTTGAATATTGTGGTTGATATAATGTGCAAATAGAGCACATGCGCACTTCGGCTTAAAAGCAGCCACTGCAAAACTGGTTTTGTTTGCCCTGATTTCCCACAAAGGAAGCGTCTCACGCTTAGAAAGCAGGAGTAATGTCATTAATTGCAATGGAGTTTCACCACAATAAAAGAAATGTGAGGTTAGTATCTGTACCATGCTCTTAAGCCATAATCTCAAGATACCTCAAGTGTAGCGCTCTTACAGCTCAGCATTCTGCAATTACATAGCAGAAGGTACTTTGGAATTCCTTATTTCATGCCTTTGGGGGTAAACTGCACTGGTAAAACAACATATCACAGTATATATGATTAGTAACTAAATATCCCTGTGACTTTGATAGCTGCATCTCTCCTGTAATTGCACCTTTCCAAGGAAAGTGAATTGCTGAAGAGTATAGTTGCAGTTGTTAAAGGGACTTGCAAATTTGGTTTTCAAACAAGGATATTAAAAAATCATCATCTAAAAAACAAGTCTATGCAATTTTAAATCAGCATTTATATTTTAGGGCTTTAGAAGCCCAAAGTTTCATCTGCCTTCTGTTTTGCTGTTACTTCCAGCTGTTGCATGTGATCTGGAGTTCTCATCCTCTTCCTCTTCCTTGCTGGCTTTGAGTGCCTTTGTGAATGTATCCCACACAGACTCATTGTGGCAAGTGCAGAAAATACATTAAAAGTTTTTCTGTTTTTTTCTGTAGGGTCTTTTTAAAACTTCCATTTTCACTAATTCAAACTTTTTAGGGACAGAAATTGACCATTACTAGCTTAAATTGACTCATGGATGCTAATGGTCCATTTCCACCTCGGTTTCTATGGAAATGGATGTCAGCCTAGAGAAGGGGGAATGACTTTAAACATATACTTCATAAAAGTTGTCACCTACCTCATGTTCTTTTTCACTAAAACCTGACTTAGGTTTCTGGTAGAAAAACAAAGCACTGCTGACAGCTTTCAGCTGCTAGTTGAGGACTGGACACTAAAATGCATTTTTCAAAGGTATAAAAAAGAAAATCCCGAATCTACTGGCTTCTAGATTCTGATTTGTCGTTGTTTTGCAGCCTGCACAACAATTCACTCTATCAGCAAGTGTGTATAAAATGCTGTGGAAATAGGGTAGGAGAAAAATGCATTACCAAAGCTTTGTTCCCACTTTCAGTGTTCTTATAAACAGCAAGGCAAGATGTGAAGGAAGGGTGGAAAAAAAAAAAATAACACATTTTAAATATCTCCTTCTAAAGGGAGCACAGATATTTTCAGGCACCTTGGCTCTCCACAGAGGTTTTGCAAGTAAAGTGTAATGGAATATTTCTTTCTTAAAAGGTGTTGGCTTGAAGCAACATTTTCTTAGGAAGAGTTAATTTTTTCCCAATACATAAATAAAATTCTGTTTGGTTCAACAGACAGCAGTATTTGTGTAACCAAGACCAGAATTTGCCCTAAATATATATCTAATGTATAAAAGGCTTTTTATTTATCTTTTTTCCCAGCAGAAGATTGAAAGAATGTGAAACTTATTATGCTTCACTGAAAAAATCCCATCCATGTCTCTGATCTCCATATACATGTGCACACATGAGCTCAGTCTCATATGAAAGGCTGAGGAAGGATAACATGGAATGAATATTTACACAGATAATAAGGACAAATACAAGTTACTCTTCCACTTTTCTAATTAACTCCTCTGGCACAGTGTGTGGAGGCAGAGAACACCTGTCCTGGCATGTGTGCTATTTCAGCAGATTTTGGAAAATTGCCACGCTCTTGTTTTCGTGACTCTCTGATGGGTTCTCCTATTGGCTATCACCTGTGTTTAGGTTATTTGAGTCAGATGTAATCTAATATGAGGATGTGTATTTAGTATCTGTAACTGGGCACACTGCAGAGTCTCAACAGTGTATCCCCTGACAGATTAGCATACTGAACATTTTGTGTAGCGCATCACCCATATATTCCATGTGTGGTTGTCATTGTCCAAGGTCCTGCCCTTCATGCCTCTCCCAATGCGTACTTTGTCCATCCACTCCATTGATCAAAAGGCAACACACTGCATTGAAAACAGAATGCTGACCAGTTTGTACCTAGTTAGAGCAGCTGACTTTACATTCATCTAGTGCAAATAAATCTTTTTGATAATTTGCCACAATAATTTTCTCTGAAAAAGACCTTTGTTCCCACCTGAAAGAATGATGTGCCATTATGTGGCAAGTTTGAATATTCAGATTTCACTGAAATGGACTGGATAGAAAAATTCTTTCCTTATTCGATTTTTGTTATAAATGCTTTCAGAAGTGGGATAAGAAAAAGAATCCTGATTTTTTTTTCCCCCAGATTTTGTGGTGTTATCTGAGGTAATGTTACTTTTCATAAGCTACAGTCCTTCAAGAGATTACACTTCTCTTACTGAGCTGCTAGGAAGTGTCACAAGAATCCCTGATCATAGTACCAGAGAGAAAACTGAAGTCACAAGACATAAACATTCTTAGCATCTATCAGATCAATCAAATTTGGCAATGGTGAGAAAAGGAAGGATTCAACACAAAACCAACAGCATATTTAATATTATGTTGAAAAATAGTATTAGTTGAAAAAACAGTTTTCTGTTAAAATTAAGTTTGGATAAAAACCCCCTCTCAACCAGCCATATCTGAAAGGATAACACTCTGCTGATGGCAAAGTATTTGGTTGCTACTTTTGTACAGATGGCTGCATAACATTCACAGAAGGAATGATTCTAGGAGCCAGTTTTTTAAATGTCATCTTCTACATATGTAAGTGCAAATGGGTCTCTGCATATTACTTGTGCATGCAAATGATAGATCTAGCATTTGCACATCAAGCACAGATCAGCTTTGGGCATTATCCTGCAGATGGACAGATAAGGTGTGAATTACATTTGTTCAAAGAAAGGCAAGCTGCAAATCCCTTCAAAAAGGTGGTCTCTGGGTTTGCCTACTCCCAGCAGTGTAGGGCTGCTGCTGGGTAAACAGTTACTCCTACACATTTTTGTTATGAGAACTTTTTCATCCTCTTGGTATGCTCTTACTACCCTGTTTTCCAAAGATCTGGTACTTCTTGGTGAGGCTTTGTATTGCAGAAATAAAGACAGTTTTTTTAAGTTGCTATTGGCCTGGGTTGTCAATAATTACCCAATTACCTCTGCAAAAACAGTGACTGGAAGAAGGTATGCTGGGTCCGTATTAGAAGACTGGATTATTTAAAAACATGTTGTGATATCCTAGTCTTTAATCTGTCACTATGTAATTAATGATGCATCTTCGGAGAGAAAGTTACCTTATTTGTGCTTCTGATTAAACATAGTCATTGTGTGATGTCAGGGTTCTGTGATTTTTTGTTTGGTTTTGTTTGTTTGCTTGTTTCTTCTTTTTTTCTTCCAGTCTACTTGCTAGTAAGGATAGATTTCTTACCACAATAGCTAAGACTAAGAAATTTTGGACAGTCTCAACTGATTCCATTGACTTCTATACCAATTATTCAGTCATAGACTGAAAATAAACATTTTCATTGAGACTAAGAGTGAATTGAAATAGTGTCAAACTGCTAATAGGCTGATATAGATGTGTTAGCTGGACATGCATCAGATATCACATTGAAAGTTTTATCACTGCTTCATTGAGCAGCAGAGAAGTAGTAAGGTTTCACTCTTGCTTACTGGAGTAGCAGCAGTTATTCAAATATAAATGTGCAATATGCAATAAATTCCCTTTTGCTTGACTGATTTTACTTAGTATTTATATTTCAGTGGGAAATGTCACAAACTTCTCCTCTGTCTGAACACATCTCTATCCATGCTTTTTTTCTGAATTTGATGAGAAAAGGAGGTAGAACATATATTTTTTTAGTTTTATAGATACTTGTTAGTCTTGCTTCAATATTCTTGGCATTTTTTAAGGTACACAGTTACTTGTAGCTTATTAGTTCATTTGCCAGCTATTTGACACCAATAATACTAACACAGGTGAAATAAAGCTCATGGAAAGTATTGTATTTCCAAAACCCAAACAGCTTAGCAAGTTCTTTTCCAGTCCGGGCGTATGACAAAATGGGACACACTTGGCTTTCTAATTAGAGATAAACCTTAGAGTAAGAGGTGGTCTATCTGACTCTTACAGTAAGTTTGGCTAGCAATTTTGGCTAGTGAGCCATAAGCATGTTTGTTGGGCTTCAGATGTATCAATAATTATGAACATATATGATCACCCATGAAGGAAAAAGTTTACATACAACTTTTTCTTTAATTCTGTGGGAGCACCACTCAGATGTGTATTAGCTTTCTGATTAAAGACAACACAATTGTTTTACTGATTTTAAATCTTTGTGGCTAACTTAAAAAAGAAAATGCCAGAGAGAACAGTTTCAGAAGGCTTGGCACATTTTTTTATTTCATTTTTTTTAAATAGATTGATCAAATTGTAGGGCTTAAACAATGCAGGGCATGGAAGACATTGAAGCTAACCTACTTCTTCTGAGCCCAGAAGACCTAAAATAGTAGACAGTGAGTAGTAACACACCAACCAATGAAGCACGCTACTATCAAGCTGGAAGAAGCAATAGCTAACAGCTGTTTGTCTTCTGACAGAAAGGAATGAAGTGAAGAAAATGAACATTTCCTTCCTGTCCTTCTCCCCAAAAATATATTCAGAAAAAAGGACTTTCTGACTTTCTTCTTCCACTTTGATCTTAAATCCTTGAGGCCTGTTTTTTCTGTCTTCCTATAGCCATCTGTATAGTGAATATCACATAATCTTTACTCAGAAAAGTGCAACGAAGTGGAGAAATTGAGCCTTATCTTTAGTAATGAATTATTTCCACTGGTAAAGAAATGGATCAACAGAGCACTGCAGGACAATTAGCATGAAGACATGAGCTTCATATTTCACTACACTGTCACTTCTAAAGAGTGGAATACTTAGTGAAGTGCATCCTGTAATTCAGTTCTTAGGCAGAGTCTGAAAAGTGTTTCTTTCTGCTGTTGTCCCTGAACTCTTATCCCACCATGCATTTTACTAAAAATGTGAGATAAACATCTGACATGAGCAATGAGAGCATGTTTCTCCTACTTCAAAACAAAGTATTGGACTAGAGAATCTCTTGAGATCCCTTTTCTATCTCATTTTCATTGATTATATTATTGCAGGCAACTTTCCAGCGATCATAGAGTTTTCTTTGGATGATGGAAAAGCAAAACTACAAATTATTTAAATTAAAGTTCCACTTATTTTCACTTAGGAATTCACTAGTCAGAAAGTAAAACTCACTCAAAAAGAAAATAGTCTCTTTCTCTACTTTGGTCAATATCAATCTATTGCCAACAAATTCATTCCTTGATGTTTAATCACAGAACCACACAATTGTTTGGGTTGAAAAAGACCCAAAATAACATCTAGTTCCAGCCCTCTGCCGTGCACATGGACACCTTCTGCTAGACGAGGCTGCTCCAAGCCCCATCCAACCTGGCCTTGGACTGCCAGGGATGAGGCATTACTGTCTTTCACAGTGAAACTCCACCTGATTTACAGTTCCCAAACCTGAAAAGTAAATTATTAATGTTTCTGATAATTATTTCTTTAAAGCTGAGATTGCCCATCTCCCAGCATAGAATCAATCATAGGACATAGAATAGTTAGGCTTGGAAAGGACTTTAAGATCATCTAGTTCCAAGCCCCCTGCCACGGGCAGGGACACCTCACACTAAACCGTGTCACTCAAGCTCTGTCTAACCTGGCCTTGAACACAGCAGGGATGGAGCATTTGCCACTTCTTTGGGCAAACTGTTCCAGTAACTCACCACCCTCACAGTAAAGAACTTCTTCCTTAAATCTAACCTGAACTTCCCATTTAAGTTTTAACCCATTACACCTTGTGCTATCACTACAGGCCCCTATGAAAAGTCTCTCTCCAGCATCACTGTAGGCCCCCTTCAGGTACTGGAAGGCTGCTAGGAGGTCTCCACGCAACCTTCTCTTCTCCAGGCTGAACAGCCCCAACTTTCTCAACCTTTCTTCATACAGGAGGTGCTTCTGTCCCTTGATCATCCTTGTGACCCTCCTCTGGCATCCCATTGCTCCTCTTCCTTGGAGCTTCCTGAAAATCTGAAGTCAGCCCCAGCAGCCCCTGGGGATGGAAACTGAATCACGGCACAGGAAAGTCCTGCTGTTTGACTCATTGGAGTTATTCACATGAGCAAAGCCCTTGCACAAAGGCTTTGCCAAAGCCACTAATAGAATCAAGGTTTCTTGGGTCAGGGATGGAATCGGTGGGGATAGGACAGAAGCAGGGCACAAGGGCTGCAGTTCTGCATCCCATGCTGGCCAGAGTACCCATGCCTGAGTTTTGTCTTCTCTTCCATGAAAAGCTTTGGTATGAATAGATATTGAGAAAAAGGCAAATAACAATGCAAAAAAAGAGGGTTTTTTGGGGGGGTTGTTTTTGTTGGTTATTTTTTTATCTTTCTTGCAGGGAAACTTCCCATGGGATCTGAAGTTCCTTTTTTAAAACATACTTTAAAATTTAGGATGAAAGGTGATAATTTTATCTGTTTATGGTGAAAAACTAATGGTCTGACTTGTCCCCAAACTGTGATACGTGGTACGCAAAGAGTAGCAAAGACACAGTTATTGCTCCTGTCAGCTCACTCTAAATGGAAAACATGCAGGCAGTGGCTGGAGGCAGGAGTTGACAATGAGCTGAGTGATCAACCCTGAAGCTCAGAGCAGATCTCATTAATGCCATGATCTTGTGAGCAGTGTTTTATGCAAGTTATTGAAATGGGTTGTGGGTAATGCTGCAGCTAATGAGGAGCTGCATCCAGTACTACAGAAACATATCAAAATACTCAAGTACATCTAACTACAGCTCCCTTTTCTCAAAATTCATGGGAGCTCTGTGTATGGATGCTACAGACTGTAGCAGCTCTAATAACCTAAAAATGTGATTTAGTTTTTAGAGTAGATTATGCTAAGATGACATTTTATTTATTTTTAGGTAATGATAGAATCACAGAATCATAAAATGAATTGGGTTGGAAAGGACCTTAAAATCATCTAGTTCCCACCCCCCTGCCATGGCAGGGACACCTCATACTAGACCATGTCTCCCAAGGCTCTCTCCAGTCTGGTTTTGAACACTGCCAGGGATGGAGCTTTCACCATCCTTCAAAGTTCTTTTCAACTTTCTCTTATTGTACTTGCTGGCTATCAGTCTCATGCTGGTATTTATCCTTAGATGGAGTTTACCACCCACTTTGGGCTGCATTCCCAAGCAACCCAACTCCAAGAAGCCCAAGACCCAGCATGCCAGGGGACCACTACTGGCCTCACACTGTCTGCAGGCAGCAGCCTCAACCACAAGGACTTGGATCCCCAAGGAGTCCTGCCAGAGAAATGAGTTTCTGTACACCAACATGTCCCACAGCTCACCACGTGAAGATGCAGTTTCTTCTTTATCTAGGCCAAATACTAGTTTAGGTCTCTTTCTGCTCTCCCTTGCCAGTGATAGGTTGATGAATTGATATTTGTTATGTTTTCAGCTAAATAAATTCGAGACCAGTTTGTTCTCTAACATGGAACTGTGCAGCAAAGCTGAATTCTGCGCTGTGCATATAATTTCCAAGAGGCTGATTTTAGTTTGTTTAGTCTGCCCTTTGCTTCTGAAATACAGGCATCCTCTTGCAAAGTTTCTGCAAAAGTGGAACTATATCCAAAAACTGACAGCTATTCAGAGGGGACAACAAACTAACATGAATTAATCTTG
The DNA here is from genome assembly GCF_012275295.1 of Melopsittacus undulatus. Classification (NCBI taxonomy): domain Eukaryota; kingdom Metazoa; phylum Chordata; class Aves; order Psittaciformes; family Psittaculidae; genus Melopsittacus; species Melopsittacus undulatus. The sequence continues at coordinate 23,693,140 of NC_047557.1, read as the reverse complement.
AAGTCAGCAAATGCCAAAAATAAGTTATTGTAAATCCTGCCAAATTTAGTGGTTGCTTTATACATGTGGTAGACGCAAACCAGGCAGCATTCTGCAGGCAGGCATACTCTTAGAGAGCAAAGGCTACTTCTCTTTCCAGTGCTGTTGCTCCATATGGTGGCTATAGGAATGCTGAAGTCTCAGTGCCTTTCAATGTGCAGAACCTTGTTCAATGCCAAGTGCGAGGTTTCTCGTAGACAGCTCTTGAAATGGCAGGTATCTTGGATCAAGCTACCATTTACTGAATTTAAGTTCTTTGACTCATGGCTTTTAATGACTTCAGAACAGTTTCAGAGTAAAACATTTGTAATAAGGCATGGAAGAATGGCATTGTGATAAATGCGGCACTGCTTCTGAAGAAAGGTAAGTACAGCTGTATAGATTGTTCTTTCAAACAACAGTTACAACATAATTGTCACTTCAAATATGACAAAGAAAATAATGCTGTAGCCTGAATGTTTGAGCTGAGCAAAATGAGCAGCAGTTATTTTTCCATCATTGCGTAAGGAATTCTACCATTCTACTGAGTGCATAGTGAGAAGTAAATGCAGGTATGGAATTTTCATGGTCGGCTCAGAGAGAAACTCAGGCGTGGAAATGCTGCAGAGACTGTAGATATTTTTTTTTTCTTTCCTTTTAGATTTCTAATAAGTCTTCAAGGTACAGAAAGTACCTCATGTTTTGGTTTGAATTGTTATGTGGATTTCAGCAGAGGTGAGAGAGGCAACAGCCAGAATGTTTAGGGTCTTGCTGGGATCAGTCTCACTAAGAGTGACCGCAAATGCCATTTCCTAAATTTTTAGCATTCATTTTTACCGCCTGACATTATGTGACTTGTATCTCTCATATTCAGACCCTAATTTTAACAGCCGCAGAGGTGTTCACCTTTCATATACACTTTCCTGTATTATGCCTCTAATTGCAAAGCAAACAGCTGTCACCTATACTTGACAATTTCTTTTGTTAGAAGATATTGCCCAGCCCTCATTCAGTGGCATAACTTTATAGCCCCTATAGTCAGTTCCAAAACAGCAGTCTCCTTTAGGTTTCTCTGTGCTCCCGGAGCTCTTTGGAACTTGTTCCTGGGAGTGGAATGCAGACTAATAAAATTCCAGAGTATGTGAGGTTTATAAATAAATTAAAATAGTCTCATCTGAAATACTTAGAAGAGTATTTGCAAACACTAATTGTAGGCATGCACAGATATATATGCCTTCTTACCATCTCTTTCTGACTTCTTTAAACAGTTGAGCCACCCATTAGTATGCATGAATAAGCCAATAGTGTAAAACATTCTCTGTTCACAGCATGCATTGTTTTGTATTTTAACAAACACCATTTGAAATCTAACTGGCAGGTGCTCCTGGAGCTACATAGGTGGGAAAATTCCTACAATAGACTTCAGGTTTTCCAAAAGAGTTTTACAAGCTTTCTGATGGGAAAAGAGTCACATATTACTTTCACTGTCCTATGTCCAGTTTTTAAAGTAGTAAAAGACAATTGAAAGAAATTCACATATCCCAGTTAAGCATCTTTGCTGTGCAGCTCTTCCAACAGTGGAACAGGAACTGGCATTTAGAAAGTGCTATACTCCTCATTTTTTAATTGCAGTCCCACAGCTACTTCATCTTTATGATCCAGTTTATGGCTTCAGAAATTGAAAAAAGAGGTAAAACTGCAGATATAATAATCACCAAGTGATAAATACTTCTTTTTTTTTAATGCACTATAGCTTGGATAAAGAGAAAGCTTCTCATTTTCTGATAAAGGACAATTCTTTTGTCCCAAATTTGTTCCAAAGCTCCTTTTCTTTGTTGTTTTTGTTTTGTCTATTTAAATCTACTCAGTTTGGCTTAGTCTACTCAATTTGTTTTGCTTTTCTAAACATGATTATAGATTCTGCTGTGTCAGGTCTTTGTGATCCTACTGCAGGGCATAGGTAAGGTAGAGTGAAGCCTCTGGATCTAGGAGGGTGGCGAGTTGTACACATGCCCTACTGTGTTGGTTGTGTGTCAGGCAGGAAGACATAAATCCCATGCCTGTTCACTTGGGTTTTGTGCACACAGGGATGTGTTCTTATTAGAAGCAGACATTTGCTCTAACATGAGTTGTTCAATACACCTTATCACACTTTCAAATGTAGGGCCTTCCTTACATTTCCTTAACAATGGAGGGACACCAAATCTCAGCTCCTACTGCAGGGCACTGTACAGCTCTGTTGCTGACTGTATTTTGGCCTCAGATTTGCTATTAGTTTTTTAGATTCTTCTCTGTTTAATTTTTTTTCTCTCTGGCTTTGATCCCATCACCAGGAGTTTTCACTTTCAGTTTGTAGCAGAAGGCTGCCACAAAATGTGTTCAGCTTTCAGGACATGTAGAATGTGTGAATCCATCGAGCTTGTCAGGTGGAAGAATGGGGCTTCAATAGGTTTAAAAAGATGCTATAAATACTACTTATAAAAAAAGTCTGCTCCTATTTTAAAAGTTTGTTTGAAAAATGTTTGTATTTTACTAGCAATAAAAACCAACACTGATGTAGAATTAGAATTTCAAAGTGAAGTGGACTAATGCCTGTTCTTTTCTGCAACATGGCAACTGTGATTTTATGAAGTTTTATCCCCTAAAGAAACATACAACAAGGCAAGATGTACTAACCAACCATCTAGAAAATGGGCTTTTATGTGTTAATTCTCTAACTGAGTTTGGAAATGTCCCCAATAAAAACATAATGCCAGAGGCCAGAAGCAAAGCTCATCAAGAGGGGTGGGAGTCAGACTGTAGAATGAAATAAGAAAAAACATTACATTTCTTATGGAGAGCCCAAAGGGTTGCTTTTATCACTGTGTTAATTTCAGTGTCACCACAACTTTCCATTATAATCTGCATTTTTTCCTAAGTAGAAAATAGGGTGCTTAATACACAATCCAGTTGTTATAGTAATAAACTGCAGAAACACAATGAACTCCAAATGAAATACTTTGTTTTCATTAAATTGGCATGTTTTGACAGACCATAAATCAGGGAGGAAGATTCACAGCTTCTGTAATAGCCTCTGCACTAGTAACAATTTTTGTCTTATGTACCCTAAAAGCCAGAAGGCACAAATGCAGTTTCCTGTTCTTCGTGTCTCCCATTTTTCTGGATCAGACTAGTTGGAAGTGTTTTCACCAGTGAACAGCAAGCTCCAAAAGCAGAACTTCTTTCACTTCATTTTGTAAATTGATTTCTACCTTAGCTGGAGTACATTCTGAAGGTCAATCTGTCTAGGCTTTTAAAAAGGTCTCCCATCACTGGGCTGTTACTAATACGACTAACACAATAGGAAATTGATGCAAAATATGAGAAATTCCCTCAACAATACCAAGCACCACGCCTCCCAAATGCAATTTGTTTGGTTTGGGGTTTCTTTTTTTTTCCCCCAGTGCCTGAAGCCCTGTTTGGAAAGGGAAGACACCTCCCATCTGCAAGGCACGATACATTTGTCTTCCCTTTGCAAATTAATTTGAATGGTGGTTAGAAAGTATGTAATCTCCATTATCTGGATAAAAGAGCTGTCAACAAGAACCTAACTTGTTCATTTGCAGGTAGAGCTCAAAAATGGAACTTCAGAAATTGCAGCTGGAGAATGGAGATTCAGGGTCCAGACCCCACCCACTGAAGTCATTGGCAAGTATCTCATTGCTGCTGGAGAGAGTTCAAATAGACACCATCTAGCACACTTCGTATCATATTTAACTTTCCCAACTGAATGAGTAACAATGAATGGCTTGAGTCCCTGGCTTAGTCAGTTCTGAGGTAATGTCCAAAATTAGCTTTATCTTCCTGCCTGTCCAGAGGTAATTAAAGAACGGCTACATCAAATTCAGTCGCCATGCACAGCTCTGCACAACTCCTTGGGGATTGAACGTACAGAACCTATATGACTAAATGAATGAATCTGGCTATCTATCTTGACAGAAATCCCAAACTGCACATACTTGCAATTCCTTCACCTCTGGCAGTGTGAAGTACTTACACCTCTGGATACCCAGAGCTAAGTCATCTAAACTGGGAGTTGCAGCAAGCTCCGTGTATGTAACTCAGGCACAGAGCTTACACCAAGTAAGTTATTTAAGCTTCCATCCTTAGTACAGCTGACTTTAGTATCTGCACATCTTTCCCCTGATCAAAAGCAAAAGAAACACCCTTTGTAACCTGTATGGAGGTAATTAAAACCATCTTATAGCATGACTTACAAATTACTTGGTTGACACAGGGCAAATCCTACTCATTTTGCTTTCAGTGAATTTCCTACTCATTTTGCTTTCACTTCCTTTTCTCACTATCTTTTATTAAAAATATATTTATTAAAAAGGCATTAAAAAGGTATTTATTTTATTAGCAAATAAAATTTACTCCTCTAAAAGAAACTTTCAAATCTAGCTAATAGAAAGTATACTTGATATTTTCAAATATATTGTTTTTCATGCTATGGCATTTTAAATCGATCTTCACCTATTAAATAAGGCCAGGAAGAACATACAATTTGCTTATCATACTTGTAAGCCAACACAGCTCTTTCTAGTCCTATTTCCAAATGTTTCACTCATTTTTATTTCTGTTGAAGAAGTTAATAAGCCTTTATAAACCTAGTACTGTCAGCTCCTCACCATTCCTTGTCTGCCCCATGTAGTTCTTACAGCAGAATTGCAGAAGCAGTAGGAATAATGCATCACATGAACCAGTCTTAGAATTATGATTATTTCATGACTTATTAATTCAATTCTTCAGCAACATGCATTCCTTATCTTAGTTTCTTTGTAGTACAGCAGTTAAATGGGATTTGGGGTGTTCATTTGGTGAAAAACAAGTTGTTTTTTTTTTCCTGGGAAAGAAATGTATCACTTCTTGATGTAAGGAAAAACCGTCTTTTGAAAATACTCTGAAGAACGCAGTGAAGATTATTGGCTATTACAAATGCGTAGCATTTATTTTAGCACAGAGCAGCATGACAACGTGAGAATTGTTCAGGCAGAAATGGACAGAATACAAAGTGTTCTTCCTCACTTTATGTCACACATAAATTATTAAAATTCCTAAAAATTTCTCTGTCTTTCAGCAATCTCCTCTTAATGCAAGAAGGCTAATATTTTTTCTAATGCTTTCCTTTTATGCAGTCCACAGTAAAGGACTTAGCTGTCAAAATAGAGGGATTGCACCAGCAGTTAATTGCAAGTACAATAAAATTCTTTGATTTGAAGAATGACCAAAGTTCTCCACTCTATTCTATATTGCCTAATGTTTATTCCAATACCCAACCCAGTACACAATACAGGAGTAAAAACCATGCCCTAATCCTGAAATATCAAATAAATCATAAACTGTCTTCTCCTGCTCCCTTCTCCTTCACCCTGCATCTGCAAAAAAAAAAAAAAACCCTGCAGGTAAAATGTATATTGCTATTTCTTCAGCCATCCAAGTGATGGATGCATGTCATTGAGCAGAAGCCTGCTGTGGGGTAAGGCTTTCTAAGGTGTTGGTGTACCCAGCAGTACTTGCAAAGCAAAGTGTAAAAACCTTTTGATATTGCATAGTCAGTGCTTTTGTCCTGAACTAGTAACTGTCTTCCATGCTGAAGTCAGTGATTTATTTAGTTCAGGACCTTACTTTACCTGGAATTTTCCTTACTACTACTGAGTTGATAATGCTAATTACATGCAATGTAGCTAAGCAGACAACTTGAGATGGGACTTAAAACCCTAGGATTCGGTCTCCATGTAATTCATGTATATGAATAGCACTAAATTTTTTCACCAAGTATTTGAACATGTAAGAAGAAAACCTCTACAGTTGGAACACCAGCTGGAACTGGACTCAGGTGTATTCCCTAAAGCTAAGGCAATTCTGGATTTAATCATTGTGCCTAAACTTCGGTTTGCTACTTGACAGCATACTGCACAGAGCCTAAATCAATACCCTGCTCCCCAAGATGTTTTGTTGTTCTGCTGTGATGGTGGTTCACACTGCACTGCTGCTCAGCACAGAAGGGAACTCCCTGTGTGCCAGCTGTGACGATATCTGAGCAGCAACACTTCTCATTTTGTGGGTTTCCTATCAACAGCCAGCAGTTGCCCACTGGCCTCAGAACACACCTCACCAGTACTCAGCCACATGTCTCTATGCGAGTACTGCTGCTTATCTGAGCTGGCAGCAGTAGCAGCTGGTTTCCCAATCCAGCTGCAATCAAATGGGTTGTTGATCAGGTATTATAATCACAAATATGACAGTTAATGGGTGACAGACCCTGCTAATGCAGTTGCTTTTTTCCTCCTTTGGTAGCTGTACCATAGAGCAAGGTGATCTTTTTCCCCCCAAACACTGTGGATCCTGCATACAGCTCAATCTTTCAGTATTACCTTTCTGTCCAGCCTCGCAGGATGCAGACAGACACCTATATTGTCTCTGCCATAGGCTGAGGGCTGCTGGCAGGGCCTCAGGCAATTTATGGTCTTTTCTAATCTCCCAGCAAGATAACAAAAATTCTTGGTTCTTACTTTTCCTCTTTAATCTACATCTCCCAGCTTGCTGTGTACCTAGGCTCTGACCTGGTTTCATGTGTCTGCAGACCCACTTGCTGAGGACTTGAGGAAGCATGCCTCTGAACCTTTTGCTGAAGACTGTTTTTAGCAACCGTTTATTAAAAGCTAGAAAAACATGCAAATTCAAAAGGGGCTGAGGAAGAATTACCTGTATTTGTGGAGGTGGGTGCAGGCTGTATATATGAGCTGTTTTGTCTTTCATAAGGAGGTTGCACAGTAGTTCTGCCGTAATTATTCCAGGCAGAACAGCAATAAAATAATATTCCCAACAATATTGTACTACATTTTACAGGAATGGTTGCAGGTATATTCTACAACTGCATCTAAATTGACCCAGTTGGGAACAATCTCCAGTTTGTGCAACCAAGCTCTGTTTTAATCCCATGTCAAAGTAAGACAAGGGGAGAATTCCTTTTATGCCCTCTTCCAGCTCTTACAAGAAACCATAAGCTGGAGTTATGCTGTGTTCCTAGTAGATGCCAGCCTCTGGCATTTATTGAAGTAAGAGTTCCCTTGTCATGTACTTGGTGGCATGGTGTGGTTTATTGACACACATGCCATGCCTTTCCTCCACCTGGGTACAAAGCTAGCTGAAGCAGGCTGCCATGGTACTGGGCGTAGTACAAGCATCATGCTGGAGAGTATACCAGACTCCTGCTTGCAACAATAGCATGACGCGACTTGCTACAGACCTGTGCTGCACACTAACTAAAAGCATACTGCTGCTAAATAATAAAATTCTTTCAGGAATTACAATCTCTGATATTTGTTTGCTGTACCTATAGCTCAGGCAGAATGCAAGTTCCTTCATCTTCTCTTCTTAAGAAATGTCTTCACCCATTCTCCTCTTAAGAAACCACCAGCCTACACACCAAATCTAGTTAGGGTCCACCAGGACCTTTTGTCTTTGAGGTAAATAAACAGTCTGCTTCTTGGAAGAGCCACAGAATCTCGCTGCAATTAACTAGACCTGAAGATATGATTGCTATATTCTACCTTCCCTATCTGTTTAATTGTAAGTGTGAATACCTTTGTGTTCTCTTCCATTCAGTTTGGAAAGAATGATATCGTAATGATCTAAAACCTGAAACATCCCATATATTTTCCTGTCCATACAGAAAAATGGTTCTCTGTGTTCTTTGCCACTGAGTTCTTTGAAAGCCACAGCAAGATTATAATGTTGCTTAAACATTTTTGCACCTAGGAACAGTATGAAACAAAAAAATCTGTAGAAACCCTTCATTACAATGTAAAATCAAGCCTCATGCTTTGAATTTCGCTACCAGCTGCTTTCCCCTCTTTCTCTTTTTCTGCTACTGCAGGCTGCTTCCTGGGAGGCTAATGAGTCAGAGGTGACTGTGACCTTTGACTGTTGTGGCCAATGACTGTTGCCTTTCCAGCCTGTAGCCCCAAGGCCTTTTACCCTGGTCATGCCCTGGCAACAGACCTTGCTCACATGTAGTTAACTCACTAACCGTATATTGTATTTGAAATCCTCTTATAAGATAACAGCATTAAAAACTGCAGCAACAGCAAATACTTTCAGCAAATGAAATATAAGTTCACTTTTAATTAATATCTGTGCTCTTAAAGGCAAGAGTTTGATTATTCATGAAGTGAGAACATGCAAGGGTTGCAAACACAGCTGAGAAATTAGTTAATGAGTTGTAATAATATATTGGTGGGAAAGGTTCCTGTTGCTTGTACTGCACTAGCAGTGTCATGTATTATTATAATATACTTTCTATATCACATATGGTAACCATAATGTGCTGTAAGAGAGCTGTATCTATTTTGGTCATCCTTTTGCTTGACAGCTCTCAAGGTGACACCAAATTATTCTTCTGATCTTATGGATTCCTGTGGAGCTGCTTTTCAAACACTGATCTAAGACATATGAGAAGAGTTTCTCTTGAAGTAGTATTGTCAGGCAGCATATGGAAGTTAGGCTAAATGTAGCTCAGCTTTACTGTATGGAATCAGATTCATTAAGGGATTATCCCAAAACCTTAAGTATCTGAGTTGCAGGTGTTTGAGCTCTGATGTATACATGTCATGAATACATACATCCAGACAGCTTCCTTCAAAGAGTGTGAAGGCTGACACGTTTTTTGTGAAATGTGAAAGTACAATCTCTAGAATAACATATAGTCTTGAAAATATCTCCTGTTAATATTTTCAGAAAATAGAAGTGGTTTATGTGGTGCGCCCTCTGAGGAAGCGTATGTTTGGGCAAATCTTACTGCCTCTCAGAGGCCAGCCATGACAAATAATAGGAGTTGTGCACATCTGGCCTTAAATATACTTCAGATTAGGAAGGAGTTTCAACAGGAATGAGGTAAAATTTTCATCTCAAAGTGTGTGTCACATTAAAAAAATTGTAACTGACACCAATCTGTGTCTGATGTTTTACACATGTTCAGCATGAGATGTGTTGGGGAATTTGACTCAAATGTGGTGAGACTGCTGATATAAGGTGAGGATTACTAGAAAATATGTATTAACTTGGAAAGACAGCACACGCCATTGTCAATCATTGACAACCTGTTGATATCCAGAAATAGTTTATCAGGACTCCAAGGGGACCTCAGCCTTTTAGCAATGCTAGTCAGCTCAGAGCATGGTCCTACATAGCACAGTGCACAGTAGTCAGCCAAGAACTATGCCTTCACTAATTAGATATCTCTGAATATTTCTTAACATTGCTCAACAGGAGATGTGAGCTAAGGGATGTGACAAGTATCTAATAGGTTGTCTGTAGTGAAAATATTTCACCCAGAAGAAAATCAAAGGGATCTGGGATTAAAAGAAATGGGAATAATGCCTGATTTTATGCAACCAGTTTTACTAGAATGACTCAGAAATTTACAAATTGATCTTCTTTTTCTACTAAAACTTTTTAAAAAGTTGCACGAAGTCAGCTCACATTAAAATGACACGCTGGGAACTTTTCTTACAGGAAAGCTGCAAAAGCTGCCTGCCAGACAGATTTCTGTCAGAAGTTTGCCAGTTTGCTCAGTTGTATGCTTGGCCATCCACTTACAAGGCAGCCTCAGTCTTATAATCTAAGATTTAATAGGTTAGCATCCCTGAAGGCTCCCATCCTGTGTGCTGCCATAGAGATTCATCAGTCCAGAGGTTTTCAGATTTGTTAAGTGCACCTAAGTGACACGTAAGAGCTATGGTTGCTTCTGTTGTTGGTAGAAGTTTGATTTGAAATATCCAAAATAAAATGCTTGTCATGATTTCAAAACCAAATGTGGTGGAATTTCACCTTTCCAAAGAAGCTTTGAAATTTTGACAATATTTTGGAACAACATAGAATATCTTTCTCTTCCAATTTTGTAATAACTAATGGAAAAGAAATTCTTATTTTCATCAGCTCTAGTAATTTTATAGCGGAATGGCCAATACTCGTGCACACACTTGTCTTAGCAGCAAACTGTAGTTCTATCAGGAGATAAGCTTGTCAGGGTCAGCAATACAGGCCATGCTTGACTTCACATAGATTGCCTTATGGTACTTTGTTTCCATTTTTCACTTTCTTTTATCCTTAATATAGATTAGTCATGTCAGTTTAAAAACCTTCTTCCTAGAAAGCTAATGCATAGCCATTGGCATGCAATTAGCAAACACAAGACAAAGCCACCAGAATGGGGAATAGGTGAGTTATTCAGAGTACATGTAGGCCACGAAGAGAAGTTGCTTTTGAGAGAATGCTATGATGCTTTGTTAAATTTAAACTGTCCATCTGTTACCAGATAGTACTTTTTGTCAGTTCTAAGCACAACTTTTTTTCCTAGATTTGCTTAAACAAACTTAGGGAGCAAAAGATAATGGGAGAGTGAACCACGGAACTTTTCTGGATGGGAATAGGAAAGGGGTAAATATTATTACCAAATCAGTTTCAAAAATAACCTCACAAAACACAGAAGAGTTTCACAGCTCTACTGAACATTTAAACAAAGAAACAAATTAAATAAAATGCCAAGTAATCATAATGACAGCTGGAAACTCCTCCCCTAAATACGTCATATAAATCAGTCACATTATCCTGTTTGGCTAGGATAGCAGAAACCCTTGAAAACTATCATGTTATCTGTGGTGAAAATATAGAATTCAATCATAATATGATATAAACTGGTTATTCATGAGTGCACGAAGGTTCTTGCTACATTAGTGTGAGGTTGTTTTCCTGTTTGTATGTCCACTAAGGATCTGGGAAAGTTCTTATTATTTGAGCAGTAGGCTGGACCTCTGGTTTTAAATGTCTGATACTAATACTACTGAGTGATAAACAGAGTGAAAAAAAAAACAAAACCAAAACCAAAGAAGAATTCTTCTTTGCTTCTGAGTTACAATCTTAAGCAATTGGTATTCTGTGAGTGACAAAGAATTTCACTTTATTTCACTGCTCTACAAAACATTCATCACAGCTACAATGGCCTTTCATCATCTCTGGCTGTAGAGAACGCTAGGAGAGCCTTCAGGTTTAGGGCTAAAAGAAACCCTTCTTTTCCAAAGTAAAAAGAAATCCTTCTTTTTCAAAGTAAAAAGAAATCATAGGTCAACAATGAAATCAAGAGCCTTTTAAGGTTATCTTATCTCATGTCCTCCCTGTTTGCCAAACAGCACCTTGCTACATTCACAAGGGAAAGAGTCATCTCTTTTACCAACTTTCAGGCTTTATTGAACATAAAGTAAACAATATAGGTATTTCAAAGGGCACTCATTCCAACAGCTTTTCAATTACCTTCTATATCTGACTGAACTCCAATCTGGAAAAAGTGTGGAACTAATTCACCTGATATCCCCTTGTTCAAACACAAAGGATAACTCCATGGAATATATATAATCTGTGCATTGCTTTAGCCATGTATGTTTCTCATAAAGAATATGCAGTGAAATTAAACTTGCAGTCAAAAGAGAAAGCAAGGATATACTTCTGCTGTCTCTGATAGCAGAGTCACGGGTCTTTCTTTAAAGGTGTGAGAGTTTGTCCAGAAAAGGTGATAATCATTTCACAGTAAGAGGGTAATTCAGATGCTCATATCTTTCCTATCATTGCTGATAATATCAAGAATTAAGGAATGAAATTGTCAGCAATATAAATGTTTGCAACCTTAGTTCTTTTCATGAACCTGAAAGAACATTAGTTTTACTGTCCAGGAAAGTATATTTGCTTTTTATTCCCTGTGCAATAATTTTTATGTTTTGTGTCACTTGGTTATGATGCTGGAAGCACAGGGCTGTGTTGACAGGTTTTGATGGAGAATTGTATCAGTACACTGTGAATCTGGACTCGCAGTTAGAAGCAGAAGAATAAGGCTGGAGCTGTCCACTTCTAATCTTGTGTGTTTTCAGCTTCAAGGAGAACATATCAGAGTCAGTGTACACAGATGAAATAAGGTCCACAGGCTAATAAATGCTTTTGTTTGCTGTTGTAATCAGACACTGAGCACTCCTGTAGGATAGTGCAAATATAGGCTCTGTGTCATATTATTGGCTTTCAAGGCATGAGGATAGGATTCCTTGTAGTGCTAAAGCCTTTCACAGTAAATGTCTATGCTATAAATTTTGATGTGCTTTACAGCTGAATGGATGCTTTGAGTGGAGACAGACTGGCTGGAGCTGAAGTAGTTAGTTTTGATTTACCTCTTCTCTATTATTCAGTCCTATTGCGAATTTGGAGTAGAGATATCAAGGCACGTTGATTGGCTTCAGTTTATAGATTGATATAAAGTGAGTGCTATTTAACCTTGGTCAATACCATGCAACCTTATAATGATATTAGTGGGATAAAGTAATGTGTAGATTTGTAAGACAAAGACAATGAAGCATGATGTTTGCAAATAAATCCATTGACAGATGAGTTTTCCCTATTAATCATTCCATGTGTGTTTTTTACACAAGTCCTTGAGGGGTTACCAGAATAAGAGAGGAATCTGTGTATGTGTGCCATTTCTTAAACACCGTTTATATTTAGTCTGATTTGTAATGTTTGGTTTGCATATACTGGCCATATTCACATAGTGAGTTTCAGCTGCTGGTTTTCCTACTGCTAAAACTTCTGACCTCCAGCATGCCCAAGATATTCCTCCTTGTGACTGTTTGCTGGAGATGTAGTGAGAGTGAATTAGTGGGCCTAAAATGCGTAATGTAAAAGAAGTGATCCATCTTCTAAATCCTGTTCTGACACTTTAGGCATAGGTATCGTGGTGCTTCTGATATATCTTCTTAGAGCTAGCGAGAAAATTACTCAACTCCATAAATACCTACAATTTCGTCTATCTACCTTCCTAATGAAGTAGCAAAGTATGATTTCTCTTTTCTTCTGGAATTAACCAATGATATCAGTGTTAGTTTCCAGAAATATTAATGAGACTGATTAACAGTTTTTGAGTCATTAATCCTGTGCAAAGCCCCTCTGTTCTGCTACAAATCATAGGTGAATTTTAAAGGGCTATTAATACTGACACTTTTAAGTACTATGCAATAAAAAGGGCAAGTGCTGGTGGGAAAAAAGACAGATGTGGAACTGTCCTAAGAAAGATCAGTTGTCATAAAATCGGGTAAATCCTAGCCAGCAAGATTTCAGGGGGCAGTGCGTTAGTTATGTGTGAATCCTTAGAGACCTGCTGAACGGGGATGCCTGTCAACTGTGGCAGCTATAAGTTATAGTCCTTGAAGCACATATTTGTTTCTCTGCATATTTGTCATGCAGTCTGGTGGCCAAAGGTTAAGCCAGAATTAGGATATTTATATCCTGAATATTATTGTCACCAACCCACACCACAGTTAGGCACAGTTAAGCTGTATTTGGCTACTGCATTAGACATTGTGCACTAGAGGAAAATTTCCAAAAAGAAAAGCGGAAGAGCTGAGTGGTATCAACTGTTATCATGCAGCAAAGTGACGGTTAAACACTCCATGTCTATAATTCTAATTAATGTCTATGTATGCAGAAAGCTGACCAGCTCTGACAGAAGTATCTGTTGTTACGGGATACCATGCTGTGCTTTTCCTTCTCAAGCAAAACTGTCAACGAGTGAAGGTGGAGTGTGATCCAGCGCTCTCAGACCTTACTTTTTACTCTCCATGTTCTAGAAATGAACTAATGTAAACAAGGTGAAATATAGAAACCTTACAGCCTTTCATTAAAATAGAAGTCTATAAATGAATCTCGGTTTAACCTTTCTCATCTCTGTCAATATTCTCAGACCCACCCTTCCCATAGACTTGACAAAAATGCTTAGCATTTAACTGCAGAACTATACTAGGCTCCAGCTGAATTTGAAATAGAAGCAACCTTCAAGCCTCCAGATCTTTTGGAGACTATGAAAATCCAAAGAGTGTGCGCAACACAGACCCCACAAATAAGAGTGAAGCCACAACAGGCGATTTAGTGTGTCCCACATGCCCCTAATATTCAGATTCATACTTGGCTTTTTAACTCCAAATGTGGAAGATAGATGTGAATAAGAAATCTGCAGACAACTGGAAGTTTATGGACTAGAACCAGATATAGACCACTGAGCTATCAAAAGATTGTATTTCCCATCCAATAGCTGTAATGGATGGGAATTCCTTTTGAAGGAATAGTGCTACAATTTTTAGATGATTTACTCTGATTGGCTGGCCCTGTTTACTGTTAGGGTGGTGAGGTACTGGAATGGGTTGCCCAGGGAGTTAGTGAATGCTCCATCCCTGGCAGTGTTCAAGACCAGGTTGGATGAAGCCTTGGGTGATACGGTTTAGTGTGAGGTGTCCCTGCCCATGGCAGGGGGGTTGGAACTAGATGATCTTGAGGTCCTTTCCAATCCTAACTATTCTATGATTCTATGTATTTTGGATGTTGTATATAATGCTGGTTAGAATATCCTTAAGATGGTACCTAAAGGGAAAAAAGAAATAAAGCTATAATTGTGTATTTTCTGGAAAAGATTCACATGCAAAATCATGTAGCCAGGTTCCAGCATGCCCCATCCAGCCCAGGAGAGAGTGTCTGGGGAAGGTGAGGAGAAGAAGGAGGCCTTGCAGATGCAGTTCCAGGGATATAAGACTAAGAGGCATGCGTTCGACTATATCCTTTGAAGTGGGTTTTGAACCAGATCAGCTTGAAGGAGCCCAGGAAGAGCTTTCATCATCGATCTTAGTGCCCTTCCTTGATCAGTGTCAATGAGCTGGAGAGTGAGAGCTGAAAAAGGCTTGCCTGTGCATCTCTCCTTGTTCTGTCCTTCAGGCAGGATTCAAAGAAAAGCAGGCAGTGAATCTTCTGTATTTTTAAGTATTTTGCATGTGAGACTAATATAACCCCCTGTCCAATTGGTCATATACAACACACAAAATGTGATTGTGTTGCAACTGACATAATTAATGCACGGGTAAAGTGCCAGTACCCTGTATAATTTGAATATCCTGAACTATCAGTGCTATGCAGTAGCTTGTCTCTTAGCGGACTAGTTGTGCTGACATTTTTAAGGAGTTCTTGCCACAATATTAAGTTCTAAATCTAAGATGGTCTTGTATTACACAGTAGACTAGGTCTAGGTGAATGAATTTTGCCTAACATTTCCAGAATGAATGATAATTTGTCAGGAAGGCAGTTGTTCTCACTTCTTGGTGTGCTTCTGAGTCACTTGAAATACACCTTGAATTACTAAACCGTGCTGCTGTAGAAGAAAAGAGCTAAACTATGACTCCCTCTTAATGGCCTTACATTGATAAAACATGCTAAGAGATTTGCACGTTTCATGATATCACTTGCCAATATCACAAAATATTGCACATTCTGTTCCTGGTTTTGTCTTAAAAAGGATGTGGTTCTAAAATCCCTCCATTACTGATAAATCACTTATTATGGTTTCTCTACATTTACATTAGCACTGCAGTTCAGTAGCTTTACATATTATAATGCAAATCTCACAGAAGAAGCTGGTTGGGAGATTCCCAATCCCATATATACTAACTCCCATTCATTCAAACCAAAATTGGTAGCAGAGCTGTTTTTAAAAAAATGTCCTTATTCACAAATTGGCCAAAACATCTTCTGTTGTCAGGATGAAGTTAAAATAAAGTGGGTTTTGGTCTAGAGTTGTTTTCTGTTTCAAAACTTTTGTCAATTACAGTAAGAGGAATGAGGGGAGGATGAAACTAAAGAAAGTTGTCGCATGAGCAGGCATAAATCAATATGAATTCAACTAAACAAAGAAATTGGAGGAACTTCTCATATGGCAATGATATAAACAATTTAAGGCTCATAAACCAAATTAATACTTCAAATAGCTGCTTAAAATCAGCAGGGCAACATAGCTCATGCTCCATACTGTGACAGTCAGGGGTCACAAAATCACTTTCTGATTGCTTTGCTTCACCAAGAATAATTTCCTGGAGATTCTCTGGATTTGCCCCAGTGTATGTGAGCCTCTCGGAAGCCTAATCATCCAGCATTTAGGATTTATCTTCATGTGACAAAGTTAAGTCGAGATGTGAAGAAACCTGCAGCTCAGAGGGAAACTGACAAACTCATTGCCACACGTAAAACAAGGTGTTCTTGAGAAACTGCTGCCTGGCTGTCCAGAAGCAGTCAAACTCCAACATTTTTCTTTTGTGTTCCTTTAGTGTGCTTACAACAGTACTGATGATCAGCTTTTCTGTTAGCAAGACTTACAACTATGGATGTTGTTGGACTACATTTGTTTCAAAGACTGCTTTCTTAAAGGGTATGCATTTTAATCTCTGTAGGTAATTATTCTGTGTCAGTAGCTGAGGTCATATGTTCTAATTCCGAGTCAATTGCCCATATGCACTATAACCTTACAGTTATTAAGAGAAAAAGCTCAGCATCATCTTGAGACACTAAGTGCATAATTTCTAGTAGCCTTGTATTCCACAGCAATGTCAGTGTGCTACTTAGTGGCTATATTTGCATACATGTCTTTCCAACTCTGGCACCACAAGTTCCAAAGACAGTTGTTACTGTACTTTCTAAAATCTACTCTAAATGACAAAAGTCTTTCAAAATTGCATAAAATACTCTCAAGTCAATGATAATTACACACCATTTTGACAGCTCTCACAGTTCAGTATCCCTCAAGAATCTTCTGACTACCTCAGAATCTCATCTTCCACTAAAAAAATACACATTAAAATGATAATAGTTAACACTCCACAGACTGGCCTATTGAGCAAAGCACAAAAAAGGGACACTGCAGGTTCAAAAGTCTTTAGGTAAACAAACAGGACTCAGCATGTATTTTTGCTTGAAACCTTGAAGGTGGCAAGCACACTATGCTGCTCCACAGCAATAAATTCTAAAGGCATTCCCTCTCTAGCTTTATCACTGAAAAAAGTCATCCATTAGTAAGATATAGCACATAAGTATGTTTCTAGAACTGTTAGCATTTTCCTGCTTAAGATTCATTGTCTTTGTTTTTTATTTGATGGAGAGACAGAAGCTGATGACTACAGATAAATTTTATTTGATGGAGAGACAGAAGCTGATGACTACAGATAAATTTTGGTACACACGGGATACATATGCCTGCAACAGAAGAGACAGGAATACTGAAAGAAAAGAAAAATAATTTCCAAGACAAATGCATAAAGCTTCAATACTCAAATTTCAATTTCTGGTTACAAAATGCATCTATGTTTGCGGTGTTCTTATATGCATAATATCAGGTATTGCCATTCTCTTGGCATAGGAGTTTTAGTTTAAAGGTTGTTTTTCTATGGGAAATTCTGAATTCTAGGTAAATAGTACAGTCTTTTTCCTTCAACAAAATGACCTCTCAATACAATGGTATTAAAAATCCTGTTGTAGAGGTTGTTCCTTCAAGTGGAAGAAGTAATACACCACTTTTCCTCTGCATTACAGTCAAGAGTTTTTCTAAACTTACACCCAACACAATTCTGTACAGTTGTTAGCAAATCTCATGTCAATCAGCAGAAAAAATAGGATAGTATGGAGGATCAATGGTAAGGGCAAAAAACAGTTTTGTGAATTTACTTTGAAGTTTTTACATTTAGAGAGCTAAGCTTTAAAAGTCTTCTGAAATTCCTTCAATTTATTTTTAGTTTAAATTGGATGTTTTCCAGTGTATCTTTCATAATTTTGGTGCACACTCAGATGTAAAAAGATCCAAATGAATGATATGCAATTAATAATACTAACGATGTGATATAAAATGGACTTTTTATTGGCATGACTGTTCAGCATTTTCTGTGCATGGCAAATCCACAGAGTACTCTTCAGAGTATTGTAAATCTGTCCAAGCTAAAACTTCTTATTACCTTATGCTGTCACAAACAAATGCAATGAAACTACTCCATATTTTCAGGAGAAAAATATTTTTTTGCCCAATGGAAATTCTTTGTACTTGGATTAGGAAAAATTTGACCCTGTAGTGACTCATAACAAAAAGATCAGTTGGAAATGACTTGTGAAGAGGAAGAGCTTAGTATGAAGTTGAGTAAAGACCAATTACAAGCTGCCAATGTGATTCAGTCATAGAGGCAAACACGATACTAGCATGTATTTGGCGAAGTACTTACAACAGAAATGGAGTACTGTTGCAGCCAAGAACCTCTTTTACACAGTTAAACTCAAAGTTGGGTGTCATATTTGAGGAAGATTAGTTCAGACTATGATGAGGGAGGAATGGAGGGGAAAGAGGAGATTAGAGAAGGCCACAAGACACCAGAAAAGCCTAATTTACTTTACATCATAAAACATAAAATATGAAGGATTATGATAATTTTCTAAAGTATGGAGGAAGAAGAGTTACACAAATTACACAGGCAGAACCACAAGTGTAGCAATGTCATGTAGCTGTTAAATTAACGGGTCCTTTCAATCAGAACAATGGAGCAGATCACCCAAGTAATCCCTAAATAGAGGATCATTACAGTGCATACAGTAATAGAAGTCTGGGCTTCAACACTGAGAAGGTCAAATCCAGCGTGTCCTGCTATATAGACTAAACAGGGAAATAAGATGTGAAGTACTGAGAAGAACTGGTTTATACTTCTATTACATTTGCTCTACAAGAACTTAATTCTGCTTCCCGGTAAGTAGAGCATTGCTTTGTGTATTCTTGGTAATAGCAATACACCTGTATTGCTCCATTGTGACTCTAAGCCAAAATATATGGAAGAATATGATAATACCTGTCCTGGGTTCAGCAGTAGCAGTCATTTCTCTCCTTCTTGGTAGCTGGTGCAGTGCTGTGTTTTGACTTTCGGGCTGGGAACAGTTGCTGATAGCAAGTATGTTTTGAGTTACTGCTCAAATGTTTGGTTTGTCCAAGGCCTTTTCTGAGCACGTGCTCTGCCAGGGACGAGGGGAGGCCGGGAGGAAGGAGAGACAGGACACCTGACCCAGGCTAGCCAAAGAGGTATTCCATACCATAGCACGTCATACCCAGGATGTAACCAGGGGAGAAACCCGGAAGGGCTGGGAGCTCTGGGGTGATGGAGGAGGTATCGGTTGGTGCTTGGTTAGGCAGGGTGGGGTGAGTTATGGGTCGGTGGCTGGTGAGGTGTTGTATTCTCTTCACTTGTTATTTGCTTTCTCATTATTATTTGTAGTAGTAGTAGCAGTAGTGATTTATGTTATACCTTAGCTATTAAACCGTTCTTATCTCAACCCGTGGGGGCTACATTCTTTGGATTCTCCTTCCTAACTCTCTGGGAGTCAGGGGAGCAAGGTGGGGAGTGAGTGCACAAGCTGTGCGGATTGGTTTAAACCACGACAATACCAAAGTCTTTACATTATGGGGATTTGATCAGTGACAACAGGATATTCAACACAGAGAAAATAACTAAAAGCAGGACAGTAGCTGGCAGAGCTAACAGGTTTAGAAATGTGTAAAAAGAAAAATTGGTTAAAGAAAGACAACATGCATAGAGACTTTCTGACACAAGGAGAAATAGTCCCTCATTCAAAAAGGAATAATACCGACAGTGTTATCTCTAAAACCCATTTTTTGAGATATAAAAAAGTGAGGTTTTGTTCAGGTGATCTGACTCTTTTCCCTTTCTTGTTTTGACAGTCATTTGAGTCTGCAAGATTAAAGAACTCTTCAACTGTGATAAATGATGTAGCATACAGGATGGATCCAATTGAGATATTAGAAGTCCAACTGCCCCATCAACAGTCCCCAAGCAGATGCTGGGTGAGGGGCATTGTACCCTATCCAGTCAGCAGAAGCGCAGGCCTTCAGAATTCAACTGAATCATACAATCATAGAATAGTTAGTGTTGGAAAGGACCTTAAGATCATCTAATTCCAATCCCCCTGCCATGGGCAGGGACATGGGCAGGGACGCCTCACACTAAACCATATTACCCAAGGCTTCGTCCAACCTGGCCTTGAACACTGCCAGGGATGGAGCATTCACAACCTTCCTGGGCAACCCATTCCAGGACCTCACCACCCTAACAGTAAAGAACTTCCTCCTTATATCCAATCAAAACTTCCCCTGTTCAAGGTTTAACCCGTTAACCCTTGTCCTATCACTGCAGTCCCTAATGAAGAGTCCCTCCCCAGCATCCCTGTAGGCCCCCTTCAGATACTGGAAGGCTGCTATGAGGTCTCCACGCAGCCTTCTCTTCTCCAGGCTGAACAGCCCCAACTTTCTCAGCCTGTCTTCATATGGGAGGTGCTCCAGTCCCCTGATCATCCTCGTGGCCCTCCTCTGGACTTGTTCCAACAGTACCATGTCCTTTTTATGTTGAGGACACCAGAACTGCACACAATACTCCAAGTGAGGTCTCACGAGAGCAGAGTAGAGGGGCAGGATCACCTCCTTTGACCTGCTGGTCACGCTTCTTTTGATGCAGCCCAGAATACGGGTGGCTTTCTGGGCTGCAAGTGCACACTGAAACTGGCTCATGTTCATTTTCTCATTGACCAACACCCCCAAGTCCTTCTCCGCAGGGCTGCTCTGAATTTCCTTTTTGCCTAACCTGTAGCTGTGCCTGGGATTGCTCCGACCCAGGTGTAGGACCTTGCACTTGGCATGGTTAAACTTCATGAGGTTGGCATCAGCCCACCTCACAAGCGTGTCAAGGTCCCTCTGAATGGCATTCCTTTCCTCCAGCGAATCAACCGAACCACACAGCTTGGTGTCATTGGCAAACTTGCTGAGGGCACACTCAATCCCACTGTCCATGTCAGCGTCAAAGATGTGGAACAAGATCAGTGTCAACACCGATCCCTGAGAGACACCACATGTTACTGGTCTCCAGCTGGACATTCAGCCTTTGACCACAACTCTTTGCGTGCGACCATCCAGCCAGTTCTTTATCCACCGAGTGGTCCACCTATCAAATTGATGTCTCTCCAATTTAGAGACAAGGATGTCATGTGGGACAGTGTTGAACGCTTTGCACAAGGCCAGGTAGATGACGTCAGCTGCTCTACCCCTGTCCATCATTTCCGTAGCTCTGTCATAGAAGGCCACCAAATTGGTCAGGCAGGATTTCCCCCTAGTAAAGCCATGCTGGCTGTCACCAAGCACCTTGTTTTTCATGTGCCTTAGCATGCCTTCCAGGAGACTCCGCTCCAAGATTTCACCAGGCACAGAGGTGA
The DNA here is from genome assembly GCF_012275295.1 of Melopsittacus undulatus. NCBI lineage: Eukaryota > Metazoa > Chordata > Aves > Psittaciformes > Psittaculidae > Melopsittacus > Melopsittacus undulatus. The sequence continues at coordinate 23,671,927 of NC_047557.1, read as the reverse complement.
GACTGACTGGTCTGTAATTCCCTGGGTCATCCATTTTCCCCTTCTTGAAAATGGGGGTTATATTTCCCTTTTTCCAGTCATTGGGAACTTCACCTGACTGCCATGATTTTTCAAATATGACGGACAGTGACTTTGCAACTTCATTCACCAGCTCCTTCAGGACCCGCGGATGGATTTCATCAGGTCCCATGGACTTGTGTACATTCAGGTTCTTAAGATGGTCTCAAACCAGATCCTCTCCTACAGTGGGTCCAAGGTCTAGGTTTTCACAGTCCCTGCATCTGCCTTCCAAGACTTGGGTGGTGCGGTCAGAGCCTTTGCCAGTGAAGAGCGAGGCAAAGAAGCCATTCAGAACCTCAGGCTTTTCCAAATCCTGTGTAGCCAGTTCTCCCAAAAGCTTCCAGAGGGGGCCTATGTTGTCCCTAGTCTGTTTCTTAGCCGCTACTACCTATAAAATCCCTTCCTGTTATCGTTCACATCCCTAGCCAAGTTTAGTTCTAACTGGGCCTTAGCTTTGCTAACTTGGTCCCTAACTACCCTGACAACATCCCTGTATTCATCCCAGGCCACCTGTCCTTGTTTCCACCTTTTATAAGCCTCTTTTTTCTTGTGAATTTTTCTCAGCATCTCCTTATCCATCCAAGGAGGTCTCCTGGCCCTCCTGCTGCACTTCCTTCTAGTTGGGATGCAACACTCCTGAGCTTGTAGCAGGTGATCCTTGAATATTAACCAAGAGTCTTGGGCCCCCATGCCCTCTAGGGCTATATCCCATGGAACCTTGCTAATCAGGTTCGTGAAGAGGCCAAAGTGCTCTCTTGAAGTCCAGGGCAGTGAGCTTGCTGCACGCTCTTCTCGCTGTCCTGAGGACGTCAAACTCGACCATCTCATGATCACTGCATCCAAGACTTCCCTGGAGCATCACATTTCCAACAACCCCTTCCTTGTTGGTGAGCACGAGGTCAAGCAGGGCACCTCTCCTCGTTGGCTCCTCTATTGCTTGCAGAAGGAAGTTGTCTTCCACACAATCGAGAAACCTCCTGGATTGCTTGTGCTGGGCTGTACCATCGCTCCAACAGATGTCAGGGTGGTTGAAGTCCCCCATGAGAACAAGGGCCTGTGAGCGTGAGGCTTTTCCTATTTGTCTGTAGAGTTCTTCATCCACAGGTTCCTCTTGATCAGGCAGTCTGTAACAGATCCCCACAGTAATGTCTCCCATAACTGTTTTCCCCTTAACCCTGACCCACAAACTTTCTGTTAACTGCTCACCTGTCCCCAGACAGAGTTCCATACTCTCCAGCCTATCCCTAACATAAAGGGCAACTCCCCCTCCCCTCCTACCGGGCCTGTCTTTTCTAAAAAGCCTGTAACTTTATATTCCAGCACTCCAGTCAAAGGAGCCATCCCACCATGTTTCTGTGATGTCTATTATATCATAGCCCCATAGATGTGCCTACATCTCTAATTCCTCTTGTTTGTTCCCCATGCTACAGGCATTTGAATGTGCTAGAAGGAAATTCTTTGAAAATCCTACCTATGAAATGTATTTGGTCTACACTTCTATGAAATATTTTGGGTTGCCACTTTTCCTAACAACAGTCGAATTCCTAGGATAGTTCTTCACCTAACTGGGAAGACCTGAATGGGAGAACATCAGAATGCCCTAACATACAGCCTAAACCAATGGAACATTGCACAAATGTTGTAACTGTAATTTTCCTTCCTTCCTTCCTTCCTTCCTTCCTTCCTTCCTTCCTTCCTTCCTTCCTTCCTTCCTTCCTTCCTTCCTTCCTTCCTTCCTTCCTTCCTTCCTTCCTTCCTTCCTTCCTTCCTTCCTTCCTTCCTTCCTTCCTTCCTTCCTTCCTTCCTTCCTTCCTTCCTTCCTTCCTTCCTTCCTTCCTTCCTTCCTTCCTTCCTTCCTTCCTTCCTTCCTTCCCTCCTTCCTTCCTTCCTTCCTTCCTTCCTTCCTTCCTTCCTTCCTTCCTTCCTTCCTTCCTTCCTTCCTTCCTTCCTTCCTTCCTTCCTTCCTCCCTTCCTCCCTCCCTCCCTCCCTCCCTCCCTCCCTCCCTCCCTCCCTCCCTCCCTCCCTCCCTCCCTCCCTTCCTTCCTTCCTTCCTTCCTTCCTTCCTTCCTTCCTTCCTTCCTTCCTTCCTTTTATCCCTTCTTCCTTTCCTTTCCTTTCCTTTCCTTTCCTTTCCTTTCCTTTCCTTTCCTTTCCTTTCCTTTCCTTTCCTTTCCTTTCCTTTCCTTTCCTTTCCTTTCCTTTCCTTTCCTTTCCTTTCCTTTCCTTTCCTTTCCTTTCCTTTCCTTTCCTTTCCTTTCCTTTCCTTTCCTTTCCTTTCCTTTCCTTTCCTTTCCTTTCCTTTCCTTTCCTTTCCTTTCCTTTCCTTTCCTTTCCTTTCCTTTCCTTTCCTTTCCTTTCCTTTCCTTTCCTTTCCTTTCCTTTCCTTTCCTTTCCTTTCCTTCCCTTCCCTTCCCTTCCCTTCCCTTCCCTTCCCTTCCCTTCCCTTCCCTTCCCTTCCCTTCCCTTCCCTTCCCTTCCCTTCCCTTCCCTTCCCTTCCCTTCCCTTCCCTTCCCTTCCCTTCCCTTCCCTTCCCTTCCCTTCCCTTCCCTTCCCTTCCCTTCCCTTCCCTTCCCTTCCCTTCCCTTCCCTTCCCTTCCCTTCCCTTCCCTTCCCTTCCCTTCCCTTCCCTTCCCTTCCCTTCCCTTCCCTTCCCTTCCACCCTCCCCCCCCCCTCCTTCCTTCCTTCTTTTCTTCCTTCTTTTCCTTCATTCACTGTCCCAGACAGGTTTCAATTTGCCTTTTAATCTTACATTTTTCTGTAAAACTTTAACTCACTTAGAATAATAAATCATATTAAAAAGGCCAAAAACAAAATGAAAAATTTCTAACATGCCTAAATAAAATGATACAGTTCATCTGCTCCACATTATTCTTCTCCAATACATCAGTTTATATTTTCCTACCCTTCGATACTTCCTTTAATTTCTTCATGGAAGAAGAAGTTGAAAAATCTCAAAAACTCTTATGGATGGGGAGGATGATTTTCAATTTAGATTTGGAGAGCAGATACAGCATGAATAATCTTGTTCTTTCCTCTTCTTGTAGTTTGCTTTTCCCTTAGTTTCTCTTCAGTCAGATGAATAGTATTAGAGCTATAACAGTATGAAGTGCCAGAGTTCACTGATTCTGACAGAATGCTTACATCCTCCTGCTGTATGAAGGGAAAAACCTTTTAATGTGATTTCTCAACTAAATGCCTGTGATTAGAACACATAAAGAGCTCTAAAAGTGTAATAAGGAATAAAAATCTGGGAACACATCTAAATATAATGCTCTGTTCAGTCCCAGAATGGCAAATTTGAAATGGCATCTCACCACAGCACTCATGCTTTTTGTATATCTGAGGTCTTTTGGTTAACATAAATGGCAGTGCAGCTATTGAAACTGGTATTCATGAAACAAAAACTTAATTCACGATCTGAAAGAAGAGAAAGCTACTGCATTTTTCTCCTCTGACTAAACTGAAAGTTGTTGTTGTATTTACAATATGTAGTATTCTGGAGAGAGAAGGAGATTTGTGTGGGACTGGCCTCCCAGAAAGATCAAGCAGCAATGGCAACAACAACTTTGTTGTTTAGTGGTTTTCAGAGGCACATTCAAAGCCCTTACACTAGGAGTACATAAAAACTTCTAAAGAAACACAATCAAATATTACATTTAAAGCAGTAGTGATAGGGAACATATTCCAAAGAGACATCCTTCAGGGCTCTTGAATGGTGCTGAGGAAGTTACCTACAAGTTAAATCTGAGAGTAGTTCTGAGAGTAAAATGATCAGCTATTGTGAGAGTAATTCCAAGAACCACTTTTTTTTTTTTCTTTTACCCCAAGCTTGTAAGAATAGCCACATTGGCTGTATTTAACTTCTAAATAAACAGGGTACAGCAAGTCAAGAGTGTTGGAATACTTATTGCTGAGACAGATTGATTACTAACTGCCTTCTTCACACTGTTTGAGCCACTCTGACTGGCCTTGTCCAAGATGAAGCTGTTTTTGTTTCTATGGGCAGGAATCCTCAGGGATCATTCCCCTAAACAGCAGTGCAGGTGTTGCACCAGGGCTCAGTCCCTTCACAGTAAACATTCCTCCAAAGCAACTCCATCAACCTTTGCATCCCCTAGTATCCTTCCATACACCTTTCTATATCCCAGAGCACGAAGCCATTACCATTAATTTTATTCTATAAAAATCCACTCTGGCATAGTGTATTCTTCACACTACTTTACAAAGTCTCAGGCTGTCTTTTGAGAGATGCAAACCAATCAGAGAGTGATACTTCTCTTCTTATGCCATGGCACTTTGTCCTCAAGCATTTTCTGAGCTGCTACAAACTTATGGATGCTTATATTTAATTATATTAAACTGAGCATGTATTTTGATTTGCCTAAATATGTGCAAATGATGCTCCAGCCCTACTCCACACCTTCATTGGGATTTGGAAATTTTTAACTGCTTGTATGCTATTGAACCTTGAAAGTTTGTTTTGAAGATATCCTACACTGCCATAAAGACACAGTGCTTTTAGTTTGTTGACCTAAAAGTTGCATTTGTCATGCAATCACTTTGGTCTAGAAGCAGAGGCTTTAGGAAGTTAACTGAGTTATCATGAGACTTAGTCACACTGAGAAGACCACAAAGCATCTGACCATAGGATCAGGATTCTAATTCAGAGGTTTGGGGATTTTTGTTTATTTTTTTGTTTGGTTTTTTTTTTTCAGCAAAGATTCTCTAGGGCTTGAGGGCTTTTAAAACAATAATATCTTATAATCAACTGCCTTTGATGGCTTATGAAAAATACTATAATTGTAAAACTGTCATTGCTGTCTTACTTGAAATGCTAACACTGGCAAGAATAATTCAAGCAAGTTGAAGCCTGTTTATCGTCTAACTTGGCAATGCCTAAGTCAGGGCAATGTAGTAATCTGTTTTGGAGAAATGCTATTCTTAGTATTACTGTTGGATGCATATGAAGAAATTGAGCTTTTTGAGCATTTTGTGTTGACAAGTATAAACTATGTCTAGCAATCTTAACAGGCAATGCCAATCAAAATCAATGCATGTATTATATTCAAAGACAACAAGAAAATGCTACTGCAATTTGGAAATAACAACCAAAAAATCCCTGTTTTTAGTTTGTCTTTCACAATCATTTTCCTGTTTCAGTCTGGTTAATGCTTTTTCTCTTTGTGGCACACCCAAGCCAGGTAGATTGTTTTGTATTTCCCTATTTATAGCACTGAAAATACACCTACTTGAATATTCTATGTTATTGTAAGTAAACCAGAAGTTGTAAGTGAATATGGAAATTGTTGACTGTAAATCTACACACTGTTACTATGCTGAAGGTGTAACTATATGAGCATGATGGTCCCTACTGTTTTTAAAATAGCTGACTAAATGTGAACTGTGAGCAGACTGAAGGTTCACTTCAAGAAAAAAGGTGGATGCTGCATGCCTTTCCAAAGTGAAAAAAAAAAACATCCTCACAAGATAAATTTAATCACCATTCAACCAAGCTATAGCCCCACAGAGTGGAGCATCCCACAGACTGGATGCTGGTTACAAAATTAGTTTGATGCTTTCTGGAAAGGGTTCAAAAAATGGCTGAATAGATTCCTTTGCACCACAGGAAAGGTTGTGTTTGCATTATTTTCATTTGCTGGATCCAGGTTTAGACTGCTTCTCGTTTTATCTGCACCATGTTCACCACTTTCACACAGCTATTCTCATAGCAAGAGCTTCAAAGCTGACAGCATTGGCCTAACTGTTCTCATTTAGAGCTTTGGCAAAAATCCCCATGGCTTCAACAGCAGCATGGTTAGGCCAACTTTGAGTGCTTTGAGAAACTCACCCAAGGCAATAAATACAGCAATGTATTTTATGCAATAACACATATTAGAAGAACTACTATACGTGGAGCAATCAGACTCACTTATAATTGGAGATTACCTATCTTTTCAATCTAAATTTTGGCTGTTTCTCCTCTTTTGCTCTATCCAGCCTCTTCAGCGGGACTGGGCAGAATTCATGGAGAAAAAAGTATGCCGTATTTGTATATAGGATTAGCTGAGTAAGCTGTACTGCAAGAGATATCTGTACCATTTCCCAATGGAGCCAAGAAACCACCAGAGCTCTGATTTTTCTCCATTGCTAACTGCTGGGGAATGGTGTGACTGTTCCCTGCTTTGCTACCTAATGAGTCAATAAAACTATGTGTTTTCATTGCTCATAGAATTTTTGAGACAAAAATTGCAGAATAAGAGATCTCTTCCTTGAATGGCTACGATGGCATCAATAATATGGTAAAAGTCAATTTTAACAGCTAATTTGAGAAATGTGCCTTTCTGAAGTGCTGAGTTTGATTCTCTGTGGGAGCTAGTGTTATGATGATGAAAGTGAGGTGTGGTAGCACCTAGATGTGGTGGGGTCTGATCACCTGTGACGGTGAACAGAACATAGAATCACAGAATCAAGTAGAATCAGTATAGTCAACTAGACCTTTAAGATCATCAAGTCCAGCCTTTACCAGAGGACTGCCAAGTCCACCACTGTTGCTGCCCCTTGAGAAAGGCAGAGGAGGAGGAAGCAAACCAAGGAGCCTGGAATCTCCCAGTCCAGAGAAAAGGGTCACCTTTATTGTGCTAGTAGAGGGGGATTGCAGTGGTTGCTCAGAGATGAAACATGGTTGGTCCCACTGAGGTGTCCAGGCTGTGTTTTGGGAGTTTTGGCTCAATGTTGCAAGCGGGAGTTGTGTCACGCCCACGCAGGCCTGGTGGGGATGGAGCTGCTGCCACTTTCCAGTGCTGCAGTCAGAGGATGCTGCTGATGGCTGATGTCTGTTGGTTCTGGGGCTCCTAGTCTCAGATATTGGACAAGCACTGGGACAGCCTCTCACTGCCCGGCTATGGGTGTTCCTTTCACCACATAGTGCTGGCGGTTGGCTTCTCTCCTGCTGTCTTTTGAGCCACGTGTAGGCAGTTTGGGTGTGACAGTTCAACTGGGAGCATGCTGGGGAACTGTGGCATGGCCCGATTGTTGCAGTGCCAGTGTCTGGTGCCAGGTAACTGTGGTGTGGCTATAAAGCCTCCTGACTGTCAGTTCTGGAGCAGTCTCGCACCCGCATGGGCCCACCGGGTCTGTTGCTCCTGCTTCTTTGCAGTGGTGCAGAGCCACAGGACGCCGCCGATGGCTGCTGCCTGGTGGTGCTGTGCCTGCGGGTATCTCCTGATGTGGAGCATTGTGACAGCCTTGGTACCGCCTGGCTGCGGGTATTGCTCGCAGCGTGTGTTGCTGGCGGTTGGCTTCTCCCCTGCAGTCTTCTAGGGCATGTGTAGGGTGTCTGGGTCTGACGGGTGCACCAGGTTTGGTGTTGCTGTTGGTCAGGCCCAGGGTGGCTGGAGCGGCTGCTACCCTCACACACTGGGCAACCGTGCCATGGTGCTGATGGCATCTGTCTGCTACTGCTGGGGCTGCTGGAATCCTGTGCCTGAGGTTCCAGAGTCTGCCCCAGCGCTGCTGGGCTGGCAGTGCTGGGGCTACTGGTCTCCTGTGCTGCATGTCCAAGAGCCTGCCCCGATGCTACCTGGCTGGTGGTGCAGGGGCTGCTGGACTCTAGTTCCAGAAATCCAAGATTGCCCTGATGCTGCTGGGCTGGCAGTACTGGGACCAGGAAGCTCTGAGCTGGCACTGGAGGCTACAAGGGAAAGCAGGAACATTAAGGGCTTGGCTCCCAGGCCTGGGGCAGGGTAGGCCAGAGCAGTGCCCCAGCCCTCCTGGAGCATTCAGGCTCTGCCAAGCCCACACCAGGCACCCACTGCCAGGCCTTCCGTGGCCCCCAGCCCCAGCTCAGGAGCAGCCGGGTGCTTTGACACTTACAGGTGCCCAGGCCAGCACAGCTGTCACACTCCCATGTGGCCTCATGGCTGTTCCCCAAGTTGGAGCAGCGTCTGTGAGTGCCCAGAGCAGTGCAGGAGTGGCACAGGAACAGCTGCCAAGGCCTAGGGAAAGAAATGGGTTCATGTCCCTAAGGATAAAGTGCCCACAGTACAGGATTGTCCAGCAGAGCTCTTGTTTTCAGCCCTTCTGCTTCAAGCCGTTGCTGAGACAGAGATCCCCTGCTGAGCCCCAGGGTGCATCTTACGGGCAACTTACCCGTCTGGCTCTGCCTCCTCCCTGCCTTCTGGACAAAAGCACTCCCTGGCATTGCAGCTCCCATGCCTCTGGTACAGTTCTGCGTACGCATTGTTGTCTTCCCATGACGCTTGTCTGATGGAGAAAGGAAAATTGATGAGCCCCTGCTGCCACAGCATAAGGCATATGAAGGGCCTCCCCATTTTTCCCCCAACACCCTGTTTCCAACTCCTGCATGGAGCTAAAGCCTAGACTTGGGGCTGAGCAGAGGGCCACAACTGCGGGGGCAGGTCCAGGCATAGCACAGTGCTGGGTGGAAGGACACTCACCTTACGGGGATGCGGATCCCCATGCGGAACATTTCTGTTAGAAAGAGTTTCCTATTTCGACACAGAGGGCACTGCAAGGAAAAAGTGCCAGCACGCATAGCATGTCCCTGCAGGAGAAATAGAAAGAGCGTGAGTGAGGCTCTGGTGCTGCTGAGAGCTTGCTGTGCCCGGAGCAAGGGAACGGCTCCTACCTGGATGCAGGCCCTGTGGAACCAGGCATGTTTGCATGCTGGGCACACCATGGTCCCATAGGTTGTTCTGCCTTCAAGTGGATCCGTGCAGATGAGGCAGGTGGTGTTCTCTGGAGCCTCCAGCTCCTGCTGCTGTGGGCAGTGCTCCCAGCAGAAGGACCTAGGGGATGAGGGAAGGGATGGGTGAGATGAGAAGTGCTGGGTCCTTCCCTGGTGATGGGGAGAAGGGTAGAGGGGGTACCTGTATGGCAGGAAGTAACAGGTGATGCATCCACCCTCCATGGCACAGGGGAGATGGAACCTGCAGTCGCAGCCCAGCCCCTGGCATGAGATGGTGGCCCCCCTTTCGCCACACACAAAGCAGACCTGGAAAAAGCAGAGCAGCCACCATCAGCAGCAGCCTCATGGTCTCCACAGCCAGACGCACACCTCAGGGCAGGGCACAGGGTCTGTCCCCAGCTGGACCACAGGCCACAGATCCACCTGGCAGAGCAGGCTCCTGTGCTGGAGCCTCTGTGGAGCTGCTGGGAGCAAGACTTCTGTCCCAGATCTGGGTGGAAAGGCTGGGATTCTGTTCTTGGCATCTGCACTAAGCTCCGGAAAACCTCTCCTGGCACAAATCACCCTGATCATCTCAGATCCTCACCATCTAGGCTGCCTGCTTGACTGTACGTAGAATATCCGTACAAAGAAATATTTGTCCTTCCTTTTCTGTCCCTTGTGGTGGAAGGTCACTGGCAAGACGCTGCAGAAGAGCAGAGACAAGGAGCAGATGAGGGGCAAGTGGCAGGGCAGGGCAGGTGAGTTGCAAAGATGAAAGCAGCCCCAGAGGAACTCACCAGGCAAAAGCAATGGGCACAGATCTGTAGCTGTTTCTGTTTTGGCCCACAGATGTCTGTGTCTGCCTCTGTGCGATGACACAGCATGCATGCTGGAGGGAAGAGAGCAAATGCCACTGAGAATGAGCACCTCTGTGGGGCCAGGGATGCGTCCATGAGGGATTGCCCCCAAGGGCTGCTCTGTCCCTGCCTAGCTCGCTGCTGAGCAAGGCTGGAAGCTTTGGAGAGGAAAGGGCACTGTAGGCATGGGTGTCCCAGAGGGTGCACACTGCCCAGCCCTGGTCCCGTTTGCCAAGCAGAGGAGCGGCCCTCCCCCAGGGTGTCTTTGGAGCTCCTGCCTCCCCCTGCCAACGTTCCCAGTCCACACCAACAGCCTCAGGAGTCCCTCTGCCAGGCTGTAGGAGGGGGACATTGCTCTCACCCTGCTCCATCACATATGGGATCTTAAACATCCTTGTGGAAGTGTCAGACATCAAAGGTGGGTGTTTGGAGAGTCCCTGTCCCAGCAGTGCTGGGGCTTCTTCTACAAATGCTCCTCTGCTACCTCTGAGGCAGAAAAGAGACGCAGGTGAGTTTGCAGCCCAGCCCAGAGCTCTGCGGTGTGGAGCCCCCTTCTCCCTCAGCAGGCCCCTGAGAGTCCTGTCCCTGCCCTCTGCTCCCCACACCTCAGTCGTCAATTCCTTACCATTTTATCGTCGTTTCATCATGAAGAAAGCCCTTTTAATTAGCCCACTAAGGATGAATTCCCTGAATAATTCACCTGCAACACCAGGACAAACACCAGATTGTGCCTGGAGCACAGCCAGAGTAGAAGAAAAAGAATAATGGAATAGTTTGGGTTGGATGGACTTTCAAAAGTCCACTTTTAGTGGCTGGTGTATTGTTTGTCCATAAAAATAGAGAAGCCACTGTTGGTTGTGGCAGTCATCAGGACTCCATTAAACTCATGCGGTGAGGGCAGCTAAAAGAGGCAGCTAACAGATGAGTAGTTTGTCTGCTTTCCTTTGAGATCTTCTGGGCACTACTGGGGCTGCTGAAGAACTGAGAACTCCCCAAAGGTTTTCAGGGTGCTGACTGCGGCTGGGAAGGTTTAACTACAGAAGGCCTGTGTTCCAGCAGGCTCTAGCAACTTCTAATGAGCTCTGCCAGCTGTGCCTGATCAGAAGGTGCTTTGAGCTTTTTCTCTTTCTCCAGCTGACTTCTAGTTTGGGAAGGTCATGCACCCTTTCAGCAGGTGCTGTGGAGAAACCTATGTAGCTGCAGGCCTTAAAACGCAGCTCCCAGAGGTAGCAGTTGATGCAATAGTTCTGGAAGAGATTAGTTCTTCTCCAGGGCCCTGAAGATACAAAAGCCTGAGCCTCTGGCTGTACTGAAGAATGCGACAGAAGTCTGTGCTTATCAGGCTGGGAAGTGAAGATTTCCATGGTGGCAGAGGCAGAAGCCTGTGAGTTCTGGCCTCAGGAGGAAGGCTTCTGCTCCCCTTGCAGATATGCAACTACAGAATAGCTTCAGTTCTGTGGGTGCGGATGCAGTGCTTGAGCTCTCTCCAATAAAGCAGCTGAGCCTGAGAAAGAAGGCTGGTGGCAATGGGTGATTGTGAGGGATGGAGTCCTCATCTGATAACCCAGCCTGTGTTCTAGTGGATGTTTTCTGCTTACCAAGGCTCAGATCTCAGATGCTGTAGACACACTGGTTGGGCTTGTCCAGCCCCTGGGCTATCACTCACTTCAGGTGAGCGTCAGTGATACAGTCAATGGCACCCAGAGCATATGCATTATGGCTATAAGTTTTCACAGGTTATGGCTGAGGACATGTGCCCCAGATGGTTTTCTCATTTATGGGGTACGGCTAGAGAAGGAGTGGACAGACCCTGAAGGTCTGCAACTGTTTGCATATTTGGTGTCAACAGCAAGGGCTGGGCTCTTATGACTATGGGATCTTTTTTGGGGATCAAAGGTGCCTACAAAGCAAGGTGATCTTCCTGATCAAGTGGGGCAAAACCATCACAGGAATGACGGGGGAGGGCAGTGAGGAACCACAGCAGGTTTTGCACATTATGTGAGGGAACTTTGCCTTGGGACCAAACAATGAGCTGGCTGGAAGCTGCTAAGTCATACTCAGAATGAAGACCAATGGAAGTGATGCTGTGGTGGGTGTTCACCACAGACCACCAGATCAGAAAGAAGGAGATGACTCCTTCTTCAGACAATGGGAAGAAGCCATCCCAGAGGAGACAAGGCTCAGGGGATTTTATCCATGTGTATAAATATCTGATGGGAGGGTACAGAGACTGAGCCAGACTTCTTTGTGGTATCCAGTGAAAGGGCAAGAGGATATGGGCACAAGTTGAAATTCGGGAAATGCCATTCATAAAACCCCCAAAATGCACAGCTTTTCACAATGTGGGTGTGTGAAAACTGGTACTAACTGCCCAGAGAGATTGTGGCCTCTCCATCCTTGCAGCTATTCAAATCTTGCTGAACATGGCCCTGGACAACATGCTGTAGCTGGCCATGCTTTGAGCTGAGGTTGAGCTAGGTGATCCACAGAGCTACCTACCAGCATCAGTGATTCTGCAGCTCTGTGGGAAGCCACAGTCCTTTTCCTTTACATCAGTGAGGAACAAGGTACCTGATTTCTGGTGATGTGCATGGAGTTTACATGGAGACAAAAAGTAGGAATGATTTGCAGCACAGCTTTCCCAAAGCATATTTGTTTTTTGTGAGTGAAATAATCTACCTTTAATGGCTTAATTATTGGCAATAAAAGAAACGACAAGGCTGACTTGCAAATTACAGGGAAATGATGGACAGGGGTGGTGCAGTTGATGTCATCTACCTGGACTTGTGCAAAGCGTTCGACACTGTCCCACATGACATCCTTGTCCCTAAATTGGAGAGACATCAGTTTGATAGGTGGATCACTCAGTGGATAAAAAACCGGCTGGATGGTCGCACTCAAAGAGTTGTGGTCAAAGGCTGAATGTCAGGCTGGAGACCAGTAACGTGTGGTGTCTCTCAGGGATCGGTGTTGACACTGATCTTGTTCCACATCTTTGACGCTGACATGGACAGTGGGATTGAGTGCGGCCTCTGCAAGTTTGCCAATGACACCAAGCTGTGTGGTTCGGTTGATTCGCTGGAGGAAAGGAATGCCATCCAGAGGGACCTTGACACACTTGTGAGGTGGGCTGGTGCTAACCTCATGAAGTTTAACCATGCCAAGTGCAAGGTCCTACACCTGGGTCAGAGCAATCCCAGGCACAGCTACAGGTTAGGCAAAAAGGAAATTCAGAGCAGCCCTGCGGAGAAGGACTTGGGGGTGTTGGTCAATGAGAAAATGAACATGAGCCAGCTTCAGTGTGTACTTGCAGCCCAGAAAGCCACCCGTATCCTGGGCTGCATCAAAAGAAGCGTGACCAGCAGGTCAAAGGAGGTGATCCTGCCCCTCTACTTTCCTCTTGTGAGACCTCACTTGGAGTATTGTGTGCAGTTCCGGTGTCCTCAACATAAAAAGGACATGGAACTGTTGGAGCAAGTCCAGAGGAGGGCTGTTGACGCAGGAGTCATGGACAACGCGGAGACGATCAATGTGATCAAGCGATTGTCAAAGTTTATTCAGATACAGTGCTCCTTTTATACCCTTAGGTTTCCTATGTAACAGCCTTGGATACTGAGCTCTAATTGGTTAGTCTAGAGGTTACTACCATTTACAAAGCTAATGTTTATAACTTGTTATAATTGCAATTAAATACCTTACTCTAAAAATACAGTGGGGAACTACAACCTTGGCAGAGATCATTCTCTGCACGTTTTCAGTGGAAAATTACAGAGGCCTAACAAGACTGCCTAACTTATGCCTGCCAAGAATCTTCTTACTCTACAATAATAAGGCTCAGGCTATCGGGATCGCTCACGATGTGGCCGTGGCTCTTTACGAATTCCCACAGAGGGCCTCGAGGATAATCAGGGGTCTGGAGCACCTCCCTTATGAAGACGGGCTGGGAGAGTTGGGGCTGTTCAGCCTGGAGAAGAGAAGGCTGCATGGAGACCTCATAGCAGCCTTCCAGTATCTGAAGGGGAGCTATAAGGATGCTGGGGAGGGACTCTTCATTAGGGGCTGTAGTGATAGGACAAGGGATAACATGTTGAAACTTAAACAGCGGAGGTTTAGATTGGATATAAGGAAGAAATCCTTTACTATTAGGGTGGTGAGGTACTGGAATGGGTTGCCCAGGGAAGTTGTGAATGCTCCATCCCTGGCAGTGTTCAAGGCCAGGTTGGATGAAGCCTTGGGTTATATAGTTTAGTGTGAGGTGTCCCTGCCCATGGCAGGGGGGTTGGAACTAGATGATCTTAAAGTCCTTTTCAACCCTAACTCTTCTATGATTCTGTGATTATTGGCAATGCTTTTTATAAAAAGAAGACCTTGGAAATTGTTCAGACAGTTGCCACCTCTCACAAATTGTCACAATTTCCCACCTTTCTAAAGGGACTAATCTCTTACAAATGGTGACTTTGTGGCTGACTCACCTGTCTAAGGTGGTATTTCCTCCTTTACTCTTTATGAAATCTTTGTGCTGCCCTGGAAAACTTAATGGGCTTTGCATAGGCCCATGGCATGCCAGTATCATTGCACAAGCATTTGTCCTAATTTTCAGAGGAGGAGTGCACTCATATCTCCCACTACCATTAGATAGGAGAACAATGATTTTATGTAACAAGAGATGTTAGCACACCTTGCCTCAGGCACCTACTAGTGTTTTCTTTGTGTGTTTTCTTTGAACCTTTATTATTATGATAATCTCAACAAATTTTATTTGCAAGTTCTTCCATTCACCCTTTACATCACAAGGAGCTGGATCCAGGGCTTGGAACAGTAGAATGGAAGTGCAAGATTCTGGCATCCCCCTTAAGCCATCAAGGCCTTAAGATTTGTGTTGCTGTAGATTTAAAGGCAGATACTAATTTTTGGCCTACTATTAGCATAATTCTTTCACAATCCCATGACCATGAGTTGTATCCTTGTACATCATATCTTTGTACATTTTCAGTGTGAAAGCCAAACTACTAATGCATGATAAGTGCAAACAGAGAAAATGGAAGGCAGTTGCTTGAAATCATACCATTCATCTGAAAATGACCTAGGAGTATGACACTCTCACAAAAATTACAGCTGGTGTTTTTGCCAAAAAAGTGCTCCAAACTAGAATTTGGTATCCAGAGCTAGGCAAATAATTGATATGGGGGGCTCACTGGCAGATCCACAACAATTCATTTTTTATGAACCTGGAATGAAGTGTTCAGCCAAATGAAAAGTTGGAAAAATAATAATTTTTGATTGAGAATGAGTTTTGGGTTTTGGAAGGGGTTAGTTGTTTCTTTGTGACACTGAAGTTGATTTCCAAACGTTTTGAACTAAAAATCAAAGTATTTCAGAACTAAAATACCAATGCTTTTGCGCATTTTTTTTCTTTCCTTAAGCAGGAAAATAAAAAAGAAAATTGGATATCATTTTGGACAAAAATGTTTTGCCCAGGTCTAGCTACATATCAGATATCTTCATATGGCACATCTCCACTATTTTAATATGCACTGGGAATGTGCTGAAATACAAAACTTAGTGCAACTTCAGTAAAACTATGCAAAAAGACAAGTCAGCACAGGAGACAAAGGAACTACAATGCTCAGCTTTTAGTTAAAGCTATTAAACTACTGGATATTCATGTTTGCAACAACCTTATTAAACCATGCAGGACGCGTAATGTTTTTTCTTTCTTTCAGCATTCCCTGGGATACTTCTGACACATCTGCTCCTCTATATGCTCAAAAGTCAGTTGTGATCTGGGAGTAGGAAATGGTAAGTATTACAACAGGAAAACACACATGATGTAGAATAAATGCATTGTCATATTCCTTGACACTCACAACTCCTGACTCATTAAAAAATTAAAAGATTACTTTAATCCTTCAACAAGTTGGATGGCAGTTTGAATCAAATACACAGTTAATTACCAATGAAGTTCAGTGGATACTACAAAAAACATTCATAGATAAACTTTTCAATTGTTAATGTGTGCTTCGGCTTACTTTATTCCTCTTCCCTATCTGCTTTCCATCAATGTTCTAGAGTCAAATTTGTACAGAAGAATACTCTTAAAATGAGTGAATTTTAAATTATTATTGAGTACATTCAGAGAGAGTAAATTCAGATTCATTGTAAAGATAATCTGCACTGAAAATATGATGCGTTATTTATTGTTATTATTCTTCCACCAATGAACATGACCTGCCTGTTAAACCAAAAAAGCCTGAGATTTCAGTGGCAATTACCACACAAAGGTGCAAAGAACAAATATCTATAGGATAACACAACAACTATGAAAACAAAAAAGAATGCTGAAAAGAGAATCAATTTGAGGAAGTTTGAGTTTGTTCACAGACAATTCACAAGCAAAATATAAACATACAATGGAAAGGTGCTGTTCACTTTATAGCCACCTTCACTGTCAGTATGAAAACTACTTTTCATTGTCAGTATGAAAACAGTGACAAGCTAACTGGTAGTTATGGAAAGTAGTTCCTTAATTCCGAGGAATGCTAATATCAAAGTGAAGTTTTCCATTACCTTTACTGGTCTTTATACTAGGCCTTAAGGTAGCAGCTGTAGCAGCTAGGAAATTTAACTTTAACTGGCAAGCCTACTTTGATATAGATGTTCAGATCTAGCCATTGTGGTAGTATGACTTATTACAAGGAGGCATCAGAGCTCTTTACTGTTTTTCTGCTTCCTGCTTCAGTAAACATCAGAGTATCCCAAATGTTGGTGTAAGACAGACTCTGGAAGTTTGATGCTGATAGTAGCCTGAAATAGATGCAACACCTAGAGCTTTGCTGGAAACCAGCAGCACAGTGTGCTAATGAGTGAAGAGGTGATCCCTGAACAGCGGAATGAATGGGGTGGGTTGGAGTGGCTGTTGTAGCTGGGAGAGCAGGCTGGTGAGTATCAGTAGAAAAGGTTGATACATCAGTGCATGGTTTGTTTAATGATCTGGAAAAAGTTCACTGATCTGAACGGTAGGTGGGTATTACTGTGACTTCCATGGGCTTCACTGTCCAAGGCACGGTTGATCACTTACTGGGGTAGAGATGAGCATTTCTTTAAAAAAAAGATAAAGGTAATTCCCATTCAGAGACATGAGTGAAATTAAATGCTATTTTCTGCTGTTGCATTTGGATTGTAAAAGGAAAAGGTATGAAAGCTTGACAAAGACTGAAATGCTCTGAGCTTGTTTGTCTGTCATCTCCTGTGAGATCTGAAGCTGACTTTTGGTTCCTCAGACACTCTAGGGTATGTCAATCCAGCAAAAACATATGTGAAAACTATTCTACTTTCTTTTTCTAAACTGAACTTTGTTTTCTGCTGAAGTGGCTGGAGTAAGCTCTTAGCCAGTGCGTATGTCAGCCCTCAGCTCTGAGTATGAAGCACATAATCAGAAATCCTTGAACTGAACTAACATTCCATCCTGGGGCCACTGGCAGATAAAAATCGTGAGTTTGGAATTTCCTGACTCCATATAAACAGCAAAAAAGTTTGAAGCTTAGAACTCTTAAGCTAAGGATGAAGTATATAGATTAAAGTGCAAGAATAATATTGAGAAGTAGACTGGGTTTAATGATGTCTTAAAAAAGGTTCAAACAATTCTGGAGAGCTGTGCCTTCCCTGGTATTAGGGAGTGCTCCCAGGAGCATCCAGAAGAGCAACATGATCCCCACATCCACATGTATCCTGTACAGCTCAGTATCTTGCATGCAACAGGAACTCTGCATAAACACCTAAAAAAGTAGCTGCAAATATACAAAGTCACTAGGTGAATTCAGCCACATCCCTGTGGGAGCAGCCAGTGCCCATACTTCATGGTGTGATTCTGACTGAATGTGCGTGGGCTGCAGGATGTCCTAGAAATGCCCTTCACACTGTAGTGTAGCTGTACCCCTTTGATCTTTATTTTTTTATGCCCCTAGTCTGTATTTTCTAACTTCAACCAAGAGTTTGACCTTGAAAATGCACATAATCATTTTCTCAGCAGTCAAAACGAGATCATGCATTTATGTTACCCATTATTTTAAAACAGTGTACATGTCATAAAGTAGTTGAAGGGCTACTGAGCATGTATTTGAACTCTGGCTGATAACTGTAGTATTTATTTTGATATTTTCCTGCTTCCAAGTCTGTGCCCTCTGATGAAGTCCTGACCACTTCATAAAAACCCAAAGGACAGGTTTAATATTGCCAGCGGGAGGGTGTAAGCCCCTGACATTTGCAAAAAATCCGTGGGCTTTTTTCAGTTAAGCCTCCAACTGAAAGCTTATTGCTAGGAAAGAGATAGGTGGGACATAGCCACTTCTGTTACAAATGTCAAGGTTCTTGAAAGATTTTAATAACAAGAGGTGCTGGAAAGTATGGCAACCAAATCCTCATCTCCTGAAACTAAGCTTGTCACTTCTGTGACATACGTGGCCTCTTCTAACCCAGCGTCTGGGAATTTGAGACTTAATCTTTGGTCTACCACATGTTGGTGTAGAATATAGCTGCTGCAAAATAAGACCAACCTACAAATGGGGAAAAGATCTATTTTTAAAAGAAAAATCCCATCCCCCTCATTCTTCCTTAGCATAGCCTTTTTTAGAACCAAATTTCAGTCTCATACTGGCCACTTAATACTGCATGGGCTGTTTCTTGCTCCAGACAGGCAGGAATGTTTTGCTGTTTGTCCTGACAGCCAGCGTGCATACCTATGCTGGAAGCACCTACTCATCATACACCAGCATGCAGTTCATATTCTCATTCTTCACATCAGGAAAACTCTGTCTCAGTTTGTTTAAATAGTAGACCATATGTGAACTGAAATATTATGGTAATTAACAGTTCATTAGAGTAACCAAGAATTTCAAATTTCATTGCTTAGTTTTGTAAGATCATAGTTCAGGGCCTAAATAGATAATGACCTCCTGGTAGTCCTTGTAGTCTGTATCTACTTACTATTTGGTCTGCACTGCTGAGAGACAGGGTGGAGATGCCAAACACTGGCATGCCCCTCATTCACAGTTTGTGCAGTATATGGTTGGAACGTGGTCAAGGCAATAGAGATGTGCTACTATCACTGTCCTGTAAGGTCCCTTAACTGTGGGGGCCTACAATGCTCCAAGAAGCTACCTGCTTCTTCTCAGTACTGCTACTGTAAGGTATGAGGAGGTGGCTGTACCAGCATAACAGTATTTTTACATGCCATAATACCTGACATGTTTGCAGTGTTGCTGGGTAACATATCTTTTGTATTATTAATGAATTATATCATACCCTCAGCACAAGATGTGTTCCTGGAGTTTTTAGCGTAACTCTTAGAGGTGAAGTCCAGCAACATGCATTTTCCAGCTTGCTCAGAAACAAAGCTCATAGTCTTTAATATCAAAACTCATGCTGCTTTCTGGAAATTCGAGGTATTGGCATGGAAATATCATGAAGCAGCAAGGTTCACTTCTGACCTGCTCTTCAACCCTTCCTGCTACAGATGGCTTTGACCTAAAGTGGCTTTATCCAGCTCATCTCTTTCTTCAACAGCTGACTCTCTGGGACTCTTGTGCACTTTCCAATTTCTCCTACCTGCCTCACTGAGGGCAGGAGATGGGATGCAACCGTGAATTTGTGCGGAGACAGATCCCTTTGGCTTCACTCTTGCTTTTCTCCCAGTCTTGGAGACTTGCTACTTTCCCACACTATATGAACAGATCTGTCTCCTCTTCACAAACTGTCCCTCTTCTTTGCTTGCAAAGAGCAGCTCCTGCCTAGCTCTTAGAGGTCTCAATGACTGCAGATAGGTGCCAAGCACTAGTACAAGGTACTTGTGTTTTGAGCTTCCATTCAGAGCAAGTTTCTGTCTCTGCAAAATGCACTGCTGATGTGCTGGATTTCACCCTCATGCATATCATATAAAGAAAAATGAAAGCAAGGGATGAGAGCTTAGCTCACTCCCTCTCATCTGGACAAGTGTTCTTGGAGTGGCTGGGCCTGCTCTCCATCAAAATGACCTAATTCTGCATACATCCATATTGATCTGATCTACATCCCCATCAGTTCAGCATTCATTAATGCAGCTGGGTGCAGAAAGCTTTCAGGGGAAATAGATGAAGAGAAAGAACAATATATGCTATCCTATTAGAGTAGGAGTGGAATTAGATTATTTTTATGCACTTCAGTTGAAGCCTACTCAGTGATATTTTTAAAAGGCTGCTTGCAAAGGCCCTTATTCCTTCCTTTTCTCCTTCTCTCCCTCCCTCAGCTGCTGCAGCCATGGAGATGGGGCTGCGGAGTGGGGCTGCCTCCCCCGTGCTGCGGGCTGCCAACATCCAGCCTCTGCTGCAGGCATACAGCTAAGCCCTCCTTGCTGCCAGGCAGGTTTGCATCCTATTTTGCCATGGTGGTTCAGGCCAGTGATTTCTCCCACCGGGGATACAGGTCACTGTGGAGGCCCAGAGTACAGGTCTTCTCTTAATTGCACTGCTGTAATGACATTTCTCTGGTGGAGTCATTCCCAGTTTTAATCTGTGCAAATGAAAGAGCGCAGAAGCGCTGAATTAATTTCACATACTCCTCTCTGTAGATTACACTGTAGCAGACGTATGATGGTCCGCAGAGGAGGAGCGACTTTCTTGCACATCCCCACAGACTCTTGAGAGGCTGTATTTTCTCACCAACTGCTTTGGGAGGAAAAAAGCATGTCTGTTCATGTTATGTTTCTGATAAAAATCAGAACTGCTGATTTGTTCACGTTAGAGAAGATATTAATGTGTAGAGCAGCTCTTGATGAGCATGAAAAGTTAATGAGATTGTTTTGTGCTAGAGGCAGCTACAGCTGTATACTCCCAACTGGTATGGACACTGCATGCTTCTCAGTCAAAGAAAAAGCACGTAAGAGATTCATGATAGGGTGATGTGAAAGTTTTACAGGTGTTTAGCTGAGAGCATACCCTAGATGTACAGAATAACACCATCATGCATTTTTTAAACTGGTAGGCGAAGCCACAAAGAATGGTGCTTTGAGATTCAGTGCAGAACATTACTGCATGCTGATCTCACTTGATTTTATCCAAAGTCACTGTTCTTTCTCCACACAAGCACTGTCTCTGACCATCACTGCTTCCATTGTACAACTACTGAATTACAGCTGAACACAGCAGTAGGGTATGTAATGAATAGAAAATGCACTGCAATTAGTGAGATGCAAACTATTTACAAATATTTGGTTTGGCCACAATGAAGGAGTTATTTTGTTGCATGATATTAATGTCTGAATAGAAACAACCTTGGTTTTATCACCTTGTTTCTAATTGCGACAGGAGAATATAACAAAGATGGTGCAAGAGGGTAGTTTATATAAAGAAGACATTTATAAAACAGAACTGGAGAAAAACCTGAGGGGAACTGTTACTCAGTTCCAACATGCAGCTGTACTCAAAGAAGAGCAAAAATGAAGCAGAGAACAAAGACTTTTGAGTGCCCTTCAGTAGCTGCCGTTTTGTAGATACATGTGTCAGAAAAGTAAGGGCTCTGATGCATATTCCTGTCCATCTCTTGGGAATTTGCTTTGCACAGTTAGTAATTCCAGTCTGCAGTTGCCATCGGGGATGCCTGACCCCTCAGTCGCACTGATTCCCTCCCCATGTGGGCATACAATTATTAATAGAAATTAACTGTTCCAGGACAGAAGAAAAGAAGGAATGGAAGTTCTGTCATGCCAGCTTTAAGGAAATGGAAGAGGAGAAATGCATCTTATATGCTTCTACATAGATACACTGAAATAGTTTTGAATGATTCCACAATATTTAGAAATGTAGTGAGATAAATTCTTTTGCCTAAGCTTCTATTTTTGGCACTGGGCTTTTCAGTTAACTAAACAACACGGAAAATGTGTGGTAGGGAGGAGAGAGGAAAGTATTTTGTAGGTGCTGTGATCAATTTACCAGTACAGCTGACATGAATGTGCCCTAAGTCCTGCTTGATCTTCTTAATACAATGTAATCCTTAGCTATCTATTTTGACACCTAATGAGCACATACACGTGTGTGCACTCCCAAAGCATGTATCTGTCTTGCCTTGCTAATCCTATTATCCAGGCTGTGCCTCTGCTAACTCTACTGCTGTGAATGACTCACAGATGTAGTGTCTCTGTTCTGCTGCCTCTCTGCCATGCAATCATAATAATGACTCTCCATCTTGAAGAAGATCTGGAAACAGTAAAATCTTCCACCTGTTGACATATGGTGAAGTCTGTGCACTTTTTTAATCAGGGGTATAGTTTCTTAGACTCATATAATGGTTTGGGTTGGAAAGCACATTAAGATCATCTAGTTCCAAACCCCCTGCCATGGGCAGGGACGCCTCACACTAAACCATGTCACCCAAGGCTCTGTCCACCCTGGCCTTGAGCACCACCAGGGATGGAGCATTCGCAGCTTCCCTGGGCAACCCATTCCAGTACCTCACCACCCTCACAGTAAAGAACTTCCTCCTTATAGCCAATCTAAACTTCCCCTGTTCAAGTTTTAACCTGTTTTCTCTTGTCGTGTCACTACAGTCCCTAATGAAGAGTTCCTCACCAGCATCCTTATAGGCCCCCTTCAGATACTGGAAGGCTGCTATGAGGTCTCCATGCAGCCTTCTCTTCTCCAGGCTGTACAGCCCCAACTTTTGCATCTTCATACAGGAGGTGCTCCAGTCCCCTGATCATCCTTGTGTCCCTTGTCTGGACTTGTTCCAACAGTTCCATGTCCTTTTTATGCTGAGGACACCGGAACTGCACACAATACTCCAAGTGAGGTCTCACAAGAGGAGAATAGAGGGGCAGGATCACCTCCTTTGACCTGCTGGTCATGCTTCTTTTGATGCAGCCCAGGATACAGTTGGCTTTCTGGGCTGCAAGTGCACACTGCAGCCGGCTCATGTTCATTTTCTCATTGACCAACACCCCCAAGTCCTTCTCCGCAGGGCTGCTCTGAATTTCCTTTTTGCCTAACCTGTAGCTGTGCCTGGGATTGCTCTGACCCAGGTGTAGGACCTTACACTTGGCATGGTTAAACTTCATGAGATTGGCATCAGCCCACCTCACAAGTGTGTCAAAGTCCCTCTGGATTGCATTCCTTCCCTCCAGCGAATCAACCGAACCACACAGCTTGGTGTCATCGGCAAACTTGCTGAGGGTGCACTCAATCCCACTGTCCATGTCACAAACAATGATGTTGAACAAGAGCGGTCCCAACACCGATCCCTGAGGGACACCACTTGTTACTGGTCTCCAGCTGGACACTGAGCCATTGACAACTCTTTGTGTGCGGCCATCCAGCCAGTTCTTTATTCACCAAGTGGTCCATCTATCAAATTGATGTCTCTCCAGTTTAGAGACAGGATGTTGTGTGGGACAGTGTGGAACACTTTTTACAAGTCCAGGTAGGCAGGACTAGGTAGTCCAGGTAGTTTCTCAGTCTAGTGTTGAGCTTAAATGGCTTCTGCAGACCTTTTAATGATATTGATATTCTTGTTATGAAGAGGCAACTGAACACTGCTCTATTTGACACAGCTCAGAACTGGGACAGTAGGGTGGGGGAAAGGACTGATGATACTTGTAAGCAATCAGACAAGGGTTTTTCCTTGAAGAGAAACAATCCTTTCCTTAATTCCTGATGTTGCCAGGCTATTCTGCTAGAACAGCAGCAGGGTTGTAGTCCTGGTAAATGTTTCACAGCTACAGACTAATGGAGCAGTCTCTGCACTTCCTCAAGCACAGAGGTAGATTCAGAGATTTATCCTTCCTAGATGACTTGTTCTGTGAGGGCTGAGCCTTAGTGAAAATTAATCTGTATGAAAACCACAGAATCAACCATCTTTTGGGTTTTTTAACACTTTTTATAAAATGTCTTAGCTCAGTAAGTTAAGATGTGGTGATTGCAACTAAAATCCCTGCATTATTCATATCTAGATGGCTGACAATATCACCATGTAGCTTGTTGCATTCACACTAGAGTGAATACCAGGGTGAACTTAGTAATACTGACATTGATGGTGTATAGAGTAGCTTTCAGGATCCAGCTGAACCTGTGATAATTCAGAGGAACAACTGACCCCTTTACAAGGCAGAAGAGTTCTTAAATAACTATGTGATTGATCCCTTCTGCAGCCCCGTTAGGAACACAAGGTGAGCAAATCTTGGGAAGAGCTGTACATGTCCTGCTTCTGACTCCAGCAGAGCCCTCCATTTCAGCATTGTCAGGTGGAAATTCAGTGCTCATGAATTTGAGTTAGTGCTGAGCACGAATATATCTCTGAATCCATTGGAGTGAATCCAAGCTTTGACAGCCAGCAGGTATACCATGAGGCAAAGCTTGGTATCACATGGGGAGTGCTAGTGAAAGGAAATAGGGATTGTCACAGTGGTGACTGCTAGCACATAGATAGTTTCATGGAATTTGGTGTCATTTGTGATGATGTACCTGCCGTAGGAGTATACTCTTGAGCACAGGGGGAACAACAATCTTCACTAAAATATTTATACTTACCAGCAGCTACTACAGGAGATATTTGGTGCATGTCTGCCGAGTGCAACGTAAGCTGAGAAGCTGTTCAGTGCCAAGAAAAGATACCAGTTCAGTTATCAGAAGCAGTCCTGGAAACAGGAGTATTTTCTGTGGTCGGCCTAACATGCTGAAGTGACAGTGCTGCTCTCTCTTTTCAGTGATAACGTCTGATGTTAGTTTGAAAATCTCTGCACTGTGTTCTACCACGCAGGCCTCTACATATTAGCATCTCCCTTGACTGAGATATGGATAAAAATTGTACCATTTCCACAGCACTGCTGTTTGCACATAACTTAATGTTGAGATGCTGTTTGTTTTGAACACTGAGATGTTCCTGGTCCACTACTGGGAAGCTACCATGAACCCTCTGGAAGTCTTAGCTTGCTGTTTGATGAGTACTGAAATTAGGCACTAATAGGGTTGTTATGGTAAATGTCACATTTTGCAGTGCTTTTACAAGGAAGAGCTCAGTGTGACTAGACAACAATATTCCCTATAAAGTTTATTCATCTTGTTAGTTAAGCACAGATTGCATCTGACCTGGATTTCTAACATGACAGTAATGCATGGCTTTGATGCTCCTCTGACATTCACCCTTTTCAATTGCTGAGACTTTCTTGGAGCCAAGGGCTAGGAGAGAGACCACCCTGATGGGCAACTATGAGTTCCTGGGTGCTGTCTAGACAGCAGATGGGGTCTATGCAAATCATACGGAGACTCAGGCTAAGATGTGGCAGCTAACAGCTAAGAGGCAGGGAGCAGAAGGGGAGAGACTGTCTTCATGCACTGCCTAGTCTCTACTGCTGACTGTGTGAGCAAGACTAATCCATTCTGGGGCAAGCCAGACAGGCTAATTCACACCGCCTCCCTGTCGTGGGTAAGCTAATCTCTTTGATTTTAAACTGAAAAAGGAAATAAGTGCCTCTGCTAACTGCTTCACTGATTGGCAATAACTAGCAGCCGAGAATTCAAGCAATAGCCTACATCCAGCCAGTTCTGGTAGAGCTGCAAGGATAGTCTGCCCTAGAGGAGAAGAAATAACTTCTGCAAGGTGAACCTCAGTAGTTACAGCTTCATAAGAATGGCTTGTGGGATGTACTCAGTTATGCAGTTGCCATAAGAATTTATTTAGCATGAGAATTTTATTTAACATCATTTTTTAGAGATCCAAAAGTAATGGCATGAATAAGATGACAGTAAAATGCAGGGTTAAAAAATTATTGAATTATAGTAAAATACTGACAACAAGCTTTACTGCACCTACGGGTAGGTGAGGTAAAATATTTCCCTAAATTAAAGTAAAAATCTTTGTTCTGGTGACATTTATTTCCAGTTATTTTTAGGATTCACTGTGTGTTCTGAAAGGGACAGGACAACAGTAGATGTGAAAGAGATTAATTTGCATGAAAGTGGACTATATGACCTTTAGTTATTAGTAATCATGGAGACACAAGAGCTTAGATATCTCTCAAGAGGTAAAAATACATGATTCATATTCTGTAAATCTGCCCTGAATAGCCATTAAAAGAAATAACAAGTTAGTTGTGTGCAGCAGATTTTCTTTTCCAAAAAGAAAAAAAAAACCCTGATATTTGCAAAATAAGAATTTTGTGCCTTGTGATAAAACCATGGCAGTTCTCTCTTTGTCTTATGAAAACACACGCGCTTTAAGATACGGTGGTTTTGTTTATTGTGGAAGCAAATAAATGAAGCTCAAAGTCAGGTAAACAAAAAGCAGCTGTATTGAAAGAAAAAGGTCTGGAAGAGGAGCTTGAATTAGGAAAGGATAAGGCATGGCATTGTATGCCAAACTGGGAGAGACATGCCAAGCACAAGGCTTAGAGAAAGCTTTGATTTCTGGGCTCCTCAGGACTGTTAGATCTAGGGCATTAGCTATCTCAGCTATGGAGACGCTTATTTCCCATTCAAATGTCTAATCCTTTTCAGAAGCTTACAGACCTGGCCTCAGAAGCCATCCCATGGAAAAGATTTCTTCCCACTGTCTGTACCCTGTGAGATGAGTTGTTAAGCTGGAATGATTTTCAATACCATTAAAATAGGAAGTAGAGTGTACCATTTTTGCACAGCAAAAATACATAGTATTTTTATATGGCATGTTTGCTTCTGAGAGTTATTTTAAATACATTTCAAAAAGGATATACATTTCAAGCATGTTTCTATTGGTCAGAAACACGTGCTGTGTGGTTGGGATTCTGTTGGGTATGTTTTAAGGTGCTATTCACTTTATCTGCCAAAGTGTTCTATCTTACACAAGCATGTTTTGTTGCTACAGTTTGGGAAGGTGCTGTTGTCAGACACTGGAGGATGGAGGCATGAGTGATTTTGTCAGAGGAAATGTTAAGAATCAAGCTGGGGAGGCAGGGACAGGATAGTTATTTATGGTAGTGAGCTGGAAGTTAAAAACCAAAAAGATGTATGTGTCTGAGGAGCTGCTGCTTTTTACTGCCATACACTGCTGTACAGTGGCTGAAATATAATTTTGCCATCACCAAGATGAGGAGAAGAACTCATGAAGGTATGCTGGGGAGCAGTGCCTGGCCCAGACCAGACACAGCAATTCTGTTCTTGCCACTGCAGCTGCAACGCCAAGGGCCTGGTGCAGTATTGCTGTTTCTGTGGATAACCCTTTTGCTGATCCCAAATGCTCTGAAGTCCATTGAATAGAACTCTGTTCAGAGAGAGCACTGCACTGCAGAATTACTGCCTGACTCAGATTTATGTCTAAACCACATTACACTATTTTGGCAGTGCCAGCAGGTCAATCAAGAGAGTATAAATGGGAGTCAGCATCTGAAGCTGCTCTAAGAGAACAAGGAGAGCTCTGGCAGCTGAGCAGTGAGTATTTGGGCTGCAGTATTTTCTTTTCTGTATTTTCATTGGCATGTTGTGTAATTTATAGGTCAACTTGAGTGTTTGTGTTGTTTTGTAACAGATAAAACATTCTACTAACTATGAAGGGAAATAGGTCATGAAGAGACTGAGAACTGTGCAGGTGGAGAGGATGCTTCAAACATACAGAAAACTGAAATAAAAAAGACACTGAAGAAATTAAAGAAGGTATTCAATTGCATGGGAAATGGAAACGCAGCAACACTGGGACAGCCTTAAGGACAGAAGTGCAAGAGAAGAAAGAATGGAAACAAAGGATTATTATCTTGGTGGCAGACATAGAAAAGGAGGGGGAAATGCAGGGGAGCAAATAATTTGAGAGAGAATTGGCAGCAGAGATTGCCAGCACTGAGACCCTGTCAGTGATGGGCAAGTATGTGCTGCTCAAGTCCATTCAAATCCATTATTGCCACAGGAAATAATTTTCTGGACTGAAGTATGGTCCAATCTGCAAATCTGGTAGAGCCTGGACGTCAAAGAAGAAGAAGTTTGGTCAGAAGACCACAGGACACAGAGGTCTGTATCTTCTCCGGCAAAATAAACAAAAGGAAAGAGTGTAAAATGCCATTTTACAACTTTACAAAACAGAGAAAGGGTGGAGGATATGTCAGAAAAACAGTCCAGAAAGAGCAGGTTCTTTTTTGTCTTATCAATATCTTGATTTATCATGTGTCTGAAACGAAAATTTGGATTATAGAAATCTTGCAGAATCCAAACTGCCCTAATGTGCTAACCTTTGCTACTAATAGGAAAGATGTAGGAAGCAAGATTTTCTAAGGAAAATGAAGACTGCTAGTGAGCATTTTGCATGTGTTCTCTTTGCTATGGAGCCAAAGTCCTGGTGTCAACTTAGGTGGCAATGGCACTACTGAGAAGCAATGGTTTAGGTTTTCCTTGTCTTGAATGCATTTGTATAACTTTCAGTATCTGGCCTCCAGCCAGTGTGGTAAGAATGGATATTTCTACGAACATCTACAATGGAAAATGATGATGGCTAATTGTAATAGGATCTTTACATAACTCTCCACAGATCAGGGGTTTTTTTTGTGTTAAGTCACTGCTTAATACAATTTATAATTCACATGGCATAAAGTGCTGTTTATTTGGAACAAAATTTGGATTTTTTGATTTTTGTTGTATGCCTCATCCTTTCAGAGCCATTCTATGTGGATTGCTATTGTTCTTTGTTTAGTTTTAAGGGAAATGTCTGGTTTTATTCAGCTTTCTCCCTGTTCTGTTGGGAATTTCTGATTGACAGCTACATTCTTTTTGTTGATGAGTATGAATGAAAGATCATCTTAATGCATCAGAGTTAGATACAGATTGAGGATAGCTCCACCTACATTCAAAACACAGAGATGTTCAATCAACTCTGTTTATCAGTGTTGAAAATACTCTATCAGGGTGAATCAGTTTAGAGATGCAAGTTTCTAACTATTGCCAAATGAGCACCAGTTAACTTCATACCACTCTGCATCTCTTTCCTCCTCTGATGGGTGAGGCAATTAATTAATTAACTAATCAAAAGTGATGGGTTTAATATACTTAGGCTCAAGGCCTGGGTCATGGGACATGCAACTTGATCTCTTTTTAAAGTATATAAGATAACTCATACCATCTGAGAGATGGGAGGTTGAAGTCCATGGCTTCATGTAATTCATGTAGAATGGCAGGCATAGCAGAGGAAGAGCAAAAAAGAGATGATACTTTAGTATATTTAACCCTGTTCTTTTTAAAACAGTTCTTTATTTGGAGCAAGAATGTTATTGTCCCATCCAGGATTTTAAAACTGTGGCCCTTCCATTTTCCCAGGATGGTTCTGAAGACTCTCTGGACAGGCTTTATTATGCACTTTCTTCTGAGCCATTCAACATTTCTTGCACATTGAGGTTTCATTTTGAATGTAATTTTGTTTCTGCATTTAGAGCAGAACAATTTTATAAGTACAGGATACATTATAGAACTGAATTAGATACTTAAGCTTTTCAGTTTTCTAACTTCTTTTTAGAAGCCCTAAATACTTTGTTGATATGGACATTTACTGGCATAGGGCCTGTGTTCTTTACGTCATAGAATTAATAGATTCCTGACTCCCACACCTTCTTCTGGGGAAAGCATATTTTTCTTTTAACTTGCAGTTCCCGAGCTTTGAAAGAATATCTCATTGACATGACCCATACTGAATAAATAAAATGAAGAAAACGTTTTATCTGCACTTTCTGAGGAGGTTGAATTTGTCCAAAGTCATATTATCACAAATCACATATCATCACACTGGCTCTCACTCCAGTGTCTTTTTCTTTGCTTGGTTGGGACTTTTTTTTGGTTTTGGTTTGTGGTTGTTTAGTTTGGGGTTTTGTTTGTTTGTTTTTTGTTTTTTTTTTTTGGGGGGGGGGGGGAGGTTCGGGGGAGCATTTTTTTTTACTTTCTTTAAAATATTGGTAGCAATTATGTAAAAACGATAAGGTAGTTTTTCCTTAGAAAGAAGTCATCCACCTTTTTTCTGCCTTAATATTAATTCAAAACACATTGCTCTTATGCTACTTTAAGTTACAGGTGAAAAAGTACAACAAAAGCACATTACTGTCTGCACAGTACTCCTCTTAGATATAGCAATCTGTTGATGGTTAACTTAGTCAAATTGAACTGTCCCAATAGCAGTCAATTTTAGCGTTCAGCTGGTAGATGTCAAATTAATTTTGTTTTGTTTCAGTAGATGATCACTGTTAAATTAGATCTGTGCCTGTTGTGAAATTTCATATAATAAAATTATGCTCCTTGAATGCTGTGCTTTCCCACCCTCACTGTTTAATACAGGACAACACTTTCTTTCTGATATTTTTAGTAAGCTGAAAACCATGTGCTGTGGAGAATATTTTTCTAACCACTCTGCAAGTACCTCTCACACTGAGGAGTTACACCCAAAGTCCCTTGGAAGCTCTTCCTAAAGCACTGCCACAGATTTCTTCCCATGAAATGGAAGAAGACTGTAACTATTCACAAGACACATCATCGCATCATTATCAGAAACAGAAACAAAGGAGCTAGTGGGTGTGTGTTGGGGGATAGAGATATCCTTTCACTGGGATTTATTTTGCTGAAACATACTCAGCACTGGCCACTTCCATTTCTATGGGGTGATGAATGTAGTGTGTAAGAGAATAACCTTGTCCTTTGGCCAGGCAGCTCTCATCAGTGATTAAAATGACACTGAAGGCTTGGGCAAGTTTTGAGGGTTTCTGCACTCTCTTACTCTTTGTGTATTTCAGAAAAAATAAACCCAAAACCCCCAAATCCCCACCCACCCAAATAAAAAACAAGAGCCAGTGGATCTGAGAGAAATGAACCACTTCCTCCCCATTGTGAGGGCCACATATAGCACTCAAATGGACATAGGAAACTGAAGGATGGAGTATGTCTGGGCCACCCAAAAAGTGACTGAATTTACTTCAGCATGGAGATGTGCAGCCTGGGTAATTTCTTATGCAGTGTGAGCATAGGATTTTTTCATAAGTTTGTCTTGCACCTCCTCTGTCTATAGTGTCTATCAGGAGCTCCATCTTACCCCATCATCTTAATGTATCTCTCTCCAGGAGAATAGTTTTTGAATAGTTTGGTTAAGTGGCAGAGGGGGCTGTGAGTGTATTTCTAGTTGTGATGTTTGTGGTCTCTCTTTGTGTGAGCGTCTAGTTGTGTTGTTTAGCTTTGAGCTGTGGAAAGCCAAACTGAACACAAGTTTTGTGATTTGTTCTGAAAATAGTTAGTTCCACATTAATTGTCCTTCTTGCAAAAGCCAGTTCTGTAAGGTGCAATGAGTGCCAAAGCTTGGACATCTGTCACACTGGATTATGGGTAAGGTCCTGAGCTTTGCTAGCTTAGTTCTTTACCAGTGTCTGAAAAGCCATCAGTATTGTATGAGTCTCTAGATCACAAAAATAAACAGACCATTGAAACAAGCAGCAGATTGTTGACATAAAAAAAGATAAGGCAGCTAAGCCAATGAAGGGGCAGAATGAAAGGGAACTACAGAGAAGTCTGTTTCTTCTTTCCTATTATCTAAAACTTGTACCATCAGCCTTCCTTCACACTAAGTGCTTTCTTTGCTGCTTAATACTTAATTCTATTTCTGTTCTCTTTTCAAGTCAACTGCCAAAATCTTCATGAATGCAGTAACCTTAAAATGCACAGTTCCCATTTAAGCACTGCTTGTGATTTTTGAGTGCTCCATTCTGGTGCATGCTCATTGCTCTTTATGTAACAAAATTTTCCTTGCACATTAGCAATAAAGGTCAAGAAAAAGATGCATAGAGCTAGGTGGAAATACAATAGTAGTAAGGAGATTCTCTCCTGCTGGAAGATGGGAAAATGCAGCCAGTGTTATGCTCAGATACAAATTCAGCTTTAGACTGGACTATGGGTGTCTGCTGAGTTCAAAGAGCCAGTTGTAGGGAGGAGGAATGGATTAAAGCAGGCGCTGGAATCAGGGAGATATTCATAGTATTGGGCTGCTCCTTTTTACCTCTATCAAACGTGAGTGTAACACCAGTGAGAATCTAGTACCTTTGCTATTCCCTAGGTATCATACTCCTTCTATTTAATCTGTATTTAGATTTTAATTTTGCTCCTAATGTTTCTGGCCAGAAGGGAAGGGTAAAGGCCTTGAAAGCACTCTCCGGCTTTCCCAGCTCTACTAGCTGGCCTGTTTAAAAAAAATTCTCCCCCTCCCACAGATCTCTCACATCCATGTCCTCAGACCATCAGAGCTGCTGCAAACACCCAATTACCATTCTGACAAACAAGGTAAGTTTTTACAAGGCACTCCTTTGTTACCTTCACTTTTAATAACCTGGAAAATGATGCAGGAGATAAGAGGTTACAATTTCTGTAAGATACCCAAAGCAAGTCTACTATTATCCTATTGCATTGTTCAAATGGTGTAGCAAAAGGATTTACAGTGTATTTGCACCGTAGACAAACAGGAGAATACAAATGGAAACTGTGGCATGATAATGAGCATAAACTTTTTCTTACGCCTGTTATGCCAAACTTAGTATGAAGAGTAGCTCAAAAATTGCACACAAAACCAATTAAATGAACTATAAAATGTTCCTCTGGATACTTCATTGTATTGTTTACCATTGAACATTTGGTTGAACTTTCTCCTTTTTGCAGATTCATCTCAGTCGGAATTTTATTCCTACTTTACAATTCATGTGCAAGTTACCAAGAGAGGCAAAATGCCTGTGTTTCCATGAGATGAAGAGAAAGTTTTGGGCTCTTTTTCTAGAACTAATGTAAATAGACTTTTTAACACTGTACTTTTTTTTGTTCCCATCAAACCTTGTCCTTTAAATGACCTTTGAGAATACTCCCACTGATCAGCTAGGCACCTAATTAACATTTCTAAAAATCTGGGCAAAAGACACAAGGAATATCGAGTGTTCCTGAGGGTGGGTTTGGAAACGCCACATTTGAGAAAGCCAAAAAGGTGTTAGCTGTCTCTCTGTTACAGTTGTACTCCTACTAGCATCATTCAGAAACCCAGCACTTTTTGTATGTGTACTGGAATAGCATAAACCCCAGAATATGAGGGGCAGTTGCCTAGTTACTTGTGATTTTAACCCTATTTCAGGTGAAATGTATCAAGATGCAAATGACACCATGTGGTGACATTGATAAAACTCTCTTGAACATAGAATCCACAAAAATTAATGTTTTGCTTTCATCTATGGTAACTTTTATCCTGTGACTGAAGAGACACAAGTAATATTCTTAATTCGTGTAAGTCTAGACAAATTATGGGCACGAAATAGTGTAGTTATTCCTCATTTTATCTGATTGCTCAGACTGTTCCCTAAGAAAAATATGTAATGGAGGTTGTTTCTGTAAGAGTGGAGAGGAGCCTATCTTTTACTACGACATGCTCCATTTCTCAGTAAAGTCAAAAGTATTTCACGCTTTTTTGTTTTGACCAAGACATGACAACTAATCTGTGGTATGTTAGCAGTCAGACAACCAGCTTGTTATATGCCTATCACTTCACTATAGAGCATGCCTGGCAACACAGATACCTTGACTGCAAAGTATCACAGAGGATATTTCTCAGGAACGCAATACTTCTTCCCCATCTTTAACTTAAGACTGCAACAGCTGCAAGTAGTGGGAAAGATATACAAATACACATCAGAAATACTCTAGTAAAGTAAATAAGCCTATAAATGAAGGTCAGTCTATTATTAACAGCAGTTAGCTGTTAAAGATACAGAAATAGTTGTGCTTCCTTTCTCACTAACTCAAAACCTACATTAAGTTCAAAATTTGTGAATGATCCTATGATCCATATTTTTGTCTTCCAAGCCACAGTCAGTAAAAGGAAAACTAGAAGGGTCAGCATACAGTGAGGCGTAAAATAATGTGCTAAGCAGCAATACTGATCTTGTTCTCCATGTGGTTCAAGAACATCTCTTTTACCACAGAGAGTGCCTCTGTTGTGATGGCTCCTAAATAACTTGACTTTTGATCAGTTTTATCCAAACCTTCTAATGGAAGAAGGGATTTCCAGTCTCATTGACCATATGCCCACATGTCTAATTTTTCTCCCTCTCTCCACCCCAGTAACTGTTCACAGATTTCAAGCAAGTGCAATAGAAGGAAACATCTGAAAAGTGA
This sequence comes from Melopsittacus undulatus, assembly GCF_012275295.1. NCBI lineage: Eukaryota > Metazoa > Chordata > Aves > Psittaciformes > Psittaculidae > Melopsittacus > Melopsittacus undulatus. The sequence goes on along the minus strand of NC_047557.1, from coordinate 23,638,172 downwards.
GCAAGGGCACTCCTACCAGTTTTTGAAACTCTGGCCCTGGGTGGAAAAGAATCAAGTGAGTACCCCATGGAGGGAGTGGTGGGCAGAGCCTCACTGTTATATACTGCTTTGACAGCGCTGTCTGGTTTACAACACCTGCTGCCCTTCATGGCATGAAGGACAAGGTGGAGGAGGAGTGGGTGGGTTGTAGGGAACAGAGTTTTTTCTTAAGGAAACTGCTTGAGGGGGAGGCTATGGGGCAACGCATACTAATCCTTAGAAGATGAAGCTTGCTTAGTTCTAGTTTTCATAGCACAGCTCATTTCATTTCCTGAAATCATTTTAGATGATGGATACACTTTCTGCTTTAATTTAGCTCGTATTTTCTCATCTTTGTGTACTGTAAGCCTTTTGAATCTGCTTTGAATGTAACTTTGATTACATCAAAAGTGAGTCCTTACAAGTAAAACTTGGATTATACAGGAACATATTTGTGAAAAATGCATTTACATTGCAGGAAAGCAAAATACAGCTGCACCCAGATAGGGTCGTTCCTTATTTCAGCTGTAATTTCCAGGGTTTCACTGGCTGTTACATGTATAGCTAATTAATGGCAGTATTCTCTCATCATGGCTAAAGGGAAGTTTGACTCAAAGCTTATGAACTAGGATGACTCTTTATTTTAATTACAAGGAAAATAATGCAAGGAACTGAGAGAGATTTCTGTGTCTTGCCTTTATCAGGCTGCTAGCTCTCACTCATACTTGCAGGTATATGGCTTCAAATGAATGCTCTAATCTCTTAAAGAGCTTGTTACTCACACACCAATCAGCAGCATAACAGAGAGTATAAGACTGTCATTGAAAATCACCCATAAAAGGCAATACTGATAGGAAACTGAATTTTTCATGAGCTTTCCCTCCAAAAAAATGAGAAACCCATTCTTGGCTTTGTGTAGATGTGCAGACCACTCACTTGACAGGTTAAACTTCTGTCCTGGTTCTGGCAGGATTTGGCTTGTGTGTAAACTGCAGCAGGCCGACAGTCTCACAAAATACTGGCTGAAGGCAGTAGTTTTAGCTCCCTGGAGATCTAATTCTGTTACTGTCTAGAGGGTCCTGGAAAAAGACCAAGTACACACCAGCTATAATTAATATATGTAGTTAAGCTGCAAGTGGCAAGCAGGTTGGACACGTTGTCCTGACTCCCATGCAGCAGAAGACAATCACTCTCTGCTTCCTGGTGCTTTGCCACATGTATGAACCAGTTCTTGGGGGAGAACAAGAGTTCTTGTTGCTAGTGATCTACTTAGCTCAGCAGATTTTCCTTGACTATAAATGGAAGGGACCAGTGGGTACTCTGCCTGGCCTTTCACAAGGTTTATCCCACTTTGCCATCTGACTTTGGCAAGCAACCTCCCCTGTTTCTTACTAATGTCAGAAAAGTGCTGTTGCCTGGAAATGTTGCAAAGCAAGAAAGAAATGTTGAGTCAAAAGCATTATAGAATCATAGAATAGTTAGTGTTGGAAAGGACATTAAGATCATCTAGCTCCAACCCCCCTGCCATGGGCAGGGACACCTCACACTAAACCATATCACCCAAGGCTTCATCCAACCTGGCCTTGAACACTGCCAGGGATGGAGCATTCACAGCTTCCCTGGGCAACCCATTCCAGTACCTCACCACCCTCACAGTAAAGAACTTCCTCCTTATATCCAGTCTAAACTTCCCCTGTTCAAGGTTTAACCTGTTACCCCTTGTCCTATCACTACAGTCCCTAATGAAGAGTCCCTCCCCAGCATCCCTGTAGGCCCCCTTCAGATACCGGAAGGCTGCTATGAGGTCTCCACACAGCCTTCTCTTCTCCAGGCTGTACAGCCCCAACTTTTGCATCTTGTCTTCATACAGGAGGTGCTCCAGTACCCTGATCATCCTTGTGTCCCTCGTCTGGACTTGTTCCAACAGTTCCATGTCCTTTTTATGCTGAGGACACCAGAACTGCACACAATACTGCACAATACTGCACACAGTTACCATCTGTATTTTGTAAAGGGTAATATGAGGAGCAGAGGGGTCAAAATACCAATCTAAGGAAGCACATAGCATCTCTACCTGTTTTGCCAAACTGTGTTCCTGGAGAGGGACTCAAAGTCCAGCTCTGGACACCCAGCTAAGGAGTACTTCATCTCCCAGCCATGGCACACATGCCAGCTCTCTCTTTCAGGGCATAGGGGTGACCTGGTCTTACCCTGATATTGCAGAGTGACATGGATCTGTCATCCATCTGTGCCCCAGAACTGGGAAGTTTTCCTTCAACTGATGTATCTGTCAATATGGATTGAGAAATGCCCTGCAGATAGATCTGTCAGCACCTTGCTCAAAGGGATCCTGTCAGGTTTAAAATGACCAAGTATGCTTTGGACGGCAATGTGGCAGAGAAGTCCTCCTACATCTTTTTAAGAATGCAATCCGGTTTTTAGCTTTAGACCTACAGCAAAGACCCAAACATGGTTTCAAGTGCCTCTCTTCACTGCATGAACTTTCCTCACCTGCCTTCCTTTCTTCACACAAGCTCTGCCTGTATCTGAACAGTGCAACTGCTGGGGTGTCAGACCCGCTCACTGAGGAACACTAAGATTAATATGAAGCAGTAATGGCATCGGAGTGGCACCTCTAGAGCTAGCCTCCTGACAGCAAGGCCTTGGGCATCTTGTTAACTCCCTTTCTGTCATGTTGGTTTCCTGCTTTTAAGTTTTAAACCTGTTGGTCATGTGCAGCCAGGTTTGGAAAAGAGAGGAAGTCTTAGAGATAAATAAATTATTTGAAATTTTGTAGAAGTGAGTAGTCTGAAAGAGAAAAAAAAACAAAAATGATGATCTAGGAGATAAAACATAAGTCGTCCCTTTAAACACTTGGCAGTAGCCTATTAGCAGGGCAGTGAGCTACTCCAGCTGGTGTGCAATGATGTGTGGCCAGGGCCAGCCCTTAGTGAGGATGCACGTGAGTCGGGGGTACCTGGTTTGCTTTGGTAGTAGATGAAGATTTAGGAGACAAAAGCCACAGACCTGAAGGAAAACAGACTAAAGACTTTAGTAAAACACAAAAAAACCCAATCCCAGAACTAATGGCAAAATGACACGCTGAGCTTTTATTTTTGTTGCTGGCATCTCTCATGGCCCCTAATAGGATTTCAGTGTTTTGTCTGTGGCAGTAAATCTTCTTCACTAAGTCTGTGTGGCACTTGTTTTTATCTTCTTCCTTAACCTCTATTTCCTTTGGCTGTATTCTTAGGGATTTACTTCTCAGTATCCATCAAAATACAAAAGGCAGTCTGAACCCTTACTGAAGGAAACCACCTGCATACAATAATCACCATTATAAATGTGACTTCTGCCATAATTTGCCCAAATTTGAGAAGCTGCCATTTTTTATTTCCTCTTTGCAAAGCTGGAGTATATAAAGGAGGAAATAATTAAAGGAAGTAAATAATAATGTCTTATATATAGCCATGAAACAACCCTTGCAAATGCCAACTTTTCAAGTGACTTCTGTGTGGTGTGTGTATTTATAACATCTTCCCTTCTATTAACTGTTACCATGGCACACAATGTAGTACCTGCCTGCCAAACAATTCTTAGGACAATAAAATACAACGTAATCTCATCTCAATCTGTAGATCGTCCAATTCAGCTTGCTTTCTAAAATGCTTTGCAATAGTCATCCTTGATTTACAACCTGGAAAACTGCAGAGGGAGAGAAGAAATTAATTCTCAAGGAAAGGGTGTGCAGATAAACTCCTAAAGCCGAGCTCCATGGGACTTGGCGGAATGAAGAGCTGTGGCTCCAGATGGCTTGGGCAGGCGAGCCGGCAGTGGCTGGTTCAACAAGGGGAGATTGTGCTTTGGCACAGAAAGGAGGCTGGTACTGCATGAACAGGAGGAGCAGGGTGAGGACAAGCATAGCAGAGCCCAGCGTGTAAGGAAAGCAAGTTGTTGAAGGGTTTAAATGCATGGATGGATGGGGATTTTGGTACTGACATGGAAATGAAAGGGGGACACTAGTGGACAAACAGGAGATATAGATGTCGCAGGGGGGGAAGGAGAGGAGGAAGGCTGTATATGAGGTTTATAAACCTGGAAAGTATAACCAAGCCTGCCAAGTATCCAAACCAAGCAGCCAGACAACTTGCAGAGGGACATGAATGCTTCCATAAATGACAGATAGCTGTGACAAGAAATAAAAACAACATGAACTGGAAGTTGTTATTACAACTTGCAGCAGAAATGACTGTCACATTAGGTATAGCATAGGCTAAATGTGCCTTAGGGCAACAAGGAAGTATTTTCTTACACAAGGAATGGTCTCAGTGTGAGTCGGGTGTTGCCATCAGCTGAGCAGGGAAAGAAGGGGGCTATGATGCAGAACTTGCAGACTTTCTTATGAGCCTGACACCTGCTTCCTTGACCAGCTGCCTGGAAAAACACATTTCAGTGGGTTTTTTTTCTCAGATGGGGAAGGAAGTCCATACTACTTCACTTTCCCAAGGGAAATCACTACTGGCAGAGTCTCTATCAACAGAATACTTTAGTGACATATTAAACAAGAAAATGTCCTCATGCCAGAAATCTTCTGGGTTGAAAGGGGAGGTACAACCATAGGTTTCTCTTTAATAAGAGTAAGGAATTTTTTTCTCTCATAAAATGCACTGGCAATAGAGATTCTGGAAGAGGAAAAAGAATATTTTTAAAGAGCCTCCTTAGGCATTAACTTAGATCAGATCATATTTCTTCTTGAACACATGCCAGCAGATTATTCAGAAATACGCTTTATCAGCCACAGACTTTTGTCAATCAGTTACAAGGTTTTCAACAGTGAAAATCTATTGAGGAACATTTGGGACTTTGAACACTGGAGGAAAATTAAAAAACAAGTGAGGACAAATCTGGTGGTCTGCAGTGATGGAGCCGCGGCTGCACAGAGGCTGTAGGATTTGTTCTCTTGTTTGTGGAGTCCACAGCAGCAGCAGCAGCTGCCAGTGCCGTTCACTTGAGAGCGGTGCTCTGTGCCAGGGCTCCCTCTATCAATGCCTGGCTTCAGATATATAGAAATAGACTGTAAAAATCAGTCTGGTGTGAAGGCAAACAGCCTTTCTTTAAACATTATTTTTTCTTCTTTTAAGGCTGACTTCCTCTGACTTCGGTAGAAAGCACTGCAATATTCCCATGAACAGAAGTTAGCAAACAGCCGTCATTATAGGCATAGGAAAGCTATGATTCCCTCCTCTCTCTTGCTTCTTTTTTGCTGCATCTCACTCCTTCCCCCAGATCAGCTATTGTTGCCCTAGAGTAGAAGAGGATGAAGGCGCTTTCTGCAGAAAGCTGTTGTACAATGGGGAGGAGGGCCAGGAGAATGGTTAAGCCATCAGTTTGTGCAGGCAGACACAGTTTGCCCTTGTAGTTTTCCTGTGGTGTTATCTGCCCTATTGCTTTTTTATTGCATTGTTGTTATTGTATGGGGTTTTATTGTACTGGTGTTATCAGCCTCATTATATTTTAGATTGGAGTAGGAGCAGACAGAGCTTGCATTTGCTCGTACTACAGTACATAAATAGACAGTCTCAAAAAAAAAAAGCTTATTTCTACGTAATGTGAACAGAGCTCATGTGGATATACTTACTTAGGCCACAGCAGCGAATAGCTTGCTTTGTGAAGAAACCAAGACATTTAGAGTTTCTACTGACACAATTACATGATGTTTTCTCTGCTTAAGCACAGAAAACCTTATTTGCTCCATTACCATAATAACTGTACATGTTACAGTAATTAACAGGCTTAAGAGTATCCTTCAGACATAAGGCATATTTATTTTTCTTTTACAGCTGAGAACCTGAGGCAATAGGAACAAAGTGGCTCAAGGTCACTAAAGAGGCAATGACGCTCTGAATGCTTTACCACAGCTTCATGACTTAATCTGGCAGCTCTGTGAAGTCCTTCCTTGGGTCACACCAACTCTGGGTAGAAACCTCCAGGTTTAGGGAATCCCACTGAGCATCCCCCCAAAGAACACTCATGTCAGAGTGGCAGTGACTTACCAATGCATCCAAGAAAATAGATCAGCACAGCCTTTATCTTCACACTAGAGCATCTCTGTGTCCTCCTTGATGTGAGGAAAATGGAACAGAGAAAGCAGAATATGAAACAGAAACATGAAACAGAGAAGCAGAGTTCATGTATGTTACTGCTATCAGGATACTCAGCTCTGCTCAGCTGCCAGCTGTTGAGCATAGGCCATTCACAGCAGTCATAAGAAGGCTACATGCACGCTTATGGCATCCCATTTTCTCCCTCCAGCTGCTGTTACCACTCAGGCTTCTGCCACCACAAAGCTATCCAGCATCTTGCCCATCAACCCTCGCTCTGCCATGCAGTGGTGCAGGACAGACCCTGCTGCTGGGAGCAAGACACATGGCTCCCAGCAGCTACTGCACAAGGGCAGACAGGCCTGCAGGTGGAGGAAAGCCAGGCACCGGTGGTTTTGTCAAGGACATCAGGAGATACAAACCTCATTATCCCTGGAAAGCTCTCCCTTGGACACCCTTTTGCTCCCCTTTGCTTGGCAGAACTGCTTAGCTGGAGGGGTGGGATAGCTCAGGAGCATGCAATCACTCTGCTCTGACTTACAGAATCATGGAATAGTTTGTTTTGGAAGGGACCTTCAAAGGCCATCTGGTCTGACCTCAATGCAATGAGTGGGGACATCTTCAACTAGATCAGCTTGCTCAGAACCACATTCAGCCTGACTTTGAATGTCTCCAGGGGTGGTGCATCCGCTACTTCTCCAGGAAACCTCTGCCAGTATTTTATCACCTTCATTGTAAGCAAAAGGCTTGTCAAGGGAGTCTGGCTGCCACGTTTCCAGTAAAAGCAAAGAGGTGATGGCATGGCACTGGAGTTCCTTGACAAAATACATCTGCACTTGAAGATCAAAACCAGGTGTGTATCCTCTCTCACAGACACAACTCCCCTTGCCCCTGTTTCTGTGCTGTGTACCAGTTCCTTTTCTTGTCAGCAGTCCCTGAAGTGTTGTGCTGCAGTGTGCGTTTGCAGCATGATTTGGAGGACTTGTCTGTATGGATAAATGACAGCTCTGTAAGTAGCACTGTCTTCACCCTCCCCAAACCACTTTGCCACAAGGCATTTGACGTTTGCTCTCATTTAGCTCTTCAACCTTCTGGAGAAGTTAAGGGATGCAACCCTTTTTCTCAGTTCCTGGAATCAGAGAATGTGGGCCCTCATCAGTGTTAGACCCAGGGCTGTGTCTGGGAAAAGCCCTTCCCGGCTTTTTCTGAATAATCTCTGGTGGGAGGTCTCTCATCAGCTTGATTGTGTGGTGGTCCAGGAACCCCAGCAATGGGAATACTAAGCATCTACTGGGGATGGCATCACTGGGTGATGACAGCAGCTGCAGGAAGGCAGGACCATGGGGAGCTTACAGTGCTCTTACAGTCTTCTTTTCTTCCCCATGAATTTCCCTGTAGCAACTACACTGCCTTTTTCTTCCTAGGTCATGTGCCTGGATCTCCCAGGCAGAGAGCTGTCATTTCTATCTGGAGGCTGATATGAAGGATACAATGACACACAGCTATCTGAGAGACTTGTGTTTCCTTGGGCAAAACACCAACAGTTCCAACACATGTTCATTTGGAGGTGTCTGACACTGGATAAGCAGCTTTTTTAACGTGGCCTCTCTTCCGCTACCATCTCGGTCCCAGACATTTAGACTTAGCTTCCAACTAGATGTCAGCTCCAATGCTTGCTGGAGTGGGGAACTGGAGGCACTGTGTATGGCTCTGGAAATGCTGGGGCTGGCTCTAGCACCTTTTCTCTGCCAATGACCTCTGCAAGCAAACAAATTAAAGATGGGCTGTCCTGGAGACAATGACTTACTTTGCCTCCTGCTGGGGGACAAAGCATGCTTTATGTTGCAATGAGTGATGTGTTTCCTGACTCAGCATCCAGATAGGAGCCTTCTGTCTAAAATTAGCCTTCCTTATACGCATATATATGCGTGTACATGTGCACACTGGCATGCACATGCACATATCCTTGGGACTAGGTGCCAGTCTACCAGACCTTTGTGAGATGCCAGGTGCGGGCACAAACAGGTACTGCCACTGCCCAATAGGGGCCATGGAATGAGTGGTTGACAACTTGGAGAAGTGGTCTCTGACTTACAATCCCTCTCCCCCTTTGCACTCCCCCTTTTTAATTTGTTTCCTTTTCTTCTATGAGAGGCTGGAAACAAACCACAGTGGCTGTGGGACAGGAGAGGGAAAGCTACTTGCAGTGCACCCATGTTTCACATGCTATGGATGTTCCCTAAAGACTTGCAGCAGGGAGGGAGCAAGGGCATTAGAGCCCAGGGTGGACCTGGGGAGCAAGCTCAGAAACGAGCATAGATGGGACCAGCAAGTCTACAGCAGTCTCTCTGCTTTAAGCCTTTCCACATGATCTTATTTTGCTCAAAACTGGTGTATTAGTGTGGTTTGCCCCTGCATGTGACTGATGACTGATGTTTTATTAAAAATGAGGTGAAAGACTATATTGCTTGCCCCAGTATTGAAGGAGTCTAAGCTTGAAGTCTGGCCTGGATGGCAGCCTGGTAAGTGTGTAAAGATCTTCCTTAGTCTACTCAGAAACATACTCTGGCAAGGAAAATTTAGGCCAGCTGGAGAAGCATATTTCAGACAGAAATCTGTACTGAACGTGGAAGATGCAGTTTAGCCTCGAGGCTCAATTCACAGGCTTGATTTAGCTCTGGGTTTCTTATGTTAGCTGCGTGCTCTTTTATTAAGGATTTGCTGTAGGACCCCTTATTAATTGTTTCAGTTTCTATGGCTGAAAGATACCAGAGAAAAATATTTGTCATATTTCTACTCTTCCCTGTTCTTTCTCCTCTTGTACTGGAACCAGCACTCCAGCTTCGGTACACAAAACTGATGTATGAGGAGGGTTTGCCTCACCCTGATTACTAAGGCCAGAGAGGTGACAGGGTGCATCAGTATTTTCCTGTTTGGTTCTTTGCTGCCCCTGTCTATTCTTGGAAGTAGTTCTCTGTTTCCACATTTTCTTGAATAACCGAATATTAAGAACTCTCCTTTGAGGTGTTCTCCTCTGAGTCTCTGTAGCTTTGTATCTCTTTGGGAGTTTCTATATGCTCCTGGACATACACCCTCCAGAATGACCTGAACTGCTTGTGTTGAAGACAGAACCTTTTTTCCTAAAATAAGGCGTAGTCATGCCTCATGGCAATCTCAGACAAACTTGTTATCTTCCAAACAGTTTGTGTCAAATTAGCTTGAAATAAATCTGGGAAGGAGGGAAAAGGCATGAAAAAACAAGCTGATTGATGTGAAGAACAAATTCCATTTTTACTTCACTGCCCTGCCTGGCACTGTAAGCTTTCTTCTTTTTTTTTCTTTCAGCCAATAATTTTTCTAAATAATATTGTTATCTTCACCCATCAGGCAGCTCTTTGCTGGTTTCCCATGTATGTGCTCACATGTACTGTTTCATTCCTGTTAGAATCTCGGTCTATGGGTATAACAATTTCCTTTTCCGCTTCCACTGATCATCTAACCTTTCTACTTGTGATCAGGAAATGGTGAGTTGACAATCCAAGTTAACAACTTATCTTCCTAAACTTATCTCTCTTATCTTGTACCTAAGAACTACTAAATGCCAGAGGGAACATCTGTCACTAGATTAGAAAGGGCGGGATAATAGGAGCCATAATTACAGATCTAATTTTGTATATATCTAATAAAAGAAAGTCAGATGTGGTAAAAACAGATCACCAAGGAAGTCGGACTGGCTCTGTAGCCTGTCTTCCATTTGGGAAGTCATATACTGTTAGAACGTGCTTTGTGGCATATGACCTGCACTGGTTATTTTCCCTTACAGAAAGAGTGAAGAAGAGTCACGATTAAGGACATACAGAACTTGTGCCAGCAAATAATTAGCTGACATGAGTTGTGAATTGTTGTAAAACAGGCCATACAATTGGGACTCTAGACACAGAATATAGATAAAACTGGAACTGGATTCTCTGAACAGAGCTAGGTCCAGTCTTAGTTAATAGACATTCAGAGACTGAAGACGTCTTGCATAGTTTCCAGAGAGACAAGAGAACTGTGAGTAGAATTGCACTGAGAAATCAGACATGCATAGAGAGACATAGAAACACTATCTGTTTGTGGTCTTAGTTATAAAATAATAAATTAAGATAATTTCAGTAAAATGATAACTGAAATGTGGGTGAAAAATCAAGATACAGGTATTAATTCTGCAGGTATTATGCCAGATGTAGATGTAGACATGAAATTATGAATTGAAGCAAGTGTCACTGCTTGAAAATTAGCTGGTGCTGTACTGAGTACACAGTGTTGTCTTGTAAACTGGGGGAAAATATAATTTTTACAGAGCTCTGAGATATATGACAAAATCTTACTTAAGCAAAATCAGTTTTTGAAAGTCCTATTGGCTACAAAAAAGGCCAAGATTTTACCCTTACCATTCACTTTTGGACAGCAGCATAAATAAAAGAAGAAAAAGTAAAATTAGTCAGGGGTTTAGATGTGATTTAAGAGGGAAGATGAAGCTATAAATATTAATACTTTAGAATATTTTTTTGTATATAGAAATAGAGTATTTTTTCGTATATACAAATTCTTTGTATATATATAAAAGTTGCAAAACTCAAGTTTGAATCAAATGATAACCATCACAAGAAAGCTTACCCTGAAGTAACAGGGTGAAATTAAGGTAGAAAGGGTTTCACCCAAATATTAGTAAAATTTTCAAACCAGGAATTGAGCAGTGCCATGAAGTAAGCTCATTCTTAGAATTTGCTGTGGAATTTAGCCTAGCATGACAGCTGTGATGAGGGGTGATGGTGTGGGAAAGACGTGGGGCTGCATGGTAGCTGAGGGTGGAAGGGGCTGTGCAGGTCATCTTGTTTAGCCTCTTGCTTCAAGGAGGTCTGATTTCAAAGCCAGCTCACTTTGCTTAGGAATTTGTTCAATCACATCTTGGCAGTACCCAAGGACTGAGATTGCACAACATTTCTGGGCAACCTGTCCTGTCCTTAATCCACTAACATGACAAAATTTTTGTCCTTTATATCCAAATGGAATTTCCCTTGTTGCAGCTTGTGACTGTGTCCTCTTGTCCCTCTTCCGTGTGCTTGATTAGATACATATCCTTTGTCTCTAACTATCCACAAGATCCACTTTTTAAGATTCCCGTGCATTCAGACAGAAAGGAAATTACCTACATAGGATGCTAGAAGTTTCACACAGAAATAAGTAGAAAGCAGTTTGCTAGAAAGCTGTTGCCAAGGAGGGCGAGCAGCTGAAAGCAGTGTAATCATGAGATGCTTCCTGCCAGTTCTCAAAATACACTTAGAGCATGTCCTTCTTTGGGACATAGGTTTGCAGGTCACAAGTAGAAACTCTTTAAAAAACAACTTCAAGAATACTTCACAGTTCTGAAATAGGCATCAGAGAGTCTGTGGGAATTACCATGGCCACAAGAGCTCCTCATGTTTGCATTGGTGAAATAGGAGACTGCCACTGCAAATCAGGCAAGGAACATCTGTAGTGTGGGACTGGAGAGCCATGCAGTTGGAGTGGTTAAACTGCCCAGACAACTGGGGTTGTGAATGTTTTCATTATTTAATGACAATAAGGCCATCAAATAACTAACATCTTCAGAAGTCTTGTTGAGTCAATGTCAGGTTATACATGTTATTTTGCTCTTGCTGTTGTCTCTCCCAACGTTCCTTTAAGCTGGAATTACACTTATTTGTGTGCAGAGGAGGTCTGGTTTCAGAATCCACAATCACTCTCCTTTTCTACACACCAGCCAACAAGTGTTAGCTCTGTAGGAGGGAGGCAGAAGCTTTGCCCTAAATAGGAGACAATTTCTATAAATGTCCTAAGATAATCACCTACTTCAATGCTGCTACAGATTTAGGTACTTAATGAGGATACAAGTTGGCTGAAACTCCCTTATTCTGATACCCTGCCCTAAATGAACAGATTTTTGCCATAATGTGTGTTAGATTTGTCATGGCATGCATTTATTCTTTTATATATAGCTACATAAGATGTGCTATGCATATTTTTTGAAGTACACAGATAATACTTTGCATAGACAGTCTGAATGCTAAATCCTCCAGTCAGATACAAGTCCAGAAGATTTCTACTGCTTTACATTAAGAACAAAATCGCAAAATTTGCTATCTTTATGACCTTCTTCTCCACTCTGCTCTGAAAGATGCAGGCACATTTGCCAAAGGTATTGCAGGTCATGAAACTCTAAATGTTGAATGTTGTCTTCTCTATGTATATTCAAAACTGAAAACAGTTTGATAGGGAGATATGACTAATTACTGCATCTATTTCTGTTTTTCAGTATTCACATTAGGAATTCATCTTTAGTGTTAAAAAATATTGCTGGATGACAAAAAAATAAAAACTGAAACTGAGCTTTTAGAACTAGAAGATATTAATCAAATGGGTAGAAATTTTTGTTTTTATTTTTCATATGAATCCATAAAACTAATGTTTATTAACAGAGGTAAACTGCTACCTGACTGCAAAAACAGAGCAGTCATATTTTTGTAGGTTTAGCAAAGAGCATGAGGTCACTTCTGAGGCTTAAATAGTTCCAGTCTAGTTAAAAAAGAAGAAAAAGTCTCCTTAAATACAGGCAAATGACAATTTAAGAGCATTATGAAGTTTCAGAATATGAAAGCTACTCGTAACTTACTGCTAGGCATAGCTAACTGCTCTTTAGACATCAGTGGAGTGGAAATACTTTTCTTCTGTCTTAACTTGCTGTTGTTTACTTAGCAAAACATGTTGCTGCTAAAACTTTTCCGTCGCATACACATATATGGATGGAACGGAATTCTGGGGTCTTAAGGCTGAACTTTCAAATCAAATCCCATCTTTGCTTTGCCTTGTTCTTCACATTGTAATTTTTGTGCAACATTGAGTGGTAACGGCTTTCCAAGTTTACAGAAGAGTGTTATCTTTTGATTTTCATTGAGGCATAGATGAGGCTTAGCTATCTCTCTTCTGATGTCAAAAGACTGCCAAAACATTATGCCAGGCAGGAAAAAAGTCACAGTTTTGTCAGATACCAGATAAACATCCATAAGCCATAGATAAAACCACATTATTGGCATTGTGCATGTTGTAGTGCCTACACCTCTCTAATTAGGAAATAAAGTCTGATAACTATTTGAGAGCAGTCATTGCTATAAAGTGGAAAAAGAGTCTGACTGTGGAATTCAAATAAAAGCCTTAAGGCTGGAGTAAAAACAATGAAAAAGGGCAGCACACCAGCCTCTGCAGAAGGATACCTCAAGACAGCCTGGAGAATGGAGTTCAGCCTGTGGGGAGCAGTTTTACAGTTACAGGACAGCTGCTGTGAATGAGCTGCTGTGAATGATACTGACTGCAGCAATGCTGTGCTGTTTGTAGCAGCCAGGGAGCTGATCCATGCTGTGACTGCAGTTCTATCTAACTCTGTATTATCTCTTCTTAAGAAGAGGAGAAATCTATTGCTTTGGTTAATCCTTCAGTGATGTATCCCCATCCCTTCCCATTCTGTTGTCCCATTGATGAATGAACAAAGCACTCTCCTTTCCTTGCAGCAGTAAGAAGGAAGGGCAATCTCTATACCTTAGCAAGCTGTGGAAATCATGCAGCTTCCTAGCATTCACTTCATGCACTACAGTGCTCCAAGAAACTAGTGCTTTCATGAGATCCCACAGTGAAGAAGTGATACTAAAATGTACCATGTGAGTGTTTCTTGTTTTCTTTTAAGCAAGATAATACAATTGATAGCAAGTGGGTCATAGTCTGCAGTTTGTTGCTACTTCATGTCTCGAGTTGAGCAGTCTTAGGCACTCTGTACATTTCTAAATTGCCTTCTAAGAAAAGACATGACTTAGGGCTTTGGAACACACCGTTCCTTGTCTTCTTCTAGGATAAAGTATTAGCCAAATGATTATTCAAATTCTAGATTGAACACTTCTTAATACCCAATGCTGTCAGCATTTTAAAGTAAAAATCAGATATGATGGGAAGAAGTCCACTCTGCCATCCTGACTGGAGTAAGTCAGGGGATATCCCAAAGTGTATCAGTAAAGCTGCAGCAAGGAATAATCCTTTGGTCTTGGCTTTTGCTTATGGTTTCAACATCTGCAGTCACAGTGAGTCTTTGCCTTCTCCAGGCTTCTTGCTTCCCCAGCTCCTCCTCACCAGCAATGAGGACCAGAAAAGAAACCAAACCCTAACCTTTAATCTAAAAAGGTAATAAACAAGCACTCTGAGCAACAAGGACGAAGAAGCAGCCTTGAATTTGTGAGCCATGGCAAGTGAAAGTGAGCAGTTGTAGGAATTAAAAGCTCATTGCTGATTAATTGCTAAAGGTCAAAGGCTATTTGAGTATCCCCCTAAAAGCTAGATTTTTCAGCATGGCTAAATATATATATGAATAAAAAAGCAAAGTAACTCTGCATCCTTGATCTTTGGGGAGAGCCCAGATTAAGCTAATGGCACAGTGACATAGTCTGCTGTGTGTCATGGCAGGAGCCCTTGCTGAGGACCTTACATGGAACTAAATTACATGAAATGATGAAGAGGTGGAGGATTAAGCAGTAATCCCAGATTTGAATGTGAGTGCAAGCTGAATCCATTCAAATCCAGTCAAACTGAATAAGCAGCTGCCCAAGGTTAGCTGTCCGACACACAGCTTTTAGTGTAATTAAAATGATCACTGTATTTGCTATCTCTCTGAAGAGGTGTTGGAGCTAGATGATCTTAAGGTCCTTTCCAACCCTAACTATTCTATGATTCTATGATATGGATGATTCTCAATTACATTGTACTCTTCTGGCTTGCAGGCAAAATAACCAGAACACAGCCTACAAAAAGCTAAGCCCTTGCTTACATAGGGTGCTTTGGCCCCTTTCAGGCTTGCTGCTCGCAGCACCCCCTGTCTCACATCTCATAGTCCCTAGTCTTGCATATGGGGAAAGGCTGGCTTGAATATTCAATTTCTGGGAGATTTCATGAGGCTAGCAATGGCTTAGCTAAATAACACCAGTCTGCAAGGTGGTGTCCCTGTCACTCTATCAGCGTCTTGGCTAGGTATGCCGGGAACCTGTCTCTAGGCATCCACTGAATCAGGAACAGTAAATCCCTGTCTTCTCTACATCAGATGAGGATGAGTCCTGAAGACATGGACAGTATTCAGTGCATGTGATCCATTTCATCTGTTAGAGCAGCAGGCCCAAGATCAGGCAGGAGTTTTCTCCTGAGCTGGGAGCACATTGTTTAATGCAGAGGAAAAAAGCTGCAGGGATCAGTCAGGGCTTGTTTTGGAGCAGGTTCATAAATAGCTCAGATGGCAAAAAAGAAGAAGGAGCTTAATGAAAATCTCTGAAGTGAAGATTAGAGTAAGCCAGTTCTTGCTGCCTTTCCGGAAATGTCCTCCTCTATTCCTTGCTTTTACAGATCTAGCAGTGGAGCTGCATGTGCACCTCCCTAGCACCATGCCTGAAAAGCAGCATCTCCACAGCAGGTGTAAAACCCATTAACATTTCTGCATTTTGATGACATACAAAAGTCTTCTTGCCCAGCAGTGTCTGTAGTGGGGCTGAGGTACCCTCTTTGGACAGAATTCATAGGGGCTGGTATGATTCAAAGGCATTTTGCCACCAGCGGTCTTCCTGGATCAGCAGGGTGCTCATGGAAATTTTTCAAAGAACTCTCTTGTTCTCTTTTCTGGTGTCCTTGAAAGCCCCTGAAGAGAAGGCAGGATGTACTGGCAATGTGCTTCTCTTTGTCTGTGCTTGCCACGGGTTCTTTGCTTGCTCTATTCATCTCTGCATGTTTTAACACCTTTTTTTACTCTTGCTTTTGGAAAGCTATCAGGACTTTCTGTGCCATCTTGAGTTCTCTTTTTAGCCAAGCAGCATGTGTAGTCTTGACTTTGCTTTCTTGCAAAGCTTTTCTGCTTACTCTCTTTGGGGCTTTCTCTCTCTCTTTTTCTATGCCCCCTTGGTTTTTTTTTTGTTTTTTTTTTTTTCTTCCTTCATTTTCAAATGTCTTACAAAAAGGGAGTTGCTAGCATTGGGAAAAGGCAAACAAACTCTTCACATCTATCTGTGTTTTCTGGAACAGTGCTCCAGTGCTGCCATTTCTTTTTGAGACACTGACTGGCTGGGCTGTGCTCATAACATCAGGTTGGCTTATACCCTGTTTTGCTTCCAAGTTCTGATTTCCACACTTCTTCTAGAATGTGTGCTTTTTGCATTGCTCACCCTGCATGAGAATTTTCCTTTGTAAAAGCAAAATTATGCCATGCATAAGTTAATTTTTAAGTATGGTCAGTATGTATGATGGTTCACCATCTCTGTGTTTGCTGTTGCTTTCTGTGCATCTTCTGAAATTTGTGCTCCCCTTTGCAGGCAAAATTGCAGGCTCACAGGGAGATGCTCTCCAGCATTTCTTTAAGGAAACTCATTTGGATTATTCACAGTCAAAGAACTGCAGAGTAGCTAGCCAGTGTCTGTACCCGCCCAAACTCAGATGCCCAAACCTGTTGCCTTCTGCTTTTGCACAGATGCAGTTCCCTTGATGGTATCTCTGTGTCACATCTCACTGTTGCGTAGCATGACTGCTGCTACTTACTTTCAACTGCTTGATTCAATGGAATGTCCTTTGTAAATAACCCTTTTGATTTCTAAAGATTGTTTTACTTCCATACTCAGCCTGTTTTAACTTTTCAAATGTTTGGAGAAGCCACATCTCCCAGTGAAAATCACGTGACCTTGAAGATGCCCAACTTAGAAACAAATCAGCACAATTGTTTTTCAGAAGGTTTTCAACTATCACTTAAACGTATATGTTCACTGAAAGATGAGGTCTAATTTTAGTCAAAGATTTTGGCATATGTGTAGATCCAACAGATTTCTGAAACTAGTTATGTATATTTTTCATAGTGCATTGTCTGCTGAATCCTGATGAATATAAAAAACTGGAGATGAAAGCTGTTACATTGCATTGCCATTTCCTCTTTCTGCAGCTCTACTGTTATTTTGCATTTTTACTACCTTTTTTCAAATTTAAATCTTCTTACTCGTAATGCAGTATATGCTTTTACTATAGATGAGGTGAAATGAGTTGAGATGAAATGATGGAATCATAGGAGCATAGAATACCACAAATTGAAAATGACCAATAGGGATCAGCATGTCCAGACCTCTGCTTCTTGCAGGACTACCTAAAACTAATCCACATAACTAAGAGCATAGTCCAGATGCTCCCTAAACTCAATCAGGCTTAGTGCTGTGACCACTTCCCTGGGACCGTGTTCCAGTGACCCAGCACCCATTCAATGAAGAACCTTTTTCTAATGTCTAACCTGAACTTCCACTGAAACAGTTTTAATTCTATTGCCTTGTGCCCTGTCACTGGTCACCAGGGAAAGGAGATCAGCAACCCCACTCCCTAAAACTCTTTGAGCCCAACCCATCAGCCCATTGCTCACCTAACATGGTTATTCTGGACTTGTCAAGCTGTGCTGGACATTCTGTTCAGAAAGATGCTTTGAGACAGTATGAAAAGCTTTGCTCAAATCCAAAGCACTTCATTTGTATCTTCCCTTGGTCAGTTAGAGTGGTGACCTTGTCATAAAAAGAAATCAAGCTGGTGAAATAGGACTTTCCCCTTGTGAACCTGTGATGGCTGTGACCAGTGGCTGCATTGTCCCTCAAGAGTTCTTTTAAAACTCATAGAATAACACTCTCTATCATTTTACAAGGCACTAAAGTGAGGCTGACAGGCCTGTAATTACCAAAGATGATCAGTGGTAGCCCTGGAAGTCCAGTCCTGTTTTATCTGACTACTTCACAATCCAGCATGTGTTTATGCTCATAAAAGAACTATTCCTGTGGGATAAAGAAGTGCTTTTGTTTCCAGTAAATGGGGAACTAAAGCACAGAAAGCAGAATGATGACGGTAATCAAAAGCTGGAATTCTATGCAAGAAAACCCCCTAACAGCCAAGAAAATTTCTTTTCAAAAGAAATCCAGATTTATATATTTTTTGTAAGAGATATTTGAAAAACAGTAATTTTTACAATTGCATCTGATTTTTTGCCAGGAATCCAAAGTTCATTACTTCCAGGGTTCCTATACCTCCTGGCAACGAGCCAATAGCTCAGGCTCAGAGCTGTGCTTACAGAGCCAGGGTTTCACCCCCTTCTAGGTGTCCAGATTTTTGTCTTGGACCTGAGCTCCTAGACATCCCAGAAGGAGATGTTGCTGATGTTTTTCAAATATTCATCATTCTTACAGGTCAATGCAAAACTAAAATAATCAAAAAGTCCAATATAGGTTTCCAGATTTTACTCAAAGAGTAAACTACCCATTACAAAACTAAATGTACATTTAGGTTAGATTCAATACCTGGAAAAATATTTATCGGAAATATTACTAGAATTAACAGTTGAATAATTATAATGCAACACAAAGTTTTTTTTTCTTATATTCAACATCACAGTTCTGTTACCAAAACAAACTTCATTACTTTGGTGGTATCTCTTCCTCAAAAGAGAACATACATGGAAAGTTTTTCTTTTTTAACTGTAAAAGTCATTTAAACAGTCAGTGAGACGAACTGGTGAAAAAGTCACCAAAAAGGAATACGATTAATGAGTGTCATGTACCTTGTTGCATAATATGACAAGTGCAATATACAAACCCACCCTATCTCTTTTACTTAAGCAAATTCTTTAAACACAGTAGGAAGGACAGGGTATCTTTAAGTAGGGTTTCCATTACGTTTCATTATCTGCGTAAGAATGACGGTCTGTTCTCGTGTTTCCTGACAGAGATAATCACCTGCAAGGGTGTGAAGTTCCTTCTGCCTAGCTCCCTCAGTGAAATGTGTTTCAGGGAAACATATAGGACTAGATTTTCTCTATCTCATCATAAGCTCATCTAAAAGTGGAGATAGGTTTAAAAAGAACAATAAACAAAACAGTATTCAAGGTTTTGAATAACTGATTTTCGGGTTTGTGGTAGTTATTCCAACAGCTGGGAAAAAAATCAGCCTCATTCAACAACAAATATACTTCTAAAACTTCTTCAATAAGCTGAAAGATTGCAGAAAATATTTTATTGTACTTTAAAATCACAAGAGCTAATGTGGTAATATTTCATACAACATTGCATTTCAGTTGTGAATATTTCTCAGAATTAAACAAAACACTAGGTGGAACTTGCCAGTACAATATCAGTGAACAGAAAAATAAATCTCTTCTGCAGGCAGAACAAATATAAACGCCCTTTTTTATTTCTCTTTCCATGGCCAGTTTCTTCTTACTTGGATTCTGATATAAAGAAGTTCTTTTAAATTAATTTTAAATATTGGAAATATTGTACATTTTCTACCAGCAAAGTTTTGCCCACAGTATCTCACGCAGTTCTCTTCAAGCTATTGATGGAATATTATTGCCAAGTACTTTTATAAATCTGCCTAGGCGTGTCGGACTGGAAGCTGTTATGGGCAGAGCACATCTGAATAGGCACTTATTCATGTGCCTTGTTAGAAGCAGAGGTTTGAAAATTCGGCCACAGAGATACTCATTACTTGGAAATCAGGAGACAACCAGTGAGTACACAAATCTATTGATATGAGCTGTCATGCCATTCGAGCCAGATGGCCTACATATGAAGATTTATAGTTTTTCACACATCTCCAATGTTCTTCGCACTGTGTAATAAACAGAAAAAGAAGACATGGTCCTGCCCCTGTTTTTCCTGGAAGTCTGTATTTGAAACACCATGTCATACTCAGGGATGTCCACCTGACTACACTGCCTGTCACCTGAGAATGCTAGTAAATCTTTTATTCTACTCTTATTTCTAAATTAATTACAGGAACATAACTTCCAAGGGTACACTTTATTTTTGAACTGAAGTTCTATTTAAAGCCCTTCTTTTCTAAATTTAATCTTCCCCTGCATCCTGGTTGAGAGTGCAGTGTGCTCAAAAATGCTGTAACATGGTAGCTTTATGTTGTGAACTTCAGGCTAATGGATGCTGCTGTAGCAATGCTATCTTTGATAGTGAATATTTTCCTGCTACTTATCTTTTTACTGGGCCATCTGGCAGATTCAGGATGCTAACCAAGAGAGCTGTACTGTGCCATGTATTAATATGGATCTCATGAATCTCGCAACAGGTCAGATTTAAAAAAAAACATGACTTTTGCGGCAGTCTTCCACTAAAAATGCAATGTCTAGCTAATTAACAGATCCACCCCTCAGCCCCCTCCAAAATGTGCAAAAGGAATACAGGGGTTATATCTCATTAGAATAAAATAGAGGGACAGAAATGGTAAGGCCTTGTGGCTATTTAAGGGAGATGTGTTGCAATATGACTTGGTTAAAAGTGTTACTGCCTTTCAATTCAAAGGCCCTCAGTGCAAAAGCATCCATGATGAAAGTCTGTGCAAGGAGTTAAAGCTGTCAAAGGGCAATCAGACTTCCTAGATGATAAAGATACTGTGTACTTGCAATCACTCCTTTTGTATTATCTGTGCTTTCCAGTCTTTCTTTGATTTCTCTAGTTCAGGGCAGTGGCAAGAAATGGAGCTGAGCCTCTGTGTTTTAACTGCTGGGCTGTAAGCTAGCAGCAACCTCAGAGTGCAGGGAAGGAAGTGGAAGACTGGAAGTATCCACTGTTGAATAGACGTGACCAAGTGGAGCTGCTCCTTCATGAGAGGCACAGTGAAGTCACAGTTGACATTCTTCTGAGAGGTGAAATTGTCTCCGTGCTCTTTCAAGAAACCAAGACTGCAGTAAATTCCCAAGTGACCACAGGGAAATATTCTGAGAAGTCTTGATTCCTGTTTCTCTTTAGAAACTGGCCCAAAAGCCCCTGTATTTACTGATGACAGGCAAAAAAGATGAGAAGACTAACGCTGGTTTCTGCCCACCCATCCCCTCCTCTTGCTCTGGAAAACATCAAAAATGAACACTCAAAAGCATCCACATCTAGTAAGAGAAGGGCTCAAAGGCAAATTAGGATTGTGCTCCATCTTTTCACAATCCCCCTCTCCCCAAAAGCCAGTGGCACTGGTATTTTGATGTAGTGCTAGGGTTTTGCAATGGGGTTGTAATTTCCCCTGCCCTGGCACAGGGAGGGCAGCAAGGCAATGGCACTGCCCTGGCCCCTCAGCTGGGTGAGGGAAGGAAATTCCATTCCAACTCCTGCACATGATGGGCTGAGACCTGATTGCTCATAACTTGTATAACCCAGAGGACTATGGATCATGAAATTGTGCCAACAAAGCTTTTGATACCAGCTGCCTCAGCAGACTTTGGTAGTTGATCATGAGAATGAGAATGACTCATTCTTTTAATCTGTTTCACTCTTGTCAATTGAATAATACACCTGCCTTCTTATCCTCCTCCCTCCAGCAAAGTGGCAAAATGAGACATTTTCATAGTGCTCAAAGAGTCTAAGTGAGGCCTTTTTGACCATTTTCAAAGTTTTCCTTTCCCTGTTCTCTTTTCTCACAGTTTTTTCCTTTGCTTTTAAGTGTCTTTAACTGTAGCTCGTTGTATGTCTATACATATACATGCACATGCACATACATATACATACGGATTTAAATGGTTTCATGTATATTGTGCATGGCCACTGTTGTTGTTGGGCCATACCTCTTCCTCCCAGGAGAGCAGCAATGCTCTCTTGATCCCAGAAGTGGCTCAAGCATCATAGTACCTTTTTCGTCAAATTCTTCCTTTTTAGTGGATAATGATGGTGAACATGAGCTCTTCCTTGGCTCTCACAGTGCCTCTAGGAAAGCATCCAAGATATCATGGTAGGAGTGTGGAAATGAATATGAATGTCAGCATATTAAGGAATTCCATACTAAAGGGAACTGCTGGGATAGGATATTTTTTTTCTCCAAAATCATACGAGTGCTCAGGATGACTTTTGCTTTCTTATGTGAAAACCCCCATTTTCTTGTATAAGTGCATGAGTCAAAGTTTTTTCTGGAGGTGCTCTGAATGCAAGACTCATTTGCAGAAACCTGAGAAGGTGGTAACACCCTTGGAGGGTGAAGAAGGCATGCAGAAGTCAAATTTCCCAGCAGGGAGCATACGCTCTATAAAATCCTCCAGTACAATAAAACCAGGTAATGGAAATACCACGTTGGGCTGTCTCTTTTTGATCTTGAGCAATTGTCTAGTGGACAGTGTCATAAACTAGCTTTTTTTATGCAGTGTTTTGTGCCTTTTGCATGGCTTATTTCTCATTAATTATCAACCTAATCTCTTCAGTTGCAGAGGATCTAGTACCTGGCAGAAAATATTGAGAGAGGCTTGACAGCCCTGAAGTCCTGAGGGTTGAGTTTGGCAGTCCTGTGACCTTGTCTCTGTGAGTCTCTGTATGCAGGCAGGCAGTGTGGACAGGAGCTGTTTTTGCCTCTTTGCAAAGAGACCACACAGGCTCCCTGTTGTGCCTGGACTCTCCTGCTTCCTCTGGTCTGAGTGCCCCTCCACTTCTTCAGCTAACCTGACCATTGCTGCTGCCCGGGAACATGGAAGGCTCCTTTCATGTTACCATGAGGCCACATCCTTCGCTGCACATTGGCATTGACTGCTTTTAGTAGATGGAGGTTATTAGCATCTGATAGATCAGTAGCTCCTAAAGGGTTACAAATGATGGTTCCTGCCCTACAGAACAATCTGCAGGTACATGCTAGAACAAGGTAGATAAGGATGGAAATGAGGCAAGAGCGAGGAGAAAGAGCTAATATACACCAAAGACAATGTAGCTGTCTTTGGGTAGCCAAGCACACAGCTCAATGTGTGGTTTTTTTGACTACATCTGTGAATGGTGGAAGAAATATTAAACTGCAGTACTATTCACTGCTAATCCTGCTCTTTCATTAAATGCCACAGGATTTGGTTTTGCAATGGGCAAACAAGACAACCGAAAGGAAATAACTTTGCAGAGGCTGGTTTGCTTACCAGAGAAATTGGCTTGCTCTACCTTTAAATGAGCTTGTGATTTGTTGTGTTTATCTAGCAGACAGTAAGTTGAAGTAACTTAAAGAAGTTGACCAAGAAAATCCCAGGCATATTGTACTTCCCTACAAGTGGAAAAGACATGTGCAAACACGAATGAACACCACTTAAGGCCTTCTTCCTGATGTTGTGCATTCCGGCACAGAGTCTCTCTGCTTTATATGTAGTTGAACTGAATAAATGGCCTGTCTTAAATTACATTTTGGATAAACTGGGTCTGTAATGTACCCAGCCAGCTTTGCTGGTCATGACTGTCACTTGTATAACTGAGCAGCATGTTTCTTAGGCATTGAGAGGTTCAGAGACAACTTATAAGGACAATCTGTTCTTATAAACAAATAAGAAATGTTGTGGAGGCAGATGGTGGGGGAAGGGAAATCAATGCTTCATAGGCATATTGTCTACATTGTTTTAGCATTGCAGTTCTGAGGGCAAAATAAGGGAAATCCATTCAGGTTTTAATTGTCTCTGCATCTCTTCAAAACATTCTGTGACAGTAATGAAGGGCAGAAATTATTCCACTATTCTGTCATGCTTGGATTACTTTCTGCCCTAAGACTCAGGGGAACAGAGTAGCTCACTGTCTCTACCAATCTTTTCCCAAAAATGTCTCTGCTTCATTGCGGCAGTGAGTAATATCCTCTTTCTTTGCATGCACTAGACCAGAGTGTTCATCTTCCACCTCTGCAATAACATTGTCTGGCTTCAGGAGTGAAGGCAGCAGCTCTTCAAGCATCAGGAGCCACGGTCCAAGTACATCAAAATGTCTGAGCAGTGTGACTGCTGGTTGTCAAGATTTGCAACAACTTCTCCCATTAAAGCCCAAGAACACAGAAAAGCTGTACTTTAAACAAGTAACCGATCTTAGCATCAAAACTTGTTTCATACAGTAAGGAACCTTTTCTTCTCCCAGACCTCTCTCTAGCTCTCTCCTCTTTCTCCAGGCCTCACAACTTTGCATCTAGTTTGATAAGTTTTCTTCTTTTGTTGCTCTGAATCCACCCTAGATCTTAGGAGGTAGCTGCTTCTTCCTCTGTTCCTTTTCCCACCACTCAAAAGGCTATCACTGGAGGTCACCTCTATTGTCTTCTGGGCCCTTTATCATATTAAATTCCTTCTCTTCCTCATGGTGCATTGGCAAGGTCAAAAGCAGTGGCCTGTCTCCTCCCAGGAAAAGGCCAAGAGCATAAGCAGAGCTGAGCCTTGCACAAAGATGAACAAGTCTTTCCATTCATTGTCATTTCCTCAAAAAAAACCTAAAGACCAAGATGTCAGAGTCAGAGCTGGCATAGTAGTGTCTTCTCCCTTTCTTGAAATCAAGCTTATTTCTGTCAGTGGTTAAGTCCTAGCAAGTTTTAGTTTCCATGGAAAATGTGAATTAAAAAAGAGATGGATAGAAAAGAAAATGAAAATGTCCCTTTGTTTATGTCCAAGACCTGTACATCAGTTAAAAATTGTTTATAACCTCTCATTGGTCCTTGGTCCAGGTGTACCTGCTCGTGTCCATAGGCAGTACTGCAATACCCAAACACAGACCAGATACATTTGCATATTTTGGGATGAAATATTTAAGGCAAAGTTGTGATTCTGATTTGCCTGTTTTGAACTCCTCCATGGTGCCTGCCTGTCACTTTGTTCATTAATGTGATCCTTCTGGAGGACCTGTGCCCCAGCCTGTAGATGACTTTATACTTTCATTACCCAACAGCTAAGTATTTTTAGCTATGTAGCTGGTTCTTAAAAATTAGGCAATCACAAGTGCAGAAGTCATGAAAGAACCACAGGAAATCTGTACCACATTTTCTTGAAGCATTTGCAAAACCACTGTGAAGAAGATTTAAATCAAGCGCTCTTACGTTTCTTTTGTGCCACAGCCGTTGGCAGAGCCCACAGTAAGGGTTCAGTCCATTTCTTTGTACCACAGAGGATCTGGGAGCCTGACTTCACAGGTAATAACTATGAGGTGTGTTTTTCACCTAAGAAAGAGTGATGGGCATGCCAGGCACTTGGCAGGTCAAAGAGTGATAAAGTTTATACTCTGTGTGACAGCAGGGTGAGTGAGGATGTTCCTGAATTGGTCTTATTTTGGTGAGTGCTCTGACAGATTTTATAGGAAAATTAATGTACTGCCAAACAAAGTTGTTCTATTGCAAAAGCTTTCTGCAGCACATGGACCTCAGAAGCTACATTACAGTTTCCAAAGCTTTGTAACGCTACAAAAATGGAAAAAGAGAAGTCAGAAAGTTAAAACGGCATAAATGCATATTCTGCTGGAATAAAGAGGTGGTATTGTTTAGCTTATTACTCACTGCTGGCACTGTGTTTTTGCTAAACAATAGTGTAATTGCTTCTTAAAGGCCTCTACAAATTGCTTGTACAATTGAAGAGCAGGGGATGGAAAGCATTAATAAAAAAGCCCAGCAAGTAACTTCAAGGTGTTTCTCCAAATTCTCTGACCTTCTCAGTGTAATACATCACAAACAAAGCCCTGCCACAACATGATGAGTCTTCAAACTCTCCTGAGAAAGGGCTTAAGTAAATGAGCACAGTCGGCTAAACTCAAAGGCATGTTTGAAGTAACTGAGTTTACTCTGGCTCTCTCAGATGTGACTGTCTAAATGAAGGCTCAAACTCCTCTGGTTTGTGACTTCTTACCAGCAAGCGGCTGGCAGCCCCTACACACCACCTGAATTCAGCCAAATCCATCTGACTACACATAAACCTCCTTCACAGTGCTCCAGCTACTTGTGTTAACATGTCAAGTATTATTCTTTGAATAGCAGGCACCAGCCACAGAGATCTTTATTACTTTTTTTTTTTTTTCCAGGGCTTCTGGAAGCAGGTGAAAATATTCTTCTCTGTATTTGTGCTCATAAAGACACACTTCCACCTACAGGGAGGAAAATTTTGTTTGACTTGGGCGAAAACTTTTTTCTCCTACCATGGTAAGAAAATGCCAACACTACCAGCATGCTGAGATGCACTCAGATGGGGTATGAAAATGCTTATATTTTGCTTTGCTGTTACACGTGCATTATTGTTTTGCCAGCGGTAGTAGAAATAACAAGGTATTTGTGGCAATCCCAGTTTCCTCTGTTTTCAGTGTAAAGCCTGATGCTTCTGGAAGACAGGTGGATAAGGTCTGCTCTAAAGGAATGTGGGGAGGGTGTGGGGGATGAGATTTTTGTGCCCTTCAGATCCCTTTTAGGAGCAGATCTCAGAGGTCACTGGTGCATGAGGCTGCTTGACACAGCTCAGCTCTGCCCTGAGCCATGACTGTAACTGGGCCATGCTGCCAGTACATACTGCTCTTGCTGAGATATTCACTGGTTCTGCAGGAGGAAAATAAAACAGAAGCTTGTTTGCTTTAATTTCAGGGCTCTCTACTGATGGCCTGTAGTAGAAGTGTTTTCATTAGTTTTTCAGTAACCTTCTGAATGTTTCTTCCCTGCAGGAATTGCAAGGACTAGTCAACCTGGCTTTTACTGATGCTTAACTGCTCATGGTTGCTTTGCAGAGATGCTGTTTCAGGTGGATGGAGTCTGACTCCGTCTTCGATGGAGATCAGTTAGCACATCTGCTATTCCTACCCGTCAGTTGCCAACACTGACCCATTCTGTAATCTCTTTTCATTCCAGCAGTACCTGAAGGCAGGTGTTCCTACTGAAGCAGCCCTGTCACTGTGGGAGCCTTCTCAACAAGTGCAGCATTTTCTCTGTGTTAGGATGCTTGCCTAAGTATTCACAGGGTATCAGTATCAGGTTTGTTTTGATGAAGTGACTAATTATATTAGATGAAGGCACAGAAAACACTGGAGCAGGAGAACAAATGAAGTCATTCAAATGTACAGATTATGGCAGATTTGCAAGAGGTAAAGCAGAGCCTAGTGGACATAGCAAGGCTGTAGACCTGTAGCTAGGACAAAACTAAACAGTAAAAACAGCAACAACAAAACCTAAAATTACCCAGAGAACATATGGATTATGACCAACCAGATTTTCTGCCAAGCTTCTAATTTCTCTGTTTTCAACTTTTGCAAACTTCCACCTGTAAGCAGTTCTTTATAAGTGCTGAATGTTACTATGCTTTTTATTTAATCAAAGTCCAAAGTGAACTATCAGCCAAACAATAAAATAAACAGTCTACACAGCAGGACTCCAATATAGGAAAATTGAGGCTGCAAGAGCCACTTCCAAATGCATATTCTATGATTCTGAACTCCCCTTGTCAGGTAACAAGACCCCACTGTCCTTTAGGCAAATCTAGGGAAGACTTGCTCATCATGTCTGTATCTTTTGTTTTGACTACTCACTAGTCAAAATATAAAGGCAGCCTTTTCTCCAAGAAGAGTGCCTTGCTGGTGCCAGTATGTCTGCCTGTTCTCTGCTGGTAGATAAAGTTTGAACCATGACTTTTGCCATACTCTGTATTATTGACTCTAGGAGTACACAGCAAGAATATCCCAGAGATGTCCTGAGAAGATGCAGGCTGAGGTGTGGTGTTTTTATTTAATACTTAGACCGTGTTGGACTTCTGATACAACTAACAACCCAGGCAGAAGTGGGAAGCAATGCAGAGATGTCAGCATCTGATCAGATACACAAGTGAATCATAGAATAATAGAATCAACTAGATTGGAACAGATCTTGAGAAAGTTGGGGCTGTTCAGCCTGGAGAAGAGAAGGCTGCATGGAGACCTCATAGCAGCCTTCCAGTACCTGAAGGGGGCCTACAGGGATGCTGGAGAGGGACTCTTCATTAGGGTCTGTAGTGACAGGACAAGGGGTAACGGGTTGAAACTTAAACAGCAGAGGTTTAGATTGGATATAAGGAAGAAATTAAGGAAGAAATTCTTTACTGTTAGGGTGGTGAGGTATTGGAATGGGTTGCCCAGGGAAGTTGTGAATGCTCCATCCCTGGCAGTGTTCAAGGCCAGATTGGGTGAAGCCTTGGGTAATATGGTTTAGTGTGAGGTGTCCCTGCCCATGGCATGGGGGTTGGAACTAGATGATCCTAAGGTTCTTTGCAACCCTAACTATTCTATGATTCTGTGATTCTATGGTCATCAAATCCAACCTTTATCCCAGGTTGCCAAGTCCACCACTAAACTGTACCACTGAGGGCTTCAACTACATTGGTTCTGAACACTTCCAGGGACAGTGATTTCATCACTGCCCTGGGCAGCCTTTTCCAATGCCTGATCACATTCTCAGGGAGTAAAGTTTTCCTAATATTCAATCTCAACCTCCCCTGGCACAGCTTGAGGCCTTACCTCTTGTCCTATCACTTGTCACTTGGGAGAAAAGACCAATCCTCACCTCATTCCATCCTCCTTTCAGGAAGGTGTAGAGAGCAATAAGGTACCCCCTGGGCCTTCTCTTCTCCAGGCTAAACCACCCCAGGTCCCTCAGCCGTTCCTCATCACACTTGTTCTCCAGACCCATCACCAGCTCCATTGCCCTTTTCTGGACCTGGTCTAGGACCTCAATGTCTCTTGTAGTGAAAGGCCCAGAACTGAACACAGGATTTGAGGTGCAGCCTCACCAGTGCCCAGCACAGGGGCATGGTCACTGCCCTGGCTCGGCTGGCCACTGCCCTGGCTCTGCTGGCCACACTATTGCTGATACAGGCCAGGATGCCATTGGCCTTATTTGTTGTCTGGGCACAAGCTGGATCATGTTCAGTTCCATCAATCAGCACGCCCACATCATTTTCAATTAGCAGTTTTCCAGCCACTCTTCCCCAGGTCTGGAGTATTGAATGGGGTTGTTGTGGTTCAAGTGCAGGACTTGGGCCTTGTTGAACCTGACTTTACCTGCTTGAACCTCATAGCATTGACTGTGGTCAATTGATCCAGACTGCCCAGATCTCTCTATAGACTTTTCCTACCCTCCAGCAGATCAACACTCTCAGCCAACTTCATAGTACCTGCAAGTTTACCGACCATGCACTTGATACCCTCATCCAGATCATCAATGTATTAAACAACAATGGGCTTAATACTGAGGCCTGAAGGACATCCTAGTGACCAGTCACCAACTAGATGTGACAGCATTTACCACCACTCTTTGGGCTGTGCCATACAGACAGTTTTTTATTTAGCAAAGAATACACCTATCCAGGCTACAAACAGCCAATATCTCCAGGAGAATGCTGTGGGAAATGGTATGAAAATGTCCACAGCCTTTTCTTCATCAATCAAGAAGATCACCTTGTCATAGACGGAAAGCAGGTTGGTCAAGCAGGACCTGCCTTTCATGAACCCATGCTGACAGTGCCTGATCTCCCTGTTTTACATGCCACATGCTCCTAATCCAAGACAAAACCTAATAAATGAGTGAGTAAAGGAATTAGAAGAAGCAGGGGTAAGATTAAAACGACAACCACAGGGAAGTCATTCTTACAAAAGTTAGCTCACATGTACCTAGGCATTTGGCAAAGATTTGTGGCTTAATTGTATTTAAAATTGTCAAATAAGTTAGTTAAAAAAGGTTACAGTACCTTGTATTTTCTGATTAAACATTTGCAGTCAGAGTGGGCTTTAAGGAAAGATCTGAGTTCACACAGAAGAACAATCTTAAAAGACACTTCTGGAAAGCTGTCTGTTTCAAAGGAATAAAGTGAAGAATATCTGAAGGTATCTTTTGGGCAACAGATCAAATGGACAGTGGAGACTGATGTCTCTACAGAGGAGGGAGGATACACATAATAACAGAGGAGCTGGTTGAGTTCTTGCACTGTGAGTGGTACTAAACATCTGAAATTTTGAAGCCAGGTGAGGGTCACAGAGAAAAGGTTTGTTTGCTCAGAAAGACAAGGCTGAAAAATGATCCCAGAAACTTCCTGATATGTCTGATGTGTTTTTTAGATCCCCAGCAGAATGCTGTAGTGGGCATGTGTGAAGACGAAGATCTTAAAGTTTTAGAAATATGAACAGAAAAGAGCTGAATGCTGATTATGGTATGTAGGAGTGAGCGTCAGCACTTTCACACTGCTTAGATGTTAAAGTGAGTGGAAGGAACATTGTGAATCTATCAAGAGATAAAGAGTAGGAACAGAGAAAAATTAAGAGGGAAGTGAAGGACTCAGTTTTGACAGTACTAGGTCATATCTTCAAAGCGTGTTTAATGGTGAAACTTCACTGATGTCAGCAGTGAAACATCACAGATGTCATCTGATTCCCCACAAGCTGAGGATCTTTGACTGTTTAATAGAAGTGTAGTTTAGAAAGTAGAGACTGTAAGGACAGACAGCATCTGGAACAGCTTGTTGAGGTGAGATGCAGCCTTTCCAACATCAGAGGTCTTAAAGAGCAGGCTATACATACTAGTGCCAGGACTAGCAGCCATAGATGTGGCTCAACCTGCCATGAGGCAGGAGGGTGGGCAGAGGTTTTTGCTCAGGTAGTTTGAATATATGAGATACAAATGGGGCTGAGGATACAGCAGCTCAGTTTAGCATCAGATGACTTGACTCCTGCTCTTTACAAGCTCAGCATAGATAGTTCATGCCAAAATTACTGCTAGGCTAAAGCCAGCAACCTGAACAAAAGGTTTTCCTCTGGTACGGACTTTGACCTGCGGATCATTACTTTGATCTATTCTGTTGCTTTAATTTTGCCCCACAGTGACTAAGAGCTGGTAATAAAATCCCTTCCTCTCATTGGACACTAAAATCTTCCTGTAAACAGAGAAAATCTAAATGAACTAGACTGCCAACAAGTCGAAACAATTTATTGTGGTTAGGAAATTACATCTGAGACTCACTGGAAAAGCAAATTTGACGGAGGCTTAAACAATAGCAACATTCAGATGGAAGTCCACCAGTTGCATCCCCTGATGCAAGTAGATTTTGTGAAGGGCATCTTTCAAAGACAATCACATCATTCGGAGGTAGCATTAACATTCATGTGGAATGGATTACTTTTCTTTTTTTTAATGCAAAGGATTTGTATTGCCTCAGAGAAATCCAGTTCTTTTTATACAGCAGGAGAGAGTAAGCTGCATTCCTCTGAGAAGGTCTGCTTTGCCTGAATGATACTGTTGGTTCCAAGTGAATTGTGAGGACTAGAAGGGGAGCAGAAAAGCTTAATTCTATTTTTTTTTTGGTGGATATACACAAGTTCAGACACATGCAGTCAGAATAGGTGGTTGAGCTGCAAGTGTAATTGTGTCCCAGTTCTGACAGTAAAATATTTGTACTAAGTTGTCAAATAATAAAACACACATTTTAGGAAAGATTCTGTTACCCAGGACAGTAAAGCAGATGTTAGGGAAGTAACTTGGAGCAAAAAGGAAGACAAACAGTTTTCTGAATTTATTTATTCTGTTTTCATGCATTAACTTTCAGGGATTCTGACCATACAGGCCTGATTTTCCTTTGTATTTTCTTCATAATAAAAAAAGATATGCAATCAGCCACAAAGTCTTGAACCACATGGGCCAGATTGGGTTCAAACATTCCATGAATATCCAGGGGTTTTCTAATCCAAGGCTTTGCTTTCTGCCTTTTCATAGAAAATAAAAATATTTGGGTTCCACATCTGAGTTTCTTCATCTACACGAAATCTTTGGCTGGGCGGTTTTCCTAAGGTGTCTTCTCCAGGGATATCACCAAACAAAGCTAGTGCAAGCTGGCATGTACCAGAGATGAAAGAAGACACAAAACTGTAGAAATTATTTGTATACCAAAGATTAAGTTCATACTGAACTTCATACATGCTTACAATTCGTACCTCCATTATGTATATTGGTTTTGTCTGAGAAGTTTCACAGCTTTATTCAGAGAAGCCTAACCTGAGCATGAAAGGAGAGGACAGCTACAGGTACAAGTTAACCAAATGAAGTCTCTTAGTTGAGTGACTGAGTGAACAGTCAAGATCTTTATACAGGCTTGTGGAAAAATAAGGGAATTGAGTAGCAGGCTGAGAGTGGTTTTGCGAGGAATGCGGTAGCCCTGGGCTCCATATGGCTATTGGCTATATGAGTTTCCCAAAGAGGCTGGTTGGGCAGAGACCTTCCCTTTAGGTAACAAGTCCACGAGCTGGACCACAGAGGCTGGCACATGCTACCCCTCTTCTCTCTCTGTCTTACCCCATGCTCAAACAGCATGGGTTATGGGCTCTTGTTCTCCTGCCTGTGGTCATGCTGCCAGTCCTCTCTTCTGCCCAACTTGCTGTGTGGAGACCTGCTGGCAAGGCCAGGGCCCACATGCCCACCCATAAGTAAAGGTCTTGTACTCCCTGCTTGGAGAATGTCTCCTTACTCACCAACACCAGCATTAAGAATCCATAGTTCCTCCACAAACCCTCTCAGGAGCTGCAGGACATCTTTCTACAAGGCCTCATGGGTGCCCTGAGAAATACATAGGCCCTACTCATCCCTGGCAATTTCCTCCTCAGCTAGGGTCATCTAACATGGATTTACATTGAGGGAGAATAAAAAAAAAGGCTTCAGAAAGGCTGGCTAATGTGGGAAAGAAGACCATTTCTCTTGGCTGAGACCTGTGATGTCTCCAAACAGTACTGGGAAGAGAGAGCCACACAACCTGAGAGAGCCTGCAAGGGTGGCACCAGAGGATCTCCTCAGCTTCAGACACAATTCCACATCTTTTCAGCACTCACTGCTATGTTGCAGAGAGCTTACATGGGCAGCTAGGAAAAAGGTTTGTGTTGATTCATTTGTTCCCTTTTCTTGGGCTATTCAACATGACAGTGATGTTTCCTTTCCCTGCTTGTGGTAATGAGCATGTCTCCACTAATGCTGGACCCAAGTCCCCACCATGTGCTTCTTGCAACCAACATTAATTAACCAGTGTAGAAGGAATGCTAAATATCAGCAGGGCTTCTAGGCTAACAGCTCATGCACAAAGTAAGAAGAAACATGAAAAACTGAAAAAAAAAGAGATTCCCTGCCTCCAGTAGAGCATTACTCAGTCATAAGCTATGCACTCCCGAGCTTCTTTTGCTCCCCTGCCAAGACTCTGGAAAAGGGAAAATCAGGACAAATACATGAAAAGAAGAATAAAGAACAATATAAAGGAAAGTTAAAAACCCATCCCGTCTTATATCAGCCTTAAATCCCCTACTGCTGTTTACCTGTCTGACATTTTGTCAGTGACAGCAATAGAACCAATGTGCTTAAATGGCATTTCAGAAAGTTGACAGCTCCAGAGCATCTCCATTTTCCCCCTTCTCCTTGTCCTGTTGTGTAACTGCATGTCAGGCCAGGAGCCAGAGCTGACATCACATTGCAGAGGACTGCCCTGGGTCTTGCATAACATTAATAGGACAGCCATTTGGAAAGCGTTTATGTGCCATTAGAGAGGTTAGTCTTCCAGACACTCTACTACATTAGGGGAGCAGCGTCATTATAGACCAGCAAAAATATTAATTGCATTTGCATCACCAACGTCCACCATGAGGTATTTCAGTGGACTCTGGTACTTCAGGTCCTGTCCTCATTATGCTAGGAGCAAAACTCCAGCAGCAGTGATTGTAACTGACTGCAGTGCTGTTGCATTTTCTCCCAGGAAGGTTTTGTTACCTTGAAACAGTTTGTGATTACTCCATGAGAATATGGCAGAAAGATGTCCAGCAGGCTGCAGGCCAGCTCGGGGTCCATGCCCAACATCATAAGGTTTAGTTTTCTGAATAACAGCATCCCTGTTTATCAGACTTATGTTTACTGGGTCCAAAACCCCTAAAGTGCTTGTTGCTATATATGTTGCAAGAGATGTTAGTAGCCTGCAGAAATGCAAGTGTGAGGGAACTAGGGAGGGAGTAAAATATATACAGCTCTGCTTGAAAATGTGTCCTTCTCCTCACCATTCCCACTGTGATACTCGTATCTACTTTCCTGCCCCGTATCAGGCAGAGGCCAGATGGACATTGGCTCTAGCACATGCTGCTTTCCTGACCTTGCTGCTGGGATGCATCCTGAAGCAGACTAAGATGATGAAATCCCCATAAAACTGCCAGCCTGTATCTTCCTCTAGCACTGCTTTTCCCCTTGAAAGGAAGGATTCAGGACATGGTCATGGAAATGAAACACAGCAGATGGCTGTGCTACTCTTGAAATGCTGAAGGTGGCATGCAACTTCCTCTAGCTCTGTTTTCAGGCTGGGTCATACCTTCCTGGCCTCTACATGTTTCATGGAGACTGGACGCCTGCATCTTCTCATGTGTCCAAGGAAGACAGTATGCTATTCAGAAAAATGGGGAGTGGGCAGCAGGGGAAGGGGAAGGGGAAGGAAAAAGAAGCTAGCACACAGCTAGCCATCAGCAGAGATTATGAGATTCAAGCCCCTACATACTGCAAAGCAGTTTAATCTCCTTGCATAGGTACAAAGGAACTCCCTCTAAATAGCATCAAGAGAAAAATCATTGCCTGTTTTTCTTCCATTATGTCCCTTGCATTATGTCCCTTCTTATTTAGCAGGGTGATGGTGTTATTCTAGGGTACTAAACAAGATGTAATGCTTCTCTGTCTCATTCTCTTCCTGTATTGTATCTAAACAATTTTAGAGATGACAGCTACCAACATTCATTAAGTGAAGATTTATTTTGGTAAATTTGTTCCTGCCATAATTATGCTGACAAGCCCTCAAAAGAAAGATTTCTCCTAAAAACTTTGAGTGAGATGCTTTGATTGTACTTTTAGGCAGAATGAGAGAAATTCTGCTTTGCTGCAGAAACCTTTCATATACTGTAGGCTGTTGCCCTTCTGCTTCCATATGGTCCCAGCAATTCTTGCTTTCTTAGCAGACAAAGTTGGGGCAAAGAAAAATATTGGGCAATGTATTTTCCAGCATGTCCCCTTATTTTCTCTTTTATTTTTTGGCCACAACATTCCTTTTTTGGCAGGAGCAACAAAAATGCTTTTAAAATAGATGAATTATCGCAGCAGAAGAAATTCAGTTCACAGAAGTTTGCTCCATGGATCCTGATGATTTTATAACCATCTGGGTCACTGTAAAAGGTCATACTATCAAAAAAGCCAAAGAAACCTGTAATAGCTTTGGCTTAAAGAGCTCTACATTTAGCTGTTACCCACAATAGTGTATAGGATTTATGAGGGCAGTAAGTATCTAAACAGTGTACTACAGGCTCAGTAATATTCAAATAACAGCTGATTTTAATTTTTGCTTTGGCATTTATACACACATCCTATTGCAAGCTTGATTCATTTCTTTTTGCACTGGAAAAAATGTTAAAGCTGGAATGGGAAGTCAAGAATAGGAATTCATACATTGCGTGCATATGTGGTTTAGTGGTGTGTGCCATTTGTACACATCACTTACTGGGGAGCTTAAATCACTTTTGGATACAGACTTCAGCAACAGCCTCCAAAACTGTTGACTTTGAAACTTTGAAGTTGCATTCGCCACAACCTGTTTTTGAAATATTTCTTTCCAGCTCAAAGCAAGCACCATTTTCTGAAGCAGAGATTTTTCTTCTTTTGCTCTGCCGGCTGCAAAGTGATGCTCTCTACTTGCATTTACAGACTAGCTTCCCCAAACTGAATTGACTGTCTTCTTTCTGTTAGGAACACAGCAGTGCTTGTGTACTGAAGGGTTTTGTTGGTTTGTTCTTTGGTGTCTTTTTTTTACTTTTTGGACTTCCTTCATCAATGATGATGAAAATGAATGCAGTGCTCTTCCATGTACAAACAGGACTTCATTCATTTATGCAGTTATTTAGGAAACCTCACAGTTGTGGACATGTACACAAGGCTCTGGTGGTCTCAGTGAGCTACTGTTCCTTTGTGGTGGGTGCCCAATGCAATAGTGACAC
The DNA here is from genome assembly GCF_012275295.1 of Melopsittacus undulatus. Classification (NCBI taxonomy): domain Eukaryota; kingdom Metazoa; phylum Chordata; class Aves; order Psittaciformes; family Psittaculidae; genus Melopsittacus; species Melopsittacus undulatus. The sequence goes on along the minus strand of NC_047557.1, from coordinate 23,602,210 downwards.
AGAATTTACATGATAAAGGAATTAAAGATATCTTTAGTGCTGATTTCCAGATGATTGAAGAGCAGGTTTCAATAAAAGGAGTCATGACTCATGCAGTTTGTAAAATTGCCTCCCATCACTGGGAGAAACAGCTTTCTGTTCGCTCATTTCAAGTGGTTTCCTGGGGAAACCAGTGGACAAACTGTGCACCATAGAATCTAATGGTGTCTTTGCATTGGGAAGTTTTTTCTCTCCACTGAATCTGTTGTTCTAAATGTGGATCCACTACAATTGTCTTGCCCCACTGGTTGTTCCTGCGTCTGTTGGGCTTCATGGTCCTGTGCTATCTGCACAAACAACCCTCAGCAGGATCAAAGCAACTGTGGGGTGTGGAGGGCAGATAGTCTCCTGTGCTGGCCTGAGCTGGGAGAGTGCTCAGTGCCTCGCACAGCCTTCTCAAGCTTGCTGAGCTTGCTGGCCTCCTCAGGGCACAAAAACCCTTCTGTAGAGAGGTTGCTTCCACCAGCAGTGGAAGCAGTTAGTGGAGGGATTAGTTTAAAACCTTATCTCCTCTCCCTCTGCTGGTGCCGCTCTGGCTGTGTCCATCCAGCCTCCTTTGCTCCATGCCTCCACAGCTCTTGCCAAACATTCAGTCCTTTTAGTGTATTTCACCTCATTCCCATCACAAAAAAAAAAATCCAGCTGATGCAAAGATTGCCTCTCTAGGGGAACTCGTCTTTGCTTAGCAATCATTGTCACTGTAACCTTCCCAATGGAGTTTAATTATGTGCTTGCGATTAAGCAATTATGCATTATCAGAGCAGAGTAAATCAAGCCTTTTATCTCCACTAACAGGATATTTCCTGTGAGTGTTCCTGCCAAAAAAACCTAGGGGAAAGATGGGACAATTTTTGCATGTTATGTAAGCCCATGTTTATATCGGGAGCTTGCAGCACCATGCATTGGTGGCAACTACTTCTGCTGCAGTTCCAGTGTGGCTGTCTGACTCCCACCTAGCACAGCCAGGGGACTGAACCCACATGGTAGTGGTGGCTGAGTGGTTGCAAACCACAGCCACTCTTAAGGCATGTTGCTGAGCCCAGCTCAGGAACAGGCAAATCAGTTTCAAAGATGTTATGCGCTTGCAGATAAAACTCTGCGGGCTCAGTCAGATGGTTGCCCTGTCTGAAGGCTCTTCGTCTGCAGAGAGAGGGATCTCGGGTCTGCTGTGAGAGTTTAGTTGTGCAGATAAAAGAGGCCACCCATGCTCTTGCTTGCTCTGCATTCAATTAGGTTGCTCACTGATGGGCTAGCACTGCAGAATGGATTTTCCCACTGATTGATCTCTCAATGTAAATGAGCTCTGGTTTTAAACTAAAACCATACATATTTTTTCCCCTTGGAGCTGTTCTTCTCTCATATTCTGCCCAAAATACACTTTCCCTCTAGCTAGGATCTGCAGCACCATTGTAGTTAAGAGCCTGCATTATCATTATTTTATAAACAGCACTGAGATGGCCATTTGCCTCAGAATGTCTGTATTTATGTGTTCCTTTTCTTGTCTCTTCTCTTATACTATTCAAGAAGACTGAAAACTTGTCCTGTGCATCCTGTGCAGCTCTTTGCTCTTGTTTCTCCAGGCTCTTTACACAGGAAAAATGAATACCTAATATGTGCAAATTTTTCCATGTCTGCCTGCAAAAGCATGGCTAGCCAGTTATAGTGAAGTTTTGAGTAAACTGAAATTCAGTCACATATTGTAAAATTTAAGTTTGAATACAACATATGTTTCTGCTTCGGAATATTTCTTTGTGATTCACATAATTCTTATTGTCTTTTCAGACCTTGATCAAGAACTTTACCTTCTGTATCTGCAGGAGTAATTATTTAGTGCTTATTGGCTCAATCCTTCAGAACCAAAATGTCACCTAAACAGGGTCTTTGGATTTGTAGCAATAAAAAAAACAATAAACATATAAGCCATTAACACAGCTAAAAGCTACTGGAAAATGAGGGATAGATTCTTTTACACAATTTATTAGCAACAGCTATTAGAAAATTAATCAACTATAGTAATTTAAGCAGAATAAGCTTTAATGATATTATTCCTGTCTTCCAAAGCAGATTTGGTCAGTACTTCACAACCCAAAATCTCACCCCAAAGTCTAATTTCTGTGTATCAGAAATGCAGAAGCAGGTAGAAAAGCATTGATTCTGAACAATATTATAGTTGCCTTTTTTTAAAGACAAATGCAACTTTTTAAACTTGCTCTTCTCATAAAACTGAAATTTTCCTTACCCAAGTATGGTATTTCAGAACACTGCTACTTAGCATCTAATCACAGTCAGATAGGAACTTCATAAGAAATACTTATGAAGACAGTACCTCTTGAGTTTTGAGATTATTTCTATTAAAAGCAACATAATAACTGTCACTCTCAGTTTCTCTATGAAATCTGGTAAGAAAATCCCTCAGGTATGACAAGATACTGTAAGTACTTGCTGTCAAAAAAAAAGTCCAACTGCATTTGGATATAAAGGTTTTCCAGCAATAAAAGGGATTGTTAAGATTAAAATTATCCTTTGGTGAACTGAACATTCACTTACGGTACTCAGTATCTTGAGGTTTTTTGCATAACCGTGGAAGATGTTTGGGAATAGTGAAACAATTCAAACCAGAAAAAGAGTGGATAGTTTCTGGAATGATTTGGTGTATATCTGAGGTGTAACAATCTGGAGTGGGAACTGACCTGCAATATGGTCTGTAGACTACTGTGGATGCTGGTGGTCACAAGCAGTGCTGTCTCTCCTGTTCAAAGCTGATGGCAGCTCCCATGCAGCCTTCCCCATTGCACCTGAAGGTACCAGCCCTTGAAGACATGATTCAGGTACTTCTGGAAGTTTTACGGGCAATGGGTCACTAGTCTCATGTTTATTTAGGACATCAGTGTTGTGCCTGAATTATTTTTTGAAGAACACTAGAAATTAAGGAAAAAGAAAAACCCAAAAAGCCTCTTTTAGTATGGTCTGAAAATGTCTTGTAATAGAAATCCTTGGGCTTTGGTTAAAAATATCAGGCTGGCCAGATAGTAATTACAGAGGCATCTGTGGAGATTTGAGATTGATACATGTCAACCAAAATCAGAAGTGTCATAGAGGAAGATCATCTGTCAGTGGAGTTCCTCAGCCCCATGAGCAGAAAGTTCATGTATGTGTCCATGCAGACAGCTTGAGAGCTGCCAGTTCCTGTCCAGAACTCTCCTCCACCCTGTGCCCCGTCCTCTCCAGAAGCTGTGTGAACTTAACGGAAATAAATGTAGCACGATGGCATGGGGAGTACAAGAAAGCTCTCTAAATAGTAAGAGAGCCTGGAAAGGGGAAACTGCCCTTTCAACCATCCAGTAGGACAATCCCGGTGTCAAATGTCCTTTTGCCCCAGAGCTCACCCACCCCTCAACAGTGCTGTCAACCCTGGGCCACCTCCTGACAGTGCTTCACTTCAGGGACCCTTCCTGCTCCCCATGGGTTTTAGGAACTAAGCCAATGGCTCCTCTACAAGAGCTGGACAGGGTCCCAGGGCCTCGTGGACATCTCTGCTTCTCCTCAGTGACACCCACGGGAGCAAAAAGTCATTGGAGTTGAAGAGTCAGCATCTGCAGTGCTGAGTTGTTTGATTTCTTTTGCAGCAGTGCTCATTCCCATGGCTTCAGTTTGCTCCACACTCCAAAATATCTGTAAGGCCATGCTCATCATGTTGTGGTGAAACAAAACCTCATCCTGCCCATACACAGGACAGGGAAGATTTTCTGCAGAGTGAGGTTGATAGAAAAGATGGCACAAGCTGTGCAGGCTGTGCACAATAGCCACGGAGGTGAAGTCAGTTTTGTGCTCCAAATGAAGATTTTTATACTATTTTGGTTTAGGTCAAAAAGTGTGTGTGCAGGAGCCCCATGATATTTATTTTTTTAATCAACAAAGTGTGACCAAGAAGACCTCTGAAAGTCACCATCTTGCAGCTCTTAGCAACCAGTTACTTTTCATTGGTCCAAATTGCAGAGCCTGTTGTCTGTTATCTATTTGGTCTTTGGATTTGGATGAAAAATCTGTGCTGTTTACGAACTTCTGGACGTGCAGTGTCTTCTGTAAACACAGAAACCACAGAACTTTGAGTCTCTCAAGGCTGCTCACTTGCCCTTTGGAGGCACTTATTGCATCTTTTCTCTCTGCTTCTTTCCTCACAGAGTTTGGATTCAACTATTTACTCTAACACAAATATTTAAAGAATTGTAGTTCTCCTGAAGTCTGGTAGCAGCAGAAACACTAAATGAGGGAGAATCTGAATGAAAGAATAAAAACTTAACTTATTACAGCAAAGACACAGTTACAACTATTTTTTTTCTGGAGACAGTAATGTATCACCTTATAAAAAACAACAGTTGCAAATTTCTTTGGTCCTTTCAAAATTATAAGAAAATAAAATTACAAACACTTCACTGAATAATAATAATGGAATTAGTTATCAAGAACATATAATTGGAAATTATCAAGAGAACACACTTAGAGAGAGGGACAAGAGTTCAAGCAAGCTTCTTGCACGATAAAATGACAATGTTCTCAATTATAAGCTGCAGTAACAGTAAGTTGTTGACCAGAAATACTAGGAAAATCCACTGTGTTTATTATCCACTCTCCCACGACTCATACAGCTCATTATCCTCCAGCAAAACACAATGAACACATCAGTTTTCTCAGGATCAATTATATGTATAGTACAAGGATGAGAACAACATCCATGAGAAGAGTGGCCAGATGGACAGATATAGGCCAGATAGAAATTTGTTTTCCCTTTTCTTCCTAGACCTTTTCTTACTAAATTTCTTTCTAATCCAGTTTTGTAAAGACTTCAGCAGCATGCCACATGTTCAGTAGTTCTTAGATCATGGGTATCTGATTTTCATGATAAATACATTTTTTTCTGCTCTCAGAGCACCGCTGGGGGAAGCCACCCATCCTGCCCACCTAGAGCAGAGAGGCAGCAAGTTTCTCATAAGATTTTTGTCACATGCTCCCTGGCTGGAAGTAAATACATCAAAATGGGACTTCTGTGTTTGAAAGTGGATCAATAAAATCATTTTATGCCTTGTAAAGGGATAATGCAGCTGCTCCCATGTCAGCAGCAATGTCCTGGTAACTTTAATAGTCCATTAGAGAGAGAACTTGACTTCTAAGGCTGTTGCAAAGCAGGTCTAATTCTGTGAGCAACCCTCATTACAGAAATGCTAGCAAGGCCAAATCATAGCTGTATCTCTTTTGTCCTGCAGTGGTAGAGCTGATGCAAGGAGAAAGTAGGCTTGGAATGGCTTTTACCATCCCCATTTTTAGGGGATGGCTGAGGAGTGAAGTGGTGGCAAGGGCCAAGGTGCACTTCGCACTGCCTTTTATTTCCTGCGGCCAGGCCTGTGCTAAGACAGTTTTCAGCCTTTGGGAAAGACCATGCACGAAAATGTGGAGGAGTCAGGGCTCCCTGGCTTGAGGTCATAGATTAAAAGAAAATTAAAAAGAAAGCAGAGATGCTTTGGCTCAGATATTCTGAATAATTTCATTTAGCTTGAGAAGTTTGAAAAAAATATTTTGCTATTTTGGCACCAGCTATCTTGGCACTTCCAATTCCATTAAGAAGTTTGATAATTTCATTTCTTGTCCAGATTCACGAAAAAGAAACCAGTCCAGATGCAGTATTGAAACTGTCATGTGTAAGATCTGATTTTGAATGTCTCTACAGGGTACAGCACTCAATGGAAAAAATAAGGTGAGATTTCTGTTGCTATCCTAAAAGACTGCAGCTCCTTTGCAACAGATTTCCGTAACAATATCCCCCAGCGTTTGAATTCTGGACTTCCTGCTTTTTGAGCAGTGTGGAGTTTTCATACATGGTCTTTTTCCCATCTTTCCCGTGCCAAAAATGCATGCTAGAATCCTCCTCTCTGCATCACACTTCATTCTGCAGCTGCAATCATTCTAGCTGGACTCCTGTTGCCTTTGTACATGGGCAGAGGAACAGGGGGCTCTGCAAATTATAACTGATACTACATGGTGCTGCCAGACACTTGGCTTTCACTTGTGCAAATTCAGGGCAAAATTTAATAACTGGATAGCAATAAGCTGTATTTAAGCCAGTAACCTCCTAGGTGAAAGGCTCTGTAACCCATTACCAATTTCCTGACTCATCTTGCCCTTTCATCGTGCAAAACATTCCTGCAGCTTTGTAGCAGAAGCTGTTGGAGTCAAAAGCCCTTAACCAAGTAGTGGAGGAACACAAGAACTGGATCTAATGCCTGATTTTTATTCCAGAGTTTGTCTGTCTAGCAAAAGCCCCGCAAACATTTGGTTACTGTGCTGTACCTTGCTTATCCAAACTTCCCACATGTTAGACATATTCTCCTTCTAGTTTGGCTGTGATGGCTTTTAATGAGCCCTCTCTAGTGTCTTTGTAGATTGTTACATAGCCAAATATGTGAATCCCTTTACTCTGATCACCAGCATCGCAGACTCTTCTGTGGAAAGAATAATACAATAGTTAAAAAAATCATAAAAATGCACAACTCCACTGCACACTCACAATTTACTGTTGCTGCTGCTGCAGAGCTGTGTGGAAAAAACAGTCTGGTGGCCTGGACTTCAAACTTACAACAGTGTGTTCAAGATGTCTGAGCTCTTGAGAGCATTTGCTGGTGTAGTGAATTAAATTTAGAGCTGTGCAAATCCGGCTTTGGATTTAGATTTATGAGATTCACCTTTGACCTGGCTTTGAATGGCGGTTTGGATGCCTGCCTTGTGCAAATATGTGGGCAGTGTACTTTTTGTTCTAGCACTCAGTACTGAAAGGGTATAATTTTTATGAGGAATACTTTACCTGCTAGTCACCAATTTAGGCTAGGGTGTTTGCTTATGGCTATGTCCACTCTTTGCTATGAGATCAGGCTTTAAGGTGTCTGCAATAAGAATATTTCAATTGAATAATCTTGGTGCAAACAGTAAAATGAGAGAATGTCATCAAACATTGCTATATTATACATAAAGGTCCGAGTAAATGGATTAGTGTATAGAGTTCACATAAACCATAATCAGCTGTTCAGCCAGCAGCACAGACGCAAGGGAAGGTTAGGTTTGCACTGTGATGGTTTTTGGGTTTTCCATTTCCTTCTTGAGGACAGAAGGTAAAGCTGAGAAGAGAGGTTCTGGATGTCAAGAAAGATGCTGGAAAACACTGTTTCAAAAAAGACCTTCCAGGGATATTTTAACAGTTATGACCTGAATCCGGCCTTGCAAAGAGAGATGTCTTCACATGCCAGATGAAACCAAGAGAAACCTCTCTGAGTCCCTTATGTGGCCGGCAATCTCCAATTAGTCCCTCCTTCCCACAATTAGCACCCAGAGATGGGCAACGATGTCAAAAGCTGCATCTCTTTCCTGTTGTGGTTTCAAAATACTCTGCCATCTCAGTCATCCAGACTTCCTGTGATAATGGTTGCCATGACAGGAATTCTCTCATTCTCTCTTTGATCCCATTTTGGAGACACCCTTCCATCTGCAGCAGTTATTACACTGGTCACAGCTTCCTGCTGAGCACTGTCTATTTGCTAAAATAAAAATAAAAATGGGAAACCAGCCAAGGTCCTTGCAATATTCAATATAGATAAACATTATTCATTTGCTAAAAGTAAAAAAAAAATAAAATCAAAGAACATAAACGAAGGTAAGATAAGAGAAAATACAATAATAAATTCATAGAATTTAATTCTGTTCTTGAAAAAAGCAAGAATTGTAGTAATGCAATCTTTCAGATTGTATCTGCATCACAGACTATGAGTAATAAATTCATCTTGTTGAATGTAAGAGGAGTGAATATTAATTAGCAGCCTCTGATCTTAATTTGATGAGAATCTTCTGGGGCAAAACCTAAAAAAATTGTCCATTGACTACAAATTTCTTAGACATTAGGAGCTAAATAGCATGTCCTGGAGCAAAACAGAGCTCTTTAGCTGCCAGCACCCATACACTTGGCTGCCCCACTGCCCTCCAGCCATAGAACAGGGGTGTCACCATGGCATCAGCACTCCCTGAGCAGACAGGTCTATTCCTTGCACCACCACTGTGGCCTGTCTTTGGACTCATTTGCCATCATCTTAATCAGCATCGAGATCCTGAGTGGGACCTGGCAGGTTCCAGCTGCATGGAGCAGGCATTTGCAGCCCTTGGAGGGGACCAGTCACTGTCCATGACTTTTTCTGCGCAAACCCCACAGCCCCTTTTCCCTATAGTTACCTTTGCCTACACATTGTCGCACTATTGTTATATTGTATTCTCCATGTATTGTTACATTAAATCACCATAATTACAGGCTCCAGGTATGGCTGAAGTTAAACAAAACCACTGCAGTGATTGCCAGTCTCCCCAGTGGTGCTTTCCCATGCACTGTGACTCCCATGCAGAGAGCAATCTGCCTAGAAACTCAGCAGGATAAGGTGGCAGTTAAGAGCCTGTTGATACAAATAGGCATTTTGGTAGCTTTCCCACAGTCAGAGAACTCTGTGGACTTGGTTAGATGAAGATCTGGGCCTGGTTGAGCCAGAAAAGAAGGCAGAAAAAAACAAAAAAAACATGTAAAAAGAGCAGCACGTTGAAATTACACCATTTTCCACTGTGACATGCAAAGACAATGCCAAGTATGGGACCAGTTTCTCACCTCTTTTTTCTTTTCCAGAAGCCTATGTGACAGCGTGTCCCCCAGCCCCTGGCAGGAATGCAAAGCTGGATAGGATATGAAAACATGCTGTGGGCTGGGCTGAATGGAAAACTGGACAAGATACCCTCTGTGATTCCCAGGCATTGTACACTCACAGGAGCACAAATACAGCTGTAGGTAGGAAGGTAGCTTTTGGCATGCTGAAGGCTGCAGGTGTCTGTCTGAGCTTCCTAACTCCATCAAAAGCTTTGCTGTTTTCAAGCCTGCTTCTTCCATGTCATTGTTCCCTCCCCTTGGGTTGGTTTTTTTTTCTGTCCTTGTTCATGTAAATACCCTACCAAGGGAAGAGAAAAAAGGCTTGCAGAAAGTGCCAACTACAGCTCCTTGCTCTGTGGACTTAGGGCTTCCTCCTGTCTCTCTTCTACCAGCTGCATATTTCCATGAGGATTTGCATGCCTAGGGTTATCTTTGCTTCCAAGCTAAGCCATATAAAAGAAAGCTCACAGGGAAATCTCCTGATCAGAGCTTGTTGGAAGAGAACTTAAAGCAGAGGGTGACATAGTGCACATAAAAATTGTGGAACAGAATAAATAATCAAGAATGGGTTTTAGATATCTCAATTACCAGATAAAATGCCAAAAGTAATATGAAATAAAGCAACTGTGGAAATGAGAGGAAGCAAAGTACATTTTCCTTTCTTCCTGATAGACTCAGTTTTGGACTCTTCAGTGACAGTCCATTAATTTTCTGTGTGTTTTGGCATCAGAAACCTTATGAACACACAGGGACATATATTCTGCTGAATTTTAAAGCTTAGCTTTAATGTCAAGAAGTCAAGGGCTTGCACATCCACAGCTCTTTGTACACACTGTAAAAATACAGATATTTTAAAATGCCCTTAAAGTCAAGCTATTACCATCCCCATCTGGATTCCCCACAGTGAAACAGAAATGCAAGCACTCATCATCACATATCCATGCTGGTCAAATCATCTTGCCAGAGGGAGCTTCTGGGTAGCACTATGGATTCACACAAGATGGGGCAGACACAGTGGCTCTTTTGGTTTTGGGACTGTCACTCAGCCACCCCCTCTCTTTACCAAGGGACACACGTTCTGCTTTTCTGGCATGCTACAGCCAAAGCTTAAACAAGCTCTCAGAAAGCTACTTCTTCACTCCCTGAGGTTTGAATCAGGGGCTTGGCCCTGCTTAAGCCTGGCTGGTGGCTTCTCCAGAGCTGCTTTGCTTAGGCTCAGGCATCCTACAGGCTCTTGGGGTTTCCATCCGCCTCCCTCTCTGCATTCATCTCTTGACTCCCTGAGAGGGTGTAAGTCCTTATGTCTGTGCTCTTTTGTTTCTTCATTTGCCCTGCTGATCTGTACATGATTTCCCTTTGTTTTCTGAAGCATTTTCTGTTCTCCCCTCAAAGCCTGCCTGCTGAGCTGATGCCACCAGCTGTGGAGTTCAGCCACCTCCACCCTTTCATTCCCACTGCTGCACAAAATGGCAATGCCAGAGCAGGGTGGTGATTGACTGATTGCTCTAAGGTTGCAAGAGCAGAGTTTCCCACACAGCAGAGCTTACTATGCGCTAGTTAGCAAGTAGGCTTGTGCAACTGTCCCTGACGTGACATGGAGGGCACGCTGTACCTGTGCTGAGCAGAGGAGAAAGCTGGTTTGGCTTGGGATTGCAGGGTATTGCAAAGCAAGGCGGCCAGAGAAGAGACATAGGACAGCATGTAGGAAATGAGGACTTGCAGAAGTAGCCAGAGGAAACTTCTGCCTCATCCAGAGAGCAGTCTTTCTCTAGATACAACATGGGGAAGGTAAAGCAACCCATAGTTATGCTGCAGAAATACCTAAAGACCTCAGTCAAGTTCAGACTAATCTTTGTCATGGCTCACTAGTGATCTGAGGACAGCAATGAATAGGCTTGCAGTCAAACACACCTTTCTCAGACCTACCTTTGTTTGCTGTTTTTCTTGGTAGTCTCTTTCTGGGCTACACTTATACATGTCTGTAAAGGCTGGTTGCTTTAAGATCCTCTTGTCGGGCCTTGGTATGGAATAAGATTGCCTCTTGACCTTGCAGAGCAACCTGGGATGGATCTTCTGTGCACAGGGGCCACTGCAGAAGCAGAGGCAGAGATCAGAGCTTTCTTGAGAAAATGAAGGTTCCTAGTATTATATTCTTCACATTTTAAAATAAGTCAACATATTTCAATAAAAAAAAACAAACCCAAAATAAATTCACAAGAATGAGCAGAACTAGAAACCTCATGTTTTTTTGCAAGCCCATACCCTAATATATGTTACGTATTATATATCCTCAATATCCTAAAGCAAAACATGTGCCTTCTCATTCACCAGCAGCTAGCTGTAAGGCAGTCTTCGATGCCTGTCTGGCAGAATGGGACATGATGCCACTGTGGGCAGAGGTGGGCACCTCCAGGAAGAGCTTCTCTTCCCCGGCAGCAGCAGGAGTTCTCCACTCGGACTCTATGGCTTCCTTTTTGAGGGCTGTGTCCCATGCCCCATAGTCCATCAAAGAGGGCTTTTGGGGGGAGGCACAACCTCCTCCATGTGCCAGATGGCTTGCATAGAAGTTGGCTTTTGTTGGCTTTTGCTTCAGCAAGCAAAGTCACGAAAACAACTGTCAAAGTAGAAATACAGTCAAGAGTAAATACAAGTGATTTCCAGTTAACGCAGTGCTGTGTTTACCTATTTTTCATAGATGTGGAGCAGGTGAGTTTACTACTGCTTAATCACCTAAAAACGCTGTTCAAAAAGTTGCTTCCAACCTCCTAAGTCTCATGAAAGTACTTGTTTCATGCCCATTTTCTGGTCTTTCTTTAACCTGCTTTCTATGGAAACATTTTACAGCTGTAATCAATCAGATGTCCCATTGCCTATTTCCCTACATGAAATCTCACATACAAAACCCTCTTAATAAGAAGCTGGATTGTAGTGTGTGCTTTGTTACTAGAAAGACAATCTTTGAGAATGTAGTCATGACTTCCTGCTACTGCAAAATGTGTCTCCAGCTCTGCCAGTTAGCAAGTCTGCTGTTCAACCCATGAAGCTGAGGGTGCTTCAGGAACCATCAGGCCTGTTCAATAAACTGTGCTGATCTTTTCATCTTCTCGATTTCCTGAGTCATTCCAGCTCTGGACCTCAGCTGCCATATGGAATCCTGCTTTGTAATACTATCTGAAACACACTTTCAGCTCATAAATGTGTTTGTGTTTAGAACTACAAAGGACACTTCCTGGCTGTTCAGTGGGTTTTTTTTTTTTAATATATGTATTTATGAAATAAAATGTCAAGCTCCTTGGCATGATTGTGTTCATACCAACTTGATTCTCATGTGATTTCCCATGAATAATAGTAAAAGTGTTGCTTTAAAAAAATATGGATCCTGATCCTGTTAGAAATAGGTTTTAATCTCTTTTTCTCTATATAGTGCTTTGCTGAATAAATTTTCCTGTTAATTTTTAGAGAAAATTAAAAATCTTTAAAATGTGTGCTACTGCATCACACTGTGAGGCAGAAAAAAACATTTGGCAAGTAATGTGTCTCATTCTTAATACTGATTTTCTGCAAGTTTGTTGTTTTGTTGTTTTTTATTTCTTTAGACTCCACCATTTTTTGCATTTTTCCAGCAACACCGGAATGATGTTTTTCATTAGTTAACTAGAGCTGCTTGCATGTTGGTGACTTCAGAGTGGGACAGGAGACCACATGTGCAGTGCTGCATACCTCTGTGACTTTGCAGCTTGGACTTCAGTGAATAATGTGAAAATTGCACACACATAAGGCTGACTTGCATTGTATCTTTTTCAAAAACATATCAGGACTTTCAATGCTTCAGCTCTGAAAGGCTCAACTTATTTTACCTATTCTGCTGTACACTGTCAGAGGTCATGAAAATGAAGAAGGGAAAACTCAGTGCAGGCTGAGCTGGCCATACAGTACACAGGACAAAGCAAATTCTTAAAATCACACCTTGTAATAGTGCAAGGAGACTGAAAAGGGTGTTTCTGCTGTCTCTGCAGTCCAGCTTTGGACATAGCTTGCTGGGACTGAGGCAATACTGCAGCACAACACAGGACTGGATGCTGATGTCACTTGGTCAGGAGGATCCAGCCAACCATGGAAACTGCCTATATGGTAGCAGTGACATGTGCCAAGGACTTTCAGCACTTGCCTGACACAAAAATAGACCCAGAGCAGAAAATAACCTGCCCTACAGTCAGGCAGCAGGGAGAACTGTGGGACTGGGAAGCCACAAAGAGAAACTCCTGAACACTTCCAGCTTGGGCTGGAGCCAAAGAGGCAGAGATGTGCCCAGCAACAATTTCCCCAGCTTTTGAGGAGCACCCATTTCTCACCTCTGTGGCTGCATCACATAGTTCAGTTCATACACTTGCTTTTCTTCCTCTGAGATGATGCCAGCACCTTACCCCTGTCTGTCACCACTGAGGGACCAGCCAGTTTGCTGTAGGGAGCAAACAGGACTCCTGTTGCTCTCTGCCTGGTCTGGAGGGTTTCCAGAGAATCAGAGAGGGTGTGATGTGGACAGAGAGTGCACAAAAAGAGTCAGTTTCCCACCACCAGGGACCAACTGGGACCAGGCACCTTGGTGGGAGTGAAACGGGTGCTGCTTCAGAGGGGCCCTTCTGACCCCATCCTGCCCCATGCCTGTGTCTCCCCAAGGCTGCGGTGCCATGGCACATCATGGAGGTACTGGGCTTCTGCAGCACAGATGTGGTGTTGCGCTGCCTTGGACCCACAAAGCATGGGAGGACATCAAAAGAACATATGCCTCAGCAGCGGCACTTTCCAGCAGCCAGCTGTCCTGCCTTCTCAGAGCCATATGTGCACCCAGCCCCCCCCAGACCCTTCTGGAAAGGAGCTGTATTTGAACTGGGGCAGGCCAGGCACAGAAGTGCAGCCTGATGTCCTGCACACATCTTGGCTTGGCCTCACTGCCAGTGCTTTTGCACCCACTAAAGTATTAGAGCAGCACTGGGAGATGCAGCAGCACACATAGAGTGGAGTGGGAAATCCTTTGGAGTCAGCACAGAGGATGAGAGCTGACATGGTCAAAGATGAGGAGTGGTTTTCATGTAAAGTGAGGTTAAATGAAGGCATTTCAGCCTGGAAAAGGAGCAGCACAGAGGCCTCCAAAATAGAGGAAGAGAACAGGGGTCACTTGGTTTGTTGTGGCTCATATAGCACTAGTACTAAGTGGCACAAAGAAAGAACGAAAACCCCAGAGCAAATCCCCTTTCAGCAACACAGAATCAAACCCTAAAACTTGTTGTTGGAGGATAATCTGTCAAAAGGTATAAATAGAGTGAAAAAGTGTTAGACAAAGGAGACATGGGCAGAGACCATGCCTTGCCAATCTTAATATTGGGAGGTCTTCAAGCTTTCAGATATGGGGGACAGGTACCCCACTGTTTATATTTTTATAAGCATTCTGTACTGTTAAAGCAATGGACCAAACAGATCTGTGGAGTGATTCAGTACAGCTGTTTTACTGACATGTTCACAGAACAGTTGTGAGATTATTTTATGTTTGTTATGAATTATTTTATATTTCCAAAGAATGGTTTTTGCAAATGCATATAATGGAACTAATTAAAAACCCAGCCATGATCATGTGTTTGAAAGCTTTGTGAAGTTAATAAGGAAGAATTAGATTCCTCATTATAAGTACATCAGGATGAGGAGAGAAGAAAATAAACAGAAATGCAAAAGGGTCTAATTCCTAAGGAGGCAGCGCATCACAGTGTCTTTTTTTATTCCTGATGAACAAGTAATACTATTTAAATGCAGTTAGGATGACAATCCCCAAAATATCACGGAATAGGAAATTATCAGTTTTATTCCAGATTATTTCTTGTTACTAAACTGTAGCTTTGAAGCTTCAAAACCCTGGAAGACAGAAAGAAAGCATGAGGATGCACTGGTCAGTTGGTGACAAGTGATGCAGTTTACGAGGGTTTATCACACGGAATGGAAACCATCCTGCAGAGTTTTGTGCAGCACAGAATTTTGAAAAGGGTAAAGAGTTCTGCAATCATGTTAAACTGAGTGATGAAAGCCCCACACACTCAGACCAGACTGTGAGTTGAAGCTGAAACAGTTACAGGGGCTTACTTTATAGATAGCATTAGGCTTAGTTCCTGCTTTCATTAGGTTTATTCTTTTGTGCTTTTTAATAATGTGATGCACAATTGTGGATTATTCGCTAGTGATGAAGGAATCTGAAGCCACACAGGAAGTGGGCACCAGTGGTCAACTGGATAGCGTGTTGGATAGTATGTTAGACAGCTACAACTGCTAGGTAATAGTCATGTTAAGTAAAGGCACTGAATAAATTTACCCAGCATGTAACATCCCTCATCTTTATAGTAGGGCTAGCATCACAAATCCCATACTTACACACCCTTAATTAGGCAGGAATTTGGCAGAAAAATCGTTTCTCTGAACAATGCACTCTACTCACAAACATGGTGCTATATGAAACCTTTTGCTTCTAAGAAAATACGGGTGCTCGGAGACGACATGAAGTGAAGCATGGCCACTTGTGAGATGATGATCTGAAGTCCATGATCTTGGTATTTCTCCTCCGTACTCCTGGTCATAGCATCCTGGCTGGAGTGTCTGCTGAGGTCACGGCAGTGGCCTCTTCAGCCTGGCTCTGGACAAGCCCCATTTGACCAAACCTTGGGCTCAGGAGAATTCAGTACTGGCTTCAACTTTTACCCAGTCTTTGCTAGGCAGTCTCAGGGCAATTCTTGGTGCAGCTGCTAGGGCAACATTCCTTGAAGAGTTGCAGGAAAGAGGCAAGATTTTGAAGAAAGGAGATGGGCATGGTGCCCCAGCATGCTGCTGGTACCAGGTCCTCTCCTCTCCACCCTACTCAGCCTGTGAGGGTTAATTGATATCAGAAGCATTCTTTGAACTAGACCTGTCAGGGTAGCCTCCATGAACAGATGTGGCACATTAGAAGACAGGCCCCTTGTGTCCTGGAGCAGCCACAGAGCAGTTTCCCAGGGAGGGGCAGGGGAGCTTCTCCAAACCCCATTCCCCCTCTATGCGCTGTGAATGTAACTGCCCATTTCCTTGCCACCACTGAAGAGCTCCCATTAATCCACATTTTAAGGAGTAAAACATACTTTAGTGACTTGTGCCTGAGCTTGATCTTGCTTTGAAGCACTTTCATACATCACCCATATTGACAATATCTGTTTCTTAGCTGTAAATCATTCTTCACAAAAGCAAAGAGGGCCCCCTTCTTTGTGCAAAAAGTGGTAAATCCCTAGCTCGTGTAGTTCATTAATTAAGGAAAAGTCAGTACTTCAGGACAGCGGAAACTATCTGCAAGCAACATGACCTCTTTGTCAATGATAAATAAAGTGACCTCTTTGGCTGGAATAATACTCCCTGTAATTCAGCACTCTGACATACCACATTTGCAAAGGAAGCTGGAGGGAGGAATAGAAGGAGCACTCTTCTGTGTGTTACTCACAAAATAAATCAATCTGTACAGACAATTCTCCAAAATAGTCTTTTTAGACTTGCAAAGTATCACAGTTTGAGCACATTTTATTATCTCCATAGAGATCTTTGAGCTTGGCTTTCTGAGGGTGGGAAAATGTTAGGCTTTTTGAGTTCAGCTCCCCACCTTCCCTTCCCCAGTGGGGCTTACATGCCCTACGGAGTACTTTTAAGCTCCTTTTGTTCCAAAAATAACCCCCACAGAACCATGTAATATCACAAGTTAGAAGGGACCCATAGGGGTCATTGAGTCCAACTGTAGTCTCCTGTCAGGACTACCTAAATCTAAACCATATGGTTAAGAGCATCATCCAGATGCTCCTTGAGCTTTGACAGGCTTGATGCTATCAGAGCTTCTCTGGGGAGCGTATTCCAGTGACTGACCACTCTTTCAGTGAAGAACCTTCTCCCAGTGCTCAAACGGAACTTCTGGTGATGCAGCTTCATTCCATCTCCTTGTGCCTGGTCACCAGAGAGAGGATCAGCACCTCCCCCTCTGCTGTCCCCTTGAGGCAGTTGTAGGCTGTGATGAGGGCTCCCCTCAGCCTTGTCTTCTCCAAGGAGAACAAACCAAGTGATCTCAGTTTCTCATCCTGAATCTGTCTCTCAAAACCTTTCATGATCTTGGTTGTCCTTCTTTGGACACAGTTTGATGCCCTTGTATTTAGGCACCCAGAACCATACACAGTACTCAATGTAGGGCCACACCAGTGCAGTGTAAAGTGGGACAATCATCGCCCTTGACCTGTTTGCCATGCTGTGCTTGATGCACCCCAGGCCATGGTTGGCCCTTTTGTCTATTGACTCACATTCAACTTGCATCAACCCAGACCTCCAGGTCTCTTGCTGCAGGACTGCTCTCCAGCCTCTCACACACTCCAGCCAGGTGGAGAATCTCACACTTGCTTTTGCTAAATTTCCTTTGGTTTGTGATTGCCCAGCTCTGTAGTTTATCTACATCTCTCTGTAAGGCCTCCCTACCCTCAAGGGTGTCCACCACTCCTCCTAGTTTAGGATCACTGGCCCTTAGGATCAGAAATTTACTTAGTGTACATTTAACTCCTGCTTCCAGATAATGTATAAAATCATTTAAAAGCATTGGCCCTAAAATTGTGCCCTCTGGAACCCCACTGATGACTGGCCACCAGCCTGGTGTAACCCCATTCCCTAAAACCCTTTGAGCCCAACCCATCAGCCCATTGCTCACCCAACATGGTTATTCTGGACTTCTCAAGCTGTGCTGAACATTCTGTCAGAAAGATGCTGTGAGAGACAGTATGAAAAGCTTTGCTAAAATCCAAAACACCACATCTGTGTCTTCCCTTGGTCAACTAGAGTGGTGACCTTGTAATAGAAGAAAAGCAAGCTGGTTAAGCAGGTCTTTCTCCCTGTGAACCTGTGATGGCTGTGACCAACAGCTGCATTGTCTTTCAAGTGTTTTTCAGTAACTCCCAGAATAGTATTCTCCATCATTTTACTAGGCACTAATGTGAGGCTGACAGGCCTGCATTTACTAGGGTTTTCCCTCTTACTCCCCCTGAATATTCAGACATTTACCAGCTTCCAGTTGACTGAGACCTCTCGAGAGTCCTAAGACCATTTAAAAATAATGGAGAGAGGTCCCAACATAATATAACTCATCTTTTTCTGTAGTCTGGAGTGAATCCCATTGGTCCCCATAGATTCATGCATATTCAGCTGCAGCAGCAAGTCTCAAACAACTTTAGAGTTATCTGGGAGTTGATTTGTCAATCCCACACAATTTACAGTCTTCCAACACAAGGCTCTGGGAGTCCTAGAGCCCATCACTGGTGTTGAAGACAGAGACAAAGAAGGTGTTAAACATCTTCCTTTTCTCTACATCATTATTTGTGAGGTGACTCACCTCATCAAGCAATGGACCAGTTTTATCTTCAATTCTCCTTTTCTTGTTAACATACTTCAAAAAGCCCTTTTTATTGTCTTTCACATGCTGGCTAGCTTGAACTCTAATCAAGCTTTGGCTGCACAGATTTTCTCCCTGCGGGGTGAAGAGCATCTCTGTAGTCCTTCTGTGTTGCCTGTCTTTTATTCCAGTGTCCATACACTTTCTTTTTCTGCTTAAGTTCTTTAAGAATATCCCTGCTCAATCAAGCCAGCTTTCCACTCTGTTTGTCTGACAGCCTGCTTCTGTGCTCTGAAAAGATGGCTCTTAAACAGCAGCCAGAATTCACACACCCCAATGAGAATCAGATTCCTTGTGGTCCTGCCTAACAAACTCCTTCAGCAGCTTGAAGTGTGCTCTCACTTGTCCAGGGCCAGTTTTGCTAACAGTTTTTCTCCTACCTCTTCATGCTGCATGCATTAGTACATGCTCCACTGTACTCAGCATACCATGGAGCAGATTAAACAACTTTGCTAGCACACCATTGCTCAAACACAGGCCTGCCTCCTCCAGGCTTGTGTCCAGTAAGCCTAGTTTTATCCCTTTCTCCCTTCAAATCTAGATTAAACCTCTTTCAGTGAGCCCTGCTAAACCCTAGTGCAAAGTTCCTTTTGCCCACCTGCTGCTGACCTCCCTGGTGCTGTGTAGCCCAACTCACGGTCAAACCCCTCAAACTTCTGAGAGTGATATCAGTCTTGGAGCCAGGTACTGATCTGCTGAGTCTTCCTGTTTCTTCCCTCATCATTCCCTGAAACTGGAAGGGTAGAGGAGAGCACTGCTTGTGCTCCAGATCTCTGGACCCAATGCCCTAAAGTCCCTCTTGGTTGCCCTCAGACTTCTTATTGCAATTTCATTGCTGCCTACCTGAAAAATCAATAATGGATAATAATTTGAATGCCATACCACAGTAGGAAGGTTTCTTCTCAAGTCTTTAGCCTGGGCCATGGAGAGACTTCCCTAAAAAGTGGGTGCACTCTGCATATTGGACTTTCTGTTCCCTCAGAAGAGAGTCTCCTATAGCAATGGTCCATCTTTTTTAATTTATGGAAGTGGTTTTGAGGCAAGGCATAGGCTGACTGAAACTTTGTGATACATTGAATCTAGATGAACTATTGTTCTCATCACTGTTCAATTCCACTTGTAGAGCTGTGTAGCTGTTATGAAAGGGCACCTGGGAAGGTGGGGTTGTCATAGTGGGGATGTGCCTGCTGCCCTGGGCAGGAGCTTGGACATTCCATACAGGGAACCATTTTTCTGTATCCCTTAAGTTACCACTTTCTGCTAAGTGGGGAAAGGATAGGGAATCATCTACATCAACCAAAATACCAGAGATCTCCCACAGCACACCCACTCATGGTGCTCAAAAGATCACTTGGCTTTAAAGCTCTTTGATTCCCTGTGTCAATCTATTTAGTCTTAATCGAGGAAATAATCCTAAGTTTTTACATAATTTTTTTCTCTCTTTTTTTTAATAAGTTGCTGCTGTGTTAAGATGTAAAAAAGCATTTTCAGCTAAGGTTTGCAAAATGCCTTTGAGACAATATAGCATCTGGAAAAATATCATATCTATTTTTTAAATGATGTGTTTAGATGCTGCAGGGCCAAAGGAGACACTCAAGTATTCTTCAAATGATAGGATAAACCTACAAGTTGTGAGGGCTGTTACGGCTCCTCCTCCCTTGACAGCAGAACAACATGGAGAAAGCTCTCTTCTCTGCAGATATGAGATTAATTAATCTGAAATAAGCTAATGAATCAAAAACTGAACTTCACAAGATGCTGTCAGACACATAGACCTTGCCATTGGGATTTCAAGAGAATATTGCTTTGTTTAGTCTTTCTTCCACAGGCCTGGGTTTTTTTTTCCCCTCTGTTATTTTATACAAGTCAACCCGAGACATAAAAAGCTCTGCCTTTTATTCCCAACCTCAATACTGACTGCAGTTAAGGACAAGAGAGGCAGAAAACAGCAGCGACTGTAACTGAATTAGGATTGGCAAAGGACTGTTGTGGATACATCTGTGCATGACCCTGCATGCAGATACAGATTCATGTCATTAAGCAGCCCCTGACCAGATGGTCTAGTTCAGCCAGGAGAAACCCATTATTTAATCAGTGGGGTTTTTTTTCAATTTTCATCAGAAATCTGTGCTCTCTTACACCATGCTCACAATTGGAAGCCACTTACAAAAGGCCACTTGTCACTTGCTCTGTGTTATTTGTCTGTGGTTAAAAGAGACATGGTTGCCACAGAAGCAAAATTAGATATTTTCACTTTCAAAATGTATTAAGTGTTTTTTTCTGTGTGCTTTTTTCCTCCACCAACGTTACTTCTTTAAAGGTCCCACATCTCCCATTGCTTTCCTTTTTACAGGTTCCCTTGCCCTTATGGGATGGTATTTTAACTCTTTCTTCCACTGTTCCCTTCACTGGTCATCTCCTTTCCTATATGAAAATAGCAGAAGTATGTAATAATTACTATGTTGTTATTACCAGACAAAAATGTTGATATGGGACACTTGTACCAAACTCTGTGTTCTTCATACAAAGTAAGAGTCTTGTACTTCTCAGCAGCTGCATAATCACTGTTTTTTTGGGGGGGGGTGGTGGGGGGGTGGTTAATAAAGAAATAAGTTTCTTACTCTTTTTCCAAACATGGAGTCTGAGCAATCTTGGCAAGTCCAACAACATATACAAAGTACCACTGTACCCAAAAGGGGATAGCTGGGATGCAGTTGAGATCAGCAGAAGGCCTGGGGCTGGATAGCTGGGTTTTCAGGTCTTTACTGTTTTGGTTAAGTTTTACAAAGCCCAGATCAAAATCACAGATTACAAATAGCCTGAATAGCCTGAACTTCAGACCACTAAACATTCCTGACTTTCAAGGGCACCAGAGAAGTAGGAACAGAGTTTGGTGGTGCAAGAATGTGAATGGTGACTCAAATGTGGAGACTGGTCTTTTTGGTGGGTGAACAGGTCTGATACATTTTAGCTCTGCTGTAGGCATTGCTGTCAGCATTTTATTTCCTTAAACTCAGAAGAAATGAAAGAAACACCAGCAGAATATATTTTTTTCCTGTCCTCTGTGCTTTCCTCAGACATGCTGAACTACTTTTTTGTTGTTACGCTAAATGGAAAGACTCAAGTATGTGAGTCTTGGGGCCAGTCTCCCAGCAAGGCACCAAAACAAGCTGATGAGCTTCTGTGGACTATCCCCAAGCCAACCACACACTGGCTTTGGCTCTCTGGAGCCTGCAGTCATAAACAAAATCTTGCAGACAACCTTTGTTACATTGCATTTGATTTATGTTTCCAGTTAGAGCTGATTTTTTTTTGTTAATTTCCAGCTCTGCATTATTGCTGTTTACATGTCATCTCTATTTCCCAGTTGCATTTAATAAGCAGGTTACCTTTTAAGGGTGTCTCTTTTCTTTCTTGGAGTCTGGCTTACATTCCAAAATAAAAGATAAAATGGATACTTATAGTGCTCCTCAACTCTTTACTTTTAGGGTGTGGATAGAGATTGGCCCCATTCATCTGGCTGCACTTAAGGAATAGAATTCTCTATTAACAACTCCAAAGAAATCTCTTTGTGCTGCACATTTCTATTGTTTCTTCAAGAGATCTTAAGCACTCTATTCACCCAAGAGTTCCCATAAAAGGCGTTATAGTATATTGCACAATAACCAAGTAATACTCAGTAGCATGATTATGTCTTTTGATAATGAGCAGAATTCTTCACATACACACACTATTAGCCCGAGCAGCACCATAATTATCATCTGATTTGTTGAGTCAAAGAACTGGTCTTTCAGGAATCCTCTACTGCTAAAGCAGCAGCCAAACCTCACACTTTTAATGGCCAAGTGTTTCTTAAGGAATTTTCCAGGCCAACCTCTGCATGGGTAAGTGC
The DNA here is from genome assembly GCF_012275295.1 of Melopsittacus undulatus. NCBI lineage: Eukaryota > Metazoa > Chordata > Aves > Psittaciformes > Psittaculidae > Melopsittacus > Melopsittacus undulatus. The sequence goes on along the minus strand of NC_047557.1, from coordinate 23,580,079 downwards.
AGCAAGGGACAGACCTATGTCAAGGGCATTTGGTATAGGTGCTTCATAAACTTCCCACTCCATGTTTTCTATACTCCCCGTGAGTACCATTCTGTAAATTACCTGTGAAGTTAGAGACCAAAATAAGAAAAGAGGTCATCACTAGGTAGAAATATAGTGTTAAATATTCACATAGAAGTGTTTCAGGCTGCATATAACACAAGATTACTGTTTCCAGCTACACTGTAAAAGATTACTGTGCCAGTTTGGTTGGAAGCTGCAATGGTTAGCAGTTACTAATAAACCATTCTATAGATCCATTGGAAATTGCACAGCAAGTAAGAGGTTTAAACTGCAGCAAAGGAAGTTTAGGTTAAGCATGGTACCTTCTTTTCTTTACCTGTAAGTAGGTAGAAGCAAGGCACTGCATTGCCTAGGATGCCCAGTCTGTAAGAACTTCCAACAACAGGTTAGAAAAGCATCTGTTAGACATGATGCAAGTATAATTGTTTCTGTCTATTGGGTTACAGAGAAGAACTAAATGACCTTTTGAGACCCATTCCAGTCCCTCTGTGTGTGCAGTTCTGCCATTTAAAAACCTGCTTCATCCTGGAATGGGATTCACTTATTAGAAGCATCACAACGTGTGAAGAAAACTGTATCAGTTTTGGCACAGAAATCAGTTCTAATCTTACTAGATCATTTCAAGTGCTGCTGAAGCAAAGGAAACCTTACTTGCAGTTATATGCAGAAACACAAAACAACAACAATAATAATAATAATAATAATAATAACAATAATGAGTTCAGTCAGCTTCGGTGTTTGCTTATCTCTATGTCCTCCTTGAAGCATCTTTAAGGAGAAAAACAGCCACTGGCAATGTGTAACAATCCTTCAGTAACAAGTATGCTCAGTACTTCCATGACGCCATGTCTCTTCATTGCCTTGACACATCCACTTCCTGGTCTCTCTGCCAGTTTGTGCTGCTTTGTAGTTTTCCTGGGAGGGAATACCACCCCTGGGAAAGCCTTTCTTACTCTCACCAGGCCCTGTCTGGCTGTCCTGCTTTAAACTTTTTGCTTAGTTTAGTAAGATGGAAGCTGTATGTCTATGTAAGGGGGTAGGTCCAGATTAGTTTAAGGAGGGATGAAGATTCAGTACATTTGTTATAATGAAATCTGCATCTTAAATTCTGTTAAGTGTAGTGTACTGGTTGGCATGGTAACAGCTAATTACATTTAGACAATATCTGTTCTTTTTATTTTCAGTTTTGATGTCAGAGATTTTCAAAGATCATGGAGAAGGAGTGGTAGGTGATGATGGGGAAGGAAAGTCAGAAGTGAAACACTGGTATACATCAATTTCTTTGCAGATAGCAGCTGTAGTTTGATTATTTATCTGCAGTTTACCAGACTGTAGAAGTTCACTGCTACTTGTTTCATGAGCTGCATTGCAGGGAAACGCCACCTACATCCTGGTCTCAGCCCAGATCCTCTTCTGGGCCACACACTGGTGAAAAGAAGCCTCCATTTGTTCCTGCAAAGCCTCTATGGCTGGAAATCTCATGGACGTGTTTTTCTTGCTCTGGCTATTCATTAGCAACTGCAGACTACAACTCACTTTATCTTTCAGGTTTGATCACTGTTCACCAAGGTGCAGAATATGAGACAAGGTACATAATGACACGCGCATAATGTGGTACTTCCCTATGATATGGATTGGCTAATCATGCTTCAGCTGTAAGCAGCATCAGTTCATCTCAATTAATTAGAAACTAGCTACTCTGAGAAAGAAGCTGTATGTGAAATAACCTGATCCATCTGGAGAGTCACGAGTTTGAAAAAAAAAAAAAAGAAAACAGTGCTGTCCTTTGAGTCAGCATATTTCTAACACAGACATACAATGTCCTGAAACATACAGTGCCTGCTGTAATTCTTGTAATGCCTCCTGGTGCTACACGAGGCAATGAATTTGTTTCCTAATATCTAAATCCTTTCATGACTTCAGACAGGCCAAAATTATGTTTGGGCAGAGATATATACATAATAGAAACTTTTCAGAAACAACCATTGGCACGAAATTGCTTAATACTGTCATTTGCCTGATGCACTCTTTTCAGATTCACAAGGACAAATCAGAGATTTTAATGGAATCCTAATGCATTCCCAATAAATAGCATCATAGTCCTGAGCAATTACAACACTATAGTTCAACTGGTTTCTTATTTAGCTTTTTCATATTTGAAACAAAATTTTGCATAGGGATTATTTGAAGTGTTTGAATATGACTTTTCTTTTAGTTGGAGTTCATCGGTTCACCTTTGAACCAGAAGTTGTATTGTGAGAACTGTGTTTAATGACTATTCAGTAAACAAAAACCATGCAGATCAGTAACACTCTAAAAAGAGATAAACACGGAGTCTAGCACAGGCTGAACATGCCAAGAAGGCACATGGCTTCACCTTTGCCACTTTCATTGTTCTTCCTATTGCTGTATGGGTTTTGGGCTGCTCTTTGCCTGCAGCCTGGATTTGGGCGAGGGGTACAATCCTTTCCCCCTTCTCTGGAAAACCACATGCCACTTCTGTCTGCCAAGTCACAGGATCTAAGCTCCAACAGTGGCACGAATACAGGGCAGCTTTAGGCAAAGTGTGCTCATATGTCAACTCTATACACTTGCAAATCAAAGCCAGAAACATGCAATCAAGCAAATAGAAGACTTTTGCATTGTAGAGACTCTAAAGGCAATGCTCATCTTTGCAACATGCAATGTTAACCTTTGACCTGAAGGTTTTGCCTTAAACTCCAAACATCTAGGTCACTTGGTGACTTGAAATGTCTTTTTTTATTTTAGACATTGCTCTTTCAGACTCCAGCTGGCACTGCTATGCCAAGAGCATGAGTTTAACACATGTTGGGAGCATATAAAATAGCTGTAGCAGAAAACCAAACTTATGAGCAATGGTGACACTGAGAAGCATCATATGTCAGCCCTGACATCAGGATGATTAAAGTGTCGATGAAAAAATAGGACCAGTGGTGTAACAGAAGAAGGCAGAAGAAAAAACTGAATACCATAGGAAAGGGGATGCAAAAAAGGTGATCTATGTTGACACCATTTGTCAGATGCAGTAATAATTATTAATTATTAATTATTCTGGCAGGACTTTTCTGTATAAACACATTCTATAGGTTTATGATTGAATCACATGCAGGAGTGACAGGTTTGTAGGCTATTTCAAAGCCCAGCCTTACATGCATAATATAGAAGTAGATATAAACTCTTTACATCATTCTTTTGCAAAAGGCAGCTTCATATAGGACCAGTCCTGAAATAAATGATATTTCTTTCTCTTCCTGTAAAGTCTAGTAAAAATCAGCACTTGGAATGCAAACCCAGCTTCTAGAGCAGTATCAGTATTCATGGTTGGGAATGGAAAAGTGAATTACAGCTGAGTACATTCAGTATGCCAGCTGGTGAATAAAGAAAAACAGCTGCTGGTGGAAGCCAACTGTGAAGCTCATGTGGACAATGTTATGCTCAGAACATAAAATGAACAAGTTGCATGCTGGCATGGAGTCTGTTGCAACAAAAGTGCCCAATGCCTTGAAAAACTTTACAAATGGAGTCCAACTGTACAGATTCACCGTCTTTTAGAAGCAATGCAGACAGACATATCATAGCTGTTGCTGTACAGCTGCTGTACCTAGCATGGGCCTTGTCTCACACCATGCACTAGAAACAAAAGTGAAAAAGCACTTCCACTTTAGGTTTTAAAATCTGATTCCTGCAAACCTAGCAAAAAGGATGCACAGAATTGGTGAGCCATTAAAACATCCTTCAATATCCATGTCTTAGGCTGAGCAAGAGAAGCACTAGTTCATGCTGACACTTATGTAGATCTCTGTAATTTCAGAACACTTTACAACAGAGCTGGGATCCATAATTTGGAATGAAACATGAGTCTGCATTAAGGAGAGGCAATATTCTGTTCTCCAGCATGAGTATATGGATGCAGAATCAAAAGACTTGGAAACCTGCTTCCAAATTATTCCCTGCCCAGCTCTGCCACCTGGGCAATTTACTCCTCCCAGTTATAAGGAAGAAGGATTGGCTTCTACCACTCTTTTGTTGTGCTTGTTTCAAGGGAGCCCAAGGTCCATAGCAGTACCAGGGATGTCCAGTGAGTTCAGACCTTCTATGATATGCATGGGAAGTGTGAAAGTCCATGTGATCACATATCCAAAACAGTGTGCAGCAGGGTGGGGTCACTTGAGAGGGTCATGGGTGTTTCCGATAGAAGCATCCTTTGTGGCACAGCCCCTTTTACCACAGAAATATGTCTTCTCCCAGGTACATGACCACATCTCATAATCTTTTATCCCTATTATCTGCTGCTGTGAATACTGTAAGCCCTGAGCACTCAGGAGTTGAAGGTTGCAAGCCTGGCACACTGTGCAGAAGGCTTGATGTCCTTCTTCAAAGGACAGCAATTCGTTGTGATGCTAAATCACTCGAATAGAGCAGCACCTCATTTCCTCCTTATTTACTAATGATGGACATTTGTCCCTGGCATTTCTTTTGCCTCTCTTCCTGGCTGTGGGATCCCTTTTTAAAATTTTCCCTGCAGGCCACTACAGGCTGAACATTTTTGAGCAGTTACAGAAGGCCATTTGTTAAGCTAATTCAGATGTTTTCCATTTCTAATGCAGCCATTGCCTGCCAGACAGAAGTATGGATGCTGTGTGCAAAGAGTGGGACTATTCTCTCTCTGTGTGAGAAATACATTTCCAACAGGTACCTGCTCCAGAGGTAGTTGTGACACTTTGAAAGCTCCTCCCACCTGGGATGTTTTCACTCATTAGAAAGGTGCTTCTCATTTTAAGTATTAGAAATGTGTCCCACCAGAGTCTTCTTGGAGGCTCATGTGGCTCTCAGGATTGCTACGTCTGGCATTTCCAGCACTTCCCGTAAGGGAAGAATCCAGGCCTGTTTTACAGATATGCTTATGGAGGTGTACAAAGGCTAATGGTAGGATCCTGCTCACCTCACTTCACCTACCCCAAAACCAGTCATCTAATCAGAACTAGTCATCTAGTCTCTCTCTACAGTCAATGAAGAAAGACAGGTACCTCCAGAGCATGTTTTGTTCCTCCTTTCTTGGACAACTATCCTAAAACAGGCTGAATTGTACTCTGGAGATGCCTGTCTGTCTATCTGAATGATAGAGGAGACCTAAATAACTAGCTTAGCTGAGATACCTATCTGCAAGGTGGCTTCAGCTAAGCACTGGGCTCCTTCTCAGAGTGATGCATCCAAGCTCTACTGATGAGTCTGGGGCAGTCAGGAGTCAGACTCCTGCTTCCCCCACCAAGGCTCAGTAGAGGATCCTTCTCTTCCACGAAGACATTCTTTGAAGCCAAAAAATGCTAAAAACTTCCTCCCTGTGCCTCTGACATCACAGCTCTGACATAATCGTTGCCCCTTCCAAATCCTTTTAAAGTCCAAATGCTACCATCAAAACACAGATGTAGAGTTTTTCCTCTGCCTTTTTTTTTTTCTTTAAAAAAAGCAACAGAGACAACAAAAACCCACAAGCAAGAAAATTTAAGAAGAAAAGGCTCAAGGCTAAGGCATGGTTTCTATCTAATTTGAATTCGAATAAGTTTTTCATTATTTTTAAATTTAATTATAGCCTTCAAATGTATAAAATAGCATGTGAAAATAGAACACAGCTTAAATATGTCCTAGAACAGCAGACAGAATCACAGACACTGCTAATTTTCAGGCGTGCTGTAGTCTTGATCAGTATAACATCATGATACCTTCCTTTGTGTCTTCAGCCTGACTAAGCAGATGGGTAGATGTCTTTTATACACCTTACAAATAGATATAAAGTTGTCTTTATCTGAGGTTCAGTGAGCAGATTTGACCTTCAGAAGGAATGTTGGAGCTCATTCTGAGTTATGAAATGCCTTGAGAATGTAACTGGAACCAATAATTTTCTAGAAGTACTGTTTAACTAACTATAATCATTCTTATATCACATATATAATTTTCTAGTAAATTCTATTGAAGATTTTCAGAATTCTCTGTATCCTAGTATTAAAATACAGTGCAAGGATCTCAGAGGCCTTTCTGTAACACCCCCTTTTGCTCCTGTTGAGCCCTCTTGACTCATTCCCACTACATTCTCAATGATGACTTCCATAGAAATAAGTGCCAGACATGACCCAAATGCAATGACTATTTCTCTTCCTTTGTTCAGTGTTTTTAAAGAAGTCTGTCTTATTTCTCAGAAAATACAACTGAGAGTGGGGGTAATAGTGATTTGCAGCATATTTTTTCTTTACAACTCCTGAAAGGAATTCAATGCAACAAACAAAAAGTAGTTTTTTCACTCACAAGCTTCCAAGGTCTTTTGAGAGTAGTAAAGGTTTCAGAAACTCTTCAGAAAGTCTTTAAATGTATTATCTTTGAAGTATTAGGTAACTTAATTCAACAGGTCATTAATTACTCTCACAACAGCACACCAGTAATAATGAGGAGTTTGGAGCTCAGTGGGAAAGTTCACACATTTTCAAAGACCTGCATTTTACTTTGTTTGTTTGCTTGTTAAATCAGACAGACCTGCAGGGCTCCGAGATGTACCCAACATTAAACTGGCAGCCAGAAAGGTGAAAAAAAAGTACAATTCTTTCTTCTTCAAGTTTTCTTTCTTCTTTTTTTTTTTTCCTTCTTAGTAATGGAAGTTTGAATTCTTGTTCTTTGTTACCCTAGAGCACATTTGTCAAGAATTTAATGATGGACAGTGAGCCAAACTCCAAATCTATGTTATCTTGGACTAAGAAAATTTGTCGGTTTTGTTCTAATTCTAGCTCAATGTTGAATTCTTTTTTATTGCAACAGGTATTTCCATTATTGTGTGTACAGGCTTGTGTATAACACACATTGCCTCCAGTGACAGTATGCACACACAGTTTCTGCTTGACTTAGTGCTAAGATTTTGAATTTGTTACATGGTTCATGTATGGATGTGTACAGCTCTAGTTGTGGAGGTAACAACATGTGTTGCTGCTCACAAGAGGATACAAGCAGTTTTTCCTGCAGTGAGTAATGTGCACAATGTATTTTTAATCTAATTGTCAAAGAAAAATATGCATGGCAAGGTTTTGGAAGTGGAAGGGCCACAGGGGTGGCTTGTGTGAGAAGCTGCTAGAAGCTTCCTCTGTATCCAACAGAGCTGATGCCAGCCATCTCCAGGATGGACCCACTGCTAGCTAAGGCTGAGCCCATCAGTGACACTGTGGTAGTGGCTCAGAGATAATATGCTTAAGAAGGGGTAAAAAACCTGTTGGAGAGCAGTAGCCAGGATTGAAGAGTGAGAATAGGGGAGAGCAACAACTCAGATGACACCCAGGTCAATTGAGAAGCTGGGGAGGAGATGCTTCAGGCATGGGAGCAGAGATTCCCCTACAGCTCATGGTGAAGACCATGGTGAGGCAGCTGTGCCCCTGCAGTCCATGAAGGTCCATGGAGGAGCACATCTCCACTGCAGTCCATGGAGGTCCATGGAAGAGCAGATCTCCACCTGCAGCCCACGCAGGACCCCATGCTGGAGCAGCGGGATGCCCAAAGGAGGCTGTGACCCCTTGGGAAAGCCCCATGGAGAGAGAAGACCACTCCGAATTAGGTTTGCTGCAGGACCAGTGACCCAGTGGAGGACCCACTCTGGAGCCATCTGTTCCTGAAGGACTGCACCCATGGAAGGGACACACACTGAAGCTCATGGAGGATTGTACCCCGGAGGAGGGATCAGATGCTCAAGCAGGGAAGAATATGAGGAGCCCTCCCCTGAGGAGAAAGAAGTGGCAGGAAAACGTGATTAATTGATCACAACTCCCATCTGACCTGAGCAGCTGCAGGGGAGGAGGTAATAAAATAGGGAGTGAAGTTGAGCCTGGGAAGAAGAGACTGGTGCAGGGAGGATGTTTAAAGATTTGGTTGTATATCTTCTTATCTCATTCTGATTTTGACTGGTAATAAATATAACTAATTTCCCCAAGTCGGGCTGTTTTGCCTGTGATGGTAACTGGTGAGTGATCTCTCCCTCTCCTTGTCTTAATCCACAAGCCTTTCATGATATTTTCTCTACCCTGTCCTGCTGAGAAGGGGAAGGGACAGAGCGACTTTGGTGGGCACCTGGTATCCAGCAAGGGTCAAAACACCACAAACACATTAATTGTAAATTTATAGCAGTACACTGGAAAGCTAAGGACGTAGTGTGTTATCACCACGAGGAAGTGAAAATAACTGCCTATGGAAATGCAGAAAGGAGGAAAAGCTGCATCATCTGCTCTTTCAGGCATGGTGAGCTGAGCATAGCTTCCATTGCTGCTGTTCCTCACCTCTGGGGCAGCCTGCTCCTCACCAGAGACCTGGGTTTGGAAGTCTCTGACACAGATCCTTAGCCAGGCACTGCCAGCCCTGGTTCCTTGCTGCTGGTCCCCATTCCCTCACAGCAAGGTTAGACACCAACCAACAAGAAGCTTCCCAGGACCCCTCCCACCACTTGGGGCTTGCAGAGACCCTACAAAAGCAACAAAAGGTGCATAGGCCTCTGTACCAGCTGAAAGTGCCACCAACAAGCCAGTGGCCTGACCAAATGTTTATGTTTAGGTATCACACTCTCTGGCACATTTTCCCTTTTGCGTGCTTCGGATTTTAGTTTCACCTTTGGAAAAACATCTCCAACCTACAGCCAATGTACTCCATCAACCATTAGTAAAGTTCATGGAGACTTGGCTTTGTTCCGAGTTGGAAAACGTCCTCTGTGCTAACAAGCCACTGGCCAAATTTCTCCCTGGGCAGCCTGAAACCTGCCAGAGAGAAATGAGAGCTGTAAAACTGAGCTGACAGCACGAGGCCTATATAGACTTTTCCAGGCCATTTGCCAGGCCCTAAAGGCCTAGTTTTAGAAAGACAAATTGAAACCATAACTAGCTAGCTAAGCTCTCCTCAAACCCTTTTGGAGTGACAAAACTCTGCCTTTGCCAGGCCTAACCCCTGGTATGGAAGTAATTGCCAATGACTCTAAAAACACGCAGCAAATAAAGTCAACAAAATGTCAATAGAAGCAAATGTGAGAGTGGCCTTCCAGTCACTTCCCTCCTATGTGAGGTGGCCCAGAAGGACAGATCAGTGGCAGGTTCTGGCATTTCCCTTTCTGTGCCTTGAAGGTTGTCTGCTGGGTACTAAAAAGGAAGAAAACAAGTCCCTGGGATCCAGCAGCAATGCAAATGCATGCCTGGGAGACAGCATGAGAGAAAAACTAACCCAGAACCTGCTCTCCTCCTGTGTTCCTCTGGACCTGATCCTGCAGCCTGCTCCTTCCCCCGCCTCGAACAGCCTCTTCTTAGCAGCACCGACCACCACTGCTGCCTCTTACGTCTCATGGGCTGTCTGGGTGTCCAGCTTGCCTAAAGACTGATTTTCAAAAGCTAAGGCTTTTAAAGGACTGTATATTTCCCACAGGTGGTTTTCTATTCATGGAAATCCATGTACGACACAAGCTTACAGCAACTTTTACGCAAGCATCCTAAACACCATTGGAGGTGACAAAATATCCGGATTTAAGTGAATAGCATGTCCTTTCATGAGTGAGAAAGACACTGCCATTGCTTGATGTTAATCTATGTTCTCTTTTTCTTTTGGACGAACTTATGCATAGAAACTACTAGGGCCAGAAAGTGAGGTATTTTTTAGGTGGTAGCAGTCTTCTGTTATTAATGTGCTATATTCCCTGTAAATGTATCGTGGAATAAAACAGAAGCACAAATACTTTACATGCTCAAGTATTAGTGGATATCAAGCAGAAAAGTGCATGAGAACTGGTGCTTGTAAAAGCAAACTATGCTTATGAGATATACAAATGACTACAGAGCCCAGTTCTCTGAAGATATAATGTATTTAATTATAGCTGACTGATTTGGAACTAAAATACTGGAACACATTCACATATTCTTGTTTCTCCTGCCTCAGCTTATAGTTGTTTTATCATTTTTTGCCAGCAACCAAAGGAAAGGGAACTTTTTTTAACCACAGTACTTGCCTCCTTTCCAAGACATAAAAAAAAAATAAACATTTACTAAGCACAGCCCACAAACAGAGGGGTGGATCTTTTCTATCCAGCAGTCTTTCATCCTGGAAAACTAAACAATAATACTGACTCTCTCTTAGACAAAACTCCAGTGCACTATAGAAATCTTTCAGTAGAAAGGCGGAAAGGCAACAGAAAAGCAAAAAGTCATGGCATCATAAGGGAGAGAACAAGACTTTGATTTTGCAGCATTCAGTGCAGCAGAGCCCAGCTTGGAACAGGAAGGCTCTGGGAGCAGAGGAATAAAAAAAAGACAGATAATCCCAGAACAGCTTCTTTACCTTAACCATAGTTCTCCCCGTGCACAGTTTTATATTCTTGAACTCTTGCCTTGATCCCTGGTGCATGAAATACATGTATGCCATTAGTCTTTTTTTCTGCAATTAGAAAACAGTTCTCGATGTTGATTTTAACGATAATCTGTGATACTTGGGCACATGAAGATGCAGATCTTGAAAAATCCCTGTCATGAAAGTAATCATAGTTTTTAATACGCTTGCTTGTATATTACCTAGTTTAGCGGAGAACCTTGCACAATTTATTTTCCTATATGTCTAGGTTTGTATTTTGGGTAGATTATCCTTCCTTGCTTTTTGACAAAGCTTTGCAGTGTATCAGAAGATGAGGTGGTTTCTCAAGAGTACACTTTGTGCTATGTATAAAACAACATTAGTGACAGGGTGTGCTTTTTTCAGTTGGAACTGACATTTGATACATTAGCCAAATGGGAACCGCAGCCAGATCATAATTGGATATGTATTTTCAACATCCTCAGCCCTTCAGCCAATTGGCTGGGACTCGAGGAGGGTTATTAGTAGAAATGCAGCTTTATCTTTTTTGCTAATCTGACTAAAGTGAAACCATCAAAGAAGGAGCCAAAATGAGGGAAAGAGGGAAAGATAGAAATACCAGACCTTAGGCAGCAAGCTGAAGTTCAAGAAAATTATGGCTCATTAGGCTTTGCAGGCAAGAGCAACGTGCAGAAAAGGTAACACAGAATGGCTTCAAGATGAAGAATATTTTCAAGCTGTACTTAACTGTCAAAACTGAGCATTTAATGGCCTGAAGGCAGATTCCATATGGGAATACTGGCCAAAACCTGGAAACTTTTACTCTGCTTGCATTTGCTGCTAAAGAAGGTTGAAAACAGGCTGCCATTGAATGCATTTGCAAAATCACATCAATTTTTTTTTTCAGGCACATAATTTTGTCAAATGTTTGCCTTTGTGCATCTGGAAGAACAGTTTATATATGAAGTCACATAGAGAATAAACTGAACAATTCAGATTTAATCCACAGATTTTGTTGGATATGTTCAAAATGAAACATGTTACAAATCCTTCCCTCTTGCTTGCTTAATCCTTATGAGGAGTTTAGTGCATTTTAGTGAGTAAGAATGACCATGACAAAGGGATTACAGGGGCTGGTCAAATGGTTGCTGTAAAAGGGATGGAACAGGGAAAGTTTTTCAGGAAGATTTGAACGGTGTGCAAATTATAAGCCAAACATTTCTGAAAAGAATTCCTCCAAAATAGATCTAAGCGAAGATTCCTGCTGAAGTAAGGCAGGCAGCACATGGATACGCCCACACAGAGTTTATTGAAAAATAAAAGCTTGCATGTTCATTTAGCAAACTTGCAAGCTATAAGACACTTCAGAAAACTGTGCTTTCTCATGCCTACTGCCAGCTGCTATCAGCTGGTGCCTTTGCCATATGTGAACTGATAGGTTCTGCACTGGCCTGACACATGAATTTAAGCAGTGAATCAGAAGTAATGAGTGGTAAAAGTGGAAGCTGTAACAAACATGGATGGGGCAATCAGCCATCATTCACTGCTGGACAATAGTATGAATACTAAAAAGGAAGAATGCCACCCAAAATTTTTTCCTTGAACACTTCAACTACCATAATATGGAAACACTTAGAAAATGTTTATTCTTTTAAGCAAAGAAAGAATTATCAAACCCAGATCAGACAGTGGTCTAAATAGTTTAGCATTTTGTACCTGACAATGATCAGTACCAGATGATATCTAAAAGCATTAGGAATTGACTACACTCCTAGGTTCTCTACTTAAGTGATTAGAGTTAAATAAAAGTCAGAGAGATATGTCTGATAGCTTAGTTAATTTTAAAGCCAGCAAGGCATTCATCTTTTAGGCCACAGCACAAGGAAGGTAATTTAAACTAGTTCAGCAAAACACTCAATCAGAGTAGAGCAAGTTAAGTGTTACCCCCCATTGACTGCTGTTAAAGATTAGTCACACAATGGCTATCAGGGGTGAAACAGTGTTGTCACTTGTTCTCTGGTGCTTTTCCCACATTGAACCTCATGTGGAGTATCTGGAAAGGTCTGTCTGAAGGTCTTCACAGCATTGCAGGCAGTGGAATGCCTGGTTTTCTCCAAGCCACAGCTCTGGGATGGGAAATGTCAGGCCTGAGGGTTTTGCCCCTTAGGGAAAATCCATCTGACAATGGCCATTTGATCTCTATCTGAAATATTATACTTCCTGCAATGTTCTTGATGTCTGAGAGACTGAAGGGGTGTTTCTAATCCAGAGCAAATTCACATCTAACAACAAAATCCCCTGCAAAGGCCCGTTGTTCTTTCCATGATATAGTGCTGCCTTCCTTCTCTTCTCTTTCTCTTCCCTTTCCCAGTATTGCCAGTGAAGTCAATGGATAACATCTCTCCCAATGGTCAGAGCTTTCTGGTTTGCCCTCCTGCATTGTCCCCTGTGTCCCTAGCCACAGGGCCGACCTACTCCTTGGGAGATGGAGACCTGTTCCAAACACTGCTTTCTACTTCTCATAGGGGATAATGTCCTGGAGTTTCAGCTACTTTCACATGGTTTAAATAACCAGTTTAGCTTCACAACTAGGGTGGGCTAAAACTAGACAAGCAGCTAGTTGATCACTTACAATCATCTGGCCATAGCCTTGGCTAATTTATAATCCATAACAGCGCATTACCCAGCCAGACAATATTTTCAGTTTTTCATTAGACTCTGGAGATGAGGTAATGAGAAGTGGGAGGCTAAAATCCAAAATATTTTTTTCACTGTTTTACTCGTATTCACAAGTAATTCAAACAAGGTCTTAGCTTTAAGTGTATGGAGGTCTTTAAAAGGTAGGGATTTAAGCATGTGCAGAACTGCCTTTTTATAAAGTATGGTTCTCTTGTTTCTGTCTGAAGTGCTCCTGATCTCTTTACATGCTTTCACTTCTTACGATAGATACTAACATTATTTAAGCATTCTTTTAAAGAAAATAATTCTCTTAAAGAGTACAGGTGTCCAACTAAACATTATCTCCAGTAAAATATATATGTAACAATGTCCTGCAAAAGAGTTTAACTGTTTACACCACAGCCATAAGAAGCCAGCACTGGCTTAAGCTACAGGGTCATAAGTGTCAAAGCTGTCTATACTTCTTACAGGTTTTCTGGGCTAAAACTCAGTGATTCATGGGTTGTCCCAATTGGCTACTGTGAAATATCTTCTTTAGCTGATTATTCAAGAACTGTTCATCTCCTACAGATGATTTTTGTTCTGCTGATCAGTTACCTATCCTTTTTGGTTATCTCATCTAGTGAAGATACTCAAGAGAGGAGGATAAGGGATGGATAGCAAATCCAAACAAGCTGCTTCTGATAAGAAGTCTCAGATATCTAATCTATCATGTTGAAATACATGAAACTTTGAAGATGCACAAAACTCATTCATGATCACTTCGTTACTGCGCGGTAGTTAATTCAGACCAGCTATTAACTGTTGAGGAATAATAGGTGTGAGGGTCAGAATTACTCCAGGAAGCCAAAAAAATGAGGTCAGCAAAATATGCTGTTAGTCTACACTGTAAGTACAGTGCTGGTAGCCTGCAAACACAGCATGGAAGGAAAATCTCCACATGGCTTTGTTCCATGATAAAGTTGAAATTGTAATCCCTCCATAAAATAAACCAGACTGCACAGAACTCAATTTCTGAGCCTGTGAAACAAAAGTGTATGAACAACAACCACACAAGGGGCCCTGCAAACACATGAAGGTGCTTGTTGCCAAATGGGGGCATTGTGGATTTGCCCCATACCCTATGAGTATATTATGTTGCAATAACTGCAAGCACATGAAATGCACACATGAATTTTGGTAGCTGCACTTTGATAGTACCACAGAGTTAAACCCAAATCAAACATGTAAGCTATGGTGTATTTCTCTGTTTAGCTGATACTTTGATCAGGCCTAAGATGGTATCTTCAAATAATAGTTTGGGAGTATCTAGTGATTATACCGTCTTTTCCAAAATTGTCTATCTGCCTATCTTTGCTTTTTTGTAGATCCTATTACTAGCACAGCTGGAAAGTTTCCAATATGATGAAGAGTTTATACTCCATACAAAGTATTTTTAATTATCTTTGGCTTGGCTTAAAAGCAAAGATCCTGAGTTAGGTGAACTCATGTTGACTATAGCTGAAGTTTGCAAAATATCTTTCAATGTAATGGATCTTTGTCCAAAAAGGAATGTAGGAAGCAAAAATAAAATCTCCAGAAACTGCCCTCAGGATTTAGTTGTTTGCAGTTAGTGTAGGTCTGGCCTGAGGAAAGACTGCAAGCAGTCTAACTGGATATAGGTAAGAAGCAGCAGGATGCAGGTCCCAGCCGCTGACTGCTGGCATAGCCTGCCTGTGAAACACAAGGAGGAAAGCCATAGCATGTCAGGTCTGAGGGATGCATTGGAACATGTCAGCTTTTTTGCCTTCAAGCTGCTTGGTGTGTTGAACAATGTGGTTTTAGCTATTAAAATAATTGCTTACTAGATTGCAAAGCAACATTATCTGCCTGCATGCTATAACGGGAAGGCAAAATCTGCAGGATTGTTGCCACCAGCTGAACCTTACAGGCTAGAACCCTCAACCACTCCAGGAAGCCCCAGAGCCTTAGGGCTGTCCTGCAGCAGGGGGCCCATGCAGCAGGGCCGTGCAAGCCCCAAGAAAAGGGACCTTTGCTTTTTCATTGCTGTAAAGCCAGGGCAGTGGCACTGGTTTTGGTCCTGTTTGTTCCAATTTGGATGAGGGCTGAGAGCCCAGCCCAGATTTGGGGCCTCAGCAAAGCTATATAACATTAAAGGGGAGTACGGGAGAGTGAAGAGGAATGGTGGAGGAATACGGAGATGTTTATCATGCGCATTCTGGGGCCTGTGCTGCTCCACACTCCTTTTCTGAACTGAGGTGAATGGGAATGTGCCACTGAGTGAGGGAGCAATGGCCCTTTCAGTACCCTTTGGATAGCCTTAGGCACAGTGCTCCTGCCTAGCTGAGTGGGCTGTTTCTCAAGCCTTTCTGAAGCACTAAGCTGAGGACCCAGGCAGATGTAAGGATAAGAAGCCCAGTCTAGCTCTCTAAAAGGAAGAACGGGGAAGCAGTCTTATTGTCAGCTTCCCTGGTGCTTGTCACATGCTTAAACTCAAGCATATTCCTGCTTGTTTGCTCTGTTGGTTTGCAGCTAGATTCTCTGTCCCAGACCTATAAAGTGAAGGAGAGGGTGGTTCACAAATGACGGTTGTAGGACTTGGAGGGAGGCTATGTGAGAAAGCACCACCTGGTCCACCAAAGCACATGTGACTGGTTCTGGACCATAGTGTGGCTGTGAGTGGTGCAGGTCCAGGTTGAAGGATTGACTGCCAGGTTTGCAATCTAATTAAGAAGTAGAAAGAGACTGTGGAAAAACTTCACATCCACTTCAAAGTATGTGGTAAGCAAGACATGGTTAGCTTGGCAGTTGACATCTCCATGAAGCAAGCACTCCTGCCAACAGCTATCCTGCTGCAGCACAGCACATGCTAGGGTTAAGACAATGCCCCAAGAAGAGAGCTGGCAGTGTCTGGAAAAGATGTATGCTGGTTTACAGATCCACACTCAGGTCTGCACAGCCACACCTTTCCTCCCTGCTCTACCTCCATCTGCCACACCAGTGCAGCTGCTGCATGACTCCTACTCCAGCATGTTGCATTATGTAGTGTCTTGTGTGCTGCAACCAAATTCAGGCTAAACAAGATGAAAACATAATTGTTCTCAACAGTGGTATAACTAATAGCTGCCTCCAGGAGCAACCTCTCTCTATGTGAGGTTTATGACAGAGACTCAGGAAATCACGCATCTGGTTTGCTTTATCTCCCTTTGCTGGGCTTTCTGAGGACTATGCTGCAGATTTACCCTCCAGCCCAGAGCAAAGGACAATTTACTCCCTGGGATTAGCTAGGGACTGAATTATAATTTAACTGCTTCCAAACTATGTGTCTCTGCATCTCTATGCCCAGCCCAACCTCCTGCGGATGCAGACTATCCCTGGGAGCTAGAGGGACACCAGCTCAATGCACAGGAGGTGTGAGGTGCAGTCTTTCCTTGAGACCCATATCCACAGAGGATCCCTGGAGCGACAGAGATCTTTACCACAGAGTGGGAGAGGCAAGAGGTCTGTGCAGTGGAGGCAAGGCAGGCATTTTACCTGTACTAGAGAGAGAGTTGTTACAGAACAGGCTCAGCCTCCAAAGCTTCATTTGCAATCAGTGCCTGCTGCTGGCAGCGGGCGGGGGGACAGCCAGCTGCTGCCACCCAAGGGAAGGGAGACGGTGCCAAACAGCACAGCACCACCACTAGCAGCCGAGGACCCGGGCACTGCTTGCTGCTTTAGTTCCTTCTCCTCGCGTTCCTTCTCCTCGCAGAGCAAGCAGCTGGGACACAGTGTTGGGCCCCTTCTTCTGCGCAGGGTCTCAGAAAAGTAGGCTGAGCACCCTGGTTGGAATTACAGCACAGTGGTGCAATAGACGGGCTCTGTTTTGACTATGCAAGCACTACCATTGACCCCAGTTCTTCATTTCTGCAACAGAAAATAGCTTTTTGATGAAACATGAGCATGAAAGCAGGAAAGGCTTTCACTAAAAAGGAAGGGTTCATGGAAAGTAGCAAGGGCTTGAAAACTCAAATTGCTCTCTTTAAAGACAGCAGCAGAGAGGAAGGTTAATGTACGCTGATTTTTAGTTTAACTTTGTTACAAACATAGGTTCCCAAGTGCTTCTGAGAGCCAGCTTATTCCTGCCCTAATGAGCAAGCTGAAACACAGCCTCTTGTACTCTGCCGAAGGCAGAGCCAGAATACTCCAACGCAATAAAAATTCTCTGCTGCCCTCAAGCCTCCATCTAAAATTGTATCCAAACCTGACCTGAATTATTTCTGAAAGGGTAATTACTTCTTGATTACTTTTTATCAACCTCTAGGCTCTCAGGCTCCAGGCAGGAGTCGAACTGTCAGATGTCAAAACAGGGGGAGAGAGAAAAAAAATGTTCATACAGTGGCTCCAGCCCAGCTTGAAGAAAGAAGTGCAATAAATTTTTTCTTGTGGGAGCTCCAGACTACTTTCTAGAGGCTGTGTTTCTTCTGATGCATTTCTGATAAGCCTCCAAACCCTGACAGGATGCTGACCTGCCCTTGCTGCACAATGTGGGAGAGGAGGGGAGAGCTCTTAGCACATGCAGTGCATTGCAGGGATCAGAGCACATGCAGGGCAGACCAAGTCTTCACCAAGTAATTTTCTGGCCTGATGTGGAGGTGGGCTAGCAAGGGGTCTTCTCTTTCTTTCCCACCCCCCCACAACCCAGAGCTGCTCTGCAAAGAGGTCACCCACTCTGCAGAGCACTGCTCACCACCAGCAAGTTGCTGGATGCTATTGCTGCTGCAGTGTAGAAGGGAATTGGCGTGCAGTCCCCTTTGCCAGAAGACACTGACCAGCCCTTGGCCAAACAAGGTGGTGCATTTTCAACCCTGCCTTCTCTCCAAGCCTCACTCCTCACAGCAAACACTTTGGGAGAGAAGGCTTGAATTTTTACCTGTTTGGCTCTGTCTTGCCTGGGCATGACAGCACCCTTGCACACCACTCAGCCAATTTTCCCAATCATCCTGAGCAGCACATAAACCACCCACATGCAGACATCCCCGCTGGGCATGGACAGCAGTTCATGCAGGCTGGGGATTTTCTAGCCCAGTACATCACTTTTCTGTTGACTGTTTTCCAAGCCAGGAGTCCCATCACTGATCTCTCTCTCTTTATGTGGAAGCCACCTTGTATTCCTAAATCTTCCTCCTCTCATTTTTTTTTATCCTTTTTCTTTCTCAGCAAAGGTAATGGGTACTGGACATACTGTTCATAGAATGTTTCTGTTTTCTATGGCAGCATGTGACACTTTCTCTTATGCTTGTTATCCATTTTAACAGATCCTCACATCCAGCTTTCTTAGTACAGAGTTGGTGCTAACGAACAATTGTCTTCTGTGATTCCAGTCTTCCTGGAGTTCTTCTTTGGAGACATTTTGTCATTTAGAGTCTATCCATATGTATGTATGGTTAGGGTTGTTTTATTCCTGCATGTGTAATGTGAAAGGCTCCTTTTAACATTAAATTTCACCATGGCAGTTTATCACACAGTCATTTGTTGTTGGTGAACACTGAGAAAGTAATTATTCCCCAGCAAACCTAATGGAATTATGCATGGCTTTTCCTTTGTGGAGCAAATATCACCAGTGCTGCAGCCCTTGACCAGATGCCTTGGTTATAGCTGCTGTATTTGAGTGAAGAATGCTGCAAGGAACATGAAGCCTAATTCATTCTTAAAAGAAAGAGTCTGACCCTGAACATCTTTTATTCCTTTAAGTGTTTTAAATGATGGCTTCCTTCCTTCATTTCTCTTTGATTCAGCAGATGCTATGTAGCATCAGAGCTACTTTGGGTAATATTTCATATAAAGTCAACATACACTGGTTGGGTTGGATTTATTACCATAGGTTCCTTCAACCACAAGGGTACCATGTATTTTGTATTCCTCAGGATATCAAAGCCTAGTGGCAAGATGTTAAGTCTCTGTGTATGTGTATGGGTGCAAGTCCATTTCTAGCATGACAAAGGAAAATCAGAAGAAGGGACACAGCACAAATTAGTGTGTTATGTAGGACGTAAGTTGTCCATCTCACACATAAGCCTCATCACCTCACAGATGCTTTGGGAAGGAAGCACAAAATCCTGTTTTCACAAAAATATCAAGCACAAATAGGCCTGGTAGAGAAATGGCAAGGTGCTGTCTGTGCTGACTGAAGTGGGTGTTAACATCAGGCAGGACAAAAGGGAGCTGCCATGGGCTTTTAAGACCAAGAATAAGGTCAATGGACTAATTAAGAAAGCCAAAACCAATGAGAAGGCTCAAAGGAGATGTGTTGTGCTGTCAACCAAATGGTCCAATTTCAATAGAAAGATGCTAATTTGGTTTTTATTTCAGGTTCTTTATGTCTAGTGTGGACTGGCATACAATTCAGCCTGCTCATAAATCCAGAATGGCAATAGTGAATAATTAACAGGAATAATTATAACCACTAACTCTGAAACTTGCAAAACCTACAGGAAACATATGTAGCTCCAAGAGACGCCCATCATCAAACTACAGCATTTCATTTGCCCTGAATACTATGTGTATGGGCAAGCAGGAGTTCAACTAACAGAAAATCATAGGAAATAAAAAAGTACAGCTTTGACCAGAAGATGACAATACTCTATGGCTTCCAATTCATGTAGCTGTATTCCAGTGGCAGAGAAGTATTTTGTGGTGTTGTCTTCATGTATTCTGTCACTGATTTTCGTTCTCAGGCTAAGCAGCTATTCTGTTGAAATTCCTTTTTACTTTTGAAATAATTTGAAGACCTATCTTCTCACAGTACATAATTCCTGTAAAAATGATACACAGCTAATAAACTCATATTTATCTTGAGAACTGACTATCTCAACATCCATTTTTGGCTGCATTCTCACTTTTTATTTTAGAGAAGGTCTGTAAGACTTCTGATGCAACATGGTTTTTCTCATAGTCATAACTCATTTAAAATGAACTAGTAGTGGAATATTCATTCAGACTAGAAATACAGGAAGAAAGAAAACATGTTGAAAAGCTTAAACTAATATTTTATTTTAATCAGGCCTTTTATTTTTCCCTCAAAGGGTAATAAAAAGAATACACACAGTCAGCATGGTTTCATTTCCTCAGGAGCTGCACAAACCGAGTGCTGTATCAGGTGCTAGAGAGGCTTCTGTGGGAAGTGTGGTTTCTCTGTTTGTTCTTTATACCTTGTCAGGCAGTGAACAAAACCTGAGTAACTTCTTCAGACATGACTTGCGAGTTTTTTCCCCCCAAGTCTTTTTACTGAAGCTGGATGGAGAGGCAGGTGTTGGTGGCTGTGGGGAGTGAGCCAGCAGAAGAGGAGAGGGGGAGGAGGGAACCCCTAGAGAGGTCCCACTGGAACCCCAACAGAGACAGGCACCACAAACTGTCTTGGATTTCAGCCACTTTGATTTTGATGAGAAATGGGCAGAAACAGGAATAATCTTGATTTAGCAACACTTCTTTGGCGAGTTACTTAACTTGAGTGGTTTGGATGAGGGTGCGGCTTTATTTAAACCAACCACGTTTGCCTGGGTGTGTGTTTCAGATAGCTGGCTCTGCCTGGGGCTCGTTTTCATGTACAGCCATGGGCTCACATTCCCTCACGGTCTCCTTTTTGCAGCTTCCTCTGACCTAGCTGTGGCCTCTAAGAGCATTTCATTGTTAGAAAACCAGGGAGTCATGTTTGTTTACTAGGAGTGATCGACTCAGAAGCAGGGGAAGGCGTGTTTGTGTGTGTGTGTCTGTGTGAAGAAAACACATATAATACAGTTTATAATTTTGAATAAGCACTAAAACAACTGCCAGCCATCCCCTACATACTTCACTCCTTGTATCAACAGAGGATCCCTGCCAGACATCAGATTATATATTCCACAGCTGAAGTGTTTGCGTAACTTTTCAGTGGCTACCATTTAAAAAAAGAAAACCACTGATGGACCTTTTCTTAATATATTCCCCCAAGTCTGAAATGTTCACAGTGTACTGCCAGCAATCATTTTGTACTTGGAAGGCAAAGTTACTCATATCACTGCCATGGCCCCCGTGCCAGCTAGCAAGACAGGACTGGCCTTTCCCATTTTCACAATCTCAGCATTTGACTGCTGGCAGAGGCCTGGGGGGCACCCATCCCTCTGTACCCACGGGGGTCCCGCCTCCCAGCCTGAGAGAATGGGACTTGTTGGAGTGTCAGTCACATGTTATCACTAATGATATCTAGAAAACTTTTATTTGGCCATTTTGGTTGGTTGCCCAGTGACTCAAGATAAATTGTCTGGTATTTTACTTTGATGGAAAGAAAAATGTGACTACATCCAATTTCAATATTGGCTTTTGCAGCATTCCTATCGCTGCCCAGATTTTGTCTTTACAAAGGAATTATCCAAGAAGCAAATTTCCTTTCCTGAGCAAGTTCTTAGATAAGCCTTCCCACTTTGTGGCCATCAATCATGTGCCTCAATATAGCTTTGCTCCCTTTGAACACTGAGGGGTTTTGAACTCTTTTGGGGCTTTTTATTTTTGCCAGCCATCATGTCCCTGGGTTGCTCAAATTATGGCTTGGCCAAACTTGTGCAGCCCACATAGCTTCTCCTTGCAGCAGCCCAGTGTTGGGCCACCTGGGCTACTCTCCCACTAACAAAAGTGAGATGAGTTTTTCATATGGGAGAAGAACATTTTCTATTTCTGCTGCAAGTCAAAGCTACAGAGTACTGTCTCTGAAATGACAAGGCTGTATTCCAAAGAGGAATTCACAAATGAACCCTGTAATTAGATAACGCATTACAATTGGTGAAAAAAAAAAAAAATAGGTCCAGGAAGATAATAGCACTCCGTTTAAATGTTTTTGATTGCCTTGTTAAAGGGCAGAGTGAGACCTTTGATGTTCTTCCGTAGCTGAGACATACTAGGACCATGTGTATGGGCTTACCTTTGAAGGCTTTGCAGAGATTTCTTTCCCCTCCCCATTTCTCCTGTGCTCCACAAAAGAAAAAGGGTCTAGAGTTAGAGCAAACTTTAGAGAAGTTTTTCCTAGAGATTTTCTTAGAAAATTGCTCTTTTTCAGATTGCTAACCACGCCTTATTTTCAGTGAAAAAGATAGCCTCATGATGTAAGTTATGTGTAATGAACAATGAGATGGCATGCACTGAAGGGAAGTGAGTGGTTTAAGAAGAGAAATTACATACTTTCTTAGCACCTGTTAAATTTACGGGAAGTTCCTCTGCACACTGTTAAGGAGTTATGGCATTTCATCCCAGTAGCAATACCCGGGATTATACCCCCAGGGATTTCTGGTACTGGATGTAGTCATTTATGTGCATGCACTGTAAAATTCTTGACTCCTAAGAAATGAAACGCTGTCATGTAAACAGTGAATATTATTTACATATGCTGGCACTAAATTTGAACCTCCTGTTTGGGTCTGGATGTCAGAAAAATTTACCTCCATACTTCTCTTATAACTGATCTTTTTTCTACAGTTTTTATTAGCTCGAAAACCCATTCTGTACCTGCTGTTAGTGTCAGTCAGTATCTTCCAACAAGCTAAAGCATATTGCTACATTTTTCTTGTCCTGTCTATTCAAGCATAAACACGTTTTTCTCCTTTTATTTAAATCTTAATACAGACACTAAGCATCCAGACTACAAGAGCACACTCTGCATAAACATGCTTTAACACCCAAGAGACCCATCATTCCAAACGTGGGGTGCTGCTCTGAAGGTAGTAGGCTTTTTTCTGCTTTCAGGTTCACACATGCCTAACCCCCTCACTATCAATTTTGTTCCATCTCCACTACAATAAATTCCGGGTTAGGAGAGTGCCACAAAAGAATTAGTTGTTACGTAGCAAGGAGCAAAACGCCTGCAGTACAAAAGGTTGGTACCCTACTAAATGGTCATCTGAACACAACAGAAATCCAGTTTGACCTCCTTCTTGCTGATGGATTTATCAGCATGTCCTGTGACACTTCGGCTTTGCAGTGTGCCAGACTTCATTTCCATGACAGTTTGCCCATCTAGCTGGTTTTCACCATCTTTGCATCACCTGAGCAGACTTGAGGAGCAGTGTGCTACTAATAACACGGGTGAAAGCTTGAAGGATGCTTTTGTTCCCAAATTCAGGAAAGGCAGCAGAACCCCCAGAGAGTTGTCTGCTTTGTAAATGTCAAAGGGAATCCCAGCATGGGGCTTCTGAAATCTTTGGAGTTTCCATGTAGGGTAGAATAAGTCACAGGTACATATCTAGCTATTCTATGCCTGTGGAAAGGAATGAACAAAGCCTAACTTTGAGTAATAAGTCAGCTGACTAAAGGTAACATGCAAGAAATCAAAGTCCTGCAGCATATATTGAGTTGGAATTGAGAATCCCTCTCCCTTACTTGCAAACTACTTCAAAGCATTATTTTTTTTCATGTTAGAACCGTTTAACTTTGGCTGTCATTCATTTTTTAGGCTGAATGGTATTTCACTGGATTCCTTTTCACATGTGGTTTAACAACACTCTCACACCAGCTTTCAAGTGCTGAAGAAATTGGGGAGTAGAACAGCTCAAACAAGGGTGGACACTGAGAGGAGAGCTTGCAAGAGTGCTTATGCGAAGGCAGATGCCAGATAAATATAGATTTCTATTAACTTATTTCTAGAAAAAATAAAAATAAATAGTCTAAAAATAGAGCATTATACAGCCTAGCTGAACATACCAGCTTTATCAGTTCTCATTATGAGTGGACTGCATCACTTAGTTAACAGCTATATAACCACTGCTTTTGTAAAAAGTTATTTATACATGGGCCATGTGATAACTTCTCTAAATAAACACCCATTACACACAGCACATACATGCATTTAGGTGAGACATTTTTGAAAGTTTTCCCTCTGTCAGGTTTACATAGAACTAGAGTATTAATGTTGAGTAATCATTAGTCTAATAAAGCAATACCTCATACTGTTAGATCATGAGCTAAGAAATGTGGCTTAAAAGTATTTTTGAGAATACACTTTTTTCTCAGGGCTAAATTCCCACACTCTCTTCCTAAAGAAAAAAGTTCAGGAAGGAAGGAAGGAAGGAAGGAGGGAGGCATTAAGTACATAGACTCAGATGGTGGGAGGAGACGAGCTGATACAAGTAGAACCGTGGTCACTGCTGTGTCACTGTGGTCAGTGGCTGGCCAAACTCTGTGCAGTTTTGTAGAACAGCTTGCTCACCCATTTGAAAGAGCCAAGGGCCAGGAAAAATACATACAGCTTGTAAAAGGGCCACAGGCTATTTTCAGGACACCTACTTTGGGTGCCAATTGATAAACAAGCATCCACTCTCAACTCTGTGGTGTTGCTCCACCACTGATCCAGTGAAAGACAAGATGCAGGCTTAGGAATAACACGGATTTAAAAAACTGGTGAGGCTCTTAATTCTAACAAAACCCTTAGCTCTAGCCTAAGTGCAAACTGCAACAGGAATGTGCCCTTGCTTGGAAGCAGTAACTGCTTCTCTCTGCTGGGCAGAGAAGAAGCCATGCGTCAGCAATGCTGGATAATAGGCAGAGGGTGTCAGCCTCATGCATTGCCCTCTCATGCCTGAGTCAGGCAGCTACTCTAGATGGGCTCTTATCTGACTAGGGGCAGGAATTAGAAGGACAAAATCCAGTTCAGATATCAGTTAGGCTTCCAGAGGATATTCAGATGTGCTTGAGGCCACTGATGATGCCTAGAGAGACACAAAAAAACAATTGTTTTTCCAGGGCAATACACAATTTCTGTAGAGTTAACCGGAGGAAAAGGCATTTTAAGTCTGAATTAAAAAGAAGTGAGGAGAAAACCTTGAAGAATCTAAATCTATATGCAAATTTAAATCTATAAATATAGATCTTAGATAAATGCTCTGAATAGACTCTTAGAGGAGTCAACCAATAAGCTCACTGAACCACTCACAATAGCACTGGAAAAACCTGGGTTCACAACTCTTCCCCATTTTGTTATACTTAGAGACCTTTAGGCTACCGTCACTAGTGTTGAGTCATCTGTCACTTCAGTTGTGACCTTACTGGAAATGAGCAGAAATACATGATATCAGGCAGCATTTTTTGCTGAGGAGTTCATCTAGTGACTACTGATAAGGCAAAATTGCGTTTGCATCTAAGTGGTTTGAAGATATTTATCTAGTATTAGGATTTTGGCTTTGGTTTTTTGAAAATCAGCTCTCAGATAGTATATGGGATGTATATGTCAAACTTGGTTTTACTGTAAGAGTTGGAATGTGTTGCATTTTCCTGATATTTCTTGTGATAGCACTGCCTTATTCATCTTCAGAAGAAATGGAAGATGAGCACCTGCAAGTCTGCTTCTGAATAGGCAAGGTATTAAAACAATTAAAAAAAAAATAGTGGTCTATTTTCCAAGCAGAACAATGAAATTGCTGCAATCTAGGAAAGTTTTCAACTCTAGCATTCTGATGATTAGCAAAAACAGGCAGAGGGACCCTTTGATTACCTGGTGGGAAGATGTTGAGGTTGACCCGTCAGAGAAGACTGGAAGATAAAAAAAAGACAACAATTTGCTGAGACATGTCTCAAGGGCAAGACCAAATAGAAAGGAGAAAGTGAGCAAATGCAGCAGCTTTATCACCATCCCACACAGCTATTAACCTGCTGGATTGAAAAGCAAACTGGGGGAGGGGTGCAGGAAGTTGTGTTGGGTTTTCAATGCCTCTCAGGCATTATCTGCATGCAAAATGTGCAGATCAGGCATCTTCTTTGTACCTGCTGTATGTTCCTATATTGGCCACCCTCTGCTGCCTGGGAGTGCAGGCAGGAGGGCAGGTTTGGGACAGCGTGCTTTGTTGTGGCCAGTGCCTTTTGGAGTCCTGGGCTTGACATGGAGGCCCCCAAAGGGCACTGGGCCAGTAGGCTGCTGCAACAGGAGCAGAGCAGGTAATCCCTGCCAACATCCTGAAGCTGCTAAAGCAGATGGTTCTCAAGATACCAGTGTGAGTACAGTCACGTGGAGTGGCTGGTCTGGCCTGAGACAAAGAGCCATTAATCTCTGTGAGCACCCCTGGCTGGTAATGAGGCTGGGCTGGGTATGGCTGTTAGTAACCACAGCTTCACACGGCAGCTGCACCCAGGCTTCCTCTCCAGTGGCTAAGCCAGGCAGCCAGCCAGCACCACCAGCAGCAGTAGGCAGTTACTTTGCAGTCAGGGCCCATAGCCCTTGTGCTGCCCTGAGGCCACAGGTGGGCAGTTACCTCTTGGTACTTTCTTAGTTTTGCACCTCTCTGCCATGGTGCAGGGACAGCATGCAGTGCTAGTTCTGTTTTCCACTTAGCATACACATGACACCCCATATGCCTCTGTGCATATGCTAAAGCTCTCTCCTAAAGCCCCTGCTGCCTCTTTCTCGAAGGAACAGTGTACCCACAGCATGCCGAGAAGGCACCAGGGTACTTTTATTTGCAAGGAGCACAGCTGAGAGAAGCTTCTCCAGGCATACAACCTGGCCCCAGGCTTTTCTCATGTCTTCTTGCTCCACTGTTCATGTTTGCATACATTTCTTGCTTTATTACCATTGAGACTGTCACATAAGAGGGCATTTAACATCTGCATTGACAGCACCGGTTCCTGTACCAGCACATCTGGATTGTGCGATGAGGCAATTGCTCGTTACTGTTTTATCATGGATAAGCCGATGTGAAACACACTCTTTCACCTGAGCTCTCTGTATCTTGAATTGGATAGAGATATAGTGTATAAGCATTTTCTGAATGATATGAACTCCCTCAGTACCTACTTTTGCCTCATCTGAAGCTTTTTGCTGCTGCTGCTTATTTCTTTGCAGTCTTGCATTCGCATATCTTGATGGAGATCATCATATCCTGCTCCACTCACCACCTGGTCTGGTGCAAAGTGGTGACTTCTGTCTCAGCATCACTAGTGAGAGCAGGCTGCCAGTGCTCACAGCATTTCTCCCTCCTCCCGACCCAAAGAACAGCCAGCTCTGCACAGGAGGGTGCTAGATCTGGCCCAGCACAGTGATGTAAAGACAGAAAGATTTTGATGGGAAATACCACAGCATGACAGGCAAAACAGGGCTCTGTATTTGCAGGTAAGTAGAAAAATGTTTCCCACAACAGACCACAAAGAGAACCTGGACCATGGATGGGCAGACCTCTGCCTGTTCAGGAAGCCTGAGGCTGACACAACTCTGGTGTTTAGCATAGCATACTTGACCTTTCTGCCATGCATGTGGCTGTGACTGGGACTTCCAAGTGATGTCAGCAATCCCATCACACATTGATGACACCATTCAGGCAATTTTTAGCACTGCAAGTGACTGAGCACTCTCATTGTTTTGCCTGACCCAATCAAGCTGGGTATGTCTGACCAGATTTATTCTCTGAGAGACACCTCCAAGCTCTCTTGCTTTTCCAGAAGCAATCTGCTTCAGACATCACCAGTTACTATCATTGCTTTTATGCTGCTTTCGGTGTTGCACTTCTACTTGTTGTGTCAAGTGGAATCCCAAAGTGAGAGAGGAAGGAGGAGCATGGTGGCTTTAAGCTGTCCTCTAACTTTCCTGTAGCTGCAGACTCTCTCTCCTTCTGGTTTCCCAATGATGTCTCAGTGATGCAAACATTTCTTGAAGGTGAGGTATAACTTTGGGAAGTAATCTAGGCTTTCTAATATGTTTTTAAATTCAGTTTCATAGCTCAGCAGCCACATGCCATATACTAATCCTTTCTTCAGAACTGTTGACTATCCTTGATCAATATGATCAACGTTTCATAGCTCAGATACTACATTTCTCACTTCTTCCCAAGTTTCTACTGAATTAATCTCAAATGTCATCTATTTAAAAAAAAATCTTCTTCAGAAGAATGGAGCCCTTATCTAGCACTTATATACCTGCTGTGAATTCTAGCAAAGCTCTGTATATGCTACTGTTTGGCCATTTGATATCATTTGCCCCAAAGTAGTCAACATTAGTAGTATTGTTATATTTTCTTTAATTGCATTGCATTGTATTTATTTTTTATTTACTTTTTTATTATTTTATGTACTAGGTTTCTTAGATCATAATACCTATCAAGCTCAGAGGTAAGTTAATTTCCCAGATTTTCTTTGCTGTCCTTCTCAAACCTAAACATGATCGTAGAACTGGAGTAATACCTTAAGAGATCTGTTAAAAAAATAGCTGCAATAAAGCAAAATTAGTGTCATCTGCATTTAGACTTTTTTTGAATTTGCTTCCTAGAAAAATCTCAGCAAACAGAGGCAGCACATTATCAAAGAGAAGTAAATTTGAATTAATCCTGACAGAACATTTACTAAAGTTAATTATAAGCTCATAATTGTACCTGTTTGCAGCCAAATTCTTATTTAGGAATTATACATCCACAGCAAGATAGCAGGAACATTTCTATGTACTACTTTGTGTCTAGTTAAGTGTTACTAATGTGCTTCAAATGTCAAATCTTTGGAACAAACAGTTCACAATCACCAGGTCGATAATTTTTTGGGTTGGTCTGATTTCTTCTGGAAGCAATTTTGAATAGCAAATGCATTCTGTAAAGCCACAGGCATGAAAAGCAGCTAAGACTGGAATGAATTGCAGGTTATGTCCCTTTAGCTAAACTCTGTATAACTGATCTTTTTGTGATGTTTATCAAGAGCAAAAACAGTGCTTGTAAAACAGAAGCACCTGGCCTACAGGTGAGATATTTACTGCTCTGTAGACATTACCCTGTGATGAAGTGATTGTTCCCAGGGCCCTAAAAGTAATGTTGCTGCCGTTCACCTGCTTCCATGTCTCTTTTTCCAAGGGCATAGGAACTGAAGCAGGAGTGCAGCATGTCTTACCTCCATCCCCAAAAGTAAGAACGCAGGGATGCATGGCTGCCTGACAGCCATCCTTGGGTACACACCAGCTTTCTTCATTGGAACACAGACACAGGCCTGGTAAAAGAAAGGGACATAACAGTCTCATGCCTGAGGATCCCTGACATGCAGCAGGCATGAGGAAGGAACCACAGGTCCATGACTCTTATTTGGCACAGGGACAGTAGAAGGCCTTCCCGGTGCTGGCAACAGGAACGATCTGAGCGTTGGTAGCATTGATCCTGAAGTCAGTCAGGTTAGGTATCCGCTGGGAGTTAAGTGCATGCTTACATGCACAGCTGAATCAGTGTTAGCACCCTGCATGGCTGAGCCGTGACTACTGCCTCATGTGTTCATGCTCAAGGAAGGGCGAGGGGCATAATGAATCTCTGAACATCCACTGAAACGTTTACCACAGCACAGTACATCAAGATACATGTATACATATACTTGAGTCAATATATATCGGGCAGGAAGGGTGCTAAAGTAATGACACATGTAGGACGACACATTTAGGTCCTAGACATACAAAAGAATAGCAAATTAATGTTTGTGCTCTGTCTCCTTGGTAGCTACAAATACCCTTATCTCTTAATGGCCTTTGGCTTGAAGACCATATGCATATGGCACACACACCATATACACACATATATGTATGTGTGTGTGTATGTGTATGCCCTTTACATTATTGGCTTGTAGTTTAGCCCTGAATATTTGTGTGGGAGTAGGTCAAAGTACTCAAAGCTCGAGTTTCCACTCCGGCATCTCTGAGGGAATCCAACCCACGAGCACAATGGGCCAGAATAAGAAGGAGCCGCATTCTGCCTTCCCTGCACCAGCCGTATGAGTTCCCCCAGCATCATGCCAGGTCAGTCCAGTGCTGCCCAACACGTGGCCTGAATGTCTTTCTGTTATGTTTTCAACATTCTATGCCCTGGTTGCAGCTTAAAACTGACCAAGCAATCTTTAAATGCAGGAAGTGCAGTTCATTTGCTTAGCTCTGATGGGATTAACAGAAGCATTAGAGTAATTAAGGTCAGAGGGGGTTGCCATTTACCAAATCCCTAAATCCACCTCTGCTCCAACATAATTCAGTAGTACCATGGGGCAAAAGGTCATGGCAACAATTTATGCCTGCCTAGCATACAATCACAAAGAGATAAACCCTTTTTTGGACAAAGAGCTTTTTTGGACGCAACACATTAATGTCCACACAGGCATCATAAGAAGCTTTGCCTTAGCTACCTTATGCATCCACTAACTACCGTATGCCTGGAGTTGTTTTTTTCTGGTTCTGGATAGGAAAATTAGTAATACCTTTTATGCACATAAGCTTGTATGATTTCAATTTTTAAAAAAACCCAGCTGCTACAGATCTTAAATATGCATTCCAATAAATTTCTTCCCAAGTTTAAAATATTAAGGGACCCATCTGTTAATATGAGAATAATAAATACACAGGGAACATTTGAAAGATAACATATTATGGAATATTGTGTGTTCTTATGAGTAAGCTTGCAGCATTTACTACTTTAAATTAAATGCACATGCATTTGACTCTGCTGAAGGTCTTCGCTCCCAGCACTTCACTGTTATCTGTAATCCAGAGCTGCTCAATTGAATTGAAAGAGCCATGGAACAGTGTTGCTGAGCAGAGCTTCTCTGGGGACCCACATGCCTGCATTTATTGCCTTTTGCAAGATCGGTTAGCTCCAAGCCAAACAGACTGCACTTGGTGTCCTTCTTCACTAACAGACTTTAGGGCTGACTAGCTGTAAGCTATGTTACCCCAGAGCAGTCCTAGAGGAACTCTGCAATGTCCTGCACCAGATGAATAGGTGCCTTGCTGGACAGAAAAGGGATTTGCCAAGCTCTCAGCCAGGTAATTGGTTCTTAATGATATTTTAGTGATGACTGCCATTATGTCATACTTTCCAAGCAAAATAAAGGGAACTGAAGCATGAAAAGAATGGTTTCAAAATTGAGGAGATTCACTGGAATTGCTTTAACTCTACTATGGATAAAGAAATAATGGATTCACAACTAGTGGATGCAGTTGAAGCAGCTGCAGTATTGCTGAGAGGAGTCAGAAAGTTGCCAAGCTTTCTTGAGACAACTTCGACGACACTGCTGTCCCTCTTGGTGATCCTTATGTTGCTCTGGCCCTGTGTCTGATCAAGTGGATAGTGGTCTCAGCAGTATGAAAGCATAAACATCCAACGACACTTTCACGCCAGGGATATTGAAGAATCAGGAATCATTATTTTGCTGCTATGCAATGAGGGGCAGTAAACATGCAGTGCAAGGCCCCAGCCTGTAGACAGCTGCTGTAGCACAGCTACATGCAAGGGAATTATTTGGGAGGTTCTCTAGCAAGAGAGTTAGCATGTCACCCCTGCACATCTTTGTCCCAGACTCTCTGGGGAGTGCAAGAAGATGGGGTAAAAATTTTCTTGGCTGCTTACTTGTCAGCTTACGTTTACATAAATCAGTACTTTTATTGAAATTCCTGTTCTTGTTATTTTCCCAAACAGGATGCTTTGCTTCAGGTCCCCACATGCAGGAGTGCCTCCTCACTCCTGGAGGTCCTGTGCCTGGCTCTGGTGCAGGGCAGGGCAGGATGTGTGTGTGTACTTGCTCCCTCTGGCTGGTGCAATGCTGATTTCAGGAGAAGCCCTGTGGGCAGAAACTAACCCTGCCTTGCTGGTACAAGAAGCATTGGCCAAAACATCAAGAATAAATCAAGTCATCCTTGGTTATGAAGAGACCAATATGGTGATGAAAGACAAGAGAGCCAATATGGCAGATGATGCTGGACTGCTGGCACTCAGGTTGTTCTGGTGTTTCATTGCCTTTCACAAGGCAAAGATATGCCTACCCCTGATGAAGGAGCCCCACACATTAGCTCTGCTGCTGCATGTGGTCATTCAGCCTTGCTCTCACCCTCCTGCCTCCCAGACCTCCTGGAATCCCTCTGTTGAGAAGTCCCAGGATTAGCAATCTGAATTAATATCCAGATGCAAACAATGGCTGGATTTGCAAATAGCTGGCTAGGTGTTGCCCAAGATATCACTCCACAAGAGCAGCTTCCCCATGCCTTTGTCCCTGTATTGGCAGTGACATCTAAAGGCAGGGCTGGCTCTGCCAAGAGTGCTCTGAATGTGGGCTTGCTGTCTGTACAGACCTGGCAAGACTTCACTATGCCAACCACATTATTGCAACATTTCCTCCACCCAAGAAGCCAAGGGGACAGGTATTTGTTGATTTTTATTTTTTTTAAATAAATCTTCCAAGTGAATAAAACTAAGGAATCTGTTCAAAGTCCAAAAGGATCGAACTTCACAAAGACAACACAAACAAACAGAAAAAAACACTGTAAAGAGGGGGATGCTTGAACACTTCTTTAATGAGAGGGACCAGCATGGCTTCTTGACCACTGACTGTTCCCAGCATCACTAAAAGAGTAGATGAGACGTCTGTGCTAAGTAAACAGCATCTGCCATCTCAGGCTGTTTGAAAGTGCTGACTAGCTGGTGAAGAGATTAGCACCGTCTGACTCCTCTACTAATAACTGATTCATTACTCAGGCTTGGCAGTGCCCTCCTAATTGTCAGTTAGAACTGCTGACATTCCTGAATATTGCTCTTCAGATGTAAATAACATTTATCTGAGGGTATTGTGGCCTCTGTTTTGATCATGCAAGTTCAGGTGAGTTCACTCACTTGAAAGGACCAAAACAAATTTTACCTCAGCTGGTACATCTATTTCATAACTAATTTGTCTATATAATTGTCTCCCTTAAAAGGGGATATCTTAAATCACATGTTTGAAATTTTGGGAAGTATCTTGAGTTAGGATGGGATGGGTAAGCTGCTTCAGATTTGGTTTAGTCTTTGGGAAACCTTTAAGCAGCATTTTCTGAAGAGTGACGTCTGAGCAGGGTTGTGACTAGAAACAGTTTTTTTGAGAACCAAAAATGTAGACAATGCCACACTCTTGTCAGAAAAAAATGAATGTTGAAAGAATGCAATTATGTTTTGCCTGTGATTTGTTTATGTAGATTATATACCAACTAAAAAAAAAGTACTTTTTCTTAAATTCTCATTAGGGTTATTTATGCCACTGTCTTTTAAAATAGTCTGGGAAAAATGTTCTTATGAAAATCATAATTGTGTAGTTGTTTTAAGTTCAGAATATGAAGTAACAAAAAGCTGTGGTTTTATTCCATTTTCCCCTATTTATTTTCTTTGTTTTATTTTATTATTTTATTTTAAGTTATTTTATTTATTACCATAGCTCTGCTGAACAGATCTATGCTCTCAGGATGCTAGCTTCTGATAACTGTACTTCACAAGCCTTGGGAGGATGATGGTGGTTCAATCACCCATTAATCCCATGGCAGCTAATGGCTGGAATCTCCAGATCAGGTCCCTCTTGTTGACCAGATTGTACAAATCTATACTTGCGGGTTTGGTTTTTTTTTTTTTTTCACTGATTCCTTTGAAAGCTTTTTAATTTGAATGTGCAACATTCATGTGTCAGTCATTCTAAGTCTCAGCACAAATCCTCACCCTGTCTTCCTGTGATCCTCCCATCTGGTGGAAAAGCCTTCACATTTTTCACCTACAAAATAAAAAACACTCACAGAAATAACAGGGTTTTGATGAAATCCGCTCCTATGAGACAGTCATGACAGTTTATATGGTACCTGACCTCATCACAACAGAAGGCCAAAATGCAGTGAGCACAAAAGCTGACCAAGGACACATCGCACCTTGTCTGGCTGGGTGCTGAGCATCCCTGAGCAGGAGCCCCTATCAGGTGTGGCTCTCTGGAAGGAGACAATCAGTCCTGCAGGCAGCATGCAGTGGGATTGGGAATGACACCAGCCTAGTCCCTCTTTGCCTTGTGTGCAGATTTGGAACTTCCCATTTTCTACACACCAAAATTGTAAGTATTTTCTCCATATAAAAATTGTAATTAGTGAGAAATGAAAACAGCAGACCCTTAATGAACACAACTATTTGTTCTTTAAATGAGAAAAATACAGTATAATTTTACTTGCTTTGATTTCTTTCCTGACTGCTTGTATTTTTTCTTTCTCATAAGACTGTGTGGACACTGAGCAATCTGTCTCTCTAATGAATATAGACTGTAGCAGTAGGTAGGGATTTGCTTATTTGCATCCATTACACCTCTGTGAAATTCATTACCCAATTATGTTACACTGAAAGGTTCTTGGAAGATGGTCAAAACACTTGTGAACCCGGGCTATCACAGCCTGATGAGTATTGCATGCAGGTCTGAACTGCATAGTCATTATTCAGCCTTCATCCAGGCAAAAGTCCCCATGCAGTGAATGCCTGGGAAGAGGCTGAGGTTTATAAGCATAAGCATTGAGCCGGGAGCCATTATCTCCTACAGCAACAGCTATGGCTCCCACAGCTCGTTGAGGAGCACTCAGATTTGGCAATTGCCCCTAAGATTCAAGTAAACTCAAGAGTCAAGTAAACTGATGCACAGGCAAAAGCACTGTGGAAAGGGATTTTTGAGTGTGTTAGGAAGCCCCAACCAGTGCTTCCAGTGAAGCTAGGGGCTGATATTAGCATATACATACTGATATCAGTATGTATATCAGCATACTGATACACAACAATGTGCAGCAGCCAGAGCTCTAGCCAGCTCAGTGGTTCTCTTGAGTCACCTCCCTCATCTGGGCCTGGCTGCTGTCAATACCTGGGGAAACAGCGTCAGGAAAACATCATTAAAAGGCAAAACAAAAAAGTGGCCGGGTTTAACTAGGCATAGAAAGTATTCACACCCTCAGGACTGACTGCACAGTGAGGCAGAGAAGACAAGCCTTCCCTCAGAAGACGCTGGCCACAAAGAGACTTCCCCATGCAGCCTTTTGGTGGCCTGAAATCTGAAGTCCCTCTGTTCAGGGAGAGAGCAGAAAAAATACCCAGGTGTATTCCCACTGTTCCCCTGGGAGGCAGAAGGCAAAACACTCAGACACTTATCAGCTGTGTGCTACCTGTGTAGCCTGGATGTGGTTCATTAGGCCTGGCATCCTTATCTTCCAGTCATCTTGCAGTTTCTGATGACTGGTCATCAGATGAGTGGTCATTCTGTTCCTACATCATCTGTGCTCGTTTGCTTCTCTGGATGCTCCTGGTGTCAACCATGCAAGTATAAGCTCATATAATGAATAACTGGGACTCCAGAGTTCAAAGCTATTGAACCCCAGGTCTGGATTAAGCCTCTTCTTTTTTATTTTGGGTTTTTTTTTTTTTTTAAGATCTCATCAGCATATATGTCTCTTCTGAAGTATCCATTGAATGAAGTGCCTACTACCTAAATTGAATCAAGGCCAATTAGTCTCCAAATGCTTTTCATGAGCACAGCAAACAAGCATCCCCCCACAACACCTGGGATCCAGCCAGCAAAGCTGTCTGCTGCTGCCCTATAGCCATAAAACATGGAAAGCACAAGGTGTGAGCCCTCAGCATCAGGCTGACAAGAGCAGCGTCACCACCAGACCCAGCACAAGTCAGTTACACTAAAGGGGACGCAGGGCCAGCACCGCTTACCCCCAGTGCAGTCTGTGGTCTGACATGGGATGTTCAAATGGATGCTTATGAAAAAAAAAAGGCACCCTTCCTTTGCCCCAGGGGCTGAGGGTCTCTCTTGTTTGATGTGTTTGTAAATAAACCTCTATTTCCAAGAAGGCTGTTTCCTGTTAGATCCTATTAAACACTCCTCCTTCTGTCCTGGCTTCCTGTGTTTGAAAGACCTGAGTGCTGTTTGTCATTTCACCATACCCAAAAACCCTAACCAAAGGAAAGGCTCATTTACAGCTGCATGAAATGGATGTAAACAATGACAAGTACACTCAGAGCAACAAGCAGGCAGAGAGACCCCCAGAGAGTTTCAGTTATGGGAACAGACAAGCACTCCTTGGGGGCCAGGGCATATCCACAAAACAACATTTCAGTGCTGAGAAAAGTGGAAAGGAATAGCAGTGAAGAATTTTCCTTCCACAGCTTCAAAATGTCTGGAGAGCTACTCTAGACCCCTTTAATTTTATTTATAAATAGGAGTATTACCTAAAGTACAATCTCTATTTTCTGTGACTACCATCTTCTCCTTCTTATTCCCAGCTGGCTTTAATCCCCTTCATATTATTGATGCTTTCTGCATGTAAGAATATCTATTTCAGCACAAAAAACAGGTGGAGCAGAAACTCAGTTTTTCTTTCTAAACATTTCTTTGCCATTTTTTAGGAAGGCTTTTCCATTAGGTTTATCTAAGAGATCTCTAAAGCAACCTCAGTGAACTGTTGACTTGCCTGCAACCTTTTGAATTCATCACCATCCACTCTTAACCACTGGGTGAAGGTTCTATTAGTCAAAAGTTCACACTGTTCAGATGAAGGTACCAGTCATGAGGCACATCACATAAATTAAGTTGGGTATCAGGCTGGACAACTCCAAATCCTTCACTTAGGTGAAAGAACATCCTGTGACATGCTCACCCATGTGATCTGCAAGTATTTATAAATAATTTGCGGTTCCAAATCAATTTCTAGTTGGGTTTCATGTCTGGTTTAGAATAGGAGTGAAATTCAAAGACTTGTTTATGTGCAATTTGGAAACAATGAAGAAGGCCAAAGTAGTGTCTGTGTATCCATTGCAATTAGCTCACAATTAACATCTGTACATTGGGACTTGCACAGATAGATGTAAGTTTGGTTTTCAAAAAAAAAAAAAACCTGCCACCTTGAAGGCTAGAATTATCTTCCAGGAAAACCTTACAGGTTTTCCACTGAATAGTTATGTTGACAGACACCTAATCTGAAAATATTTAAATGTCACTGCATCATAAAATCAATGAATAAACAATCATTGCATAAAATATACTTGCATGGAAAAAACAGTCTGCTTTGCTCTGATTCAATTATTTCCATCTTGCGTAAATGTTGAGGTCAGTGAATTTTGCCACTGACTTTAATGGGACTCTGAATCTGCTCCTATGAACTGATCAGTGGAAAGGTCGAATTTCTTAAGATCAAATACAGACATTACATACTGGCATTATGAACACCTTCACACTGTCAAATGATTAAGATTTTGCACCATATTTCTTTTCAATGCTGCATGAGCATGTCTACTTTGTTCAGACCTTTAAAACAGTAAGGCAAGAGTGAAGGTAAGTTAAATATTAAAGCAGTTCATCACAAGTCTAGGGGCATTTATTACTAGCCACATTTATTACTCTGCACAAGTTGTCGTATTTCTTTTTACACACAATCCATATCATTTTATTTCCCACCTTGTGCATCTGCTTTTCAGGAGAGACCAGGGTTCACATTGCACTAACAGAAGCAGTTTGTCTTACATAGTTATTTAAACTATCAGTTAAAACTATTCTGCGACAAGTACTAGAAATATCAGCAGAAGCCCCCAGTTTCTTTCCTTGATTTCCCCCATTTTTTCTGTCCAGACTTGTTGATCTACATGAGGTGGTCTTTACTACTAAATTTCATCTCACTGAAAGGAAGGAAAACATGCTCAACAGATACCTGGATATTAAAACTGCAATTGTATGTAATTATATACCTTTAATGCTTATTGAGAAGAAATGTTCCAGAAAACGTCTCTTTCTCAGTGCTTGTAAACAGTAGTGCCTACATGATACAGAGCCAGAATGGGACAGGGAAGCAAAAGACCTAAAGAATGGGGAGACTTCCATTTTCATACTCTGGTTTTCCAGAAGTAAGCTTGCATCTAGTCTTTTCTGTTGAAAGCTAAAGAGGATTCAATTCCAGAAATATCCTGGCTCAAGATCAGTTCTCACAGGATTGCTTCTCTCCTTCTGTGTTATTAATGTTCTATATGTGACATTACACTCAAGTAACCAATGAATGATAAAACGGAAGGACACCATGCCAGAAAGGCATCTAAAGAGAAATAACAGTTGGAGCTATTTGTTGCTGTGTAAAAAAGGGGTGCTTGTCATAATTTTTTTCCAAGTAGAATAACTTCTTAAGACTTGCCATTGCTATTAATTTGAGGATAGGTTGCCAGGTCTAGAACAGAAGGACCTGAAAGTTATTGAACAGGAAAACAGGCAGTGAGAGACCTCTTATCAATGACAAGTATGTTGAATCTCATCCAGAATATTCCTCTGGTTAAAACACCTGGTTCTGGAGTGCTGACATTTACTGAAGTTATTGTGCAAAGGCCACAGCTTTCTTCAAATCATGCTCACACAGAAGGAGCTGCACGCAAGTCATGAAGACAATGTTGTTCCCTGACCTCTGAACACTTTGTTGCACAGTTGTGCTGAGTGTTCCCAGGGAATCCAGAATGAAATCCAAAAGCAAGCAAATTTTCTAGCAGCCTGTTACAATTCACAATGCAACAAAACTTTCCAATTAGCAACCATAACAGCAAGAAGGAAGTCAATCAATTGGAAAAAAGCATAAGTACAAGAATCCCCAGTTTCATTTCATGTAAATGTCATTCTACACAATATACTGAGAAGTGAATGTGGAAAATACAAAGTATTTGAAGGCAAATACAGGATTTAACTCTGCCAGGATTTAATTTTTGGCAGGAAATTCTGTGTGAATTCTACTGGCCTTACTACAAGGGCTGGTGTCAATAGAATCTTTTTATTAAACCTGTTTCTAAAGGTGATGATTCACCTTCTCTGCACCATCACTTGCAGTTATGAAGCTGTAATCAAACACAAATGCAGTCATCTCTTTTTCAAGTCAGTGCCTAATCCATTTCCATGTCACCAGGAGCTCTGCATGCACAGAGGCCAGGCTCCCTCCAGGCTCCCCTATCACCCTGAGCACCACAGTGCAATTAACATGTCTGAACCTGATTCCACTTGCTAATGTGTAATCTTGCCATGAACTCACTACATCAAGAGATCTCTTAGCTGTGCCAAAACAGCTGCAAGGTGCAGGAGAAACTTGAGCAGATAAGATTTCTATCAAGAAGATATTTCTAGCTTAGAAGCCTCACCACAGACTCACTGCTTTCTCTCTCTCAAGCAGGAGAAAGAAGCCATTTTTCTCATGTCCTTCCGGTTAAGGAAGTGGTATGTTTCTGAGAGGTTATTTTGATTTGAGCATTGCCCCAAATCGTTCTGTCTTCATATGCAACTGCAGACAGCCTGCTTTTTTACCTCTTCCAGCAAGTACTTTTGCTCAAGTGCATATTGCTAGAAAAGCTGGGTTGAATACAGCATATTCATCACATACACATATTCTTCCCCAGCCTGTGTGCCAGTTCAAGCACTGTATCTTTCTATTCTTATTTCCTACAGATTGTCAGATAGCTTTATTTTTCTTCTGTATTTCATTTGAAGAGCCTCCTGATCAGACTTCATCCCCCCCTCACCCCAGGATCTTCTCCAGTTCTCTACAACATTCTTACTTTTCCAAGTTATTTTTTATGGCTTAACTCCAGTAAAGTTACCACTACTCGCCTTCTCTGTTGATAGCAGGTTCCAGCCATGGGGCACTGCACTGCTTCCCAAGTTATGGATTACACCCAGGGCTGTGGCCTTAATCTCTCTAAGCCCTGCTGAGCAATGTGAGTGCCACTTTTTCCACCTCTTTCTAGAAAAAACCCACAGCCCATTCAAGGTTAATATAATACCAATTCAGAACTTCTCAAATATTTTGCCATTACAGTACAGATTTTCCCAGATCAAACTGGAGGGAAGTAAGTTTGCTTTAATGAAAAAAAAAAAAACAAAACAACAGGATGGGAGCATTCTCTCTTTCACATGCCTTTAATTTAGCTGAAAAAGCTGTCACTTAAATACCAGCAGTTGCCTTCTAGACCAATAGCTTTTCCTCTATTACTTGCAATCAGAGCAGCTCCTAACATTTGACTGAAGAAAGAGGAAAGCCAGTGTCAGCTAGAAAGTTGCATCCCCACCAAAGCCCTTGCTTTAGATACTCACTCTGTAATCCTTTTGTTTTATTGGCAGTACTCTATCCTCATAATATAACCATGAGCAGCAAGGGGGCAAGCACCCTTCTGCACCACAGCCCCTGCAGCAAACATAGCTGGGTGTAATCTTCATGCACCACCTTGCAAAAAAATGATTTGTGAGTGTTGGAGTCAAGCCTGAGGAATAATTTCACTGTTGCAAAGTAGAGTCCTTAAGTCAGAATTTATAGCAAAGAGAAAGACATAGCAGGACAGGTCAAACAGAAAGATAATAATAATAAAAAGGCTTCACTGATGTTTGGTTTGCAGTAAAAGACGTGAAAGTTGTTGTGTTGATGTGTGCATTGGGTTTGCATAGCAAGGTTTTGGTAGCAGGAGGGCTACAGGGGTGGCTTCTGTAAAAAGCTTCTAGAAGCTTCCCCTATGTCAGCCAGAGCCAATGCCAGCCAGCTTCAGGATGGGCCCACCACTGGCCAAAGCTGAGCACATCATTGACAGTGGTAGTGCTTCTGGAATAACATGTTGAAGAAAGGGTAAAAGCTGGGAGAAAGGAGAGAGAATATGTGAGAACAACAACTCTGCAGACATCAAGACCAGTGCAGAAGGAGAGGAGGACATGCTCCAGGCATGGAAGCAGAGATTCCCCTGCAGTCTGTGGTGCAGACCATGGTGAGGAAGCTGTGCCCTTGTAGCACATGGAGGCCCATGGAGGAGCAGATCTCCACCTGCAGCACATGGAGGACCCCACGTCAGAGCAGGCAGATGCCCAAAGAAGGCTGTGACACTGCGGAAGCCCTGTGGATAGAGGAGCCCGTGCTGGAGCAGGTTTGCTGCAGAACTTGTGAGCCCATGGGGGACCCACACTGGAGCAGTCTGCTCCTGAAGGACTGCACCCATGAAAGGGACCCACACTGGAGCAGTTCATGGAAGATTGTATCCTGGGGGAGGGACCCCACATTGGAGCTGGGGAAGAATGTGAGGAACCCTCCCATGAGGAGGAAGGAGCAGCAGAGACAATGTGTGATGAACTGAACAGAACCCCCATTTCTCATCCAACTGAGCTGCTGCAGGGAGGAGGTAGAGAAATTCAGGAATGAACTTGAGCTCAGTAAGAAGGGAGGAGCGGTGGGAGGAGGTTTTTAGGGTTTGGTTTTATCTCTCATTATCCTACTCTGATTTTGCTTATTAAACTCAAGTCATCTGTTTTGCCCTTGACGGTGATTGCCAAATGATCCCTCCCTGTACCTATCTCAATCCACACGTCTATCATCACATTTTCTCTCCCCAGCCAGCTAAGGAGGAGGACTGCTAGAGCAGCTTTAATGGGCATCTGGTATCCAGCTACGGTCAGCCCACCACAGGGCGCAAGATAGATTTCTAGTGCCAGTGCTTCTTGGTCAAAAACTTCAAGCTTGATGGCTCCAAGGTACATATGGACATGTTACCTGCTTCCCTCCTCAGCAACCAGGAGCCCTCAGGACCAGGAAGGCAACCAAAGTCCCTGCCAGAGCAACACATCCTGAGAGTGCTGTGAGGGCCATGCTTAACTGGTGCCTGGAGCCATCTTTATGAGAGAGCAGACCTGCTAGCTCACTGCTGCCCTGAGATACCCCAGGTTTGGTGAAGGCTAAGGTGGGAGAAAAATGTGAAAACGTTTGACAGTTCTAGTTGGAAAGATGTTTTATAACTTCCCTTAGCCTGTGAAAAATAAAGCTGAATCCATACATAGAAAAACTGCAAAAGCAGGGCAGAATACAATTCAGCAGCATCCTTGTTAGCATGCTCAGCACTGTAGCCTGGGATTTCTTCTCTGTGGAGGGAATCGGCTTTCATCCTCTGAGCTACTGGCCTATAAAATACTCATTACTGTCATTGTATGGTAGTTTGTACCCAAGGCTAAAGTTCAGCCAGTGATGTCTGCCCAAATTGCAGCACTTTTTAAACAGCAAGGATGCCAACTCCCAACACTTTTTACTTTAATGTTTTTATGTTGTATCAAAGCAATACTTGCTACCATAGAACTCCAATTATAGATCAGATTTATACACATTCATATGTATGTGTGCATGTGTTTACTTTGCATGTTCCTCCTAGATATGTGGGCAGGGAACCGGTCACATAATTGCCTCTTGCAGCAGACAGCACAAGTGGTACCTGGGCACGTAGGGTGGCTCAGACATGACATGCAGCCTGCAAAGGCCTCTGCTCTAATGCATTTTTAACAGCTGAAATCTTCACCACAATCTCTTTCTTGTGTTACTCTGCTCTTCTAGAAGCTTTAATTAGCAGGGGATGTTACTGGGTGAAACGATGCATCACTGCTCTCCTCAATGAGGAGCGCCTTTCCCCAGCATGTCTCTGGCAAGCCCACACTTGAGGAAAGCATGCCCCTCCAGCAAAGAGGGGCCTCTCTTGGCCCTCAGCAGAGCTGCTTTTATCACAGGCAGGCATGCTGGTAGTTCTGAGCTGGATTCCTCTTTCAGAAGAGAGGCTCTGGTGAGAATGTCAGAAGCACCTGTGAGAAGAGCTGGAATAACAGAAGTGCAGCTCTTTCTCCTCTTCAGAAACAGCCTTTCTGCTTTTCCTGAACCTAACTAGATCCTGCATCATTTTCCCCTTCATTTCAAAGCCCTTTGTGATGCCCAGGCCTGTCTGACCCTTCAAACTTCGGCCACAGAAGTGCATAATCTACCCTAAAGTCTAAGACATGAAAGGGGAAGGCAGCAATGATTGTTCTCCCTAAAACTAATCACACATTTTCAGTCTACCCTGCATGTCTGTGAAATATCAGACTTTAATTTACTAAGTTTTGACATGCATCTAGTTAAATTTAATCTCAGTAACACCATTCAGCCAAAGGCAATGTCATTGAACCTCTGGCTCGGGTCTGGAAACTTGCATTTAGGCCTTAAGCTGGTGAAATATTTCATGACAACAAATGACCTTTGTAACCAGAAGATGCAAAAAAAGACATTTTAATCTACAACCAGAACCCAAAATGCCTCTCTGTTCAAACTGCTACTGCATCATCTTCAGGAGAGCCACTCCTGGGTTATATACATGGAAATCATGTCACAAAACTGCACTGCTGCCACAGGCAGGTTTGGGTTACATACCCTTTCTCATTCACTGAATTCTTGCAGTCTTCCCTTGAGCTACCCCTATGGTTCAATGTAGAGAATGCCCTTTCAGCCCAGTATCTACATCTCTTTATGTAAATCCATAGAATGGTCCTATGTCAGACACGAGACTGTGTCCAATATCTCAGTGCATTGTAACATGGGGAACCGGCCCAAGGTGTTCAATAACTAGCAGAAGACTGTATCAATTGGTGTGAACATTATAGAATCATAGAATTATTTGGGTTGGAAGGAACCTTTAAAGATCATCTAGCTTTAAACCCCTTGGCATGGGGCATCTTCCACTAGACTAGGCTGCCGAAAGCTCTGTCCAACCTGGCTTTGAACACTGCCAGGGATGCAGCAGCCCCTGCCTTTGGGATTTTCAGGTTTGTGGAAAGATCAATGCACTTGGTGAAGTGATAGCTTTTACAAAAGTAACCAGAAACTTTTCAACCTCTTACCGTGTAATAATGTTATTTGCTGGCAGGAGATGGGGCGGACTTTGGCATAAACCTAACCCATCCAGTCCAACATAACCATTTCATTTTGGTGTATCTTAATTCCACCTTCCTGGTTTTTTGCGTGGCTGTGGAGCACTTGCACGGTGATATGGCAATGGTTTCTGCTAGCCTGTATATTTACAATTAACCCTAATGCTCAGACCAAAGAGCACTATCTGTCCTTCGTTCTTTTGCGATACTACAGTGGAGTGAAAACAACTGAAAACCCTAACTAGGAACATCCCATCATTTTGTTAA
The DNA here is from genome assembly GCF_012275295.1 of Melopsittacus undulatus. Classification (NCBI taxonomy): domain Eukaryota; kingdom Metazoa; phylum Chordata; class Aves; order Psittaciformes; family Psittaculidae; genus Melopsittacus; species Melopsittacus undulatus. The sequence goes on along the minus strand of NC_047557.1, from coordinate 23,536,243 downwards.
CTGTGTGATAGGAGGGGAAGCAGGGAGGAGGTGGGAGCAGTCCCTGGGCCTGCATCCCTCTCCTGGTGCTCAGAAATCACATTCCAGCTGGTTGACTAGGCTCCCAAGGGCTGGTTGCACATGCATGCACCACAGGAGGTAACACAATGCTTTACAAGACTAAGAAAAGAAGGAAATCAAATATCCCTTTTGGGAGGGCCCCTCCAAATGCTAGAAACATGTATCAGTTATTTCATTTCAGAGTAATATAAAAAATACCTGTCTTTCAAAACTCTGTGTCTGCAGGCACCATCTCTCAGGATCCAGCTTTAACATAAAGATGCTCCCTCCAGAGAAGCGTGTCTTACTAGTGTCTTACTAGAGACATCCAGAGACCTTCAAGTTTTGTAGGTGTTGCTAGGGCTGAGAAGAAAGATTTGGTTCATGAATTCACCTGGTGACACCCCTTGTTTAATAAAGCTTGTAGAGCACAAAGCAGCTGAGGAGAGACAGCAACTGACATGTTGGAAGCAGCAGAAGTAGTAGTAGATGGAAACGCAAACTGCTGGAAGAGATGCTCCAGCAAACCATCAGCTCCAGCAAACCACCAGCAAACCACCAGTACTGCCATAGCCCTTAGTGCTGTCTCCTGCCACGGTGCTCCACCAACAGGCCAGGCTGCTCTGCTGCACTTTACCAAAGGCCTGGGAGGATACGCACTCCACAGGAAACACAAGAAAAGTGAAGGGAATTGGCAAAATTATCAGACCATGAAGACTGCTGTATATAATACACTGGAATAAACATGGATGAAAGTGGCATTCCTGCTTCACAAAATGTGCCAGCAGTTCTAAGACTTGGCTGCCTGAACTTTAGCCCTGGTTGAAAACTTCCATGTAACTATGGTAATGAGTACTTTTCAGGCCAAGAACAATAGCTCATGGGTTATAGGGGAGTATTTCCCAGCGCAGATTATCTTGATCTCCAGTGCAGTGCTGGGTATGTTTTTGTAGGAATGTGGCAATGTGTTAGCTTTCTAACCTCAAATTCTACATATATATCACTGCACGAGGTTTGTTTGCACATGTTTTTTATATCTTGCATGCTTAATTACTTAAAGATTTATTGCTGTCATTAAACACTGCTGCTTTACATACGAGAGGCTCCAGGAGCAAATGAAAGTGACTTGCAACAGTTTCCTCTCTTTGCCTGGTGAGGAATTAGGAGGTTCTAAAGTGTAGGCACTCCTCCACATCTCTATGAGCTGCCCATGGGCATCTATGTAGCCCACACTCCATCAGAGTGGAAGAAGGGGGCGAGTAGATATAGCACTGAGCTAGCTTCTGTTTCATCATATCAGACTTAAACTCGACCTTTTCCCTAAGGAAGGCAGGGACTCCTGTCCCCCACACAGAACTCCTGCTGATTCCCATGTTGTCCACAGCCTTTGGAAAGGGACAGCCTGGCATGCTGGCATGGAGGCTAGAGGAGCATTTCATATAGACGAAGAGTTAAGGTTGTTGTGGAAGTGGTATTGCAGAAGGCAAGTTTTGGATTTCCCAGTATTGGGAGTTTTAAGTCAATTATACTTTAAGTCTTTAAGCACTGACTTTATATTCTGGAAATATTAGGAACCACTAACCTCTTTACCTTACAGCAATGAATTTTTCAGATACTTCAAAGATGTGGCAGCAGTGCTGCTTTTCCTATACAGTCTGATGGCTCCTGTCAAATCAGCCATTACATCCCAGTTCTACTTACATGAACTGTGGCAGGGTGGGGGCTGGAGAAATGGCAGCATTGGCAAGTGGGGCAGCTAACCAAAACCTGCATATATGTGCAACCTTCCACCACTCACAGCTCTCCTTGGTGCCACTTATGCCGATAGCAAATTTTGACATGGGGAAGGATGGGTACATTCAGAGAGCAGCACTGTGTCCTGCAAGCTGCTGTGGGCAGGCTTGCTTTGGGGAGGGAGGGATGCAAACCCAGGGCAGCCCCTGCAGTAAGTTTGCACAGGGACAGGCAATGCACAATTCTGCCAGCGCTGTGCCATGCCTGCAGACACTGCAGTCGCAGGATGGGCCCCAGGCATTGTCAGTGCTGTCCCTCTGTGAGGGGTCTCTGCAGAAATGCTACATGTCAAGTCTCTTCAAACAGAGGTAGTGAAGCATTTGGACTGATAACAAGCCATACTTGAAGAGTAGTGCAAAGTCAGAAGGCTGTTTGTGGAGGGTTTGGGAGCTGTTTTTTTCCTGCTATGCACTGCAAAAGTTGTGAGAGTCTGAGAAATGTTATAAGCAGCTCTCTTTCTGTGGTTCACACCTCAGGGACCCTTTGAGAGAAGGGCTCCTCATTTCCACCAGACATGCCTGCTGCAGCAAATCAGTATTTCACCTTATTGTGGTTGGTCTTATTGGGGTTGGGCAGGTTGGAGGTTTTAGAGCAATCTGGGTATGGTAAACATCTGCCAGATCTATCTACACAACATGCTGTGTCAAGTGACCCCAACCTAAATTTATCCTCTGGCCCTGCTACTGAAGAGCAACTTTCAGAACAGATCAGGTATGTGTGTGGGTTTCAGAGCCCATCAAAACATGGGCTCTGAGAACCACAGCTTTGCTGCCGAAGTGTGACAAGAAGCCCTTGCATATTGCAGGTGGAAAGTTAGCAATGCTGCAATTCATATCCCCAGTGCTGCCAGCAGCCCTCCAGCTGCCCAAAAACCATGTCCTGCTCTGCATGTAACCCTAATTTGCTTTACCTTGTCACATTAACCCAGACAGTTCCAGTCTGTACCTCTACTACTTTTTCTAGTATTACTTCCCTAATGGTCCTTTAGTGTCAACCACCATACCATACCAAACACCATACTCCAAGTCAATGACCTGGTAACAGCTTGGAGATGATCACAGCCACAGTGCAATATTCAGATGTGTGCAACTGGTAAATGAAGTACTGTAACAACACTAACATTTTGATGGCATATGGCTTTTTTAAGAAGGGATTACATCTCAGAAGTTCCTTGCTCAAATTACCTCAAATTTGGCCTCTAATCCACACTTGGAGAGCAGCTTTCAAGGGAATTCTGCTATTCTGATAAATTATTTGGGTGTGTGTGCACTGGACAATGCAATGTACTGCAGAGCTCCTCAATCTAACCTTGGATGAGCTGGCTTCCAAACCAGGAAAAACACAGCTGCCCTAAACAGAAGAGATGCTGCCAGTATTGAAGCTTATCTCCTCACACACTGTGTCATTGACATAAAGTTTCAGTTTGAGCTTGCTCAGGACCCAGCAAGGCACCATACTGCCCTGTACAGGCATGACTTCAGAATACAGACAATACTGTAAAATACTATGCTGGCCTTATTTTTAGCCTGACTTCTTAATGAAACTAGACTTCTATAATAACAGTGTTTTTGTCTGTCAATCCCACAATCCTCTCAATTTTTTTTAACCTGTTGGCTTCCTTGCCAACACCTTGGATAGAGGTGGAATCAACATGTGTCATGGCATTAGGTGGCTACATAGAAGAAAGGAAATCCAAATCAATGCTCCTGATGAGAGGAGGGCTGCAGTGTGAGCTTACATTCAGTGCTGCAGAGCACATGGGAGAGAGACCAAGAAAACCAGGCTGGCAGTGCACCAAGACAGCTCGGGGCAGAGTGTGACAAGGCCAGCCCTTGAGAGCAAGAAGTGGGGATCTTTGAACAAACCCTTCTCCCAAGCATTTTAACATGTTTCAGCATCTAATAGAACTACACTGAAAAGGAGGGGCTTTTCACTACTCATCTTGAAAAGCAGTTGTATTTTTCACATTGATTTCACATAGTGCAGCAAAGTTGAGAGTGGGGTTCCCCAGGCACTGCCGCAGGTATCTCTGGTCCTCATGCTGCAGCAACTAGGCCCTGGCTCTGTGAGGACCTGCACTGGTGCAAAGATCTTAAAAATAAAAAAAAAAAAACAAAACAAAATTCAGAGCTTGAGGAAGGAGGAATGCCGATTTTCTAAAGCAGGACCTTGTATAGAACACAGGGCTTAATCTGGATGATTTATGAGTATCTGGCCACTTCTGCCAGGCTGGGACAGGATTTATGCACCAGAGCAGAAAAGGCTGGGCAGTTTCTGGCAGCTGCTTCAGAAGTACAGAGGAATTCCTGCTGGCCTTTTCTCCAAACCTCCTGGCAAAGGAGACCAGGGGCATGGGGAAGTAGGGCTAGCCCAGCACAAACCAGCAGTCTCGTGAGACCCATTCAACTGGCTTTAGCACATCTCAGATGGTGTGACTGCAGCTCAGTTCAGAGGCACTTCTCTGCAGCTGTGAATAGGCACCCCCAGGCTCCAGATAAATGGATAGAGAAAATGCAGGAGTGTAATTTATGCACATCTTCTTATCTCCCTTTATCACTACCATGATGCAAATTAGTCATAGCTTTAGTAAGTGATTGCATAAGCATCATATTAATTTCTTCGTATTTCCCAAAAAAAAAAAATCAGCAAATTTGTTGAATTTGGAGTCTAATAAATCTAGCAGATTTATTTTCCAGGCACCATGGATTATTGGCAACTGGGGTGAAATCATTTATCATTTCACAATGAAGATAATCTGGTTAACAAACCAAATTTCTTCCAAAAGAGAGAAGTAACAATAAGCAAATAGGCAGTGACAATTAAAAGATACAAGAGGGTTTGGAGAAGAATGCAAATTTGGTTTGGCCTATTGTTTTTGCATTGCATTCTCTAGAACTCATTTGCTCTCCTCCAGAATATTCTATTTTACAAAGCATTATTCAAAGACAGAGGGAGTGACTGCATATTCACAGATGGAAAAGAACTTTGGGGAGTTCAGTATACAAATTGCCTAACCCCTCAATACTGTGAGCTTTTGATAGTCCCAGAAGACTCCTCAGGGTGCACACCTCCTACTGACTGCCATAACTCTTGCTGGATGATATGTGCAAGACTGTTTCAATGGAAGGAAATACGGGTTCAATTAAAAAAAATAAAAATCGAATATAGGTTCAATGAAAAATTTTTGAGTGCAACAATAGGACAGAGTGGAGGAACCCTTGGAAGATGCCAGTGAAGCATATCAACAGGGCCCTTGGCCAGCCCTTGCTCTGCTCCTCCTTGTTCCTAAGTGCCCTCCTAGGAAGAAGTAGCTCCTTGAATTCCTGTTTGAGCTGAAGTGGGACTTTCCTGATGCCTTTTCAAGCACTGGACTTCTCCTGGCTGGTAGAAGGCCAACACTTGTAATGCTTGTCTTAAACCTGGGAACAGGAACGGGGCTCATTCTGCAAATAAAGTGAAATTCTTTCTTCCTAAGGAATATTCTCAGCCATGAACACTCTGGCTGGGGAAGGGCTGATAAATACCTGGAATCTCAAAATGCCAGTTTTATTATTTGTTTCTTATAGCAGACAGCCTAATGCACAGAGGGGACAAAAGACAACACCTGAGCATAGGGCTGCCAAAGATGACCAGCACACAGCCCCTTGCCTGTACACACTGAAAGCAAAACCAGACCCACACCAGCTCCTCCATCTCCTCTACAAAGTTTGTCTCCATTGGTCTGAATGACACCACCTAGCAGTGCCCCCATGGAGACAAGCAACTGCAACAGATCCTGCACAGGGCACAGAGGAACACACCATAGCCCTTCTGCTGAAATACCCTTTACTACAGGGTCCATGTCAAGGAGAGTGGCAGGCACTTGGCAACCATCTGCTCCCCCAGCCCGTCCTTTAGGAGATAGTAGTCCAGCAGGTTTCCCCTGGGGTGCTCAGCCTTTCCCAGTGGCTTCCTCTCCATATGCTCTTTGGAATCCCAGCAATGCCCCTGAAACCATCTTGCTGCCCTCAGGCAAGGGTTCTCCACCAGGGGGTACTGGGAGAGAGCAGAACAGAATGGAAAATGCTGAAATATAGGAGGAATGTCTTTTTCCCCAAGTTTTATGCCCGGGGAGTGACTGGGGATAGTCATGTGTCTAAAAACAGAGCAACAACCTATCAAGAGTATGTTTTGCATTCTACCAGTCCCAACAACCTTTTTTGGCTGCTAGTCACCCTCTCCTTCCACAGAGGGCTGTGCTCAGGTTCTCTCTTGAGGTGACACAGTCATTACAAAATAAAAGAAAAAATAGATTGTAAAAAAAAGCCTTTTCTACCCAAACAACTGGAGGAAAATGTGTTTCCTTGCTCTTAAGTGGCTGAACAGTCAGAGCACTTGCTTGCAGCCAGAGAAAGCATGGCCAGGTCCCTCTGAAGCTTGATAAGGTTCACCCCAAAAGCTCTCTGTGAAGTGTCCTCCCACATCAGCGTGTTCACGAAAGCCATGGCTTCCTCCCCCTACAGCCTTTCTGGTTTGGGCCAACATGCGTTTGCCAGATTAGAGAGAAAGAGAACAGTGGGATTGAGTGCGCCCTCAGCAAGTTTGCCAATGACACCAAGCTGTGTGGTTCGGTTGATACACTGGAGGGAAGGAATGCCATCCAGAGGGACCTTGACATGTTTGTGAGGTGGGCTGATGCCAACCTCATGAAGTTCAACAAGGCCAAGTGCAAGGTCCTGCACCTGTGTCAGGGCAATCCTAGGCACAACTGCAGGCTGGGCAGGCACTGGGTTGAGAGCAGCCCTGCGGAGAAGGACTTGGGAGTGTTGGTCAACATAAAGCTCAAAATGAGCTGTGCACTCACAACCCAGAAAGCCAACCGTATCCTGGGCTGCATCAAAAGGAATGTGACCAGCAGGTCAAAGAAGGTGATCCTGCCCCTCTACTCTGCTCTCGTGAGACTCCACCTGCAGTCCTGCATTCAGCTCTGGGGCTCCAACACAAGAGAAGACATGGACTTGCTTAAATGAATCCAGAGTTCATGCCACAGAGATGCTTAGGAAGTTGGAGCACCTCTGCTATAAAGACTGAGAGAGTTGGGCTTGTTCAGCCTGGAGAAGACAAGGCTCAGGGGAGACCGTGGAGCAGCTTCCAGTGCTTAAAAGGGCCTTCAAGAAATCTGGAGAGGGATTTTTTACAACAGAATGTAGTGGCAGGACAAGGTGTAACAGTTTTAAAGTGAACAAGTAATAGAACAAGAGGAAGTGGCCTCCACTCTGCCAGGTGAGATATTAGACTGGATAGTAGGCAAAAATTTCTTCCTGAAAAGGGTAGTCAGGCATTGGAGCAGACTACCCAGGGAAGTGATGATATCATCATCCCTGGAAGTGTTCAAAAACCATGTACGTGAGGCACTTAGTGACATGTTTTATTGGTGGTCTTGGCAGGCCTGGGGAAATGGTTGGACTTGATCTTTTGCAACCTAGTTGATTCTATGATTCTGTGAAATAGGGTAAATTTAGATTATATATTAGGAAAAAAATCTTCCCTGTGAGGGTGGTGAGACACTGGCAGAGGCTGCCCAGAGAAGCTGCTGCTGCTCCATCCCTGGCAGTGTTCAAGGTCAAGCTGGATGAGGCTTTGAGCAATCTGGTCTGGTTGAAAGTGTCCCTGCCCATGGCAGGGAGGTTGGAACTAGATGATCTTTAATGCCTCTTCAACCCAAACCACTCTATGGTTCTATGATCATTAATGCCTGTGCCATTTCCCCTTCCTCCAACGTTGTCCCGGAGGAGCATCAAAAGAAGAAGATGATGCAGACAGACACCAACACCTACAGTCCTGCTAATACCATATCACACTGCCTGTGTACTCGGCCCATGTCCTCCCTGGCACAGTATCCAGCAGGAGTGTCTCAGGCCCTCCCTTCTTTCATCATGCCTCTGGCAAGTGCCTGATGTGACAGGGGTAGATATTCTTGCTCCTGTGCTCACCGGGGGAGATCATCCCATGGGTGCTTGCTGCACCAAGCCCCGTGGGAAGGGGTGTGGTGAAGTGAGCACAACACTGCCTGGGCTGGGGCAATGACACCCGTGAGAGAGAACATCCCAGTGCCCAGCAATGGGAAATGCTGGAAAGTCCATGTGCCCCTGGGCTCCAGGCAGCCTTTTAGCTCAGAGGAGGGTTTGTGCAGTGAAATGTCAGAACTGGGAGCTGCCTGTGGCAGCCAGGAGCTTCATCCATCTTCAGACGAGGTGGCCATTCACTGAAGACTTACTGGAGACTGACATTTCTTACAAGGTGTCTCCTGGAGGTTACTGCTAGACTGAGCTGTACGTGATGCACATACCAGTTTTCAGGTACTAATCAGCTATAGACAAATACAGTAAGGAATATTTCTGCACTGGTGAGATGATGAGCATAGCAGTCCAGCTAACTTTTCTTCTGCTCAACTTCTAATTATTTTATAGCCAAAAAGTTACTGCAACAGCCAAAACTGTATTCTGTGGACCTAAAGTGATTTCTACATTAAAGAACCACAGTGAAACTTCTAAAGCATGCTTTGCCTGTATTGAACCATTTCAGTTCCCACTCTCCACTCATCTAGGGAGTTCAAATCATAAGACATCTAAGGCCAAATCCAGGAAAGCACTTTAGCATGTGTTTATCCCTAACAGCACAAAAAGTTCTGCTGAAACCAGCAATAAGAGAAAACAATTTGAGTTTTGTTTTATTTAGGAGCTCTTCACTTGATGTAGCTGGAGAAAGCAACAATTAAAGGAACTATACACTTTCATCAGACCTTCCAGTGTCTGAAGGGGGCCTACAGGGATGCTGGTGAGGGACTATTCATTAGGGATTGTAGTGATAGGACAAGGGGTAACGAGTTGAAACTTAAACAGCAGAGGTTTATATTGGGTATAAGGAAAAAGTTCTTTACTGTTAGGGTGCTGATGTACTGGAATGGGTTGCCCAAGGAAGTTGTGAATGCTCCATCCCTGGCAGTGTTCAAGGCCAGGCTGGATGAAGCCTTGGGTGATATGGTTTAGTGGTTTAGTGTGAGGTGTCCCTGCCCATGGCAGGGGAGTTGGAACTAGGTGATCTTAAGGTCCTTTGCAACCCTAACTATTCTATGATTCTATGATTCTATATATCTAGACTATATTACAGTAACATTCATATCTATATAGTTCAGCTGCACCAGCCATTTTGCTGTACACGCCTGAAGTTAGCTGTGTCTAAGATGACTGGGGGGCAGTGGGGTTTGTTTAAAATGCCTGAAGAAATTTCATTAGCATAAGAAAGTCTTCTCTACTTCATTATAGAAACTGCAGTTGCTATACAGTGAAGCCCTTCAAGAGAAGCTGTTTTTTGTTTCCTTAAATTATGGAGAGATGATGGGCTATATATAAGCACCCTTTAGATCACATTTTTAAAGAGCAGAAGCACAGCATATACTTAAATAACTGCTAAGCACCAGCCAACCGGATTTCTTTGCAATTTTGTACAAGCCATGATTTGTTTCCAAGCTGAGATTTGATACACTTGAGTTCCAGCCCTGAGCACAATTATGAAGCCAAGCTTGAACTTCCTGAAAATGAAAATTCATTATGAAGTATAAACAAGTCTTTAACCATGATATGTAGAATGCGAATAAGAAGTGAAATCATGCTGCTATGATAAGAATAATTTTTCTCTGCAGTTGAATCATTGTTCTAGACGTAGCATGTGAAAAGATTTAGGTTAGCCTTACCTTCCCTGTCTTAGATTTGGACAAGTAATTAAAAGTTAACAGAAGGTAGTCTAAAATAAGCTCAAAATGCCATAACCATATTAAAACCCCAAAGCAAAAATCACAGGCTTATCCATTGTGATTTAAATTTAAACCAGACTGGGACTAGACCTTAAATCATTCCCACTGTGCTAACTGCAGCTCTGCCTACTCAGGTTGCCTGCCTGATGACTGCTTCTCCATCCTCTGGAGGAAGCCCACCTCTGATCTCAGCTTCTCCAGGACCACAGTTCCCAAATTTTACCCGCAGGCTTTCATAGTCCTGCAAAGACTAAAGTCAGCAAAGGCACTGACCCCACATCTTCTCTGCAGGTGCCGGGCTGGATATACCCCACTTCCCAGCAACTCTGACCAGCACTGCCCCAGTTCAGCATGCTGCATTCTGGCCTTGACAGAGGAACACACCCAGGCTATTTGTTCAGTGGCAAGATTGCTGCCTCATCAGTGCATGCCAAGGTCTTGGTTGCAGAAGCCAGCCTGTCTCCACCAGGCTCAGCAGGAGCCCAGGCAGGTGCCAGCAACACCTTCCCACAGCCAGCTTATATGTCTGCCTAGGTACCTCCAAAAGCAGTGAACACTACCTCCGACAGGGACAAGACAACAGTGTCAACTGTAGGGCCAACACAACTTCCTGTCTTTGGCAGTCCATAAATGATGGGTTCCAGCTTTGCAGTGGTGGTCATGTCAATAGCTTTGTCCTGAAGATACAGACAGGAAGGCTGAAGGTGACCCTACTGGTATGGGGGAGTAGGACTCTCTTTGATGCATATGTGCCTATGTATGCTTACTTAGACCTTGATAGCAAACTGGGACAAGTCACAAGCACACCGTAGCTGGGAGATGTGGCCTGCTGCTGCCATCAGCAGTGAGAATGGCATCACAACGGAGTGTCCTGGGCCATCAGAGCCCCCAGCAGCAAAGGGGCTGCATCTCCTGCCACCACTGCAGCCTAGCACTGCCCATCACCTGGTCCACTGGTACCAAGACATCAGCAAAGATTGAGTATGAGGAATGTCTGATTGCAATCTGCTACACTGTCTAACACTCAGCAGCCAAGCAGCCCTCTTCCCACCTACCTTGACACATTTTGGTGGCAAAAACCATCATCTAACATGGCTTTTGTTCCTAGCAGGGAAGTGCGCAGCAGCCAGCCATGCAAGGAGAGTAGACCAGAGCATGCCAGCTGCCTGTGTTCACTCGTACCCACTCATCCTCCCACAGATAAGCAAGAATAGTACCTGATCACATTGCACATGTGACTTGTCTTCCCCTGATAAAAGCACTGCAGCTTTCACACAAATAATGCTTCAAAACTCCTATTCTAGTCCCACAAATGGCAGGCCCCCGTGCCGCTGCATTTGTGAACTCTCACTTCATTCCTCAACAGCAGCCAGCAGGACCAGTGCGTACCCAGCAGGGCTCATCTTCAGGGCTGCAGATACAACTCAGCTGCCTTTTTGTTAGGTAGTCTAGAGTTAGGGGCACCTTGGGATAAAGGTCCTTTACCTTCAGGGTCATGACCAGTTTGGGAGAGGTACTTCTGAGTACCTGCTATGTGCAGCTCTGGTGATGTCAGTTCAGAAACACCAGAAAACCCTTAAGCTATGAAAAGAAACCCCACAGCAATCCTGTGTTATATTTTTACCTGTAAGATAAAGCACCTTCAGTTTCCCAGGAAACTGGGAATGCAATTCTAATGCACTGCTTCCAGCACAGAAAAAAAATGGGGCCAAGGAGAAGGTGTTCAGGTCTCTGGGAGACTTTACATGGCCCCATGGAGGTAGGAAGAGCAGATTGTAGGACATGCCCTGCAGAGCTGGAATAGTCAGGAAGATGAGTTCAGGAAGTGAAGGACCCACACAGCACTCAGCAGCTGTGATCCAGGAGCCCACGGTACATCCCATGTATCTAGATGGGAGAGTGATGGACATCAGCCTGAAAATGTTGCAAAAAATAGACAGTCTTGTGCCTAATAGTCTCCAGTTCGTGCTCTACTTATTTACTTTCAGTCTCTTCCCTCATACTGGCTCCTCTTTCATGTCCTTAAGAGCTCAAATTGCCTGTGTGCTGCAGAGGTTTAGTCCCACAGTATCCTCCAGCCCTGTGGGAAAGGCTTCCCAGATATACTGGCGTAATGTGACAAGATTATCCTAGTGCTCTATGCTCTCCTTCAATGGGGCAAATATACCGTTTCTTCAGGTTTGGACTAAAAGTGGACAGCAAGTCATCAAAGTGTTTAACAATGGGGTAAAAGAGCAAATAAATCAAACAAAAAGGGGGAAAAGGGAGGTCAAAATGCTATACAGCAACAGCATGTGAAATCTTCAGCAGCCAGAATGCTGCAAGGGCACCAACAGTCTGGCTGCTCTGAAGCAATCGCAAGCTCTGGTCTGGATCATAGTGCCTTGACACATCCATGTGCCTGCAGGGGGTGAAATTTTTCTCTGCCAGAAAGATAAGCTGAAGAGGAAGGCACAAGTACCACCAGGCTTCGTGCAGCTCCAGAGGCCTGCCAAGCACTGTGCCATGCCAGGGATGGAGCATTTACCACTGCTTTTTGCAGTTCAGGGCCTCACCACCCTCACAGTAAGAATGTGATATTAAACTGAAATGAAGCAATGGTGTTTCTAAGAAGTCCTCCTCAGGATAGCAGCACAAAGAGGCTGGTGTCCTGCATGCTGTCCACTTGATGTCCTCTGCTCTGCACTGCTTTTCATTCCAACCACCATGACCCTCCCCAAGGCATTAGAGCAGTGTATGCTTTTTAAAAAGATGCTTTCAGATTCCTTAGTGTGGTTGGGCTCCTGGGTATAAAAGAGCTGGAGTAAGCTTGGCCGATCTCTGTTATGTCCAGATGAATGGGCATATGCAGACACCTGCTGGGATACGGCAAAGGCAGAAAACATCATGCAGAGCAGCATGTTTTCCAGTGTGCAGAAACGGTGAGGTAAGTTGGGAAGGAGAAAATAAGGAAGTCAGCATGTGACAGGATACCTGGGGCACACGTCTGGGATGTGCTCTCATATGCTGGTGTGAAGATCTAGAAATACACAATGCCCAGTAAATCTCACTGGTAGCAGTTTCCCAGTTGACAAGTACTAGGTAATAGAGAAATGATGGTTAATATATTCCTCTGTCAGATACTCTACAAGTCATGGGGAAGGGGTCTGTAGGGGAGCTTGGACAGTAAGAGGGATGATTTAGATGTCTCTGTTCTGCTGGGTCCTGAGATACAAAGAAAGTTATCCATGCTCCCCACCAAACTGCCAGGTGTGACCCAGAGCCTGGTCCAACACAGAGGTGCCCAGGTAGTGCTGTGGCTTCGGAAGGATCCTGCTGCCCAAAGCCAGAACTCAGTCAGTATGCTTAGCTAGTGCTGGCCCAGAGCAGACACCATGGCTTCTCTGGTTGTTTGAAAGAAAATGAGGAAAAAAAAAACCCCATTGTAAATGGCTCCGTCACTTCTGCTGGATGGCATGAGGGGCAACAGTGCTCAGCAGGGTAGCACAAGAAATATGGCTTTTGACATTATCTTTGATGGGGTTTCACGTGGGATAGGGAAAGCACAGCAAAGTCACCCCCCATCAACCACAGCAGGAGAGGGAAAAGAGGGCAAGGCTGTCTAGAAGAGGTAAAAAGGGAAGGGGACATCAGCCAATGTGTCTAAACTGCTCCCATCTCTCACCTTGCTCTTCAACACTTAGGGCTTCACCCTCAGGAGGAAAAGTCAGCCCGCAATGCCTCAGTGTCATAGTTCTCCACCTCTAACATCTATATGAATATCCCTTTCTGAAATGCAGATCATGTGGCTCGCACAGCAACTTATTTGATTTTCTTAAGTGCGTTCAGTTCATGACTTTTAAATTGTAGACTTCTGCACTTGCAAATAACCTTCAACACAATTATTGGGTGCAGATGAGGATATAGTCTGCAAATGATCAGTTACTTGATTGCAGCAAATCATGCTGGTAAATGGCTGTGTAGTCTCACTTGAATCCACAAAGAGTTGCAAGACCAATTATTTGACATATTAAAATTGCAACATGCAAACAGGAAGAAAAGTAAAGGATGCTTGAAAAAATTGAGAGAGTATTTTGAGAAACATCATTAACAAAGTTTTGTGGGCAGTAAACCACATATTCAGCTCCTCAACCCTACATGTAGGAGCTCTTGCTATAGCTCAATAAAATACTAGGTAACAATTTGATTTGTCTTCACACTTTTTCTTAAATGTGCAAACTAAAAATGGTGTATTATTACATAAAATTAACTGTACTTTTTCTGGTTTTGATGCAAATGTGGTTGCCTCCGAAGACTGTTACATTTATTAGACTATGACTATCTCTGAGCTAAAGCTCTTCCTTTGTACATGCTTCTTCAGCACGTTGTATTCTCAAGCACTTACACAAACCCACAAGTGAAGGAAGAAACACTGCATGTCTCAACTTGCAGATACTTACCTTATTCTTACTAGTAGTGAACCTAAGAGCCCTTAAAAACTCCCAAGAAATTCCACTTTTTATTTATTGCTAAATCAATAATGACTTGTGTACAGCCATTAAAAAATATATATAAAATTTCTGTGTTTTTTTGATACATACCTTTCACCCAGTAGACTAATAGTGAATATGCAAAACACAAAGCACCCTTTCCAATGTCCTGAGCTGAAATGTGAGTGACCCTTTACATTCTGGGCTCTACACAGCGATCTTTTTTGGAGGAACCCGGTTACCTCCATGTCATGCCACCTCAATTGTTTGTGCTGGAGTGTCATGGCCAAATGAAGGGTTCTCTGTTTCTTTTAAAAGCCACAGTAGCACACAGGAGAATCAAATCCTCTGAGTGAGGAATGGTTTATGAAAGGATAGCAATTACTTCTTTCCAAACACTTTCTTGGGAAAGAAAGCCACAAGGTCAGAAGTTTACCTCCAAGTACAGCTTGTTGGCCAAGAACAGACCAGATTTGACCCACAGGGATTATCACATTATGTGGTTTGTCAGTGCCAAGCCCAGGAACAATGCCACGCCAGTCTGACTCCTACCCACAATGTGGCAGGCAGACCTGAGCTCTCTGTTTGAACGCAGAAACCATCATGCTTAAGAACATGCTGTTCAGCATCACTCCATGGCAGGAGCTCACAGGAGCCTCAGAGGTTCTTAGACATAGCTACTAGGAGATATTTACAGAAGTAATCTTGTTATTGAGACTCCTGTTCAGAGAGCAGCTCCCCGTAAAGGGCTCCCTAGGAGAGACCTTGCCATACTGTAGCCTTAATAAGTAGGTCACAGCCCCAAGTCCAACCTTAGATATGTTTGTTTACTAGAGCAGGAGGGACATATACTGACTCTGATCAGCCCTCTCACCTTTGAATAACTACAGTGTGAGGCAGAGGTGAGCAAATAACATTGATTTATCATCAGTTAAACTAACCAAGGTCCCTAAGCAGTGTAGCAGCATGTGCTGTCTCAATTCCAGTGAGCAGCCCCCCCGACTGCTTACCAAACCAGCTTCACTAACAATGCTGCCTTCTCAAATGATTTTCTGCAAGTTTTTCTTCAGATAACTTACCTTTAAAAGAAAAGACAGCATGTGGGTGTAACCTATCATTTGGAAGGTATTTATAACTCTCCTGCTAGAAGCTTGTGCTGTTGGACTCAAGACATTAAGTAATCCTAGCTCTAGAGACTGGGTAAAAAGATGGCAATACTCACCTCTACCAATGTTTAATGTTTTCTTATATGGGGAAGATACAAGGTGGCAAAATGAGTTTGTTTGACACTTGCCTTGGACTTACATATATGCCTAAGGATTTTCCTTGCTCTAGATAATGCAGCCATTCCCAAATGAATAGAGCTTCAGTTCTACACAGAGGTGTTAACTTTCTCTCCCTGACCCTCCATGTACATGCATTTGTTAAATACACAGCCACAGTGTAATATCATCCCTTTCTGCTCCACTGTTGTGACAGTCCAGCTGGCACTCTGACCCCAGAAGACAGAAGGACCTTCCTGATATGGTTTCATCTGCTCTGAGAACTGGCATCCTTCATCCCAACATGAACAAGAAAATGATTGGCAGGTCAGTATTTTGATTAAATTATCTTCAGCCTTCTGAATCCTGATACTTAATGACCATTTTCTGTCAACCTCTGTCTTCAGTGCAAAAGAGACTGCAGTTTATATCAGGCTAGCTCACTCATAATAAAATGTCATCCTTTAGCCATTTTCCTACTGTGGGTAGTCTGACAAAAACTAAAAACATGTATGAAATTGCCACAAACTTTTACAGTAAGAACATGGTAGTGCTGGACATGGCTGTTCAGACATACTTTTAGATATCCACCCTTGTAGGTTTTCAAGGCTCAGCTAAACAAAGCCATGGCTGACCCGTTCAAGCATGGGACAATACTCCCATTTTGAGCAGGAGTTTTAACTGGGTGATCTCCAAACATCACTTCCAAGCAATATTTCTAAGGTCCTATGAATCTATGTGTATAGAAAAATGCATTAGAGAGTCTAGAGACATGTACATTGTCTCTAGAAGTCGCTGTTAGTTATCTTGACAAAAACCATAAAAATTTATTTTCAGTGGAGATAAACTTGGGCAAGAATGATTAGCCATGTTAAAAGAGTGGTGGCAGCAGCTGCTCTAATAACAAAGAAAGATGGCAAATGAATAATTGCACCATCTTTGTAATCCTGTTCTATCTACGGATATATTTGATTGTTTTGTAATGACTTTTAAATCAGCTTATGTGAAATAAATTATAAGCAGAAAACCTCAATAGGAGCCTCAGCAGTAAAGCAGGAAGAGACGTATGTCTGCATCTTGGTCTTGCAAAAGAATTTAGCTTGATTTATTGAAAGTGATTCCCACTACCTCTGTGTACTTCAGTACACCACTATGCCTTTCAAAAGCATGTGCAAAATGGGGGTAAAAAAAGCATAAAATCTGGCCATTCCCATTTGGAGACACCCAAGACTGAACACAGCATCCATCCATATCAGCAATGAGAAGGCAGAGCTTTCCCAAAGCAGCAGGTCTTCCTGCTCCTACCCTATGCCAGGCTGAGGTGCAGGGCTTCTCTGTGTGGAAGGAAGAGCTGCTATACAGACAGTAGCCAAGGACACTTCTGATTTCTCAGAAAAAGCAGAGATAGATCATCTCAGACTGCTCTGTCATGAACATTCGCCTTGTCTAGATTTGGAACTGTTACTGGAAACTAGATGCTGAAAAAGAAATCATGGATGAAGGAAGCTTGGAAAGTGTTGGGGTTTGGGAAGTAATTTTCAAAAAAAAAAAAAAAGAAAAACCCTCCCAGGTAGGTTTTACAAATCCCAGAACAACCAAGGTATTTTTTATTACTCCAATGCCACATAGTATTAAGGGCTCACCTTACTTTCTGTCTTCTTGAAAGATTAAGTGTAACTGGAAAAAAGTTCTTTCCCACTCAAGAAAAGTAAAAGTTCTGTATTGAATTGCTGGTTTTCCTAACTCCACCTCTAAGAATATCATCAACAGTAAAGCACATGCAAATAAACTTCCTACAAATATAACGCTAAAGACAATATTTAGTCAGTCATTGAGAAACCAACAAAGAACTTTCGACTCATGTTATTGTAGCTGGTAAAAGTTTACATTTTGATTCTTATAAAAGGATTTATGTAGTGCTGTAAATGTACAGAGCTCTTTCCAAACATAGATAAGACATATTCCCTGTCAAAAATGTCATGGAATACAAATGCAAGAGGAGATGCAGGAGGAACTCTTAGAATTAGGGACTACAGAGCCTTGAAAGTGTATGTTAAATGGGCATTAGTGCTCTGGAAAACACACAGACTGATTCCTTAGTTTCTTGAATCAGCTCATACTGGTACAAATCAGTTTCTTGAAGGACCTGGTTTCTGCTCAACACCAATAAAAGCAGGAAGATCCTGCATTTTTCATTCTGGCACACACACACAAATTTTTGAAATTAGGAGCATATAGAAATCTGACCACTAGGTACGAACCACAGATTCCAAACTGGGTATGTTCAAAACCAACCAAAAATCTCAAATATTCCAAGCTGAAAACCAAATCCTAATTTCTGTGACAAAGACCATTTCCAAAATGGGCTTTTCCAGAGTTAAAAATCAAAGCATCACGAAGACATTCAATCTTGAGTTCATTTTTGTATCCAGACTTCTGACATAGAGCAACTACGTTAGAGATTTAAGGGTGCTTTTCGTGCTGTCCCACAGTTGATCAGATTTAGGAACTCAGGGCTCCTTGAAGTCACCGAGCTAGTACAAAGCAGTTGCAGCATTCTGCAGAATTAACACTATAAATGTCTGTTAGACCAATCATGCTCAAGCTGCATATTTTCTCTCTTCTTACTGTATTTTGCTGCTGTAGCAATTCTTTGAAATGCTGAATTTAATTTTAGATGACTCAATGAACCAGTAAACTCCATTCCATGAAACCTTGTTTAAAAGTCTCAGCTTTATAATCTCTAAAATACTACTGTTAAGCTCTACAATTTAGTCCCAAGGCCTGGGCTTGGGCTTTTGTCTGGGAAACCTTCTGTCCAGACAACTCTGTTACTTTAAACATGAAACTGCTTGTGCAATCACAGTATCCTCCAAAAACAGGGAAGGGGGAAAAGTGCTTCAAAGAACCAAGCAGACAAACAAAGACTGAAAGAGAAATTGAGAGGAAAGGAGTGCCCTGAGTATGCCTCTTCTCCATCCAAATCATGATCTGAAAACCACACTTCAGTTTAAAGCAACAACTGCAGAACTCCCACTTACTTCCAAATTGGCAGCAGCAGCTCATGGAGAGTATCATATGCATATTCTGGTGCATCACTATTTCCTGAGACCCTGAAGGTTTGTATATCTCGCTTCCTTTATTAACCTTTCTGTCAGCAGGAGCTCTGGCGGGATTTCAGTAAAGGAAAAGATTCAGAATTTCTCATGGGAAAAATATTGGCTTTTCTGACAATATTAAGAAAGAATATTAACATAATAATAGTTCAAATCTGCCAATCTCTTTTACAGCTCTGCAGTGGTTTCTGAGCTCTTCAGACCCCACATTTTCAGTTGTGTGAAGCAAAAACATGTGGGGTTTTGGCACTCTGTTGAAGTGTGGAAAGTTGAAAGACTTCAAGGTGCAAAGCCACAGTTCCATCTTTTCCTTCTCACATCTTCCTTCACACTCAGTACTTTTTCAGTTCTCCTAATGTTACTGCTATTTCCATGGTCACCTTTCAAGTCTCCCAGCCAAGGAGTATGACAGTGATGCCATCTGCTTCCTCATCTTCTGTGTCTCTTAAAGCTCTGTAATACCTCAGGTGTAGACCCACCTCCTCAATGGTGTCCAGAAGTGGGTTGAGAAATCATAGAATCATAGAATAGTTAGGATTGGAAAGGACCTCAAGATCACCTAGTTCCAACCCCCCTGCCATAGGCAGGGACACCTCACACTAAACCATATCACCCAAGGCTTCATCCAACCTGGCCTTGAACACTGCCAGGGGTGGAGCATTCACAACCTCCCTGGGCAACCCATTCCAGTGCCTCACCACCCTCACAGTAAATTTCTTCCTTAGATCCAGTCTAAACCTCTGCTGTTTAAGTTTCCACCTGTTACCCCTTGTCCTATCGCTACAGTCCCTAATGAAGAGCCCCTCCCCAGCATCCTTGTATGCCCCCTTCTGATACTGGAAGGCTGCTATGAGGTCTCCACGCAACCTTCTCTTCTCCAGGCTGAACAGCTCCAACTTTCTCAGCCTGTCTTCATATGGGAGGTGCTCCAGTCCCCTGATCATCCTCGTGGCCCTCCTCTGGACTTGTTCCAACAGTTCCATGTCCTTTTTATGTTGAGGACACCAGAACTGTACACAGTACTCCAAGTGAGGTCTCAAAAGAGGAGAATAGAGGGGCAGGATCACCTCCTTCGACCTGCTGGTCACGCTCCTCTTGATGCAGCCCAGGACACAGTTGGCTTTCTGGGCTGTAAGTGCACACTGAAGCTGGCTCATGTTCATTTTCTCATTGACCAACACCCCCAGGTCCTTCTCCGCAGGACTACCATGAATTTCCTTTTTGCCCAACCTGTAGCTCTGCCTGGGATTGCTCCGACTCAGGTGTAGGACCTTGCACTTGGCACGGTTAAACTTCATGAGGTTGGCATCAGCCCACCTCACAAGTGTGTCAAGGTCCCTCTGGATGGCATTCCTTCCCTCCAGCATATCAACAGAACCACACAGCTTGGTGTCGTCAGCAAACTTGCTGAGGGCACACTCAATTCCATTGTCCATGTCAGCGACAAAGACATTAAACAAGACCAGTCCCAACACCGATCCCTGAGGGACACCACTCGTTACTGGTCCACAGCCGGACATTGAACCGTTGACCACAACTCTTTGAGTGCAACCATCCAGACAGTTCTTTATCCACCGAGTGGTCCCCCTGTCAAATCATGGGCAATTTTTAGGGAATTATCTAGCACAAGTAGTCCAGAACAGATGATGGCATAGCCTCCTTCATTCCACTCAGCATGGGTTTAGCCTGTGCCTTTCTTCTGAGCTTCCTCCATAAAATGAGTGGAACATGTTAGGGAGACAAGATGCACAAAGCCAATGGATGATATCTATGTGGGGCTGAAATTGGACGTTCAAAGATGGAGAGGATCCTGATTCTCACAGAAAGACAAGATGAAATAATCGGAGAGATAACGCTGCAACAAAGCTGGAGTGGTGGGTATCAGGCTGTGAAACCGAAGATTATGGTGAAACTAGTGGGTGGATTTGCTGTAAATAACTTTGTCAGCAATTTTAGACCCCTATATCCTCTGGAATTCTTCTGCAGTATAGTGATTTAACTGAAAACTCTCCAGTCTAGTAGTATTAAATAAAATGTACAATAACTATACATTCATTAGAATCATAGAATCATACAGTCACAGAATATTTTGGGTTGGAAGATCAAAAAGGAAGTTGGAAGGTCTCTAAAGATCATCTAGTCCAAACCCCCTGCAATGAGCAGGGACATCTTCAACTAGATCAGATTGCTGAGAGCCCTGTCCAGCACAGCCTTAAATGTTTCCAGGGATGGAGCACCTACTCTCTCTCTGGGCAGCTGTTCCAACGTTTCACCACACTCATTGCAAAAAATGTCTTCCTTATATGTATTCTGAATCTACCTTCTTTCAGGTTAAATACATTACCCCTTGTCCTGTCCAATAGGTCCCACTAAAAAGCCTCTCCCCATCTTTCTTCTAAACTCCCTTTCGCTATTGAAAGGCCACAATAAGGTCTCCCTGAAGCATTCTCTTCTTCAAGGTGAGCAAGCCCAGCTGTCTCAGGTTTCCTCATAGAAGCGGTGTTCCATCGATCTGATAGACATAATTTTCATGGCTCTCCAGCTGCTGGAGATCATGTCCAGCAGTTCCATGTCTTTCTTGTGAGGACACCAGTACTTCAAGTGGGGTCTCACTAGAGCAGAGTAGAGGGACAGAATCACCCTCTACCAGTCTGCTGGCCACAAATTAGTATTGCTCTATTTGCAACCAAGACACCTGTTAATGTTAAAGGTAAGATTGGAGGAGAATTCAAAGACCAAGTTCAGGTTGTGAGGTTGCCTCACAGTCTACTAAAGTGAGGGCAGTAATTTGCCAAAGTTTAGCTCCCCTTGTTCAAGCTTATGGAGCTGCAAATGACACCTGCATAGAATTTTATAGCACAACAGGAACAACAAAAATATTCTCACAAGCAAGACTTGCCTTTTTTTTTTTTTAATAAAATTCACCTAAGATGCAAAATGCATGCCGTGTTCTGAAGTGATCTGCCAGCCATCACAATCAGGAGCTGCTGTGCAGAATTGAAGTCAGTTTTCAAAGGCATTTTGGCATCTGAAGATATAGGGAATATCTAGCTGGGCTTACAATTGTGAAAATCAGTAATTCAGGATGCAAGTTAGGATTAATGGCACCTATCTGCAAGAGTGCTTTTAAAATTCAGTAAGATGTTTTCTGCATTTTAAGACAAGAAGGCATATTTGAAAGCCTTTTACTCTCTTGTGAGCTGATCAGTTTAGCAGAGCTTGTGGCCAATACCCATACATTCCTGGGGATCTGAGGCTGCAAACTCAAGCTCAACTGCACAAAATACTCAGGAAACTTCCAAGGTGACTAAAAATTATCTTTGGTCTTGGCTTCCAGCTAGTATCCATTTCCTCTTGCTGATGAGTTTCATAAATGAGTTCTGACTGTACATGTAACACACATGAATATCCTATTTGTTTTGCTGTATTTAGAGTTAGGTTTTGATTTGATAACTACATATTTATCACAATAAGAAGCAAATTAATTGTTTTTCTGTAAATCCAGCAGTATAAAATAAAGCTTATAATGCTAAAACAAGTAATTTTAGAAACACTGAGGAAAAAAAGAAAAAAAAAGTACGGGAAAATCTCCCCAAATGAATTAGCCCATGTTTTTCTGTGAATTTTTTATTTCTTTCCCTGGGTTTTCCCAAGGCTGTTATAAAGAAACCAACTTTCACTTGGCAAAAAGATTTGGTATTCCCAGCAATATTATAGAATCATAGAATAGTTAGGACTAGAAAGGACCTCAAGATCATCTAGTTCCAACCCCCCTGCCATGGGCAGGGACACCTCACACTAAACTATATCACCCAAGGCTTCATCCAACCTGGCCTTGAACACTGCCAGGGGTGGAGCATTCACAACCTCCCTGGGCAACCCATTCCAGTACCTCACCACCCTCACAGTAAAGAATTTCTTCCTTAGATCCAGTCTAAACCTCTGCTGTTTAAGTTTCCACCCGTTACCCCTTGTCCTATCACTACAGTCCCTAATGAAGAGCCCCTCCCCAGCATCCTTGTATGCCCCCTTCTGATACTGGAAGGCTGCTATGAGGTCTCCACGCAGCTTTCTCTCCTCCAGGCTGAACAGCTCCAACTTTCTCAGCCTGTCTTCATATGGGAGGTGCTCCAGTCCCCTGATCATCCTCGTGGCCCTCCTCTGGACTTGTTCCAACAGTTCCATGTCCTTTTTATGTTGAGGACACCAGAACTGCACACAATACTCCAAGTGAGGTCTCACGAGAGCAGAGTAGAGGGGCAGGATGACCTCCTTCGACCTGCTGGTCATGCTCCTTTTGATGCAGCCCAGGATACGGTTGGCTTTCTGGGTTGTGAGTACACACTGAAGCTGGCTCATGTTCATTTTCTCATTGACCAACACCCCCAAGTCCTTCTCTGCAGGGCTGCTCTGAATCTCTTCTCTGCTCAACCTGTAGCTGTGCCTGGGATTGCTCCCACCCAGGTGTAGGACCTTGCACTTGGCACAGTTAAACTTCATGAGGTTGGCATCAGCCCACCTCACAAGTGTGTCAAGGTCCCTCTGAATGGCATTCCTTCCCTCCAGCGTATCAACAGAACCACACAGCTTGGTGTCGTCGGCAAACTTGCTGAGGGCACACTCAATTCCATTGTCCATGTCAGCGATAAAGATGTTAAACAAGCCCGGTCCCAACACCAGTCCCTGAGGGACACCCCTCGTTACTGGTCTCCAGCCGGACATTGAACCATTGACAACAACTCTTTGAGTGCGACCATCCAGACAGTTCTTTATCCACTGAGTGGTCCACCTATCAAATTGATGTCTCTCCAATTTAGAGACAAGGATGTCATGTGGGACAGTGTCAAACGCTTTGCACAAGTCCAGGTTGATGACGTCAACTGCTCTACCCCTGTCCATCACTTTTGTAGTCCCGTCATAAAAGGCCACCAAATTGGTCAGGCAGGATTTTCCCCTAGTAAAGCCATGCTGGCTGTCACCAAGCACCTTGTTGTTTTTCATGTGCCTTAGCATGCCTTCCAAGAGAATGTGCTCCCAGATTTTGCTGGGCACAGAGGTGAGACTGACAGGTCTTTAATTCCCTGGGTCATCCATTTTCCCCTTCTTGAAAACGGGTGTTATATTTCCCTTTTTCCAGTCATCAGGAATTTCACCTGACTGCCATGATTTTTCAAATATGATGGCCAGTGGCTTTGCAACTTCATTCTCCAGCTCCTTCAGGACCCGCGGATGGATTTCATCAGTTCCCATGGACTTGTGTATGTTCAGGTTCTTAAGATGGTCTCAAACCAGATCCTCTCGTATAGTGGGCCCAAGGTCTAGGTTTTCACAGTCCCTCCTTCCACCTTCCAAGACTCAGGTGCTGCGGTCAGAGCCTTTGCAAGATGGTTCTGTTTGGGATTAGGTGACAAGGCTGCTGAAGGTCATTTAATGGTCATTGGAGAGATTCAGATTACACTACGGTGCAGTTGAAGCTGATCATGTTCGTTTAGTTATTTTTGACCCTAGGCCATCTTTTGGAATCCTTGAGGTTTGACAGAAAGACACTTGTGTCCCTTTGGAAACATTTTTGCAAAGCCCAAAGGAGCCTCCAAAGTGTAGTGTGTCTGATATTATTTATCCAGTTCATTGTCTACAAGCACACTTTTAATTCATTGCTTCAGCCACAGAACCTTAATTTTACATGGTGCTACAAGAGAGAGACATTTTTTACTCATTTCCCACAACTTAGCTTGAAGGAACACCATGCAGTAGTGCTTTTACATAGGTATTGCTATTGAAGACAGGCGAAGAGTCATCACCAACATCAACAACATTGTTGGAGGGGGAGTGGAATGGGGACAGCAACAAAACACACTAAAAATAAAACCACAGAAACCTTCCATGTTCATCTTTTGCCAAGTGTGTACTAGTGCGCCTATTTACAGTCATCCTGGCTTATCTTTTAAAAGCATCTTTGCCTGTCCCAGTGGTGTAGGAGATGTCACATCCAAAGAAGATATAAATCTGCAGCCATCTTCATTGCCGACTTTCGTATCTCTAATGGCTGTGCTCAGCATTGTTTCATTAATGAATTACAGCAAGTTACATACGTATCGTACCTTTCCTCTGAATTTGCCCCTTTGAAAAGGATCCACCAGCTAGGAGAGCAGGACTTGAACTATGGGCAATAAATGCCAACTGCCTTGAGGAAAGCTGGCTGATCACATCAGTCTGGTTTTCCTCCATGTCCCCAGCTGCTAAAATCACATTACAAAACAGTTGCAATGAACAGAAATTTTTCCCTAATATTACATTGTCCCTGAAAGTATGGTCATGATTTTCAGAAGACTATGGTTGAGAACAGAAGAATAAAAACCAGTTTTAATGGAATGATCTTCCTAAGCTTTGGAGCTCTCACACCTGGAGACCTGGCTTTTACAAAGTCAGCCTCAGGATTTCAGTTCAGTGTATCTCAAATTTCTTTTCTCAGCTCTTATTGTTTCAAGATACTTAGCACTAGTCCAGTACATGCTACTTACCTTACAGCTGTGCATGGGATCATGTAGTGAAGATAACTGTGAGGCCAATGACTCATCACCACCTTGGTACTGCATCCAGTAATTTGATTTGAAATCTCTAAATAATTTTTGAAGCAGAATCAGGACCCAGTGTCTTCCCTCCCGTATGGTAGCCATAACCCCCTCCCTTTACACACCTTCCTCCATCACTTGCCTATTGTTTTCTTGAATAAGTAGTTGCTGTAACTCCGTTTTTATGAGAACGTTAATCCTTTTGATGCAAGTTAGGCGTGCCATGGGAAAACCTTCTGGACTGAGATCCTCTGTTTGTGAAGACACCTGGTTCTTTGTTCCACTAGGCTTGGATATCAGTTCAGATTTAAATTTCTCTGCTCTGTCAAAGCTGGGACATGTTTGGAATCAAAAGACGCAAAACACGAAACATCTAGGAAAGCTTCCATTAAAAAGTGAGATGTCAGTAGACTTTAGCTGAGCAGGGCATGTCAAAATGCTTTGGGACTGTATATCTAAATTAAGTCTGAGATGAAGTGCATAAATATATGCTTGGATGTAGCTGTTAGGACCATTGGAAAGCCTATGGGTATCAGCCTCGATGTGTGTGGATTCTGGACAGCTCTGGGTTAAACTGACCTTACAGAATACGTTGAGGAGAAATTTCAGTGCCAAAGGAGACAATTCAATGTAAGCTGACAAGAGAGGCTTTTTGTAGATCTAAACATTTCAAAACCCTTAAGGCTTTTATACTTCACAACTCACATTAAAAACATTCTTCAGCAAACATTCAACATGCTCTGTTTTTCAAGACAGTGCTATAACAGTTACGTTGTGGTTGACTGCTTCAAAATAGCAGTAATATGCATTTACTTATGTGTGGATATATAAACACACACATACATGCACTCAAACACAAGCATTGTCAAGATTAAAAAAGAATACTATCACACCATATTTTTCACCCTGCCTCTTAACATCAACTAGAAAAAAAATGTTCTGGAATGACAAAAGAATCAAGCCAAATGAACAAGCTAAAGTATGCAAATTAAATTCTCAAGTATATAAGGTGTTAAAGCTACTAGATAAAGGTTGGGGCAATATGTTTAAAATTTCAGGTAAAATTTCAGGGCAAAAAAAAAGAGTATCATATTATTACTTCAAATTCATGAAACTTTTCCAAGTAGGGAATTTCAAACATATTCATCATGGATAATTAACGGACTATAAGCAGCGTCTCATTTCCTTTCTTTTATTTTTCTGATCTCTGCTATAATTGCATTATCTCTGCTCCTCCACCACTCCAGCTGGCAGTCTTGGTCTACTGATAATTCCTGCCCTGGCTATCTGTATTTACAATTGGGCAGCATTTACGATCTCCAAGGTAAAATCACACTTATTTCAGTACATATTTCAGCATATCAGTATGCTGAATATAGCTATGTCTACATCAGCAGTACAGCATTGGCTCTGATTACTGACAGCAAGTGGAGTTGCCCTGTGCCTTTACACCAAATTTGCCAGTTCCCTGAAAAACTGCTAAATACTCTTGTGCTCTTGGGGGATAAGTGCTCAAGACCAGTCTCCTGGTACTCTTAAATTTCTTTCCTTTCTGTCCTTGCTTTATACAGAAAAGGTTGTTTTCCTGCCGTGTTCTACTGACATTGTGGCTGACTTATTGCTGCCTTCAATCATCAGAAGAATTTGCTGCAATCTTAAAGGAGTGCAGAAAACACCTGCATCCACTTTACTACTGTTTATCAAATTGCATAGCTGCACTGTTGAAACATTTTAGATGTTGTGGACCTCTGTGTGTAACAGCATGAGTAACACTGCTTCAATTGAAAAATTACATCATCAAAGACAAGAAGTATTTTGTATGATCCCCATTTTAACTTGGGCTGTGAATGAAGTCTTACACAAGTTACGATCACCATAAAATGGAAAAACCTAAGTGTTAGAACGAGTCACAAAGCACGCAGTGTTCTAAAGAATAAGCCAAAGTCCCAATTACAACATGAAAGGAACACATAATTTGCCATACAGAAAGGAAGCCTTGTCTCTAAAATTTGGGTAGTACCACAAATACATGGAGCATCACAACGATCAGGTATAAAGTATGCACTTCAGGCAACCAGTGAAAAACCAAGATGGTAAAAAAACAAGTACAGTTTTGGGCCACAGGAACTGTGAATTTTTCTAATTCCTTCTACCTTTTAGGAAAAGGTCTGGTTCCACATGCAAACTATATTAACCATTCTCTTTGGGTTTCGCATAAACTTCTCTGCCATCGTATTTTCTAACAAGAGCTACCTGGCACTACTAGACACATAGGAAGTGCTGATGACTATTACTTATAGTCACAACTCAACCAGCTGATCTTCCTTTGTAGCTGCAGCTTCTAATGAACACATAACGAAATTTCCATCTGCTTGACCTAGTCAAGCGATAGAAAGATTGGAAAGAAAAAAGTCAGAGGTGTGTCCTGCCAGTTTCCCACAGACCACACGTAAATGCTTTATGAACCAGAGGGGAAACAGGAGCCACAACCTGAGCCTTAGGAGAACTCCATTATTTCTAATTACATACTGGTTTTGCCCCACACATGCTTCCCTTTCCTTCTTAGGGGACACATTGACTAGAAGACAGCCCTCATCACACCTCCTCTTTAATCACACCTAGCCAAGTGCAAGTATTTTGTTCCTGGAAAATTTCCCCGTAAGCTTGTTCTTCTGGCACGTAAATACTTTCATGTTCTTTTAATAGAGCAAGAGAAAACACAACCAAAGTAGACATAGTATAATTGAGCTGACTTCCAGAGGTCCAGATGTTTGGAAGGCATATGAATTTCTAGATCAAAATCACTTTTTGGTCTAGAAGTCAATCTAGAAAACATGCCAAGAATATTAACAATACTATTTTGGTAGAGGTTTTTTTTATTTTAACTCTCTTGGAAATGTTAGAAAACCAGCCTTTGGTCTTTCCATTTAGAGTCCCACAAGAAAAAACAACCAAGGAAATGGAAAAGCGGATGGAAAAATAAAAGTCAATGACTGTTTTGTTGGAGGCTTGGGAAAAAACTAATGGCAATTTCAATTTCCATCCATTTGCTCATCCCTGATTTACTACTCCTGTCAAGCTCAAGTCACAGAATCATAGAACACTTAGGGTTGGAAAGGCCCTCAAGATCATCTAGTTCCAACCCCCCTGCCATGGGCAGGGACACCTCACACTAAACCATGTCACCCAAGGCTGGTCCACCCTGGCCTTGGGCACCACCAGGGATGGAGCATTCACAGCTTCCTTGGACCACCCATTCCAGTGCCTCACCACCCTCACAGTAAAGAATTTCTTCCTTAGATCCAGTCTAGACCTCCCCTGTTCAGGTTTTAACCTGTTACCCCTTGTCCTGTCACTACAGTCCCTAATGAAGAGTCCCTCCCCAGCATCCTTATAGCTCCCCTTCAGATACTGGAAGGCTGCTATGAGGTCTCTACGCAGCCTTCTCTTCTCCAGGCTGAACAGCCCCAACTTTCTCAGCCTGTCTTCATATGGGAGGTGCTCCAGTCCCCTGATCATCCTCGTGGCCCTCCTCTGGACTTGTTCCAACAGTTCCATGTCCTTTTTATGTTGAGAACACCAGAACTGCACACAATACTCCAAGTGAGGTCTCATGAGAGCAGAGTAGAGGGGCAGAATCACCTCCTTCGACCTGCTGGTCACGCTCCTCTTGATGCAGCCCAGGATACAGTTGGCTTTCTGGGCTGTAAGTGCACACTGAAGCTGGCTCATGTTCATTTTCTCATTGACCAACACCCCCAAGTCCTTCTCTGCAGGGCTGCTCTGAATCTCTTCTCTGCTCAACCTGTAGCTCTGCCTGGGATTGCTCCGACTCAGGTGTAGGACCTTGCACTTGGCACAGTTAAACTTCATGAGGTTGGCATCAGCCCACCTCACAAGTGTGTCAAGGTCCCTCTGGATGGCATTCCTTCCCTCCAGCGTATCAACAGAACCACACAGCTTGGTGTCGTCGGCAAACTTGCTGAGGGCACACTCAATTCCATTGTCCATGTCAGCGATAAAGATGTTAAACAAGCCCGGTCCCAACACCAGTCCCTGAGGGACACCCCTCGTTACTGGTCTCCAGCCGGACATTGAACCATTGACAACAACTCTTTGAGTGCGACCATCCAGACAGTTCTTTATCCACCAAGTGGTCCACCTATCAAATTGATGTCTCTCCAATTTAGAGACAAGGATGTCATGTGGGACAGTGCTGAACGCTTTGCACAAATCCAGGTAGATGACGTCAACTGCTCTACCCCTGTCCATCACTTTTGTAGCCCCGTCATAAAAGGCCACCAAATTGGTCAGGCAAGATTTCCCCCTAGTAAAGCCATGCTGGCTGTCACCAAGCACCTTGTTGTTTTTCATGTGCCTTAGCATGCCTTCCAAGAGAATGTGCTCCCAGATTTTGCTGGGCACAGAGGTGAGACTGACAGGTCTTTATTTCCCTGGGTCATCCATTTTCCCCTTCTTGAAAATGGGGGTTATATTTCCCTTTTCCCAGTCATCAAAAAAGTCACTTAGCGCATAATTCCTACTCATCCTCTCTGTGACACTTGCTGTGATAAACTGTGGTCACCTGAAGCTTTCTCTGGGTGCTTCAGCTCTTATTTGTCCCCTTGAGTAATTTCTCTCCCAGGTCTGTCTGTATTCACCATGAAGAGCAGCTCCACTCCTGCTTGATGCCTTGGTGTTACTGAGAGCAACACATTCAACCTGGAGACACTGCTCA
Organism: Melopsittacus undulatus; assembly: GCF_012275295.1. Taxonomy (NCBI): domain Eukaryota; kingdom Metazoa; phylum Chordata; class Aves; order Psittaciformes; family Psittaculidae; genus Melopsittacus; species Melopsittacus undulatus. The sequence continues at coordinate 23,506,461 of NC_047557.1, read as the reverse complement.
ACTCATGTGACCAGAGAACTTTAGAATTTTTCATCTGGCTGCACCCAACCCACCTAAGTCCATGTCATCCTAGCACCCACAGCATGCCCAATCTATGGTGTTTGCTAACATGGCTTTCACTGAGCTATCCTACATCTCATTCACAGTGAGATGCCTGTGTCAATAAGCCATTAAAAAAATCTGTCATCTGGGAAAATTTACCTGCTAGATGCAAGACAGTCATATTTATACATTTATTCTAATAGATGTAGAGCATACGCTTTATATCATTATAAATTATATATACCTATATATAAATTATATATAAATTATATGCAAGTATAAATTAAAATAAAATAAGCATTTAGAAATCTGCATACTTTAAATGTATATACACACAGAGAGGTTCCTAAGCTTAACTTTTGGGCAGCCCAGTTCACAAGAGGCCAAAACACACACCCCAGAACTGTTTTTTTGTATGAGACCTCAATGTTTAAAAGCCATGAAGTGTCTTTAAACTGAGAGGTGACTATATATTAAAAGGAATGGGACAAATCAAGCAGGAGCTGTAGCCTTTCTTGGACACTTCACCATTAACAGTGTGATGCCAGTTTGTAATACTGCTTGCAGTCTTTAGAGTCACATTTCTGGTGCAAGCATTCATCATTGTGCATTGGGAATAACTTGTTTCTGATTCATCAAGGTGTAATGGTTTAAAAGTAAAAGAGGGTAGACACAGACTAGACATAACTAAGACATGTTTTAGCATGAGGGTGGTGAAACACTGGAACAAGCTGCCCAGAGAAGGGGTAGATGCACTGGAAACACTCAAGATCAGGTTCAACAAGGTTTTGAGCAACCTGATCCAGTTGACCAGATGTCCACGCCCATTGCAGGTGGTTCGGACTAGATGATCTTTCCAGGTCTCTTCCAACCCAAACCATCCTAGTATTCTATGACAGTATGGGGAGGATGGGAGTATTCAGCCATAAAACACCATGAAGCAAGGCATTTTGTGGATAGTTTTAAATAACCTGAAAGAGTTTAAATAACAATTCAGCCATGAACTCAGTGTGCTCCAGAGGTTTAAGTAATACAAACCTACAATATGAAATTCACAGTGACCCTCTAAATAATTTTCAGTTCATTGCAATTAATTCGCAGGTGTCAGGTTTTTGCTAATGTAAATGGTTTTCTTGTAATTAAAAACCACTGTTCAATACTTGAGCTCAGTACAGCAGTTATGGTCACAACAACACTCAAAAAAATCCTGGGGGAAAAAAAAAAAAAAGAAGAAAAAAATAGTCTTTGCAATGTTTTATCCTGCATAATGCAAATCCAGGGCAGTGGCATGCACAGGCAAGCAACAATTAGCAGAGAAAACAGTGGATATACCCTGATTCACCGGTGGTTATATCTTAGCTCTGCCCTACCATGGGGCTAGCAGAGACCAGGAAGTCTGTTACACTGACCACCAGCACCCTGTTCCCCATGCCTGTTCCCTCCCATAAGGACAATCATGGTACTGGGGGAAAAGAGCTGCCTCTTTAGCCTGGCTCTGTACAAATGCAGGGGTGCCTTCACAGGGGTGAACCCAGGGGGTAGGAAGGATGTGGGGAAAGCAGTGAGGCCAGTGGAAAAGCCATAGCATGGCCCCTGCTCTGCCAACTTAGCCCAGCACCAGCCAGGTGGCTGGGGACACTAAATTGTCTGGCTCCTGCAAAAAGGGGTGGCTCTGACCCAATGTTCCTGCAGAGTTACCGAGCCTGTGGCTACACCAACAGTCAGAGCAGGTAGCTGATTTGATAAAAAATCAACTGGGAGTAATCCTGAAGCCTTGTTTTTAACTAAACCAGGTCTCAAATCCTGTTCAACAAGGAGTGGTACAAATTCAATGCAGAGCCAAAGTGGAAATGAGAAGTGAGGGGAAGGAAGGACAATTTCTTGAAGCAGCAGCACCATAACATCAGCATGAAGTGACTTTTTAGTTTCTTGTAAAGATGAGAATAAATGGTCTTCTAAGCTCACTCTGCAATCTATGTGTGGGTCATGACATTAGGGATGTTGTGATGGGCTCCCTACGATTTGGGTTTGGTACCTGGCTCATCTACACCTCACTGCACTGTGTCATCAAACCACCCACACACTTCCTTTCCTTATTTAACCCACAGAATTATTCCTCCCATGCCTGCAGGGGACAAAACCCAACAATGAGTGGGCTAGGGGAGAAAGAAAAAATAGTTTTTCATTTAGCTTAATGGAAACAAACCAACTGTATTCCAGTCTAAGTAAAATTGTCTCAACACACGCAGCTTACCTTTGAAAGGATATGCAATCTGAGATCCGCTAGTGCTGACAGTCTTGTGAAACCTATATAAACAGAAAAAAATGGAGCTGAATACAATGAGTTCTAGATCTGCAGCACTGTCCTGAACAGTCAATAGAGCACACTTCCTCACAAAACGTCTACTGAAATACTCTCTGCTGCTTGCAGCTGTCACAGAACAAGGGTGGAATTTCAGCAAACACATTTGTTTTCATGGCACCATTCAGGCTCCTCAAGCCCAAACTTCTGCTGAGGGTAGGGTCAGCTCTGAAGCTGAATCCAGCTCCAATGCTAGACCAAGTTGCCCAGGGCCTCTGAGCTTCTCCAAGGCTAGGCATACAGCCCTCTCCAGGCAGCCAATGCTTGACAGAGGTTCTGATGGAGGCATTTCAACTGTCAGATAATCCATCCAAATGCTAAGGGATGCAAGAGTACAGAGAGCTCTGGGGCAAAATTCAGAGTTTGTACACTTAAGCCAGGGCTGGTAATGGGTGTTTCTATCTAATCTGATGCCAGCCAGTGTGAAGGAAGCCAGCTTTTCCTGTCAAAATCCAAGAGACCTCATTTTCCAAGCAGTTAGGGTTTCTGTTAGCTGGTGGCAGACTGGGAGGCCTGAAGCTTCCTCTCCCTTTTTCTGAGCCCCATCCCTTGTGCCTGGAGTCAGCTTTTAGCTTGAGCAGACATTGGGCTCAGCTACTTGGTCCTTTGCCAGCCATTCCAAAACACCATTTGGGAGGACAGGGCCGTGCTTCAGCCACTGGAACAGACATGGGGTAGAAAGCTGCAAACTCTTGCCTTTGCCAGCTGAAGCCTGTGCTGAAAGCTGGTAGCACACACCTGTGGCTCCCCATGCCCTGGAGAGACACCACCTCATCCAGAAGGGAAAACTGCAGGGGCTTGCCTTCATTTTTTAAATAAGGTGCATGTAGAGCATGTTTCAAAAGGGACACCAAAGTGCTGGGTTTGTCATGAGTGTGATGCAAAGAGAAGCCAGAAAAGAGCTCTGAAAATGCAGGAGAAGAAATTGAGAAGTAAGAAACCAAAATACTGAGGTGTGCAGGCTTGTTTCCGTCTAAATCAACAGGGTCTGTGTCTTTGAGTTCAGTGAAGCCAGACTTTCAACTGTTGCGAGGGGAAGGGAAAGCAGAAAGATTCTATTATCCAAATAAACGGGGTGATCCAGTTTCTTCAATTTACTTCAAACTGGAGGCTAATGTTCAAATAATTAAAAGCCTGTTTTTAACATCGGTCATCATGATCTGTGACTCATGCTTTTCACAGTTCAGTCAAGTTGCTTTTCAATCAGTCAACAGACTTCCCACTGATTGCTGGAGCATGTTAGGGCTTCCTACCTGTTTCAAGAGAACATTTTACAGGCGTGCCTTTGCTCTCATCCTCAAGATCTGTTAATGCAGCTTTCTCTGCAAACCTTGCCTAACTGCACTGAGCTTGTAAGTCTTCAGAAAACAAAAAAGAAAAAAAAATTTATGGTAGCAATGGGATATTAAAAGAGGAATTAAATCCCCAAAAGACACTGCCTTTAACTCATTGTTCCCTTCTCTGCAGTGGGGGGAAACATTCTGAGGGGTCCATTTCAAACTCAGAAACAGCTGTCTTACAGAGACTGAACTCAGTAACCCAAAGGAAAACAGTTTTCCCTTTGTTAGCAAAAGAGAGATTTCATAACTGTTGCTTCTGCAGGTAACAATCGTTTAACCTTCAAAAAACATGCCTAAAACTGCCACAGATCATTTTCCCAAGTACACAGCTAAGAGAGCGAATTTCCAAAGCAAGGAGTATTTCCACAAGCTGCAGATTATCACCCAGCATACATTTAGCAACATACATACACAACTGGATTCTGAGAAAAATGTTTGCTATTAAATGCAATTAATATCTACCTTATCACTAATGTATAATAACTGCTATCATATACTAGGAATTCTAGATCTAGATTTCCCAGCATTAGTTGTACAGAAGTCATGAACAGAAAATAACACAGATGTTAACAATTTAATAAATTCAAATATACAGGAATAATGAGAACGTTTGTAATATTGTACAATAAGCTATTTCATATGAATCTGGGGAAAAAAAAAACAAACAAAAAAACCCCTATATTGTAGCATCAACTGTGTAGTTGGTAACAGGGTTAATCAGAAGCTTCCCAGCTGGCTAGCTGTTTCCCGACCGCCCATTACAGATTTATTTCTCTCTCTCTCTTCCAAGGGTGAGGTGCTGGCCTCTCCACTCCCGACTGCTGTGTTGGACAGAGCAGTTAAGATATCTGGCAATTTCCAAGTGACTATTAAATTACCCATGCATATTTTTGACCTAGTTATAAAATATAATTGCTGGGCAATATCCAGGAGAACACAGAAGACTGATAATGAATTGCAGATCCTGCATCACTAGTTCAAAAATTCAAGCCTGGCACTAGTCTAGGCTCATTTTCTAACAGTTGTTTTCACAGCCTTTTTAACCCAAAGAAGCAGCGAGTGGCAAAGCAGGCATCCCTGAGCTGGAGCTGGGCAAACAGGCTATTCTGTTGGCACTGGAACTGCCTGCTCCACAGCACTATCAGAAGAAATGGAAAATTCTTCTTTTAACAAAAACTCTCAAAGAATTGTGATAATTCAGCATCAACTAGAAATGCAGATAGAGTTTAGAAAAAGGTGGTGGTTTTTTTGTTTTCTTGTTACTTTTGTAAATTCTCGTACTCTTTTTGCCATTGCTGAAATACTGTCAGATTTTCACCAGCTTTGAAGGTTTTTTTTCCATACTTACTTCTTTATCTTTCCACAAGCAAAATGGAAAGAAAAGAGGTTAAAAAATTAAAAAATAATGTTTTATTGACTTTTTCAAAGAAAAACCCAACATCCCCAGCAAAATTTTTTGTTTCCCGCAAAAATTTTTGAGTGAACCCTGTGGGCAGTTCTTCTTACAATTATTGATTCCCCACAAGGCAGAAATTAAGAGCTTATTGCTGTACCAAAATCAATAGGGCACCAGAGTCTCCCATCCAGCACATTCAGTGCACAGGTCACTAGGGCTTCCTGATACCCTTGCTGTTAAAGCTTAGCTTTCTCAAGGGCACAGTGTTTTACCATAGAATCATAGAATAGTTAGGACTGGAAAGGACCTCAAGATCATCTAGTTCCAACCCCCCTGCCATGGGCAAGGACACCTCACACTAAACCATATCACCCGAGGCTTCATCCAACCTGGTCTTGAACACTGCCAGGGGTGGAGCATTCACAACCTCCCTGGGCAACCCATTCCAGTACCTCACCACCCTCACAGTAAAGAATTTCTTCCTTAGATCCAGTCTAAACCTCTGCTGTTTAAGTTTCCACCCATTACCCCTTATCCTATCACTACAGTCCCTAATGAAGAGTCCCTCCCCAGCATCCTTATAGCTCCCCTTCAGATACTGGAAGGCTGCTATGAGGTCTCCACGCAGCTTTCTCTCCTCCAGGCTGAACAGCTCCAACTTTCTCAGCCTGTCTTCATATGGGAGGTGCTCCAGTCCCCTGATCATCCTCATGGCCCTCCTCTGGACTTGTTCTAACAGTTCCATGTCCTTTTTATGTTGAGGACACCAGAACTGCACACAATACTCCAAGTGAGGTCTCACGAGAGCAGAGTAGAGGGGCAGGATCACCTCCTTCGACCTGCTGGTCACGCTCCTTTTGATGCAGCCCAGGATACGGTTGGCTTTCTGGGCTGTAAGCACGCACTTACGGCTCATGTTAATTTTCTCATTGACCAACACCCCCAAGTCCTTCTCTGCAGGACTACCATGAATTTCCTTTTTGCCCAACCTGTAGCTCTGCCTGGGATTGCTCTGACCCAGGTGTAGGACCTTGCACTTGGCACGGTTAAACTTCATGAGGTTGGCATCAGCCCACCTCACAAGTGTGTCAAGGTCCCTCTGGATGGCATTCCTTCCCTCCAGCGTATCAACAGAACCACACAGCTTGGTGTCGTCAGCAAACTTGCTGAGGGCACACTCAATTCCATTGTCCATGTCAGCGACAAAGATATTAAACAAGCCCGGTCCCAACACCGATCCCTGAGGGACACCACTCGTTACTGGTCTCCAGCCGGACATTGAACCATTGACCACAACTCTTTTGAGTGCAACCATCCAGCCAGTTCTTTATCCACCAAGTGGTCCACCTATCAAATTGATGTCTCTCCAATTTAGAGACAAGGATGTCATGTGGGACAGTGTCAAACGCTTTGCACAAGTCCAGGTAGATGACGTCAACTGCTCCACCCCTGTCCATCACTTTTGTAGCCCCGTCATAGAAGGCCACCAAATTGGTCAGGCAGGATTTCCCCCTAGTAAAGCCATGCTGGCTGTCACCAAGCACCTTGTTGTTTTTCATGTGCCCTAGCATGCCTTCCAAGAGAATGTGCTCCCAGATTTTGCTGGGCACAGAGGTGAGACTGACTGGTCTTTAATTCCCTGGGTCATCCATTTTCCCCTTCTTGAAAATGGGGGATAATATTCCTGCAAATGAAACCCCCTCTAGCAAAACGGAGGGCAGTCTCCCATTCAGACATTGTTATTACCTTTGCCAAGCATGAACATGAAATTTTCCTTTGAGTTCTCCCCTGCCTGTCCTGTTATTCCTTGTCCACTATTTATGAAACGCAGACTTCTTTCTCTGCGTGGTCTACATTATGTCCTATGTTTCTGTTTCCAGCAAGGATGGCCCAGCATGAGTGGCAGCCCACTTCGGCAAACAGCAGACGACACAGTACACCTCCTTCCCAGTGAGAAGGACTCCTCTCTCACCAGGGAAATGGTTTAGCTGTATCCAGTAGAGCTTTCTGCAGTGAAAGTTGCCAACATGCTCTGGACTTGCTGCACTGCCATTGTATCACAGTATAGGCAACACAACTGAGCGGTGAGAGGGGTGAGTGCCACTATGTCTGAAAGCCTCATCTCAGAAGAACATTGTCCTCTGCCAGCACTGGAAGAGTCCAAGCCCCTACAGCCACTTCTGCTGATGTTCAGGGATAAAGACATAATCGTGCATCCTTTTGACAAGGGGGAGAACTGCCCTGTGACAAGCTTTCATTGCTGTTGAAAGGACTGAGATTTTGACTATGTATAGCTTTCTCTGAAGTCTGAGACCCCAATCATATTAATTCTGCTACAGGCATGGAGCAGTAGAAAGACAAACAAGGCAGCAGGGAGAGGTGCAGTAAAAAGGAAGAGATGTCAAAGATGAAGATTAATAAAGAAGATTCCTACACACAGATTTTGCACCCGTTGAGGCTAGCTAATGTGATACTCTGTATGAACAACACTCTTGCTCCAGTCTGAGAGTGTTATTGTCCAATTTAACTTAAACCTGTTCCAAACAGCTAATGCAAAGCTGAGATAAACCTGGATTAAATCAAAACTGGAATGCACAGAGAAGGACTGCTTGGAAATTGTGTCCCAAGGCACACACTTACTTCAGGTGGCTGAAGCACTGATTTGTATGACGGTCTTTGAGGATGGAAAGTACATATTAATAGAAAAAGCATAAAAAAACATTTAATTGAATGTATGGGACATTTTGGAAGACCTTCCTTCAGTTGTTTTGGTTTTGTTTGTTTGAGTTATTTTTTATATAGAAAGTATTTAATTAGACTACATTACTTGAGAAATACTAGGACCAAGAAAAATATTACATGATACAAAAGTGATGGCAATATTTATTGTATCTAGATGGGAATAAAGAGCCACATGCAGTCTGAATAGTAGAGAATCAAAAAGGACCTGAATTTTTATTTCACCCTAAAAATGCCCCAGCTATTTTTCCCTTTATTAATCAACATTTCCAATATAATAGAACATGCCAAGGAATTAATATATCCTGGAGTGCTGTGGGTGGCTTTACTGGTCCTGAAAGATCAGGCAAATAACTCATAGCCCAGTGGCTGGGGAAACAAGGCAGGCTTTCTGGACAGCCCAGCATGGACCCACGACATCAATGCCCAGAGAGACCGGATAGCTCAGGGTACTTGGTGCAGAGTGCCCAGCTACACTGTCTGAGATAGGCAGCTTGCACTCAGCTTCAATTTGCAGCAGTGATGACCTATGTACAATGAACTTAATGGCCTGATTTCATTTGTGAATGGAGTTGTTTGAGCTGCAAAACATACTTCCATTTATGTTAGAAGGTAAACCACAGAGATTAGTTGACTAGACAAAGACTGGCTTTATCATCTTTTTACAGTGTACCCTTTCCTGCTGGGATCATTGTGACAAGGTAATAAAAGAAATTTGCAGTTTCTCTTCTAATATTGTAAAAAACTTTGAGGGGAAAGGACAGAAGCAAAAAAACCCCTTGTTCTTCTTCAGATGAGGAGACAGAAAGGTCAATTGAGATTACATTGAGCTTCGTTTCAGAGCCACAACACATGCTGTTCATATCATTAATCATGCATGTCTATTCTCATGTCCCAGACCTGCTTGCTATTCATTCCGTTTGCAAAGAATAACGACGATTTTAGGCATCTTCAGTCCAAGACACACAAAACTATTAGTTATTTCATTTCAAATTAACATCATCTGAGACTTCATAAAAGTAATACTTTATACAGATATTCATAAAATTGCCTGCAACATGCTAAACAATGGATTTTATAATTTTAACTTCCACCTCTCAGGGTATTCTCACTAAGAGAGATTCATGTGAGAAAATATTCTATTATTAGGTTGGCCAGAAAACATTGTGGAGAAACCAATAAAAGCATGATCAAGTTTATGTCTGGGGCATCATGCCACCATTTTAGGGCAGCAGTAAGAAGATCTGAAGAATTTAGTTTTTTCCCATCTTGAGCAATGTCCGGCTCCATGTATACAACAAACTGCCATCCACTGAGTCTACTTGAACAATTTTGAAATGAGCAAATATATGTGAGGGTAAAATTTGTCTTGTTAAATGCTAGTGAAAAGAAATTATAAGGCACATTCTGGCAACTCCAACCTTAGTTCCCTTCCAGCTCCATATGCGTACTTCTAGGAGAGGGTATATAGTTATTCTATTTCCAGCTCCTGCAGCTATGTCACAATTTGTGGTTTGCAAAATTAGAAATTAATGAAGTATTCTGGCATTAGAAGGAGTCCTTGAGAGAAAAATCCAGCAATAAAAGGTTGGTAATTGCTACTGAACAAGGAACTGATGGATAGCACACCACGCTGGTTGCAGGTAGGTAGGCAAAATGACTCATGAAGTGGGCTATATAAAGGGATGAGTAATCAATGAAAACAGAATGAAAGAACAAATTGTCTCATATGAGAATGACAACAGCTACCGGAGATCACCCATCTAGGAGTAGAAGCAGTAATGAAACATTTGGTAGAGTAGAATAAAGAAGGGTAATGGAAGAAAGCAATAGAGCAGTAGTTCCTAGTCCCAATTTGTTGAAAAACTAACATCACTCACAGCAGCTGCAACAATTCCTGACCAAGATCACAGGAGGGGGCAATTAATTCTTTAAGTGATGTACTCTGACCCATCTTGCACAATCACAGCAGCATAAGGAGGGGATTCAGGCAGAGAATCTATTGCAGGGGGTCCCTAGAAGTACATCTGTTCTGGGCCCACAGGTAAATCCAGTCAGACAGTGCAGATTTGGAAGTGAAATGGAACACGTAGTATTTTAAGGCAGAAACATCATCACAGTATTTGAATGCCTTAGACCATGAACATCCTTACTGTCAACTGTCACTTCAGAGCTCAGAGTTATTGAAGAGGCTTCTTCCCAGACCCCAGTAGAGCTGCTGTGTGTTTTAGCGCTGCTTCCCCCAGCTGGCTCCAAGGACCCCTGCTGCTATGTGCTCCCCTGGCTGTGTGCACAACAGAAGGGGAGCCTGCAGCTCCTTCTGCACACACCTGTAACTGGGAGAAGATGAAACTGGTCTCCCTGATAATGGGGCCCCACACAGAGTTGAAACAGGCTGGTGTATGGGCATAGGTCCAGGAGCACAGAAGCAGTTGCCCCTCTCTGTGAGATACAACGTGCTGAGAATTTTCCCTTATTTATAAGTATGGTCCATTCCTATGTTAAATGAAAGCCAGACCATCTCTCCTCTGACTGTGATTACTGGCTCACAGTTAATAATATAGACAGTGAATATTCTGACACTTCAGCCCTTTGATATGTTGTTTACCCAATTCTCTCAGACTCCACTAAATCTTAAGCTATTCCCCCAGTAATTTTGTATATTTGGATTCTATATTCAAACAAAGTTTTGGAGTTAATCACAATGCTAGTTATTGGGACTGAACAGGAATGGGATGGATTTGTCTTTGTCCTCAGACAGGATAAGCCTACCCATTAGGAGAAAGTTTCCTGGTTCATGCTCTCAGATTTGAAAAATGAAACCCCGTATCTGTGCAATCCTTGCTTAGACTCTGATCCCATAAACACTCTCACTAAACATTTGCAAAGAAAACGAAACGCAGTCAAATCCCACTAAGTTACAGTGGGCAATAATCTTATCGCACGACATTTATGTTTTCTGCATGTTCCACTGGGAGAGAGGTCCCTTTAAAGCTTTCAATATGATTTAAGCACAAACGGTTTTTATATAGGTCAGGGAAGAGAAATGTAATTTCCCCTAGTTTTGTTTGGTTCAAGTTCTCTGCTCTAGCACTTAATGACTCTGGTGAAATGCTTTGAAAACAGCAATGTTTCTAACCCCAAATGCATTGCCAAATTGAGTGTTTCCTGCTCATTGTCTATTTTGGAGAGTATGCTGAACTCAAATCCATGCGCTGCTAATAAAACCAAGGAAGCTATTTTTATGGCTATGGAAAAAAAAGGTATTTCTTCCTCAGAACCCATCTCTATCATTTATAGCTGCAGGAAAGAAAAAAAGTGATGTAGGAAATGTGGAAAGTGAGGGAGAAGAGAGAAGGGAAGCCACAAAGGACAGTGCAACATTATCCCAGCTGGAACATTCAGCTTCATCATTCATTCACTTAACTTCCTTTCTTATACATTCAGTCTTGAAACCCAAGCACACACAGGACTCGGAGTACACATAAGGACATATGCAATCAGAATGGAAATTAGGCAGAACTGGGTCTGAAACACAATCCTCAAATCTTTACATAATCCAATAAGTGCCTGTTTCTTTAACAGTAAATTTCCCCAGTTTTTAAGTTTTCATGCTTCTTACAGACCAGCCTTGTATCTGAGACACTGTAGCCCAGACGGTGTGCACATTCTGAGCCCCCTTAAGGTTTGTCCCCAGGTGCCAGACCGACAACATTGCCAACAAAGACCTGCCCAGATGAGGATGTGGCACACTCCCATTGTACCACAGCCTGCTGACCACTTCTCCAGGCAGTGAGGCATGAAAAGGGCTCTCTGCAGTGTGATGGGTTTGAGCTTGCTGCAGTAATGTCCAAAGTTCAGATTCATTTTGTCTAGGGGGTTTCTCCACAAAACTGTGATATGAACAGAGAGAAATAAGGACTTCCAGTAGATACTGCAGCCCAGCTGAGTCACTCTCCCTGTTGAGTGTAGAGGGGCCCTTGGAAAAGACCTCCTACTGCGCTGCAGCAGTAGTGGGATGTGCAGATGATGCGGGGATGAGCCTGAGTTCAGGTCCAGCCAGTACTCCATACACAGTGGACATTGTTAAACCTCCTCTCCTGCAGGTCCCTCACCCCTCCATTTCCAATTGCTCTGCTGAAGCAACAACACCCATGACCTGGGTCCCCAGCAGCACTCAGGAGCTCACTGACTAGCGGGAAGCAGAACAAGACCATTTGGATGTTACCTTTTCTTCTGGGCGGATGGTGACAGAGAGCTCTCTCTTCTACATGCATGGACTTTTCCATAAAAGCTGCAGAACTAAATCACCATCTGTTTTGCAGTCATATTTGATTGGCATTTCAAATTGAGAAGTTTCTTCAGAGGGAATAGAGGGTGGTCAGACACCACATGAATCTCATTTCCTCAGACAGCTGTACAGCACTGAAACATCTGCTGGGTCAAAGACAGTGGTTTCTATCTGATAAGCTACAAACATAGGCATCTTCTCAGATGTGAGTTCTGCTTCTCTGAAGAACTGTTGCGCCCAGAAGCTATTGCTCATGGAGTCAAGAACAGGCACATCTACTCTGAGAGATTCCAGAAAACAAGGACTAAATACATACAGATTATACTTCTTGGCTAAGGTCTCTCCATCTTAGAGATCTCTGACCTTCCAAGGCAAAACCATGTCACTAACTGCCTATCTGTCTGTGAAATAAATCAGAATTTTACAATTCTGTAAAAATTATTAATTTTTACATGTTACAAAACACACTTAATTTGCAATGGGTTACCTCTTGGAGACAGCTTGAGGAGGCTTTAGAACACCAAAAACATCATTCATCATTCTGGTACTACTGCTCCAGAGAATTTCCATTTGCTATAGCTCCTGACCGTCATAATCCCAAGTATTCATGCACTGTCCTGTCTCTGAGCAAAGCAGATTTCACATCCTGCCTTTTCAGCTGTTTTGTTACTGAAGCTACAGTTCAACAGTGGAGAAAAGTTTGCTGATTAAATCCCTGCATTTTCTGGAGGATGTCCTTTGCAAGCTCTTGCTGCACTCAAGCAAGCACACGTTGCTGTAAGAGGCCCCAGTGGAAAACACTTCTTGGATGCCACAGTGTCCGAAAATCATAAGGAGTATTAGGATCAAAGATAACCAAAAATTGTAAGAGCTACAGACACATCATTACTAGGAAAAGAAACTGTAAAATCTTGTTAAGGCTGTAACAATGAAAGACTGAATCTGCATGGCAGGCAAGGCATGGAATAGCTTCTGACCTGAATTTCTCCTAGGTGGCTGGAAAAGTCCCCATCCAGTTACTGATCCTGATGTAGAGTGTGCTGATGGGAGTGATGGCAATGATAAGGTGAAGCCACAGCAAACAGAGCTGAGAAGGTTTCCCTGCTAAGTGAAGAAGGCAGGGATTTTGGTTCTGATGCAACAAGACAGCATTCCCTAAAATAGCAGTTGGTGAAATAGCAGATCTCTGCATGAGAGAAAACTATGTGCTTACTGAAATCTTGGGTAAGGGTAACGATATGGACATCAACCGACAAGTAAACCATAAAGTTGCTATTGAAGTATTTGATGGGTGCATTGCCTATCACCTTTAACAGCAGTCTGGTGCAAACACTTAATGTTGTTCTACTGGCTCACAGCATCTAACAAAACAAATGACCACCCAGGACTTGTCATTTGGCCTTTTTGCTTTCTGCTGGAACATAATGATATTGGCTAAACATGTGTCTTGTAAACACTTGCCTGCAGTGCTCTTGCTCTGTATATTTACACAGCCCATGTAAATTTTATTCTTTATTTTTGACAGAGAAAACCTGCTGTGACTTTTTATGTCTAATACATTAATTCTGAAGTTGTTGCTTCACCTACTGCCAATGTGCTCTTTTTCTTGCTAAAGAATATTAGAACACATTCAGAAAACATATTTGCACATGTAACACTCACACTGCTGTTACTTGCCCTGCAATTTTCAGTGGGCAAGAGAGTGGTACGTTCCCAGGTTTTGTATCATTGAGGTTTCTCTGCATCATTAGAGTAACACGGCAAGGCCAAGAAAGCAAAGCTCAAAGGCAAGAGCGAACCCATGCTTGAACCTGACAGACTGTGAACAAAGAAGCTAAGGTGATGCAAAGTCACGAATGTTGCATTTGCAAAGCTGTACAGTGCTAGTAGGAGGTTGAACACAGGGATGAAGAAAAGAACAGCCCACAGGCTGGGAGCAACACGCAGCACCTCAAAAGAAAATTTACTAGATTACCAGTCTGAAAGCTAGTATCCTCATTTCAAGGTGGGTGCAAGCTTTAAGGGGACTGATGATTTTGTTGGAAAAAAATAAGTAAGCCACAGAAGATAGTAAAGAAATTAAGCAGAGAACTTGCACTTGTTCCTCACTAAAGGAATATAAGACCCAATGTTGTTGCAAATATTTACAACATTTACAAAAATGTTTACAAAACAACTTCACAAATGTTTTTTGACAGGAATCAGGGATTGTAGCAGAGGTATTAGAATGCTGATTGTTTTAAAGAGTGATCACACATGGATCTCATCAAGCTGACACCCCTAGGAAGGACAGGTCATCCATGTGGTTAGGAAAGAGTTTGAGGGCACTGTGGAGTCAAGAAGCCAGTAATAAGAAAAGACTAATGCTGAAGAAATCCAACCATCCTACTTGTCATGACTCAAGAATTATTTCTCTGCCTTAAAAGCAGAAACTTCCTCAGAGAATCACTAGGCAAACAGAGCCACCACTAGGATGGTTAAAATAGAGAAAAGGGCTTTACTGTAAAATCAGGTATGCCTTTTTTAAGTAAAGTCATCATTAATTGCAACTGTTCTTAAACCAAAGACTGCACTTTCAAAAAAGGACCTCACAAACAAAAACCCGCACAGATCTTATCTGCAGCTGCAAGCATCCAATCTGCAAAGCAAATACAATTTTAGAAATGTGTAATTGTTTTTGTGGACAGAACAGTCAGATGACCAAATCCAGAAACAGTCTTTCCAATCTGATTCAGAAAATAAACCTGCATCATCCCAGGCAGATTTCAATTGGGATTGCCAGAACTCATGGAGGCCTGCCACAGGAAGAGGGTCAACACAAAGAGCAGTTCTCTCAGCTTCTACTGGGAAGCTAAGAAGTGAGGCAGGACTCTCATTAGGGTTTTTTTTAGGATAGACATTTTCAGAATTTTCATAATTTGGACACCTCCACTGCTGTCTGATAGCTTTGTCACTACTTATCTTTCTATCTGTAAAGCAGGACTATGTTCTGCTTCTTCTGGCAATGTTTTGAAGAAGGAATGAGGTCTTCTAAGGACTGGCAAAGCTAAAAACATCAATAAAAATATGAAAAAACCCAGAGATACTTTATGCTGCCTCAAAAGGAAAAAGAGTTTGAGTAAACTGTTAAAATGTTGTGTGCGTCATAAATACAGGTTAAGTCAGGCAAAGAGTCTTAGCAGTAACATGGAGAAAAGCAGACCTTGCAGAGCAGCAGATGTGTAAGTTCATGTCCCAGGCCAGATTTCGCTCCTGTCGGAGATAACCTTGGCAAATACGAGTAGGTGGGCAAGGAAAAGTTCACGTCATAGGTTTGCATGGGTCATGGGGCTGCTGACAGAGGAACAGGGCCTGAGAGAACTCCCTAGCTAATAGGCAGGAATTGGAGCAGTTAGTTGCAGTATTTAAATGCAGATATCTTGTTAATAGCCTTAATCCTTGGTCCAGGGGGACGGTGGGAAACACGCTCAAAACAGCAAAGCCTGCACGTAATGCCTCAGCTCAGGCATGTCTGCTGGTTATTGCAGAGAGCAAAGATGAAAACCTTTGCTAATATAAAACCTCATGAGAACAAAGCAACTGTATGAAAAGGGAATATATAAAGCACATTCACAAGGCATGACTAGTGCCAAATATTTCTCAGTGCTTGAAGTCTCAGCTGGGTCTGGCAGGTGCCTTTGGAAAAACAGCAAGTAAGAGCAATAACTAATGGCTCCCCAAATCCCAACTGTCAGGCGCTGGCATGGTAGTAATTTCTGTTTCTCCCTTCTGATGGCTGATGGAGAACCACATCTTCCCAAGACACCAAACCTTGCTCATCTACTAAGTAAACATTAAACTCCCACACCCTCTCAAGGGCTGAGATGCTGGGATGAGGACACAAGCACTGTTCCCCTCATCAGACACCCTGTTCCTCTTGCCTCCCATCACTGCTCCAGGCTCTTCATCATCAGAAAGACTTGACAAAAAAGTATTTTCACCTGATGCTGTATCCCTCTCTTGGTACACACCAGCCTGTCCTGCTGGTGTGATGTTCAGCTAGGTTTTTAATTTAAGACTGATTTGCCAGATTTCCCAAAACCTATGCAAATCAGTCCCCCTGTAGAGTAGCAGCATGCTATTGCTTGCTAACACCCCCAGATCCTGGGAGAATGCAAAGAATAAAGACTGTGAACTGCTCCACAGGGAAAGAAAGGGCCATGGAAAGATGTTACCTAAATGTAACAAAGATCCATGCCTGCCACTTTGGTTTCTCAGGGTAATGGATTTAGAGCATTTCTGCCTGCCTTGAAACACCACAACAAATTTAACATATGCTCACCAGGAGGAAAGACTGAACTTTCATCAAAACAATAGTGCTACCATAAAATACCGATTCAGAGGTAACCATTTGGAATTCCTTGAGAAAGAATTTCTACTAGTAGTTTCAAAGACCTGAAAAGCATTCACTAATCTTTGGTCAGAAGCTGGACTGGAGAAGATAAGCTAGGGTTTTTATTTTGATGCACTTGCTTTCTTGAAGCAACACTGATACGGTCTCTGCAGAAATACAGATGAGAGGAGACTGGTCTTACTGTGCAAAAAGCAATTTTTCAAAACAAAAGCATGAAGTAAGCAACTTACTGGGGTCAGGAGATGGAGGAAAGCAGTGGGATAAATGACTGATGAATGAGAAAATTATTATAAGCAGCTTAGCTAGACTTTCAGAACACCAACTGGGAAAGAAAAGATGACAAGAGAAAAAATTGGTGCCTACTGAGCCAGGGATAAAAAACCTGCACAAAATAATAACTGTATTTTTATAAATTATGTTGATCGCTTGAAGATAAGTCTTGCAAAATTAAGAGCTAATTTTAGTGCAAAAAATCCGTAGACATTTTGACACAGACACTAGCAGGAACAGGATCTAGCCCATATATAATAGAAGAAACACAGAACCAAGCCAAAGATTATTTTCTTTCCATTCTTTGAGATTTTAAAAGGGAGCTAGAGATTTACTGTGTTCACCACAACAGAAAACACTTATTAAAGATCTGGTTTTCAGAAGGCCATTATTCAATACCCCTTAAAAAAATCAGGATTTCTTTAAAAATTATCTCAAGTTACTACTGAAAAATGTTTGAAACCATAATCACCAGTCTTTTCTGGAGATTTCATGGAAAAAGCAGCTGTATAAAACTAAAGCCTAGTGTTTTCCTCTTACATGGTGGCAAGTTTTGATTAAAATCTTTATTTCATATGTGTTCAGTGGCTGCCCTAAAATGTAATTCTTTGACCAATCTGATACTTTGAGCCCGTGAATACAAAAAGGAAGATTTAAAATTTGTGGATTTCACCATGTCTTCTCTGAAGGTCAAAGCCAGAAGTACACATCTGACAACCTGAGACTGCAGTGAAGCTCAGTTCTTATACTCATCCAGAACCCAAAATCCTTGGTTCTTGCTCATCTTCAGTTCTGCTGGGTTGACACTCTAGGAGAAAATTACTAATAAATAAATAATAAATTGCAGCAAAATTACTACTTTTGAAGCCTGAATAAATATATAAAGAGAACACTGGAAGAAAATATAGTATGCAATTTAAATGAAAACATGTAATGGCTGTTAACCATAATGTCTATTTAGCTGCAAAGTTTATGGTGGTGCTTTACTACTACAAGAGCACAAAGATACTCTCCTCCTGGATATTTTAATTATTATCCTACTACCTATAAAACGCAATGTTCAGTCTACCTTGTTATCTCTTTTTACTAGGTTGTGTAAGAGCTAGGACCAGATACTCTCAGAACTTCTGACACTTGTGAGGGATTCTCTTACTTAACTGTGTTTATCACTAGCTTTAAATAAACCTGTGAATGACATGAAGCATGGCAACACACCTCCAGCGTCAGCTCAGCCAAATGTAGTTCTCAAGTGGAATGGATCCCAGGACTTGATTTTCAATCACCTGGCTAGTTCTGGTTCAATATTTGCCCACTGTTGCTAGCATAGATGAGGCTAATGGTGTGACCCCACTGTGAGCAAGACCTTTGGGAGCCCGTAACTCCAGATATCTGCAACAGTCACTGCACTGCAGCTGTGATGCTGCTGAATTACAGCCTTCCACTGGAGGTTGCTTGGGGCTGCAGTTTTTATTCCCACTGCAGTGCTCTGCAGGTGCTACTCACTGTGATAGGATGGCGCTAGTATATCATATGTAACGGTAAGGCAATAATACTGTATATATACTGCCCTTACAGTAGCTTTTATCCAGCCTTTAACTGAAAGGTCAAATACTTAAAGCATCACAAACCATCACAAATGATCAACAGAGACATGGTGGTGTTTACACACAGGTACACAACAGCTGAAATCAGAAACCTAAAACAGACAGGAAATACTCATGTCTTTGAGGCAGTAAGAAAAGACGCTTCAGGGGAGAGGAGACAGATCCAGGTTACCAAAAAAAAAAAAAAAACAACCAAGAAAAGGTCTAATAGCCTCAAATCTATTCCTTGGGAAAGCACATGAATGATATTCAGCTATTAATAGACAACCTTCTCCTCTTCCTTAAGCAGCTGTGCCCAAAAGTCTGTTGAACTAATGCACAGAGGAGCAGCTCAAAACAGGTCTAGCTCTAGAATCAGTTTCCCTTCACAACACGCCAAGGTTTACCAACATGGTGATTCTGCTCTGGGAGCTGGATTTCTTTCTTGAGCCTTCAGCCTCCTCACTTTAATTTTAATCAGAAATAATTGGCCCCTTTGAACAGCAGGAGACTTGGCTGCTACCAAAGCCATATGACACTGCCAAGCTCTGCCTGTCCAGAAGGAGTTCCAGTCCTGCTGCATGGATGCTGCCCACAGCCCTTCAGGACTGCCTGCTCCTCCTAGGACAGATGCAGCTTAGCATCCCAATAGCCTCCTTGTGGTCTGAAGGGAGAGTAGTGCCCACTTCCATTGTATTTAATTGGAAAATAGGGTGACATGCAACTGGAGAACAGCCTCAGTGTATGTGGCATCAGCTCAGTAGGGGAGATCTTCAGATTGTAAAGTGCAGGGCATCAAAGGATGTTCCAGGCAGACCCTTAGGGTCTGAGACCTATCTTGTACCATGATTCTAGTAACTGGTTTAGTGCAATGAACCCTACATTACACTGTGTAAAATGAGTATGCCCTTTAAAACACTGCAGCAGTGCTACTGTGTTCATACAGAGAACAGGTTGCATGCACATGGCAAAGAGTCACTCATTAAAGGCCACAGACTCTGACGTCAGACCAATGCCAGGGATGGTGCCAGCTCTGCAGGAGGATATTTGCTTCTGGGAAAAATGCCAAAAGCCTTTCCCAAATACGAGTATGCAATTAGGAGATGACAGGGAATGCGTTCCAAAATAATACATGGCGCTTTTGTACCAGCAATGATCTTGTGCAAGAGATCACAATGCTGCAGAAATCAGAGATAATGGGAAAGAGGATGAAAGAGAACTTGTGCAAACATTGTCTGGAGCACAGGAATGACAAATGCCCTGAGGAGGGATCCTTTAACCATTCCCGCAAACTCAATTATAATCAAGGTGTAGGCAAATAAAGGGCCATTGTATTCACAAGTGAATCAAAAGAACTTTAGAAATGCTAAGATAACTTGAGAAAAAAACATGGAAAAATATGAACTTTTAAGAGCAGGCAGGACTCTTGTTGCATATGGTTGACAACCAGTTTTTGTACTGGGAACTGGGACTGATGTTAGTTCATATCTTAATGTGGCACTTCCAGTCAAATATCATTGTTGAATTGCCCTAATAGTGAGGAGGCTCAGACACATTTACTGGTAGCAGAGAAACATAAAATATATCTGCAAGATACAAAGGAAAGTCTTCAACAGCACAGACAAAAAACACACTCTGAGAGAAAGACTTGAGCTTCAAATTTAGCTTTGGTTTTCCCAAGACCAGAGCAGGGCATCTCGTTGTTGTCTGTAGCTAAGTTAGTTTGGCCAAAAGAAATGAGACAAAATAAAATATACTAGTGCAGTCAAAGGAACAATGCAAATTATTTTCTCATCCCAAGCACTAGCCTAAATGCGCAGTTGAAGCGGATAAAATGAGGTGGATGAGAGACCTAGGTAGGTTGCAACTTGCAGCAAACTAGCCACAAATGAACAATAGCTTAAAGATTAAAGCTATGTTAAAAAGTTCCTTTTGTTCCACTTCTCAGAGTGTACTTCTTTCAATTTGTCTTGTCAACTCCATTTCCATTTCTTGGCTAACATGACAAGCTGTATAAACTGACAAAAACCTTATGACTGAAGCAACAGTCTCATGCTGTACAATTTTAACTTTGCATTGTTCACTGTGTCCTCATTGTGTTGTACTTTATCTGATATATATTTCAATTGCCTCTAGGTAGAGGCAATAATAAAATATATACATACATTCCGTAAGTACTAAGGTCTCCAAAGGAACTAATTAAATTAGCAATAAAGATACAGCAAGCACAGTAGTCATTAATCCAAAGAAAACATACTAGTTGCTGTTTTTACTAAAAGCTCAAGTTGTCAAAAGACATTTGCAAAATATTCCACTCTCAAATTGCTTTGGCAATTGCAGTGGAAAATCTCCGGGGTCAGAGTCTCTGCCTAGCTGGGCAGAGAAGTCGAGCCACAGCAGCAACATACTTGAGGTTGGGATGCAATCTTTTGACAATTCCTGTAAGGAACTATCCTTTTTTGTACAAGGGAACCTCCTGCAGTAGGATTTTGCAACAGTCAGTTTTCTTTAGATGTGAATGTCAGAAGCAAAGTCAAGCATATGCTGGGATGAGTTTGGGACTGCAGCCTGAGACTGAAAAACAGGTAATGTTTCTCAATTAGACATGCTAATCCTCCTTACAAAAGCCAGACAAGTATGCTGTGCATTCATAGATTTAGCTGAAGGGCTTGCTACAGCAACCTTCTTATGGCACATGCTGAGACAATCCTGAAGGGATCCTAGGTAATAAATGAAAAGTAATCCTTTTATATTCATGCAGTGGGATTAAAGGTATGTAACCCCTGCAAACCACTTTGTTTCCACTAGAAGTGGTGGTATGCCTGTACTAGGATTGGTTAATGTGTAAAACAGAAAAAGAGGTATTCAGATTTTGCCAAAAGAAATTAAGGATGGCATGCTCTTAGGCAGGAAGCAACAAATCTATCCAGGTCTGTACCCTTTAGAGGTGCTTCCCTACCCATTGCTCCCCTGTATTTAATAAACCCAGGGACAAATTTTAAATGACATGCTATGCAACTCCACAAATATTCTGTGACAGGACAGGCTGCGGAATGAAGCCAAGATACTGCAGCAATAGGAGCAGAGGCCAGGAAGTGAGAGCCAAACCCAGCCTTGATTTGATTATGCTGGTAAAGAGACATGAGGGAGTCCAGTGCCCTGCTCCACAGCTCACTAGGGCGCCCTCCACTGCACCCTTCGTCGCTTCACCTCACCAGTGTGTTCCAGCAACTTCATCTTCACACGAATTTTAGATGACACCCTGCTTCAATCAGACTTGCCATACAACATTTGGAGAGCTTGGAAGGACAGACTTTAGGCTTTTATTCAGCCTAATTGCACCATTTTCTGCTCAGTGTCATTTAAAGCTTTTTAGCAGTGGTTAGGTCATCAAAATAAAATTTGTATAATAACTTCTTCTTTTACCTGCCTGAGATTCACAGAAATAGTAATCAGCATTAAAAAACAGCTTCCCTCTCAAAATCAAATTGCAGGAAAAGATATGAATTAAGGGGATTTGAAAAAAATACAAGAGCTTTTCACTGAACAATGCTAATAACAGGAGGCCTTTAAACCCTGCTGCAATATAATTAAATACATGTCCACCTCCAAAATAATTTTGGAGAATTAAGCTTTCCTAAAGCCATTGAATATAACCCCTTGGAACCCATTATGAATGCTTTCAATAACATTTTACAGCCATTTAGTTCTGGGCTTTTTTTGGGTTTTTTTTTCCTGTTGGCTTGGTACACTTTCTAGAGAGCAGAACTGCCCAGTGCCATTGTGTTAGCTCTGGGGAAAAATCCAGTCCTATAAGCAAATGCAAACGCTCTTTTGTTTTCTCCTCATTACCCTGTAGGATAAGAATAGGGGTGTAATTAAAAGAGTGACCTCACATTTGGACACACATTGGAAAGAATGAAATGTATGTTATTGTAAGCTCTCCAGAGTCCATATAAGAAAACCTCTCCAGATATTGCACTAAATGTCAGATCCTGCTTCTTATGAAGTCAGCGGGAGGTTTGCCATTGTCTTCTGTGTCAGCACAATGGAGCCTCTATTTTTTTGTGTCCAGATGTGGTGATTTGCCCATGTCCACCAACGTCGGTAGAGCTCTGGCTACTTTGATTGTTTGAAGATCTGCCAAGACCTGTCTATCACTATTGAAATCACAGCCTGCAGGGATTTTGAAAACCAAAGCAAACCAAAACAACCCCCCAGCCAACAAATAACCAAACTTCTTTGTTAAAGGAAGTCCTGGACAACTGCCCTGCGCCTTTGGCAAATGATTGTGCACACAGAGCTGAAGAATATGGCAAGGATTTGGGTATGGTAGCAGCCAGAGGGGAGGGGTGCTGCTGTGCGGAGCACACACTGACACTTCTCATTCCCAGTAGTATGCTAGCTGCTGCTCTTTGCAGGTGGATATATTATTGCTGGGAGGGAGGATGCAGTGACCTCCTTCTCCTGAGGCCCTGTGGGGCAGTGCCAGGAGAGGGAAGGCATGAGCACCTCAGCATCAGCAAAGGACAGGGTATTCCAGGGGACAGGGAATGACAACTGAGCCTCCAGGGACAGGTGAGCTGAGCCAAAATCCCTGCTACCAGCAAAGTCACTGAGAGCTGGGAGCAGGGACTGTCAAGCAGGGCCAGCATGGACAAGTAAGGGAGCTGCATACAAGCCTTTCAATTCTGTTTTTATTTTCCCCTCTGTTCTGTCTGCCTGGTCACTTTAAATTTCTCTATTTAAAAGCCCGAACACTCTCAAATTAAATTTTCAGTTTAAAAGGCTTCCAGTTTTCTTGGAAAAAAATCATTGTAGGGGAAAGGCTTGGCAGATCTTTCCCCTCACATCTCAGACCTCTGGTCGCTGGAGTCCTGTCAGAAGTACCAGGAGATATCATCTGCAACAGCTCATTAAATTTAAGACCTTTTTGAGGTTGTTTTGTTCAAGCAAAGCCAGTCCCTTTGCTATCACCTAAGCTGAAGTGTTAACATACTCGTCTTAAAATTTCAGTGCATCATTGTTTTATTTGAATGTAGCTTTTTTTGGGGGGGGGGGAGGGAAAGTCCTGCTGTTGTTTACATCTTGCTAAGCCTTTTTATTCAGTGCCAGAAAAAAAGGAGGTGGGGTGCAATGCTTAATAAGGACAATAACTAAGCTTTATTTTGGAGTCAGAACACCACAGAGAAGAGATTGAGTCCAAACAGTTGTGATGAGATCCATATTTATAAGGATCTTCCAATGTTTGCATTGCCATAATGCTGTGTTCTTAAAGGGTATGCTCAGCACCTTAGTGAGGCAAAATAAAAACAACACCCTCCATTGGAAAGGGGTAACATAGGTAGCGAGTGGCTTTCCTGAGGTCACAGGACTTGTATGTGGTGCAGACATCAACCTGATCCTCCAGTCCAGGGCTTAACAAGAAGACCAAACTTCTCCGTTAGCTGTTTTATCACCTTATGCATAATCACAGTACCAGCAAGACAAAAGTTCAGGACTAATATGACAGCAGAATATGAATCTGCTCACAATTACAGGAATTTCTGCTGACCCCATAGACATGAGCAAGCGGCTGACAAACAGCTGCACTGGATCTCACAGCTGCCATTACCGGGGTGATAACGAGATCAGCATTCATTGCCATTAATAGAACCATTCACCCAGAAATAGTAATAGTTTTAATTTTTAATATGTTATATCTCATTCCATGTAAAAAACTAAAGTAGACAAATAAGAGCTGAAATGATCTGTGACTTTGCTAAGCTGCCACTGAAGCAATAAAGGAAGGATAGTTGAAGTCCGAGGGCTTCTGGATGACTACAGGCAAAGAAGGCACTCCCTGTCCACACCAAGGAGGAGATAGTAGAGGTGTGCACCCAAGATGCTCCACAGTGGTCTGCCCAGCAATCCACACGTAGAAGAGGCCTGGGGAAGATTATCCATATCCTTTAGAGGAAAAGATAGAAGGAAAATAAAACCAGAGCCCTATTCTGAGGCAGCCCGAGCCCTTCAGCTGTGACCCTCTTCTAGGAACACATCTTACCCTGACAGCACAGGCATTGGGTGACATTTCTGTAGGCCTCTGTCTCAGCTGTCATGTTTGCACCAGTGATCGTGGCTGGCACCATGGGAACCACTCCACAAGGCAGGTCCACTTCAGCAATTAAACTCACCCAACAGGGACCTGTATCCTAACAAAATATGGAGATCATTCTCTGGACACAGAAGCAGCAATGTTCTCCTCTGCTGAAAGGACCCAAAACAGCAACAGCTGTGACCCAGACTATCATCAAGGAAAGCTGTTGAGACTGCTGAGGACATGACAGAGGACCTTCACTCTACCATTCAAGACTACTGGGGCACAGGGTTGGTGTGTTAGCCCAGCGAATTTCCAGCTTCAGTAAAAGGAAATGAAAGGCATAGAAGGAGAATATTAAGATAAGGAGATTGCTGTGACAAAGGATAGAGCTAAAGTCAGGGAGAGATACAAAAAATATGCAACAGCTTTCCCCAGATCATCATTCAGTGAGCTCAATGCTGTGACTATGCTTGTGTTATTTCTCTGTTGTTTTCCTTTTCTCTTTCAGAATGGTAGAGGACCTGCAATAACTATTAAATGGATTATTGTTAACAGTGCAAGGGTGCTTCCTGCTTCCATGTGGCAACTTATTGCCAGGACAATAAAATCTTTGGCTTTTGGCCTCACAGTGTTTATTTGCCCTGGATACCCATAGGTTAGGTCACTAATGCAATTTTTTGGGCCCCAGATACCTGATCTTCTTGAGATTAGTTTTTCAGAGAACGATTTGCTGTGTCTGCCTGCTGATTACAAATGAGCAGGTAAGCCAGAGCCATCCACTCTCAGACAATAGATCTGGCCTGAGAGGAAAGAAGGGTCTTAATTTCCTGAGCCAGCACTGACATTTGTTCCATCTGGGCTAGGGAGGAGAAGAAAAAAAGAGTCTGTCCTTTCAGGCTTACAGTGAATTCTGTAAGCCATGTTATTTTGAAAGCAACACCTGCTGGGCATAAGCTTTTTGCTTCTACCAAGTCCACAGATTTTCCTGGAAAGGGAAATGAGTCGCTATTGCTCAACATAACCATCAGGAAACACAGAGATTACTTTCCTATGGAACCCTGTAATTAATACCAGCTGGAAGTAAACTTGAGGTAGAGATTGTATAGGGTCTCAACCCCTCTGAGGTAATTGCAAATACACCTATAGCTTCAGTGTTTTGCAATCTGATGTATAGGGGGTCAATCCAAACATTGTACAATATACTGCAGTGTCATCATGGTAACAATTTATAAATAACTGATTTCAGCTTTGCAGTACAAAATGGTTGCAGTGCTACCTGTGCAGACACAGGTTTGATTTGATGACTTTATTGTGTGGGAGCTATTGCCCTTACTTGTATAGTCCATCTCCAGTTTGTTGTTACCCCAGATTGTGAAGGGTTTCTCTTAAATCATTGGGCAAAAGTGGTGTATGTTTTCCATCTGTTAGAGGAAGTCAACAGCTATTAAACAACTTACCTATTTGGATCTACAGCTGCAAAATTTACATGTGAATGCCTAGCACGATCAATTAATTCAGGACAGGTTTAATTGTCTTAAACTCCCATTTATTAAATGAAATGGCCCCATATAAATCAGTTTGATCATCTTATGCTTACACCAATAAATACACTGTTCATAAGGAGCCAGTCTTACAGTCTTTGAGTTGAATTAGGTTTTTGAAACCCTGCAAGTAGGACATGTTCTTCCAACCAAAATCTCTACTTTTGAAAATGCATGGACTGCTCCACTAGTGGGAGAATTGGTGTTTACAAATATCTTTGGTCCATTTTACTTTGAAGAAGTTACTCCTGCAAAGCAAAGGCACTTGGTAACATCAGAAACGTAAACAGCTGCCAAAAATATGCTTGCAATTAAGATCCAGAGTCAGGAAAGCATCCTTATGCAGAAAGGTTAGTTAAGCATGTGTTTAAATTAAAGCATATGTTTAAGTCACATGAAAGGAAGTAATGCTTTGGTATATCCTTTTGCACTGACTGGCATACCCACACTCTATTGGAGAAAAAAATGGTTCATCCAATGAACGAAATGCAGTGTCTGTATTTCCTGAGAAAAGGTGCCATATTTTCCTAGGTAGGGGTGGGATCACAGTATATGTTCCTCTGAGTTCCTAGATCAAGGTCTAAAATCAGAAAAGATGGAAAATAAAAATGCGTTAGCCATTACTCCCAAAGAAAAGACCCTTCTTTTGAACCCTGCCCACATTTTTCAAGGAATCACTGTTCTCTATAGTTCTGGAACAGCTGGGCTCCAGCTGACAAGATTTAATTTGAGTCAAGTCAATGGCTACCACCTGATAAAATACACTCATTTCCCAGCATGAAATATTATCAGCCTATACAGTGTTTGGTTTGATGTAAATAAAAGGCATGCAATTTCAAAACTACCTACTAATTTGTTTTAAATTGATATAACAATAATTATGACAGTGAAATAGCTCCTGGGTTTTGATAAAAATTAAATTTATTTACTGCAGGATCTATTTCTACCAGTGGCTGGGTTTTTTTAAATAAGCACATCCCCACTTAATTAAGGTTAGCAATTGCTTTGCCATGTAAAAATTTAGTCCTGTGATTGAATTTGAATGGATTAGAATAATAAAGATCATGCTGGTTTCATAAAGGACTTCCAACAAGTCTGGTTTAGAGTATGCTTTGTAGTGTTATTTGCTTAGCTTATAATCTTCCCATAAAGTGTCTACCCAAAACATTTATTTCTTTATTTGGTTTGTATTTAATTGACCTAAATCACTGAGCTGTAAGAATTCCAAAGATACAGGGATTGATTCCATTTGCTCACAATATTTGTGCAACTGTGACTCCATTAATTTCAGCTGTTTTTCAGTTCATTATCATGCACAGAAATCTTGATCTCCCAACTCCACTCACGTTTGAGAATTCTTTTTTGCTGTTCCCATTTTGGCCAAAAAATGAGTAAATTTGAGAAAAAAAGCAAAACTTTTCACACATTTTTTCTTTTCAAAATTGTTTAGTTTTTTGACAACTAGGAGAGAGAAAAGACCTTGTAAAATTATGTCCTCTAGGTTTGACAATTAGATAATAATATAGTTGATTAATTAATAGGTTTCATGTTTGAAGAAAAAGCATGAGTGAGAATTTATTTCTGTATTCAGATTGATACCATATTTTCGCTTTGTTTGTCCCAAGACTCAGAAAGTGAAACAGAAAACACACACATGAGGTTTGCTGAGTGCTATATATTATCAGCATCTGGTCTGAAAAACCCACATTCATGTGATTTGTACATACAGATGAAATAGTCTGAGACTCTCCCTGACACTCTCTTGAAATATCATGACTAGGACAATGCAGTCACAGATACACCAGCTCAGAAATATCCCTGCATCAGCAGCTTCTTCCGTAGCATGGCTTGCTCACGTCACCACATATTGCATGAGCAGATTTGGAGACTGTCCCTGTCAGGACTGCACTCCTTCCTATTCCCTATCAGGTGTCACAGGCACAGCCCACAAGTAATGTGGAATTTCAGCAGTTTCTTGCAGCACTGTCTGCAGCCCACCAGCATCCCAAAGGAGACTTGACTCCACTGGGCTGAAAGCTGAGAAGGCATGTACAGTGGGAGGAGGAAAGGAAGTAAAGTGTCAGAAGCAGGCAGCTGATTTTTCTCACAAAGTGCCAAAACCAAATAGAAAGATGGAAAGCTGATAGGACAAATTGTTTCCAAAAGCATGATCTGACCTGCTGATGTTGCCTGTGGGGTTTTACTGATGATAAATATGGCCTAGCAATTGCCATTGAAGGCAGACATCTCTGCAGGAACTTCTCTGCAGACATCTAGGTCTGACTATCCTCTGACTTATAACCAAGGTGTTAACAGTTTTCTCTGGAAGATGAACAATTTGCTTGCTCATTGGAGTTTTGGTCTATTTTAAGACAGTAATTCAGTCCATACTTCTTCAGCAATGATCAGGATAAGATTTAATAAAGAAAAAGGGGGGAAAAAGATCCAAGTCAAACTTATTTCCAAAGATCTCTTTAAATTCATCAGCTGCAACTGGTGGCAGGATCAACACAAGCCTTGTAAATGGAAGTTAAGGATTTTTGCCTGAGCCAGCTATTCCCAGATGCAGCACCTGGTTTTCAGCTTGTTAAACAAACTTACAGTTTGGTTTATTAGAGCACAGGGAGTTCAAGTGACCTGCCAGAGGTGTGTCATACCTGCAAGCAGTGCATAGCACGGTGTCTGAACCCGGGTTCGACCTATTTCCCTAAATTCTACTCTCTACTCTCTTCCCATTCATCAACCCTGCTTCTCCCTGCCTGCTCCTCCACAAACAAACTGATGGAAGCTCCTTCCAGACCAGGTTTACAGGTCAGGTTTTTTAGCATTCATGCAGCATGTACTGAATCTGGTGAATTCAGTGAAGCCTAAATCTGTACTGAAGCTATGTTTTGAGTGCACTGGAGTGGAGGAACAGTATGAAAGCCCCTTTTGCAAGGCACCCTCCCCACTCAGCACTCTCACAGACACACTCAAGGATGTGAAAACTTCAGTAATGCTTAACCAAGGACTGCCTAGAGCTGGTAATGGCAATAAGGGTTACTGCTCCCCAGACATGCCAAGTTGGGGGTGAGCCAAAGCCCTAGAAAATGTTGGAGCAATACATGTTTTCTGTTTCTCTTAGGCAATCTGCTTCCCCTGTTGCTCTTGGAAACATTCATTAGCTGAACGCCTGCTTCTTGGAAGCAGCACTTTTCTGAGCTGCTCATCACCACTCCGCTCTGACCTGCATCCCAGTGTTTCCTCACTCCTCAAAGCCATGAGTGAGCACATCACAGGCCCAGGATGAATTGCTTTTGAAATCAGTAAGAGCTTTGAAACAGTATATTTAGGGGGAGTGGAACAAGGAAAAAAATAGTCATTTTTTTGTTCCTTATATAAGGACAAAATTATTATAATTATTATTAATTGCAAATGTAACAGTAAAGTACACGCTGCTCCATCATACAGCCCAGGGGTCTTAATAGATTTGAGTTCCAGGCTTTTGCTCGGCCCAAAGTAATAAATTTCTCCCTGGAAATGTAGAAATCTTTGGCTATGCTGGCTGTGGAATAAAATTGGAAAAAAAAAGTCAAAATAAAATCCAAGGCTTCCTGCTAAACCGCTTCTCAGTGTTAGATAATTCACCGCATTTCTTTGTGATTCAGCTCCTCTCCTGCAAAGCAGAGCTATTGAAAAACCCCTCCCTCCACCAAGCAGTGTGTTTTCCAGGTAATGAGGAGCACATCAGGTAAAATTCTTCTGAAAAATTTACAGTGTTTGAATCACTCCCTCAAAATTCAATTTATGACCTGGGGGGGAGAGGAGGGGAGGAAGGAGGGGATTGACCATCTAATAAATGACCAGTAAGAATGACAAAAACAAATAGTACCTTAATAATAGCCTGGGCATGGGCACAAGAAATACATAATGTTCTTCGAATGGAGCAGTAGAGCATGAGGGTGTGTAAGTCCTGCCTGGCCTCTACCATGGCTGTCTATAGGGCTGGGCTCTGATGCCACCAGGGGAGCTGAACCAACTTAGAAAACAAACGTACAGATCCAGATTCTTAGGGAGTTCATTTGAACCAGGAAACTCAAGATAGGATTTTACCACAAAACGAAAGGACTGATGTTTGCTAAATAACTGGGTAATGCAATATATGGCTTTCTGCTCAAACTCAATCTTGCAAGGAGGGGTCTTCAGAGTTGCTCACCCTGATGAGGATAAACACTTGCAGTGGAAACACCACTGCTGGCTACCTTGCGAAAAGCTGCCTGGGACCACCTTCGTGATTTTCAGTGGACTGGGAGTTTATCAAGGATAGACATGTGGCTTTGAAAATTCCTCTTGAAAGGCCACCACAGCTGCTATTAATGATCCTCTCCTGCTATTCGTGTTTGTGTTCACATTTTTGTCTAAAGCACCTTCTAACAGATGCTATTTTACAAATGCAGCTCTGCAAAGAAGGAAAGACAACCTTAGGTCATTTCCACATCCTAATATGATACTAGATTCAAAAGAGAACTCTCAAATGACAATTATTAAGGCATGTAAACTATCTAATTCAATCTATTCCTACTGAGCCTAATTGTTTTAGTTAAAAAAAAAGAAACCCAACACAACAAACAAAAAATATATTTAATTGCTGAGGTTTCTTTTGTTGGTCACACCCCACTACATTCACACCCTAATGAAAGGCCTTGTTGTACTCCATCACAAAGGATCTTCCAGTCTTTCAAGGCACATAGCAATTACTGCTTTTTTTAATCCCCTCACCTATATGAGATCTAGCTCCCAGTAGAGTTCAGTTGGTAAAACCTCCTCCTGACCATCCTCTTCTCAGTCCCTGTTGTTCAGGCAGTCAGCAGTACACACCATGTTACAGCATCAGATTATTCAGGACAAAAGAGTTCCTAGTCAGGATAACATAGGAGCAAAAAAACGGGTGACATGCCAGGACCACTGGTACATGTAGAACCACTTTGCTGACCCATGCTAGGCAGGTGGATGGCTGTGGCAGATGGGTCTTGTTAGCAGGAATGCACAGTGTAAAAGGGGGTTTGTGTTCTCCCTTTGAAATAAGTGAGTTTAAAGCATAAAACATCTTGTAAAGTAAAGCTTTCAAAACAGAAAGTGCCTTAAAATACTCAATGTTTGAATTTGCTTAGTTTCAAGTTACAAATAAAAAATCCAGGTCTTTCTCCAATGCAGAAAACAGAATCTTTGCACATGGTTTTTCCTGTATGTGCATGTTGCTGCATCATAGAAGTTATGTGATACATGGTCTGACATTGCTTGTAACTGTCTTCTGTTTTAGTTTTAAACTAACAAACAAAAAAGAATAGGTACGTTTCTCCTGAATTCAGCTCCAGACTTTGAAATACATTTTTTGAGATGAGCAATAAATACATTCTTCTTGTAACTATACCACTTTTTTTTTTCCTCTGAAGGAAATGAACATCAGCCAAAAAGCAAAAATATAATGCACAAGTTCCTGTATTTTAACTGTCTCTCATCTTGAAGCAATAAACAAAGGTTAATCAAATACTTACTAGCTGAGTAAATATTTTTGCTCATATGTATAAACCAACCTAGGTCAGAGTCTCATGTTTTGGCTCTGCATTAATATGTCTTTGGAAAGCTTTTCAAGGTTCATACATTCAAAATTAGTTTTTTCCATCTTAGCTCCATATGCTAAATGAGGAACTATGCATATATATACATACATATGTATATACAGACACTTGTATATACATTGGTTTTTTACAGACCCTCCAAGAACTGTTTCCTTTTCCTCTAAACAAAGCCCATCAGTATGTTCATAAAAGTGTCCCTAAGGAACTACAACAAAAAATCTAAATGCATTCGACAGAGGTCAGCATGTTCCAGCAAGGTAACACTCTCCAGCTGCCTACAATGGAGGCAGAATGATTTTCCAGCCCACCTTACAGATTGTGAGGATACGCCAAAAGCTCCACTTAGGCGACATACTCCTTACCATTCATGTTCAGTCCTACCTGGCTTTCAGCAAGCCCAGGTCCTGCATCCCTCCTACCAGAGAGAATTAATGATTTTCTCCAGGTCTGTGGAGGTTGTGCGTTAAGCTCTTAACTTTGTTTTAATCAGCCTTTCATTCTTTTCCATTGTCTGAGAGCTACATTGAAGGCCCCAAAGGGCATGCCCCCACGCTTTCTCCAAGAACTATAGAGAAGGAAATGAAGAAGTAACTGCCTGTTCTCTGAGTACCTCCCAAAGGACACTTGACCTGCCAAAGAGCAGACAACACCCTCCTCCTGTCCTACCTGGAGACAGCACCAGACAATGACAATGTCAAGTAGTATGTGCCAGCACAACTTTTTTATGCTATACAGAGCTGTGTTTCTCAGTCCTACACAATCTGTGCCCATGTTTTGAAAGCTTTCCTTTCTAAGGGCAACAGTCTCAGGTTTATTCCAAGCTCTTCCCACACTTTGGCAGATTCACATATATTGTGGTTGGGCTGAACTGCTTTAAGCTAATAGTTCTGCTGTAACCGTTGCTTCAGATAACTGATTGCTTTATGTCCTGAAAAATATCTGTGAGACGTTACTTTTGGAGACCATATCTGCCTCCTGATCCTCTAAGGCTCAATTTTTTCATGGGAAAGAAAAGGGGGTGAGCATTCATAGGATGGACAAAGTCTTTCCCCTTCTCTGCAATCACTGCAAAGCAGTACCTGTAGTATTCCTGTAGTATTCCCTAGCTGGAAGCAATGAAGCATGAAGCAGTACTTGAAACTTTTTGTAGGAGAGCTGTTATAACATGTATTCCATGAATATGGTATGTGTTGTGGAAACTGCCACCATTTTCCCCAATTACCTTAGTTCATTAAGGACCACAGCCTTGCAAACCAGCTCTGTCATTCTGCCAGCAAGTGGGTGGCCCTAAACCAGTGGGCTATACCTAAACCAATGACTCTGGATCTTAAAAGCAAAAATGCATGGCAAGTATTATCAGACCTGCCATCCACTCCCAGCCTGTAAACCAAACCTGTTGGTAAGCCATTTCAAATAAAAGAACTTCTTCTGATCTTTCTCTGGGGAAATATTGTGCCAAATCCATGGATGCCAGGTGGATCTGACACATCTGGAACATGACCCCATAAGCCAAGGCTCCACTGGAGACAGGAGGGATATTTCTTCTCCAGGAGCTGGCTGTGCTTGTTTATTCTCAGTGAGGAGGAGAATGTACAATTTGTCTTATGGACAAACTATACAAACATTTTAAAACGGAAGGCTAGACTCCAGATAGTATTCTGACATTTATATAATATAGTATGAGGCAGATCAGACAAAACAGATTGGTGAGAATCTTATTTTTTCCAATAATTGCCAGTAAGTTGGGCTGAATAGCTTGCAGTTAGCCCATTCCTCCTTCATCCACTAATCAGGCTCCGCTCTTCCTCCATAGGCCTCCGTGAATACATTTGCCCCATGGGACCCAGAAGCCAACTTTCTCTGCAGCTGTTTTTACTAGACTAACCTTTCATGGATCCAGGCCAGACCACAGGGAAGCAAGCCACGGCCATCTGCCCATTTTAGGTCTTATCCTGGAAGGATGTAACATTGCAGGTCTTTGTCAGCAGTGGTCCAGCTTGGCTGTATCCCCAGCATGGGATTTACCCAAAAGCCACTCCTGGGAAACCCTCACATGACTTCTCCTTACAGGATCTCTGTTTGAGCCAGCTTTCCCTGGATTTTTTCCTCTTTATCCACCTATTGGTTAGGGAAGGAGGGGTTTAAACCTTTTAATTTACTACTTTGTCACAATATTTTTAGGAAGACATGATTGCACCTCCTCAGTTATGAGAACTGACTTCTGACTACCGCCTTCTCTGAGGGACTACCCCACTACTGACACTGAATCCTTTCCCTCCTGTTATTCTTTTTATAAGACCCAACCCTAGCTCAATCTTTAAACACAAGCCTATTTAAACAATCCATACAGACACCAATGATGTTCTAGCTGTTTCTTTGGGCATCAGTAAATCGATCAGGAGTGGAGGCTATACATGAAGCAGTCTAACACAACCTCTTTTGGTTAAATCAGTCTAGAATAGAGAACAGATGGCAAAACTAGAACAGATGGCAAAACCAGTGAACAAAACGATAAACTGAACTTGTATTGCTTTTTCTTTCTCTCCTGATTCCATATTCTCCTTCTTCAAAGCTGAATCTCACCTTGTCTCCTCCCACCTGAAGCCTCCTCATTCTCAGTTACAATTTTCACGATCTCAGGGAAGCAGCTTTAGGACGAGTTCTGCCTGATATGGGTGATACAGGCATGCAGGATCTTCCCCAGGCTGCTGTTAGGACGTGGGCTGCATCCCTTTGCCTACATGTTACAGGGTAGTTCTTCTGCTAGAGGTGCCTTCAGCAACCCTCAGCACCCACTCACACAACACTGTTACTCACCCTTAATAAGACAGCCAACCATGGCAACTTTCCTACACTTCTTGCAACTTGCAAGTAAACCACTTTTTTTTTTTTTTTTTTTGTCTTACTGACTCCTTTGAGTAATCTTGGGGTTTTTTTCTGCTGTGGTCACTTTATGGGAAAGAGTGTGGTTGCAGAAAGAGCCAGTCCTAGTGACTAAACCAGCTGCTGTGGCTCAGCAGGAGAGCTTGCTTCTGACCTTTATGCAGTCCCTCTGCAAGCACATCCCATCAACGTTAAGGTCATAGGCCACTACCTTTTCTGTAAGAGTGAACTGCATTTTCTCAAGTGGTTCTTCCAGGGCTTTTTAAGGAATCTGAGCTTCTATAAGAGACATAGCCCTTCAGGGAGCAGCAACCACCAGATGTTTGGAGTGGAACAGGATAACATTTTCAAAACAGCAAAAAAACATCTAATAGCCAATGCTAATACATTTCTAGCAAGCCCATACCAGTCACATTATTTCTCACTCCTCAACAATGGCCAAAAAAAAAAAAAAAAAAAAGAAAAATTTCAATGAATATAACAAGCACAGAGCTTTCATTCATTGACACTTCTGTCTGATTGCATGTTCCAGTTACGTTATTTTAACTGTTTCTGAATCCCTTGGCTGGTTAACACTCTCTGTGAGCATAGGTTTTCCACAGTAAACAGGTCAAAGACCTCTGGTCATTAACAACTTTACTTAGGCATGGGTTCTCTACCACATTCACCTGCCCAGCAACTCTGGTGGACCCATTCAAGCACACATGGTGGAGCTGGTGTTGCATCACTGCAACAGGCACATGGTGTGGCAGCATAGACATAGGGGCAGAATTAAGGAGCTTCTGGTACCTGGATGGACACAGCTCTAGCTGAACATCTGCATGCATCTACGTGGCTGAGCTCAACACTGGAGGCTGAAGATGCATCCTCACTCACATTCAGTCATTTAGAAGACAGAGCAAATTCAAACAGAGAGTCAGACATCTGGAAACTGTATGGCCCAGAAGCCCTATTTCATAGAATCACAGAATAGTTAGTGTTGGAAGGGGCTTTAAGATCTACTAGTTGCAACCTTCCTGCCACGGGCAGGGACACCTTACACTAGACAAGGCTGCTCAGGGCCTTTTCAACCTGGCCTTGAACACTGCCAGGGATGGACATTCACGTACTAGGGATACAGCATTCACAAGGAATTCACAAGAGCATTCACAAGATACTTTCCATGCATTTCCAGAATTTGTTTCCATCAGTATTTGAATGACAGTTATAACTACATGCCCTGAATCAGAGGCCATATTGTGTATATATCACCAAGTGTCCCTGTTAGGGTGCGTGTTCCTTATGGATCTAAATCTGTTCTACATCTACAGCCCCTCTCTGGTCCCAGATGTCTGTCTTTATCCTCTCTGAGCTTGAAAAAAGAGAAGCCCTCATCTGAGGCTTGTCAGGCAGTAGAAACATTTAGAGGAGCAGTTAGTAACTAAATTTAGATATGCAAGAAAAGACTTAGCTAACGTCAGTGCCTTGGATCTAACTTCAAAATTATTTCAGCTATGTGTTCAAAGCTATCTCCACAGTATCTTCTCCAAGTTTTACTGTATGGCTGAGAAGATTTTCTTCTGTTGCTGCTAACTAAAATGATCATCAGCAGAAACATGTGTACAGTCCTGCAACTAAGTTGTTTACATCTGTCTCATCTAGAGATTTCCTGGGGCATGTTTTAGTTTAGATATCTTGTCTGAAACTGAGGTGACGCTTATTCCCACACAGTCCCCTTACAAATTTTCTTTAACAAACCTCCTAGATCTTCACTTCTCAGTTGCTTGTCTTCATCCCTTGAAATTGCTTTTATATGCCCTTCTTAGCGAAGAATGTTTCTTGAAGCCACTAGAAGCCTATTCTTGCCAGTTACAGCTTTGAAAAAAAAAAGGCAGTGTTTTTCACCCCAAGGAGTTTTACCATAGTCCTCACTGCATTTCAGCTCCCACTGTGGTGAGTGCTGAAGCCCCAGCTTGTGAACCAGGTTGTAAGTGGGGTATGTGTCATGCTGAGTAATGAAAACCTTGCTTCCCAGCTGTCGTGGTTTAAACCAAGTCCCCCAACTCCTGGAGAGTTAGGAAGGAGAATCCAAAGAATGTAGCCCCCACGGATTGAGATAAGAACGGTTTAATAGCTAAAGCATAACACAAAACCCCTACTGCCATTTACTACTACAAATAATAATGATACAGCAAACAGCAAGTGAAAAGAATACAACACCCCACCAGCCACCGACCCATAACTCACTCCACCCTGCCTGGCCGAGCACCACGTGCTCCCTCCTCCATTTTCCTCTAGAGCTCTCCCCCTCCAGCCCTCTCTTTCCCAGTATGCATCCTGGGCATCACATGCTATGGTATGGAATACCTCATTGCCTAGCCTGGGTCAGGTGTCCTGTCTCTCCTTCCTCCCGGCCTCCCCTCCTCCACCTGGCTGGAAAAAACCTTGAACAAAAACACCCTCAAAACATGCTCAAACCATGACACCACCTTTGCCTCTCACTTCCTTTTCCTTTACCCACCCTCCCAGCACAGCTTGGAGTTATGCTTTCACTGGCTTGCTCTAGACCCTAAACCCAGAGCAAGAATTTCCAAAAGGCAACACAGGCAAAACTGGTCTGTGTTCAGAACAGATGCGTGCACTTCTATGACACTGGGATGCCTCAGCACCAGCATCTTTCACTTACTGTCAAAAGAATGCTATATTCTATGAGGTTTGCAGTGATTAATATGAAGCAGTATCACCTTCTGAAAGAATATTTAATCAATCTCAATACAGTCTTGAAAGTAAACAGAAATAGCAGACCAAAGTTGTATCCAGCAGATGCAAATCAACTTTGCTCCGCCTGATTCTCAAGATGCCTTTGACTGACAATCAAATCTGTAAACTAATCACTGTGTTGTCACATTCAGAGATGTTTTAGTCATTTAGAAGAGAACAGCAAGGACTGCTGTGAGGGCAGGGACACAAACTTAGAAAGAAGTACAATGTTATATTCCTCTTTGGCTGTATTTCTGAGTTCTTAACAGACAGCAAAACAAGATGGCATTTATCCTCTGCAAACATACAAATTATAAAGTCCTACAAGCACAAAGTGTGCAATTATGTCTGGATTTTGCATATAGAGCACAAAGGAGAGAGTGATGTGGTTTCCTACAGATTACCTTGTCTGTTTCTGCTGGAATTAAGCCCTTCCAATTATGAGACTACTAAGCACAACAGGAAGGCACAGTCTATTTTGATCAAGTAGGAGGTTCTGCCACCATCACACAGAAAGAGACAGGGGGCAGTGGCTGGCCCACTCAGTTAGCAGCAATGGCCGATGCAGAAGGCAAAACCCCACATGGGCTGCCAAAACAGTCACCTCCCAGGGGAGTTTCAGTCCCAGGGAAGGAGGCAGCTGTGATGGCTCTTGGCAGCTGGCATGTGTCTGGTTTTGATATATAAGTCTGAATACAGCCATAGCACACATCTATAGGCCTTAATTAAAGCCATTCAAAATCTATGCATCATGACTGAGTCTCAAAAGACCATGATTTGTACTTGTGTATACACACTCACTAGAGAAAGGGTGAAGGCAACAAAGGCAATGGCTAAGAAGCAGGAAAGGTCTCGTACAGAAGTTAGGTCTAGAACAAAAATTACTTTAAAGTTATGCCAGGCAGCATTGAAGATAGAATTAATGTACAGGAATTAATAAGGAGATAGGAAACATAGACAAGAAAGATGGAGAACTCAGAAAACACTGTTAGCATTGAATCAAAGTGATCTCTAAAGAGCTGTTACAAAAAAAGTACACAATACACTTACATGTAGATACTACATTGAAACACTAGAAAGTCAGCTGCAAAACTGTAATAATAAAAAAAAAAACAAGTGTCTGAATGCTTTGGCTTGTTTCTCAAACACATGTTTAATTGAAAACACTAAAGAAACAAGGTCTATTAAAATAATCTCTTCAGAGTATCCTGCCCTAATAAAATAAATGTGAGCAAGAGTTCAAGACCCTTTTACAATCTGATCGTGATGTTCCAGGCTTACACTGAATATAGAAAATTGAATGTTAGATTATGCCAAAAAGATTGTTCCTTCTAATGATAGCTGTAAACAGTATGTCTATTTGAAACCCTGAATAAAAGAGGCAAAGCATCCTGTGTGACTCAAACACACACTGCTTGTTACAAAAAAACCCCATCACCATTGTTACACCTAAAATGAGCCCAGGCAGCTTCTGAAAAATAAAGAGCATGAGAACTTTCCCTCCTATCAATAAGGTTGGGATGACTTGCCTCAAAAAGTCTGAGAAAAGCCCTATCAAGATTAAAATAAGCTAGGTGAACCAGCTGCACCAGGCGCACAGAAGCATCTATTAACTGTGGCTATTCAATTTGTTATTGCCAAGAGTTGCTGAGTAATTTAATGAGGGTCATTTGGCTGTTTTCTTTCCTTTTTGTCCTTTTATTTTTCCTTTTCCAGTCAGCTGTCAGGGCAGGTGACAGGAACCGGATCGAGCTTGCTGGACCTGGGGCCTCCCCTCTGGCCAGCCCACTCTGGAGCTTTCACACAACCTGCTGCAGGGTCAGTACCTTTGGTTCTGCCTATGAGCATGAGAGTGCCTCTGCTGCTGCATGGACACAGTATGTGAGCATTGTGGGACAATCAGGCAGTCCTAAGTCTTTTTATTTCCCAGCTTACTTTTTCTAACAGGATTGAAACATTTGCTTTTTACTACTCACATACCTGGGTAGTGATTTTTTTTTGGCAGCCAGTACTGCTTTTTCTTAATGTGCGTTCTTCAGCTGAACTACCTTTCTTGTTGTTATCTGTACCTTCTGCATGCTTACTTGGTCTCTGCTGATGCTGACTACCAAACTACAATTTACACCACTATGTTGTCACGTCTGCCCTGTGTTATGCTGGTAAACTCTCACTGCCCACCACACTGCCCTAACCCAGCACAGTCTTCACAAGGAGAAAGACTAAAGATATTTTTTTTTCAACCATTCTGTTTCACTTCTGGAAACCTGCAAAAAATGCAGAAGGAGGAACAGAAGATGCAAGAAGAGGAGTTGAACAGAGGCCTAAGAGCCTGCACGGAAAAGCAGTGCTGCAATACCAAGTGCAGTTACAGCATTTCATAATTGCCTTAGCGAGGAGTCAGTTTATTTTTACAAGAAAGGAATCATATCTCAATGTTATTATTAAACACCCCACAACTGATATGTCCCCCTTCGGAGAGATCTGCCTGTCTACTTCTGATATGGAAAGTAGCCAAGCAGATCTCGGAGCAGGTCTTCCGTGTGCACAGTGGAGCAGCAGGAGGACTCTTGCAGGACTCCCTGCCAGCTGGCAGTGCTTCAATCTAATAATCCCATACAGCACTTTCCTACAGCGCCATGCAGGGTGTTGTAAGGCTTCATTAGCTAAAGCTTGTAAAGCATTGTGAGTGCTTAAATAAAAGGGACTGGTTTAATGTTAAGTAGTACAAGGGGTTTTTTTTTTACACCACGCAACACTCACAGTTCCAGCCCAGGGAATTCAGTTCACACCCTGCCTCAGCTCAAGTAAGGAGAGGCATCTGCCATCAGCAATAGTATCATCATCACTGTTTATGAACAGGATTGCCTGGGGTGGACTGAAAACAAGAGTGGTACACTGGTTTCTTTCACAGCTAAAGGAACATTTCATTGATTTCTTAACAGAAAGCTTATTTTTCTCCACTGATAATACTATAGCAGCTCAGCCAATTTGCAGGCACGTCATGTTTCTAACCACTACATTTATTCAATTACATTTCAAACCTTTGCAAAGAATAACAAACAAAAAAAAGTAACAAAATTAAGTAAGAGGGCTATATTTTAGTGTAAGTGAAAACTATTGCAACTGCTATTAACAAAGCAATTCACACTGAACCTTGGTAAGCTTTTACTGGTGCATTAAATAATGAAATGACAGTTTAAATTAAAACATTAAATCAACTGCTAGTCTTTGCAAATATTCCTGCACTTTGTCATCAAGGCTGTATGCCCATACACAGGACTTTTTTGTCCAGAACATCAGTTTTGAAGAGCAGAGGAAGGAGCCCACTGACTGTGACCCTAACAAATGGTTGTTCAGCATTGTACCCCCAAAAATAAACAAAGACAGATTATTTACAGGAAGTAGGTAGATCTGTGAAATTAAGAGAATCATTCTGACACCAAAGAAGAATCATACATGTCACTATCATAGAATCATAGAATCATCATTTAAATGTGTTGGAGATTACTACTATAAATTACAAGAGTCAGTTTTCTCTTTAATTTTATTAACTTGTATCCATCCCTTTCCCAACAGTCAAAGTACACTATCTTTTGCTTTCCGTAACACGAAAACCTGTAAGCATAGAGAACCAGACTTATTACAGGGGTAAAGGCAAGATCTTTTCTCAGGAAGGAGGGATGACATGAGGCTGGCTGGACAACTGGGCTCGGCCAGGGAGCAGCAGGAGCAGGACTGCTCCATGCTGAGAGGAACAAGCAATCCACAGCATCCTGTTCAGAGCATTACTGTGGGGAATGGAGGTATGGCCAGGTTCCTCTTCCCATGGTCTTCTCCCCTTCTTTGCCATTCCTCACTCCTCCCAAGTAATTACCTGTAATGACATCTGCCATTAAATGCAAGAATTGAATTTCCTTCCCTGCTTTCAATGCCCAGCAGCCTCTAAAGAGATCCAAACATGCTGACTCTGGGTGAAGTTCACTGTAGATGGCATTTCTGCTGCTGCTGATATTCTGAAAGATTTGTTTGTCAAAGAGGGAAGAAACATGAATTTGCTCATCTTTCTGACCCATAGAGCCATCCGCACAGCATCTACCCTTCAGCACTCAAGACAGCTTCTCAAAAGCAGGCTCTGGGATGGGTTAAGTCTAGCAGTCGGCCTTGTAATCCAGGTTTTGGGAATATTCACACAGCAACTGAAAACAGTGCCCACACTTTCTCCCTCTGTCTGTCAGACTGTCTCCTTCCTTACAGACACACGTAGGTTTTAACTTCATTTCACCCCAAACACTTTTATCATGGTTTTATGCAGCACGAGCATGTCAAACAGAGTAGTCATTACTTAATTACTTTATATCTAAATCAGAGAGTTTGGTCAAACATCTCAAGTTTTCTTAATTATAGCCAACTTTATATAAACATCTACTAGAAAACACCAGGCTCATAGGCTTGCAGGAAATACTCCACAAATGACAGGAAGGCACAGGAGAATAACCTGGGGTAACAAAATAAACACAGTGGTTCATCTCCACTTGCTAATCTTCTGAATATTTTCATTCTCGAGTGATTTTGACAAGCATTTTTGAAATTCAACCAGAAGCCTATGTATCATTGAAGTGTTTTACTTTGCTAGTACCACAGACTAGGGACTGAGACAGTATTTTTATCTCACATCTGGTTTCTCAAGGAATTCTGTCATCAACATTATGCCAATTCCTTCTTCCCTAAAGCATAGTTGGCAAGACCTAAGCCCAGGAGAAAAAAAGTATACACTTGGGTTTACATCTATAAATTTTGGTTTGGCCTCCTTTTCACTCACAGAACGCTCTCTTGGATAAATTCAAGACAAAATTTATGGCAGACTGAACTATCAGAACTTTTTTCCATTACTCAATGCCCTTCACCTTGTGTAATCATGCTTTTTTAAATGGAAGAGCACCCTTCAGGCGCTGAAGATCTCTACCAAGACTAGATTCAGCTCTTCCTTGCTGCTTTCCAAGAAGAGACCTTAAATCTGCAGGATAAGTAGGGATAGGTGGTAAAACAGTTCCTGACATATCCAGCCTCTAATTCAAATGGGAAAGAGGTTGGTCCCTCTCACATGCTTTGATCACCGCAGGGTGATCACCACAAGGGTAGTGACCTGCACAGCTGAAGTCCATGATGCTGAGGAAACTGGGTGCCAGTGCAGAGATGGGGGACCATGGTCAGAGCTCTCATGGGACTTACCAAGCTTCAGTAGAAAGAACCATCAGAAAAGTGGATGCCAACCTATTGAGTGATTGCTCTTTTCTCCCCTGACTGTCTTTGCTGGCAGCTATGTCACTCTGAGGAGTGCAGCCAGAACACAAAGCATATTTCCAAACTAACTTTTGTATTATGTTGTGCTTTCTAGCAGCACTAGTAACAAAAAAAAAAAAAAAAAAACAAAAAACAACAGACAAACCAAACAAAAAACCCAAACAAAAGAAAATCCAAACAAAATTATCAATTTCTTTCA
This sequence comes from Melopsittacus undulatus, assembly GCF_012275295.1. Taxonomy (NCBI): domain Eukaryota; kingdom Metazoa; phylum Chordata; class Aves; order Psittaciformes; family Psittaculidae; genus Melopsittacus; species Melopsittacus undulatus. The sequence continues at coordinate 23,463,682 of NC_047557.1, read as the reverse complement.
TCAACCTGAAGTCTTTGTCAGGCTATTTGCTGTGCAGCCCTTATCCATGCTTTTATTTAGAATCTCTGAAGGCTAGTGTCATCTCATCTCCTTGCAGCTAGTGCTATACCTGCCAAATTTAGCATTAAATAATCATTTCACCATCTTTAGTGGAGATAGATAGCCATTGACATGAAAAGTAGTTCTACCTGATGGAGGTGCCTAGGTTCCTCGGAGAGCAGGATGGCCACTGTGTGTTTTGCCCAGACAGCAGGCCACTGCATATTCACAAGATGCATTCTGTGGCTATGCAAGGGGAGGAGACATTAGATCCATTATTGCTCCATGTCCTGACTTTTCCTATCCTGTTTAGTAAGCCTACGTGAAATTAATACTTTCTGCAACCTACGTCATTGTTCATACTTGACAAAAACCTATTAGAATTGCTGAAAAATATATATGATCCTACTTACAAGTTAACAAATGGCAACACACATAAATATGAAGTATTTAACTGTGACATCCAGCCATTTCTACTGCATTGCATGACATCCCAAGGGAGAGTTGTAGTTGCACATGCAATTCTCACTCTGTTGTAACCTGGTTCTGGTCAACATGGCAGGTAACCTCTTAATATTTTGCCTGTGGAACTATGGTATTAACAGCCTATAAAATTACTAAAAACAAAAATAACAAGAAAGCAGTCTTGACAGAGTAAAGCCTATGCCAGTGCTTCTGGAGTCTTAAATCACCCACAGGGGAGGAACTTTTCCTGCTTGGCATAGTTTAATAATGGCTCCAGAAAAGAACTAATGTAGCTAATGCCAAGAAACCTAATGTGAATATTGAGCATGATGTAATTAGCTGTGCAAGTGCCAAAGAAATCTTTTTTAAAATTATTATGTGATTTTTGTTACTGTTGATCAAATTATGCTGAAAGATGTTTCACCTACCCATGATCTTATACAACGTACATTTATATAGCTTCTGCTGTGCTTGATAACCACCAAATACCTTAAAAAATTCTTTACAGGGTTGGAGAGAGATATTTTTATACCCACATGGGCAGCAAGCAATCTGTGGAAACTAATACATAAAAATCAAGCGAAATTTTAAATTCATTAAGTAAGTGTGAGTTGTCCCTGCCTATGGCAGGGGGGTTGGAACTAGATGATCTTAAGGTCCTTTCCAACCCCAAGTATTCTATTCTGTGATTCTGTGATTCTAAGTCTGTTATGTCCATAGTGTTTCAAGGTGGAAAAAAAAATCAATTCAGTTTCCTAAACCTGCATGGATCCCCTTTGCTGTGGGTGGAGAGAGAAATTTTAGTATTGAAAGTAAGCAAACACAAGAGAAAAAGAGTTGAGAATCTCTACTAAAATGCAATTTCACCCCTGCAGTTTTCTTTAATTGACTGAAGAGGCTTTGCCATACAGCTCCGTGCTATTGCCTGCTATCAATAAGCTTAAACTGCTCCTTAGAACGTTGTCCTGAATAAATTAACCTCTAGACTAACTCATTGTGATGGATACAAAAATACACATGCAGAGGAAGAGGAAGAATTACAAATACCCTCATAAAATTAATTTCTCCCATCTTGGGAATTCCTTAAAGTATCCAGATTTATCCCTTTTGCACTGCATCAGAAATGTGAACCTAAGTGTCCTTCCCTCTTCCCCACAGTAAAAAAAAAAAAAAAAAAAAAAAAATCAATGATTTCATACCAAATCAGGTAGCCACTTTTTTTTTTTTTTTTTTAATGATGTGAAACTTGCAAACAGTACTGCCAACTTGAGTTACACTCATGTAGGTAACGGTGGCAATCTTTGAAATGTTTATCAGCTTACTGTAAATTAGGTAACCTCCATCTACAAAAAGTGCCAAATTCATATTTAAGAGCTAATGTGTGTGATACTTACAGAAATGTATAAGGTAGGTAAAGGCATGAGTCCAAAATGTGCTCAAGGAATTAATGATTGCAAAGCACATAAAATCCTTTAAAAACTTGTCTGGTCTCTATATTGTAAAGGACAGAAAACCTAAATAGCTCTCAATACTCTCTCTACTAAGGAAAACCTATTCAACTTGAGATTTTTTTGCTATTTTCTTTTTTATACTTTAGCGTATTGATCAATTCTTAAACTGACATCCATTGGTCAATAATTCATTACATTACCTAATGCACTTAACTATTAAACTAGCTGTGGCAGATTCCTTATCCTGAGCATTAAAGGGAGCAACTCTGCTGAATTCTGGTTGCATCAGAAACATGGAAGGACCAAGTTCCTTCTTGATTAAAAGTGCATAAGGCTGTTAGAGACTAATCCTACTATTTTCTATTTAACTTTAAAAATCTTGCAAGTCAGGTGTCCATCTAATTACAACATGTGGAAAATGAAAAAAATTTGTTGAAGAGAGAAAAAAAAATCTTGCAACAAAGTGTGTGTGTGAAGTAAAATGAAAAAAAAGTAAAAAAAAAAAATACAACTCTTACTGCTCCCAAACCCCATATTTAGGCACACACATGTTCAGCTTTGCTCAGCCTACAAGCAGACATAATCAGACCCATCGCCAGAGCCAGTGTTTTTGCTGGGGTGAGTCCCTATACAGTAAAGATGTCAGAGCATAACATGTGGCTGTTAAAAAGCAAAGTGCTCTCTGTCACTCAGCATGAAAAGAAAATGCGTTACAGCCTGGCATGAAAGAAAAACATGTTAGCTTCCTTGTGGCAGTTTTTAGGGGGAAAATAAAATTTCATGGTTCTGAAATGCAAAGCTAAGCTGCTTGGATTTTTCTTTTAGTTTTCTTTGTTATCTAGGCAATTAAATTCCCTGGCCCCTTTCCCTCCTCACCAAATCACTTACACAGGATCACTGCCCAAGAATTAATCTCTGACAGTGAAAGGACAGCAGATTGCTGTGCCTTTGGGTTAAGAGCCTCCTGATATGTTAGGGATGTTTAAAGACAGGTTGCCACTGTCATTTTCAGACTTACTTCTTATACGACTTTTTTATGAGCTTCTTTAAGGTACGCAGGGAGAAGAGCATGCTGGATGTGTCTGGAGTGTCCTTTCGCTGACCTTCTCCAGAGCTGTGTCGCCTTGGGAAACCTGGTTAGTGTAAGGGTGTGCTGGATGACTACGGCTTTGAGGGAAATACAGTTTTCAGAAATAGTCTCTTCTCATTAATTTTCCCATTAGCACTGAGATAAAGTTGCCTGCTGATTTCTGATGCTCTTTCAGGCATCAAATTCAGTTAGATATGTACCTCTGAAAAATGAGGAAATTAAGAGAACAGATCTATGCTACAGCTGCAGAAGTAGCTTTTGCATATCCAGCAACGAAGATTCCAATTACATGAAGTATTTTCAAATCAGCTGTACCAAATTGCTTAGCCACAGTTGAAGGTCTGTTTGCATCAGTAAAGTTGATTATTAAATAAATATTAGAAAAATCTCCAGCCTTTAAGTGGTATATATCCTAGTGTAATTCCATTTCTTCAAAACAGGGAAAGGAAATTTCCAATCTGACATTAGTTTGCCAGATATTTTTCAGGATTTCATCAAAAAGGACTTAGAGTATGAAAGTACAATGAATACCAGTCAGTACAGCTTCCTGGAGAATAGGTCTCATAAACACTTGTTCTTTTACTTTGAAAAATACATATTTTAACTAATCTGTGTTGACACAAATAATATTCTTACTATCACACAACATTTTGATTAAAAATCATGCATTCTGTGGAATTAGTCAATATTTTTTAGGGATAGTCCCCCTAAAAGTATCACTCTCCAAACTGTGACATTAATGAAAAGATACCAAGAAGCGGCCCTATGAGAAAAGAAATACACTCAAGAAAATGTCTTTGGTCCAATGTTAGTTGACTTTATCGGTGACCCAGATGATCAGAATGGCAGGCTAAAATTCTTGCCAAGGGAATATGCAGGTGTCAGAAAGACTGGCAGGATGGCAAATGAGAATGGGTTGTGGTCTTCTGAACTGACCTGAATCACCCCACTAGATGGTCTTTGTACCATTAAGGATTAGTATTGCACTGCATTGCACTGGGAAAGGTTATGAGATAGCCTGTGCCCACGCAAGGACTTCCAGAAGAACAGAATGAAAGTAAAGGAGAAGGGTTAACCTAAGCTTAAAATTCACAGGTGGGAGCTGAAAAGAGATAAATGTGACTTTGCAATAAGACACTGCTTCATGGCAGTGAAGATAATTGAAAGGTAGACAGGATTACTGGAAGAATTGGTAGGCTTCCAGTCACTTGGCCTTTAAAATGAGATAGCCTGCTTTTCTAGAGTACTAGAGTGCTTTAACCCTCTTCTGGACAAATTAAATTGCCTCTGTGCAAAGTGGGTCAAGAGTAAATGGCCATAGTTGTTCCTTACGGCCTTACAGCCTGCGAATAATTTATTGGCAAGATGTTAAGTTTACAGCACAGCGGGCAGAAAAAAAAGCCAGCTTGACTTTGGGCAGCATCTGTAAAATGGACAGGCTGGCTTTAGACATATCTGAACACCTGCACAGGCCACCACCTCTACAAAAAGTCTCACAAAACAGTCTAGAAAGGACAACAAAAACCATCCTGACAAGGAATGATTTTTGAACAGAAATTCTGGTGTGTGACCTGATCAGACGTAGTGACACTATAGCATCTTAGAGAGAACAGTACTAGGCTGATGCAGAAGTGTTTCCAGCACTTTATCTGTAAGAAATAAACTGTAATTAAGAAAAACAAAATACTAGGGACTTGTATATTTCACTGTAGACTTGTGCAACTACATTAAAACATGACAGAAAAAGTTCTGCCTTTCAAGGAGATGAACCCAATGTTTTAACAATATTTTACCTTTAACTTGTTTAATAAATGCACCAATTTACATTTCCAAAATTCCTGGATTTCAGAACTGTGCCGCACTCCCCACATCATGGTTACAAGGAGACTGAGTATGGCACATCCTCCTTTCCCATAACATTCACTATGTTACACCAGGTGGTAGTAACGAGGGTGGCTATATCCCTGAATCCTCCTCTTTACAGGTATTGGAAATGTAAAGTGTTCTCATTGCCTCTGCACAGCCCCTAACAAACGGAGTATCTGAGGATAAATGACAGTGCCCTTTGGGTAAGAGTTACCATTCAAATTCAAACAAATTAAAAAAATTAAAAAATAGAGGATCATGTGCCATAGAAAGCAAGGCAGAGAAAGACAATACATGAGCCTTGAATAAAAATGAAAATCTAATCATGCTATACTGAGGCCATGGGTAGAACATTTCATCCCCTTTTTGTATTCTGATCACTCAGGCAGACATAAAAATGACCTTTCTTGCATGTGTGTTTCCAGAAACCTGTTTCAAGCAGATGTTTATTTTACCTGACTGGATCTCAAATCTCAGCTGGCCTTCAACACAGATGACAGCAGATGCTTTCTATTTACGGACTTTCCTTTGAAAAGTTAAGCTTGGGCAATATGGCATGTGTCTGTGTGCAAACAATTGAGCTTCTGCATGTCCAGGATCATCCAGTGCTTCGTGATTTCAGCAGAGGCTGCCAGTGAGCAAGAAAGCTGCCTTCCTTCACTGCTGTTTTTGCCTGAGAGCTCTGGGTATGGCTTGAAGGGTCCTGTGCTGGTTCCTGGCCCATGATAAACAGCATCAGAGTTGCTCTCCGACAGTTTACTGGTGTGGCCTTCCAGCACTGGCACTACACAAACCTTCAAGCCACTCATTTCTCCTACTAGAGTGAGGTATTCTCACTAATTAACAGGAGTTAAAACCAAGAGAGTTTTCCTTCCTTTCAGCCTCACTGCAAGGGACTCTAGACACCTTTCCCACTGTGTTTTTTCTGGAGTCCAAATCCAGATAAAGCTGTCTGCTGAAATAAGAGTATAAAAGACCACCTCTGCTATTTAGACTCATAGAATAGCTAGGATTGGAAAGGACTTTAAGATCTACTAGTTCCAACCTTCCTGTCATGGTCAGGGACACCTCACACTAGATCAGGTTGCTCAAGGCTCTGCCCAACCAGGCCTTGAGCACCGCCACGGATGGAGCTTCCTTGGACAGCTTGTGCCTCACCAACCTCACACTGAAGAACTTCTTCCTTATATGTAACCTGAATCTCCCCTGTTTAAGTTTGAACCCATTATCCCTTGTCCTGTCACAACAGTCCCTGATGAAAAGTCCCTTTCCTGCATCCTTGTAGCCCCCCTTCAGGTACTGGAAGGCTGCTATGAGGTCTCCACGCAGCCTTCTCTTCTTCAGGCTGCACAGCCCCAGCTTTCTCAGCCTATCTTCATATGGGAGGTGCTCCAGTCCCCTGATCATCCTCATGGCCCTCCTCTGGACTTGATCCAACAGCTCCAGGTCGTTTTTATGTTGAGGACACCAGAACTGCACACAGTACTCCAGGTGAGGTCTCACAAGAGCAGAGTAGAGGGGCAGGATCACCTCATCTAACCTGCTGGTCACACCTCTATTGTTGTAGCCCAGGATATGGTTGGCAAAAGTTTAGTTTACCTAGTACAATGTATAACATCAGCTGAAATGAGCCATATCAAAAGGTTTGTCTGGCTCAATATCTTATGTCTGATGGGTGCCAAAATCAGGTGCCCATGGAAGGTGCAGATAAGGTTGCACCTAGAGGATACTTCACCCAGCTAATGTCTGGTATCATGTAGCCCGGACCACATTGAGCTGGGGACAGTTCCTGTATATTGGGTAACCTCTACTGTATTTATCTGCCATCAACATTTTCAATCTCCACAAATGAACTTGGGCATCTACAATATCCCTTGGCAGACAGTTTACATTTGAGCTATATACAGTTGAGCTATGTATCACCTGATCAGAGTATCAGTGAGCATGTGAAGGTTCACATTGTGTGAATCACCTGCTGTCTGTTTTGCACCTGCCACTTGTTAACAAAGGGTTGTATAAAAGAAAGTACTTGAAAATGAGATTATTGTACACCAAAAGGTGGAATGCCATGAATTAAAACAGAGAAAATGAGGTATTGTCCTCAATACATTGCTAGTCTCTTCCTTGCTTTTAGTCCTAACTGAGGAGTATTGGAAAGCTAGAAGGGTAATGTTTGCATTTTGTTTGAGGGTTGGTTTTTATATTATTACTATGGTGCAGCTGCTTCATTTGTACTTACAAAGACCTTGACTACATCTGACTGCAATTACCTGCTGTAGATCTGCAGCAGTTCCAGTGACAAAAATGCCTGCAAGAGGAAAGGTGAAATGAAAGAGAGGCTTTACTGACTTCTAGTAAGTGAGTAGAAGAGTGGTAGAGAGACATCTGCCAGTCCTAATCCACTTATCAGCCAGGATTTTGACCTTGAGGACATTTCTTAGTCTGGACAGACAGCAGAAGGAAAATGAAGATGTCTGTTGCCTCAGTTGCACTGTTATGCATCTAAAGGATTTGACTGGAGGAATTCATCTGGACTTAGATTTTTCCAATATAAGGATCTTTGTTTGTGGAAAATTATAGAGCATGGTTCACAGAGCAGTCAAATTTCCTTGCACGTGTCATTGGGGATTGTGAGATTGTTTTCAAAACGTTGTAGCCCTCTGGAGTTTTCCAGCCATGACCCACATCTTCAGATAATGAGACATTATTGCTGCCATATCTGAGAGCCCGTAGGCAAAACTAAGCAAAAGTAATATGGCCAGAGCCAGTCTGCATGCTTGCAAAGAGTGAGTGTGTATATATACAGACAGATGTATAATCAAGGGACAAAAAATAACTATGGAAAGACATCACTACTGTCCCTAAGAGGTAGCTGTCCCTTAAACAAGATTTTTTCACCAGCATATTCCAGGATTTAATTACATTACTATGGATGACAGGAAGTCATTGTCCTTCATCCACGTGTGGATGTAGAGATTACTGAAGGATAGCTAAAGAGCTGAGTGCATTATACCATTAAAACTGTTTTGTACCCCATTAATGAACATGGTTTTAAGAGAATAAAAAGTATCACCTTTTGTTATACAGAGAAAAATATGCATCAAGACTGAAAGATATTCAGCACTAAGGGGAGCTCACATAATTTAAGAAGGAAAAATAAATAAAATAAAGACAGGAAACTGTGTGATACAGGATACAGTCCCAATAAATATTGTGAAAACAACCTAAATGCTTTTTCACATGATATTTGTAAAGCTTTTGAGGTTTGCAACATGCCACTTCCTTTATCAGTTCTAGAAAGAAACCATACACTTTCACATCAACTACTATATGTCAAAATAACTGGGACAGTTGCATAACAGTTGCTGAGCACAGAGGGAAAAAAAATATCTTGTTTTTTGTACACACAATATGGAGCAGAAGGGCTATTTGTATTTAATTTCTATAATATTGTGAAAGGGTTTTAGTGTTTCTGTGTTTTGGAGTACTTTCTCCCAGTTTGTTAAGGATGCTTTTCTACTTCATATGCTTTTTTTCTGTGTTTTGCCAGCAGCTTAGTTCTTAGGCAGATAGACCTCAATTCAAGACCAGTGTCAGTTCTTTTCTGATCAGTGCTAAGTCATGAGCCAGATGCCACAAACACTTAGGAGCTATGTCCCATATTCAGCAGGTTAGGCTGGAAGCTGGATAGGCCCTTTTACCCTGACCTAGAGGGTGTGATTGAAGCAGCCTTCATGGCATACCTGGCTCAGGTCAGCTTCATCTGAAAATACTTCTTGTTCTTAGCTTGCAAAGAGTAGCTCTAGCCCTCGAAACACCCTTAAAAACAAGGCTAATGCCACAGACTTGCTTCACAAAGACCTTTCAGATGCTAGTAATTTTATCTACCAATATTGCTGTCCATGTTCAGCTGCTTATAACACAGAAGTAAGTATCTCCTGGAGTAACATCCCATTCCCTGGAACTGGCACTTGCTGTATAGGTCATTTGCTGAATGAAACCACTGTGCTGATCCACGACATGTACATGACTAGCTCCACTCACCCTCTTCCACACATAATATGCAACAAAAATCCAGAGTTTAAATTCCATTAAGAAGTTTACTCCAGAAGTGTGATCATTTAATAGGATCATGAAATTACTTAAAATATGCTGTGAGCTTTAGCATAAGAAAGCATGGATTTTTTTATACAGACACACTTTCTATGTTTCTTTATTTATTAGAAATTTAAAAGAGGAATTACAAATTTATCTCTACACTACCTAACAAGACAAATTTAATCTTTATTTAAAAATCAGATTTTGGAAAGATAACAATTCTTGCTGAACATATCAGAGCACAGAATTCTTATATGTGTAGCTCCTGTTCCCTGAAAACAGGGCAACAATCCTTGGTAAATCCCCGGTTATTTAAGATTACTATGAACAAACACTAGAAATATCTTAGCGAAAGATTTAACAATGCCTTAGACTGTAATTATGTGCAGATAAAGGCCACTGGGTAGAATACTCTTGGCATGGTTTGAAGTTCATAAAACAGCAAGGGTCTTATTCTAAGGTACTCTTAATTCCACTCTGCATAATTGAGGTGGAAAAGTAGCAGCATGACAGCATCTGATTTAATTTTTAGGTAATTGGTATGCCTCTAATAGGATTTTTCCATTGAACAATAGGATAGGCAGGAGGTATGTGAAGCAAAGGTCAATAGGAGGAAAAAAAAAAAAAGAAAGTGAGAGTTTGGAAAGCTTTGGGTAGAAGCACATCTTGAACTATTTGCTCCTCTTCAATAAATAAAGAAGTCAGAGTTTTTGCCAGACCATGAGGAAACTTCTTTGTGCTTATCCTTCCTACATGCTTTCCCCTTTTACCCCAAGCCCTTCGCTCCTGCAGCACACACCCATTGAAAAAGGTCCCTCTAGCAAACAAGTTCAAAACAGCTGCTCCCCCACTTTTCAAAACCAGCTTGTCTCATTATTAAGACACTGGTGGTAACACTGGGATTTTTTCTGGCACCAGCTTCATGCAAAAGCAAATCTGAGTGCAGACCCTACATCCCCAGCCCAGAGACGGAGACAAGGCTGTTGTCTTTGCCTGCTGTGAGACTGCAGAGCAACACTGATCTGGATCTCCAGTGTGATTCCTGTGCACAGCCAGCTCAGGCTGTGGCATGTTAGTGCCTATCTAATAGCATGTCTATCAGACATCAACAGCTTATGCTAGGAATTGCATGGCAGCGTACCCAGTTTCCCTTGCCTTTACAGGGCAGTGGTCACTGCAGGCTGTACACTCAAGCTGCAGGCTTGTGGGCACTCTCAGAGCTGAGTGGCTGTTCGCTCCCGTCCCAGCACACCTCCTGTTATTGTCTATTCAAATGTATGTTGAGAAAATTGCACTTTTCCAACAAAAAATCCCACATTACCATGCAAAGATGGGATCTCTCATGCTAACAAAGTCCTTTTCTTCTCATTGTTAGTGAGAGTGCTTTTTGGCTTCAGCAGGATTCTGTTCAGGTCTGCTACCCTTCTAAACCACCAGCATCTAGCACCAAGGCTAACTGACCATGCATGTACACTGTAAAGGCTGCAGAGGGAAGACGATCAGTGCGCAGGTAGCCCCAAGGTCTGAAAGTCCCCACTAATCACAGCTCCTTCCTCCCACTCCCCTCAGTAATCATAGTACAAGAAATTTAAGGAGAGAAGCTTCCTTGCAAGCAATTTATGAACCAAAACCAGGTAAAAATATTAATGAATATAGTGCTCACATATCAACTGAACAAGGCTTAATTACTAGGAAACACCTACTGTCACTGTGATTAGGGTTTGGAACAACGCTGTAATTAAAGCATTAGCTTTCATTCCCAAAAGACTAATGAATCAGGGAACTGACATTCAGAGTGCTATTTAATTTTTTAAGAAACACAAAAACAATGACCTACCAAATTTGCTTTCTTTCAAGACACGGGATTTTCCCTAATATTCAAGGTTCCTATGGAAAGGAAATAGATTAATGTGGATTCATTGCAAGAAAAATAATTCATTACAGTAAAAACAATGTTTGGAAAAATTACATGTAAATTGTGTTTTGCCAGGAAGCTGAAACTAACAGTCAAATAAAAAAGTCCTGAATAGTCACCATGGTAGCACAGATGTTCTCCTGCCACACTTCACTTCCACTCTTTCTATTCAGGTTGTTCTAAAATAGGTAATTGAATAGGAGGCTGTAACAGCAAGTTACAGACATTCTGTCCAACTCGGGCTCACAGGCCTTTCCTTTCCAGCTTTATTCACAAACCTCTTATTGCTGGGCCATATTTCCTGTATATTGAACATGGTGAATGCTATTTTAAAAGAAATATGTTTCACAGAAATACAAGCTCTGCAGCTGTTATGGTGCCTTTTTTAAGCCCTCTGCACTGCATACCATTAACATTTCATAGAATTTGGCTGAGAAGTTCAAAACAAGGGCAAATGTGCAATTCTCAGAAGATCAGCTAATTCAAAGGCTTAGAGAGAGTGCTCCAAGAAATTCCATTAAAAACTGTTGAAAGTGCTGAGTCAACAGCAAACTTGGCATACAGAATCTATTAACTGTTTTCAAGGAAAATTTATGCCTGTGCCTACAAAACCTTGCTTTTTGTTCATGAAAGCTATAAAGGATTTTTGTTTCAAAGAGGACTTCAGAGATCAGAGCTCTGCAGCCTTTCTGAAAGTTCCTGAAAGTCTGGTGCCATTGTTTGCTTAGGAGTCGTATGACTGATTTTGTCAGTCAGTTGAGTTAACTCAAAAACCCCCAAACAACCCTATACACCCCCAAAAAACTCCAAAATAAAAAAAAAATCCCAAACCATCAGTTCTCTCAGCAAATCAAGAACTGGGAAAATATATTGGGCAATTGAGAGAAGCATTTTTAATGGTTTAATTTGGAAGCTGCTTTTGTAATATTAAACACAAGCAAAATTCACAGCCAAGGCTGCTCGGACCACTGCTATTAATCCTCCACCCTTTTTGAGAGAAACCCTTCCATTCAAAACCATTTAACAACTCTGTAGTTGCTTTCAAAATTGCTCACATTTACCCCAAGTTGTTTATTTTAACAGCAAACCATATACCTGACAAATTTCAACCATCTTGCTTTGGACTTTTTGGGAACGGGCAAACCAAGTTTTGCCTCCATGTAGACATTGCCCTCAAATACTGCTTCAAAATAAAACACATTTCTTTTTCTTGGACTTGCAAAAACTTCTGTGACTGACAGAGCAGGCCTTTACCCTTCCATGCTAGCAGAACTTCAAGCACAGAAACTTATCTAAGAAGTAAAGCTCTGTCCTAAAATTCACCCATGGCATGGTGCTCTGCACCAGCCCTTGCCTCATGTTCAGTCAAGACCAACAAACTGAAAAGGCTGAATTTTGCACATACTGAAGCCACTCAACACTAGCCAGACATCACATCAGGAAGCTAATACATTTGTGAGAAAACATCCTCAGCATCAAGTTATAGTCCCCAGAAGTGACCTCCATAGCCCCAGAAATTCCAGACTGATGAATAATCCTACAGGGAGCTTTGTACTGAAACCCATTTTGGGGGCACAGGCTGAGCTGTTATTTCTCATGGCTATGTACAGTGCATCTGCAATGTTTTTCTTCTGTATCTACCAGACCTTTCAGTGAGAAAAATCTCATTTCATGTTTAGATGTAGTCTCTTTCGAAAATGCTCTCAGATTCATTATTTCTGCTTCTTCTTCCTTTAACTGAAGTAGAAAGCAAGCATTGGCTGAAAGAAAGCATTTCAGGTCAGTTGATTAAATGGGGTGGCATTTTATTTACCAGTACTTCAGTTTGGACAAAAAGAAAGCAACACTAGGCTGAAAGGCTGAAAGGCTGAACTATGCCAATCCCTGTTCTGAGGACAGAGATTTACTTCTGAGCAGTTCTTGGTACTAATTTATTTTTCAAAATTTCATTCACAGCTCTTTAGTTAATTTAATTTTTACTTTCCCTGCAAGACATCGAAGTCCCAACATCATGTGTTGTCCTAGAGCAAGAAGCCCTGTGACACCAACAGGCATCTTATCTGAGGAAAACTCAGGCTAAGTCCAGAAAAGCTCCTTTGGACCTTCTTGCCTGAAAAGGAGAGAATTTGAGGAGTCCAACAGGTAATCAACAGGAGTTTGGGCCATGAGACAATTTTTTGTAAAACAAGCTGCATTCTCTAAAAAGAGTTGAGCAGCATGTCATGTTGCAACTTGGTGCTACCGACCAAACATGCTTACCCCACGCATAAAAAATACCATTTCCTTCAACTCTGTATTTGTTGTTTTCTGCTTTTTATTACAGGATTCAAGAATTGCCTCCACAGCTGCTTGTCTCTGTTAGATCTCCAACCTAAAGGATTTCTAGAGAGAGCTGGAGAATATTTTCTTGCTGTGTCTGAGAAATGTGCGTGCTGCACAAATGGCTGATGTAAGAAGAGCAGTTTCTTGCACTTCCTCTTGTGATTTATGTCAAGATTTCTACAGCATGGCTGAGAGGCTTGTGGCTGAGGGTCTCATTGCTAGCAGCTACTTGTGAGTGCAGAGGATTTCCTGTACAGAGCTCCTTACTTTTTGCCTGTGAGCTATGCTTTTTAGTACTTGCCAAAGTGAGAATTTCAAGGGTTCTTCACAGCGGTGAGGATGTCACATATTGGCCAGGGGCAGGTAAGTGACCACTCTGCTGCTTTTCATTTCACATTTCACTAGCAAATTACCTCCGGTTACCACAGTTCACAACACATTTACTGCCAGAAATAACTGCAGCCCAGGCTTTCTAGAATACATAGGTATATGCTTTTCTGACACCCACTTCAGCCTGCGCATCATTCAGAAGAGCTACCAAGGAAAGACAAGTCCAAAAGGCCGTTTGCTACCTCAGTCCCTTCTTCTCCCTAATTTTATAACCTGGAGCTGCCACAATAAACTTGCAAATCTACATCCTTGTGACTGGGAACACTCTTTGCCAGCTTGGAGCATAACCACTGCGAAACAGCTAGGCTGTAGTTATATGTTTCCCCCAAGGTCCGCTCCTGCAAGAGCTCTGCAGGACCTTCTGCTTTGGAGCTCATCACTAACAGGGCTAAGTTGCAGGATCTAGCAGCCACCCTTCACCTTCTGATGTGACAGTAAGGAATGGCACTGTCCCACACCAGGGAGCAGAAGGGCTCCGGGAGCAGGAAGAAGGCAGGGCAGAGAGCAGTTTGTCCCCAGCACACAGGCTCAGCTGCCCGCTGCTGCTTGCACTGGGGCTTCCTGACGTGTGGCTCACACGCAGAGTCTCAGGTTGGCCTATCTGCCACGGGCTTAAGTAACCCTTTGTGTGACCCTATTCACACCTTCAGCCTCCCAAACATTCTGTGGCAGGAGTTCCTCAATTGAAGAATGCATTGTGAAAAGAAGGAATTCTTTCTCTTTGTTTTAAACCTACTGCCTTTTATTTTCACTGGGTGCCTCAGACTGTGAGATCACACTGAATAGTCTTCCCCTGGTTATATTCTCTATGCCATTCAAGTTTCTTTATAAAATTCCACCATTTTTTCTCAGGCCCCAGAGTTCTCTCTCATGCAGAACACAACTTATTAGACCAGAGAAAAGCACTGAAAAGCTTCAGTTTAATAAAAAAAAAAAAAAAAAAAAAGAAAAAAGAAATCCCCCCCACACTTTTATTTCTGCTTTGTAAGCAACAACTGAACAGTGATAAGAGAAATATCTCACAGCAGCCACAGGGCAGAAAGAGAGGAGTGCTACATTTAAGCAGGAACAACAGGGGAGTTCACACAGATGTAGCATAGTGAGGAAACATTCCTGGCTTTGAGAACTATCATAGGATTTTTACTGCTAATTGTGTATTTGAAACTGAGCTTTGCACCTAGTTTCTCAGCTTCCTTTCTTCTGTTTGAACCTATAGAAAAGTCACTAATATTATTACCTCAATCTCATTTTATGGGAATAAGTGCCATCAGAAACTCAGCATAGCTTTATCACAAGAGGAGGGCTCTGTGTGCAGTGTGTTTGTACATATGCATTAAGGTGAAGAGAGAAAAATCCATTTAAAATAATTTAAGATCATTACCAATATCAAATAGCAAGAGGAAAAACTTTTGTGTTCATTGACAGGTTTTAAGCTCTAAGCAAAAAGTAGCAGACTATTTTCAAATTGTAACCATTTTGCACCCAACAGATCAAGGTGATACCCAAAGCACAGCTAAGTTAGAGTGACTGTTTAAATGCAGATAACTAGTACATCTTGCATTTATTATTAAAAGCAGCTCATTCCACCATCACAAAATTTGCAGCCAGGAATCCCCAGCTGGTTTATTTCTCCTTTTTTTGTACATTTGCCAGATCACTGCTATACTCAGCACCATGCTTCCTCCTGTGAAAGGTAAAACCTCCATGAAAACAAGCAGCAATAATCCCCAGAATGGAGCTATTGAAGCCGTTGAATTAGACAGGCGAAGCTGGCAGTAACACTGTGGACAGAAAGAAGCCCCTGGTTCAACTCCTGCCAGTGGTGCCAGCAGCGCTGTAGGAGTATTGCCACAGGCCAGGGCTGGAGGTGTTGGCTCTAGCAGGAGCCAGCACTTGTGAGAACACCTCTAGCAAACCTGCCTCTTGCTGTGCTTATCTTGCCAGTTTGCAGAGCAGTCCCTCCAACACCTTGTCACCTGTCACAGCCAGTTGACATGCACAGAAGGGAAGGAGACCTCCGTTAAGCCAGCTTCCTGGAGAAAGAAAGCATCGGTCTCTTTAGAGATGTTATATATAATAATACATGATCCATGTATTATATTATGTATTAGTATGTATTTTGATATTGGGACTGGCAGAAAAGAGGGAAGAGCCCAGGCACAACCACACAGTGCCCGCGGCTGGCCAGGTTGCCCTAGCTAATACATCTGGAGCAGGGCCTTGCCGTGGAGCCCTGCCTGCCCCTTCTGTTTGACCAAGTGGGATTCCCCAGGCAGGTCACAGACAAGTGATGAAACACCCATGGGAGAAGCAGGTTTCTGAGGATCAGATTCATTACAACTATCTTAGGATCATATTTTGACACTGACATAGATCTTATTTTGAAAGGGATTATCCTATGTTTCACCTCTGTTACTTAATAACAACCTAGCTGAAGTTATGATGAATGTGGCAAATGAGAGAAGATAGCTATGCAGATTAGATACCCATCATTAACTTAGAGAGCGATAATGAATAAGGTTAATAGCACTGCTGAGCTGAGAGAGTTCAATGTGCTGAATGTAGATGAGATCTGCAGTCAAACTTTCTGAAGATTTCTCTGGGGGATGTGCCTTTCCTTCACCCAGAGGGGATAGGAGCCCACATCACAGATCTGGACCGGATCTCTTTGATCCCGTCACTAGGACTAGTATTCTTCAGTTAGGACCCTTCTCTTGCTCTGCCACTGAAGACTCTTATTCTGCAATCTCCGGGCACTCCTTTTCATGACAGTTTTATAATACACACACAGTGGAAGCTCTTTAAACATTTCCCATTGCTTCAATGCATAGCACAATAGATTAATCTCCCAAAGACAGGACTTGTAATGAAGCTAGCAGACCAAGGTAATGCAAATGCCAGAGAGATCAGGAGTAGGGGAAGGTGAATATCACAGGCTACTGATTTATAATTACACTGGTTGACCTTGCTAAAATTTTCTAGAAATATGTGTTAGTTTAGGCAAATCTCAACCTGTCTTCTGGTGAAAATGCTCCTCACACGACAGCAGGTCTAAACAGGCATTATTTACTACTATTTTGTTCCCAGTGAATCATTCAGTGTAATTTCCAGATGCTCACTAATAATGTGTTGGACCAAAGTAATAACTCCCTGTGGATACCAAAGAAATAAAGTGCTTTACAATTCAGTCCCAACTTCCACCCAGCGAACATCCAACACTTTATGAACTCATGAATTTACCTTCACTGTCTGTGAAGCCTGGGGAGAAAAAAAATGTAGGAAAGATTCACCTCTAACACAGAGCTCTAACTTCCTTGTGAAAATATAATATAAACATGTTTTAAATCAGATCTTTTTTCCCACAAGGATTTTCCATTGCAGTTCCTCTCATCACTAATTTTAATTGCAAAATACATTCCAGAGTGACAAGATAAGTTTTGGTAGCGAATAGAAGTAGAGGCTTAATAAAACTGATCCTAACAGAGTCCTGAGTCACCTTGATCATTCTTCAAAGATAGGGCATGCTGTATCTAGTGTGCTTCTAGTTATTCACTGCAAAGCCATTAAAATACTTGTATATGGCATAACATGACATGAAATAGTAATTCTGCGCAGTTTAAACATAAGCAGCCTCTCCTTCCAAGGAGAAATCATAGTTCAGTTGCATCTGGGTCAGTGAATGTCCTGAATATCTTGATACCCAAATGAGTAGTACTATGGCTCAACAACAAGCAAAAAAAAAAGCCTCAGATAGAAACCTATTTGTCTTCCAGTAGATGCCTGAGGGATATGTAAATCATTCTTACCAAAGTGATCAATATTCCACATGACACTTCACAAAGGAATTAAAGAAAATCAATTTCCTTCAGGCCTTCCTATTTCTGAGTTCTTTTTATGAGTCAATGACAGCTGAAGTGTTTGCATCATTAATGAGGTCTTTCAGCACATAATACCTCAAATGCTGTGCAAGGGCTCTCTTGGGATGGATAAAACAAACTCGCTAGTTCTCATGTCCAGACTTCAGAGCAAGGACCAGGAAGCACGGCTGCATTACACCTTTCATATGTGCATACACATATATCTTTTTAAACCTAGCTTGCATTATGCAGGATAACATTTTTTGCTAGCTCTCTGAACCCAGCTGCATTCATATGAAATACCCCAGGCTCCATAGGAATCAAGAAAAGCAAAGGCATGACTACGTGCTAGACATTGTAAGTCTTGGAGGCAGAGCCTCCAAGGACTAGAGGAATAAAGGTAGTTCTTCAATGTCTCACAGAAACACTATGTGAATTGCAAAGCGTATTATGGTTGTTCTTTTCCTCTGCAGCAGCTATGTCTACCCCAGAATTGGAAGGTTTGGCATAGGATGTCTCAAGCCTAAATATGTAATTTGACACAGCAATTATCAGCAAATGGTTACTGCCTCTTGGAATAACTAGCCAGTAACTCCACTAAGAGGTATCCCTTGCTGTGGTACCCCACCCCCCAGAACACGAGACACGACAGCCTTCTCAGTGGCATCTCCCACAGGCTGTAGGAGCCTCCTGCTGACTGATGAGAATTTCTGAGGTCTTTAAATGCTCTGTTTCTTACTGGGAGGAAACTACAGTTGTACTCACATGCCCCTGCAGCCTCCAGCTCTCCATGGACTGGAGTCCAGTATCCTCCTCCTCATGCTTATGGTCTCCTGAAGTCGGCCTCTCTCCTGTGATCTGCTCTTTCACCTCAGTTTTTGAAGACAGCTTGCTGTGTCCTGGGTTAGTTTGCCAATCCAAAGTTCACTGTCATACTCAGAAAGCACACATATTCAGGTTTCACTCCTTTCAGAAATCTTAGTCTTTCAGAAGCCCTGTACCAACTCATGTGTTTTCTGCGATACCCTGAGATTTCTAATATTTAAGCCTCAAGGCTCTGACAGAAAGTCCTCTTTACTTTACCTGTACTGTAGCTATTCACAGCTCGGTGGTAGCAGCTGCATGGTATGCTCTTTTGGTAATTTTTCATCCCACTTGCCAACTGACTCAGTAGTACTGTGCCCACTGCCCTGGTCCTTGTCACAGTGTGCGCACAATAGGAGTACAGCAAATGGGGCAGGAAGCACTTGAACTTGCAGAAAGTTCAAACAACATTTATCTTGTGTTTCCAAAAAGTTGTCCAGCACAGAGAGCCACCCCAGCAAGTGCAGCCCTGCTATGGTCCACAGCACTTCAGTTCGCCAAGTGCCAAGTGCTGAGACATGTTCCCAACAGGGTGGTCACCAGCAGAGTTGCACCAGTAACTTCCTTTGCAGATGCTATGCAGGTCCTACTCTCCTGTCTTTTGGTTCCCTTGAGTGAAGGTTTCAGTTGAGTTTATCTTGTCTCAGCTGAATCCACCTTCTGTGCCTGATTCACCACACTTTTGTACCCACCTTATGGCAGAAAATTGCATCACAGGTCCACAAAATGGGTGAAAAGGCCCTCCAGACCCAACAGAAATCAAATCAAATCAGACCCTCACCTCTGCCTAAATATTTGGTGTTTGCATTGTTGCTTGTGCAAACAGTTGGGGTTCAGCATTTTTTTAAGAGAAACAATACAACAAAAGAGTATTTGTGTGAGTCTCATTTTACTGAACAAAAGGCTGTCACCAATGATCACAGCAACAACTGTCACCCAACCAGTCAACAGCAGCTTTACAACACAAATGCTTTTTAGGGAAAGACTGATGCTTAAGAAAAAAACTCTCTTGCTTGCTTATGCTTGAGCTGATGCACTTCATTACAAAAGCCTGACCATCCTGTTAATTGGCTAGATGATGCAGTCATTAAAATAAATGAGCTACACTTTTGCAGGGCTAGCAATTCAGGAATCCATACTACCCTATTATCTTAGAGCGAATAACAGACTGTAAATAATGCAGACATGTAATTAAGCTGACTAAACATTAAAAAAAAAAAAATTCTAAAGATTCTCTTGTTTACCACTTCTGCCAAAAGCTGTTACCTATCAGATATCCCACAGGTTCCCCAACAAGCCCTCTACAATGACTGCATAAAACAAGTCTCTCAGACATCATAATTAGTTAGACTGAAAGCTTTAATGCTTTTTCTTCATGAAGAGACTATATTAAAGGCACATATAAGGGAACACAGGTATTCCTGCACAAGAATCTCTTGCCATCTTTACAGTTTGATTGCCATCAGGCTGCTGTAAAAAGGGAGATGAGATAGGCTGGATGCATATTGAAGCCATCTATGTAATTTAAGCTATGCCAGACAGTTTTAACATGTAGTGGAAGATGTCAATCTAACATAGATCTATAGTAGATTTAAAATGCAAAAATTAAGCTAAGGTCAAGTCTCAGTCTTGCACAGAGAGTTTGCAAGATCATGTACTAAAACTAAGTGTAATGTGTATTCTGTGCAGGGAGCTTCTGCAGGCTCATCCAGCTGCAGGCACACAGCTTCTCCCTTCTTCCACCATGCAAAAAAGGATGACGTTTGGGTCTTTCTCTACAGATCTGATATCATCAGTGAGGTAGAACAAAGACTAATGATGAGAAAATACTCTGCTCTTCCAGGGAACACATTTGCCAACCAGTTACAAACCTGCTGGCATCAGCTGGGACAACTTTGGGCTCAAATCACCATCTTCAGCCCCAAATCTGCTACCATTCAAGATGAAGAACTAAAGTGATTGTTACTAGGTAGGACTGTGTACCAAAAGCTATATATTTGGACCAGAGCTGCTTCTGAAGCATTTTGTCATGAATATTTCACACAGTGAAGGAAATATGACTATTAAACTGTATATACTGAGTATTCCAGTGTTCAGGCCTGGTTGGATGGAGCTTTGAGCAACCTGGTCTAGTGGAAGGTGTCCCTGTCCATGGTAGGGGAGTTGGAACTAAATGATCTTTAAGCTCCCTTCCAACCCAAACCATTCTATGATTCTATGCTATAAAACTCAGCTCAGGGAATGTTCTCTAAGGAGAACGCTGTCCAAGTCCACAGCTACCAAATACTCTGGTGAAGGTAAGAACCATCTTACAAAGCCATGCCTGTGACTTCAAAATGTCTTTCTGCTGCTGTTTTCTTAGTTGGTTGTATACTAGCACTTCAGTGTGTCTATATTTGGGTGTGGTTTTTGTTTTCTTTTTGTCTTTTTGTCTACCAGGCTCATTAGCTGAAACTCATAGTGATTTGCATGAATGAGAAGGAGTTAGGGCCTCGCTGCCTCATCAGAACTTGTCTCTGTCCTTCCAATCCTGAATAAGGCTTTTGGTTCTTTTTAATGAGACAAAGCACACATTCATGAGACATATGCTGTTTGGGTAGATCTGAGATGCGTATGTTCTTCAGCTAATAAAAAATTTCTAGATTAAGTACACGAGGCAACATGTGCATATCTAGGAAATGATGGGCAAATATATAAATATGCATAAGTGTATATTCAGACTTCATTTCTCATATCCTGTGGCTAAGCATTACCAGCCATGGGGCAAGAGGAAAGGGAATAAAAACAAAAAGAAGCATGGGTGTCAGGACCACTTTTGCTGCCCTGCTGTTTAGTACCTCTTCTGCCCTGAAAGCGAGGCATGCAGTCTGCATTCTAAGAAATACCCAGTCCAAAGCCAGGAATAATGTATATATTTGAGAGCAATAACCCACTCTAAAATGTTCTCGTGTCACCTAACAAATGACAATTACCCATACACTAGTTATTGTAAATGAGAAAAAAAAAGGGAAAAAGAAAAGAAAAAGCCCACATAATGAGGCATGTAATATTCTCAATGGTTTGCTAAAAAAAAAAAACCAAACCAAACAAAAACCAAAAAAACAAAAGCCTTCTGTGAAGTATCAGAAATACACATCATATTTCTGAATTCTGGGAAAATACATAAGCTGATTTAGCTGAAATTTGTCTAACAATATATGTAGGCAAATACCTTGCAATTGAAAGCACATTTGAAATATCAGAGACTTATTTATTCCAGCAGAGGTCAAAACAAAAATTATATTCCAAAACATTTGTTCTCTAACTGCTTGTTTCATTTCTTATGGCTAGCTGATATCCAGAGCTAAAACCTCTCACTTCCAGTCAAAAGCAACCTCATTTACAGTGCAAACTTCATTTTTATATCTTTAAGAACAAGCAAGTTGGACAAGCATGTCCCTGTTAATTTATTATCTGGAAAGGCAACAGTGTCCTGGAGGCTATGCAATATTTTATGCAGCAATTGCTGATCAAGCCCTTAGACGTGTAAAGTGTGCCATTTTTATAGTGTCTGTCAAAAGACCCTAATGGCTGTCAGGAGGGAAATTTCAGCACCAAAAGCAATTACAATCCTCATTAAAACACTGGATTTGCCATGCTTTTTTTAGATTCAGTTGAAGAAGCAATGAAACCGCTTTCTATATAATAAAAAAAACATTTTAGAGCTGCCTTACAAGGCATTAAATTGCAAAAGAGGTCAGGCCTAAGTTATTTTGCCTCAGAGATTCTACTCGTTGCTAAAGAGGCTGGAATATTAGCTTTGCAGGATTTGAACTTTAGAGACACAAAGTCAGGTGAAAGGAATTGGAGAGGAAATTAAAGAGAGATGGGGCTTTCTGAATGCTTAAGACTGTGGAGTTACAGTTTTTGGATGTACTAAGAGCTGTACCCTGTTTGTTCTATTTTGTTAAAGTACATGTAACTGAGAGTGTAATACCAACAAGTTCAGTCCGTAATCTCAGTCTCCATATGCATGATTTATAACCCTGTAAATTCTCTCATTCACAAGCTTTATTTTCACAGTGTTTCCAGAATTTCTGAAGTTGACCAGAGTTTTCAGCTTCACAAAACAGAAAAGCTCAGCACATCTTAGAATTTACAGAAAATTAATATTTTTTTTATAGATTGTACAATTACACTACACCACATCAATGAGCCTGCAGGACTCCTGGGACTGTTGTGTCTGACTTTGTCCTGGTTCTAAAAATGGGCACGGGGCAGTGTAAAGGATAAAGAGAAAATGAAAAAGTGTCTACCAGGAACTGATAGATTAAAACACCTTGAGGATGAAAAGGCACAGTAAAGCTTCAGCGATATGTAGTAAAAGTCTATTTACACATAAAATATACATATATACATACCTGTTCTGATAGGACAAACAAGTAATAATAAGGAAAAGTACATCCATCTTTTAAATCAGGTCTCTGCTGATGTAGCAAAATATCATACTGCTCTTGTGTGGTAGTTCAGAACTGGGGAGAAGGATGGAAACAGATGAACAAACATCACCTTTTGATTGCCTTTGACTGGAGCAGTACCAGACCATTGCAACAATACGCAGTTCATAAAAAATAATTTAAAACTAAAGATCAGCAAGATTTAAAAATATTCATCCTTTTGATCCAAAGAAACCACTCGTCTTTGCTGTTTCTCTGTCCACCTATTCCCTGCTTATTAACACTCAGAAGACCCATCATAGTCCATCCTTTCTCCTCTGTCTTTAAATTGTTTTTCAGGTTTTTTTCAAGAATTTATGTAGATCATGTATGAAGTGAGATCTCCTTGGTTATTTTATTTGCACTCTAAACCTTTCATGTTCCCCTCTGAAATCTCTGGCAATTCTTTTTCTCTCTGCTCTTCTATTTATAAATTCTTGTGCTGAAGTTCTGGAATCTTCATTTGTATTTTGCATTTCAGGGCTTGAAGGATGAAGAGGATGAAGTGAGGGTTATTTTGGAGTGTTCTTTCCTGTTTGTTTTCAAGACCACAACATTTATTTTTTCTTTTTTCAAGAGCACAACCTTTTAATTTTAAGAGTAAATAACCTTGCAGCTAGGTTACTTGTTGTTTCTGCACTAAATCCTTTATGCCTTTTAGCTACGTATTATTTTACCTATCATCCAAGGGGCTACACTGCTCTGCTCTTGAACTGGAACATGCTATCATATTTCCTTCAAGACCTTGTAAAAACATCTCTGGGTTAAGCTAGATGCTAGTCCAGGCAAGGGTAGCATTTATTTGCTGTGGTTATAGCTGGTAAATAGTTACTAAGCATTCCTTCTTCTTTCTGTTTCAGGAAATATGTATTTCTGCTTTCAATATATCCCAGTCATGTAAAGCTGCAACTTGAACAGATCTGCTTTGAGCATTTACCTATTGTGCTTTTGAATGTCATCAAATAGTAGTTTGTGCTCTTACCTGCAAAAACATGGATTCTAAATCCCTTCCACATGTGCAATAATCATTCTAATGAAGTAGACAATATTTTATATCAGCCTGAAAACATTTATAAAGCTATTGACAGAGGTCATCTCATTAAATTAGATGTGATCTCCAAATAATAAAGCAAAACAAGATCTAAAAGTGTAGGTGTCCATAAACCCCAGGAGCCCTCTAGCTGACTTTTATGTGCAGGATTTTCACTCTTTGCACATTTTGTATGTGTTAACTGTCCTGTTACCTAAAACATTTATAAACCCCGACATACAAATATGTTAAGATTCAGACCTACGTAGTGTCAGTCAGCAGTTTGTCTTAATTTCACCTGCTGTGCCAGAAGATTATCTTCCCGAGAGGAATAATTCTCCACTTCAGGAAAAATGTAAAGCCAACTCCATCCAAAGAAAAAAGGTTTGGTTCAGCAGTCTCTTGAATACAGTGGCTGTGGCTTGTTCTTATTCTGTCCTCTCCCCTTGCCATGAAAAAGCCAAAGTGAAACAAAAAGTCTCCATATGAATAGGAAACAAATTTGTGATTGTTATTAATATTTGGCATGGATTTGGCTATAAAATATGAGAATTAGAAAGACTATTAGAAAGGTACAATAGCTGCATTGGAAAAGTAATCCACACAAGGTGCGTAAGTATGCCCTAGAGAGTTGTTATTTCTCCTGCTTGCTGTCCCTTCCCATCCCCCAGTCCTTGCAGTCTTGTTAAAATTGCTGCAGACAGTCCCATAACAATGTGATCCAGGGATCCCACCCAGATGTCTGCAAAGAGTGGGAGAGACAGAAAGCACATAGTCTAAAAGACCCTAAAATGTCTGACTCGGACAGATTGAAGAAATGGTATCAGTACTCACAAGTGCCTCAGCCACCACAGCTGAAACACAAAAATCTGCACTGATTCTGAACACAACATAAATTTTAAAGTAAATAATTATTCATAGTAATAACATAATGAAAGTATAATAATAGCATGAAAAATGTTGATTTATTATCACATTTGCACTAAAATCCACTGATTAGCAATACTTAATCTATTTTAAATGGAAATTAAGGATTATTTAATCATTACACACATTAAGGAAACAGACATTATACCACAGACACCAGATGACCATGATGCCAATAACCAAGATGAATGACAAGCAGGCAGTCCACCATCAGAAAAAGTAGTTAACAGCAATACTTACTGAGTCTTGGCAAAAATAGTCTGGCCAGAACCTCCTTGAAACAGACAGTGGCTCATAAAGGCAGAAAACATAGAGGATAAGTGAAGATCATAAGCCCACTGTAGGAGAGGATCAGGTTTGAGATCATCTTAGGAACCTGAATGTGCACAAGTCCATGGGACCTGATGAAATCCATCCGCAAGTCCTGAAGGAGCTGGCAAATGAAGTTGCTAAGCCACTGGCCATCATATTTGAAAAATCATGGCAGACAGGTGAAATTCCTGATGACTGGAAAAAGGGAAATATAAATCCCATTTTCAAGAAGGGGAAAAGGGATGATCCAGGGGACTACAGACCAGTCAGTCTCACCTCTGTGCCTGCCAAAATCTTGGAGCAGATTCTCCTGGAATACATGCTAAGGCACATGAAAAAGAGAAAGGTGCTTGGTGACAGCCAGCATGGCTTCACTAAGGGGAAATCCTGCCTGGCCAATTTGGTGGCCTCCTATGATGGGGCTACGGAACTGATGGACAGGGGTTCCATTGGACATCAGCAGACATCATGTCAGCAGCTGGCATCATCTACCTGGACTTGTGCAAAACATCTGACACTGTCCTGCATGACATCCTTGTCTCTAAATTGGAGAGACGTCAGTTTGATAGGTGGACCACTCAGTGGATAAAGAACTGCTTGGACGGCAGCACACAAAGAGTTGTGGTCAATGGCTCCATGTCCAGCTGGAGATCAGTAACGAGTGGTGTCCCTCAGGGATCGGTGTTGGGACCGGGCTTGTTCAACATCTGTGTCAGTGACATGGACGGTGGGATTGAGTGCACCCTCAGCAAATTTGCCGATGACACCAAGCTGTGTGGTTCAGTTGATACACTGGAGGGAAGGAATGCCATCCAGAGGGACCTTGACATGCTTGTGAGATCATCAATGCCAACCTTATGAACTTCAATGAAGTGAAGTGCAAGGTCCTGCACCTGGGCCAGGCAACCCCAGGCACAGTTACAGGTTGGGCAGAGAAGTGGTTCAGAGCAGCCCTGCAGAGAAGGTCTTGGGGTGCTGAACAGAAACTGAACATGAGCCAGCTGCAGCGTGCGCTCACAGCCCAGAAAGCCAACCGTATCCTGGGCTGCATCTAAAGGAGCGTGACCAGCAGGTCAAAGGAGGTGATCCTGCCCCTCTACTCTGCTCTCATGAGACCTCACCTGGAGTACTGTGTGCAGTTCTGGTGTCCTCAACATAAAAAGGACATGGAACTGTTGGAACAAGTCCAGAGGAGGGCCACAAGGATGATCAGGGGACTGGAGCACCTCCTGTATGAAGACAGGCTGAGAAAGTTGGGGCTGTTCAGCCTGGAGAAGAGAAGGCTGCGTGGAGACCTCATAGCAGCCTTCCAGTATCTGAAGGGGCCTTACAAGGATGCTGGGGAGGGACTCCTCATTAGGGACTGTAGTGATAGCACAAGGGGGAATGAGTTTAAACTTAAACAGGGTAAGTTCAGGCTAGATCTAAGGAAGAAGTTCTTTACTGTGAGGGTGGTGAGACACCCAAATGGTTTGCCCAAGGAAGCTGTGAATGGTCTATCCCTGGCAGTGTTCAAGGTCACATTGGATGGAGCTTTGGGTGACATGATCCAGTGTGAGGAGTCCCTGACCAGGACAAGGGGTTGGAACTAGATGACCTTAAGGTCCTTTCCAACCCAAAGCATTCCATGATTCCATGATTCTATGTTAGAGCAGGCTTTGCTTTCTGATAATGGCCCGTAGCACAGGTCTTATGAGGAACAGCTGAGGGAAGTGGGGGTGTTTAGTCTGAAGAACAGAAGATGCATGGGGGACTTTTTTTTCTTACACATTATCACTCTGTACAACTACTGAAAGGAGGATGAAGAGAGGAGGTGGCTGGTCTCTTCTTCCAAGTAACAAACAACAGGTAGCCACCTCAAGCCACACCAGGGGAGGCTTAAATTGGATATTAGGAAAAATTTCTTCACGAAAAGGGTGGCCAGGCACTGGAACAGACTGGAATCACCATCCCTGGAAGTGTAGATGGAATCATGTAGATGAGGCCTTTAGGGACATGGTTTAGTGGTGCCGTTGGCAGTTCTGGTGTAATGGTTGGACAGTATGATCTTAAGGGTCTTTTCCAACCAAGCTGATTCTATGCTGTAATTCTATGTTAATATCTTCTCACCTCCTGCCAGTCTAGAAACTTCTTATAGCTACTAGAGGACAAAAATTCAAGGGTCCTAGACTTGCTGTCCTGCATCATGACCCTCAAGCTTCCAGGACACCTGGGAAGCCAGTCCTGTGAGACTGGGAAGCATGAAGTCTACTGTAAGGGTTATTCAGCATCATGCTCAACATGTGGAAGCTCTGCCTTTGCAAATGGTTTTCACTTCAGCTATAAATGAGTTGTATTCTCCTATTTTTACATTATCTCCATGTTCAGTCTCAACACACACACAGAGCTGTGGGGTATAAAAGTCTCCAGAGAAGACTGAGTCTCCAGTCTTGGCTGGCAGACTAACGTAGAGATCAAATTTACACCTAAGAAAGATTGAAGAGAGAGGATTGTTGCAGTTTCACTGGGAATATCAAAAAGGCCTGGGGCAGCTCAAAATGTGAGATCAGAGCCATCAGGGAACAAATAACATGAGCCTAAGAAACTGGAGAAGGAAGACAGAAGTGACTTAGGTGCACTTGAGGCAGAAGATCAGAGAGATTACTTGTGAATGAAAAACATCAGATTCTAAACTAATTGAGTAAAGGGATGAGCAGACAAAAAGACAGAAGCAAATCTGGGTTTTTTTACTATCTTCTGTTTAGTCTCAACTGTGCTTATAATAGTTACTGTGATTATCACGGGAATATTACAATCAGGGTACTGAAGGAGGTGGTGGTGTTAACACACAGAATGATTGTATCAGAGGTACTCTTTGTTAGGCTAAGCTATATACTCTGCAGTTGAAACGGCACTGTTATTACTTGCCTATTCTTTTTCCCTGTTCAAATAATACTTAGGCAAGGATTACAAGAGGAGAAGCCCAGGATCTTTGAACCTGAGATGCTTTGCTTTGTCCTGTAGTCACGGAGTCAAAGGTCGCTCACTGGGGCACTAGAAGGAAGATGTTCCACGGGACACTGAGCTGGAAAGAGGCCAAGGAGACTTCCAGACGCTTCACAACATAAAGTTGTCTCTAAGATTTAAACCTCCAAGGAATGAGTCTCTGTAAAAGCAAAAGCTGTTTCATACAGATCTTTTCAGTTTTGACACACAGTTACATAAATTATGTCAAGAGATGAAGCAGCTGCTGATACTGGGGCCTCTTTTTTTCCTCTATCTTTTGCACCCAAATAAGAAAGGAGGAGGGGTGAACTAAGACCATTGTTTTAGTTTTTAAAAGCTTTTTTTCCTCAATATCCTGTTCATGCCTTTCTCTAGTCATTTTTGATAGTGGCATAGAAATCTTTTGTCTTAATTATGCTGGTGAGAGACTCTTCATGAGGGATTGTAGTGATAGGACAAGGGGCAATGAGCTTAAACTTAAACAGGGGAAGTTCAGGTTAGGTATAAGGAAGTTCTTTACTGTGAGGGTGGTGAGGTGCTGGAACAGATTGCCCAAGGAAGTGGTGAATGTTTCATCCCTGACAGACCTCAAGGCCAAGTTGGACAGAGCCTTCAGCAGCATGGTCTAGTGTGAGCTGTCCCTGCCCATGGCAGGAGGATTGGAACTAGATGATCTTAATGTTGTTCCCAGCCCTAACCATTCTGTAATTCTACCAGAAGCCAGTTTAAAAAGAAAACCACTTAGAAAACATAGCAATAAGCCGGTAATAAAAAAAATTTAACAGGCTTTGATTTAGGCTAGAGTAAATGAGGCTCATAACAAGACCTAGTTCATACATTCACAATAGCAGAAAGTGAGGCTTCAACTACAGAAAACACTTTAAGGAAGAAAGAACCCCCACTTACATCAAAAGCCTGCAAGAGAGAGACCACCCCTGCAAGGTTAGCTGCCAGTCAAGGATGGCCGTCATCTTGCTGGTCCCTCCACAAGCACTTAATGTGAAGCATGTCAGTTAAACTTCCTATATGCCTGAAATCAGGAATACGTTTGCACACCTGCCTAAATGGAGCTGCTGGTGGGAATTACAGCTCCCAGGCTATTGCCCCAACAAAATTATAAGTTACTTCAGGGCCACAAATCATCCAGGCAGATTCACTGCAAACACTAGCAATGAGTGAACATTACTGCACCTACTGCTTCAAACTGAGGAAGACAAAAGTAGGCAGTCTCCAGTATAGACAGGCTAGATTAGGAAACACCTTTTTTTCCCTTCTTACCATGTCTCCCTCCCCCAGTTCTGCAATATACACCACTGCAGAGGCATCCTCCATTTGATATTTTTGCCCATAAAAGTCCTACAAGTTGATTGACAGGCTTCTTACATACCACACACCCTGCTCCAGCTCATCACAGCAGGAACACAGAAATAGGTATATCAGTATGGCTGCATCTCAGCCCCATCAATCAACTCAGCAGTGATGATGAGGCCAAACGAAGTCTTTTCACTCATTAGATTCCTGTGGTCTATGATGTGCCAAGAGCTTGACCACAACTCCCTGGCGTACGTATATGGCTTCTGTGATTCCCAGGTGGTCTCTCATCAAAATATATCCCAGGCCTGGGTCTGGTTAGCTTCCTAGAACAGATGAGACTGACACAGCCATGAGTTACGAAGATAGTTATTTCTTGAAGAATACACACTTTTTTTTGTGTAGAAACAAAGTTCGGCAAGCAACCAGCACTTGCAGTGGCATAGATAAGAAGTCAAAGCAAACCTGATGGATAGGGTTATTAGCCCTCTTTTGTTTGGAAACAGCAGAAAAGGAAAGTTATAGTGTCTTTTTCTTAAATAAAACAATACTTTAAAAGTAAGACCTTAACAAGCAGTAATTTTTGCTATTTGCAAATAAGAGATACTATCAAATTCTTGTATAACCTAACCCCCAGCAGCTCTGATCTCTCCCTCCTCTCTGCCCAGCCTTGTTCTGACACTCCTCATGCCCAGATGATTGCAGAATTAAGGAAACAATTCTTACTGTGACAGTAAAATAGATATATCCTCTTTTTATTTTTTTTTTACAAAACTCCCTTTTGAGTGGAATTTGAAACCATTTTGTGATTTGAGTCTGTAAGAAGAACACCCAGCTGAGCCCTGAATCAATACAGAATTTGTTAAAGATATGAAACATGCAGGGAAGTTTCAGTAAATCAGTAGGAGGATATGTGGATTTTTTTATTTTTTTTTTCTTTTTTTAACAGGAGGATGAAATACAGGGAAAGAGCCACTAGACACAGGGAGGGAGAACTAGGGAAAGGCAGCAGATGTTGTAAAAGATTTACTTTCATGTTCCCTGTGCACCAGAAAAGTGCAGACGTATGTTGGCAGAGCTACAGTCGGAGTCCATGGTGAGGCTACATGTTACACATCTGGAAGCTATTTGGCAGAGTGCAGAGTTCAAATGTTTTCTGCTTCAGCTGGTTTCAGACATACCTTTAAGTGCCAGGCTGAGCTCAGGACAGCTCAACCTACAGGCTCATTAAAGAAGGCGTTCACTTCAGTGCGTTCGCTTCAGCTGTTGTCAAAAGCAGGCGCGGGGCTGGGCTTTGCTCTCCCCCCTTTGGCTGCAGGGTGCCAGTAACACTCAGCAATGAGAATGATAATAGAGAAACAGGGAGGAGAGCAGGGAGAAGAAAACGGCACCACAATTCAGCAAAGCCTGGCCTCATATCAAGAAACAAAATGTACTTGGACAAAATCCAGGGTGTGAGTTAACTCGAGTGCAGAGCAAGCCATCAGGAAATAAGAAGGTCCGTGCTGCACAGGAACACAGAGGGGTCACATTAGAGCCCATGTGCTTCTTTTTTTTTTTTTTTTTTTCAGAAATCCCTCTGTTTTAAAAAATAAATAAATACGAGCAGAAAGGAAGGGTTTATTTCTCTCTTCCCTAGAAGAAAGACCATGTTAAGCCAGCAGGAAAGAGAAAGCATGTTGCTGGATCTGGGGCTGCTGACATTGCAGTGACCCAGCATGGGAGCTCCCAGCAGTCACCAGAGGTTAACTGCTTCGGTAAGAAATGTTTCCCAGCAGAGATGCACTTTTAGGACCACCCAATATTCCAGCTAGCACAACACAGTGCCCACAAGCTACCTGCCGTGCCTAGTGGGGACAGAACAAACCACCAGCATGATGCATGACTTACCTTGTCAGGATGAGGCCCGTGGGTGCAGTAAAACTTTTAGTGACCCACCTGCCCAGCAGGTCTCTACAATTAGCTATTACCCCATTGCCCAAAATCCTGTGGATGTGCATGCATAGCAGGTATGGAACAGACCACGGCAGAGCAAGGGTTTCCCCCAGTGATGGCACAGGTCTGACTGTGCTGCCATGGGAAACAAGCCAAGGACTTTCACTGGTGAAGGTGTCTTATTTGAAGAGGTGCCAGGGGCCAAGTTTCATCCCTGTGCATTGACTTTGGAGCACACAGCCAATGTTTCCCCCATTTTCTCTGAGTCACAATTAAAGCATTCATATCTGCTTAATTTAGATACAGCTTATCATACTCACCTGCAGTTCTGCCTTCATGTTCTCTGTCCAGAGCCATCCTGGAATTAAAACAGGGAAAGAGAGGAGGAACGGGACAAAATAGCATCTAAAAGTAGTGTGCCAAGACATTATCACTGAACAACTCTTTGTGGCAGGAACACTTTGCATTACAGCACAGTTCTTGCAACACCTTCACCTCCAGCTCCCCCTACCCTCACCTCGCTACTTTTGCTCTCATTCTGATGGCACACGTACCCAAATGCAAGCAATGTCACACTTCAGCTTTCTTCCCTCCACTTCAAAGCTTGGAAAACAGCAGTTATGCACTCAATTTACGGCTAAAGCATGGACATTAGCAGGGGTGACCCAGGGCACATGGCTAAGGGACAAAGGGGTAGGAAGCCCCTGCACTATGCCATCTCTGCATGGTCACTGCAGTCATCTCTACCCTGTCTCCAGGTGCCTGGCCATGCTTTCCTGGTTTGGAAACACCCAGTGGCAGGGTCTGTTGGCTGGGCTTGTGCTCAGAGGGTGCTGCTGCTCATCTGCCAGCCCAGTCATTGAGTCCTGCAGTGACATTTTCCCTGGGTCAGCGTTTCCAGATGTTTTCTCAGCCTGACCCTACCTCCTCTCTCACCCGATCTCCTCCTTTACTGGTTCCCTCATGCCATCCCCCCACACACCCTGACAGCGTCTCCAAAACAAGCATCCATTGCCTCCCTGTCCCTCGGCTACCCATGCGCAGCCCTTCCGCCTTGGTGCTGATGCAGGGAGGACACACTATTTCTTTAGTTGACATAACAAGAAGGTCAGTCAGGCATTAAAAAAGCCCAAGAGAAACACCAAAATGTTTTATATCAACTTCAAATGAACAGCAAGACAGGTCTTTCAAAATGCTGGTCCCACAGGTCAAAAGTACAGCCAAGTCAGAGGAAGAACCCACACTTGTGGCATAGCAAAAACTGAACCCTGGAATAAAGTTAAAATATATCTGATTATGGTAGCTGGAAAATTGCAGCAGGCTGTGACCCTGATAATAATTAGTCTTTTCCCTACAGACAGCTTTAATAGAAAATACACGTAAATACCAAATCCACTTTTTTTTTCTGAAAAAAAACTTGGTATGTGGAGCTGAACAGTCTGCACCAGATAAGGGGTTTAACCACAGTGTCCAACTGCTCTGTCTCCACACAGTAGTTCACTTCTACCATCTACAGCCTAATGGAATAAAGGAAAATGGTTTTTAAATGGTAGAGCCCCCATTGAAAGCACCCCATTACCTGTGTTTGGCCTACATGTAAATGTTATGAATTTAAGAGCAAGTTGCAGGTTTTCACCCAATGATTCTTCATACAAAAGAAGTGAAAGCTCCTGCCAAACAGAGAACAAACCTATTTCTCCTCCAGCCTTGCAGAAAAAGAAAACAAACATCTCAGTCCTAGCTGGGGCCAGGAGCCCTAATACAAGGACACAGCATGAGCACAAATAATGCACAACTTTTCCCAAAGCTCAGAAAGGGTAAAGGAAAGAGGTGCTTCAGGCATTACATCATCTGTTTTCCTCAAGACTGCTTCAGAAAAACCATAACCCCAGCAGGCTGATGTGCCCAAGCTCTCAGTCACAGGTACCTCAGCTTGGCAATGGTGGTGCTGACAGTCATGAGGTACAACAGCCTAAGAACGTGAAGCAACAAGGTCTGTGGACAGAGGATACTATCTTTATTAGAGCCATTAGAACAGTTAGGGAAAAAAAAAACAGAACAGACCAGCTTTCAGCATGCCAGCTTTTCTCAGTTCTGAAATGGAAGTATGTTATCTCGGGGGAGAGCAGTGACCCAAGGGGAGAGCAGAGCATTTGAGAAAATCACTGGATGCTGCAAGTCAGTGGATTATTCACACATACTTGAAATATTGAGTAGCAGGGTGACTGGTGCAGTATTTGGCCAGAGGAAGGGAGCACCCAGCTGCCTCCCAGGGGCTCTCCAAAAGCCAGCTGGAAGCAGTCACACTGCAATGGGCAGAGAAGACCCTGCTGCAGCCAGCCAGGCTGCGATGGGGCTGGGAACCCATGTGCCTGGGACGCCAACCAAACCAGCTGCTGAGGAGGACCAAGTGCTGCCCAAGTTCTTAGGCTCCGAGGGATTTCCCAACATGTCCATAACAGCACGTACCTTTGCTCACAGCCCTGGTGGAAGTTCAGCAAGGCTGCCCAGCTTGGTGAGGCTGCAAAGACCCATTCCTCACTTCCATTAAGGTTGAGCTGGGAGCTTGTAAGGAGTTGCTGCTGCAAACTGAGAGACAATGGGGTTTAGAATTTTGCAAAAAAGAGGCTTATGGGAGAGAACACTTTTTTGCGCTGTTGATGAAACTTGCCACATCCTGACAGAACAACTTTGAAAGAGCATGAAAGCCCCATGGCCAGTCTCAAGTACAGTGAGAAAAAGTAAATGTTTTCTTCCCTCTGAGATAAAGGTCCAGTGGCACATGAAGAAAGGCATACTCTCCCTTCCTGAGATGATAAAACCTGGTGCATTAGTATTGTCCTGGAAGCACAGAGGCTGCTGCAGCTGCCCTGCCTCATTCTGCATTCTCTTTCTTGCAGCCTATACAAAGGGAAAAAGGATGAAAGCATAGCCCAGACCTGCTCCCACAGCTGGAAGGCAAACAAGAGTGTGGAAAAAAGAGTTTGTTCCTGATTTTGAACCCCTGTTCAGAGAACAAGATCTGCATGTGACGAAGACTGAAAATACTTTGTCTGGTAGAAATGTGTTAAGTATGTATCCTTCAGATCAGGGGATGAAACCAATTAGAGAAGGAAGGGTGGAGGCAGCAACTGGTAGGGTTGAACACATGAAAACCGAAGTATTTGCCATTGTCATTGAGCAGCTCCAAATCCAGTACTGAATGGTGGTTTCTATCCTTCAGTGTCAAGAAACACACCAGAATTAGAAAATAATGACTGAAGTTTTATCTAGAATTCCAAGGAAATGCAGGAATATGGATTTTTCTACTTATCAGGGTCCTTGGAAAGAGGAAAAAAGCTATATGGAGTAAAAGATGGACTATTGAGCTGGCATAATCTTTACCCATCATCTCTCCACAATATGTTTTCTGCTGTGATGAAATCTCAGGAGTTGATGATAAGGAAAGGCTGGCTGCCAAAACAAGTGCAGTAATGTCATTGCAGAGCAGTCCAAAGTTCCCAGTGCTCAGTCACACTTGCAAAGCTCAGTATCTCAAGTAGGATCTCTAGCTGACAGCTGCTTTTCTTTCATATATGAACTTTAAAAATAATTTTTCTCTTTTCAG
Source organism: Melopsittacus undulatus (assembly GCF_012275295.1). Lineage (NCBI taxonomy): Eukaryota > Metazoa > Chordata > Aves > Psittaciformes > Psittaculidae > Melopsittacus > Melopsittacus undulatus. The sequence continues at coordinate 23,428,743 of NC_047557.1, read as the reverse complement.
ATCACATGAAACCAGCTCACTGTTTTTAAAAATCACATATCTGGTGTCACCAAATTGAAAATAGAACCATCAACTGCCATTAAGTCACGGGGCCTTCCTTTGGCTTCTGGAAAACCAAAAGACAACAAATGATTTCTCTGTCTTTTATCCTTCATCTTTCCTAGGATGTTATCAGTTTGTGATGCTCAGTGGCACATCCTCCTCCAGAGGAAAAAACTGCCTCAGGCTCAGCTCAGGAAGAGTAAGTGTCTGAAGTGCTACCATAGGTGCAATCATCCTGCTTGGTGAAAAATCAAGTGGAGATCAGAGCACAGGTTTTGCTGCAGCCTTGCCTCTGACAGACAGCACTGGCCAGCTGAGGCTCATTTTCAGGATTTTGCAGGCAATGATTGTTTTCCTGATAATGGAGCCATGACATTGATACCTGGTCATTCACCATTGCTACACTAAGTGATTGTCCCAGAGAGAGTGAGGGGTAGGACATGTTGATTTTACTGGTTGCCAAAGTCTGTGCGGGAGAGATGTGGCTTGCTGCAGAGCTTGAAGACAGAGAGGAGATGCTTCTGCCAGTGTGACAACGAAGTTTTTCCTCCAGCTCTGGTTTTGGTTGTTCTGCCCTCTTAGGCTCAATGAAATTTATGGCAAGCTCCTCGTGGACTCAATCCCAGTGGTTGCTACAGAGGAGACACCTTATATATGATTTCTATTTTCAGTGTTTGTTTCACATCCAGTGCAGTTCTGTGTTTTACCACACAGTTTCATCCTCTGGCTTCAAACCCACTCAACCCTGTCCATTCCCTGTCCATTTGGAACGAAACAGCTTAAGCATGGTTTTGAAGAGGAAGCACTGTTGCCCTATTAGACACCAACACCTATAACCTGCATCAATAGCAGGAAGACAACCAGAAAAAATTCAGGCATTTTGAAAGCAAGTTTACTTACTACCTACCATACATTATTCCCACCTAGGAACCTAACCCAGTGCTACAGATGAGCTTCAAAGATTACAGCGTATGTAATCTGGGCAAAGCCTGCCCTGCCTGCACTTGGTGCCAGGTGCTGTGTCCCAGGAGGGGCAGGATCTGGCAACCCTCAGAGCACCCCAGTGTCCCATGTGCTCTTCTAATTGATGCCAGATATTGGCTGATGGTTTAAAGTTTATATCTATTGGTCTGCCAGACCATTTTCCTTGCAGTGTCATGGAGGCTGTTTCCATTTAAAGCATGGCTCATTTTGCTATTGTTTAACCCAGCTCTCTGTGCTATTATATTTTTCCACATTAAAATATATTGGACCATCTCTACTGAAGCATAGAGGGAATCCTGCTTTTTACCCCAGTTGCTGACTATCATTTTATACACAGAGGATTTGCTTTGCAAAAGCAGCCAGAACAGCCAGAAAGTTTGGTGTAGAAGTACTTGAGGCATTGCCAAGAAGTAAAGACCACAAATCCTCCCTGGAATGGTGAAGCAGGGTGATAGCAACACTAAGGCCTCATCTAGCTCAAAGGAAAATCTATATCTCTTTATATCATCTCCACAATGGAAATTCAACAAAACTGTAAATAATTACAACCACTCTTGCCATTGGCAGTCTCATTGCTTTTTGTTTCTGAACTTCTTTGTTTCAGAGACCACAAAAACAGAGCTAATGGGTGTGAGGGGTGGTTATGAATAGAACTGCAACAGAATAGGCAGTTTTTAAGATGACCAAAATTCAGCTGTTCATAATTCAAATCAAATAGCTTTAGCTAAACAAAGGTGGGAGAGAATTTCTAAACAAACTGTTTCAATATTTTCAGAGTGCAAAAAACACTTAATTTGAGACAAAATTAAAGTACTTGGAAATTCCAAGGTGAAATTTTCCTTTATATTACATTTCACTGAAAAATGGACAAAAAAAACTGTAATTTTTTTGTTTTCTTCCTACACCCCCCCTTACTTGGCAGCTGAAACATAGTTCAGTCCAGGCTTTCATTACTCAGGCCTTTCATATTCCTATTATCCATGTTAGTAGTTTTGCAACAGTTATAATATCTAACAAAGACATAGGTTTCTCATCAAAAGATCCTCAACAAATACATAAGATAACAAGAAGGGGCCATATTAAATTTGTTTTACCAATCCACTTTATCAAGAAATCAAGTGAAATCAAGAAAAGGTGCACTGACAAAGTTTTGCTTATGTATTTACATATGTGAATGATAACTTGATCACTTGATAATGTTTTCTGTGTAATCCAATATTAGCTATGACACCATTTTCTTCTGTATCTGATAACTGCACCCTCATGGAAGTTTTGGAGAGACAATCTTAAAGGAAAAAGCAAGCCATATGGCTCCCTTCCAAAAGGGCACTGCTTGCTTTCACCTTCCCAACCCCGGGTTTGCCGAACAGAGGTTCAGCTATTTACAAGCTCAAGAGAAGGGAGAATATGAAACCAAGGAGAAAGAAAAAAAAAAAAAAAAGCATTTTGAGAAGCAGAAGCTACAGAGCCCCATTAGCCATCAACACCTTTCCCTGACCACATCATCTCTACTTGCAAAGGAAAGACAACAGGGCTGTAACAGCCATAAAGAAGGATTTCTCTTTATCTGAAATGCTAATTACTGACATAGAGCTCTCTGAGGGCTCTCTGAGTTATCTCACCACAAACCCGAACTACAAAGACATACAAAGAACCACCTCCTTTGGGCAGTCAGGTAGAAATCCTATACCATTAAATTGTCGAATATCTTCATGCAATATCAGGATGGAAACTAGGTTCACAAAATTTTTGAGAGAAAAAAAGCAGGATATTGCAGTCTGAACCTTAGCTTAAAATAATTACCAGAAAGGCAACAAGCTGAATTTAAGTCTTGTTTCTGCCTCATTCAGAAAGGAGTCTGAAATCCAGATCTCCCACACCTTGAAAGAGCACACTGAAACACAAGCATACTGAGCTCCAGGCTTTGCAAGGAAACCCCAGTGTGCAGACAAGAAATTCTGGTGTGACTGCTGCTATTGAGGGATCCAAGTTTCAGGGTGCCTTACAACAAGTATGGTGTAAAGATTATAGGGCACGATAACAGATACAGACATTGTCCTCCTTAGCCTCTGTGAAGCTGAAGAGCTTCAAGCAGGTATTCTTTGTGTGAGAGAGAGATTTCACTTTTATTATCTTTCTCTTTCAAAAAGAAGTTTTCACTAAAACAAACAATAAACTGTCAACCAGTTCTAGCTGTCCCAGAGAGAAGCCCTGCCTCTTGCCTGCAGTAGTAAGTCAGACAAGGGGTTGTGGTTCACCCCACAGAGTGTGTAGGTCTGAGTGTTTGAATAGCTGGGACAACAGGGTGGAAGTGTTGTTGCAAAGGGAATCTGCAGCTGCAGTCTGCAGTCAGCTAGCTCTTCCTCTTGCATTCCTATATATTGAGGCGGCAGTCTTCAGACCTACTCTAAGGCCTCTTTGTTCCTTCCCCTGGGCAATAACCTGACTTTATGATACCCAGCCCTGCTCAGGAAGCCTAGAAGCATCTCAGGAGATGCACACTGGCTTCCAAAACTGCCACACTTCCTTGAAGCAAGATGCCATGTTTAACCTTGGAGGTCACAGGCAGCCAGAGACCTCTGGAGATTCCTGCTTTATCTGGAGTGGAATAAATGGGAAGATATCAACAGCATTAAACTTTCAGCCAGTAACACAGATAAGGTCAACAGACAACACAGGCTTGCTATTTATGAAGAAATAATTGGTCAGACCACTGCAGTTGCTTAATCAGCAGAACTGCAAGCGTAGTGGAACTTAACAGATATAACATGATGGTACAACCTAAATTTGTCTTCAGTGCTTGGAGGCAAACAGGGGACCTGCTTTGTTTTATTTAGTGTTTTCAGCAATAATTTTTTGGCAAACAGAAGCTGCAATCTCCAGCTGAAGAAGGAAAATGGTGCAGGAGAATTACATTATTGTCTTCTAGGATTTAAATGCACTCACTTCAAATGCATGATGAAGTGAAATGATAACTACATCAGCTCCACACAGTCCCCTCTCTGATGGGGATCTATGGGCTGGAGCTGATTCTGTGTAACAGGTGAACAGTGTTTTCTTTTATCAGCTTTGCTATATATTCTTCATAGGGAGGAGCTTGTGGTTGCAAGTTAACAGTTTGGTTAGTAACAAAGAGGAAGAAGTAGAAACGACATGTCACAACTGTCAGCTAATCCTGTTCTGTTGTGGGACTAGTTTTGTCAGGTTTGGCAGCCTGGGCTAATGCCATCACTTCTCTGGAAAGTGCTCTTCAATCAGAGCATGTCAACATCATGAGCAATATCTGCAGTCGAAACCATGCACAGCTCTACTGCATTGAGCTCTGCACACAGCAGAGAAAAGCCATCACACAGGCTCTACCACATCAGTAACAGGCATATGAGAACAGAGGTGCATGCAGGGGTCTGATTAAATATATTTTGGAGCTGGAGCTGTGTTGCAGTCCTCCACTGACTACTACAATTGCAGGCAGTGGGGATGTCCCAGGGCAGTGCCAGAGGAACACAGCAGCTGGAGGTGGAAACTTGTTCTTTAGATGGTGCTAGTTGATGAAGGCTTTGGGAAGCTTCTCACCATTAGGCTTAGTTTCCCAACTATGTGGTTCAAATTCTGGCTGCTAGGACAGCTTTGGTTCTTCCCTTTGATCTTGATGTGGAAAAGCCATGAAGTGAGAAAGATTCGAGGTAGAACTGTGCAAGACCTGTCTCTCCCCTGCCAGGATGGAGCATGGCCCTCAAGTTAACACTTCTTGAACAAGGCAGGTTTTGCAACAACATTTGATTTCCAGTCATCTTAACATTCTAGAATCCAAAAATGAAAGCATCGCAACATTATTCTGCATATTTATTTTACTGCAATGTTCTGTGTTCAGTTGGGGGGAGGGTGGGGATCTTGTTGGAATGTTTTAAAATAATTGTCTCACCAGAAAAATGTTGAACTCTTCTACTGTTATCTCTTCTTTGTGAAATTCCAGAAAAAAAGCTACTAGATTTAATAGAACTCTTTAATTTTAACAGAAATGGTTGGAATTTCATGTTTGCATGTCCCACAAAAAAACAAATGTCTGAAACCCTTCAGCATGAAACTCCAAAGGATTTGCACTAAGATTGAAAGCGTTGTATTCCAGGAGCTTATTTGACTCTTTTGACTTAGCCCTAGATAACTGCTTAAAATTCAATTATAATGCATATAGGCAGGTAAAAAAAAAAATCTGAGAAGGTAATTCCTGCTCCAGATAGACTACACAGTTGTCTTTGGTGGTAAAAAGCTGCAAATCCAGTCTACTTTTCCATGTGCCCAAGCCATTAAACCCCACCTGGGATTTTCAAAACTCATTATCTCTCTCCCCTATGCTCACCCGCCTTTTCTTCCCTTTTACAGGCTACATCTTGTTCATCTGTTTCTTTACTAAGAAAAACCACCAAAGCCACATTCCTACTAATACTATTCTTAGCTTTTTGTTTCCCCTGTAGAAGCCACAGTTCATATGTTACCACAAAACAGACTTACAGAAATTTAATTGCCAAACCAAGCTGCAACTTGAACAAAGCTCCCAACACTTTGTATTCAATAGTTACCCTTGTTTAGCCAGGCTACATACTACAAAGGTCAGTGGCATGTTGGCTAACAGAGGCACACAAAAATTGGAGCTGATGGGGAGCAGAGACATTGAAAGCTCATGATAAAGCCACATTAGAAGTGGTGGGATTCCAAACATTCAGCCCATGTCAGCCTGCAGCCACAATTAATTGCAGAAGAAACTTTTCTCCAGAATGCAGACTTCTTACTTTTTCTTTCATTTCACACTAGCGTTCCAGAGAATGAGCCAAGGTAAACTATTACTGTGAAAAGCAAAGCCACACGGCCTGACACTAAGCATATCAAGTAAGAGAAACCTGAAATCAGATTGTCTTCTCTTTCAGTTCGCTCAGTGCAAATGCTTTGAAATATTTGTGTTGTAAAATCATGACGGTATACAGTTCAGAAGGATATGAGAAACTATGAACATCTTACCACTGTCCCAGTGTGGAATCAGCTGCTTCAGTGTCATTACTGGGAGATGTTTCTCCCATTTGGTTTTGAAAAATGTCATCCTATTCCTATAGTTTATCAATATTAACATGACACATTGCAAGTGTCATTCCCTTACTCTGCAGCAGTGCTGCAGTACCAAAATATCTGTCTCTTCCCTCTTCAGTCTCCCATTCTTTGGGATAAAAGCTCTCAGCTCTTCACCATCAGATATTATTTAATGCATCCTGAGGACTCCTACTGCTCTTGTGTGGACTATTTCCAGTTGGTGCCTGGTTTCTCCACTCTTGACACAGGTCTTGAGCTGGCTTGTACAGTCTCAGACCAAGCACATCCTCCTACAGCTAGTACTGCTACCCCTAACAGCACTTTCACACCACCCACCCTCCAGCTAGAGGATAACATGTCCTTATGTTCACCTTGTGACTAACTACATCTCCCAGATCCCTTTCTGCCAGACTCCTGCCCAATTAGCCCTTCTTTTTCTCATTCCTTCTGAGAAAGTGATTTGGACTTGTCCTTACTGAGTTACATCATCCTTTTTCAGTTCAGATCTTTCATTCATTGAGATCCTTCAGACTTCAAAGCCCTCCCGAAATGTGCTCTTTACTCTTACCTTGGTGTCATCTGCAAGTTTAATAATGTGTCTCTACTTTCTGAAATTGTTGAGTATTGATGGACAAAACTCCACCTCAGCAGACATCTCACAAAAGTCTGTACTTTTGACTTACGAGTTTTCCAGCCTCCCTGTTGAAGGTTTATTGCTGATTGCCTCACCTGCATCTCCCCTTGATTGTAAAACCCTAGTCTACTTGCTCTTTCTAACACACACTAAGTCTACTTATTTATGGTGAGTTAGAAATAAAGATATCACTAAAAAGGGATAAGATTTTTCTTGAACATAAGCCATCACATGTAATTGGAGAAAGGTGCAAACACCTGTGCATAAGGGTTTTACCAACCTAAATGAATAAACCTCATATTAAAATTGATCACTAGACACTGCTTTGACTTTCTTCTAGGGACTTAGCACATTTAATCATAGGATCATTGAACAGTTAGGGTTGGAAAGGACCTTAATATCATCTAGTTCCAACTCCCCTGCCATGGGCTAGGACACCTCCTGCTATACCAGGTTGCTCAAAGCCCCATCCAACCTGGCCTTAAACACTGCCAGGGATGGAGCAGCCACTACTTCCTTGGTCAGCCTTGTTCCAATAATTCTAAGAAATCGAGCACTGAGATACACAGCTCATTCTTACAGCAAGGAACCAAGATTTAAAAAAAAAGAAGCAAGGGGAAAGTACGAGGTGAAGAAAGGATAAGGTATCTCCTCACCACTATAACAAAGTCTAGAGATCGGTCTTTAGGAAAAATACAGCTACTGGTGCCTTGTTGTTTGTTATTTGCACTGCAAGTGGCATTTCTGGTTTGGCTTGGGCTTTTGCACTGTGCCAGGTGTGTAAGACCTGGCTCTCTCACAACTGTTCCTCCTTAATTTAGCATTACAACAGCTTCTTCATGCAGTTTATTCCTCGAAGCATTAAACACAATTAAAAGCATTAAAAAGATCAATGTACATTTCTAGGGTTATCTGTTGATATTTCTCCACTGGCTGTCTTATCTCTTGGCTTTCTCTCGTGCTGTTCTTTTTGTCTGTCTAAAATCTGACAACTACGTGTTTGAGAGTGTCTTGAAGATCAATGCCTCTGCAGAGAGCAATTGAATCTCTGCTTGAACATCCCCTTGGACTGGAAACAATATAAAACCTAAAGCTACAGGCATGTGATGTTTCTGTCTTTTGATGGTGGGAGAGGGGGTGTTTTAGGGTTTTGAGAGTGGCTTTTGAGGGGTGTTGGTTTTGGTTTGTTATTATTTGGTTTATTGTATTTGGGTTTTGGGGTTTTTTTTAGTTTTGGGTTTGGTTTTTTTTCATAATAGCAAATTTTTTTGTGTCCTTTTGCAGAAGCTTCTGGCTAATAACAGGTCACAGTGCTGACCAGGTGGGCTTCTGGCTGCTGCACAGGTGACCCAAACAGTTACTCCCCTGGCCACCAAGGGATATAGGTAAGCTGCTCAGGCAAAATTTGTCCCTGCCTGTGGTGTGGCCACAGGTAAATTTCATCATTCCAAGGCAGATGTACCCATTCTTTATCATTGACACTGCAGCATTCACCCATTTCTCATAGTAAAGACTAGGCCAGCAGATGAGGGAGTCAGTCTGTCATCATCTACTACCACTCATCTTTGTCCCGAAGGCTTTACATTCTTCTTTGAAGCAAGGCATGAAAGAACATAAACAAACAGGGGAAGGACAAATGGAGATGAAAGGTGATCAGGAAAATTAAGATAAGATCAATTAATTATGTGTATCTGCCCTTGCCCAATTTAATGGTTACAAATAGTCTTAAAAATCAGCTGACCTTCCAACAGGATTAGGGTTAGTTACATTGCATGTGGTTTGGTTTTTCTATTTTAAATCAGATTATTTTCTTTCCTCAGAGGTGTCCCAGGAGAAGTAATTCGGAGTGGAAACTGCTTGTAAAAGCCCAAAGCTTTTGACCTAGTTCAGAAAGGGAAGTCTGAAAACAGCATGGGGGAATTCAAGGGAGGAATGGAGAAACGTGTCACATAGGGTGCCAGCCCAAGGAATGACAAGAACAAAGTCACAGAGGAGATCAGATTAGAATTTGGTGGTTTAAGCTACTTGGAGATCTGGGGATACAAATTTAATCCCATTTTGCTTATTAAGCAACAGGATCTTGTGCCATGGCTTCCCAGCTGCAAGAGGAGGGCAGAATTGTCTTTTTTGTCTACCAGAGGTATATAAGGAGAAACTAGAAAAGATCAGAGAAAGAGTGATATCTTTGAATATGGCAACTGACAGCACAGTGCAAGAGTAACAGAAACAGCCTGGGGAAGAAGGCTAACACTAAAAATTTGCAAGCCAAGTACTGCATAGTCCACAGAGCTGTGTGACAGGGAAAGCAAGGAATTTAGAAAAGCCATAAGGTGACCTGTCTGCAATGACTCACCATTTAATAAAATTAAGACCTAACATTTTCTGTAGTGTCATGTGGGTAAGTCACAACCATCTAATATAGATTCAGCTCAGTAGATCTCCACTATCATTTCTTGCTGTGAAATCATATTATTCCAAATGCTTCATTTCATTACTATTGCAGACAGATCACTGTTGTTACAGTACCTTTTTATGTATGATACACACTTCTCTGCTTCTCTGCTCTGTTTACTATCTTTTTTCATTGTCTCCATCAGGCACAGAGTGACAAGAAACCCTACTGGTGTAATTTACTCTTCTCAGTATGCTATTTTGCTAAAATATTTTTCTTTCATATGGCATCACAAAAAATAAATAAAACTAAGAATATTACTATGGTTGAAAAATTAAGCTAGTTGGGTAATGTCAAATTGGCAGACATTCAGCATCCTTCAATTACCCCCCCTTGTACATACGCATTCTGGCATAGCCTTTAATTAACGTGATCATGCTTTTTTTTTTCCAGTGAAAACATGTCGTTAAGTACCCAGGGTGAGTGAGGACCCAATACAGAGCATTCTGCTTTTTCCTTAATGTTTAATAGGCTTATTTTCTATAATCCACAAAAACCCGCTCTGAAGACAGACTAATTTCTGCCTGTTTTTCTCCCATGCCACTACAGTATATGAGTGCTTCATAAACAACATGTTAATTTTCACAGCTGCCTGGGGAGATGGGTAAGGGGTAAGGAGGTGTGGGAGGCAGTAGTTTTCATTATACAAAAAGTGAGCCAGAACTGTGGAATTCAGCGAGGGCAAGGCTCAAAGACAATCCCTTTGATCCCATCCCACCCCAGATGGGAGAACCACAAATCACCTAACCCCAAGATGCAGCAGAGTGATGGGCGCCATGGGAATGGCACACACTTTGGTTGGTGTCAGAGGCACTAGGACAGGCTTGTGCAAGTCCCAGGGCATGTGGGTCTACAAAGCTGCCTCAAGGGATATGGCAAGATTGGGAGCCCCAGGGGATGATGTGCACCAGGATTTATACTCAAAAATGGCCAAGCTCTTTTGGCTGAAGTTTTCCAGCAGAATCAGCTTGACCCAGAGATCTGGTGAGGAAGTGCTCAACTCAGGGTCAACGTATTATCAAAACCTATACAGCAACTGAAAATACAATTTGACAATCAGGAGCAACAGATGACCGTAATAATAAACTCTAATCTCTGTAATGACAAAAAAAAAAGTAGCATGTCTAGCCAGATCCAAAATTGAGATTGATTTTGACAGTCTGACAACACAGTTTTAATTGCTGTTTATAGCATAGCACTTTTGTGTACCCACATAATCAATTAGCAGAGCTGCCAGCAGCTAAACACAAGCACATTCACACACGATCTCAGAGAGATGGACTGGAATGGTTTCACCTGCTCTGGGCTGCAGATGGGCCAGTACTGCACTGCCCATCACCACCTCTGCCCAGCACCACCTGCACTCACCCACGTCCAGGCATAGCCATCAGTGTCATGACATTAACATACATGTCTGTATACACTGTAAAACCCTGCTACAGGGGAACAGCTCAGGGCCATATCCAGTGCCAGGGGCTTTCTGATGAGGAATTCAGTCTATAGGAGTTTGGAGGACTCCATTTTAATCTTGACAGGTGAGTAGAGCAATATGGGTCCATCTAGTCCAGTTGGCAGCAAAGTGCAGCTGTGAGGATGAAGGATCCTGGCAGGATGTTAAGAATCACAGCCTGCTGTGGTTTGATTGCTAAACAGCAGTTACAGTCAGAGACCCTAGAACACAGATTATGTTCTTAAGCCCTGACATGAGATTCTTACCCAGCTACACTGAACAGAACAGACATGACTAGGTCCGAAACATAGCTGCTTAAAAGAATGTTTCAAATGAACATCTATATGGAAAGCTGACAGCTCAAGCATACTGTCAAGTGGTTATGCAAGCCAACTACACCTGGCACATCTGTGCCATAGACCAAGTGCTTTAGGTGAAGCCCTCCCTGCTGAACCTGAGATGCCTTACAGTGAACCACATGAAAAACCTTGCATTGTGGATTGTGACATTTATTCACTGCTACAACAGTTAAAGCTATCATAGTGCTGCTCCACCACTGCCACTTTTTACTTTGATAGCCAAAGACTGGAAAGACTCTACAGTAAAACTTCGTATGCCCATCTGTCCAAAACCATCATGATCACTTTCTGTAACCTAGTGGCAAATCACTCTTTTGCAGCCCCTCACCGCTGAAAAAAAGATGCTTTGCAGACATGCTACACTTTCACTCTCTTAAGAGAAAGGGGTCAGAAACGGCTTCAAACAGCTCCTCCTTTCTTCCTGAAGTGGCACTGAAGCAGGACACATCCTTCCAAATTCAGTGGAGAAACAGATGGTCCACAAAGTTAAAGATGTGCTTATAGGGCTGGATTGAAAAACATGCCTAGATGCTTTTCTGAGTCAGAGCCAGAAACAATTCCCCAAATTCACCCGTTTTGCTTGAGACTCATCACAGCAGCAGATAGACAGCAGCTTTCATTAAACCACTGGTATCGTGTGAGTTTCAACACATCCTTAATTACAACACTCTGACTGGCATCCCCACAAAATGCAAAAATCTTAATCTCCACAGGACCATACCAGGCCACAGCAAACAGCCCTGGGAACAACACACAGAACCCTGTGAGACACAGGTAAGACAAAGTGTTCCACATTAGAGCAAACACCAGCGCATTTTAATCTTTCTCTAAAACCAGCCAAATGAGAGACTTTCATTTAAAGGAATTAATGTGACTAATTAGATTTAAACACCAAGGCAATCTGTCTGCAATTCTTACCCCAATTTGGTAGGTAACAGGTGACTGCTTGTGCCTTAAGCAAGCACAAGCTCTTACTGAGAGAAAATAAGCCGGTTTCTGAATATTCTCATGGTAAGCAATCATCTTAAATCTAAAGACAAAGCAGAGACTTTAGTAGGATCTGTCTGCCAAGCTCTCTGAGAGCTCTGCTCTCTCATGCACCTTTTAAGCAGGCTCAGACAAAATATTTCATATGTATTGATGAAGTGACACGAATGGGCTCAGTAAACCTTCTACCTCTGTTTTTATGAGCTGAAAATAAAGTTACTTTTTGGACAAAGGGAGAGTAACAAACCATGGCTACTGATATTCAAATGACAAAAACATCTGAGTAAATTCCAGATGTCAACCATGTGTTACGGTTTAATAGTTCAACTCTGAATCACAGGCACAAAAACCTGTTATGAAACACATGCCTGCCTGCATGTGTGCGTGCACACACCAGTGTGAACTAGTTAAAAAAGAAAAGCCATATTTTTTTGTGGCAGTAGCAGCAATGGAGAAAGGCAGTTAATGTGAGCTGAGGTGGAAGAAAATTGGCAAAGTTTACCCTATGCCAAGGACCAATGGTGTGATAATTTGTACTTTCAACATTTACAAAGAATGAGTCCAAACTGATGAGAAATTAAACACCCACTTGACAAGCAAGTGTAATCCTTTCAAATACTAAAAGTCCAATCACACCCTGTGTCTTGAATAATCAGTGGTGTAAAAGTCACCCACACCCCTGCCATGTAAAACTTGTGGAAGTCCAAATAATTCCTAGCCCTGATCTCTCAAACAATAGTATTTATATTGTGGTTTCTTAGACCCTTTCATTATTTTTTTCTTCTTACATAAAAGGAAGAAATATCCATCACACTGACGTTTAGCAAGAGCCGTGCCTCATATTCTTTCTGGTGAAGAAACATAGAGAAGAACCATTTATTGCTCTGTGTGCAGCCTGTGGCTGTGAGCAGGCACCCCTTGATGGGTGTTTTCAGCTCTCCCTGGCTCTGGGTGGTGGGCTTGCAGGGGAGCTGACAAGTGAGATACTCCCTCTCAGCTGTGCTCCAGCTTGGCTGCCTGCCCAAGTAGGAACCTGCAAGGAAGGGGAATAATTTACTTTAGCTCATCAGTTTTTCACTCATTCCTTCCTCCTGGAACCAGTGTTGTCTGTGCCATGCTCTCACATGCTGCAATCAGCCTGCTCCCGCTCTCCTTTTATCCAGGTGGTCCTCCCAGGATCAGAGTAAGTCAGGAGCTTTGGGATCTGGACAAATTGGTCTCAGAATTTGTGCAGCAGTGAGTTCCATAAGAAGCTATTGACACTCTCCACCCCCAAGAATCACACCCCTGAACACCCAGAGGCAATTGCACATTGTGTGTTTTCCTGGTTGATTTCAAACTCCTGTTTGTCTTTGGACATGCACGTGGCAGGTCTGTGCACCCACACAGTCACTTGTGAGTGCAAATCTGAGCCAGCACACATAGAAAGTGCATGGTAACTACATGCTTGGCTTGCCCAAATAGACCTACATTTTTATGAAAATAAAACTTTTAAAGCTATGTTTAAATAAGCTGTATTAGATTATTTTAATGACTTCATAACAAGGCAAGTTGAGATACTGGCAATGAACTGGCCCAAGAAGAAACCCTTCAAGGAAGGTCATGCTGCTAGGCTGGATAGCAAACTGCAGCCGGGGGAGCAACAGCAAGGGGCTCCTCAGCTGCTGCAGGATGGTCACCATATTAAAGAAGCTGGAATTATGTTGGTGCTATCCCTGTCTTGGTCTTGAAAAGCAAAAGACAGGCTGTGCTTGTTGGTGAGTGTTGACAGAGGTTTCAGTCCTGCAAAGAGGACAACCCTCTGCTTGCGAGCTCACGAGATGTTTTTACGTTTCCTCCGAAGTGCTCTTCACTGTAAAGCATAGGCCTGGGGACTGGGAAAGAGGGATGTTAAACCACGCTGGAAAAAACAACCACCCAAACCCAAAAACCCAGCACCAAACACATTTATGCTCCAGTCTGCAAATTAAGATTTCACACGGGAATCTGAACAGGTGCAGTGTTACTCGATCCATCCATGGAGCCGCCTGCCCTCCATAGCTGACCCTTATTCATTTTGCTGTGGTTTCCACTCAGCCGGGTCCCAGTGGTGAGGATTTCAGACCCTGTGTGGCTGAGAAGCAGCAGCTGGCTCTCTGCTGTTCCGGGCACAGGGATGATCCTGCCCCGGCACAAGGCACTCACTAGGGACAGAAACCTCTGCACACCAGCTCTGTGCATGGCCACGGAGCCGGGGCAGGCACACACGGCCAGCAGCACCTTGTCATGGAGATAACCGCTTATCTCCTGTGTGCAGAGAACACCAGCTTCTCATAACAATGCCAGGACAGCCCTAAACAGCTCACAAAGCAGGCAATGAGCAAGAGGTTTTTAGGACACCCACGTTTCTACATTACCAATATTTCTTGTATACCTGGCCCGAATTTTGACAAATCCCCAGATAAAAGCCTCTCCCTGAGCTGCTGCTGTTTGTAGGGGCTGCAGAGAGAAAGTATACCCAAATTACAGAGGAAGGAGGCGCTTGGCTCTGCACGCATGATCTGGTTGAAGGCCAGGTCATACCATAACATTTATGGACATACATCACAGAACAGCAGCATTTGCATGATATTTTGGCTGCAGTGTGACTCAGGAGGAAATGGGGCTGATGGGGGTGAAGCAGTGAGGGAGTAAGTGGGTGCTGGAGTGGGGAGAAGGTGATGAGTGGAAACAGATAAAACTAGATAAAAAATAGATTTAAAGGATAGAAATGTCTCAAAAGGAGGTCATCACAGGAGGGCAGAGGCAGGCAGCTGTCCCACGAGGCTGACTGAAGTGGGCAGACTGGGGCTGTGGGCAAGAGCAGGTGGGTGTCCCTGAGCATGGCAAGGTGGCCCCCAGCAACAGGGGCACTGGAAGTCTCCTTATCCACGGCAAAATAAACCCTATGGAGAGGTGAGCCTGGAGGCACACCCCACCAACTGCCCCAGTGCGGGGCAAAACTGCTCGGTACACAACTGCAGCCCCTGGGAGCAATTTCTGCAAGGAGATTTTGATGGCAAGCCTGGCAAGGTGCCAGATGAGCTCCAGATCTTTCTGATGGGTTGCGGTTTTTCTTTCTTTGCGTGATGATTTTTCATAAAAAAGCCTACCCTGCTCGGAAGGATTGCCATGGAAATAAAATAAAATGCTCTGTAGTGTACTGCTCTCCGGGATTTGGGTGCTGCCAAAGCCGTGTTAGACTAGCTCCATCTCGTGGAAATCAGTAGCAGAATTGGGACAATGAACAACGAAGAGGGAGAAAAGCTGTAGGAAAATGTTGCCAACTTGCTCCTTGGCTGTGTGTGCCACCACTGGTTTTGGTTCCCATCTGCAGAGGTTTCACTGGTCCCAGCCTTCCTGGAGTTTCACTCCCACTTGTAGGTTTGAAAGAAATGAAAAAAGAACCTTGTGCAAAGTCAATAGAAATGGTGTATTTTTTTCTGACTTTTGATATCTAGCTGTAATATTCACATGGTTACTGTATGATGGTACCCAGACCTCACAGGAGGGATTGGGGCTATGTAGTGAAGCTCCGCCACACAGAGCTTCTCTTCAGACCCATGAAGAGCTTTGCTTCAGAAGGTGTCCCAAAGAGACTCCTTCTCCCTCCATCACTCTCAGCCTCCTCTGGTTAATTTACAGCTGCATCTGCACCTTGTTCAGCATTTCTTTCTTGTCTCTGTCATCTAGTTTCCCCTTCTTATTTTGCAGCTTATTCCAGCAGTGTCCACACCCCTGTGCATGTACTTATAAATCAGAGGGAACATCTGTACTGCAGAGCTCAAGCACGTTCCTGTCTTTGAGAAAGTTTCCAGTTTAGATAAGCAACTCTTTCAATCATTTGCATGAAGTACACAACACTAAATCTATGAGGTTATATTTTAAAAGAATCGTTACTCCCTCTTTCCTAATGCACTCTTAGATTTTTCTCCTGCTTATTGAGACTCTGAGCCTTTGATATTAGAGTTTGTCTTGCAAGTCTATTTAATCTGTGTCCTGCGGGACAGGGAAGACAGTTAGTGGATTTTATCTTCAAAGACATGTTACCACCACTTAGAGTCATCTAAGAAA
Organism: Melopsittacus undulatus; assembly: GCF_012275295.1. NCBI lineage: Eukaryota > Metazoa > Chordata > Aves > Psittaciformes > Psittaculidae > Melopsittacus > Melopsittacus undulatus. The sequence continues at coordinate 23,412,664 of NC_047557.1, read as the reverse complement.
ATACATATTTCAGGCTTAAAAGGTCTGGCAAACACCCATGAACTGCAAAAGAAACCAGCAAGCCATGTGCATATATCGCTGAACCCAGATGCAACAACAATCTTCTTAGGTGAAGCTGCACTCACTTGCAAGGTGCCCAAATGCATAAATTATGCTGAAATGATGAATTGCCACTTGGACTTCAGAGGACCTCTGCATTCCATTGCCATGCTTACAATATCCCCAAGTGCCTTAGCAAACAGTGCCCACTCAGCACATGGTCATGAAAGCTGGAGCTCAGTCCCAGGAGATGTCAGCAGAAAGGCACAGCAGTGTACACTGTGGAGATCCCACACTGCTGGCTGTGATGAGGTCTGGCCTGCTGGCAATCTAGAAATAGGACTTGACAAGAGAGGCTGTGGAAAATGCTACTGACTAAAAATCTATGTGTCATGGTGAAAGGAAGGTTCCTTGGCATAACTGGGCATATCTTCCTTTGGAAATAAGTAACCTGCTGCAAACTCCAACTCCTTGCTGTGTTCCTCCATCTCTTTTCTGTCTAGGCAAAGATATTTCCTAGCCTCTGAGTGTTCCACAGTGCTGGGCATGATTTTCCACATGAGCTACTGCAGGATTTGGGTGAGTTGCAAGCCACACATTGCTGTTTATGCTGCTTAGGTAGCTAAACCTGTAAGAGACAGGTGAGGAAACTAAATAAAAGGGTAATATGGAAGGCAAAATTTGGAAATCTTGTCTAGATTAGAGGAATTTCACTTTCTGCCCTTGTTCACCCAGCCACCCTCCTCCAAAAAGTTATTTCTACTACTGCAAAAGAGACCATCTCTACAGTACTATTGCACCCTATGTCTGTGTCATTTAACCAGGCCAGGCAAGTCCTAGCCAGGGAAAGCTTGCTGCTCACAAACAGCAGCACATCGAAAGACATTGCCATTTCTCTCACACCAGCACAACTTCAGGAACTGCCTCTTTGTGTATTCAAACCTCGGGCGAGTGCCCAGCCCCTTGTGTTTCTTTTAAGATCCACTCATCTGTGATCCAAGGAAAATATACATCCCGTGGTGCACTGCAGACAGAGATGTGTCTGCCCCAGGCAGTGCAGCTCGGATCAGCACAGCAGCGTGACAAAGTACAATTCACACACCTGCTGGGAACATTTTTTTAAACACAGTTTTGTCCCCATGAGCTGGAGACAACAACCCTGATCAGCAGCTGCTGAAGCTGAATGGGCATCAAAACAGCACAGCAGAGCGGATAGGGGCTGCAGAGCCAGCAGTCTGTGGATACTGAGGAGGAAAGGGTTAACTGTTCTGAACAGTCAATACCAAAATAAGCAACGAGTTAAATAAGAGCAAGGAAAATATAGCTACACCAAGAGGAAAAAGCTTGCAACTGACAGCAAGTGTGATTAGGCAACGGGGTCCAGTGCCAGAGGAAGTGATGACTACCGGCTAACACCATCCTGGTAAGACTTCATCATCATCGCCTGCAGGAAAATGGAGCCCGGCAGTGGGAATGAGCTACGTGAACCATTGCTGCTCCCTTCCTTTTGAGCTAGGCAGATTAGCCACCCGAGGCCTACCCTGCTACAGGCCTAACAGTGGAGTTGTTATTCAGCAGCTCCCAGCCACTCCAGGGGAGTTCATTGTATGGTCCTTCAAGCATTTCACTGCTTTTTCAGAGGTTATTGAAAAAGAAAGAGAAAGCTATTGCTGGCTTATGGCTTTGTTATGAAAAAATATTTTGGAGGGATGTCAATATGCAAAGAATTAACACCAAGCAAAGCTTCGGTGTGAAGCTCTGATGTTTTTTTTCTGATGACAATGAAACCTTGCTGAAGGCTGAGTTGCTGAGTGAAACACTTTTAAAAGATTAATCACCAACCTGCAATACTGTAGGACATTCATCCAGCAATCATTCAGGGGGCTGAGGAGAAAACAAGCTTGTCTCTGACCTGGATCTGACAAACTCACCAAGTCCAAACTCTTTCCTTTCACATACTTTTGCAAACGATGATTAGGTGTTTGGTATGTGTGTACATATATATATACATATATCCATTAAAAAACCTAAACCAAACACACACATGAAAGCAGATGTTAGAGCAGGTGGAACTTCTGGAGCAAGTATCTGATGGAAGGAGACCTGTGACTCCAGATCATTGGTATCTGCAGAGGCCAGCGGGCAGAGGAGGCGCAGCTCCAGCACAGACCACCATGGGATCGTTTTGCACATTCAGGACCAATCACCTCATTTCCACATCATTAGTCTGGCTGAGTGAAAAAACTTTCTCTTTCAAAGCTGTCTGATAGAAACAGCTCATCAGCAGCACCCAACCACGGCCTCCTCTCCCAGCAGCCACACTGAGAACGAAACTCTGAGTTTCAGCAGCAAAGTTGGTTTGTTCTCCCACCAAGCAAACCAGATTGGTCAAGGATTCATGCCTGGCAAGAAATGTGAGAATCGCTGCAAGGACAGAGACTTCAGAGCCACATCTCTGAAGCACAGTGAAGACAAAGGAACAAATGTTACCCTGTGGTAAAACACATTTAGGGCATTGACATTTTCCAGACTGAAGCAGCATACATTTTACCTTGTTACAAAAAGTCATAACCAGCGTAGGATACTGGCAGCTGTGTGGTTGCTTTTCTGTCAAAGGCCATCAGTGCAAAATGAACAGGAGAGAATTTGTTAATACAAATAGGGAAGAAAAAAGAAAGAAAACCGAGAAGTGAATTGAAGCAGTCAAAACCATGCATAGACACCATTTCGGGTTCCAAGCTATCTGGCTGAGTATTAACTACAGGACTTTTTCTCCATTGTGGTAATTTTGGGTTTCTCTCATTATTCTCATCCACCCTAACCACAGGTGCTGCCTACTCCTGCATTTCAGCACTCTCAGACCTGCAGGTGGAGGAGGAGAGGTGGCTCTCACCTGTACACACAGTCCCACTGGTGGCCACCCTGCACCAAAAGGTCATGGAAACCCTCCCTCAGCCAGGACATAGCCTGAGACACTTTCAACTCACTTTGGACTATGGGGCCTGAGCCACAGGCACTCCTCACCAGCACTGATTACTTGAAAACGGAGGGAGAAGTTTCTTTCCTCTCTTCCCAGAGCTTTATACATGGAAATGAATGTCATTGAACAACAAGACTTCCTTTTAAGATGCTGTGTTGTCATTTCAAAACCTCTCTGCTGAAAGTGCTTTAAATAGCCTGAACTCACACCAGCTGCCTCAGTCTGCCTTTTTTTTTCATATCTCTGACCCTTTTCCTCCCATTGAAGCTTAGTATTTGTGGCCAGACAAAGCAAACCAAATCCATCAAAAATGCAACTCCCAGAAATCGGTCCAGCCTCCTCGTGCAAGGGCTGGGAAGCTCCTTTTCCCCACAGCTGTGCCAAGCTACACTTGATGGAGACCAGCTGGGGAAACAGAAAGCTCAGGAGGGTTTTAGTTATTACTTTTTATTGCTACTTAAATTGGGCTTACAGATGTAACCAGATTTCTCTCTCATCAGTCTGAAATCTAGCCTGCAAGACTTGTGCAGCAAGACCTGCATTTTTTCTGGGCTTTATAGTACTGATACTGATATAGTACTGGGCTTTATAGTACTGATAGAATCCATGGGGAGAGAGAATACTGGGTATTTTGCTTGCTTAGCAGGGCACAGAGGCTGCAATTTTAAGATAGATAGGGAAAAGTCTGATAGCTGTTTCACAGAGTGACAGGGGGTTCCAGCACCAAGATCCTCAAAACGTCTTCTGAATGTCTGAAAAATAGCAAGCTAGTCTAGGAGGATAACACAGCAACAGCAGTAATATAGAAACAGTATCTGAAGGGAGAGCACAGGAGACTTCCCTCTGTCATGCAGATGAAACATGGACATACAAGATGCCAGTAATTAACCAGCTGCTAATTCCCATCAGCAATTTCCTACCCACACAGCACCTTTGTCCTGACTATTTTTGGTTTGTGTTTGGTAGGACTTCACACAGCTCCGCATGCGCCAGCCTTGGCCAGCCCAGCTTTCCGGCTGGCAGGCAGGGTACAGGATGCAGGCGGGGGGGCCAGGAAACCCGGCATCTCCCTGGCCTCCAGCAAGCTGCAATCATCAGCTGAAAGTTTGTTCATCCTGCCTGCTAGAAAACAATAGTACCGATGCTCTCCAAAGCTAGCGGTTCTAGGACCTGGTTGCAGCAGCAACACCCTGGGTGAGTGCCTTCTGCATCAATCCTTTTGAAAGCTGCCCCAAATAAAATCCACATGAGAACAAGCTATCCAAAGAGAGGTGGCTGGGGGAACACTCATTTCATTTGTTTGGGATATGTCTGTACACAGCCGTTACACCACATCCCTGGTTAAATTCTCTCTTTCTCAAGGGGCATCTAGCTCACTCCCTGCAAAGATGGTTTGGTCCAGTCATGGAAATTTTGGATGGAAGGTGCAGCATGCTTTGAGAATTAACCTTGACCATCCATGCCAGGTAACAGAAGCTTGCTGTTTGTTCCTCCACCAAGGAGCAGCAGCAAAGCAGAGGAAAAGGAACCCCCAGGGCAGGGTAATGCTGCAGCCTGGCTCCTGACTGCCAAAGCACTCAGCAGACAGGATGGCACCCAGCCGGAGATGGCATCTCAGGCACAGTCCTGCAGGTCTTGTACCCATTGTGTCTCCACAGCCCCTGAGTGCAGGCGAAGGGACATTGCTCACATGCATAGAGAGTATGGGCTGGAAAGTACATCTGGCTGCTGTCTCCTACCCTCTCTTGGGGTTTCCAAAAGATCAGTTGCTGTAGAACAAAGCAGAGGGGCTTCACATGGAGTCTGGTGAAGTTTGACATGTTTTTATGGTAGTGTTTTCCACCTGCAAGTCATTTATGCTCTTGCTGCACCACCTTGCTCTGTGCTTTTCCTCAGAGTACAGGCTGAGTCCTCAGCATCAGCAGCAGAGCCCTCACAGGGTTTCCAGCTGGAAAATGTAGGTCTGTGGTAGGACATGGCGGGGATGCTTGGTCCTCCACAGCTGCTGTGCCTCCTTTTGGAGCACCATGCAACCACAGCAGGAAAATGGTCACAGCCCAAATCCCATTGCCCCAGGGATAACTACAGTCAGGGTTCTTAACATCTGTTGTTTAAAGTAATCATTTGGATTTCTATTTCTTGTTTGTGATACCAAGAAAACAGCAAACAGAAAAATCTTGAAATCCCTACCTAAAGGAAATGACTGAAAATTGTTTTAACCCTTTGATCCTGTATAGACAAATACTTGGGAAGCCCTGCTATGTTGGGCTGTCAATCCTTTTTTCTTCAGAGCTACAGAAGACCAGGGATTCACATGATTCATCTGTTAAATAAGAGAGAATTAGCATCTCATTGGAACTCTGAGGGTAGTAAAGACTGCTTAATACATCCACATAACTCATTGCACTTTTCTTTTTAGTGTCTTAGATTGATTCCCACTTACTCCTACAGTCATTACATATTTTTCCCAAGTCAGCCATGGAAGAGGAGCAATTTCCCAAATTCATCCCACCTGTGACACACTTTGGGGGCCAGGGTTTCTGGAGGTGTTGTGCTCAGTGTTCTGACTGAAGCCTTTCTGAAGATGAAGGCCAGCAGGGCGGATTTGACACCAGACAGGATTTCCCCTTGACCTGACAAGCCAGATAGGCTCCTGCAGAACCAATGATCCCACCCAGAAACAGGGCCCACCTTTCTGTGCTGGGGTGGTAATTAGTATCCTGTGACTCCAGTGTCATGCCAACAGCCCACAAGATGCCCACATCCATGCCGCTTGGCTGAGGAACATGCCAGCACCTTCACTATTGCTGTCCCAGCTAGGACCAGCACTTCATCACTGGTGGTTTTTAAGTGCGGGGAGATCCACTGCCTGTGGGCACGCGCCATGCGTGTCTCACCGCATTTTGGTGAGCATCGTTCCTCCTGTCCAGCTCAGAAATCAGTGTAAAATGGAGAACCTCTGGGGAGATACAGCCCTCTCTTGGGGACTTTTTGATTGAAAGGCAGACCTTGTCTGTGGGGTGGCAGGGGGCCACAGGGGCAGTGCAGAGGGAATGACGTACTCAGCCCCCAGCAGTTCAACATCTCATGAGTGCTCAAGCACAAGCACCATTGCACTAAAGCAATGGTGCTTTTCTTACCATCTGGTAGTATTACCGGTCAGTAATTACCATTGGTGTCTGCACGCTCTTAGATTTCCTGTCATCAGAGCAGGAAGTTTCAACCAAGCACAGAGGGAGTAAAGTTTTTAGCACAAAAATACTCTTGAGGGGACTGTCCCAGTGACCCCTGTGGTCCGATAGCCACCCTGAACACAATAATGGAGAGAGGAGCCACCCAGCAGTTGGGAACAGCAAATAGAAGAGCATACAGAAAAGGAGCACTCCCTGTTTAATGTGGAAGGTGAATCAGCCCACAACAGTCATAGAGGGGCTGCAGACTGCACAAGCCCACAGCTGGTGCCATAGCAAAGCCCCCTGTGAGCATCAAAAACTGCTCCTGCTAACTACTGCCATAAAATCTTATCCCTCCACATTTTGCTTCACAAGCACAAAGGCCTAAATTAATCAGATAGGCACACATAATGAATAATTCAGATACCTCTAATTATTAGTCATCTTTACTAAGTGCAGTGATTGCTTGTGCATACGAACAAGAAGAGGAACTTCAGTCACCCAATACCAATTTCATAATGAATTCTTCATTGTCTGAAATTGAGGCAGGCCCTGGAATTCATTATTTGCATCATAAAGCTTCCCGATTCCTCAAAAACACACACACCCCCCAGACACCCCCCCCCAAAAAAAAATCTCTGGAGTTATTTCTATTTTGTTACATCAAACATAAATTCCACAGCGCATAATGACATGCTTCACTGCTCTGCAGGAAGAGGCAGGACTAGCTTTGGGTGATATCCCCTCTGATTCAGAGGACTTTTCTTACAAAACAATTCATTCATCTGAGATTGGAGGTTTCTGGTACAGGAGGTTTGAGGAAGCATCCGTACCAGTGGGGCTCATGTCCTGGCAGAAACTAGACACAGCGTGCAACTGTGAGTCCAAGCTGCTGCATGCCAGGAAAGAACAATGGGGACGGCAGGGACACATCAAGCCTTAGCCTTTGAGCATTAGCATGGAAAATGGCAAATAAAGGAGGAAACATCCTAAACAAATTCCTCTGAACTTTCTGCTACCAGCTGCAGGTTAAGCAGGATTTCCAGCAAACGCAGAGCTGGCTGGGAGGGTCAGGGCTGTTAGTGAGATGTACAGAGAGATTTTCAGCTTGTCATTCAGGTAAGTTGTTTTCTTTTGTATTTTACAAAATTAGGAGGAAAAGAGCCCAGTGAAATGAGATCAGCAGAGAAGCATCCTGGCAGCAGACAAATACAGCAACAGGGTATTGCTGCCATGGCCTCTCTGTGCCTGCCAGCCCCAGCAGCCCACCTGAGGGGGTTAGGCAAAGATTCAAAAGAGAGTGAGCTCTGTGCTGGATTTTAAGCTTCACTCCAACCACATTGACTGCTCCCCTGTCCCAGCCACTGGCAGTGATGAGCACAGTGTCTCAGGTGAAACCGCAAGGATACATCAGCTCCAGCTACCTGTACAGCCATGACCTTTGTGCAGTTTTTCAGAGCCAAAGGTCCTGATTTTCTGTGTGTCTTTGGCACCACAGAAACCCAGATGTCTCCATTTTCCCAGGTGTCAAGCTTAATGCTCTCCAGATGGCACCTTGATTGCTTGAAGCTTCACTGATCAAGTCACCAGGATAGATAGGCTCCAACATGCGTATTTGCCAAGCCCAGTCTATTTTCATCATGGCTTTCTCTACTAGGTGGTGAAGAAGGAATCACAGAATCATAGAATGGTTCAAACTGGAAAGGACTTTAAAGATCATCTAATTCCACCCACTTGCCATAGGCAGGGATACCTTTCACTGGAACAGCTTACTCCAAGCCCTGTCCAACCTGGCCTTGAACACTGCCAGGGATGGGACAGCCACAGCTTCTATGGGAAACCTGTGCCAGCACCTCAGCACCCTCACAGTGAAGAATTTCTTCCTAAGCTAAATCTACCCTCTTCCAGTTCAAAGCCATTCACTTAATCCTATCCCTACATGTCCAGAAAGTCCCTCTCCAGATTTCTTGTAAACTGCCTTTGGGTACTGGAAGGCTACTGTAAGGTGTCCCTGAAGTCTTCTCTTTTCCAGGCAGAAGGTGCTCCATGCCTCTGACCATCTTCATGGCTCTTCTCTCAGCTCACCCCAGTTTCACATACCTCTTGTGCTTGGTGCTCCAGAACTGCACACAGTCCTGCAGGTGAGCAGCACTCATGAGAGGTCTCGTGAGAGCAGAGTAGAGGGGCAGGATCATCTCCTTCCACCTGCTGGTCACTCTCCTTTTGTTGCAGCCCAGCATACACTTGGCTTTCTGGGCTGCAGGTGAGTACTGCTGGGTCATGCTGAGCTTCTCAACACTCCAAAGAGCACCACTTACTTAAGCCTGCTGAGAACAAAGCTGTCAAGCTAATAACTCAGCCAGTTAAGAAAGAAAGAAAGACAAAGAAACACAGTCAAGTTGAGCTGTCTGCCTGGAACTACTGCTCAGCGCTGTCCCAGGCAGCAAGGACCAGAGCCCCTGGCCTGCTGGCACAGAATCCCTCCCTGCCTGCAGCTGCCACACACATGTCTATCTTAGGGATGGTTAGAAATACTGTCCCCCTTAAGAAAACTGATCATTACCTGTAATATGAATACAAGAGGAAGAGAGTTCATTTTTAGATTGAACTAATGCTTTTTAGCTTTACTGTTTCTACTGAGAAGCATGTGTCAGCATTATGATCCTTTTTGAAGCAATATAGGAACAGATCTTAGAATCATAGAATCATTTGGGTTGGAGAAGATCTTTAAGATTGAGTCCAGCTGTAAACCTGATACTGCCAAGTACACTATTGCCACCAGTCCCCTCAGCAGAGCCCTGCTTTTCACTTGCTTCACGAGTTCTTGTGACTTTTGAGTTCTTGTGACTTTCATAAGCAATGTATCAAATTCTTTTCAACTCAAACTTCCCACTGCATCAAATTCCCCTTTGTTGAGATGCTGAATTCTCATCTGCCCTTTTCTTGTTCTACCTCCTCTTTCACACTGAACTGGCCTGTACCTAGTGGGGCATTTCACTCTACATGAGCATAAAAGCCAATTTCCCACAGTTCTCATTTTTAAAAACTCTGTTCTGCCCCAAAGAAGTGTCAGTTCATAGTAATTTGACTATATTTAAAGCAGGGAAGTTCCTCTTTCACACCAAAACCACTGTTTTGCTCACACTGAATCTGGGACGCTCAGCAAACATTTATTTTCCTTATGACCTGCCTTCCAGTTGACTTGCCAGCCTGTGTGACCTTGGCTGCTCAGTCTTGCTTTCATTGAGGGAAGATAGCACCAGATCACCCATTTTAGCAACGCGCCTCTCTCCATAATGGCCTGTGATTTGTACCTTTTGATTTTCACAGTGCTCACTGGCCTGAGCTGCGAAGCACCCAGCGCTGCCGAGATGTGTGTGGAGGTGAGTGAGAGCTGTGTACGATCTCTGCTGCATGCCTGCCTGCTGACATTAGGCTGTTTTCACTTCCCAGGGGGTTTCTCTTGGGGGGGATCTGAGGGCCTTTGTCTATTTTTCTATAAGGCAGGTGTCTTGAGATGTGCTGAGGGACATTGGTCACTGTTCTCCTCCTCACACCTGCACATTTGTGCATCCTCGTGCTCTCTCCTACTGCTGCCAGGGACTTTGGGAGCCAAGCACCACACTTCACCTCTCAGGGATCTCTAAGGGTGATAAAGTTTCCCAGGGGTGTTTAGTGGATATTAAAGCTAGGCAGAGGACAGATACGAGGATTTTGCCTCTTGTGCTGCACTCTCCATAGAGGAATTTGTATACAGTGGTGAGTGATGGTGTGTCTATTTGCCATTTGGTCAATGTGTGATACCACACGAGGGTAGTAAGAAAGTACCAGGATTTTTCCAGGGCACGAGAAAAGGCTGACCCATAAACTTTTTTTTTTTGTTTGTTTGTTTGTTTTGGGATTTTTTTCTTTTCTATGTTGGAGACAAGAAAAAAAAAAAAGGGCAAGGATTTTGATGTATGGAAGAGGCACCCAAGGCACATCTGGGGCCAATAGCAAATTCCTTACTGAATTAAGTGTACAAATCCCCAAGTGCGCAGAGTTGCACAGTGGGATACCTTAGGGGATGATTGTTCCCCAGCTCTCCGTGAGAGCTATTCCATACTCTGGAGCATATGGCAAGAGCTCACTTACTCACTGCTTTATTTGAATGGTAAAACATCGGCACTGTTCTCATTTACAGTGACAGCTATATACTTTTTATCTGCCTAAACCATGCACCACAGCAGTCAGCTCCATGAGCTCTTCTTTGTTTATCAGTAATAAAAGCACTAGCTTTTCTAAGTCTGTATTTGGCTATTTATTTCTGTAGTTACCAGCCCCGTACTATTTCAGTTATTATAGGCTGGACCTGACACATAGAATCACATTCCACAGGTTGGAAGGTACCTCTGGAAATCACCTAGTTCAACCTTCCTGCCAAGGCAGGGTCATCTAAAGCAGGTTACATAGGAATGCATCTAGGTGTGCTTTGAATGTCTCCAGAGGGGGAGAGTCCATCACCTCCCTGGGCAGCCTGTTCCAGTGCTCTGCCTCCCTCAATGTAGAGAAGTTCTTCCTTGTGTTGAGGTGAAACTTCTCGTGGCTTAATTTTCAGTCCCTGTGCTATGGCCACATGCTGTCACAGCAGGTACTGGGCTGGTTTTCTGTCCCCAGCTCAAGGCAAACACCCACTCACAGGGGCTCAGCTGTGAGCAGACCTGGCTTGTCCCTCCCTGCAGATGCAATCCTGGTGTCTGGGCTCCAGCAGTGACACATGGGCCAAGGAGCCACACTCCTCATCCAGTGGGGCATTTCGTTGTGAAAGTCCCTTTCCACTTCCCCCATGCTTCACCACGCTGCTACCGCATCCCTTTGCTCTGCCCACCGGGCTGCTCTGCCTGCAGCAGCACAAGGACATGGCACTTCCCCAGCACCCTCCAGCTACACCATTTGTGCTTCAGAGGAAAGGAGGAAAGTGCTCAACCTATACAGCTTGTGGCTTGCAAGAAATACTGCTGCTATACCCCCTGCAACGAGGCCACCAAGTGCAGTCAGTGCCCACCTGTTTCACTTAAGCCACAGGCATGGTTTGCTCTCTAATGCTCACAGTCCCATGTGAACGGAAAGACATTAACCCCATGCACTGCTCCCCAGGGTCCACATGCACCTCCACAAAACCCCAGTGGGCCACAGTACACGCACCTGCACTGTTCCCTGCTCAACACCAACTCCTTGCTCCAGTGCGTTTCTCTCCAGACAACCCACTGACCCCTGTGCTTGCCTTATTCCGGGTAAAAGAATAGCTTTGAGTCCAATTAAAACAGCCAGACTGGCCAGCTGTCTGCAATATGTGCATTTTCTTCCCTACAAGCAGAACATCTCTGAGCTTTCTGGCAGGATATTGCCATAGCTGCTGCTGCTGCGCGGCCACAGGGACCCTGCCCCTCACAGGCCATCCCGTTTCCCTCTGGGAGCAGGGCTGGGCAAGGAGGAGGCTGACATGACGCTGGCTGTGCCCACACTACCATCACAGGTTGGCAGGGGATGAGTGCGATGCTCTGAGCATTTCCATTGCCTTGAGCAGAGCAGCAGGCTATGTCAGGGTGACTCTTCCCTCTGTGCTTGACTGACCTTCATGCAGGCAGCAGGCAAAGGCAGGTCAGATACCTTTAATGGCTGTCCCTGGTATCCACAGAGTGGACTTCTCTATAGAATAGATTGATTTATTTGCAGTTAAGTTGAAAAGCCTTCATAGAGATTTTAAAGACTATCTTTGTCTAGTCTGAGCTAAGCCTTCCCACTGTCCTCTTACTGCAGGGTGTGACTGTGGTTCAGATCCCATTAATTTGGACATTTTCCTTCCGGAAACATTTCCAATCCTGCTCTTTTTTTATGTCCTCTCTGCAAGGTTTTCTCAAGACTTCTCTTAGAATAAACTTTGTTACCAGATTCATGAAATTCAGAATTTAAAATACCTTGTGGGGATTCTTTGGGATAATTCATCCAGAAAAGTAAACAGTCCTCACATGTGCTGATGTTGATAGGAAAGTACTACAGGTGAGACAGGCTTCAAGTTAGTACAAGACAGATTCCAGGCATTTGTTTTAAAAACACTCCACAAACCCCAGGGCTTTGCATTACAAGCCTGTGCTGAGGCTCCCCAGGGCTCCGGCTGCTGTGCTTTTAAATAATTCAAAATTGTGATTGGTTTTGGTGTTTGGTTTGGGTTTTCTTTAGCGCCATATTTTCCCATTTACATCCACAGTGCGTGCTTCTTGCAGTTTCACTATCTAATTTTCACAGGTTGCAGTAAATAAAAGCTACAACTGTGAAGGTTTAGGACTGACAAAGATTCCTGAAGAACTGCCTGTCACAACAGAAATCCTTGACTTTAGTTTCAATGTGCTCCCTTCCCTCGAGAATTCAACCTTCTCTGAGCTGAAGTCTCTTCTCCTCTTGGACTTAACAAGGTATACCAATTCCTATGCCATTCTTTTTATTCCCATTTCTATAAAGATAGGGTTCCCTAAAACTTAAGAGAAAGACAAATTTGGTCCTTGGAAATGTCCAGCATTTCCTGTTTTTCTGGAAATCAGGAAAACAGATTTTGTTTTGTTAAGCTGGATGCTAAAACCTCTTGTCACCCTGACTTCCATAGATGCCTCTTCACATCCATTATTTCAGGGCAGAGTTTTCATCTCACCAGACCCTGTATTTAAATGTGAGCTTAGAGGTACCAGCAATACTGGAAAAAAAGAAACTTTTATCCTGGTGAAGGCAACTAGCCATGAGTTTTTACAGCTATGAAGCGCAGTTTGGGCTATCATATATATGGGGACAGCTTTAAAAGACAGGCCACTGATGCTGGTTTCTGTTGTTTTCTCAAGGTGTCAGATAAACTGGGTGTATGACGGTGCCTTTCACAGCAACAGGCAGCTGAAGACACTTGTACTGACGGGAAACCTGCTCATGTTTCTGTCTGACACAGCTTTTGTTGGCCCACAGTCCCTGAAGCAACTTGTTTTAACACAGACAGGAATAGCCAGTATGTTCTTTATTCCAATGACGAATCTGGACAGCTTGGATACACTCATCTTGGGCAATAACCACATCTCCTCACTGCAGCTTCCTCCTAACTTCCCTACTCAAAACCTCAAATACCTCGACTTTCAAATGAACAACATAAAAACAATCACAGCAGCAGATGTCTCTCTTCTGCAGAAGACCAGCAATATAACTCTCATCTTCAAAGGCAATGACATTACATACATTGAACCTGGAGCTTTCCAGTCCAATTTCTACAGTTTGGACTTTGGGGGCTGTGCTGACATCCCTGGAATCCTGGCAGGGCTACAGAACTCCACAGGCCAGACCCTTTGGCTGGGAACATTTCATGGTATGGAAAAGGAGCCCTTCATTACCCCAGATGTTTTACAAGGCCTCTGTAATATCTCTGTCAAGGATCTCTATCTGCAGCTACGGCACTTCAAAAACCTGAACACCGACATGTTTCACTGCTTGACCAGGCTCCGCAAGCTGGATCTAACTCAAACCCACATCAACATGCTGCCTGCTGGCATCAGTGGCATGCGCTCGCTAGAAGAGTTAGTTCTGAACGCAAACTCCTTTGAGCATCTCTGCAACATCAACTCTGCCTCCTTCCCCTCCCTTATCCACCTCCACATCAAGGGGAACTCAGAGCTCCTGCAGCTGGGCTCTGGCTGTTTGGAGAAACTGGCAAAGCTTCAGCATCTTGATTTAAGTAAGAGTTATATCAAAAGCTTTGACTGCTGCAAGGAAGCACTGAGTGGTTTGAGCAGTCTTCGGCAACTGAATCTGAGCCACAACATCAAGCTGCACCTCCACGATGTGTTCATAAAAGACAGTGCTAGCCTGGAGCTGCTGGACCTTGCTTCTACTGCTCTTCATATCAACACTTCACAGGGCCCTTTCCGAAATTTGCATCTCTTGCAAGTGCTGAATCTTTCCTCCTCCCACATTAATACTAGCATTCAACATCTCTTTCAAGGCCTGGAAAGCCTCATATTCTTGGACCTTAGTCAAAATAACTTTGAGTTGGGGATCATGCAAAACAACAAACTGTTCCAAGAGCTATCCAATTTAGAGGTGCTAATTTTATCATCCTGTGAACTGGCAGCAATAGGTAACCAAGCATTTCACAGTCTCAAGAAGTTACGGCATGTTGATCTGAGCCACAATAAACTTGCTGCATTCAGCACAGATGCATTTTCAAGCCTCAAGAACATCTATCTCAATTTTGCACACAACAGAATCCATATCATACCACATGACAAGCTAGCACCCCTAGCTGGCCACTGCATAATCAATTTAAGTTACAACCCTCTGAACTGTACCTGCTCCAATATCGATTTAATCACCTGGTACAAGCAGAATCTTGATAAAATTGAGGACCCTAAAGAAACGAGATGCTCTGAACCCAAATGGCATTCTGGGGCTCAGCTGGCCACTGTCTCGCTCTCCTGTGGGATCACCACAGGAGGAATCATTGCAGTTGTCCTGGCTATTTTATTCTGTGCTGTCATCTTCCTTTGGGGTGCTCGCTATTTCAAGAAAAATTACCAGAAAATATAAGTGTATGATGGAGACACAGAAAAGCTTTACAGCAACTGTATGAAGATGAAAGACAACAAACTGGTTTTGTGACATGTATTTTCTTAACTTTTGTAATACGCTGTCCACCTGTATTATAAGTTTTAGAAAAATAATGAAAGAATTATTGAGAGCCGGAAAAATAAACTATGACCTAAGCCTTGAACATGAGTAACTTGTCTGACAGAGAAACCCCAGTTCAACTCAGTGCTAGCCCTGATGCCCCAGCTACTACAGTTAATGTATTTGTAAAGGGAAGATCCAATGACTACAAAAAGAAAATCAAACTCCCACCACCACTCCCACAGACAAAAACCAAACCTAAACCAACCAAATCCCCACCTCTACAAAATGCCCTTGAAAACCAGTGCTGTGTAAGAGGTGGGTCTGTTAAAAGGAAAAACATCTTTCTGTGAAGAACAGGCACAACATTCATGGTCACTTAAGATTCGCTCCTGTAAGACTGCTAGATTCTGTACCATTATGAGGGAAAAATGGGCAGCCCTTCACCAGGGTACTCAGATTAGGAAGCCTATAAAGTATTTTTGATCCTTAGCTCCCAGACATTAAACCTCAGCCCATCTCTCATCCAGGACAGGTCCTGCTCCTGTATGATTTCCTAGACTCCATAGTAAACAGGGACCAGCAGTGATTTCATCTCTAACCATAAAATTTCTAGATTTGGTCAAGAACTCATTGGTGCTTGGCTCTATGCTTTGCTTGCACAGGGCAAAAAGTCAACACCAACAGCTATGAGGCTGTCCTGTGCCAGCCTGAACTGTTTCCTCTGGAAGCAGTCTGAGGCAAAACTAGGTACTGCAAAGGGGGGTGGTGCAGTGGGAGCAGCAACCTCATCCCACCAGTGCTCCTGGTACTGACAGCTATCTCATGTTGCATGCATCCCTGGAGAGACACTGGAGTCTCTTTCCTCCAGTGGGATATGCAACAGCTAGACAGAAAAAGACAGACTTATTATTTACATTTACTGAATAATCAAATACCTTTTTCTGACATTGTATGTGAATAAACCCAGTGGCAAGACAGAATATGTGCATTTGACCAAGGGTGCGCCTGCTCATCTGCCTTGTGTTACTAGCATGATTTATGGCATGACTGCTTTAATAACAGGCTAACCTTCATGTATAGACACAATCTCCTCAGAGAGTATGACCCTTCTGTCTCCACAACAGAGGATGCACCATGTGGAGACTTGCCCTGCCATGGCAAGGCTCTCCAGTGTGTCACCAAGATGTGGAAGGTGCACCCTCTCTCAGCACTTCCCATGCAGGACTCCACATTCAGCTTCTTCCCCAAAGGCATTTCCTCAACATTTTGCTCCCTAACATGCTGATGAGCTAAGATTTCAAAGATCCCTGCTGGACTAGAAAGCTTTTGCTCATTTCTGAAGATACGGCTACCAAAATTCCTGCTTGGTCTTAGGGAAGAAAAACCTCTCTTGAAAAGCTGCTATTACTGTCTGATAGCAGATCAGACTAACACAACAGGGTTCTTGCAGCTTTCAGATGCTTTCACATCATGTGTTGCCTGCCTTACCCCACAGCTTCTCTTCTTCCTGTCTTTATAGCCATATGCTGCCCAAGAGCATGCAGTGGGAGATGTCTGATGCTTCTTCCACAGTTGCCTATAAGCACTCCTGGATTAGGGCTACCAAGACGTTGTCTCTCCTCACAACTCTCCCACTGCTCATCCCTGTATTCTCTTGTTTCTGCAGCCGCTGACATGCTCCACACATCAACCTCCTCCTGAGCCCATCCACAGGCGCTGTGCTTCCACTTCCCAGCAACAGAACACCAAAGCTGTGAGGGCTGCCTGTGCAGGATGTGCGCTTCAGCAAGGACTGCTCTAATGGAGAGTATATGACCCAGTAAACCATGCTGTCTGAGGAGAGGAATCCCAGGCTTGTCCTTGGGAACAAGTCAGCCCAGGGTTCAACACACCTTTTCCCCTCCCACTGCAAATCCAACTAGCTAAATGAGCAACCTCTGATAACTGTGTTACCTAACAATCCAGAATGAATGCCAGTTGTGAGAGACCAGCCTGACATCAGACTCCATTGTCCATTGTCTCAGATTGGTATGAGAAGCTGAGACGGAATTCCACCTATCTTTTGTCTCAGAGATGGGTGGGAGGAGTTAAGACTCCAACATCCACTGCCTGAGAGCTGAGTGGGAAAGAGCTAAGACTCTTCCATTACCTCAAGGATTGGTGTGAGGAATTGCTACCCATTATTCCAAGATTTGCGGCAGACGCTTGTGTGTGTGCAGACACATGCATTTGAAGAGCTGGCTGCAAGGCCAGCAAAACTGGTGCACCAGAAACATGTAATATGTGACATTAAGAACAGAGGTACTCCTCCTAACTCATTATAAAAGGGGGCAAAGGTAATCACAAAAGGAGTCAATGCCATGAGGATGACTCCAGGAGGACACCTCTGTGAGGACACTCTCCACCGATGACTACTATGGACCCTGAGGGACACTCTCTGTGAGACATCGCCATGAGGGCAACTCCATCAGGACACCTCCAGAGGTACCTTCAAGGGGATGACTCCAGAAGAACACCTCCATGAGGACACCCCCCTCCAATGATTACGACAGACTCCTGGGGGACAGTGCTCAGATATTGACTACAAACCCAGGAGAACTCCCACCACTAGCGACAACAACAGATCCCAGGGACACCACTGGATCCACTCTCTCTCTCTGCAGCCCAAACACTTGCTTCATTTCCATCCTTTTTCCAATCTGTCCTATCCCTATCCCCTTTATTACAATAATGCCCCTTTTTTATAGTAGTTGTCTTTTCATGACAAATCAACAGACTGATTACTTGACCTTTGTGTTTCAATTTCACTCTTGGGATCACGAATGAAACATGGTCTGGCCCAGGGTTTTTTCCCAATCAGATCCTGACACCAGTGTGTGCACCATCCAAGACAGACCTGCTTATTCCATTGTTTTGTTTCCTTCTTGAATTTGTGGATTCAGAAACACAATAGACAAATACTGAAGTTAAAAGGGAGCATGGTGCAGTTCATAGCCTGGGACAGGCACAAAAGATTACTACGAGTACCAGAAAGCAACTGTGGGAGATCCACATATATCAGCAACCTGGGGGGAAAACTGCACATTCAGGTGATGCTTTCTGATATATCCCTCCATTTGGAGAGAAGACACTAGGATTTAACCACTACCAGTTTCTGAAACTGAAAAGTGGCTGGTGTGAACTCATGTCATGGTGTGAACTCATGTAGACTTCAGTCTGCTAAAACTCGAAAGAGCCTTTAGAGGTGGAACCGTGAATGTGTTCCTATGCAATATTTATTTACACACAGGGTATTAAGTAGACTTTCCTGTGACCCCTCTGTTTCCTTCTACACAACTTCATTCTGAAGACCATTTCTTCATCTTATTTCTCTTAGATTTCCTTTAGTGTTATTTCTGCTTTATTTGCCTACAGAATGTCATTCCTAGGACACCGTACAAACAACACTGCTGAACAGCATGCACTGTATGCTTCAGGATACACAAATCCTGAATACAGGTATTGATTGTTCTGACGAAAAAAAATTATATATGGCTATAATACACCAAACCATTCAGATTATATCTTAAAACTTTCTGAAGTATCTAAAGATTTAGTCTTCTGGGATTACTTGGCAAGCACGCAAATGGAAAGAGACAGTGATCTCTCTGTAGAATTTATTTACCCCATCAAGCTCTGGTCTGATGCAGTCCTTGGTTTTTAGTCAAGCCTTTTATCTCTGGTATTTTCAGATACAGCTGGGGAGTCAGCACACAAAGAGAACAAGGGACTCGCCTGAAGTGAGTGATGCCTGACAGGATTGAACTCATCACCATGCTGGCTCCTGGACTGCAGATGTCACTGAAGTCACTGTACAACATGAAATTGGCAAGGAAAATTTGTTACCTGTACTTACATACAGAAGAAACTTGAGCAGATCTTGGCTAATGAGACATGTCGGAGAGCACTTTATCAATTGGAGAAACCAAGACTCAAAGCCAAGTTCTTTCTTCCACGACTGAGTTTAAACAAGATACTATCAGTTACAGGCAATTCAATTTTTTAAAGGCGATTTCACTCTGGAGAGGATGGTTTAAGAGGCCAATTTCTAAATCTGTTGACTTAAAAAAAAAACAAAAAAACCCCACCTGATATTCATGATGCACTTGTTAAGAACTTTCTTATTCCCTGGTCTTGCCTGCACCTGGAAAAAGAGCAGGCAAGATCCCTTCCCAACCATTCACCCTTACCACACCTCCTCATCTGGCAAACACCATGGAAATTCTCCCCCAGCAGCAGACATCCTTCTCCAACAGATCTCTCAAACATCCTCTTGCTCCTGTATTTAATTCACACGTACATTTTGAAGGGCTTACTGTGTACTAGAACTTACCTGCATTAAGTCTTCTTACTCTACAGCCTTCTCCACTCTTCCCGATGCTCTCAACTCTTTGCAGCTTGAACTGCAATCCCTAACATTGCTTCCTACCCTCAGGACATTCAAACCCATCTTTGGCTGATGTCTGGGAGTTTGAGCTGGTCAGTGCTAATCAAAATACTATAGATACATTCAGAGAAAAAATGTAAATCCCAAACCATGAACTGGACCATTTGTCCATATACCCTCCAGTATCTTCACACCCTATGATTTATTCTGTCTGAGCTACCATCTGAATCCACCAAGCTTGACATCCATGCTGAGTCTTGCAAACTACCTAAGAGGAAAATACGGTATCTAAGGGAGCATTGCATACTGGGAATTCAGTGCTGAAAAAGGGTGCTCACGTTTCCCTTTCAGATCATTAAACCATTCCCATTCCAGGAGAGGTGCCATCTCTTCTTACAACAGTAAATGTGAGGATGACAGGCCATGCCAGACAGTACCTGTAAACTTTCTCTCCTGACTTCTTCCTCAACACAAACCCCTTACATCACCCCTTTCCTCTGGCCACAAACACTATGGAGACTCATTCAGGGCACACAGGTTTCTATGCCTCCCTGGACAAAGGTGTTTGCTGCTGTCCACAGCCAGGAATGGCTTAACTCTGTCATTAACTCTGGTCATTTCACATCCTCTGGGCTGCCTGCCACACTGCTGCTCTCCCCTCCTAGACTCATCATACCCCTTTGCAGTGCACTGTTTTCACAGATTATCTGCCTTCTGCTGGGTTGCAGCAAGTTGGAAAGCTTGAGGGTGACCTGCAGCTTCCCCTCACCTACTGCTTTCAAATAGAGAGCAAAGCAGCAAAAGCGATGCTGTAACACTACTGCAAGAGCTTTGTACAGGGGAAAACACAAAGAAAACAATGCAATAGCAAAATGTGAACAAAACTAAATCCCTGCCAGGCAGCTACACAGAGCTACCAGCAATGGAATAGTGAATATGTATGTATTTTAATAGATGCTGCTCCTATTGTAATGGATGATACACATTATGGAGGAAAGATTTAAATGTCACATTACAGCCTGCCAACCGTTAACTTACTGGTCAGGGTATGCCATCCAGAATAGCCATGTGCCTACCTATGAACAGCACATCAGCAGTTTCAGCCACTGAGACAAGATACTCAGCTATGCAGCCCTCCTCTGCCTTCAGACTGAGCTGCATTTCCTCATGCAAAATCCTTGGCCGCATGCACTTTAAGAGGTGCACTGAGCTGGCCGCAGAGGAAAGAATTCAAAACTGTCCACCTCTAAGCACAGCAGACATGTGTCCTAAGTTACAGGAATGAAAACAGTCCAAGGAGAAATGCTAACACAACAGCGTTTCATGCTGAATTTTTATTTCAATGTTATCCAACTGCATAAGTATAAATAGTTGTGTTCAATGTATAACAATTATGACATCCATAAGGAGTTTCTTAGAGAAAATAAGACTGCAAACACTTTATTGCACAGACCCTAACAATTTTTTTTTCTTGATTTTTTCTTTTTGTAAGCTGAGGAATCTACAGCAGGAAGTCTACAAAAGAACACATCAGATCTACGATCACATAAAGACTGACCAAGTAGAACACAGGCAGGAGGATCTCTAACAGCTCACTGATAAGGTAAACACCAACAAACAGGTACTACATAACACAAGCTTAAGCACTGCTACACTTCCAAAATGCAGAGAACTTAGTTGTCAGAAGTGATGATGAGCTATACAAAATATACATAAAGGTTACCATAAACAAAAAAGCTAGATGTACTTTAAAGGAAACAAAAGGATAGCTGAAAAAATGCATGACTGTAAACTAAGAAATACCTTCCAGACAGAAATGTTATTTCGAAGTGCATTAGCATTCATTTGTAATAACTGCCAAAGCACAGATGAACTGTAAATGTTGAGACCATTTTATCTTTAAAACTGCCCAAGAAACATTATCCATTGTTCACTAGCTCCTCTGTGAATGCATCAAAGGCAGTATGAATGTACTAGTGCCACATGAAAAATCAGAAGGACTTGTTTGTGATATTATCTTTCCATGAGAGGTTTGCTGTAATCTAACTCAACTGATCAGTATAATGGAGTTTTCACCAGAGGGAAATTAACTCAGCACACTGTCAGCTGTCATACAAACCTCCAAGTCAAGATTACACTGTGCTTTTAGGAATAATTTTCTAGCTTTTGAGACAGAAAGACAATTCATAAGCCCTGACAAAACGGGAAGGGCCTATCTCTACTGTGGGCACACAGAACAGACATAAGCAAAACCACCATTCTACTGATCCCAATAATTAAAAAACATGCATCTGCAAGGGCACTTTGTAGTGCTTCTGTTTCAGATTTTACCTTTCATCCTTCAAAACAAACTAAATACCTCTATGCTAAAATGATTAAAGTCTACATGTTCCACAGTATACAAAATTTAAATAAGGCTTAGCAAAAGTAAAAAGACAGTCACATTCTAGCACCAAATAGCTCCAACAAGTTCCTTTGTTACAAAATGCTTCTTTTGTAATTACAGTATTTTTTTGCATACAAATAAAAAGATTATTGTATGAAACGTATGGAGCTACTCAATGCGTTTAGAAACGAATGTGAAACCCAGAAACACCTGCTAAAAATAGCAAGTTAAGTCTACAACATAAGGCCCCAGCTATGTATTAAAATGTATCAGATGTCCTGAACACTTTTGAAGATGACAGTAAAATAGCTTTTTTTCCTTTTTACCTTGTTGTAAAACAGAAAAAAAGATGAACTGTATGAAGCTAACTATGCAGACCTATATGCCATGATAATATGCATTCTCTAAATGCACTAAACCAGGGATGAACATACTAGTACTGCAAGTCATGTGCTTATACTTGTGCCTCACACTGCAAGGGTCTGAATTCAAAAAAGCTCAGGGAACTCAAGAGAGAACTGCAGCAAAAAAAGAAGCACACAGCATGTGCTGCAGTCTCAGCCTTGATGTGAAGATCACTGAACACTCCGAACAGACAAGATGAGAACCATCATTTCACCAGAGAACACAACTCTGGGTGGGATGCCTTCATAACCAAGTGGTCCTCCTGCAGCTTTAATGACACCTACTTTAAGAGACAGGCTTTGTGCAGTAGGGAGATGTGTTTAGGTCTTGTGTTAGACCTGGTGAATCAGTCAACCAGTTACAGTACTATTAAAATTAGATTATTAAAAATACATGTAAAAACTCACAATAAGTCACTGTATTTATTCTCTACTAGTAATTTTTTAACCTCTAGCTAGGATTTTAGCAAGTAAAAATGTGGCCTGTTTTTGTTTTCCAGTCAGACCAATGCTTGTGCATGTCCATACCAGGTCAGAGTTTCAATAATTTGGTTTTGTATTTGAGCACGGCAAATAAGTGGCAAAGCAACTATCTTAAAAAAGGGAAGAGTAAACAATGCAATCAGCAGCAAGGTATATATGCTACATTCAACCCCCAAACACATTGCTAGGTATTTACAGAGGAGATCTTTTCTTCAACAGCTCTCAACTGTAAAAGTATTCTTGTACAAATACTATATGGTAACAGTTTTACCGGTTAAAATTGGGAAGGCATTAAAAAAAAAGAAAAAAAAGAAAAAAAAAGGAAGAAAGTAAGAGTCCTGTTTTTATATATCCCCTTATTCTCGCTCTTCAGTGACATGAAAGCTTCGCAGCACAAAGACAAGACACAGTGCTGGTTTAAAGGCAGTCTAATATATTGACATTAGTTCAGCAAGTCTTGAATTCACACCGGCCAGGTCTTACAGTTAACTGGATTTTTTGTGAGGACTGCTCCGTGGAGCCTCCTTTCCTCGCCGCTGCCGAGCTGAATCTTTGTCATCAGAAAGTGCGTTAGGCCGGTCAGGTGTGGTTGCTGATCTGGACAGATCTTTACCTACATTCTGTTTTCTGGAAGCAGACTGCTGAGTCTGAACAGTGTCTTTTACCTTTACATCCCCAGTGTTAACAAAAGACTTATCTTGACTTCCAGGCTTTCCCCCAAGGTTTGAAGCAGGGTGGTGGGCTTCTGCTACAACAGCAACACTGTGCAAGGCCATCAGTGAAATACTTTTAGTCATTTCTGCCTTACTGCTCCCTGCGGAAGAGGTGCCTTTCTTATTTACCTCCTTGCAGGCTGCAGGAAGCTCAGGTGAACCTGCTTTAACCTTTGTAGAAGATGCGTCACTCTTCGCTGAAGACAAAACAGAAACTTCTTGTCTACATTCAGAGAAATTGGTTGAACAAGTCAGCAGCTTTCCTGGTGTTGCACCCACACGACAAGAACTCTGCCCGCTGGCAGCTGACATTGTGATCTGCTTGTTTGCATCCTCTGGTTGTTTTTTATTAACTTGGCCCTTCCCTTTTGAATCTTGAGAGCTTTTGCTACTTGCAGTTGTTTTTTCAGCTCCTTTCTCTCTGGCATCGCAGTTCATGAGGCAAAGGGTAGGCTCTACTCTCCCACTGTCAAGCTGAACATAAAGTGCGTCAGTGCGTAATTTTCCTTCAGGTCTTTTGTCTGCAGAGCTCATCTCAGCACTAGGACTCCTGTCTGCCTGTTTGCTCAGCAAGGGAGGGTCTTTCACAGTGGAAAACTTTGGAGACATGGTTTGTTTTTCACTGAGGTGAAGTTGCTTTTGATCAGCATATCCCCCCAAACCTCCTGGTTCTTGCATCTGCACCTGCTTGGAACTCTCTGAGCCTGCTGATATGGGGCCGACAGTGGAAGATTTGGGTTTGGTGTCAGGGGTGATGCTGCTTATTTGAAGGGTGGCTACTGAGCCATGCTCCAAACTCATAGGCCTTTCAGCCTGCCCATGTTCAGTGGTCATTTTTTTCACAGAGCCCGAAACAGAAGAAAGGGGATCTAACACATTTTTACTGGCGTTTTTCCCATCTTTCCGGGAGCTGGTAGACACCTGAATAGTGGTTTCTTTTTCTTTTATGGTTGGAGTGAATGATTTTTGTGACAGTGCCTGTTTATCGAAGTACTTAGCCTTAGAGGAACTTGTATCAGAGGCGGGTCTGTGTTTATTACTGCTGCTTTCCACACAGATGGCAGCAGGCTTCACTTGTTCTTGAGCACCTACATGAACATCTACAGCACATTTTCTGCTTACAGTGTCTCTCACAGCAGGGGAGCTTGAAGTGCTAAGCTGCTGCTGAGGAACTTGGCTGGACTGCTCTTTCTCAGTAGTATGAAGCCTTATGTCAGTGAGCTGTTTCTGACCTTTTGTTCCTAAATCTTTGGCATTGTCTTTCTGCACAGAGGAAACTGGTGCAGTCTTTTCATTTTTCGGACCACAATCCACTGAGGGTTGCACAGGCCGTTTGGATGGAAGAGCTTCAATCTTTGACTCTGCAATAATTTTCTTAGACTCAATGTGAATTTTCTGCTTGGTTATATCCCTTTCCCTGAAACTACCAGCAACACTGCTGTCATCTGTACCTTGCTGTTTCAGTGACTCTCTGCCATCCTTAGGTTGGGCCTTGGGACCAGTTGCTTGCATTTTTCCTTGCGTCTGAGGTGGAATGGCAAAATCAGCACAGTTTTTTTCACTGCTTTTCAAGTAGCTCGTTATCAGGACATCTGAGACAGACACCTTCAGAGATGGCTCTCTGATCACCTCCACCTTTGCAGAAATAGGCTCACAACTTCTCTGGGCTACTGGCTGTTTGGCTGGCAACTCCTTTTGCATTTGCCTCTCTTTCCCTACAGCTTTTTCAGGAGTGCTTTGGACAGCAGAAGGTTTGGAGTATGTTTGAGTAGTTTTAATGCTCTGACTTAGAGTAACACATGACTTCACCTCCACTGAATTGTCCTTCTGCTTTGAAGGGGAGATGTCTTTCTTTTGAACAGTGTCAGTAACAGAAATATTGCCTTTGGTAGCTGGGCTAGAAACCTTTTTCTCTGTCAGTACTTCTGGAGCCACAGGGGTGAGTGGCAAATTTGGAGAACTCTCGCTTGTCTGCAAAATCTGAGGCTCTGACACACTGACTTTGCCAGATTTTGAATAGCTTAACAACTGCTCTTTCTGACAGGCCAGTTCTGCCTTCCCACCACTCTCTTGTGGTGCTGGGGGTTTAGGAGATCCCCCATCACAGCTGGTGCTCTGTCCTTCTGGCAGAATGCCCAAAGGCAGTTCAGTCTTTGAAGCCTGTGGCCCAGAAAGTAAGGCAATGTCTAGTGTGCCTTCTATTGGCTTCAAACAGGAAACAGACCTCCCATCAAGTTTGTATTCTGAGGGACTTTTTCTGACAGGAGCCTCAGTGGAAATAAGGGCTGACTTTTCCACACTCATGTCTGCTCGGCCATTCAAGGTCTTGAGAGGAGCAAAAGAAACTGAGTTAATCTGAGCAGCATGTGCACTGCCAATAAAAGCTCTACCATCAGCAGCTGCAGTGGAGTCCTGCTGTATGTTTATGGGTCTTCCTGTACTAAGTTGAAGGCATTCATGAACATTTGATGTCAATTTAGGTTTTAGCACAGGACAGACACTGTCATCTTTTTCTTCAATGGACATTTTCTTTCTAAGATAATCAATATTTACAAGTTTACCATCTAATCTTTCAAATTTGACAAATTCTTTTGTT
This sequence comes from Melopsittacus undulatus, assembly GCF_012275295.1. Lineage (NCBI taxonomy): Eukaryota > Metazoa > Chordata > Aves > Psittaciformes > Psittaculidae > Melopsittacus > Melopsittacus undulatus. Next base: position 23,386,785 of record NC_047557.1, on the reverse strand, counting down.
GGTACATTTTTATCTGTGCTTTCTCCCTTTCCATTTAGCATCCTGTCAGTGGACTGAGACAGAACATCTTGCAGTGTACACGGAGGGGAAATTCTTTTGAAGTCATAAGAAATATAACCAAGTTCATTAGGCAAAGACCCATGACACAGCATCTGTGCATCTAAAGCAACACCATCATTTGATCTTAAGTTTGCATTCTTTTGAAGAGTGTCTTTGAGTATGCCGCCAGATGACTGGGTCTCCAAAGCAACAATTTTTGTTTCAAACTGATTTGATCTTTCCAAAACCTTCTGGAATGCTTTTTTGTCTCTTTCTTCCAGTCTTAAGGTATTGGGATTTTCTGGTTCACTGCCACATTCATGTACAGCAGCATCTGCCTTTTCAGTAAAATCTTGTTTTTTCATAACTATCTTGACCTTCAACTTCTCTCTGTCCAGCTCATCAATGGATTCTTGCCTACCTAATTTTCGGGAGATGGGTCGTTTCAAGCAGCCTTGCTCTGCAGGCCTGACTCGTGTAAGGGATGGCATATCACATACATTCTCCTCTAAGCTCTGAAGAGTTACCTCCCTCTGGGACATTTCTCTATTCACTTCTTCCTGGGTCACTTCCAGACTGTGTTTTCGTGAACATAAGTGTTTCTTATCACTGCCATAAGAAGGAGCAAGTTTCTCTTCAGATTGGACTCTCTTTAATAGCGGAGATCTTGGTGGTTCTGCACTCTTTGGTCTAACAATATGCCTTACAATAGTTGGAGGAGAGTGCATTTTGCTAGGAAAAGATTGAGCTATTTTTGTGTTTCCAATTGAATGTCCTAGCAAGGGTGATGGAGATCGCTGAGGGGATGTTGGCTGGGGTGTTGGAGAAGGTGTCCGGGCAAGAGGAGAGAGAGGAATGCTGCCAGCTGATTTGCGTCTTCCTGATCTGTATCTCTGCCCACTAAGCTTTGGACCTAAGCCATGAAGAGTGCTGGGTCTTATGTGCCCTGAACCAGCTGGAGAATTGGGAGCACTTGAGCTAGGGGAGCTACTCTGGGAAGAGTTAGTACCTACAAAAAGAACAAACAAACAAAGATTAGCAAGATTTTTGAATCTTGTCTAAATGTTCAGTGAGAGACAAAACTTGCACCAGCTCAAAAGGCTTATGTGCCATTTGCTCTCACAATGCTGCAAAATCTGGAAGGTTCTGAGTTACTGGACTGTAAAACCCTTATCAATCCAATTACATTGCTGTTTGTCTCTTTCCTCCTCTGTTCATCCCTTTAAATTACCACTTATTATTTAAATAAATAGTTACTGTTTTCTGCCACTTCAAAGCAATGATCAAGACTTTCCAAATAATTTATGTTTGTCAAAGGATCATACAACAGCAATTAAATTTAGTACACACTAAAATAATTTCAGAAATAAAACAGGAAGAAGCAGCAGACTTTTAGGAGCCAGAAAAATGCGTATTTCAGAACCCAGCCTACCTTTTCAGCAATAAATCTGCATTTATGAGTGCCCAAGCTAGTTCCATTATATAGCAACTTTTTCCTCAGTTTCATTCTTTTATCAACCAGCCTCTCCTAGGCAGGATTCCACCTTTTACTCAGATCCCGAATTATTTATTGCTCAACTTATAGCACTGGACTTGGATTTAAACTCAAGAATAAACCTAGCAGCCTTTTAGGTGCTACTATATCATGAAAAGACCTTTCATTTTGCATCAGGAATCATTTACCCTTTTCCAGACAGAAACCAGCTGTTTAATGATTATGCTTGTCAGAACTGACTGCTCTTAGCAGAGTATAACAGATCTGGGGGGCTCACAGATAGAATACACTTCACGTCCTCTTCCTCTGCCCTCCAGTCTTTCACACTCACCAGAAGGAAAGTCAGTAGAGCGGCAGCTTGGGGTTGGTGACCTAGGAGATAAACTGTGGGTTGGGGATCCAGGCAAGCTCTCCCCTGATGAAAGTGATCTGTTCAGGCAGGAGAAACTTCTGCTGGTGTGAAGAAGAGGAGAGGGTTGCTTGGCCAGCTTTTTAAAGAGAGATCTTCTCCTAGTATGAGAAGAGCATGGCATTAATCAGAAGATGCACAGAAGATACCATTACCCCAGGCAAAACTCTTAAAACCCAACATTGCTTCCTCCTCCCATTACCCCAGAAAAGCAACTATCAAGTCTATGCTTACATGAAATCAACCAACGACAGCGTAGAGGATGATGTTTAGAATATACCTTGATTTGCCAGTAGTTGGGATTGATATTGTAACTAAATCTGTACTAAAATTTACTCACTGTATTTCAGAAGAATTATTTAGCTCCTTATGAGTATAAATCTTAATTTTCTTGATTCAAGAGCATACCAAAACTGAAGAAATATGTAGAAACTACTAGTGATGTGTATCATCAATCTAAAAATGTCCATAAACTTAGCACTGGGAAGTTCAACTGAACAAATACAAAAAGATAGACCAAATTGATGCAATCTCAGTTATTCACTTTCTTCTTCCTATCTATGGGTATGTCACACAAAATTTTTAGGGGATAGCAGATCTAATTTAGGCAAAATAGAATTGGAAAGACATGTTACAACCATAGGATCTCACAGAAGAAAGTAAAAGGATGGAGAAGACAAGGGAGAGAACTCTATTAACTTCACCCTTTGTATTGTTATGTATATATACACACATGTGAACATGAGACAAAGGCACTACTCACCTTTCTAAACTCTCTTTTTTCTTGGTTTTCTTACTGCGCCTGACCATTCGGCTCCTGTAGCTGTTTCGCCTGGCAGGTCCTGTCTTGATTGAAGTATTTTCAAAAGGGGTTGTCGTTACTGAGACTCTGTTACCACTCTGCCAAAATGGAGGAGCAACCTTTAAGTGTACGTAATACAGGACAACTTTGCCTTAAATTGAAGCTACACCACCAATGTGAATGCAATGGGAAAGGACTCCATCATCAAAGTTAAGAGCTATTAGTGTACAAAGCCCTGTACAGACATTGCCAGTTCAATTTACATCAGATAAATGATGGCTGGACAACTCTTAAAATTTTGCCAAATCTTCTCAACTTCCTTCATTCCAGCTTCAGGACAAGAAGAAAGCCCAGTAATTGTAGCTATAGAGGAGAACACCAAGACTGGAGTTCTTAAAGCTGAAAGCTTCTACAGAAAGCTTGCCACAACGAACAGCTGTCACTGCCCAGTGGTCCATTCACCTGCCATTCATGCCTCAGAATACCAACTGTTACAATGATGATAGAGAACTTTGATAGTATCAATCCCCAAAAATTCTTTTATCTTGGGGGGGTTGGAACTAGATGATCTTAAGGTTCTTTCCAACCCTAACCTTTCTATGATTCAAAACAGATAATAAATATAATTAAGCTTTTTAGGACCATTAGATGACTCAATAAAACGAAACAGAAATAACCATATTATGTTTTAAAAATCCATTATGTGCTGCCCACCACTGTATTTCACAACAGCAAACTTCTTTTCAAAGTAATTCCAACAGCCCAAATTAATTTATTATACAGCACATTCACAGAATCACAGAATCCCAAGGGTTGGAAGGCACCTCGAAAGATCATCTACTCTAACCCCCCTGCAAGAGCAGGGTAACCTAGAGTACATCACACAGGAACATGTCCAGGTGGGCCTTGAATATCTCCAACGTAGGAGACTCCACAACCTCCCTGGGCAACCTGTTCCAGTGCTCTGTCACTCTTACAGTAAAGAGGTTCTTCCTGATGTTAACGTGAAACCTCCTATGCCCCAGTTTACACCCACTGCCCCTTGTCCTATCACTGGATATCACTGAAAAAAGCCTAGCTCCATCATCCTGACACCCACCCTGTACATATTTGTAAACACTGATGAGGTCACCCCTCAGTCTCCTCCAAGCTAAAGAGACCCAGCTCCCTCAGCCTCTCCTCACAAGGGAGGTGTTCCACTCCCTTCATCATCTTTGTGGTTCTGCGCTGGACTCTTTCAAGCAATTCCCTGTCCTTCTTGAACTGAGGGGCCCAGAACTGGATGCAATATTCCAGATGCAGCCTCACCAAGGCAGAGTAGAGGGGGAGGAGAACCTCTCTTGCCCTACTAACCACACGCTTTCTAATGCACCCTAGGATACCATTTGCCTTCTTGGCCACAAGGGCACATTGCTGGCTCATGGTCATCATCCTATCCACCAGGACCCCCAGGTCCCTTTCCCCTTCACTCCTTTCCAGCAGGTCAACCCCCAACCTGTACTGGTACATGGGGTTGTTCTTCCCCAGATGCAAGACTCTACACTTGCTCTTGTTGAATTTCATCAAGTTTCTCCCTGCCCAACTCTCCAGCCTGTCCAGGTCTCACTGAATGGCAACACAGCCTTCTGGTGTGTCAGCCACTCCTCCCAGTTTAGTGTCATCAGTGAACTTGCTGAGGGTACACTCAGTTCCCTCATCCAGGTCATTGATGAAAATATTAAACAGCACTGGTCCCAGCACTGACCCCTGAGGGACTCCACCATTCCCACGACTTACCAAAGATGATGGAGAGTGGCCTATCAATGACCTCCACCAGCTCCCTCAGCACCCGCGGGTGCATTCCATCCGGATCCATCGGTTTATAGATGTCCAGATTGCATAGCTGATCCCTAACCCAATCCTCATCTACCAAAGCAAACTCCTTTGTCCTGACTCCTTCTGGGGCTATAGGAATCTGGGGCCCCATTTCTCATTTTGAGTTTACTCTTTTAAGTACTGTGCAGGGTTGTTATGTTTCTCTTTTTCTGTATCTGACACAGAAAACAAGTGCACACCCAACTGCCTAAAATTACAGAATTTTCTCTTACACTTCTCTTATAAAATTGGAAATGTTGGAAGCTTTTCCTGGTTTCAGAGAAGGAAAATAAAAGACTTAAGAAAACTGTATTTTGCTTCTTTCCTCAACTATTCTTATTTCTCCATTACTTCACTCTTTCCAATCTTCTGTCATAATTAAGTAGTTCCCTTCACAGGCAAAGCTCTGCATGTAACCATAAATATACAGCTGTCTAAAATAATTCTGACCTATGTTTGTCTGTGCTTAAAAGGGTTCATAAAACCTGCAATACAATGAGCTACAGTGAAAAGCGAAGACACTATTATTAATTTTAAAAGTTGGGGGTTTGTTTGGTTTTAAGGAAAACCCATCATTTTCTAATAGGACAGATTTGGAAAACTCCACACGAGACAAATACGATAGATTATTCATAAAAGTCCAACTGTAGGGTCAGAACTTCATGAAGCAAAGCAGCTCTTGTTGGACATCACTGGCCATATAACAAAAACCTTCTGGGCCTTAAGATTATGAAAGGCAAGTTCATGTACAGTAGGCAAAAAATATTTCATATTCTTTGTTATCACTTTTCCTCACTGATGTCACTTTAAAAGGAGAAAACAAGAAGTAGCTTCATCATCAAAAGCCTGAATTACCTACTGAAGACAGAGTAATTAAAAAAAGTGCTCAAAAATAACAAATTTTTTGAGAGACAGGGATTATCTCTTTGTATCACTGCCTCAAAGTTACTTCAACTATTTCAGCAGCAGTGCCAGTTTGTTGCATAAAAACTCGAATCATAGCAGGATATATGAAGTCACTGACCCTTCTCCAGAGCTGTGCTTGCTATAGTACCTTAGAGCTTGTATTTGAACAACTACAAAATCCAGTAACTGATCTCTAAAGGAAATCAACATAACCTCGCAAACCCTTTTGCTGTCAGTGCTTGCTGTCAAAACAGCAAGCGCTTTTGTATCCCAGTTGTTCAATAGTTACCTTTATCAACAACTCAATGACTTCTGTATGAACAAGACCATGCACTGGCTCTTCATTGATATGAGTTATCAGGTCTCCAGCTTTCAAACCTGCTTGGTAAGCTGCACCTCCTTCTTCAACATTCTGGAAATCAGAGATGAAGAGAATATACACAAAATGGACCCCTGTTTAACCTACTTTAAAGATCAGGCTTTGTTTACTGAAATCCTTCTACATCAGTTGGTAGTAAAGAAAACTTACAGATACTAAGTTATATAAAGGAAGGGGAAAAAAAGAAAATCAGACCAGCCATTTCACCACCAACTACCCTACTCAAATTTTATATTTACATGGGGTGTTTCAAAGCTCACTGAAACACTGCTTGTTGCCACTGCTGTTATGGAAGATCTGTATAGCAGGGCAGTTTTTATGCACAACAGAGAAGGGGTGATTCACTCCCCATGGCAAAACATCATAACTGAATTAAGACTTTTAGCATGGACACTGAGAAACACTGATGTAATTAACACAGTGGTCATATGGAATACTCTAATCATGAGAAAAAATAACTCCACCATATAGTTAAGGATTGCTTTCATTTGGTTCAAATTCACCAGGCTGTCCATTAGAGGAAACAGTACATCACAAAGGGGATGACAGACCAAAACAAGCTGAATTTCGAATTATTCTGAAGAGAGGTTAAGTAATTTATTATAATTGAAGAATTTTAAGGCATGCAGCCACCACTAAAGCTTACAATGCTTATTGAACTAATCCCAAGAAACCTACAGTGTCTTGAAAAAAGCCAAGGTTTCACTTTTACTGCAGTGTACCATTTTATTCTTTTCACTGATGGTGATGCTACACCAGTGGCAAGAAAACCTATTTTTATATTTATTCCATTATCAAATGTACCCTTTCCTCTACATTCAATGTTTTTGATGGATTAATAGGTCTGAGAGATAAACGTGAATGAAAAAATGAGTAATACACTACCATATCAGTAGCATTGCTACTTCAAAATCTACAATACATACTTAAAGCACTGTGCAAAACTTCAAAGATCTTGATATTTGTGGTAACCAGCTTTTCAAAATTACTTCAGGTACTTTAAATATTTTATACACAGAGACAATATTAAGCCATGTATAATATATGATATAAAATACATGATGTTAGCAACCTCAATTATGAAATTAATAGTGCATATATATTTACACAAATACATATATATTTTACAATTAAGGAGGTTGAAAACCAATGAAAGCACTTCCATCTTTTCCTTTAGACTGTCTTCCACTTGAAATTAGTTGTGAAGAAAGAATGAGAAATACAAGATTCATTCAAGACAGCTGAGTCTTTTTCCTATGCCTAGCCCTCAGAAGTATGCACAATTCCAAGTGATTTATACATTTCTACACAAAAAAAAGCCAGTGCTTGAGGTCAACCTACTTGTGTCCAGTAAAAAATACTGCTGATTTCATTAATCCCTTAATTGATGCAGTTTAATAGATTCCCTGTGTATTTCAACTATTTCTGCTTACCATCTCCTGGTTGTGCAGATACTGCCCTCAATCAAAGAGGGGGGCTGCATCAACCCGTTGGATTTCTAAGCCACAGCACTTTGAACTTACACACGGCTATTCACAATTGCCAAACTTTCCAAAAGGGGAAGTGCAGAACCATGTGGAAGGGCATCATATGTGGTAGCTTGTGTTGTCCCTACAGTCAACATCAGCCTTGTGTACAGGCACAAATTCCATTCTAAGCAAACTGTTTTGACACAACATCATGATTTATACAGCAACAGTCAACAAACAGATACCACAGGTATAAAATTCAAAAGAAAATTCATCATTACAGTTTTCTGTGGCTGAATATAGGCAAAAAATGTATTATCTTACCCAAACAATATGATGTACAGTGTAGATATCGCTGTCACCCACGTAAACCCTGATTGCTCGGATGGTGAAGCCATACTTTTTTCCTGAGCTGTGAATTACTATTGGTTGATGAGGACTTGGAGCAGCAATTGATGAATCACGGCTGGGAGATGAATCTCGGGAGGATGAAGGGTCAGATGACAGGGAATGAGGAGACATAGGACTTCCCAAAGGAGAAACACCAAACACATCTGGAAGAAAAAAACTCTGGCTACTTAAAGTACATTCTGAGCACACACAAATACAGACACAGAACACGCAATGTGCTTAATTTTATGACATCTTTATGTCAAATTTTATCACTGTCTTTGAATAAACACTCTCCTCCTCCATCAGTTTTTATCCTACCTGTTTAAGCAACAACCAGATCGTAGAACTTCTTCCCCTGTAAAGTGCACTTTTTAATGCAAGAGTTGCCTTGTTACATGTGTTTCCTTTTAGAAAGGAAATACATTCATTGCTAACTTTCAAAGACCAATTCCAGACTCTTCCTAACAAATACTCATTTAAAAAAAAAAAATCGAGTTTGGTAGCAGATATTATTTGAGTACACCCAAAACTATCCGCAAATCATGCAGCAATGATAAATAAAGCACTAGTTTGAATTTGGGGTTGTTTGGTTTGTGCTGATTTTGGGTTTTATTTTGTTTCAGTTATATATACATACAGATAAAGACTAATGTAATTAAGCCACATACTGGTATATAGGACAGTAACTCAATGCTTATAACAAGGCCCCACTACTACATTTTGCTGCACCCATGTACGAGAATTTCTTGCAACAACAGTACTAGTTACAGCTTCATTTTATTTCACCATTTTGAAATCACTATGTGCTCATTATTGTGCAAATGTAAACACAACTGCAGCAGCAGAAAACATACTCTGGTGCCTGTAACAGGGTGACAGGTCTGCAAAGGAATGCATCCCAGGTTTGGTGTTCCATGCCAAGCCATGTCATGCGAGGGCAGATACACTTTGACAGCAGAAGCACTACTCCCTGAATTCGAGTCATCAGAGGCTCCCAGAGATCAGTATCACCAGGCTAATACTGAAATCCCATAGAACAACCAAGCCCCAAGGGTGGCTGTCACTGTCACCTTCTAGCTCTGAAACATGCCAAGATTTCCGACACTCTGCCTTCTACTGTGCCTGGGACATGCTCTGTGACTCTCAGCTATATGACTCAGATCAGGAATACTGGTTGTCTGTTGCTGTAGTTTACTTCATGGATAAATATGAATAAGGTAGGGTTTTTTTGGACAGCAGGTACAGCTAATGTGTAAGATTTTGGTTAATACGGATATGATGACAACAGTTCAGGTGTAACTAAAGCTAAGTTTGTATTTTATAGAACAATGCTGAGATTAAACTGAAAGAAAGTAACTCAGCAACTAAAAGGAAGTAACTCAGTACGTATCATCTCTGAATTTAGCGATTCTTGCTTGACAACTGTGAAAGAACTACTAGAGTACAAACTGATGACAAACCCTGGAATGTTTCTTGGCTGTGTAATTACCCATGTCTGTATCATGCTCCTGTGACAGCTAATCTTTCTGGTTTATCACCTTTCTTTTGGGAGAAGAGGAAGACCTAGTAAGGCTGAAAGTGCTGCTGTAACAAACAGCTGTAACAAACAAACAGCTGTAACAAACGGCTATTCCTGTGGCTGCATGTAGCGAACTACTTAAAACTTCAGCTACATCCCTACTGTACAATGGGCCAAACACTGAATCATGCTTCCTGCTGTGCACACACATGGTCAAACACAAAGTAGTCACCACAAAGCTGTATTTCTGCCTGTCAAAGAAGGTCCTTCAGCTGTAATGTGACCACTGTAACTCACTGACGAGACTGTATCATCTAGTAACGCATGGGAACAAGAGAAGTGTGACACAATTCATCGTGGCCTCTCCAAAATCTTGCATTTACGTCATACACCATCAGATATGAGTAAATAGTAAAAACTGAAACAAAAAGATTTATCTCTACCTCCTGGGATCATGAGGGACAAAGCACTCGCAGAAAGGGACTTTGTGACTTTTCCAGAGGTCTTCTTTTTCTCTGTGCTTTCTAATCGCTGGCGAGCCATGTGAGATGCAACTTCATTGGGTGGCTTTGAGGAGTTATCTCTGCTGTCGATACTCTCAGTTCTTCCATTTATCTGATCTAAGTGCTCTGAAAAACTGCCAACTGTACAAAGAAGAAGGGACAAACATGTTGAGGGAAAACTGGGGGTCAGGGAGGAGAAATGGTACAACTGCGACATAGGGTTTTTTCTTCCATGTTCATAAAACTTTACAGAAATCTGAGCAATTTTTCTGCACTCAAGAATGAATAAACATTAACAAAACGAATTGAAGCAATGGGATCAGTGTTGGGACCGGTCTTGTTTAACATCTTTGTCGGTGACATGGACAGTGGGATTGAGTGCGCCCTCAGCAAGTTTCCCGATGACACCAAGCTGTGTGGTTTGGTTGATAGCTGGAGGGAAGGAATGCCATCCAGAGGGACCTTGACACGCTTGTGGGGTGGGCTGATGCCAACCTCATGAATTTTAACCATGACAAGTGCAAGGTCCTACACCTGGGTCAGAGCAATCCCAGGCACAGCTACAGGTTGGGCAAAAAGGAAATTCAGAGCAGCCCTGCGGAGAAGGACTTGGGGGTGTTGGTCAATGAGAAAATGAACATGAGCCAGCTGTAGTGTGTGCTTACAGCCCAGAAAGCCAACCGTATCCTGGGCTGCATCAAAAGGAGCGTGACCAGCAGGTTGAAGGAGGTGATCCTGCCCCCCTACTCTGCTCTCGGGAGACCTCACTTGGAGTATTGTGTGCAGTTCTGGTGTCCTCAACATAAAAAGAACATGGAACTGTTGGAACAAGTCCAGAGGAGGGCCACGAGGATGATCAGGGGACTGGAGCACCTCCTGTATGAAGACAGGCTGAGAAAGTTGGGGCTGTTCAGCCTGGAGAAGAGAAGGCTGCATGAAGACCTCATAGCATCCTTCCCGTATCTGAAAGGGGCCTACAGGGATGCTGGAGAGGGACTCTTCATTAGGGACTGTAGTGACAGGACAAGGGGTAATGGGTTGAAATTTAAAACAGCAGAGGTTTAGATTGGATATAAGGAAGAAATTCTTTACTGTGAGGGTGGTGAGGTGCTGGAATGGGTTGCCCAGGGAGGTTGTGAATGCTCCATCCCTGGCAATGTTCAAGGCCAGGTTGGATGAAGCCTTGGGTAATATGGTTTAGTGTGAGGTGTCCCTGCCCATGGCAGGGGGGTTGGAACTCGATGATCTTAAGGTCCTTTCCAACCCTAACTATTCTATGATTCTATAATTTTTTGCAGCCACTGACTAAAAATGAAGCAAGTTTGGTATTTCTATATGCAGCACTCACCAACTTAAGCATACACCTATCTTTCATGTGAATTCCTCCTGAAGTAAATGAAAGGCTCTAATGCTGCATACATTGCTATCAGCTTCACAAGTTTTCCAAAAATCATTAAAATACTGAGGATAATTTTATTTTTAGTCATTTGCTTTTATTCTTTAGGTGGTTTTCTATCACAAAGCAGAAAGATACCTGGCAACACTAAACTCATCATTACAACTACATTGGTATTAGTCTATCATAGGTAAGGAACTTCAATGACACTAAATGGAGGAAGGACAGCGATGTTTCAGAGAATGAAAAAACCATAAAGGCTCACACATCATGGGTAGGTTGCCTATTCAAAGACACAGCATAGAAATTCCTAGTATTAGTTTAAGGTCACTGACTATTGCACTGCTGATGGGCCAAAAAAAAAAAGAAATTGTTCTTAAGTGTAACAGAAGTGGTTTGCTTTGAGTAATTACTGTGAATGCTATGTTAAGGCCAACGCTCTAACACAGGCAGTGGGCAAAACTTGGTATACAGCACAGTCACGGTTTTTGCCAAGAGAAGGAAATGGAAATGGCTGTGAGCCCGAGGAAATTTATCTTTCCAGAAATGGAGAGGAAGGGGAAGGAAAATGCGAACTGCAAGGGAAAACAGGAGTATGGGAATAGAAAGGGCTATCTTGGAAAACTCAGTGAGATACAAAAGAGAAGTAAGCTGAAGACAGGTAAATGTGTAGAGAAGGTAACTGGAACCTATTTATGGACAATAATGAAACCGATATAGGCCCAGATCTGTGTTAAGTATCAGGAGTTCCAAACAGTTATACAAAGCTGTTGTCTGAAAGAATAAATCAAGCAAGATGGTAGGGCCCTAGAGTCTACTGAAATGCATGCAAATACTTCTTCTGGGAGAGGGATGCACAAAGCAAATAAATTAAGGAAGGAATGGTTTACAACACTTCCTTTTAGATTCCTAATGACAAAAATGACTTCCACAAGTCAAAGACAATCCTACCAATTGTGAAAATTGTGTGTCATCAAGATGTCTTAATTAAAACCAAACAACGGTGTAGCATGGAGAACAGTAATACAGGTCCACTGCAGGATGCTCAAAAAAATAAAAAAGGAACACCAACTTCAGAGAGGAAAGATGAAAATAGTGCTTTAAGTGCTCAAGGGATTTAAGACTCCTTTTTGCCACAGAAGGATCCTGCAAAGGCTCAATGATCAAGTCACTGTTTTATTCACTTGCTGAGATGCCCTCCAGACTCTGTGGGGTAACTCCATATGTTGGTGTTTCCACAAATGTTGAAAATTTCATACATATTTTCACAAGATTTTATTAACTTGAGCCTAAGCCCAAACCAGACCTCTTTTAGGATGGCTATTTTTTAAAGCAGTTCTGAAATACCTGACTTTTAAATCCATGAATGTTACTGCTAAACAAAAAAGGCCCATAATTTTAATGTCAAAAGAGACCCATTGTGGACTACCTGACAGTGTGGAGCTGCTGATTGTACTTGCTGGAGTGGTTACTTCAGGTTCATCTTGCAGTACTTCCTCACTCACAAACACAGGCTTTTCCTGTTCCTCCTGGCGTCCTACTAAGCCAGCAGAATCATCCTGTTCTCCTTCAGCTGATATGGCCAACTTTGGAAGCAAACCAGAGCTGCAACGCTGCCTGCTACTCTCAGTGTCAGAGGAGATGGATGTAGATATTTGTTGTCTGCATTAAAAATAAACAAACACTCATGCAGTTATTGAGATAAGGAGGCCTGTCACCTGGCAAGCAAGACATGGATCACTTCCAGAACCTCCTTCTACTTACATTTCAGAATATTCCGAACTCCAGCTTAAAGATTCCACAGAAGGCAACGTCACACTTTTTGTTTTGTCTCCTGCATCTTCCTTTTCTTCACCTTGTGTTTGAGCAACTCGATCTATGCTACTAAAAACCTATTGCAGACAAAAAAAAAACCCAACAACAACTAAATAAAACCCCCAAGTCACTGCTGATGTATTTGACAGAAAAAGATATGCAGAAAAACACATTTCAACAGTTCCGTGATTCTAAACTTTTACACAGTATTTCCGAGTGTAAACTTCAAGCTTCTTGAGCCTTTTAAAATTCCAAAGTTTGTGCTCTTAAAATGCTTTCCTGTTTTGCTTTCTTCCTCCTCATGTACAGGATCATGAATAATATCTATTCTCATTAGAGATTTATAAGCCTTCTCCTCATTTTGCTGTGTGAACCAAGAGAATACAAACAAAATCCACAGCCTTGGGGTCTCTAAGACCCAGGATAATGTACATCTTGGATACACAACCATAAAACAAATCAAGGTAAAAAAAACCTTAACCCTAAGATACTTAGTGTTTACCAGTCAGGTGTGGAAAACTGAAAGATTAATCTGAATTGAATTTGAAGTTAAGAAAAAATTACTTAGCTAAAGGACTTATAGCAAATAAACTCTGATCACTGAAGTCTGTTGTTTGCTTAGCTAACAAACAGCATACATGAATTGTCAGCTGTATATTCTACAGCCTGAGAGGCACAGCTAGAGATGCAATGACATAATGACATTAACAAACCAAACTATTACAGTGGTACAGAACTTTGAAAAGGACAGAAGTTCACAGAATCACAAAATGAGGTTGGAAGGACCTCTACCAGGTCATATTGCCCAACCCCTCTGTGCACAACCAAGGTCAACTAGGAGCTGATTGCTCTGGCCAATATACAAATGGCTTCTGAAGGCCTCCAAGGATGAAGACTCCACAACCTCTCTGGACAACTTATGCCAGTACTCAATCAGCCTCACAGTTAAGTGTTTCCTTGTCTTCACACAGAACTTCTTGTGTTTCAGTCTGTGCCCACTGTCCCTAACTCCAAGTCCCCAGAGAGACTGCGTCATTTACCAATACCTGATTTTGAAACATACCAAGTTAAAATGAGGAGTCTACATCAAATGAGGATAACTACATCCATGATTCCTGTCTCTGCTCTGTCATGTTACCAGAGATACAGTATGTATGTTGTACTGCAAAGCCAGCATAAAATCCACCATTTCTTTAAAACATAACCCAGGACAAAGAAGATACAAATGCAGACTTTCCAGATACCTTTAAACTGTCCCTAAAGTGAGTTAAAGAAATGTTTTTTAATAGAAAGCTTTTGAAAAATCACTGCTGGATGCTATGTTAAGACTAGAAGCACACTCATTAGGTATTCCACTTCCATTATTTTCTGCCAATTTACCCTTCTGAGCATGTCCACTCTTTTCCTACTGGCATCCCTTATCCAGCAATAATTGGCCCTCATCTCAACTACTTAAGTATACTACCCTTTGGACAGTCAGTTTTACTTTCAATTCCTAAAACTCAAATCACTCCCTCAAATACACATTTCTCCATGACCAAACCTCATGCTAACCACTACTTTGCTTTTTCTTTTCAGTCTAATGTAATTTAATTAATAGCTACTGTAGGCTACTACTATAATCTTTATTATGTCACCACCTGCCAGATACATAGGGCACAACTGGAGCAACATCCAAACTGCATACATGGAAATCTATGTAATGAACATGTATTACCATTTAAAAGAACAGCTCCCCTAAAATTTCTCTTATGCTATTATGAATTTGCTACAGAAATATAACAACCTATTTATGTAACCTTCTATTACCTTCTTACGGATTCAAGAGATAAGTTCCTATAGAATCCTCCCATGCTTTGATTTAACAGTATTCATTTAATTTAGCTCTGTTTCAGTTGACATTTCTTGAAGAAACAATGCCCTATTTCTTCCATATTGTTTCCAAACTCTCTACAAGTAGCAAAATGTTTATTTAAACAACACATACTAATAATGCAGTAATTTTTACTTACTTTTGAAAATCTGTGTGAACATGAAGAAAACTGTCTTATCTCCAAATTAAAATCTTCATCATTAGTGTCATCTTCTTCCTCGGTTTCCATATGGTGGTATTTCTCAGACCGAGCTATAGACAACAGAAATAAAGTATGTGCATTTATCATAAAGAAGGGGTACCAAGCTTAATATTAACTAAAAAGAGTAATTTTATTCCCAAGATTATTATTGCTGAAATGTCAAACCACCAGTGAAATTGCAAGCTGCCAGTGGTTCTGATGAAGGACATTTTCAAAGCAGTAAGCAAAAGTCAAAGGCAGTGATTACTTAAACAAGGTGTTCTTCACAGGATTTTTTATACCATCAAGCACCTACTGTCAAAATAACTTGTGTCATCTTCAGATTCCAACTGTGGAATAAATTCTGCTTTCTGCCTAAGCAGGCTATTCCAGTCAAGGCTCCTGAAGAACTGATGCTGCTTTACTTCATATGCACCACCTGGGGGAGCCAGAGACAAAACACTGAGCAAATGATACCACATCCTCTGACATTATTCACCTAAAAAAAACCCTGGCCAAAATGTAAATTAGCATGGAAAGCCTTAGTCCTTAGGCAGGAACATCTATTAGCCATTTCCACTAGAATCTAAACCTATCAGAGTACCTCCTCGTCTCTGTTTTGTTGTGGCTGTTTCTTTAGTACCGTTACACTATCATCTTCCCCCTCTTAACATTTCTGTTTTTCTGGATATACTGATTATGATCTCTCAGTGGCAATTTAGTCAAAAGCACAATATGTAGTAATCATAAAAATGTAAATATGTATATTAGATCAGTAAGTGTAAGTTAGAAAGTAATGAAAATGATTCTTAATAGGAAATACTTTATAATTTATCTTCTTAAAGATTACTCCCCCTTCTTGTTATACAATGAAACTAGTTTCAAGTTAAGAAGCAACTATAAGAACACAATGAAATACTGGAATTTTTGTACTGGGGGGCTAGGTGAGTATGTTATTAACAAGCATTAATCTAACACTAAAAACTGAACAGGTAACCTGCAGCAAGAATTACTGCCAATTGGATTGTACGGCGTTTATGTGCCACAGTTTTGGTAGTGGAGGGCTGCAGGGGTGGCTTCTATGAGAGGATGCCAGATGTTTCCCCTATGTCTGACAGAGCCAATGCCAGCCAGGCTCAGGAGGAACCCACCACTGGCCAAGGCCAAGCCCATCAGTGACACTGGTAGTGCCCCTGTGATAACACATTCACAGGAGGAAAAAATCTGCTGCACAACAGCACAGAGAGGAGAGAGAATATGCAAGAGCAGAAACTCTACAAGACACCTAGGCTGCTGAAAGGAGAAGATGCTCCAGGCAGAGCAGAGATTCCCCTGCAGCCTACAGTGCAGCCCACGGTGAGGCAGGTTGTTGAGGGCTGCAGCCCATGGACGTCCATGGTGGATGACATATTCCCCTGCAGCCCATGGAGGCTCATGCTGGAGCAGATCTCCAACCTGAAGCCCCTGGACGGGGGGCCCACACCGGAGCAGGGGGATGCCTGAAGGAGGCTGTAACCCTGTGAGAAGCCCCTGCTGGAGCAGGCTCCTGGCAGGAGCTGTGACTCCACGGAAGGGACTCATGCTGGAGCAGTTAATGAATAACTGCAGCCCATGGGAAGGACTTATACTGATAAAGCTGGTGGAAGACTGTCTCCTGTGGAAGGGATCCCGCACTGGAATGTGGGAATATGAGGAGAGGAATGAGCAGCAGAGATATGTAATCAACTGACTGCAATCCCCATTCCCTGTGCCTCTATGGCACTTGCAAGGAGAAGACAAAGAAACTGGGAGTGAAGTTGAGCCCAGGAAGAAGGGAGGGGTGTAAGGAAGGAGTTTTTAGGTTTGTTCTTATTTCTTGTTATGCTACTCCAATGTTAAATGGCAATAAACTAAACTGGTTTCCCCAAGCCAGGTCTGTTTTACCAGTGACAGTAACTGCTGAGTGATCTCTCCCTGTCTTTACCTCAATCCACAAATCTTTAAATGCATTTTCATCCCTGTCCAGCTGAGAAAGGAGAAGTGATAGGGCAGTCATGGCAGGCAGCTGGTGGCCAGCCAAGATCAATCCACTACAATGATACAGCATTGGTTATGCCAAAGCTAAGTCAGCAGAGAGCCACTGACAAAGTCTCAAGTCTCCAGGATTGGTCTCCAACTCAGTCTCAAGATTTCTAAGCTGCTTCTTTGCTTTTCTGACTGCAGCAGGGAAAAAGTAAAAAATCCCAAATATTCCTGCATGAAACCAAAATCACATCTCATAGCTAAGGAGTGAACATTTCTCTTCAGCACAGCAATGTGATATTACAACTGAACTGTGTAATTCTTGATTGGTATCAGACACCTCAAACCCTAAGAGGTCCTTTTCCTGTAATTTTCCTTCTTCAAAACAAGCATAGTATCTCTCTTCCTTCAATTTAACTATGCCACTCAGGTCTCCTGAGCAAATACACAATTAGGATTTTCACAGAGTGCTATGCAGCTAGCTAATACATGTTAGACAGATAGTGCTGCTATTTGAAATGCATGGTGGAGCCTGGGATAAACAGTGCTGTTTTTCCAGAGCCCCGATGGGACCTGTCACATTGCAGTCTCTTGTTCCTGAAGTTCTTTCTAACATTAATAAAAAACCCAACAACTTTGTTGTGGCTTCTGAACACCCCTCTGTGCTCCAAAGAAATGGCTGCCCGATTTCCTTCTTCAGGCTGTCAGCTTTGAGAGACAGGCTGTCAGCTTTGAGAGACCACGAACAGTTTAAAGAAATCAGCCACTGCACAGATGTTCCATGTGTTGGCACTGACCATCACAGTAGTAGACAGCCTCATTCTAGCCAATTCACTTTCTCAACCAGCTGTAGCAAGACAGGCAGAATTTGCAATCTACTTCTGACCCAGCCGCTCACAGGGAGGCTCACAGCCTTGAATTAACACTGTATTTACCAGGAAAAAGCATCTTGGCAATGAAACAACAATACCTGAAAGGAGTATACGTAAAAGAAAGGAATGGAATTAGTTGTGGCTCTTTATTTTGCCTTTGGCAGTGGTGCCCTTTGTAGCAGATGAAGCAGGCAGCAGCAAGAGAAGCTGACTAGGACAAGACATCTGCTTCACTCTTGTTCAGCTCGGGGCACTGGACTCAGATTTGCCAGCAATTTTCCAAGTACTGTCATGCCGATTCAACCTGCCACTAGGTTTCCTTAGCATCCCCATGTATTCTATTCATGGCATACAGTGTTCACCATAAATAAGACTATACCTTTACATTCAGGCTCTTTTGCACAGGAAGTCTTTTTTGCTGTGTTTATGTAGTGCTTTGGTCAGTGGAATGGCTGCCAATGACAGGGGATTCCATACATTAACACTTCAAAAATCATGTGCAATATTCTTCATTAGTGCTTCTCATCCAATTCCCAGAAAAATCCTGTTCCATCAGCTAGCAAATTCTATTACATAAATGTACAATGTTTTCATTAGCCTAAGCAGGCTCAATGCTCCTAATACCACATGCTCATTCCATTTTAAGAGGTTCTTCTCTCAAAATGGAAAGAGCGTAGCACTGAATGACCACAGGGGAATAAGGTGACAGCTTGTGTTCCCACTGATACCCATTTACTTCCTTAACATTCACACTTAGGGTTTTGTTCTTTTTCATGCAAGGCAGTAGTGCTTGCTGAATTACAAGACCTTTCACAATACAACTTCAGACAGTCATTTCTGAACAATTAGTTAGAGTACCCATAATCCACCCTAAAGCCTGGAGGAACTAATTTGCCAGGCTAAGATACTTCTGCAAAAGGAAGCATTAGCTGTGTATTGATTCCTCTTCCCTACTTCTATGTTATTTAACGCTGTATCCATGAAAGAACACCATCTAACAGCTAACTGGATCTTTGAAAAATTTATGGTTTATGTAGAGAATTAAGAGAAGAGTAATTCCAAATGACCACATATATGTAAACTCCAAAAAAAGGACAGTCATCATCTGCTATCATGGCATGCTGTCATGCTACTTGTCCTGATAGGTATTTCCCAAGCAAAACAAACAGGTGAACAAAAGCTCGCAATGCTGAATACACAAACCATTTCCAGCACACTAACAATATAAAACAGGGCCTCCTAACCTGTTCCCAGTCTTTCCAATGGATTCTGCCTGAGCAGCAGGGTAATCAGATCCTGGGCATCTGGAGGTGGTGCTTCATCCTTTTCAGGCCAGTTGATTTCATCTAGCACAACAAAAAGTTGTTTGTTATTACTGAAGTCTGATCCCAACACTTAGCAGAAACTCTGAAAGCTCTCATAGCAAGCTATCAGTCAAGCTGCATTAAGGCAACTTTTCAAGTTGCTGTCTGTTGCATACCAATTACTTCTGATTTTCCTACTCTCTATACAAACTCCATAAACACGCTGTTTATGAGAACGTATGTTCCCATTTTCCTCCGAAGTATCCTTTCACCCCAAACTGTGTTTAACAACAGAATAAAGGAATGCTTGGCTGATGGAAAACTATTGCAAAATACGAGCACAACTTGTATGCTGTCCCTTCTTCCTGGCCACCCCACCCAAATCATGCTTTAAATTTTAGTTCTGTTCAATGGAAATTGCTGTTAAGGACACAGCTGACCTGGCCTAGCAGTCACTGCTCACATCTGCAATCTTTCTCTTCTAATGCTAGCAGACTTCCATGACTAACGGCCAAGGTATTGGACTCTGCTCTGGAAAGATACATACTAATGGAGCTTTCTTGCAAGTGCTGCATACTTGCACCTCACTCTGACTCTTCTACCACTAAGGCTTTTGCACCTCATAGCAAGTTGGACTTAAATCATGCAACCAATATATTAAGTCCTGCAGTATTCATGTAAGGCTGAAAAAAATCTGCCACATATTCATTTAAATTAAACAATGGAAAATTGTGCCAGTTTTGATAAGAACATGACCTTTATAAGAAGCTTACACAGCGAGTTTTGTCTGATTTCTATCAGAAGCTGCCTCTAAGAATGTAATATACTACAGGTTTAGACAAAACTCGGCAGAATTTTCTTAAGAGGTAAAAGAATTTTGGCATCAGAGAAACAGAATGCTCAAAAATCAGAGAAGACTTACGGATTTGTCATTGTATGATCTAGACTTTTCCTTAAAAACTATCAGAATTGGAGAAATAACCACTAGAAGCTACACAAAAGGTTAATTGCTGTATTTCAGAGTTTAAGGAAAGGTACTGAAATAAGAGGCATAAATGTTTCTGAAGCACTATTTTTAACATTCTGTTTTAATTAACATTTTAAGCGTCTAAATTTATTTATACTGAGGCCTGCCATGGCTGTTACTTATATAGACTGGGGGCAGGGAAGGCAACCTACAATGAAGAAAGAGCAAGGTATAATATGAGGAACAAGATTTTAAAGTAGATTATAGAATTTCACCCACAGAAAATTAACAAAAATCCAGGCTATGGACTGGGTTCTTTAACACAGCTTTTACAGCTGAATATCCTTGTACCATATAGTTCAGCATGTATTTTAGTATTTATACCCTTGGACCGTATATTTTAGCATAGGAAACTTATACAACAAAAGAATTCTCCTGCAGATGCTGCAAGAATGGTTTCAGAGAGTAAGGATATTTAAAATAACAGTCAAGTACAAAAGAGGAAACTAAGCTGACCAAGAGGCTTGGAGAGCCAGGGAGAATAGATCGAGTTTACAAACTTACACTTCTACAGTTTCTGGAAGATAAAATGGACACATTCAAACAGATAAGGTTATTTACGTAAGTATCAGCTAGATTATAACACATGATAATTTGTTTTCCAAAATTTAAAATTATTGCCACGCACAAAATAAAGTCTGAAGTGCAAATGTTGTCATTAATTTTAGACTATTCCCTCCCCTTCTCTCAGTCAGAGAGCATAAAGATAAAAACACATGCGCACATGTCTGGAAATGCAATAAAAACATGAGTTATTTTCATGTTTGCCTGCCTACAGCTTCCACTGCAGTTTGAATTTGATTTGGAAAATAAAGCATGAATATGCATTGCAGCCATGAGGCATTCAGAACAAAGCCAGCATTTGCTGCTTACGTTAATTAAACAGTTGATTCTCCTTGCAGCTCAGGACTTGGCGTATCACATCAGAAAACAACATGGTTATAAATCCATGAACAGCCAGGATGTTGTATAAAGAGGTCATATACTAGAGGCAACACACAAATCCATTTCATTACAGTTTACAAGCAAGTTTGGCTTTCAGCTTCACATACGGAGGAAAGCGAGATGATGGCAGTGTCTCCATAAGTACAAAAGGGGCTTTGCTGCATTCTCACTGTCTCAGAGTATAACACCAGAGGTATGGTCAGTTTTGTTTCTGTCAGGCTTTCTGGTTGTTGTGTGGGCTGTTTTTTTGACAGTTGTTTTGGTTTGCTGTTTGGTGGTTTTTGTCTTAGCTACTGGACATTTTAAGCAGACTATAAAACAGGCTGGGAAATAGTAAGAGATGCTATTCTGTTAAACTCTTGGCATAAATAGAGACCCTCTACATCTATGCATCTGGGAAATTTATGGAAACAGCAGGCAGGATAGTAAACAATTCTGTTTAATTATCATTCAGTTTTGCCATAAGCCACATAACAATACTTAGGGTCAGCTTGCAGGTTAAGAACTAAAGGGTTATTGAATTTTAAATGGAAGAACAGCTGCTACAGAAATAACATTGCACTACAACAATCACCAATGAAATCATTTGCAATCTGTGAACTGAATTTGTTTCCTTCTCTTTCCCATTAGTTATTATTTGTGAGACATTTGTTTTAGGGTTTTATTACGTCTTTGTTAATTTCTTCATTGTGCCATGAGGCATGTTCCCATTTATGCAAATATATTTTAACCGTTTCTTCTTGGGTATAATTTCTTCGCTAAAGACTGAGATCACTGTGCCACAGTGGCACTACTTTTCTACTAATACTGCTTTTCTAAACAATGCAGCTTAACCACTGCATTTCCGCATTTCTGTACTTAGCAACAATATACTGTAAGCTCAGCTTTTAAACCAAATTTAGTCTTACTACTTTGACAGCAACCTACTAATAAAATAACATGATAGTGGTGGGGCTTTTGAGCAAAACTATTATTATATAGCTTGAAAATCTAGCCTATCAGTAAAGTTGTAGATATATTTACTAGTAACAGAAATTGACATGTTTCACAGCAAAATAAGTAATCCGGGTTTTTTTTACAATGATCCTCACCACTGATTACTTGTCCAAACAGCTCTTCTGGTGTATCTCCAAAGAATGGCACACACCCAACAAGGAATTCATAAAGGATAATTCCCATAGCCCACCAGTCCACAGGTTTTCCGTAACCCTGTCTCAGTATCACTTCAGGAGCTATGTATTCAGGTGTACCACAGACCTAAAATAAAGAAAGTAAGTGTGAAAGTAAAACAAGTCTAATTGAGCTGTATCACATCACTGACAGTTTTGGAAACATAACATAATATGGAAACATGGAAAAAAGGAATTCAGTACTTTTTAGTCTTCTGACTTCACATAACTGCTAATGTTTTTAGAATGACCTAGCTATGTTTACAGGCATCACAATGAATATTTGCATATCGGTCATGTAAAGGACAGTCTGAATTTTGTACATGGAAGTCCATCATGACAAGTATTTTATTTAACTTAAACATACTCTTATCTTTGTATGAAAGTTGTGATGGTTTTATCTTAAGTAACTTTTACAGTGAACAGATTGTGAGCAATGGTAATGAGGCATGCTTAAAGGGAAATGGGCCATAGCAAGGATTTTAGCACCCTTGGTTGTACAATGCATAATGAGCTCCACAAGTACTCTGCTGAGACTCCTGAATTCTTTCTAAAAACAGTTTTCCATTTGTCTCTCTCAAAGATTCACTTTCACACAATTAGGCTGTTCATCTTACTAAAAGATCCTAATGTAGAAAGGAAAAATCTCAGAATAATCTGCAGGGCGTCAATAAAAGTAACTGACACACATAACTGGAACACCAATGCAGAAATAACAGTTTATACAGTATCATGCTACATTCCACTTGCAAAACATCACTTCATTTGCACACTCAGTGTAGAACTGAAAAAGACTGTCTCTTACTTGTTTGTCAAGGAATTCTCTGGCATCCTTCTCAATGTGACCCTCATACAGATTGGTAGTCAAACTCATTAGCCCCACCTTTGACAGGCCGAAGTCTGTAAGCTTTATATGGCCCATAGACGTTACCAATAAACTGTAATTAGAATGATTTGAAATTACTGTGATATATTTCAACATTATGCAGTGCTGATTACAACTATCATTATTATTACTATTATTAGATGAAAATGTTCCATTAGCACTGCAAAAATACAGACAGCTTAAAAGTAATTTAACAAGGTACAAAATAAAACAGGTTAAAAATCTGAGTCTTACATTTGTTACTATTAGCAGATGTAAACAGTTTGTCATATGCAATTGCACAACATTTTATAGAACCATACAAATGTTGAGAGCTGAATGTTATATGCTTTGAAGAAAAAGAAACAGTCATAATCTGAAAGACCTAGAATAGAATAAATGTTGCTTTTTAAATGAGGAGAGCATTTTCTGTGGGTCATTAATTGAAAAAATACTCAGGTATTAAGTTAGTCAGTAACTAATACTACACTGGCCTGAAGTATCATGTTATGAAGGTACTGTCACTCAAGAATAATGATCTAATTCTTTCTCTTTAAATGTGAAACTTGCAGCTACTATACTTTTTACTGCAGCTACTTGCTGTAATGTTATTTATATGTACAGAAGAAACAGTTTTCTAAATATTGAAAAAAATAACCAAACAAAACCTCATGCAATAGGAAAGATTTCCCAATCTGGGCAATCTTCATATATGCAAGTATCTGCAAGTTGGTGATACTTAAGTCTTAAAACAGTGTTTTAAGCATACTTAAAAAGATCTTTTCCTTAATAACCAAAATCAATTTCTCTCAATTCAGCTGGAAGAGTAAGCACTTTTTTTTTTCCCCTGCTACTCTTATCTTTTGCATCTGAAAGACCAAAAATTCAAAAAATCTCTTTTGGAAAAAAAACAAAACAAACAATCCACATTTTCTGTTACTGCAGGTAGGGAAAAATTCAAATATTGTGCAGAAATTGTGAATCTACATAACATTTCATTTTAAAAAAAACCCAACAAACAAAAACCAACAAAACATTTCAAGTACATTTCAAAGGAAGTTTATACCTTTGATATTTTATCTAATAACTTCTAAGTCTTCTTTTGGGTATATTCTATATACGTACTTGTCTGGTTTCAAATCCCTGTGTACAATTCCATAATTATGAAGGTATTCCAAGGCCAGAACAGTCTCTGCAAAGTACATCCTTGCCATGTCTACAGGTAGGGGACCCATGTTCTTCATCAAAGTAGCACAATCTCCACCTGTGGAAACAGAACAAATGTTCCAGATGACACTATAGATTTTGAGTAGTATCAGTATAAGTCATATATGCTGCAGAAGGAGACACACACTGCAGCCATAAATCTTTATTTGCCAGTCAAATGATTCAATTGACCATGTAACCATACCAACTATTGTACTGGAAACACAGTGTGAAGCTGGGAGTGAGTAGTTAAAGGGTTCAGCTGGAAACTAGTAAAATCTGTGCTGCTACAGGTGGAGTGATCAAAAAAAAATCCCAACCCCACACAACCATAGTCTACATATTTCATCTTGCACTGCCTCTGTTCACTGTCTACTTCAGTATCAGAACCTTTTCAAATTACTTCCTCTTGCCTCTTCCTTTCTAAAAGTAACTAGTACAAATACCCCATGTGCTAATGAAAATTTCAACTCCAGAAAAGCAAACTGCATTTCCACAAGAATTTCTGAACACTAGGACACTTAGGATTATAGTCCATGAGGAACTTATTCAAACAGCAGTTATTTCCCATTGCAGCTGGAGTTCAAGTGTTTTACAAGCTCCGTCTGGAAGATGACTAGAAAAAAGCCACCTTGCTGTTGGATTTAGAGCATAAATCTGTATTGCCAGAGTACAGAGGACCCAAGGAAGCCTTTCTAATGCAAGTACCATATGGGTTATTTTTCTTTCTTGTTGTAAGAAAATGAAAATAGAACAGCCACTTTACCTTCTACATACTCCATGACCATACATAAATGACGCCTTGTTTCAAAAGAACAATACATGCTGACTACAAATGGATTTTCTGCAAATGTCAGGATATCACGCTCAACAAAGGCCTGTTGGATCTGGTTTCGGAGGATGAGATTCTGCTTATTAATTTTCTTCATGGCAAATCTTTGTCTGGTTTCTTTGTGTCTCACAAAATAAACCGCACTGAAGAAGGTTCAAATGGGAGAGAGAAAGAAAAAACTCTGAATAACTGTTAAAATATATATATTTTAAAAACTTTTCTTTTTTACAAAAAAATGTATTTTTTAAAACTGTGTATGCATTATATAAAAGGTTTATGTTTTCCTTAATGTAGTTGACCTGCCTTTTACATTACAGAATGGCTACAAACTTCATTTTATTCTATAATCAGGATGAACCTCAGTCAACAAAAATCAGTACACAGACTAAAACCAAACAACTCCCCCTTGCCCTGTGTCCCAAAACCAAACAGCAGATACAGCAAATGCTGTCCAACAGACATAGCAAATGCTCTCAGCTCAGGCAGATTTTGGGTGTTTCCACCAACAAAGGATTATATACAAAACCCAGCTGTGGCACATTGTTATAAAATCATTCTTACAAATGCTTATTCTGTAAGTGTGTTGATTTTAAAACATGTCACAGGTTTCTCAAGAGGTTTGCTTCAAAGCTGTTTGATGGGGTAGCTCCCTTGTTGCCAGGTGCTAACTATTCTGTTCTTTTTCAGTCCCTGACATCAGCACTGATCCATATCAGGGGTAGGTCACCAGTAGGTAATCCGAAACAAAGATCACTACATTAACCACATGGTAGCATGGAGTTAAGATGTATCTTGACATACTGAATTTCCACTGAGGTACTCGGTACTGAGTCTCCTGTAAGCCTGGTTAGATAAGGTTAAGGCAGGGAAACCAGCTGAAAGAAAACCTCACATGTACAAGCCTTCTTTCTTTCAATGCTCAAGGAATCATCCAGCCATGAAACACTGACACAGGATGTTACTGCTGCATTTCTCAGAATCCCTTGAGGCAAATCATGAAAATGTCTGCCTTGCCTGAAAACTGCATTGTAGCATTTAATGCTTATAGCATGTCCAGTATATAATTACCACAGCAGTGAGTGTTTACAGACAGAAAAGACTACAAGGAGAAAACGGGGGATGAACTCCTGAAAGACAGATACTAATCAGAACAAATTATTACAGCACCTTAATAAGTCTTTGCAGATCATGTGGATCTATAGGATCATTACAACCATATTTAAAGATAAGAGCCAGTAAGTTCTAAGGACTATGTAGTCCAGTAACTATTTGGGACATTCTGGCTGTGTTTCTCCAGCTCTCTAAATCCCATTCTCCAGTCATATAGTCACAGGCAGGCAATTGTGATACTTTCCACTGGGATTCAGTTATCTTCAATTCCTCAGGGAAAAAAAAAAACACCTGTTTAGTTCAAGTTTACTAGACCCACAAGACAACTGCAACACAATTGTCCCTCTCACACTTACAGAGGCATACACTGTCTATGCGATACTATGTGCTTTTAAATAATCCTTAACATACAAAAATGTTGGGTATTGCTTATTCACACCCTGATTACAGAAACTGCAGCAAACAGCATTTATGCTTTACAAAGAAAACTACGTCCTAGCCAGCAGCACGTTATTCCTGCAGAAGACCCTTGCTTCTTCCTCCAGGATGCTCCCAATTCACAGCAGTGGTGCCATTTCCTTAGCCTACCAGTATGCTGAACTGAGCACACTACAACTGTGCCTGGGACTGCCTGTGACACCGGGGTGTCCTCAGCTCCCACAGTTTGAAACTTGTCAATAAAATAATAAATAGAAAGTGAAATATTCCCAAACAGTTAAATAGCAATACATAAACTACCTGGACTTGAAAAAAAAATAAAAACCAAACAAAAAACCTTACATGTTCCTGCACAGAAGTGGGGCTTCAACTTAATCTAAGTAGAAAGCTTGGAGTAAAGCTCACATCTGCTGAGACACAGCTATGAACTTGGAGGTAAAGTGATGGCAACAGTCACAGTAGCTTTAGCACATAACAACTTTGACTTCAGTAACTCTGATTTGCCAGTGGTATACCTCTGTTACTGTGTAATAACTTATCAGGTAAATTTTGATGGCCTTCTACTTTCTCCTCGAAGCTGTCATCTTGCTTTATTCTTATAAACCCGGCACTGAACGTGAGCCTTACTTTCTGCCCCACACAGGCCTACTATCCCACATATCTCTATTTTTCATAATGCTATAACTGGAGCACTAAACAGAAGCTCATCTTTGTTTTATATGTACTTTTAGGAAAGAGCTCAATACCTCAGTTCCTGGTTTCTTGGCCTTGGCTATTAAACGCTGCTCATGATTTTCAGTATATTATACAGACAACTATATATCTGAGGATTGTTTCGACACAAAAAGTATTAGGAACATGCAGACCATCCAATTGTGTCAATCCATCCAATGACAGTGGTATGCCTTGTCTGGCCTGCAAAGCCATGGACTGGCATTGGCTTTACTACTCCCCTCTTCCTGTTCTCGTAACATGACCCCAAGAGATTTCCAAAGCATCCTCTGAATTCAATGTATGGATCCCAACAGGTACAAAAGTGCTCTGTATTTTATTGATGCTGTGTTTTAACACAGCAAGAAAAAGTTTGCTTTTCAAGAGAAGTAGCAAAACTCAATGGCATTATTCAAACATTACATTAGTCCCTTAGTCTACTTCCAACATAAACCTTAGCTTTTAAAAGTATCACTAAAATGCCTTTAGCTAGGCACAAATATAGAACATTGCGTATGTGTGTTAAGATGACCAAAATAAATATTCAGAAATTTAACCAGGTTCCTGAATTGCTCAAACTTGTGTTATGCAAGCTATCTCTCCAGTCTTACAACCAAGATTCCTGTTTGTTCT
The DNA here is from genome assembly GCF_012275295.1 of Melopsittacus undulatus. Taxonomy (NCBI): domain Eukaryota; kingdom Metazoa; phylum Chordata; class Aves; order Psittaciformes; family Psittaculidae; genus Melopsittacus; species Melopsittacus undulatus. The sequence continues at coordinate 23,358,639 of NC_047557.1, read as the reverse complement.
CTAAATTACTTAAGGGTTCCAGGCCTAGTTTTCAGTAACTTCAACTTTTAGAGCCATTTTACAATCCAGTCTACATTCAGTGTTGAGCCTAATGTGGCTGTGCTGCTTTGCTTTGACCCAATTCTCTAATTTACCAAAGAACCTTGAACTCCTTGTGGAAACAGGGGTACTGTACTTGCTGCTTAACAGTTACAGCTGCTCACCGGAAGTGATGTTTCATTTTCATAATTAATTTCCTTAAGGAAACTGATTATGAAATCAATCAATTCCTTCTACTACCTTCTGTACTACCCTGGAATAAAGTCTGAGATTTCCTCTAGTGAAGAGGAGCCACTTGTGAGGGTGTGATTCATGATACAGCAATGTGGTAAAGTTTATGGAGAGTTATGTAAGATCACAATTTACAAGCAGCACTGCACCACCTCTTAGCTAGGTGATGCCCATGACCAGATTGGATTTATTTGGGGACAGGGTGAAATGCTGCATAAAGCACTACAGTACTCCTAAAAGGAGCATCCAGTGCAGTGGGGGTTTTCCAAGCCCCGGGACAATGTGCACAGCCTCAACAACATTTCAGACTTACCCTAGTCTTCCTAAAAGCAAATGAGAAGCTGGCTATCTGAAGAACAAAGAATGACAGCTGTGATCCTTCTCTCACAACTGGTACCAGCCCTAGTTAGAATCACAGGTTAGGGTTGGAAAGGAACTTAAGATCACCTTGTTCCAAGCCCCTGACATGGGCAGAGACATCTCCTGCTAAACCATGACACCCAAGGCTTCATCCAATCTGGCCTTGAACACTGTCAGGGATGAAGCATTCACATCTTCCCTGGGCATTATGTTACAAATTTTAGCTAAGAAAGCCACCTCTCCACATCTAGCAGTACCAACGCCTTCTATCTTTAAATAAGCAAGTAAACACAGACACAAAATGATGAAGCTGTTGTTCCTATGGGTAAACTGTTCCATACTTGCAATAAAAAAAGCTTGAAAAACGGAGCTCTTTACCAGTTCATAGTGTGCTGTACGTTCAGGAAGGACAGAATTCAAGACTTTCAATATGGTAAACACCTTTTTCTACCACCAAAGAGGACTGCACCGGGAGCCAATTTTAGATCCTCACCCATTATTAGTGACAGAGAAAAGAGAAAGCACTTTGCCTGTGCTCTACTGGGAAGTTCACTTGAGGGCAACACAGTACACAGGTTAGAAGTTCATAATTTTGAGGAAGTCCACAACGAATTATAAGATCCCTAGCACAGAAATTGTTTGACTCTACTTTTTAAGCTGCTCTTCAAAGCTACAAGCTCCTAGGAATCAAAGCCTCTTACCTGCATAGACCTGTCACCCATAGGGATAAACAGAAAGAAAGTAATATAGCTTATTAGACCTGTAGTCACTCAGAGTTGGTGATACATAAGTGAACCTATAAAGCCAGACTTCCCCCGACCCCTTACAGTTCTGAACTGGTGTCTGCCAGGCTGCTAATGAATTAACCTGAATCACAGGGTGTTACTCTGCAGCTGGGTAGTTTTCTTACACCCATTCACAATGCAACTATCCATGAGCAAGTACTGTCAATCAGACAGAGAAGGGACAAGAATGAGTAATCACAGGTTATGGGCAGCAGCTGCTCAAGCAAACACAACCTCAGTTTTTAAATTTATCAAGCAACACCATTGGCCAGTATGTGACATACATATCAACCATTACACCATATAAGTAAAAGGATTCCAGGCAGTCACAAAAGAAGTATCATGTCCATGCTTTAAGCAGATGCAGTGATACATTAATGAAGAACTGAACTAACATCACTTGCTTCCCTGAAATCAAACGTAATCTTAATTTTGTTGAGCTGGTCCAGGAACCCAGGCTGATGCCAACTTGAAGATATGGAATACAACTTCCTGCTACCTCTTACAAGCTGCAATATGGAAAAAATGTTGCTCTGTTTGCAGTGAAAAACTTAAATTTGGGAAGTATGAAAAGTTTTGGCTGGCTGACAGAAGTCAGAGAGACAGCTTGTGAAATCATTAATGACTTGGCCAGCATCCTACATGTTTACTGATTCACAGCTTGTTTAACTTCTTGTATATTCCTAGCCGTTCCCAATAGCCTGATACACCTCATCTACTATACAGTCACTTAATTGCACTACAAATGAGTTTACCCAATCAATTAAAAGCACAGAACTGCTAAGATATTTACTCAAACCTTCACAAAACCAATAGTTTATACTCAAACTCATCAAGTTTAACACATCTGACAAATCTCAGCTACACCATGCCAAGTCCAACAATTACCCCGTCAAGCAGTCAAAGCTTTCAATTTCACTAATGAAGGCAAAAACACCACAGAAGAATCAAAGACAGCAGAATGTTTGTTTTTTCTGTCATTTGTTAAGAATGAAACCCTCCATTACAGCCTCAAAATACATAAAATATTACAACAGCATACTGAATCTTTAACAAGTCAGTGCACAAAATATGTCCACTCACATATTTTTGAGAATAAATCAGTGAAGCACAGATAGAATTCACACATACTTAGGTTATTTCAGAAAATTAATGACCTGGAAAAACATGGATGCAGGGGGAAAATAAATAATCCTTGTAGGTAACAACCATAACTTTTATTTCAGCTGCTTATACTTGTAAATAAACTGCCTATGGGGCAGTTGATTGCTTGGTATTCACAGGTGGAACTCCCCATTTTGTAGATGAGTTTCCATTTTGTAGAAGAGCATTTATATTATCGTGATGTGTCCCTCTTTAAACTTGACTGTAACTTTTAAATTAACCACCATACTGGTGCTAACAGAAAGAACACTTACTAAAGATCAAAAAATGGGTCTGTCAATATTATGGTCCCACTTACCTGACATTCCACAGTGGAGATCTTCAAGCACACAGCTGGTTTTGAAGTGACAGTCCAGACAATTTAGGAGCATAAGCCCACTCAACTTACAGTAGCTGGGGGGCAGTGACAAGTTTGCAAGTTTACTGTCTCACAGTTCACTGAATGTGTTCCTTTCCCTCTACATTAATTAGTAAGGGGCTGTATCTTTGTTTTCTTTCTTGTTCTCGACTCTTAAGAAGTAGCCATTTAAAACAAAAAATCCAAGCCAACAAAATCTTTTTTGTTATTGCTTGCTTAAGGATGGAACTAAGAGCACTCAACTAAACTCACGAGATTTTCAGCTTTGACTTCTTATGCCACAGTATAACCTGCCAGTCTACCCCTGTTTTAATACTTGCTAAAGAGAATAATGATTCATGCAGAATACAGATATGCTCCAAGCTATTCACCCTCTTATCAGCATTCCATTTCCCCGCAAACCTATCAGGTTCTCTCCCAATTTTTATGACATTTGCATTGCCAATTTAAGTATATTATTGGCATTAAAAAGGTGTTTCAAAAGTATTGATTTTGCCTTCCACAAGCATGAGGAAAAAAAATTCTACAGCCCTACATCGTGTGTGCCATAGAAAGCCATGGCTTTTCATCCTTTCTTTTCCAGCTTTTGAGGTAAGTTCTCTTTGGTTTCAAATGGACAGTTGTCTTCAGTTTGTATTTAATGGCTCATCAAGGCTCCTTGTAACTGAAACACCTATGGAGCAAGAGCCACAGGCCTACCAAATGTCTGACTTAGAAGTCTAGCCACTAACTGCTGGTTGCAGCATGCCCTTCTAAAGCTGCTCTCTCTCTACCCATCCCTCAGCATCCTAGACTGCTGGGAAGTTGGGCAGGTGTAGTGATTTGGACACCTGTTTCTCTGATGAGGACCCACCCCACACCATTCTTCTTATGCTCCTTCAGTAGGATAAAGAGGAAATTGGGTAGGAGATGAAAGGAGAAATGGAGGAGACTAAGGATCTGCAAAATGAAGGAGAAAGGGGTTTGCCCAGGGAGGGGAGAAAGGCTTTTCAAGTCCTGGGGTAACTGGGAGAAAAAGGCATACAGTAAAGTAATGGGCTTGCCTAGGGAGAAATTCTGAGAAAATTAATTGTGCAAGTTGACTAGTGAGAAGTTTTATTTGGATATTTACATAATTTTAATGCTAATTATGTTACTTCCTTCAGGCTTTCTGCTATTTAAGCAGGCCTGGACACAAATAATAGCCTCCACAAGTGCTATAATGACCTACAGTACTAGGCAGAACCCAATGCCTCCTGTCCCAGGGCTCAGGGTTACCTTTAACTATGATCGGAAAGTATTACAATGCTCACCAGCCTCAGGCCATTAAAACAGCATGCAAAATTCAACTGGGCAGATTGCAAGTGCTTTCTCTTCTATGTCTATGGTCTTGTCAAAGACTGCTTAATCCTATTCAGGTTGTTGCTGCTTCCTACCTCAAGCAGAAGTAGCACAGAGAAGAGCCAGTCTAGTAAGTTTTGTGCTGGAGAAAAGCACAGGCCTCTCCACTGCCAGGCTGTGACATGGTCTAACTTGGCAATGAGCTCCTCACCTCAAGACAGAAACCTCTCTTTTTTTGAATGAATATAGAATATATCCCTCCTGACTCTGCTAACAGGCTACATAGATCAAGCCTATGTCCTGGTACATTTCAGTTCAAAGGAGAAGCCAAACTGTAGCTGATCAGAAAAGGGGAATAAAGACAGATTTCTGCCTGCTGATAGACACAACACCTTGATCGTACTTCAGAAAACATTCTGTGTTCCTTTAAGGTCCAGGCTAACATGATTTCTGTTGGTTTCTAGGATATCTCCAAATGATCTGCATACCACTGGTCAGTAAGCTGTGTACCTTCCAAGTACCCAAAAGTAATCAAGTAACAGCAATTACTTAAAAGCTAATGGGTTAAAATTTGAAGATGAAAGACTGTCTGCAGAGAAGCAACAAAAAAGTGGTGACCTATTGAAGGAAATTTGCTTTTACTTCACCAGGATGTTTAGGTCAAATAAGCACTCATTTCAAAACAGATGCAATTTTATTCTCTTTCACATCTGCATAAACACAGACTGTTTCCACTGCTCTAAAGGTGGCTTTAAATCTGCCTTTCAATTCATTCAGATTTCATCTTTGGCATTACACAACACACACTTCTGAAAAATCTTTGTGATGTGATACTCAGTATTTTAATTTACTGCAGCACACAGTAATTCATTATTGCCTAGCAAGCTTTTCAGAAACTTTTTCTTGTGAATTTCAAATATTAGCAATAAAACCAGAAAACAAAACGAAAAAGCAGTGCAAACAAACTCCCTCACATAAACATCCTTGCAATAAGTAATAATGGGAAGTTAAGCAAATATAAAATGCTAAAAAGCTGCTGCACTCGTTACTCACCCGTAAGCTCCATTACTAATCAGTTTAATTGTTTCAAAATCACTTTCCCGAGGTTTTCTCTGCAGCTTCAGTGAGGTATTAGAGCTCTTCAAAGTAAAAGAGTAGAGAGAACAAAGTTAATACAGTACTTTTTTCAAGACCAGGGAAACATAAAAACCAACAAAAACCCCCTTAACCTATCACCACGCTGTCAAACCCTGATGAGCCACCTAAAAACTGTCCAGTTAAGTCACAGTCCAGAGTTATAGACTTAAGTGAACCCCACCAGGCACTTGTTGTCCATTGCCTTCCCATTTTAGTAAATCTGAGCATGGTACAACAGCCTGGTTGTAACTAAATGTAGATGAGCTCTTGTTCACTCAAACTTCTGCATACTTCTAACTAATGTTAGGATAGACTGTGAAAAAAGACATAAAATGAAAGACAAAAATACAGAAGATAAAAACACACAAGTTCTATCATTATGGAGGTCACTTTCACCCATTTGTATGCCAGAACATTTTCAAATGTTGTCCTGAGAGTACTGCATAACCTTTTCTCTAGCTTTAGTTTTTAATTGATCTTGAACATGTAAGTGTGAAATGGAATTGGGGTGTAGGGGTGTGATGAGGGCGCCAGACTCCAAATACAGTGTTCCAAACCCACAAGATCTTTTTCAAGATGCTTTCCAAATCTCCAAGAAGTCCTACAATCCCTACCCAGGCAGTTTGGCAGTAAAGGTTTAAAGCAGAGCTGGTTGGAACATTTTTAATTAAACTCTTGCTGAAGAAAATTCAGTGCAAGATTAGTTAATATGTTAATATAATAAACTACACAGGAACAGAGATGATTTATTAAATTGTTCAGCCCAGTTGCTTGCCAGTACAGGATTCTTCTGACTTGCATATTTATGACGATTTTAAATGGTTCTGTACTTTAAAGTTATGCTTCTTGTCACTTCCCATGTATGTTTATTCCACAGCTACACTTTAAAGAAAATGTTTCCAACTACTCACCCTGTATTTTTCTTTATTTATTTCCTTACATTGCTTTGTTACACTGCATTAACTTTTTCTGTAGTTTTTCAACATCTGAACAACACAAACTTTACAACTGCAATTTCTTAGCCATTGCTAAGGCAGTTTACACTTCAGCTTCTCCTAAGCACTTCAGCACTTCATTTAAATCTCCTAGCTGTTATTTCTCCAATTTGTCAATATCCTTCCACTAAAGGCTACCTAGGTCTAAATCAGATGAACAGAATAAGAAATACCATTCATGTCACAACTCTGGAAGCTTTTGTAGGTGGCATTTGTTAAAGTCAGAAATTACCTCAAGATAATATGACATGTATTATGAGGATGATGTCTTTTCTGTAGCACTGTTTTAACAGATACCCCACACCTGTGTTTTAAATTCTAATATTTGTAAGTCTCTGTAAAGTACCACTGAATAACTATGCATGCCTCAAAACTGCACTTGCCTTTTCTATCCACTTGCACTGAGTATCAACACTAAATTGTCAGGACTCTATCCAGTGTTGACTGAAATCCAGTGTATGAGAAACAACTTTTAAAAATAAGAATTTAAGTTGAGAGCATTTAAGCCTACAATATTCAGACCAATAAACTGCTCCAACTAATTTTTTTTTTGCCAACACAAACAAGCATCTGACAAAATATTACTGTAAGATACCCACTATAGTAGACAAGAATTTTAAACACAGATTCAGAAGAACAATGCACAATCTTCCAGATTGCAAGCTAACTTTCTGAATCCAGACTATTTGCTATATTGCTCATTTTTTTCTTGTGTCTTCACTGGATCTGTTCAGTCTCCCAGTTTGATCATTAGCTGTTTTAAAATCTGTTTAAAATAATTCATTTTTTATGAAAAGGTTTTAAAACCCTTCTGAAAGAAAAATCAACACATTAATTAAACAGAAATAAAGAAAGTAGTGATGAATTTTGTGGTAAAACAAATGCCACATGGTAAACACTAACTTTGTGGAAGCTAAAGATACTGTAAAATCTAGAAAAACAGGAAGTTTTGTGCTAATATGTTTTGCAAGCCTTCCCTCTGCTGAGCACCATGGCATTGGTCTTGAGTATTAACCACTGTTCTATTCAATCTCTTTACACATACCAGGAGAAAATAAAAACAGAGGGAACACAACACAGCTATTTTTCCTTGCTCAGATTCAATAAAGTCAGCAACATAACATGAAAACTTACATTTATTGATTCGTCCCCTTCCAGATTTTCTGCTGTCCCACTGTCACAGTTTGCTAGCTGAGCTATTTCTGGAAACAAAGATTAGAAACTTCATTTTAAGCACAGAACACCTGACAAGTGACTCTCTTCTAGAATACCCAATGAATATGCTGTCCAATCTGTATTATCTGCAAGTAACTTTCAGGGTATCTCCAAGCACATACAAAAAAATCACACCCAGAACACATGCCACTCAATGCCTACATAATCTTCCACTGAAGAATTCAAACAGCCATAAATCAATGAAGAGCGGCATTGTTATCATCGCTGACGCATGGGAATTCTCAGATCTGAGAGATTAAGGGTAAAACAGCACTAATCTGCTGAAACTCCTGAGGATCTCATCCCCTGAGGGAATAATAATAGGCTGCATCCTTGTTGGGCTCTTCCACAGTTAAGAAGAAAATTTTTTTAGTTTAGACCAGGTGAGATGGATTCATGGTTTGCATCTTCTACACATAAATACTAATATGCTTAACAGAATAAGATAAAAGCCATTTTCTTAGAAGCTTATCATTTATGGGGTCACTAACAGAGATGACCTCATAGCAGCCTTCAAGTGTCTGAAGAGGGGCTATAAGGATGCTGGGGAGGGTCCCTTCATTAGGGACTGCAGTGACAGGACAAGGGGTAAGGGATCAAAACTTAAACAGGGGAAGTTTAGACTGGCTATAAGGAGGAAATTCTTTACTGTGAGGTTGGTGAGGCACTGGAATGGGCTGCCTAGGGAGGTTGTGAATGCTCCATCTCTGGTGGTGTTCAAGGTCGGAAAAAGCCCTGGGTGATATGGTTTAGTGTGAGGTGTCCCTGCCCATAGCAGGGGGCTGGAACTAGATGATCTGAAGATCATTTCCAACCCTAAATAGTCTATGATTCTATGACTTCTCTGGGATACAGATTTTGGGAGTCTATAACTTGACACAGTTGTTCCTGTCAGAGTCAACCCATGCTTATGCTGCAGAGCTCCTAAGCCTATCCTGTTCTTCAGGAGACAGTAACTAAGAATTCATCTTGAGAAGCTAAGCATTACTTTAATCTCACATGTTGTTAATTATATACTCCACATAGCCAAGGTTGCACATACTATTGTAATGTGTGGGAGATCAGAGATATGACCACCTGAAGTTTGTGAGGTGTGTTTTTATCTCAGAACTGTTAAATGAATTTATGAATATGGGAAATAACTGAATATTCACATAGGATATCTAGACTGTATTTTTCTATATAAAAAGTGAATATTACAAGAGACAGTCTGCCCAACACTCACTGTAATCATTAAAGCAAATTAACCACACAATCTTCTGTTGGAACAGCTAAAGATTTAAGAAGTGATTCTGATTTATACTATCCAAAATACTACATGTGTAAAGTGTAAGAATCAAAAGTAACTAAAATGTCACCTCAAAACCCAAACAAATCTTTAATCTATTAAAGAAGCTAAAAATTCAAAAAATTCTGAATATGAAATCAATAAAAATATCTCTACTGAGAACAAATAAATATTTTTAAAATAAAACAACCAACAACAATAGCAAAAAAAGAGCAAGCAAGCCTAAGCTAAATGACAGACCAAACTTGAAACTGGAGTTGATTTCTCTGGCAAAAGTCACAGTTTTGTTAACGTGGAGTTTTCATGCCAAAAGTGTTGATAAAACCTTTATTGTACAGGTGAGAACCAAACAAGCTAGAAAAATATATTTTGACAGCCTTCTCAACTGAAATTATTTTCATAAATAGAGAATTAAAATAAGCCATTTTTAATCAGAACTTTTGCAGAATAACCATTATCTGAGGAATACATATTATTTGCAAGCAGTAGGTAATAATGGAACTGAACCAGGCATCAGCTTTCAAAACGGGGAGCTGTGGAACCATTTTGCAATGCCTGAAGAGATCTTTAAAACTCATCTAAATACCATTAAACATCTGCCCTTTTTCTTTCATTGATTTAAACCATTTCTGAAGACTCATGATTCAAAAAGGTAAAGATGGTAATTTAAAAACCATGGGAAAAGATTTCTCCCTGGGGAACTCTTCAGAAATGCAGCCACCAGTCCCTGCTAAATGATGAATCTGCTCTGGTATTGCTTTCAGTACAGTATAAATTTATCTAGCATTATCTCCAAGTAATACATGCATCATTTCACTCAAAGAAAGGACACTACAGCTTTACCAGCACACAAAGGAGGTAAGAAGAGAAAGATATAAAAAAGTAGGTTGCTCTTCTCTGCAGAGGAAGTAAAATATGTGAACATGATAAACACTACAGACATAATTTAACAGCTTACTTGAAAATACAATTTCAGGATAATTGGTGTAACTGAGGTGGGTTTTCTTTGTTTTGAAATACTTCATTCACCTATTTTAAAATTTTCTATTTTTGCACAGGAAGAATTTACATATCTCTCACGCAGATCATCTTAATGCAGTATTTTTTTGTAGTAATTAAAACAATGTTTAAAGAATCTAAACTATTAAACCCCAGATAATTTAATAAGGCATTGAACAGTGACTGTTTATAAGTATCACTTTTTCTAAGGAGGCATGAAAGGATTAATATGAATCAGATGGCCTGAATTATTTGATTACAAATTATACTCATTAACATATAAAATGATACACTAAATAATTCAACCACCCAACTCTCCAATTCAAACAAAGATCAGCAGTCCATATATCATACATCCCTTAGTATTTACTGACAAGCCACACTGCCCACTTTATCCTCATTAAAAAACCCAAACACCACATTTCAACTACCCCTTCATGGAAAAGTTTGTTTTACATTAATACTCAATTTATGAAATGTAATTATATGTCCTAGATGAAGTACTCTTACATAAAATAAGTATTTAGTCTGAGAAAACAGTATCCCTTATTTATATTAATAATAATAATTATATAAAAATATTTATATAAAAATACCTATAAATATAAATGTCTCTATACCTCTTTCACAATAAACTGTTTTTAAAAGTTCAAAGATATTATTAAAGTTAGGCAGTGTCCAATTCTTGACTTATGCAGAGAAACACTTTTATCCAAGAGGTCACAAAAAATTAGTTAGTAGGATAAGGTTCAAGTGGCATCCAGGGTCAATTATACTAGCCTCTCAATGAGCACTTCAAATTAAGCCTTGTATACTTGATCAGTGAACAATTTATGAATTGTCAAGTCTAGACCAAATCTAGCTCACCAAATCCAGAAGGCACCCCTTTATCTTGCAGACAACTAAGCTGCTTCTCAATCTCTTCCAGTACCACATGGAAAATAATACATACACGTATTTTCCCAATTCACCTGGCTTCTCTGCTGCATTCTGAATCTAAGCAAAAAGAGTCAGAGCTTCTTTAATTTATACCTCAGATAAAAATAATACTAGATTTGGATGAGGAATTTCTTCTATGAAAGCAGGAAGCAGAATAATAATAGGCTTGACTGCCTTACCTGTTAGCATAATACAAATATAATCTGTAACTATCCAATCTAATTAAATTAGATCTTACAAAATTACTGACAACATATGGCAGTGCAAAACTTCACAAGCTGTTGAAGTTGAACAAAAAAGTTTTCTTTTAACACACAACACACTACCCGTTCATGGAAAAGTGATCTTGCATCATGAAACCTGGTTTAAAAAAAAAATTATGGTGTTTTACCATTGTGTTATCAAGTGACCACCTATGGATCATCCACACTCTGAGTTTATAACACAGAAGGTAAGCGGCACAAGCTGGACTTATTTTCCATGATGGCATTTCTACTAATTTCTTCCAATTGCAAGACTAGCATTGAACACAATTAACCAACTTCCATCTGTCACCAGTGATAGAATGTGGTCTCAGGATGAAAAAGATTATGGTCTGGTTAGGAGACAGAAGTAATTTTAGTTTTCCCCACGTTCTCCTTAAAAGAAAGATCAGGCAAACAAAAATTCTGCAGTTCCAATTGGAACCCAAATTTTCCCTACACAAGTCCTCAACATAGACACATAAATTACCCAGAAAAATAAGTATCTGCAGTTTTAATAGGAATGGGAGATATTCCTCTCAGGGACTCTAAGATGTGGGAGCCTGGGGGCACTGAAGGGCACATAACAGCTCTGCCTAGGTTTCATTTATACCTATGGTTGGCTAACAGTTGCCACCAAATTATACCAGTAAATTTCAGTTACAGCTGAAGAAAAAAAGTTGCATTGCCAGGCTGGAAGATGACAAGTATTACTGATGCAGTGTGTTTGTGAACGATATTCACAACAGAAAGATCTCATATAGCCATTTTAATGCCTTTGAGCTTCTGAGGGTACTGTGAAGGACAGCAAATGCTTGTTCTGTTACCATTTTTGCATTAACCCTTTTCCAGTATAGAGATTATCAGAATGATTAAACACATTGAGAAAGAAGAATCTAGGTGGATAGCTGGACCACAAGATGCACTTACCTTCCAGAGGATCTTTATTTAAGCCCAGTTGGCTAATAATGTATCGAGGGATGTCTGTTTTAATGCCTTGACCCTCTTTAGCATGGCCTTCAGCTGCTTCCAAAAGGTAGTAAAACTCTTCAGGATCAAATTCCTAGGAAAAAAAACCACAAAAACCCACCATCATTCTCTATGTAAAAACGGAAGTCTTGGAAGTCCAACATAAAAACTTCATTTGCTTCTTCTATAGCAAATATTTGCCATTTCCCTTACTAAAAACAATATCACCTTATTCTATTACTAGTAGTCTATTACTCTATTATGATTCCTATACAACACACTAAGCAATGAAACTTCATACCATTACTTTAGAGCACATCCTTGTAAGAATAATAAGTTCACTGCCCTCAGAACTTCCAATTATATGTAGCAGCAATAAGATTTCACATACAGAAAACTATCTCCCTACGGCTGCATGCATATATAAATCCACTACTGAAGAACCTATGTAAATATATTTCTCTCCGCTTTGATTCTAAATGAAATTCTAAATGAAATTTTCAAATATTTTAATCAATATATGTGCACTATGTTTTGTGGAAAATACAATTAAATAAATCACTAACTTTAAAACAAAGCCAGAATTCTAAGTTGCTGAAAATAACCTCTGAACTTCATTGATCCAATTGTTCTAAATCTAGAAATTACACATCCTCCTTTGGGAGCCAATTATATTACAGCTATCATTTATACTATGCCTAAAAGATGAGTACCAAAGAGAAATAAAAACCCAGAAACTCAAAACCCTGCCTATAACTCAAGTCTCTTGGAAATATATTTATTTTACTGCCTTCTAGTTGATAAAAATAGGAAAGCATTGAAAGGAGCAAAGAAGTTTCTAGGATGGCTTGGTTTTTTTTTTGTTTGTTTTTTTTTTAACAGACTTTCTCTATGTACAGGTATGAATTAATACCAAAACATCTCTAACATAACCACTGCAATCTTCGTTTTTCCAACCATAGATCACAACAGATGCAATGCTTAATAGAGTGAGAGCCAGTCAAGAGACATGAAACATCAATTTAACAAAAACAAGACTTTCTCCTGGAGTATGTCAGTGCTGTCAACAGTATCTGTGGAAGTCAGGCAGACTGCCCAGCTAGTTAGCTTCCCTGGTGGTCACTCTGCAGCTTGCCGTAACTCCCCCATGTGGCTGTAGCTTGCGTGCTGAGTCACAAGGCTCCTGTCCTAGCTCCTCAGCCTACCTAGGACTCAGAACAAAATGTTCCACCCTGGAAAATAGCTTGAGAAATTAAGTATCCTGTTTCATTTTGGAAGCCTCCAAACCACTGTGGCTACCAGGAAGAGTTACAGTGCATCTACAATGAAATGTCTTTGGAATTTTCAGTCTTGTGGAAACAATCTTAAATTCATTTGTCATGAAACAATTTTCATAATTTCCAGCCTAATCAAAAGGATTCACCAAAAACCAAATGAACATCAGCTGCTCAAATCCTGTCATTGAGCATAAAGCCTCAGGATGCTGCCGAACTGCTCAAAAAATCTACATGCACCTTTAGCCTTTCTCTCCTATCTGACATGCTGTCCCCAGCCATCTCTCTTAAATGTTACTCCTTGGCACTGACAAACACAATAATATGATGATGTATGCCAAGAAATCCTATCTACCTTTATCAGGAAAACACAATCATCTCCTTACCTGCTGCACTGGCAAATAAACAGTATCTCCTCCACTTGCTAGTAAGTCAAGGTATAATTACAAAACAGATACTTTTAATCATATGAATATATGTGTGTGCCTGTACACATCTATCTAAATATACACACACATATACACATACACAGATGCAAATAATTAAAAGCAACAGATTTCTGATCTTTACAACTCTGTGTTTCATCTTCCACATACAAATGAATAAAAATCTTTCAGTATTTGCCAGTAGCTCTTGGCACAAACAAAACTGAGAAAGATTTATTCATATGATTATCAAGTGAATAAAAATAGAAATTCACATATCATGATCATCTGAGCCAAGAGCACCATCAAAAACCAGACAGCATTACTGCATGGTATCTGAAAATTCTCTTGATGAAAGTGCTGGATTTGTTTCCTACAATGCTACAAACTTTCTTAAAGAGGCTGAAGTCTTCCATACCTAGTATCTATTTCAGTCAGACATTCTAAAATAACAGCCAATATGATTCAAGTTTCCAGAGGGATGCTATGGAAAAATATCATTTGTGTCAGATTACATGATTCCCATTTACGGAACAGGCTTAATACCTTTTTGCATGAGAAACACACTGGTTTGTGAGAGTACACCTAAATTTTTTTCAAAACTCTGCCTCTGCAGAAACATATCTTGCAGTGTTGCTACATTTCCGCTTATGTGTCCTAAAGATCCTGTATGAAGTAAGAACACTAAGTGAGCTGTGTTGGCTTTCTCTGCAATTGCTGCTCTGAAACTCTCAGCTATGGGACAGTTATCTCGCCTCCTGATACTGTTCTCCCAGCTGCATCGGCAGGTCCAGCAAAAAGAGGGATACGAATGTGCAACAGCTCTGCCTGAAGCGTGGTAAGTGTCAAAGGATATAGCCCAGGATAAAATCCCAAGGGCAGAAACCAGGGACTAAGTGAATGGAGATTTGGACTAGCTAACTATTATATTTAGAATTTAGGGACACTGAACTATTGGGCAAATAGGTTACCACGAGAGAACCTGAATTAAAAAGCTGAACACAATGATGACGCTGGGGGAGAGGGTTAGGTGGAGAGGGTTAGGTGGAGAGAGCCAGCCAAGCATGAAAGGGAAGGACAACCATCATGAAGAAGCCTGTCAGCCCACAAGATGTATTTAAGGGAAGTTTTGGATGTGTGATGATAGAGGATGCAGAACAGAACTAAAACAAGACACTGCATAAGAAATTGGGTGTAGAGGTGGAGAAAGATTATGCAAACCCTGGAAATGAAGCAGGGAAGACCACACTAGATATGAGGATTTCTGGGTTCAGGACAAAGAAGTAACGCAAGTTTGGGTTCAATAGCAGAGGTAAGACATGCTAAGGCATCCTCTTCTCTACAGCGTGCCTTTAAACATCTCTCATTTGAGGCACCTTATTTTAGATCACTCTGAACTGCAAATCATGAACAAACTGCAACTAGGAACACTGAGACATGTTTCCAAAACAAAAGAGAGGCAGCTCTCAAAATGCCCACAGCTGAATGAGCCAGGTTGTGGATTAAGTGTGCCACAGATGAAGAGACACAGCACAGAGCCAAAATCAGGCTGGAAAGACTTACTAGCTCAGATTCAGTGCCATGAAAATGTAGTTTGACACTTCCAGGCATAACGTGAGTCTAGCAGCAGTTAGTGGCTCTCACATAAGCCCTGCCAGCCTCAAATAGCTGTATTCAGCATCAACACTGCAATCCTGGTACTGGTAAGCACAGCGGCTCAACAAAGTCAGCTCAGGCTGCGTGCCAGGCCTGTTGGACCCAGGCTGGTTCTTACATGGAATTTGAGTGTCTACAACATCCTCCTGAGCACACTGTGTTCTGCAAGAGTCTATTATTTCCACTGAACAACTGAAGCACACTGCTTCTGTGCGTAGGAGTAACTTCCCACACCTGAGCCATCCCAGATCCCACAGCAAGGGCAGTCAGAGAAGAAACACACCCACATGGCCTTGCACAAGCTAGCCCAGTCTGGTGACAACAGTGCTATGCTCATGCATAAATCAGTTAATTCTTCTGCTCCTTCTGGTACCCAGCATAAAACTCCAACTACCTTTATATCCAGCTGAACTAATCATTCTGCCTGTTCCCCCAAGATCAGGTAATGCAGAGCTTACTGCAAGCTGCTTATACCTCTGGCAGCTATCGAGTGAAGCAAAATTATGAAACTTGTAAGAAGAGGAAGAATAACAACAATGGGAAACCACAAAGCAATTAGGATTCCAGAATAATCTTCCCAAGGAATAGCAAAGTCTAACAAAACAACAGAAAAACCCAACTGGTTTTGATCTGGAGCTTTATCAGTTGAGGAAAGGGATTCTCTAACATAGTATTTGCAACAACAGGGAACTAAACACAACTAACTGCAGGAGGTCTCTGTCAGCTCCATGCAATGTTTCTGAAATAAAAGCAGAAAGGATCCCACCAACAATGAAGCCCTATGCCACTGTTTGACAGTTGTAAAGAGCCTTGAATAGTAAATCAGGAACCTTCCCACACTAACAATTGAAAAACATAGTAAGCATGATATTACCAGGCATTCCAGTAAGCGAGCAGGACGAGCAATAACTATCAGAATTTTCCGGACAAGTTGTTTAATAAATGCCATTTCTCCACTCTCTGATCGCTCCTGAGCCTAAAAGAGAAAAATAAAGTGATTATAAAAATAATCACACTTGAAAAGAATATATGATATCTGGAACACCTTTCAGCTTTGAAAAGTGTTTGAAGCACATACTTAAGACAAACAGCATGTCGCTTTCAAGATGCCAACAGAAATAACAAGGATTTGAGCAAGGCTGTGATTTCAAACTGAAATAATCCCATCTGTACAATTCTAATATGGAAAAAACAAAAGCACCTGCAACGGACATAATACCTATCTTTTTTTTAAACTTATACATCAGTTCTGCAAAAGAGACTGTATTTTCAATACAACATACATCTATCTACATGTACAGCTATGTCTTAATTTGTTCATAATTTTAGGGTGAAATGAAAACCGACCTAAGTAATATTGATTAGCATAAGCAACGTCCATGCCAGATTGATACTGATTTCCTATGGTCACATGTCATACTATAATGACAAGGACATGTAAGTGTATATACACACACATATATATGGAGAGAGGTTCCATATAAAGGTACATGTAGAAAGGAAGACAATGAAAAATGGAGTTCTACAAGGATTACAACAGAGGTAAAACTACTGTAAAAGAATGCATACATAAAAAATAGAAGGTTTGCTAACATTTGCACAATGGCCTGAGCTGCATTTCAAATTTCTTCCAAATGTTCCTAAGAACCAAATATATAATTTTAGTATGCTAATGAATGCAAAGAAACTGTATTATTCTCCTCCTGATTAAAATACGCTAATAGCCCATCACTCAAATACCAAAGTATTTCTTTGTTCCGAACAGTAAATTGTAGTTTTTCGTCATCTCTTGCTTAATAAAAAACCACAGAGAGAATTCAGAAACAAACATTTAAAAAGTGATTAATGAGGGTAAGTAATTTTCATATAATGTATCTCATAAGGAAAAAACTCAACATATTATTGCAATATACCTACTGCTCTTAATACAAGCACCACAATTTTAAACTCCACCAAATATCTGAGAAAGATTAATCTGTGAAGTTTGAAGCAGCAAAAGAAGAAAAAGGCACAAATACCAGCTGGCATTCTGCAATAGATTTTGGAAGACCTTTAATTGGACAGAAGCATTTGTGTTCTCCACACTAATCAACCATGTCCAAAAAACCCTCTTTTGCAAACAAAACACCTGCCTATTTTAATAACCAGCATAATTCAAACCACCTTCATGCTCATGTGAACAAAAGACTCATCTCAGGTCACATTTTGGAGGAATGAAGCAGAAAAGCATTCAGGTCCACCTGACATTGACCTTAGCATTATAAAAATGTTGGTGGAACAGAGCTGCTCAAACCTCAAGGGAACCTCCCCCAGCATGCAAAGTAACCACAACATGCCAGCTAGCAGTAGGAGGTGTAGCTTTCTACTGAGCCTCACAGCTGGGAGCTGACAACAAACGAACTGCATGACCCCACAGCACAACTGAGTGACCACAACCAAGTTGTGCAAAGAGAAAGTTTTCTTCCTGGTAGATTTTGCTATCAACAGGTACTAAGTAGTTGACTTAAAAGTTAAATCTGACTATTTTAAGGTATTGCTTTGCAGAACAGGAAATTTTTACATTATAAAGAATTAGTGTCATAGACCACAATAAAATGCATCTTCTGGTGTTTTCTGGTTTGTTTTTGGCGTTTTTTTTTTTGCTGTTTTGGGGGGTTTTATAATGCATTAATTTATACGCAGACTGCAGAATAACTTGCTAGAGCAGGTTTTTTTAGTGGGTTTGAAGGGGGGATATTAGTATGTTTGCCTGAGTGCACTAAGTGAAGCCATTTTAAAGGATATATTCTTAACAGTGATTTACAGTGGTTCCGTGAATCTTAACTTAGACATCTTTCCTTGTATTTTGACACAAACACCAGCATAGCATAATTCACAGTCAGATATTTCCAGCCAACTGGCCAACTCTGCCTGCACTTTGGCATTATAAAACTCAGCCGTATTTCACAAGAAGGTCACCAGTTCACACTTCCTTTTGACTAGTAAGCAAGCTGTATTTATTTTCTGTTTAAAACAGGGTTTCAATAATCCAGAAATAAATCACAGATCTCCTAAGTTTTGCATTGTTTTATGAAGAAAAGTTCAGAATAGAATAGTTACAGAAAATCTATTTAGTGAATAGAAGTTTGCAAAAAAGCAACACAGAGGGGGGAAATTAAAAATATAAAAAAAACCCCAAACCAACCAAAGCCTTTAGCAACTGCTCCTGCATTAAAAAACAAACAAACAAACAAAAAAAAAAACAACTCGAAAGACTATACAGAAATTAAGGTAGACATGCTATCTTAGAACCTCAGTCAGAAAATTTCAAGTCAATATCAAATCTGCTGGTCTATCACATTAACTTTGTCTCAAAATGTGCTATCAAATCCCACACAAACTAATACGTTACATGATGTACTCACTGGTTTTAAAATGATACATTCATAAACTGCAGTCATAGAACATTTATTTTGTCTTTTAAGTTCTTCATTCATTTAGTTGATTATGGAAGTTTCAACACTTTCAGAAATTACATTATGTCTGTTAATAAGCAGTTTAATTATGAAAGGATTATTATAAATATTTAAATCATTAAATAAGCTCTAGCAAAGGGAAAGCTAAAGGTTGCTTTCTCAACACAGCAGGCAATTAGTAGGGTTGATAAAGTGGAAAGTATGTATTTCCTCATTTATCCACTGTAAATGGAATAGCAAGCCTTCTCATTTAGGGCTTATGCACACACTTCTGTAAGCAATCTACAACTCACACTGAATGACAAAATGCTGTTGTTTTTGGAGTCTTTACAACCCATCTATTCTAAACTAATACACTAGAATACCATATACTCCCTGCAGTGGTCCTAACATAGAATAAAACTGCTGTGAATACTTTGACAATAACTCGAGTGAACAGTCGTGATTACTTAAAGACAACTCCTCTTAGGCTAACAGATTTAAATGATTTTTCAAGCAAACACTACATTATTTCATAGCTCATACCTCCTGAAGCAATTTGTCTAATTTCTGCTGTAATTCAAGGAAGTATCGTGATGTTATGAGGCCTTGGCGAGACTTATCCAAACAATCTCGAGCCAGTTCTGTGATCTGATGGTGGGTAAAACTGAGCACTCCATCTGCCAGGGGAAGGACATTCTCTGGAGAGTGATTTGTTATGATATCGCGAAGCCTCTCTTCCATCTGAGCTGTGGCCTATAGACAAATAGATATATGATACATTAAATCAGCTAGCTTTACATAAATCTAACAGCCTCAGTGCTTGTGTTCTATGACATTTCTCTACTGTCTAAGATGCTACCATGCTGGAATGCATGAAAAGTTACCAAGTTGGAATGCAT
Organism: Melopsittacus undulatus; assembly: GCF_012275295.1. NCBI lineage: Eukaryota > Metazoa > Chordata > Aves > Psittaciformes > Psittaculidae > Melopsittacus > Melopsittacus undulatus. The sequence goes on along the minus strand of NC_047557.1, from coordinate 23,338,907 downwards.
GGAATAACTGAAGCAAAAAAGTAAGCCAACAGAAAGGCAAAGTGACAGATGACGTCTCCCCCCATTACCAGTTCAGAAAAGCAACAGCCTTACTGTTCTGCTATTCAGATCCTCCCCTCTGTCTGCCACTGCTGATTAACTGTGCTGATTAACTAATCTTGTGACAATCACTAAAGAGAACACCCATGATTATAAAACTTTTAAGTCCAAAATAAAAAGGGGGGAGGGGAGGAAGAGAACTCATGGGGTTCTACTCTGTTCTGCTAAAACTGCACATACTACAGAATATCCAGAATATCTTGCCTCCTTTCAGGCAGGTTATACCACATGAATATTTCACTGGGCAGAGTCTGAATGAACACAGACTGACTAAAAGCATCACATGCTTACTGGTCCTGTCAGATACGCTTGCAGGTTCCTAAGCATGTCTGTTTTACTAAATCTACTGTCTGGTTCTCACAAAACTGCAGATGCTTAAAAAAAAAATTAAAGGTAGCTTTTTTATTAAAAAGTAATCTCACACACCTCTTAGTTATATCTAAAATAGTGAAATGGGTGGATCATTCCACATTTGAAATTGCTGCTCAATTGCTCTGCAAATTCCGACAAATCTCTCTGCGTGTATCTATGAAGAGATTTCTTCTATTTTTACACACTTTTTGTAAAAAGTATCAGCTTTACCATATTTTATGTTCCAAGGATCATCAAAATCCTAGAAGCAATGAAGACCACAGTGCTCTGAGCTACACACCTGCAGCTAGGATCTCATTTGTGTCTCAGACCCTCAGATCACTGGACATGACAGCAATATGTCCCCATTTGGTATCTCAGTTAGACCTCCACACCTGTGTAGTGATCTTCACAGTTAAATTAACTATATAATGAGTATTTGGGAAAAGGAATAAATGTCACTTCCTTTCTGGAATTTGCAGGTGTACCAGCAGATGTTGTACAAGACTTCTCAACAGAAACCATTTTTCATTTATTAATTCAGTAAACATTTGCCCCAAGTACACACGACCTATATAAATCAAACGTACCATCAGTTACCAATCAGCAGAATATATTACCAACATGATTCATTTCAAAACCAGTTCAGCAGCTTTGCCAAATTGTCCAGTTCTCAGCAGGGATTTTCTTTATTGTGATTTTATCTTTGTAGTATGAGTTTAGTGATGGTTTATGAAAACCATTACTGGGTTGGATCATTAGTTCTCATGAAAAAAAACCCACCACTTACTTAAAACCTACGTAACCTATCAATTTAGATACTAGGTATCTTAAATATAACTCATTACCTTTGGGAACCTTTCTTTGTAGACATGGTTCATCATAATTATTTCATTATCACAGCAGGCAGGAGAACGTCCAGGGCTGCAAGCAAAGCAAATTAATCCTTTAAACTTCTCTCATCATGAGCTACAACTAGTTACTATATTTTTGCACAGTTTATTTGCAACAAAAAGTCAACATAGGCTTCACAGGAAAAGTGCATTCTCTAATATGGTACATTTGGTTCATTTCTGTTATTTCTGACTAGGCCTTAAAGGTTATTTAATGTTATATTTAATGCTTGACATCTAACTGCTAACTATGTTCTTAGTTTGTAACTACCCTTCAGGATATAGGCATTTTTGCAATACTTGTGAACATCACCTCTTTCTCAGAAGGGCAACAGAGATATATTTAACTGCTAATTGTGGCTATACCTGCCTCTTTGAAGGTTACATGCAATCAAAATAGCAGTAACTGAACAAGAACTGTTAGCTACAAGTGAAAATGTTAAGAATGAGCTTGGGTTTGTTTGTTTGTGGGTTTTGCTGTTGTTTCTTTGTTGGTTTTTTCTTTTAAATCAAAACTACCAATTTTCAATCTGACTAGCAGATAAAGGCAGCAACTTCCTACAATTAATGCCAAACATATGCATGAGTTCCATCCATGCTGGGGCACTGTGCCTCTAAGAAAAGCACGAGACTTGCAGAAAAAACAGTCCATATAAGGTACCCATGGCCTCAGCTAATCTACAAAACTGCTTTCTGCAATTATGACCCTCTCTGTCCATTGTAATTGCCTTTGAAAAATTTCTATCTGATTTTCCGACTGGTGACACTAGCCTATGCAATCTGGTCTAAAAGATAAGCAACAGATAAGAAAACCCACAAAGGCGATTCTATCCTCTAGGAGGGACTTTATCATAATGTACATAGGGGTTTCTTGCATGAGCAAAAGAACCCAAGTTGCCAGGGCAGGGCAACCTCAATCTAGGCTCCTCCTACCAGTTTGATGCCAGTGCCAGCAAAGAGATGCTCAGAGCCTGGAGACCTATAGCATGTCAGCAGGAGTGTACCTGAAGAGCAGCATTAAAGAATTCTTGCCACTCCAGACAGTATGTCAGCTTCATAAAGAGCCCAACTTAATTGCCTCTATGCCAGTGCATGCAGCATGGGGAATAACAAGAGGAGCTGGAAATGTTCACACGCCTGCAGGGCTTATTAGCATCATGGAGACACAGTGGGATGGTTCCTGTGGAGTGCTGGAATGGAAGGATACAGGCTCTTTAGGAAGGACAGGTTGAGGATATGACAAAAGGGTGACACCCTCTATGTCAACGACCAGCTGGAGTGTGCAGAGCTCCAATTGGAAACAGATGAGAAGCTGACCAAGAGCTTATGGGTCAGGATTAGTGAGGGCAGGGACAGGGAACTTTACAGTGTGGTCTGCTACAGGCCACCCAACCAGGAAGACTGAGTGAATGAGGCCCTCTATAGACAGATAGGTGCAGCCTCACATTCACAAACCCTCGTTCTCATGGAGGACTTCAACAACCCCAACATCTATTGGAGGGACAAAATAGCAGGGCATAAGCAATCCAGGTGGTTCCTGGAATGTGCTGATGATAAATCCTTCTCTAAGTGACAGAGGAAGCTATAAGGAAGGATGCTGTGCTGGACCTTGTTCTCACCAACACAGTGGGGAATGTGAAGCTCGAGGGAAGCCTTGGCTGCAGTGACCATGAAATGGTGGGGTTCAAGATCCTGAGTGCAGCAAGGAGGGTGCACAGAAAACTCGCTACCCTGGAGCTCAGGACAGCAGACTTTGGCCTCTTCAGGGACCTGCTTGGTGGGGTACAACGGGATGAAGAGCTGGAGGGAACAGGGGCTCAAACAAGCTGGTTAGTACTCAAGGATCACCTTCTGCAAGCTCAGGGGTGATGCATCCCAACAAAAGAGGAAGTCAGAGAAAAATGTGAGGAGGCCTGTGTGGATGAACAAGAGCTCCTGGACAAATGCAAACACAAAAAGAAAGCCTAAAGAGGGTGTAAGCAGATAGTCTTCCAGGTATATAGACAAATCGCCCAAGCAGCCAGAGATCAGGTTAGCAAAGCTAAAGCCCTGATGAAGTAGTCTGGTCAGGAATGTTGAGGGCAACAAGAAAAGCTTCCATAGGTAAGACAGTGATAAAAAGAAGATGAGGGAAAATGTGGGCCCTCCTCTGGAAGGGAATGAGAAACCTGGTCATGCGGAACATGGAGAAGGCAGAGGTACTCAATGACTTTTTTGCCCCAGGCCTCACTGGCAAGAGCTACAGTCCAGTAGAAGGAGAAGATGGGGACTGGGAGAATGAAGAACTGCCTGCTGTAGACGATCAGGCTTGAGAACATCTAAGGTACTTGAAGGTGCATTAGTCCATGGGAACTGAAAACAGGGATCCAGGGGTCCTGAGGGAACTGGCAGGTGAAATGGCTCAGCTACAATCCATCATCTCTGAGAAGTTGTGGCAGTCCAGTGAAGTTCACACTGACTGGAAAAGGGGAAACATAATCCCCATTTATAAAAAGGAAAAAAAGGAAGACCCAGGGAACTACAAGCTAGTCAGTCTCACTTGGGTGCCTGGCAAGATCATGGACTTGATCCTCCTGGAAACTACACTACTGCAGATGGAAAACAGGGAGGTGATTGGTGGCAGCCAACATGGCTTCACTAAGGGCAATTCATGCCTGACAAAATGTGGTGGCCAGGGTTACAGTTTTGGTGAATAAACGAAGAGCAACTGATGTCATCTGCGTGGACTTGTGCAAGGTATTTGATGCTGCCCCATATGACATCCTTGTCTCTAAACTGGAGAGACACTGATTTGACAGATGGACCATGTGTTGTATAAAGAACTGGCTGGATGGCTGCATGCAAAGAGTTGTGGTCAGCAGCTCGATGTCCAACTGGGGACCGGTGACAAGTGGTGCCCCTCAGGGGTCAGTATTGGGATTGGCACTATATAACATCTTTGTCGGTGATATGGGCTGTGGGATTCAGCGCACCTTCAGCAAGTTTGCTGATAACACCAAGCTGTGTGGTTCAGTTGATATGTTGGAGAGGAGGGATGCCATTCAGAGGGGCCTAGACACACATGAGAAGAGGTCCAATGGCAACCTCATGAAGGACAAGAGCAAGATCCTGTACCTGGGACAGGACAAACCCAGGCACAGCTATAGGTTGGGCAGAGACTGGCCTGAGATCAGCCCTGAGGAGAAGGACTTGTGAGTGTTGGTCGATGAGAAGCTAAACATGATCTAGCAGCATATGCCTGCAGCCCAGAAAGCCAACCACGCACTAGACTGCACCAAAAGGAGCATGCCCAGTACATTGAGGGAGTTGATTCTCTCCCTCTACTCCACTCCCATGAGACCCCACCAGCTGTGTTTACGTCTGGGGCCCCCAGCATAAGAAGGATGTGGAGCTGTAGGACCAAGTGAGGAGGCCACAGAGATGTCTCAAAGGGCTGGAGAACCTCTCCTATGAAGACAGGCTTAAAGAGTTGGGCTCTTTAAGTTCCCCAGCTCAGGAGGAGGGGGAATGGCTTCAAGCTGAAAGAGGGTAGATTTAATTTAGGTATTAAGAAGAAATTCTTTACTCTGAGGGTGATGAGGCACTGGAACAGGTTGACTGGAGGAGCTGTGAATGCCCCATCCCTGGAAGTGTTCAAGGCCAGGCTCAACAGGGCTTTGATCAACTTAGTCTAGTGGAAGTTGTCCCTGCCCATTGCAGGGGGGTTGGAACGAGATGCTCTTTCACATCTCTTCCAACCCAGATGGAGAGAAGTCTACGATTCTGTAACTGGCTTCTGGCTTTCCAAAAAGACAAAAATTAAAGCTGAGGATATCACCATGGTGGGTCCTTTAACTGATAGGGACACGCTGTTATGGACATCCACGGGCAAAACCACTGAGGAGGGCAGGTGTTCTTTATGACATTTCTTTCTAGATAGTTCTATGATATAATACATTTTGAACTTGTTTTGCAAATAAAGACTTTATTCTGTGAACAGTTTGAACTCTGGAAGAGAACCAGTGCTACTGTAAGATCAGCAATGACAAGCTCATTTAGAGTTCACGAGAGTTAGCTGCCTTCTATTAAGACCTAGTTTACAACATTAAGTGGTTTACAACCACTGAAGTGAAGCCATGATTAAATCCAGAAGCAAGAATCTAAAAGAACTATTCATAATTCAGCCTCAGATGCATACTTCCTCTATTATACTCTAGCAATTTAAAAAACAGTGAACATCCCCAATGTGCAAAACTATGATGCTCCAGAATACATTAATTTAGATCCAACCCTTATTTCCAGGTAGACAAACTCACCTGAGACTTCGGGATCGTGGGCGCATTGCAGTGGTCCTGCACCTGTTGTCACTGGCAATGCTCTCAGTGGTACAGAAATGTTTAGACAGAAAATGTAGTTCATCAGGTGTCGGTTGGTATGGTAACTGATGTAGTTTCTCTTGAGATGAGCAGGATGACTAGAAGAACAGAACAGAACATAAGCTTCTATTGGAGCAAAAAAAAACATTTTGAAGACCATATTCAGTGCTTATGAATAAAGCCTTTCAATTTAAAAATTACAGGGACTGTTTCCCATGCCTGACTACCAATTTAAAGAGGAAAATAAATAATTAGTCTCAACTTGAACAGCTAAATATAGAGTAAGTATAAACAAACTACTTCAGTCCCAGAAGAAAGAGCCACTGCATTTCAAAAAACTTAATTTCCTGTAAGTTTAGATGACATCTAATGTCAGTAAACATGCAAATATGTAAGAATAGCTAAAATGGGTCTGCTGAAAACTGATTATTTGAATAGGACAGAATAAGCATGGTAACTATAGAATATAACTTACTGACACAACACGTCCGTTACATAATGAAAGTACTTCATTACTGATATATAAGACATTACTGATGCTTTAAAAAATAAAACTAAATGTAATTTCAGTTCTGGCTGACAAAATTCATATGCTATTTTCTTGTAAAACCCTATACATTCAAAATGAAGTGAAAGAACATCATTAAAAGAAAGAACATCACTAAAAGAAAGAAATACTAAATCAGTAATTTATCAATTATTAATGCATTTATGAAGACAGTTCTGTGGCTTAGAAAAGTGAAAGAATGTACACACAAACCATCCACTTATTATAAAAATGGAATATACAGACAAGTATGAAATTTGAAGTTCTACCACAATTAACTAACCTTGTGAAACTGCATGTGTAAAACTACACTATAGAATGCACTGCATGTGATGATCATATTTTACTGTCATCTACAGGGCTATGATATAATAGGCATCACAGAAACATGGTGGGATGGCTCCTTTGACTGGAGTGTTGGAATGGAGGGTTATAGGCTTTTTAGAAAAGACGGGCCCGGTAGGAGGGGAGGGGGAGTTGTCCTTTATGTTAGGGATAGGCTGGAGAGTATGGAACTCTGTCTGGGGACAGGTGAGCAGTTAACAGGAAGTTTGTGGGTCAGGGTTAAGGGGAAATCGGTGATGGGACACATTACTGTGGGGATATGTTACAGACCGCCTGATCAAGAGGAACCTGTGGATGAAGAACTCTACAGACAAATAGGAAAAGCCTCACGCTCACAGGCCCTTGTTCTCATGGGGGACTTCAACCACCCTGACATCTGTTGGGGCAACAGTACGGCCCGGCACAAGCAATCCAGGAGGTTTCTTGATTGTGTGGAAGACAACTTCCTTCTGCAAGCAATAGAGGAGCCGACGAGGAGAGGTTTCTTGCTTGACCTCATGCTCACCAACAGGAAAGGGCTCGTTGGAAATGTGACTCTCCAGGGAAGTCTTGGATGCAGTGATCATGAGATGGTCGAATTTGACGTCCTCAGGACAGCGAGAAGAGCGTGCAGTAAGCTCACTGCCCTGGACTTCAACAGAGCAGACTTTGGGCTCTTCAGGAACCTGATTAGCAAGGTTCCATGGGATACAGCCCTTTAGTGTAAGGGGGCCCAAGACTCTTGGTTAATATTCAAGGATCACCTGCTACAAGCTCAGGAGTGTTGCATCCCAACTAGAAGGAAGTGCAGCAGGAGGACCAGGAGACCTCCTTGGATGGATAAGCAGCTGCTGAGAAAAATTCACAGGAAAAAAGGGGCTTATAAAAGGTGGAAGCAAGGACAGGTGGCCTGGGAAGAATACAGGGATATTGTCTGGGTAGTTAGGGACCAAGTTAGGAAAGCTAAGGCACAATTGGAGCTAAACTTGGCTAGGGATGTGAAAGATAATAGGAAGGGATTTTATAGGTATGTAGCGGCTAAAAAACAGACTAAGGACAATGTAGGCCCCCTCCGGAAACTTTCAAGAGAACTGGCTACACAGGACTTGGAGAAGGCTGAGGTTCTGAATGGCTTCTTTGCCTCGGTCTTCACTGGCAAAGGCTCTGACCACACCACCTGAGTCTTGGAAGGCTGACACAGGGACTGTGAAAACCTAGACCTTGGGCCCACTGTACATGAGGATCTGGTTCGAGACCATCTTAAGAAACTGAATGTACACAAGTCCATGGGACCTGATGAAATCCATCCGCGGGTCTTGAAGGAGCTGGAGAATGAAGTTGCAAAGCCACTGGCCATCATATTTGAAAAATCATGGCAGTCAGGTGAAATTCCTGATGACTGGAAAAAGGGAAATATAACCCCCATTTTCAAGAAGGGGAAAATGGATGACCCAGGGAATTACAGACCAGTCAGTCTCACCTCTGTGCCCAGCAAAATCTGGGAGCACATTCTCTTGGAAGGCATGCTAGGGCACATGAAAAACAACAAGGTGCTTGGTGACAGCCAACATGGCTTTACTAGGGGAAAATCCTGCCTGACCAATTTGGTGGCCTTCTATGACGGGGCTACAAAAGTGATGGACAGGGGTGGAGCAGTTGACGTCATCTACCTGGACTTGTGCAAAGCATTCAACACTGTCCCACATGACATCCTTGTCTCAAAATTGGAGAGACATCAATTTGATAGGTGGACCACTCGGTGGATAAAGAACTGGCTGGACGGCAGCACACAGAGAGTTGTGGTCAGTGGCTCCATGTCCAGCTGGAGACCAGGAACGTGTGGTGTCCCTCAGGGATCGGTGTTGACACTGGTCTTGTTCCACATCTTTGTCGCTGACATGGACAGTGGGATTGTGTGTGCCCTAAGCAAGTTTGCCAATGACACCAAGCTGTATGGTTCGGTTGATACACTAGAGGGAAGGAATGCCATTCAGAGGGACCCTGACACACTTGTGAGGTGGGCTGATGCCAACCATGACAAGTGCAAGGTCCTACACCTGGGTCGGAGCAATCTCAGGCACAGCTACAGGTTGGGCAAAAAGGAAATTCAGAGCAGCCCTGCGGAGAAGGACTTGGGGGTGTTGGTCAATGAGAAAATGAACATGAGCCAGCTGTAGTGTGTGCTTACAGCCCAGAAAGCCAACCGTATCCTGGGCTGCATCAAAAGGAGCGTGACCAGCAGGTCGAAGGAGGTGATCCTGCCCCTCTACTCTGCTCTCGTGAGACCTCACTTGGAGTATTGTGTGCAGTTCTGGTGTCCTCAACATAAAAAGGACATGGAACTGTTAGAACAAGTCCAGAGGAGGGCCACGAGGATGATCAGGGCACTGGAGCACCTCCTGTATGAAGACAGGCTGAGAAAGTTGGGGCTGTTCAGCCTGGAGAAGGCTGCGTGGAGACCTCATAGCAGCCTTCCAGTATCTGAAAGGGGGCCTACAGGGATGCTGGGGAGGGACTCTTCATTAGGGACTGTAGCAACAGGACAAGGGGTAACGGGTGGAAACTTAAACAGCAGAGGTTTAGACTGGATCTAAGGAAGAAATTCTTTACTGTGAGGGTGGTGAGGCACTGGAATGGGTTCCCCAAGGAAGCTGTGAATGCTCCATCCCTGGCAGGTGTTGAAGGCCAGGCTGGACAGAGGCTTGGGTGATATGGTTTAGTGTGAGGTGTCCCTGCCCATGGCAGGGGGGTTGGAACTAGATGATCTTGAGGTCCTTTCCAATCCTAACTATTCTATGATTCTATGATACTGTCGTTTCTACAGCGCAGCCAGCTACCTGAGCCACTCAAAGTGTTTGGAGGCAAAACTAAGAAACTACTACACTGACACTGATGTCCTTTTAAAGAACATGTACATAGTTCAATGCATTAACTATAGTGTAGTTAATGACTAGTATAGACAGAGAAATGCTCTACTGTTTCCAGTTCCCAAATTAGTTTCCAAGACAGCTCATCCACAAATACCCTTGTATGACTGCACAAAGCTGACTGGTAGCATGCAGCTATTCCCTTTGTTTTACCTGAAGAGGAAAAGTCAAAAACTTGAATGTCTTTCTGGAGCTCTTCAGTCTCCAGCTAGCTTTTTTTTAAAGAACAGCAGTTTCTTTTGTATGTTAATTTTCATGTATACATTATTGTTCTTATCTGTCTTCTCATACAGGACACCAAAGCCCCTGCCTTTTTTTGGAGGCCAACTCATTAAGAACTTCTTTGCTGTATCAATTCTCATGATGGAAATCAATATTTTTGTACTGTACAAACATTAACCTACATTGCTAAGGTCAGCAGGTAATATCCAGGCAGGTAAGCACAGAAGCTAAACAGTCCTCTTAATTTCATGGCAACCTGTGTGGTAAAGGCTGAACATATCCTGATTCCTAGGAACCCTATAAGAGCGTACTTACCACACTAACTCTCATGAAGTCATCTCTTAAAGGCAAAAAAAAGAAAACTACTGCTGGGAAAGGTTAACTCACACAGAACTGGTCTTTGTGAGAAGGCTGCACCACATCAGAACAAGACGAAGTTAGCAAGACTGCATGACCTTGCTTTGCTGCAGGCTGAGAACCACACACACACACACCCCCTGCAAGAATCTAACACAGTTCACATGACAAGCAGTAACTTGTCAATTCACAGAAATTCATCCCGAGCACATTACATTACATGCATAATTCACACAGCATAGATAAATTCTTATCTCACACTACAGCAGCTAATTGCAGTTAACCTTGTGGTGTATTTCCTACAGCCATGCTCTGTAAGATGGATGGCCGCGTGCAAAGAGTTGTGGTCAACGGCTCACTGTCCAGCTGGAGACCAGTAACGAGTGATGTCCCTCAGGGATCAGTGTTGGGACCGGTCTTGTTTAACACCTTTGTCGGCAACATGGACAGTGGGATTGAGTGCGCCCTCACCAAGTTTGCCAATGACACCAAGCTGTGTGGTTTGGTTGATACACTGGAGGGAAGGAATGCCATCCAGAGGGACCTCGACATGCTTGTGAGGTGGGCTGATGCTAACCTCATGAAGTTTAACTATGACAAGTGTAAGGTTCTAGACTTAGGTCAAAGCAATCACAGGCACAGCTACAGGCTGGGCAAAGAAGAGATTCAGAGCAGCCCTGCAGAGGAGGACTTGGGGGTTTTGGTCAATGAGAAAATGAACAAGAGCCGTAAGTGCGTGCTTACAGCCCAGAAAGCCAACCGTATAATGGGCTGCATCAGAAGGAGTGTGACCAACAGGTTGAAGGAGATGATCCTGCCCCTCTACTCTGCTCTTGTCAGACCTCACTTGGAGTATTGTGTGCAGTTCTGGTGTCCTCAACATAAAAAGGAGGGCATGGAACTTTTGGAACTTTTTTTTGCATGGAGACCTCATAGCAGCCTTCCAGTATCTGAAGGGGGTCTACAGGGATGCTGGAGAGGGACTCCTCATTAGGGACTGTAGTGATAGGACAAGGGGTAATGGGTTGAAACTTAAACAGCAGAGGTTTAGATTGGATATAAGGAAGAAATTCTTTACTGTGAGGGTGCTGAGGTACTGGAATGGGTTGCCCAGGGAGGTTGTGAATGCTCCATCCCTGGCAGTGTTCAAGGCCAGGCTGGATGAAGCCTTGGGTGATACGGTTTAGTGTGAGGTGTCCCTGCCCATGGCAGGGGGTTGGAACTAGATGATCTTGAGGTCCTTTCCAACCCTAACTATTCTATGATTCTATGACACATCTATGGATTAACATGAACCTTAGTTATCCAGCACTGAAAAGGTATTGTTCTGTATGTACACTTAGGCTATAGTGTGTGAAGTGGTCCCTCATTACCTGTATTTCTAAGAATATGGAGGAAGAGGTTGCACACTGCTAGCTGCTTCATCACGTACTTTTGAATCATGTATTTTTGATTCTGGAAAAGTACATGAAAACAGTTACATGGGCACACTTCCAGTCTTCGTTTTCTCTTTTTTTCCATGTATACCATCCAAAAGAAAGTGAAAAACATCTCTAAGAAGCAAATAATAGTGGCTAGATTTAAAATTCAGAGGCTGTCCTAGTGTTGTTGCACAGCTTATCACCAGTAGAGGATTTTTGGTGAAGGGGAGTGTGGTGGTATGAAAAAATCTCGCAAGAAACTAACCATAAGAAATGCATGGCATAAATTCCCTACTGGTGGTTTCTTCAACAAAATTCAGACTTATTTATTGGAAAAACAGATTTCTTTCCACAAGTCAGAAGCTGTTTGTTCAATGCTGGAGAAGACATCTATTTTAATAAAACATGGTCTGGTCACAAAATATCAAGGGAGAACTCAACAACAGTCTATTATGAAGTTAAGGTATCTACGTCTATAAATGGCAGTGCTGTATTTTTTCATAAGAAATTCAAAACAATGTAAAACTGATCCACATTCCAGGACACAAACACTAGATAGTAAACTTAAGTGAGAATGAAGTATATGAACTAGAATTACCATTTTAAAATTGAAGATGTCGAAGAAAAAGCACAAGTACACACTGAAAATTAAAACTGTGTTTTGATATGTTTCTGAGACAGCTTTTCATTTCCTTTCTAGCACAAACATGTTTCTTGCAACAATGATGGGGTGGCTACAGCAATTACTTCTTATCTGACATAAACTTCTTTACGTTCACATATTCTAAGTGAAGAGCACAGCATATTAAAAGTCTAGCTCGAATGAGAAGTGTACAAACATGCACTATGGAATGTGGTTATGGAATTAATGTGAAACCAAGCAATTTGTTTAGAAAAAGTAAGATCTACACAGGAAGGAAAGCAGAGGTCAAAAATCAGTGCAGCTGAGAAACAGTTCTTAATATCCACAAAATCCTTAAACTGGGTTTGAAGCATGAATTGAATTAACTCTCTAGAACCTTTTGTGGACAAAAATAAAATAAGAGCTGATTACAACATAAAATGGTCAGCTCTCATCAATGTGTAAGATATAGAACTTAACTATTCCACAAAAGAAACAACACACACAGGAAAAGAGAAAGTTTGTTTACCTAAACTGTAAGAGAAACATTTACAAAAAATCAGGTGTCAGGTGTTGGTAAAATGTATAAAAGGTAAAAAAGAAAAACATTTTTTGCCATAAAAGATAAAAAACATGGCTAAAGATACAAAACAATTTTTGAAGAGTTATAGTTGGATCTACAGGGACCAAGCCCTCTACTGCAGATTTAATGTAACTGCCAAAATGCCAACTATTTACTATTTCCAAAGCAGGCTTTCTCCACAGCGTTACTTTCCCAGTCCTTCTTGTGTGACTATCACAACAGACAGGTAAGTTCCCAGGTTGCAACATGAGCCAGTACTGTGTAGAAGTATGAATGTGTACTACTCCCACTGCCTAGCTCCTAAGTATTGAAGCAGGATCTCATGCACTGCGATGGTGCACATCATGAGTCAGACAGCACATGCCTGGCAGGGAGGATGATACAACATCACATCAAAGGGATTGCTCTAACATGAAAAAATATCAAGACTTACATTTATCCAATTATATGTCCCAAAGATTATTCTATTCTAATTATAGCCATCTAAAATGCTAAATATCTAACCTGTTATCATGGAGTAAGATCTCATTACTGCCAAAGAAAAAAGGCAAATGCATGATTCATGCCATCTTAACAGAACAGTCTAACCTAGGACAGAGAATTCTCACTATGACATGATTCATCTTTCTTATCAAGGCTGCCTCACTTGAAACTTGGTATCTAACTACCATACCGTTAAAATAAGGCAGTAGGTCTCCCTTCCTACTGCCCCACACATCAAGAGAGGGCAGCTGAACACTACTCACTGACAGAAAATCTAACAAAATCATACATTGCCTAAATTTTTCTTATTGCAGGGAAATAAAGTGGTTTTGTATCCCATACTACTCAAAAGTCTACCCATAGCAACAAAACCCACACCACCTTCTAAGAGAAGCAAGCTACATTTGAGATGATATGGCATGTATTAGAAATGTATCAGCACACAAAATGGATACTTACAGAAACAGTTGAGCTGGGTGTATTTGTCCCATAGCCAGAAGAAGGGAGAGAAGCCAAAGACCAGCGGCGCCCATCAGTCCTGTTGTGAAACCGAGGTTAGTCAAATGAACACTGAAATATCCTAACACAGAAACATCTATGGAAGTATTACTGTGCAAAACTGCATTCCAAAGACATGATAGAAACAGGTTTTTTTAAATTAAACTTTCACGAAGCACCACAATAAACAGTCAGCAAGCATGACTTGGGCTTACACATTTTTTTCTAGTTAAAGATCTGTGAGATGAAACAACCAAAAAGTGGATGAACAGAATCTGTATCTCACTGAACACACAAAAATGGACACAGAGAGCAGCTCCACAGAATCAGTGTCTCACTAAATACATAGAAATTGACCACAGAGAGTGTTCGCAACTCTAAGGTCAATCAAACAAAAATTAATGAGAAGCAAATTAAAAACTTGTGAACAAAAGCAAACCACAACGCTCTGAAACACAGAATAACCACCACAGCCTGCTTGAAACACAGGGTAGTGGAGTAGTGCTTAAGTGACATCAGTACAGGATACCATCAAGCTAGGAGGCTAATGTCAAATAACTGCAAAGAATGAGATAAAAGCAAACCTGTCAGAGGTACATAAATCAGGAAAAAATAATTCTGCAGCAAAAATTAAGCTCACTCAAAACTAAAACTAAAAAAAAAAAAAAATCATGACCAAATTCAATTTCTGTTCTTCACCACTCAAGGTGAACAACATGGAACTTGAACATTCACAGTGATAAGTCAAATAACCATGGGAATCGTGTTTGGATTTTTGAAGGGGTAACATTTACCATTTACCTGTCATTTCGGTGCCCATGACTGGAGTACAATTGTACCAAGTATGTTAAAAAAAAAAAGGCAAAATAATACATAAATAACAAGATAGGACAAGTTTTTATTAACAAACAGTATGATAGTGGGGGAAAGGAAAACAGGAGAATTAAAGCTGTGTTTTACAGTCAGTGAAAAGATCATCTGTTAAGTCTGATTTACACAAAAAGTGTAATTCCATAAAGGAGAAATTGAAGTCATGCCAAGAAATCTTAAACCTCTTGATGCAGCTCACTTACTTGTCAAGCTAACTGCCTAAAAAACCCTTTGCTTTTTTCCATTTTAATGCTTTATTTCCTACTCCCATATATCCATCCACAAGTCACAACTCAAGTCTCTGAAGCTCTGAATACATACAGAGTGAGAAAAAAAAATCCCCGACAGTACATAATTAGTTAAAATGTAAGGAGAACATGTGCTAGAGGGACTTCTGACTGTATCAAGGACCGAGCTACGGAAAAAAACTTCTTCCTCCTCCATAATTTTGTTTTTAATTCATTAAGTCTCCTCCCTTTTCTCCTTCCCACAGGTATGCATGAACTACCTCCAGATGAATGAACAAGTCCAAAAGTTTTCATTTTGATTTGGTTGCGCAAGCTAAATGCGTTCAGAGTTGAAAGAACAAGAACTTGGAATGTATTTAAACACAGGTGAGACCCATATACTCTGCAGCTGTGAGATAAAGTACTTCCTTCCAGAATAACTCATACTGAACAGGTTCCTGCATCACATAGCAATTCTCACACAGAAGGACCATCAAGGACAGGGAGGGGATAACATGGGAAGTTACCTGGGAAGCAAAGACAAGAGAATAAGAGGCATCCACAAGGGAAGAAGGGAAAAAACTGTAGCAAGCCCATACAGCATTTTCTCTTCATACACTCCTTATCCCTGCCCTACCATGTGGTCCTACCTCTTTGCAGGAGCTCTGGAAAGCATGATCCATGACCTACCCATGGACTTGCAGATGCTGGATGTATACATACCAGCAGAAGAGGCCTAAGTGGTGGCTACCAGAAGCACAGGCTATTTCTAGGTATTGATCACCTTGCCAGATGTGGGCACAGGAAGCTGACACTCCTGCTTGCTGCCAAGGGGCCTGGGGAAGGCTGTCTCCAGCCACTGGCAGAGGGCCACTTACCCGCTGAGGCTTCCTTTCCTGACACTGCTGCCTGGCGCAGCCAGCAGCAGATGAGAAACAACTGCTCTGGGAAGCCCTCCTTTCCCACATGAAGCTTCCAAGACATTTCCTATGCCTTTCCCTCCTTTCCTCACACCTTCCCAGTTTTTTGATACCCTCACTTACTGGGGGGCAGTGGATGGAAAAGGAATATCCATACACATGTGACACTATGTTTCTTCAACCTGCTCTATCACACACACACAGTTCTTCCTTTCGTCTGCACTGTCACTAAATTTACAAAATATAACAGAAAAGGCATAAAGCCAGAAGTCTGAAAAGTGCTCTAACCACAGGTTATTTTATTACTAAGATGAATCCTATGACAGGTTATATGAAGACAGTCACAACACACATACCAAATTCTTAAGAAATTTTTACATTAATGCCATTTTAAAACTAAATGTCATAAAGCATTACAGGCGCTAAAAATAGTCAAAATCCAAATGATACACTGGTAAAGAAATTAACTCTTTTTTCTCTTGAATTTTAAGGTTTGCAAAAACATAATGATTTAAACTTTTTGTTGATTACTTGTGGGAAAGGAAGACTACTTCCTGCCTACTGTATTTCTAAGTAATGTTTGGTCTTTCACATCTGTTTTTTCCATTATAAGCTATTTCTGTATTTAATTAATCTTTCTAAAAATACGCTCACAAACAAATAATCTATGAAGAGATAACCTGCTTTTTTTTAAATATGTTATCAGAAAGAAGCAGATTCAAAAGAAATATTCTAGGGTGTTGATTAAAGACGTTACATCATATGCTATTATAAAGATTGACAAGATCTACTGTCACAGATGAATCAGATTCAGTTAAAAGGATTACACAAGTAAAGTTTTCTCTCCTTTGCAGCATTTAAAAGGAGTTAAACCATTTCGCTGCACTTACTTTCAAGAGTTTGTGTGCGCTACTTTTATTGAACAGACCACTCCCACTGAAAATACAACAGTTACATGCCTGGCTCTAATGACAAAGAAAGCCAAAGCATTTCAATTTCATTTTCCCGCATATACTCTTGGATCAAAATCCAAACTGCCTACCCTCCCAGGCTTAGTTAATGAAGATATAATCTGAGATAGGCTGACAAGGTGTTAAGTGATAGGGAACCACAATGGCACGAACAGGCAGTCTCCAATGACATGCTATTAACTCCAGTTACGGTTCATTTAATAGTAATTTACTTCATAGATCACTTCAAATTCACTTTAGATCTTCAAAAATTCTACTAGCATCAATTAATCCTCACAACACTCTTATGAAGAGCTGCCTGTAGTACAGATTGTGGAACAGGTCAAGGTCAGGTATTAAAGGTATGGTGAGCATATCAGCTGCTGCCAGTAAAATCAGACCCTGAACTCAAGACCTCTATGAAAGTGCTCTTAGAAGTGATGCAGTTACATTGTTTAAAAAAAAAAAATAAAAAAAAGGGGGGGGAAGTGGCTTAGAATTTTCCCAGTTCTCATTCCCAGTATAAGGAGATAGTGTCTAAATTGGATCCACTACAATTAAGTAATTATTTTTATTTTTTTGGTGTTTTATTAAGAAAGGTACTATTGCATTGTATCAATCATCCAGCACAACTTCACTGCAGCTGAGGTTTAGGAGAGTTTATATAAGTGAGATAGCACTTGTCATTCTAAGTGATAGACGTGACAGATGTATTTGCAATCATCTTTTAATGTCTGTGTCCAACACCATTTCCTCTATGCAAAATACATGCTGCACACTACAAACCATCTCTTACCTTCGTGCAAAAGAAAAGTGGGCTGAGGCACTGGGAGAGAAATTCCTAGGGCTATCTTGAGGGCTGTTTCCTGTTGGGGGGATACACAGACAAATAATTATAAAGCAGGAAGAATTACAAAATAAAAATCAAGATAAAGAAGAAAAAACTGAAATGCTAAAAAACATTCAGACATACTAATCCAAACACATCCAGGCATCTTAGAAACTGATTTCAGAATGTCTTCTCTCACAGTCTCTGAGAAAATAAACTCTGAATCTTATTTTACTGGCATTTCATTTATATTTGATTTTTAGTTACTGGATTTTTGTAATTCATATTTAGCTCTTTGAGAATTCTCAAATTTATTTGAGAATTGAAGCTTAAAAAAAACACAGTATATTAGCTTGAAAGAAACAAGGTTCTTTTACATCACACAAAACTTTTGAAAGATAGAAAAATCATAAGTGTGAGTCAGCCCTTACACAAAGTCTCTGCAACATTTCCATCTGAGCTTTATTGTGATTTTTTTCATAACTTGTTTCTTCTTAGCTCCAAAACAAGCAAACAAAACACACTGAATGATTCACCCCCCCCCCCCCTTTGTTCTGTTAGACCTAGGCATGGCCACACCACCACCGAGTGTGATGAGACAAAGCAACTGCACATTGCTGAACACGTTGTAACTTAAGGGTCTGTTACTTCTTCATATTGAAGCACCCGACCTCCTGCTGACCAGTACAAGCACAGAAAGAATACAGCTGCTGAGAGCTGCTCCTGCCACCTCTGCCCCTCAGCACCTACAACTAGAGGAGACACACATCTGAAAAAGAAATAAAGATGATCCCCGGGAAAAAACCAAAACAAAACATCAAAAGCTAAAAGGATTCAGTTTAAAGCAGCACTGACATAAAGCTAAAACTCAGTCTTTCCTTAAACAGAGAACAGACTGAAACAACAATACATCAGAAGAAATATATTTGTTGTAGCATTTTATAACATTAGGCAACAGATAAACAAAGCTCTTGTGTACCCAGTTAGAAACGTCATTTAATGTTTGAAAATTGCTAAGTACATGTGAAAATGCCAGTACAACAGAGTCCTTAACAGACTGTCAAGTGGCCTTGATTTCTGCTCAAATTTTTGAATTAGCACTGCATTTGTAATAGCAATGGCCTTAACAGATCCCATTGAGTCTACCCAAGAAAGCATAATCATGGAGCCATTAGGTAGAGAATGCAGAGAACACCACCCCACAACATTTTTTTTTACTAGAAGTAGATGCAAGATGCTTTTTGAGCTGTACTTAAATCACATCTTTGCAGCTGCTCTTCTTATGGCCCCAGGAGACAAGGATTCCAGTCTTGATGGCCAGTACCTCCAACTCCTTTTTGCCCGTTTATCATGGCTGAACTATGTTCTTCTGACATGCCCTCCTCCTCCTCCTCAAGACCCCAGCTTCTTCATTACCATTCAGCACTTCTGAGGGGCTCAAGAACGTTAAGATGGCTTGGGGAGGTGAAGGGGGGAGAGGCAGAGTGAATTTGAAACCATACATGTTCATCTTTATTTGGGGACCCACACAATTTATTCTTGCCCTCCATTAGCTGCAAACACCAAATTACTGAGAGCAACAGTTTGTTTAATTTAACAGCTAACTGGATTCCTTTTTTTCTGCTACCAGAGCTTATTTACAAAAGATAAACTAAAAAAAAAAAAAAAAAAGTAACACTGTGCATATAAAACATGGTCATAAACTTTAGCTACTGCACTATCAAAAAAACAGCGGTAACTTGGAGTGTGTCACAGACTTAGCTTGTCTTTTTTCCCCTCTTATCTACCTTAAACTCTGGTAAAAAGACAGGAATTAAGCTTAACATGGTGAGATGTAAGCAGCTTCTGACAGGAAATAGTTTGACAAACCAGCATATGGGGGTTTGTAAACGAACTCCTTTCCTCTGATAGCCATTTTAAAGTTATATATGGATGTATACACATATTTAACAGAAATCAAGGACATGATGAACTATCCTTCAGACAGAACATATGTGCAAACTTCACATACGAGCAAAATAACACGGTGGAAGAATGCAGTGATCTTACAGCTATTGCAGTGGTTTTGAGGAAACACAATGGTGCGAACTACCTGACTAGAATCAACACAGATCACTTCCTTACAGGCAAAACCTGAAGTAGTCAAAAGCCTTACTCCGGAAGAGCATCAGATTCTGTTATTAGGAAAATCAATTTGCAAGCACTATTCCAAACGAGCTTTTAAAATAATGGAACTGGTAAAGCCATACATATAATGCCTGGATACTAAATCCTGCGGGTTTATCTAGAAGTCTAAGAACTCTAGCCTGGGAACAGAGAAAGGAAATCCAAACAGCTAATGCTTTTATGGTTCTAAGGTATACTGTTTCAGAAAAGCAAGACAGGTTAGAAACAGAGTCCTAGACATGACCTTCATCCATCACAGCATCCATCTACCCATCTGCAAGTCAATACCTGGGAGACTTTCAAACAAAAACCAGAGCCAGTTAATTCTCTGCCCATATGTGCAGTGCTTGCTTATTAGTCAAATCCCACTGTTATTTGGGATCTGCTGGCTGTTGTATGTTTTAGTCCTAAGGTTATCTCTATGCTGCTGATAACTGTCAATGTTTCTGACCTGGTAAAGTAAATCTGACTGGTGGTCAGGCATTAGGTTAAGTAATGACCTCCAGCATCCTCTGGGAGACACAATGAACAGGCAATCAACATACCAAAACAATTCTCCACCTCATGACATCAGACCGGGTAGCTCATTTTGCAAACAGCTATTGTTAAGAAAACTGAAAGGAGACCATTTCCATTGTGACTGCTTTGTATGTAAGGTCAACAAGTCCTGTGCCTTTGCCACAGAGGTAAGATATTTTAAATCTTTCAAAAAGACATGTCACCATCACTGTGTACTGTTAACGTCTACTTACAAAGTAGTTTCAGATACAATGACTTTGTTAGTACTGAGGGAGTAACAGATTAATAATTGTTAATCCAAAATTCCTAATGGATCAAAGACAAATCCAGACTGATTAATTAAATCATTATTTGAAAGTCTTTTAAAATGAATCATAGTAAATCAGCACTACAATAATACAATGTAACAATGGGTCATATGTTCCGCTGTGTCAATTTAGTTTATGGTGAACCCATGCTGCTAAATGAACAATACACAAGGAACCATCCATCAACAGTTAGGTCTGACTTCCATGCAATAACAAATGCTGCCAGCCATCAGAACACACAGCTGGACAGCAGAATCACTTTGAATACTTCTATAGGTGCTTTGAACTGAGACCTACTCACAGGTGAGGAGCTCAAAACCTGGATTAATTATGCTTCACACCAGCAAATAACTTTGCCCAGTACAGCAAGGAAGGTTTGCACACTCCTTAAATCCATTTACTAGGATGCTCTGCATGATCTGACCACTACGGTATGTTTTAATTGGATTTAATTTAGAAGACAGTTTTATTTGCATGTAGCTTACCGCTTACAATTTCCTCTCCTGCCCTGAACTAGTAAAAAATGCTCTGAAATTGCTGTAAGAGTTTTATTTTACCCAAAAGCAAGACTTAAGTAACCCCTTATTTTAGCAAAACCATTTCTGTTATTCTACATGCGACGACAGTCAGAATAATTTAAATATTGTATTATTTTTCTTCCTGTAATTCTCTTTTTTCTTTTAAAAAACAATATTCAGAAGCCTTCTTTAATCTTTAGCTGTCAGCACTCCCATATTTCACCATGAGAGGTGAAATTAATTTCTAAGGCTTCATTCATTTAGAAAGCTAGTCCTCCTTTCCCCAAATTCCAGTCAACCCAGACTGTAGCTAAAGCATAGTGGCTGCATATGAGAGGGATCCTTCTTTGCTCCAAATACACTGTAATAGGCAAAAATAAGTACTGACTTATCTTGGACAAAACTTACAGGATTTTTAACTGGGATACTAACTCTAAATCTGATGCACATACACAATTGTCTCCAGTGTGATTCAAAGCCAAACAAAAATAAACGGTGAACAGCTTTCTTCATTACTACTCTTCAATATAGCTAGCTAAAGTATGTTTTTCAAACAAAATAATCTGCTGCAAGCAGCAAGCCCTAATGAAGTGAGATCAGAATATTAGCAGTTGGTACTCTAACAGTGTCTGCCTAGAAAGGTCTAGGCAGGCCTAAAACATCCTAGAAAAAGCCTTACAGATGTAGGTTAAGACTTCCTTGGTCTTAAATTTTGCTTTAGGCAATTGCATCATTCCGCCCCATTCATAAACTGAATCCAACCCAAAAGGTCATGCCATAATTGGTGAACATTTCTTCAGGAACACTCATGTTCTGGTATGTATGTCCAGCACATGTTTCTTTTCCTGTTCCATGAAGAAAATACCTCTGATTGATTCAAATGACAATACAGGCTTTTCAGTTGTCATGGTTTAGAACCAGCCACACAGCTCATTAACTCACACCCCCCGTCGCCCCGCCAACTCTCGGAGAGCTGGGAAGGAGAATCCAAAGAATGTAGCTACCACGGGTTGAGATAAGAACAGTTTAATAGCTAAGGTATAACACAAATCACTACTGCTACTACTACTATTACTAATAATGATAAAGGAAATAACAAGTGAAGAGAATACAACACCGCACCAGCCACCGACCCATAACTCATCCCACCCTGTCCAACCGAGCACCGACCGATTATATCCTGGGCATGACGTGCTGTATTATGGAACACCTCTTTGGCTAGCCTGGGTCAGGTGTCCTGTCTCTCCTTCCTCCCGGCCTCCCCTCCTCCCTGGCAGAGCATGAGCTCAGAAAAGGCCTTGGACAAACCAAACATTTGAGCAGTAACTAAAGACATAGGTGCTATCAGCAACCGTTCCCAGCCCGAAAGTCAAAACAGAGCACTGCACCAGCTACCAAGGAGAAAAAATGACTGCTACTGCTGAACCCAGGACATCAGTCTTCTTGTTGCTAAGGTAAGCAAATAGTCTTTCAGTATGACAAAAAATGTTCTCACATTCTATCCTACCAGCCTTTCTCCTTCATCATACCATCTGAACATGGATGACCATAAAAACATACAGTACTCCAGATGAAACCTATTTAGGATAGTGTATAGTGGCATGAAATCTTCCAAATTAAATTGAAAATTACTTCCTCCTTATACATCTTCAGTTTTGATTTCCAAGACTACAACTAGACTGATCCTTGCAAACATCATCTGATGAAAAAAAATGCAGTCAGGTCCTTCCCTGAATTCCTTACAATAGTTAAGTCCAATAGACATTTCTGTTACTGATCCTCCAGCACAAGACAATTCATGTTGCTACATAAATACATAGCTTTTTATTTCAGTCCTCAAGATCATTCAGTCACTTTGACACAGTTTCTGAATGCTGTTTCATACTTTATGTCTTCCAAATTTTCATCAGCTACAGTAATTTCATGCCAACGTCACTTATGAGAAGAATTACAAAGCTTGGCCACAAACCTAACACCTGAGGACTCTACTGATAACCTTCTGCTCCCTCTTTACAGTATTTCTCATTCTAGCACAACCCCTGTCCTCTTCCCTTTAAACAATTTCCTACTTAACTTGCAATTCTTGTTCTAGTACCTGTTGTCTTTGAGGCACCACATGAAACATTTATTAAAATACAGACAAGTAAGATTTACAGCATCACTCCTAACAGCTAAATCTTGTTCCTTCAGCAGATACAATTAAACAGCACCACATGTGACTATTAATCATTAGGGGTTGGCATGACCCACAGGAACAAGCTCCTGTGACTACTGAGGTGGGGACACCTGAATTCCCTGACCTGCCGAGATTATAATCATTCAATTTGCAGGCTGGGTGGCACAGAGGACCTTCCTAAACAACAGAAGCCAGTCAGCTGGAAAAGCCCATTAATGACCAGGGCACCAGATGTTGTCCAAGCTGATACTGCAATTCCTTGCTTCCCACAATTCTGAATGTACCCACAATTCATGCAAAAATTAAAAGGACCTTTCAGCAGGTTTTCAGCTCAGATACTAAAGGCAAAGGATGCTCAAACAACTAACTTAAGACACTCACTAAAAATGACAAAAGCTTGAACCCAAAGAAATAACATGGTATAGTTTAGTTTTCTATTTTCATTACAAAAGAAAGACTTTATGCAGTTAAAGCTAATATTATTGTTTGTCATCTTTGCGCTCTTTCCCATCTTTATGTGTAAGGCATACGTAAACTAAAATCTGAATTTAGACCAACACAAATTATCTCTCTGCAGGTCCTGCACAGAGAAAAAGGGCATTACATGTACTGTATTAGTAATTGAAGTATACAGCAGAGATATATTTACTGTATACATTGTCTTTCTCCTATCCCCATTTCAACCCTCAGTCTCGCATCTTATACTTATTTGTATGCTCCCAAGCCTTGGATTACTTATTGCTATAATAACTGTTCTCTAGCCCATAGGCCCTCACATCCACTGTTGCTTACAAATGAACCTACCCCTTCTTTGACAGATGTTACCTGCACACTATTTGTGCCCCCTAAAATATACTTCATCAGTGTGGTGCTGTCTCACTTGTCTCTCCTTCCCATCCTACCATATGAACGTGAGAATGACCAAGCTGATAAGGCTAACAATTAAAAAACTTTACATAAGTATTCAGTGTTTGTCCAGTTTAGTTTGCATCTGTACAGATTAACAACAGACACCTGTGTAGGAATGATCCTCTGTCACCTCCAGACCAAACAATGAAAACTAGGGAGGAGGGAGAAATTTGCCTGAGACCTCTGACTTTCTCATATAGGCAATTATCATCACTGTAAATTTAGGCCACTGGTCCTTCTCAAAGCATGTCTATTTAAACTACAGAACAGCCAGCATCTTCAGTGCAGACTGCATCTGGGAAAAAACAGGACTACAAAGAAAACGGGTATAAAATGAACCTCAAAAAACTACAGTTATGTTCCAGCTTTTCTATTAAAATAGAGCAGGACTCCTCACATCCAATGTTTTGTCTAACTAATCCAGATTGTTATGACCACTTAGCAGCAACCTGAGCTTCTGAGATCTGAAGTAATGACACACTGCTCCCAAGGGTGCAACCAGACCTCTAAATCATTGTCTGCAGATACCAAAGATGGAAATATTCTTGAGCAAAGCCACAGTTACTGGCATGAGTGCTAATGCAGGCTCTGACTAAGAGAGCTCCACCTTGAGATTCATAACATGCCTTCACGCATCTTGCTTCAATTGACATGGAAGATGAATTACCACTTTTCTGCCCTCAAGAGATGTGAAGTACTTAGGGGAAAAAAAAACAAGCAACAGGTAGCTTAAACTAGTGGTCCCAGTAAATCTCATTCAGGTATGAGATGCAAGCAAAGGTAACCAAGTACGTATTCTTTCTCCCAACAAGCAATGGATTAACACAGAAGGGCAGAGGCCAGTTGTAGATCCAAGGATATCCTCATGAAGGACGAAAATACTGACTTCAGATACCTCTGAGGCACTGAATCCAAAAACAATGCCAACAACCTTACTATGACTTACTCTCATACTAGCTATTATGTAATATTACACATAAAATCATAATCGGACTAGGCCCAGGATGACACTGAGGATTATCATGATGATAATTAATAGAAATTGATCCTGAGTGGATATTGAAGAGTCTGACAATCTTGATTCTCCTTAGCTTGAAGAGCCTGTAAGAAAGGGATAAGAACCTACCAGCTCTGGTAAGATGGCCAAAGTACCCTGACGTTAGGGAGTACGGTGTGGGATACAGGAACCTAAGAGAAACAGTTCTGGCAGAAAAGCTTTAATAGTATGAAAACAGAAGACAAAATGCTTCTAAAAAGGCATGAGCAACCAGGGTCATGCATAATTTATCCATCTATCTATTGGAATTACTCAGACCACAGCAGGTTATGTCCTTCATTTTCCACTTCATGCAATCAGGAAGATGCCCCAGAAGAAACCTCTTCTGATTCACAAAAGCATGTTAGCCTTTAAGTTATTTAAAATATAAATTTAAAAAAAAATATTTTTTGCCTGCCAAACTCCAGGCAGTATCTAATTGATCACTAGACAAAACAGAAAGCCTGTTAAGGGTGACTCTGAACATGCTTTAACTTTAAATTGCCTCTTCAGAGGACTAGTCCAGACAAACTGATCACCTGAGCTAGGAGCCAATGCTTGCGTGAATATTTACTGTAATTAATTATACTTAAAGGCAAGCTACTACTAAGAGAAACAGCCACACACATGGGAATTTTCATCACATATATGAGATTTCCTAGTGCTACTGAAATGTTTGGCACACATACCTTGGGAGAATGTATCGGCATTAAGGGAACCTACTGTACCCTCGGTAACTGGAGAAGCTACCGAATTTCCACAATAGGTTTTTGAATACACAGTGCATACTGCTGAGTTTATGGGAAAGAACAGCTTACACTTAACCTCTTATAGTATCACTTTTCCATCTCCAGAGCTACTAGGTAACAGCTGTGAAATCAGCAATATTATTCCCATTTTATGGTCTGAGAAAGACACAAAAAAGTCACTTAACTTGCTAGAAGTATGAGTCCACTGCCAGACATGAACTCTTTGGCATTTACCAAATAAACAATTTATATTCAGGTCGCAGGTAACATGTGCTGGTCACTCCATATTCTAAAGCCTTCTAGGCATTGTGTGTCTAAGCTATGACTTTCCAAATAGGTGGTGTAGCCACTCATTGCAGCAGACGCACTAGCTCTCATAGCAAGCATTGCCTATTGCTTTCATTAGTCAGAACAGCACAACTAAAGCCTCTTTCTATGGTGACCACAGATTCCCTGTGCCAAACCACAGTTCCTGCATTTGGGGGACCCAGAGACAGATCCCAAACACTACTATATTTAATTCTCAGTTTTAAAATAGTCTGCACCATATTTTTCTTTGTTCGTTTGTTTTAAATGCTGTGCTGCCTTGAACTCCACATATCTCCATGTTGCCTGGATTTCTGATTGTGACAGCCTGTTGCTCAAGAGTGAAAATCACCACTATATTTTCTCTAATACTATTGCTTCTACAACAAAACTGGAGATGCCTTAATAAATTTGCCCTCCACTTCAAAAATTCAACTTCAGCTCTGCACCTTTTCTTTTAGCATCCATCTGACAGAAGTTCTCCAAAGTATTCAGTGCCATTGCCTACAAAAGTACTGGTGTATGGCTTTCACTTTGGTGTGCAGCTACAAGCCAATGTCCCAAAACCCAAAAAGACACAGTAAGTGTTTGAGAAAATGGGGTTTGATAGGCTAAATATGTTCCTTTTAAAAATTAAGACAATCATTATCAATAAAATATTTATGGACTTTCACTCAATCTTTAAGTGCTTCAGATGTTTCAGAAGCAAAACATAATTATCATCAATTTATTGCCATATAAAGTGAAGCACACAAATTTCCATCAGTGTGCCTAACACCACAAACCCTAGGCAGCAAAAGCACTAGGAGCAGTATGCAATTCCCTACTCACCAACTCCATTACCTTTACCATGTGTGCAAGCTACTCTACATCCTTGTCACACTGAACTAGGGCCAGAAAGGGAAGGCAAGGGGAAAGGGAGAGAAAATGCATCATAATGTCAGAATGCAAGATACGGAAATAAAAAATTGCTACATGATCCATGTTAGGTATTTCTGGACTGCTTCTCACTATAGCATAGGATTTATGGATCTAAACAAAACAGATGCTTGGATGAAACGATACACAACTTTTTGTTCTTACAAACAGTGGAAAGAAGAGTAGTGGGATAGAGAATTTGTCTTTTTTTCCTTTCCTTATATAAAGATTTTAAGAACTTAATAATAGCAGTAGGACCACAGATACAAAAATCACCTGTATGAGCTGAGAGTGGTGAGTGAGGTCGAGGCAGAGCTGTAGACTGGCCATTGCCCATCAAACTCTTCCTGTTGCTTGTTCTACAGCTATGAACAAAAAAAGATAGGAAAGAAGACATTAGCATCAGAAATACGACATGTACCGCATATGAACATTTTAAGATTCTGCTTCTTTGTTCCTTCATTTCCCAGTCTCCTATTAAAAATCAGAGCTACTATTGTTTTTGTAAGCATGTCCAGGAAGTCTATGATCACACTGGATAACAGCAAAGACAGCAGCTTCCAGACAAAATGCACCATGGATATTTTTCAGGCTTCCACATTTGCTGCTCCGTGCAGAGAACAGCATTCTCCCGCAGTAATCTACAAATGTTCTCCTTCCATGACTTCAGCTAGTTTATCTGCCATACACTTTTTGCAATACATAAAAACATAAGCATAATGTGAAAAAACAGTCTCAAGTTTAGGATCACCATTCAATGATTAAGCCTATTTCTGTTGCATGACCTGTAGTGCTCCAAATCACATGCCACAAAGAGCAATGAATTATCAATCTGAGAATGATACAATAATTATAAATCTAATTATTGAGATAAATTTCACATCTGTGCCTTCTGTCAATGGAACAGATGATGCCTAAGAAGATGAATGCATTTTTTTACTCATACATTTTTCATCTGCGAAGAAATTTTCCATATCAGAAGATCTTTAGGTGAGATAAATAGTAAATTAACACATCTATTAAACATGGGAAAGGAGATATTTTTCTTAAATACACCATACAGTTCTTACATATGTGTTGACAAAAGTGTTTTTTTTTCCTGCTTCTACTACAGTCTCACAAACACAAACCCTCACACTGCAAACATTTGTGCGTGAGGAAAACAGTACCCTGAAGTCAGAGACTGTAACTGCATATGAACTTGTGCGCACATGCTAATGTTTACAGTACTGCAATCAGAATTTTTCTGTAAAGGTTTAAAAAAAAGCTCAAAACCACTAAAAGCAGGAAATTCATACACAAACACCTTTTTTTAACACAGCAGGTTCAAACAGGAGCAGATTCAGATCATATTTGTAGATGTCTCCAAAGATGAATTTTGTAACATGATCTCTAAGCAACAGCCAGAAAGCAGTACTGATTAGTCTTGATTCTGTGTAAGCTGAATACAATGCAAAAGAAAAGATAGCTATTTAAGCTATAAAACACTAAATAAAATATTCAAAAGTAATGTGAAGTAATACTGAAAACAAGGAAAATAAAAGCCAGAGGAAATGCTGAGTATGAAAACAGTATAGAAGATATCTGCAATATGCAAAGAGTCAAACACTGAGATCAGTCTCCCCTTGAAAAATGTTTTGTGAAGAAGCAAGGGTGTCATTCCCACTTGTTTAATGGATTAATGCAAAGTTCATCTGCATGAACTGCACCATTAATTGCCATATCTATTATTATGATCAATTACATAATATACTCATGAGTATATAAATCATTACTGCAAATCTATGTCCAAAAAGCAAGCTTGAAATGACTGCAGAATTCCCATTCAGAGCACTGGAAAACTCAAAAGACATACACTGCAATTTCTAAGCTGAACAAAGGAGAATTTTGTAAATGTAAAATTACATACATGTGGTTTTTTTAAATCCTTCTAGATTAAGCACAGCTATCTATGTTTACTTTTAACATACGCAGCACTTAATCAACTTTTTAAATGATGGAACTTGTACAAATATTCTGTATTTTGTCAGACAAGATTTCAAAGTTGTATTTCTTTTCCCCACCTCTAAATTTTGTCCACCCGAAGTACCCAATTCTTTGTTTTGGCTTTCATGCAACGTCACTGTAGTTTTCACAACTTTTCTTGTATCATACCATGACAAGCCTCACTTGATACACTTGTTTTTAAAAGTCTGAATAACTTGTCCTTTGCAATTTCCCAATCTAAAACTGAACCCAATAGAAACATTTGTTATTCACTGAACATTTGTTAAACGACATACATATTGCATCTATCCACAGAAATGTGATATCATTACAGCATCTATGGTGCAGGCATATATCCCCTGGGTATGTTCTCAGCAAAGCAAACATTGCTTTCAACAAATTTAGGCACCCTATTTTGCTATGAAGATGATTCAAGATACAAGTTTATCAGTATCATTTGCCCATATCTGTAGAAATTGATAATTTTATCACTTTTGCCAGAACTTCCTATGTAAAATAAATGACTGCCTTGTATTAACTTTTACATTAAAATTCGAACTTGGCATTCTTCAGCTGAAGTTAATGCAACACCTTTCACAAATCACTATCAAAGATACCTAATTCGAGTTATCTCAGTTTTTTGGGGTGCTATTTTTGAGAATTATTTCTGGGAAGCACAATGAATTGCCTTCAATAAAAAAAGCTTATGTAATGAGAAAACTTTCTCCAACCACCATCTCAAAAAAATCTTTGCTATTTGCTCAGACAAGGCTACAGCTGTATAAAGAACTTCTCTTTCATCACACCTAAATGAAATGTTTTATTCAGAAATAGAAAATAAAAAATATTAAGTTTCCTCTGTTTGTCTCACCAATAAGGTAAGATCCAAATCACTGCATAAAAGGACAAATCCACCCTAGAGCACCTGCTGTAGCTTTGTTTTCTCAGTTCTGTCCCACAAGGATTTTGAATCAATCTTATCCCTCCTGCATGATCTGTGAAATACAACTCCTTCCCCAGAATAATGCTGTTGTAAGAGGCCTTTTTGTGGGTGGAAAAAAGAAAACAACCCAACTCTTGAGGGAACCTTGAAAGACGATCTAAACTGCTAGAACCCCACAAATGGGTTTGAACTAAGGGAAGTACCAAAGCATTACTTACTGAATTGTATTCAGCCTTAAAACAGCAATCTTCTGTATACAAACGAATCTCAGACCTTAAAGCCATTCTGCAAACAAAATCACTCTGAACACATTAAGTAACTTTCCCCTTCTATTGTCTTCATAAAACTATTCTTTTCCCATTCAAATCTGACAAGATAAACCAACTGATAAGAGGCAGCCCTGAAAGAAAGCCTCTTTGTCTGCAGGAAAGTTATAGTAGTGCTGTCTACAGGGGCTGTTAACTTAGGGAAACATAAACCTCGGTAAACCACAGAATGTTACACTCTCAAAATGTCTCAGATTTCACGTTGTGATCCAGCTGCATGGCACAAAGGAGAGACTAGCAAGACAGGCAGAAGATACAACACAGAGTTTACACCACTGAAAAAAACAAGGGGGAAAGAAACACATCCTTTTTCCCACGGAGAAGAGAGTACGGCAGAACAAAGGCGGGGGGTGGGGGTGGGAAGACTTCGGGGTGCATACAAAACTTAAGCAGAATAGAAAGTTTACAATTTTTTGCCCTTTGTTATCTCTGTTCCAGGAAGATCCTTCCCAGATGTGAGTCTGTTTCCCACAAAGCGGCAGTCCTAGGTGACTACCTATCTGGAAGCAGTTGGCATTCTACCGTATCAGCAGTGCCCTGAACTACTGGCACTATTCCTTATCTTGGAATCCAATTCATAATTTCCTATTTGGTTTCCAAATCACGCATTGACAAATTCTGACTTGCCTCCTGCTCTCTGCTTATGCTCCTATATGCTCACGCCTCTTCTCCCTATCCTGACTTCTCACCATGTCTCACTGCTAGGGAATTCCTCCTTTATGCCAGCTGCAGTATCAGGCCCGACACTTCTCACGAGAAGTATCATGATAAAACAAGTACAGTATATCAAAAGTGCTTTGAGTTCAAGCTTGTCAATCACAAAGCAAATGTGAACTACAGTTGCTGAAAAATGAAATCCAGTTGCATAAAACTTTATTACCTTGCTCCTTAAACAGCCTCAATTTATCCCATATCAGGAAAAAGCTGTCTGGGCAAAGATATGGCAACAGCTAGATGGAACCCAGAAAAACACAAGAGACAAATACTAGCATGGCCTTTAACATAGAGCTGCACTCCACAAGCACTTGGAGACATTAAATACAACAAGAAGTCAAAGCAGAAATCCATTTCTAGGACAGCCAGTATTTAATCCAGAGCTGAAATACCAAATGCAGATTTTCTGATAATCAAGAAACAGCAAAAGGCATGCACTGAATTTGAAGTTTCTTCCTCAGAACAATGACTCATCTGCAAGCAAATTACCAGCAGTATAATTAGGTTGGGTTATTTTGGGGGGTGGGAGTTCTTTTGTTTGCTGGAGTTTTTTGGTTTCGTTAGGTTTTTTTTTGGGGGGGTGATTTTTGTGGGTTTTTTGTTTTGGTTGTTGGGTTTTTTTGGGTGGGAATTACCAAAAATGTAGGAAAGAAGGCTGTATGGGCAGAGATTATCGCCATACTTTTCATGGGAATTTGGCATCTGCTCTAATCGTTTATAATGATTTCCTCTCAACATCCTCAATTATTAATATTTACACTTGTAATGAAGATTGATTTGGACTGTAATTTATGACAGTTCACCACCTATCATAGGCTATGCTGAGTACAGCACTACTCTGCAACACAGCTTCTTAATTTTGCAATCAGTGTAATATAGTGGTTTATCAGAAGGTGTAGATTAAAAGGGCACTCTGTTTTGAAGAAAAGTTGCAAACAAAATGTTTTATTTACCAATATACAGGGAGAGAAATTAAGATATTGTCATGCATAGAATACAAAGCCTGACCATCTATACACAAAAAAGATTAATAATGCAAGACCAGCACTCCCACAGAGGCTCTAGGGATAGAAAAGGTGGCTATAATTTCTCTGGTGTTAAATTTGCATAACTGAAAACTGCCTCAGGAGGAATATCCTGTCCCTAGCAAGACTTGAGATATTGCCATTTTATTCATACAGGAAAGTTAAACTTAAGTTATATTTATATTACATTTAACTTCTTATGAAGCTAGCTAACCTATGGCTTCATAGGTTATCTCCATGAATAGCAACACTGAGGAGTCAACTGTGCATGCAGCACTGACTTCAAAAAAATTAAAACATTTAAAGTGAGGAATTTTGCTTGTTTTGTGATTTTTGTTTTTAAAGAAGTCTTTTGCATACTCAGTTTGCTGAGCATTTCCAAGCTCACCAGAATTTAGCCAGGTTCTGTGGGACATTAACTTGAATGCAAGAAACAGCTGCCAGCAAGAGATGATGTACACCAATAGTACAGCAGCCTGCTTGTCAAAAGGCATCTTTAAACTTGTATTTGATGAAGCATCTGATCTATGAAGTCAAAGTAACACATGGCCTGCAGTTAATGGTAGTTTCATACTTAGATCATCTTAGAAAAGAAAATGAATCAACCAAGAGTGTTCCTCTCTGAATACTGTGGAACTAGGGTTACATGAACAAAATCCACAGGCTCCACCCAGTGCTATTTCTTGCTGCCCTGTTCCACCCTACAGCTAAGAGAGACTGCAGAGTAAGGAAGCAAAGATTTGCAATTTTGATAGGTATTTCCTGTATTGCACTATGTATATGCTCAAGGTGCTACAACCATTGAGAGAAATGAATAAACCATTTGAATAGAAGTAAAATATACCATCAGTAACACCTAGAATTTTCTCTTTGTTCTTTTAATGGCTTTTAATGTTTCATGCTGACACTCATTTACTATCACCTAACATTATTTTCTGGTATATATTTACTTGACTACGTATCTGCATATAAACTTTCTAAATTTTGTACATGAATATAGATATGTATATAAACATACACATATACATATTTACATACAGAAGTATACCTAAGATTTATATAAAGACACATATATATAGTCCTGTATTTAAAGCATTATATATGCAGCTGAACATTCTACTAGTTACATATCCTACTCTTTGTGAGGAATTATTCCATACCAGTCTTTAATAAGCTGGGGGAAAAAGGGTCTTAGAATTTAAATTTTAACCACTGTAATGTAGGGATTCAGCTTTTACTCCTTTGTACTTGCAGTTTAGTCAACTTAAATGAGGCCAGTCTTAGTCTGAAGAAATGAAAGTGCTGTCAAAACAGAGTGAACACGGCACTCTAAGATGAAGTATGCAGCTGAGAGTTCGGCAGAATTTGCCATGAATTTTGTAAGACTACTGTCCTGGGTTAAGCAGTAGCAGCCATTTTTCTCCTTCTTAGTAGCTGGTGGAGTGCTGTGGTTTTGACTTTCAGCCTGAGAACGGCACTGATAACACCATATTTTTACTTGTTGCTAGGTAATGTTTAATCCAACCAAGGACTTTCTCAAACTCATGCTTTGCCAGGGAAGATGAGAAGCTGAGAGGGAGCAGAAACAGGACACCTGACCCAAACTAACCAAAAGGGCATTCCATACCACAGCACATCATGCCCAGTGTACAAACTGGGGGCAGTTACCCAGAAGGGCTAGATCACTGCTCAGGTTGGGCTGGGTATCAGTTGGCAGATGGTGGGCAGTTGTATTCCCTTCCCTTGTTATTTCCCTTATTATTATGGCTGGTGGTAGCAGCAGTGATTCTGTGTTATACCTTAGTTACTGGACTGCTCTTATCTCAACCCATGGGGGTCACATTCCTTCAACTGTCATTTCCATCCCTCTGGGAGTGGGGAGGGAGAGTGAGCAAGCGGCTGCATGGTTCCCAGTTATCGGCTGGGCTTGAAACACAACAACTACCTTCACCATTTCAGCTACTGGCCGGGTATGCACGGAAAGGGTGCTCTCTAGGTATTCATGTATTCATGCACTTGCCTTCAACACCTTCACCCCTGCCATTACTAATACAGACCAGCATGCCACCAGAACCTCATCTTTCCTCAACCATATAAAAGAGGAGACTTCAATCTTTTTCTTCATTGGAAAAAAAAAAAAAAAAGTAGAGAAAAGTAAAACTTAAAATGCAGCCCACTAGACACATGATCAACCTTTGTATGGCCGGCCTGAAGAGTTCAATCGCATGTGAGACAGCATCACTGCAAAAAAGGCTGCCAGGAAAAAAAATATATATAATCACAGATGCAAAAATATCTGCCAAATCTCTGCTGTTCGCATCTGAGGAAGAATGTCACAAGGACAAATATTTTATGCTATAGAAGGCCTCTCAATTTCCATTCCTCTAGTATATTACCAAACAAATAAACAGATCCTTCATTAAGCTTTCCCAACTGCATGTGCTAGACATGTGTTAAGTGCATTCAGCTCCAGGGACTGCTCTCACTTTCACTCTAAGCAATTATGATCCATAATTTTTAATCTCATACAGGAGAAAACCAGTAGATGAAGAAATTCTACAGAACTAAAATGGTTTATCTCTATCTGTTCCATTCCTTCCTAAAACAACTGATTAGGTTTAAACTTCTTATAGAGATAATTATATCATGCAAAAAAAGAGTATTAAGGTAACTACCAACTTCACAGTTGTACAATATTTACAGAATAGCTGCATACAAAACAAAGTCTGTAATACATACAAAGTGGGCAGGCAGTGGAGAGTAGGCATTATAAGCCAGACCACGGCACAATTCTGCTTCATTATCCACAAAACGCACTTTCTACATGTATCAGACAACCTATTTAGAAGACAGTGATGGGATCATTTAAATCCCACTGCTTCTTGAACTTATTTTTTATTTTATTTGCCTTTTGGAAAGGGACATAAACCAAGTTATTAGTTGAACAGCATGTTTGCTATCATACTGAGATATTCAACTAAATTTCTTGATGCACAAATATTACTCTTTCAAAATACAAAGGTAAGTAGGAAGATAGTACCAGAAGCAGAGGAAAAAAAAACACAAGGCTGGCCTAAATCATTGCTATATATCAGCATCTTTATTCTATGTAACTGATGAGAGTGAAGGAAAAAAAAAAAAAAAAAAAACCCACCTTATTGGGAAAAAATAATCAGGAGCCCTAGTGATATGTTTGTAATATTTAACAAATGCAATCTTAAAAAAAAAAGGAAAGTATTATATGTCACACTGTGAAAATCAAGACATCAATCATGTGAAGATATCAACCAAATGAAGCAGTGCTTTGATTTGCATAGTAGATAATCCTGCATTAACCATCTGCATTAAACAGGAAATACCCTGTTTACCAGAGCAAATGCCTATCAAGGCTGCAGCACAGACAGAAGGTTTAAAACACGTTTCACTGTGCTCTTGGCCATCTTCAGCAGTTTCACATTAACCCAGATCATTCCAGATTTTGACTCTACACTACAAGCTCCTGGTGCCTCTTTTGGGGTAAGAGGATACAGCCAGACATTTCTTATCATGTTGTGGTGGCCAGGAAGGGGCAGGATGTTTCTCACTTTGACCGCTTGCTCATTGCCGACAGCTTGGGTGAAACTGAGGGAGTGTGGGGAGCCAAGAGAGGTGACTTGGGGTTTCTCGATGCTGCTGTTCCCTCCACAGCCTCCACTCACCTCCACGTGGACTGCTCTCTGCCAGGCTGCAGCATAGACACTGTCACAGGTGGTGCTTGCTGCTGGCTCTCTCCCCTGTTTGGGAGCTAGGCTGGTGCCCTGTGGCTGCTGCTGCTGCTGCTCACAATACCAAGAAATCAGACTCAGGTGAGGAGGTAGCTCAGGGATCTCCTCCTCACCTTTCCATTCCCAGCTGAAGTTAAAAGTATAGAGCTAGAGCCTTTTCCACACTTACACTGACCTGAACAGTTCATCACTGGCAATTTTTAACCAGGCTGGCCCTTCAAAGAAAAAAGCCCTCAACAAAACCAACAAACAAACGGGACCTGTTCCAGATTTACTTCCTTTAAAGAACATCCATCCAAACTTGAGGACTAACCACAGCCAACTCCCCAGGCCATTTCAGTACTGAGAGGGAGCCAAGTACATGCCCTGAGGTTTCTGCCACTCCAGTTGAAACTGAGGCCAGCATAGTTCAAAATTAAGATAAAACATGGGAGGTGTCTCCAAACTACAGATGGAAGACCTGTTTATCCAGATACCTACCACAGTGAAACCCTGTCCACCTCCTCCCCAGCTTTCTCATTCTGTTTTCCACAGACCTATCAACTTTTGGCTTACTTTGCTTTTTCCTTGCTGGTGGTTGTTCTTAACAATCACAGTTCTGAGCACCACCGTGCACAGCTCACCGTACTGTCACAGAAGTAGTGGAGTAGAATAAGCCAAACAGACCCCTTGTAGCATTGAAAGCATTCCTCACACAGCACAGAGAGTAGCTTTAAGGAGTGCCTCTCTTGGACAAAACAGCATGCACAGGACACCCCTCAGAGTCAACAGGGTTCCATTTGGGGGAAGAAAAGAAGAAATTATTTAGTCTGCTTTGCTCCTTACTGCAGAAGTTGTGCTTTATCTTCCTTTCAACCTCCTCAGTATCTTTCTACCTGTCAAAATAATTTATGTTGTCACAGCTACTTTCACATAAAAAGAATCAAAAGCTTATCAAAACAAAACTCTACACAGTACCCTTTATCACATGAAAAATCATCTGCTTTGCACCACACTCCAGAGACTCCCCATGAGAAAAGACATTAAAAGAAAAGCTCCTACAAATATTTTTCCTACACATACACACACCCTGTTTCCTAACAATAATGAAGTACAGCTAAATTAATCATATCCTAAAACTCAACAGTAGGAAATTGGAAC
This sequence comes from Melopsittacus undulatus, assembly GCF_012275295.1. Taxonomy (NCBI): domain Eukaryota; kingdom Metazoa; phylum Chordata; class Aves; order Psittaciformes; family Psittaculidae; genus Melopsittacus; species Melopsittacus undulatus. The sequence goes on along the minus strand of NC_047557.1, from coordinate 23,301,926 downwards.
CTGTCTGAAGTAGAGAGATTTTACATGGTTTCACTTTCAAACCCAGTGGCTCTCCTCCGGTTTAACCCCTAAAATGATTTATATCTAACTTTCTCCTATAATTAAATAGTAACAACTTATTTTTACTCAAAAGAGTAGAGAGTCCAGACAGGACTGCTTCTTTCCTCCCTTGCTAAATTTGGTGGCTCTCAACTCCTCAGAGCAATGAGGGGGCACATGATGATTACATTTGTGGCCTTTAAACACTTAGCAAATACTACCAAGGACTCACAGGATGCACAGGTAAGACAATGCCAGAGCAAAGCAGCTGGCTGAAGAAAAACTACATTCCCAGAAGAAACCTAAGACACAAAAGAGTTTGATTTTGTTTGTTTGTTTTTAATTCATACTCGGGCAAGATCCTAAATTTAAAAGATACTTTTTCACAACAAGGCTTGATTTCTGACTGAAAAGTAAAATACTTACAGACTAACTGCTAAATAACTTACTCTCCCTTGCTAGAAAGGATCTAAGAAATTAAGAATGTTTCTAAAAATTTCTACAAACCATCTATGTAATTTTCCTATTTTAAAAATACAAATGTGCAAATCATAGCTTGGATTGTATCTTAAAGTATTTTTATTATTCCTAGCACATTGTTGATGCATATTCCTGGGAGACTTCTGCCTTTTCTAGAATCATAATTCTTCTGAAACTGGCAGTTGTAACTTTCTAGTTAATTCACACAAAGAAAAGGATTAAAGATTATAGCTCACCTGTAGATAATCACAACCAAAAAGCAAGCCACACATGGTGTGCATGTGCACCTGTACATACATAACTTTAACCCCTGGCAGAAGTTATTCTTCAACAAGAGAATGCTAGAACATAAAGAATGACACGAAACTGGATTTTGAAAGATGTTGCATAAGCCTCATTTCACTGTTTAACACTTCAATGCAACTTTTTATGGCACTACACAACCAGGACTAATCGGAAGAAAAGCAAATTAGAATTTAATAGGACAAAAAGATGAAAAGAAATTACAAGGTTTTAAAAGAAAGGTCTGTAAACTCACTCATAGCAAAAATATGGGGGGGGGGGAAAGCCACTCTGTTGTATCTCATAAATATCCCAATCTCACATTTCCATCTTAACAACAAGTTTAAGCAAATGACTCAACAACAGTTTCTTTCAAATCATGTTATTCACAGGAAAATTTCTGCCTTAAACTTGAAAGACTTGTCTGTGAGTTTTATCACAAACATTTGGGGAAGGCATTGACACTACTTCTACTCTCAGATGCCACTGTGCCATTTGAGAGATACTTAATTGTGACACCTTCACTTCGACTGGCAGAGATGGCACCTACTATATTAGAAAAAGGCCTTCATCTCTCCCAGAAAATGTGCTAAAAGCACAGTGGGCACAACCAGGATGCACCGTATTTCCAGTGTCCTGGGGAAAGCAGGTACTCTCACACTCAGTTCCAGCCAAATTTTCCCAGACCTTCCTAGACTCCTCATGAGATGGCAGGAGAGCCAGTCTGTCTGCCAGGGAACTGCCATTGCTGCTCTTCAGCATAGTGAAATTGCCCAGCTCCATGTCACAGCTTGGCCTGAGGTGCCCCAGAGCTGAAAGGACTCAGCCTCCCTCACCTGAGAAATCACTTCAGGAATAAGAAGATTCATGAATACCAACCCAGCAAACCTTGACACCTCTTGCACCAGACCTCCCATTTCTGTAAGCTTCACATCTTCAAGAGAAACAAATGATCAAAGGAGTGCCAGCCTAAATAAGCATGGACCACATGTACTCACCAAGATCACTGTTAAGCCCAGCTAAATACATAATGCTTATCACTACTTATGCAGCAAATGCTTCATACAGTTTTGAAACTGAAGTGGGGATACTGAGCACTTCCTAGTAAAGGAGCACCTTCACAACTCCCCATCCCATGTACTCACTCCTGGCCAACCGGTAGAACCACATGATTTTTGAAGCTGGCTAGAATGATGGTGGAATAGTACAGCTGTACAAACTACCACCTTAAGCAACTTAATTCAGCAGAAAGTTTCCTGCAGTAGTTTCCGAAACAACAGAAACAGACTTCCTTTTGTTGCAGCCTGGGGACACAGGGACAGAAGCACTCAAGGATGTTAGTCTCTAGCAGACATACTCTCCCAGTAAGAGCCAAAAATTCTAAGCACTGCCATTATTTAACCTCTTGAGAACCAGAAGTGAGAATACAAATCCACAGATTGGAAAGCAGGGGCACGATGAAGCACAGTTGCCTACTGAGCATTTGACAAGTGAAGGGAAATAAGCTTCATCCTCTTTAAGGCACTTTGGCATTAGCTGCAGTGGTTTATCTCCTTTCCTACATGCGAGAGCTGCCAAAAATTTGCAATAAACATCTAATTTTAAACTAAGCAGTATGAAATAAGTTTGCAACCTTTGTTTAAATCAATTAAGGCAAACAACAGCAAAACAGTCCCGTTTCTTTCTTTAACTGAACTTTTAAAAAAGCCAGGAGACCATACTATACAACTAAAGTATCATATCTTGCATATGAGTAATAAACATTTTTAAAATTAATATTCTGTACTGTCTTTTGCTTTGACACAAGTAATCAGCAGTGCATAAACAGTTAAAACACTGGAATTGAGGAAGCAAAGCACTTAAAAAGAAGTATCACTATTTAGGACAAAATACAGTGTTTGAAAACTATGGCCTTTACTGGTTAGGAGTTTGAATAAGAACAATTAAGCAGAAGGCATTCAACCTGAAAACTATGTCTGTTCCCATAAGACCTCTGCCAGCACCATCAGTGCCCCACATTTCAGTATGCACACATTGATTGGGGTTCAGAAATCTAGTTTGCAAACAAAAGACCCCTTTTCTTTACTGAGACCCATGTTTTCCTTCCCTCCCAATCAGCTGACCAAAAGTTTTTTAATTAAATCATAATTAAGCACGTAGAAGCATTATATTCTGGAGGGGGGGGGGGGTAAAAGATCCTTTCATTATGCCCATTGAGCTGTTGGTGTCTATTAAGCCTGCCAAAGACTGCATCAATTAATGCCAGCTTTCATAAAGAAACTGCTTGTTCAGTACGAACCATACATCCACAAAGTCATGCTGAAATGTAAGTGACCAGACACTCCATGGTCATAACATTGAATCTTCCCTGGACCCAAATGTGCAGGCAGCTAGGTGGCATTTCCCATCAATCATAGTGTCCTGGTTTCATCTGGGATAGAGTTAGTTTTCTTTCTAGCAGCTGGTGCAGTGCTGTGTTTCAGCTTCAGTCTGAGAACAATGCTGATAACACACCAGTTTTTTTAGTTGTTCCTCAGTAGTGCTTATCCTGATCAATGACTTTTCAGTCTTTCATGCTCTGCCAGTGAAGAGGGGCACAAGAAGCGAGGAGGAAGAAGAGAGAGGACACCTGATCCAGACTAGCCAAAGGGGTATTCCATAACACAGCACATCATGTCCAGTATATAAACTGGGGGGAGTTACCCGGAAGGCTGGGTCAACGGGTGGTGAGCAGTTGTATCGTGCATCATGTCTTTGATGTTTGGGGTTTATGTTTTGTTGTTGTTGTTTGTGTATGTGTGGTTTTTTGGGGTGTGTGCTATTCCTGTATATATATTTCCTATTATTTTATTTTACTTTAACAATAAGAATCAACTGCTCTTATCTCAGACCATGGGGGTTTATTTACAACTCTCTCCCATCCCACTGCCAGGGAATAAGATGCTACATGGCAGCTGCTGCATAAGATGCATCAGATAGTTGCTTTCAAGGCTTAAACTACAACACATGGAGCTGTAACAACTTAAAGAGTATTTTTGCCCTTGGAGCTCCCAAACACAGCCACATTCCTTTTATAGCAGAACAATAAATAACCTATATAAAACTCCTTATATGTCTGGTCTTTCTTTTTTCTCCACATGGAAATGGAGCTTATGTAACTGACATTATTATTGTTTAACAAAGTTTCATGAGGAATATACACATTTACGAAACTACAGAAACTTCTTACCAGCACAGTTTATTCTATCTACACTTCAGGACTAGCTGTGTACCTATACCGGTAGTTACACAAGCATATTCTCCCTTCAGCAGATGTTGTTACACCATAGGGTAAAAGTCTTTTACTGGTTCACATTTTCCCAGATGGAAATAAAAATGAATCATTAGAATATAAACTATCTTCTTCAAATGTAACTGTGTACTAAACAAAGTGATGTCAGCAAAATTAACTGACTAGCGATAGGTCTAATAATTACCCCTGTACAAAACTCAGCATGTAGACTAGGTCTGGGAGCAAACTTCAGCTCCACACAGCTATACACCTACCAAGGCAGGCAATCTATTACACATGCAGATCACACTGCTTGGCTGCAAAGTCATGGTGAGGTAATTGGAAACGTCTGAATAATCTCCAGTGAAGCAATTCAAACTTCTCCAGGCATAGTAATCAGCAGGGATGACAACACAAGGCTTCTCATCTACTCCTCTTTCTTTTTTCGTAATGCTTAATCATCAAGCACCACACAAGCCAGGAAAGATCAGATGATTTACATGTTTCAGTTTGTTGCCACAGATGTGGCATTATATATAAATGCACATTTATACTATTAAAAATAGTATGGTGCGGTATTAATGTTTCTGTGATGTAGCTTTCAAGGGACTGGATTACTCAAACAGTGAGGTCAGAAACAAATTATCTAGGCCATCCCAAATAAAGTGCTGATAAAGTGTTCATGTTATGCCACAAATGGTCCCTTCCCCCTGACATGCCATGTCACTTTAATGATCCAAATATCCAAATCTTTTGCCCAGAAATAGTGTACAACTTCAAAATCCTTTTAAGCTAGTTAAGATGAAAGTTTCCTGGTGATCAAAACATTATAGTGCTGGGCTGCAATCTTTTTTGCAGGCTCTGAGGAGAGATAATGCATTATCAAGGGAGAGGGAAATTTTTCTTCTCTGTAACGGTACATACTTCAAGCTCTGTCCCACAGCTGGCAACCCAGCACAACTATAACACAATCTGACCTTAAATTTATCCACATGATTACATCTCATAAAAGTCTGGCTAACCGAAACTTGAAAAGGAGCAGCATTTTCTTAGTGAAAAAATTCAACACCACAAGTCTCTGAGTAGAGCTCTAATAAAAAGAAATGCACCTCCAGGAATGAATCTGGTCCACAAAAGCCATTCATACTTTGTCTTTACCAGGATTTATTTCTGTGACCAACATTCTACAGAAACATAGCATTTTCAGGACCAACTAAGCTTGATTTCTCATATATACTTCTCCTCATTCCTTCAGTGGCCGATAACACCCAATTTTCTCACAAAAATTCAGAAACACAAAACCAAGGTGAAGTCATAATTCAAAATTATCTTTTAATCCCTACTATACTTTACTAGACTTCATATAATGATACAGTATCCAACAAGAATATGGGGAAAAGACTAAATACATCTAATATAGCACAGAGTATATAAGCAATTTATGAAAACAAATTTTGCATATACTTTGCTCTGTAAAAGCATCCTTACCAGAGAAGAAGTATTTTAGTACCAAAGACATGTACTAATTGCTCACAAACAGAAGTAGGTCACAGAGGATTCATGAAAGCAAATGCCAGTGACTCAGTGTAGAAGGAAGAAGAAAATAAAAAAAAGAGTGCAGGGATATGATTTATAGTGCAAATAGCTATGAACTAATATTGTGAAGAGGAATAATTTCACAATGTAGATTTGTTTAATTCATCCTGGTGTGTCAAGAATGAAGTAATACATAAAATGACAAGTAACATCTACTGTAGAGACAAAAAAAGCAAGTGGTGATAATTATAGTTAACATTTTAATTGTTAACACATCAGTTAACTTACTGTCTACAGCTACAAAAGCCTACAACCTATGTGATGCAACAGCTGCAATAGCTTTAGGTACCTGATCTCAGTGCTGCTAGCAGTAACAAGAACAACCCACTGCCTGTCAAACTATACAACACAGGATGGCATACATCTGTGTTAAAACTTAACTGTTTAAATAGTATCTGCTCCAACACAAGTAGGACTGCAGGCAAACCAAACAAGAAGAAGCCAAACTGAGTTGTCAACTGTTACAAATGTATGATGTAGTATAATGCTGTTACTCTTCAAGTTCTAGCTTCTGAATTCACACAATGACTTGAAAAGTCCAAGTTTTCAGTGTTTGAGGGCAGGGTTTTTTTTGTTGTTGGTTTAGGTTTTTTGCTTTGGGGTTTGTTTGACAATTTCCTTGCAGTCCGTGTCTCAAGACCCATTTTGGCAATGAAAAGATTTAGTATGAACCCTAAACTTCTAAAACCAGATGAAAATGAACTTTTATCCACAAACACTTCCATACTAAAAAAGAAAGTGTTAAGATCCATACAGCAATAATAAATTCAAAATATAAAGGAACACTGGCTTGGACACACAGAACATAGTTGAACAGTGCAATGCAGTGTACAGTGTTTCTTCTTTACACATTAATCTCTGCAAGAATTCCAGTATTTCATAGTTAAAAAAACCCCACAGATCTGTCTGGCTTTCTAACTTCAGTTAAAATTCCACCTCAGAGCAGTAATGTCTGGGTCAGCAGAGACATGATGATGAAAGAGTAAACCTGAAAGGGAGTTTGTGTCAAAGTTATCAACAAGGAGAACTGTACCTCTCCTACAAAAAGTGATTTTATGTAAGCCTTTGTTGTTTATAAAAGGTTAATCACACAAAAGCTGTTCAGACACAAGCAATGTACTTAAAAGAAAAAAATAGAGGAAAAAAATCTCATTTTTTGCTTCCATGGATCATAACTGCTTTGAATTAGAATTTGTGCCTATGACTTACACTGGATTTAGACATAACAAATACTAAAATTGACATTAAAACAGTACAATGGGATCAATATTGAGGAAATTTCCTCCTTTCCTCGACTATGTATTGCAAGTACAATCACATCACATTACGTTCCTCAAAATACTCTAAGAAATACTACTATGCTGGCAATTAACTCTTAGATGAACAAGCTACACCTCAAGGCTGTCAACACATTTCTGGAAGCTCTACTGCCACGAGGTTACAGAATTGTCATTCTGAGATTCACACCAGTGATTCCACCACAGAAATCTTGCAGATTGCTGGTAAACTTAAACAGCACAAATGAAGAGAACTGAAAGTTGAAACTACAGTTTGAGACAAATTCAGTAATTTTAATACATGATTACTCCATTCCACTGGAAGCTTGCTTTGGCACAACTTCCGCATATTGTCTATTTGATGTAATGGAGACACGTTCAAGGGGAACTAGCACTCTGTGATCTTCTAACCTTCTCAGCAGTAAGTTGAGAGTTTGAACATTATTCTTACATTTCCTGGATTTTACAAATAGAAGCCCCAAACCTCTAATTTGGTTTAGTGGTTTAATCAAACATTAGACTTTCTGTTAACATAAGCTCTAGCTCAGCTTTTCAAATAATCATTACAAATGACCTTAAACAGGCTATGTTCAACTTGAAAGACAAATGTAGGCATGCACCTGAAAGACAAAATAATGTCAGCCAAAGCCACTTCCTGAAATGGCTTGAATATAAAAGATAGATACACCTTTTCTTCAGACTATAACTGGAAGAATTACCACTACCCATATAAACTGATTTAACTTTTGAAGATGCAAATTAAATAACTCATTCACATAATCCAATGTTAATGTAATCACATGCTTTTTAGTAATTTCCCTTCTACAAATGCATAACTAAACATTAACGCAAAATAATCTTTCAGTCTTTCAAAATCTCAACAAAGTCTGTGCAGGCAATGGCAGCACACAGTCCAGAAGGGGTGGACAACTATGCTGATATACATATGGGTCTGTGACCAATTAAAAAGTGACTGATTGTTTTCTTAACCTAGCTTACATTGATTTCAGAGCTGACTTGTTCTTATGAGGATGTATAATCTCTTTCCTCATTGTGACTAGCATAAATTCTAGTTGATATAAGAAAGTAATGACAATTAAATTTTAAAAAGTGACCAATAAAGAAAACTCCAAAACTCTACTTGATAAACCGACATTCAACAATGCATACTTCCTCCCACAATTTGCAACATAATTTCATCATCTCTTCCTTGCAAAGTGTTGCAGTATTTCACACAACTGAGGAGACTGTTTACTGATTGACACAGTTTATTTCTTCAGTTTATTTTCTTCAGAGAAACAGCATAATTTGTCCGAATTTTTTTTATTCATTTTTCTTTTTCTTCCTAGCCAACAAACTCAAACACAAGAACAGCAGCTTCACACCTACTGAACACAGAAGGGATACAATATAATTTTGAAAAAATCTGCTAAACTCCGAAGATTTTCTGTAAGACTGAAGTTGAACTGAACATTTTGTTACTGATACTCACAGGTTTGATACTACAGCTCAGCAGATAACCACTGAAACATCACCCACTCAGAGTTCTAAAAACAGCTGTGGTAATAATTCCAGAAAATTATATTCTGCTTTTAAATTCTGACTATTCAATATATTAGCCATACCTTTAAAACAGATAGCATAGTGAATCTCTCTAACCCAACCCTAACCCAAATTCTGGTCTTCATATTCATGACTATCTTCCCGTATGTTTTATCACTATGGAAAAATAGAAGCATGTCATTCATCGGTGGTGGAGACAGCTACATGTCATATCCTTTACAGGTCTAGCTTTAATAGTCCAAATGCCTGTAGCACTATCACCTCATGCTGTGATTTTGTCTCATTTCATGCTACGTGGCATTGGGCTAACTAGTTGCTGCAGGAAATGACGATGAACTTCGAGTCACAGCCAAGCACACACCCCAGTATGGTGCTGCAGGGCACAGTGCTGTTTTTCAGATGAATCTGGGCTGCCAACCACGTGAGGTCATCACTCCTTTTGGTAAGCTAAGGGTAGTCAAGCACGCACTTGTGAAGCAACCTGCCGAACATTCAGAAACACAGATCAACTGAATGTGTTTTCTTCAGCCCTGGATTGCTCTTTTAAGATCTCAACAAGCTAATTAAAAATTAGTTTAATGCAAATATGCTGTCAAAATGATTAAGCAAATCCCTGCTCACCTCAAGGTTTTCTCTATCAATGCTTCATTTAAAAGCAGTATGTCTTTTGATTGAATCAAGTTATTGAAAACTACCCAAACTAACAAAAAACTGGCCTGTTACATACTATACATACACAATTCTACCATTCAAAAGAATTTATCACCACTGATGATAAAGTGCAATGAGGATGTTTTGAGATTAAATTTAACAATACGCAATTACACAGTTCAACAAATCAAATTCTTACCAATTCACAGGCCAAGCTAAGAAGTAGATAAATTAAACTGATAACCTTTTCAGAAGGTTATCACCACTGAGCATGCAGAGGAGCATGGAAGTTCACTGATTCTGTTGAGGCAAACAGGTGTTGTGTGTCCACAGCACAGATTAGAAGTCAGATTTTCAAATTCAGTCAATGAAATCATACCCTCAAGACATACAAATATTTCCAATAGAGAAAGTACTCGGCAGAGCTCAATACTGGGTTTTTTTTAATAAATTCAGTGTGCTGGAAGAAGGAAAGGAGAAACAGAAAACCAAATAAGCCTTAAGCAAAACTACTGCTTTCAGGGTGTTGCAGTGAGGTACCTTCCAGCTTGCTTAAACCAAATAAAATCAATTGAAATTAATCACACATTAATCTTATACTAGGTACTTGCTTGAAAATCTTGATAACCACTAAGCCCATTACGTACATTAACACTGTTGCACATTTTCTATTCCAATATTAAAACGCAGCAATACATGAAAAAATAATCTGCCACTTTCGTTTTGTAGGTACTCCTGTGCATGCCCCTACAGTCATGTGGTATTCCTCCCAGACAAAAAAAAAAAAAGGACACCACACCACCATGCCATTACCAGCAGATACAATAATACTTTCTGGTTGAAAAAATCTTTGGAGTATAATTTATATATAATTTATTTTAGATGTTTTTACTCTAGATTTATATGACTGTGAGTTTGTTGTTGCTCAAAAAGTACAAAAACTTCAGACTGCAGCCTTCCTCCTTTAGGCTGCAATGGAGTCAATTTGCAAAAACTCTGGAAAACTGGAGTAGGTCATCTACAAGACTTTTAAAGAAAAAACTGTTTTCAGGGAAAATCTGTCATAAGTAAGAAAACCTCACACTTTCTGCTCTCAACAGCAAAACAACTTGGTCCAACATGCAAAAGAGCCTAGTAATGAGAACCATTATTATTCCTTATATATGCAATAGTGCTATGATTCTTCATTATTCTAGGCACCGTACAAACACAACAAATGACAGCCTCTGCTGGAAAGAGCTTACACAGTCCAAAACTCCAGGCATAACATATAGATGAGACAGACATCTCTGACAGGTTAGAATAGGGTGTGGATGAAGTAAGGTGACAGAAAAGGGTGTGCTACAATTTTTTGCCATCAGGAAGAGTAATCACCTCACTACTCATCCACCCCATTTAACCCATTAGCTAATTTAAGGTTTGTATTTGCATCACAGCAGAAGTATGCTTGAAGAAGTGATGTGCAGAAAGGATAAATCTACCACTTCTGCAGTCTTTGCTTTTGTTTGGAAATGTTTTATGCCTTGTGAACACCACTGTCAGGATTCAAGGAAAAACAAAAAAACAACAAAAAAGAGAGCCTGCTCCAAAATCTACTTCAGTACCATCAAAGCTGTAGCCACATCCTGAAGCCAGGAACAAATTCACCTTTCACATCAGTTTCCCTTGCTCTCTAACATTTTGATGAGGTAATGGCAGCCTCACTTTTGGCAGGTCTTAGAAAAATCTACCACCTAACAAATGCAGAAATCAACAGATTAATGAGTTGTCTCATAAAAAAATTATGATTATTAAAATAAAAACCTGATGCTGCAAACTTCTTATCCTAAGAACATAAAGCACCATATCCCTTCCAAGTCATATTATAGAGAACTATATTTTAACTACTTGGACTTCTGCTGTATTTGAAATCAAAGTCTACACCTAGCCACCTTCACTTACCTTGAACAGCTGTATTAATAGTATTTGCTGCCTTTGCCCTCAGGATATCTATTGTCTAATGATAAGTCATCCACTTATGGTTTATGAGTTTTATGTTTATGGAATCTTGATATCCATCAGAAAAGCGGTTTTGCAAAAATACATGGTTTGCAGAGAAGAAACCACAAACTGTTCAGGTGGAATATCTGTAAACGTATACAAAAATGTCCTGGGTTCAGCAGTAGCAGTCATTTTTCTCCTTCTTGGTAGCTGGTGCAGTGCTGTTTTGACTTTCAGGCTGGGAACAGTTGCTGGTAGCAAGTATGTTTTGAGTTACTGCTCAAATGTTTGGTTTGTCCAAGGCCTTTTCTGAGCTCATGCTCTTCCAGGGAAGGAGGGAGGCCGGGAGGAAGGAGAGACAGGACACCTGACCCAGGCTAGCCAAAGAGATATTCCATGCCATAGCACGTCATACCCAGGATGTAACCAGGAGAGACCAGGAAGGGCTGGAGCTCTGGGGGGATGAAGGAGGTATCGGTCGGTGCTCGGTCGGACAGGGTGGGGTGAGTTATGGGTCGGTGGCTGGTGAGGTGTTGTATTCTCTTCACTTGTTGTTTGCTTTATCATTATTATTTGTAGTAGTAGTAGCAGTAGTGATTTGTGTTATGCCTTAGCTATTAAACTGTGCTTATCTCAACCCGTGGGGGCTACATTCTTTGGATTCTCCTTCCTAACTCTCCGGGAGTCAGGGGAGCAAGGGGGGGAGTGAGTGCACGAACTGTGCGGACTTGGTTTAAACCACGACAAAAAAACAGAATGAAAACTGTCTCTATCCTCACTTTTGGTTGTGCAGCATTACATGCAGTGCTACTGTGCCTCCAAAGAGGCTACTGTCTAACACAGAGCACTGAGCCAGCTCTCAAGACTCTCTTCCCTCCTCTGACACCAGCAATATCCACAACTAAAAAAAAATTATACAAATTTTCCACGAAATAAGGTAATTACACTGACTTTCAGAATTTTCTATCTTCTATTACATGCATGTTTAGTAAGAATATTTTTATTAGAGTAGCAATGTCTTGTAAGAACGCTTAAAATATAGCTTAAAATAATCTAAAATTTGGCAGATACTCTAATACTACACCCATATGCTATCCCCGTATTAAAACTAAGATCAGTAGCATCTCATTTCATTGTGGTGCTGGATTTCCAGTATGCACTGGGTGTTCCTGTCACATATGATACCCTAATCTGTAGAACATGGTTTTCTGATTGTCTGTACCAGATGCGCTTCACTTCATTCCTGTACCACATTTTAGTATTTACCTACAAGATGAAATCTGAGAGCAGGTCTATGGATTATTTCTTAGAGCCTACATAAATAAAACCAACGGGACAGTTTTGCCTCCCACTGCACTAAAGCCTCCCACTTTCATAAGACATGCTCCTTCATGCAATTCCTGCACACTTGCATATTTTCAGACAGTCTGGCCCACACAAGATGGAAAAATAGCACATGATGCGCTCCCCACGTCATTATACTTGCCCAACACTCTCAGCATGGACAGAAGCCACACCATGCTGCTGGCCCGTCAGCCAGCTTCCTAGGGCAGATGCCTTTTGGAAAACACATTTCTGTTCCATCAGTGTGAGTTAAAGGGAAAATTCATTCTTCCATACTGACTGAGGCAAAAACATGCAACAGCCCTTTGGATCTCTTCAGATTGTTTCCTTCTATTAATACCCAACTGATGACCCTTGGACTGAATTTATGCAGACACAGCCTCAAAGAATGTAGAGAACATTTTTTTTCGTGTTTAAAAAGACTGGCCCAATGTCTCCAAGGCCATTACCAAGGTTAGTGGGAGAGACAACAGCATCAGCAATAAATTAGTAGTGAAATACAGCTCACTTAAAGAGCAACAATAAAAAGAAAGCTGGCCAGAATGGCAAACCTTTCAAATTTTCACAAACTTGTCAATGACTAAACAGTGACAATCCAGGAGGTCACAAAAACGATCAGTGACTGAGCATCTCTCTTACGAGGAAAGGCTGAAAGAGTTGGGATTCTTCAGCCTGGAGAACAGAAGACTCCAGGTGGGAATCTTACTGCAGCCTTTAAGTTCTTAAAAGGGACCTAAAAGAATGATGGGGAGAGACTTTTCAAGCAGGGCCTGTTGTGACAGGACAGAGATTTTAAATTAAAATATTCAGGCTGGACGTGAGGAAGAAAGTTTTTACAGTAAGGGTGGTAAAACACTGATACAGGTTGCACCATCCTTGGAGACTTTCAAAGCCAATCTGGATGTGGTTCCAGATAACCTGATCTAGTTAAAGATGCACCTGCTCACTGCAGAAGTGTTGGACTAGATGACCTTTGAAGGTCCCTTCCAACCCAAACTGTTCCATGATTCTATGATTACCTTGACTGGGAGGGCCAAATTACTAAATCTCTAACACTACTGCTGTGTGTCTTGTTTCCTGTAGACTGTCAGAGTAGGTGATCCTACTGGTTTCTTCCCGCCTTATAATTTATGAATCAGAAGAAGGAAACACATGATGGTTAAAAGGTATTAATTTATAGATAATGCTGAGTGCTTAGGTCTGACCTACACAAACAATTTGCATATTTAATAAAATAACCTAGTATATTCATATACTCTAGTATGTTTTGTATTTCCTTTGAAACATTTCCTTTAAAAAAAAAAGTGAAAAAAACCCAACAAACAACCCCTCCAAAAAAACCCACCACAACAACAAAAAAAAAGGGGGGGGGGGGCAAGAAAAAAGTTTTGGGTTTTGGTTTTAAATTATTTTCCTACCAATAGAAATTAAAGCCTAGTGAAAAATAGCAATATTTTGACATTTGGCAAGATAGAATAGCACATGTGAGGCACAATCAAGCAGGAAGGAAAAAAATAGATAGAAATGTATTTCCCAACAAAACTCGTGTTCTCTCATTAGTCACAGGCCACAGATGGGGAGCAGATGCCTTCAAACACAACAGTTCAATCATGAAAACATGGCAGAAGGGCCAGGGAAGAAGCTACATCACCAAGCCTAAGGTAAGAAAAGAAAAAAAAAAACAAAACAACAAAGCAAGCTTACTTACAAAATGTGTTACACATTTTCTTTGTCCATTATGTGAGGAAAGCAAAAGGAAGATGTTCTGGTAAGACTTGATGGTACAATGAACTGACATAATTGTCCTTTTGCGTGGGGTGTTCGCAGACAAGGTGGATAGAGCATATTGGACTTGTCTGACTGCCTTTGCTTCTACTATTACAGCACTTATGGAAATTCCCTTGACATACCCATGCGTAAGAACAAGCCAGACAGGCCCAGACTCACTGAAAAAGCAAATCTGTATAACAAATGTAGACAATTTAGGGTTTTTTTTCAGCTAACTTTGAGAGGTTTAACAGTATTATCACAAAAGATATTAATTATGACTTCTCACGGAACAGCACTGTCAGATGAATGAGTTAACGTTCAAGCATCCTCTTTCCAGTTTCATAAAACAGAATAAAAGAAGCCATGTGTTGATTTACATTATGAAAACTGTTCTTACAACAAATTCTGGTGAACACCAAGGCATCTGTTGGTAGAAGCGCAAGTCTGATTTATCTCCTAATCAGTGTCTAAAATCCATTTCATCAAGAATAGGGTTATGTTCATGTCTGAACTACTTTTGCTTTCTCTCTGCATGAACTGTACTCAACACGAAACAGGACTGAAGGCAGAATTTCACTCCATATTGCTAGGCTCATTGACAGTAAGCTATGTATTGTTGAATTAAATGACGTCTCTGTTACAAATAATGCTGTCAGGAGAAGCTCCATTTTCTATGGTTCCATGCTCTCTCAATCACAGCACTATCTTCTACAATCCTGCAAAATTCTCATTGCTCATGTTCAATTTGCTCTCCAAACTCCCTTTGGGGAGGGAGTGGGGTGTCACTTTTCCTCACTTTTATTTAGTTCTCGTGAATGCAAGATATGCTTCTTGCAGCCACTGCAATGCCTTCTCTGCGACATTTAGCCAGAATGCCACCAACCCTTGACTGGAAGAAGGTACTGCCTCCCAGATACAGACACCTCTGTGTATCCATCAGGCACACCAACAAGTTCCCACATACCATTAGAGTTTGGTTTGCGTTTGAGGAGGGGAGGTTTCAGAGTTAAAGTACCTACTTACCAAATATGCTATTCTTAGGACTTTCTTCTGGCTTCTGCTTTTGTGTTTTCTGTGTATTTTTATGTAGGATATCTTCCAGAAAATAACAGCAGCTTATCCAAGAAGTGATAACACCAGTTGCCCAAAGAGAATTTCAAGGAGAATTTAAATTAGAAGCTGATGTGTTAGACTCAGATTCACCAAAGGAAGCTCAGACAGTTCACACTACTGTACCATCTTTCCTGTAACAACTTTAGAATTTAAAACCGATGCATAAAAACACTGTATTTGAATGTATTTCAAAGACAGAGTAAAGGCTTCTTACAGAAATCTGTGATTAATAGTTTTAATAAAACTAATAGCTATTATATAGACTCTTCTCAGGTACACATGAAAAAAAAGCAAAGGGTCAAGAAAGCACTGCAAATTGCTCCACATGTGCAAATCTTTCTCTTGTGAGAAGTGAGGTTCTGTTCAGAAGCCTGTGCCAAATCTACAGGATGGGGGCCCAACAGCCCAGAGAATGAAGACTGCCCACCCCACGTTCCCAAATGCATGCAGGAAAACAGCTGGGGAAAATAAAGAAAATAAAGAACATTCTGAGTGCTACTTAAAACAATCGCAGGTAACAAGTACCACCATTCAAACAAAGTAACTTTTACCTTATTAGGCCTCTCAAGTTGAGCTACAGACAAAACTACTACAAAAATACAAGAAAAAAAATTAAAAAGAGAAAAAAATGTATTGTTCCAATATTTCTTAAGAGAAAAAGAGAAAGATGCCACAGTATTTCACAATGTAAGTGCTATAATAGTTTGAATAAGTCAAGTTCAAAAATTTGAAAGAAATAGGCCAGCTTCTTCCAGTGGTGCAACAGAGCCAAGAGCCTCTTTTAATTTGGGAAGAGAAGCCATATTCCCAGTATCATGAACAGCTGCACTTTGGGAATTTTCAAAAGCTATAGTATGAATGTACAGTCTAAACAACAAATACCCTCAAAGATGGAAAAGCATCTTCGTATTTATGTTAGACATGCCTTTGAGTAAATCATAAGTAAGAAACGTTTTTTCTGATTGTTGAACTTACCTCATAGTATCAATCTCATTCAGCTTCTCAACAAGTATTGTACAGCTACTACTATTTATGTATACAAATGTCTGTGCACCCTTACGTGTGCTTTTTTTCCCCCTTAATTTATTTGGATGTTAATAACTATGTTTTAAACCAGTCTAGTTAGAAATGACAGGCACTTTGATCACATATAAACAGACATTTTTCTGCCAGTAAGCAGTGCCCCATTTGTCATCATTTTCAACACTTTGGAGTGGAATAGGGGGAAAGAAAGATCCACTAGTGGGTAGCCTTTTAACAATTTTTCTTTAACATACGATTTTAAACCTAGGCTAAAGCCAAATTATAGAGATCAGAAGCAGGCTGTTACATGCTAGAACATCACATAATTACTGCATATGCAGAAAAAAACCCAGCAACAGGCGGATAAGGAAACTGCACCAGTTTTTACTTTCTAATCACCAAATTGAAAATGCCAGTATTTCACGAGAATAACAGATTCTACTTACAATAATAATTATAATCTTTCAAGAACAATAGAGCATGACGGTTTTCCTTATTCCTAAACAATTATTTAGGGAAGACCATTGCTAACAGAAAGAAAGGGCAAATAAGCTGATATATTTATTCTGGCATGGCCCCAGCATTTTTGCACTCATCGGTTAGTGGCAGGAATACCAGTAACGTGCCGTCTGTAGTTCTGAAGCCTCCATGGGACAGATCAACCTAGGAATTGTTCTGGTTTACGGTACTTCTGAGATATGTTTATATTTACTGAGAAACATGCCAAAAGGAGATTTCTAGTTTAGTACTATTCGATTTGGTTTGAGCATTTGAAATAAAAACACAGAACTGACCTACCATGAGATTTAAGGCAGCACTGGAAGTGTTATTTTTCATCTCATCTTTATTCATGTGGAAGAGTCTACTGACGTAGATCTAACTAATACTAGTACCTATCAATAATATATAAAATATGCACTGCTACAAAAAAAAGACTGGAACATCAGCGCTGAGAAATACGTGGTCTCAGAAATTGATAGAAAAACACCAGTTATACGAAGTTATCTCCTTAAACATCTCTACCACTTTGCATTTAAGTCACCTGAAAAATTATGTCAAGTAACCATGCACAGTGTTACGCAGTAGACCCTTACATCAGATGATTTTCAGAGTCCAATATATGACACTTTCATATTATGCCTAGACCCAACGTATGTATTAATACTATAGATCCTTGCATGTGACTCCAAAATTTCACAATTATTACAGTTAGTGGATTTGCAAATGTCCAGAGGCAAAAATCCTCTGAAAGGTTTCCAAGAGAAAATCCAGGAGCCCTCACTGAATGCAACACACCTGTTGAATAAGCCTGAATCAAAGACAATTGAACTTTTTTGTTTTCCTCAGTTTGGGAAATACAGTGAGGCATGTATGATTCTGCTCTGATGACACTGCAGTACTCCCTCCAACAAATCTTCCACCTACTAAACATTTTTATTAATGACATATAACATGACATCCTGAATCAGGTCTACAGCCTACATATAACAGGGCAATATAGATAGAAGAACTGCACACAACTTTAAGCAGTTCTACACCATTATTAGTATGACACATTTAATAAGCTTCATTAAAAATATTCAACTTAAATCAGTTAACAGTATCTTCCTGTTCTAAACAGAGTGGCTCAAAATAACACATGATTTCAAGTCTCATAACTAACCAAACCATTACCACTCATGTTTCATGCTTCGTAAGCCAGGCACACTGACATGTTTAACAAATTCATGGGGAACCTACCCTGAAATCCACTTTACCTGACCACCATTTCCAGCTTTGATAAAGAACTACCAGAGGCAAGCCCATCAATCAGTATGTGCAGCCACAGAAGTAGATACATAGCTTACCACTACCAGAAGCTTGAAATTCTCTGACAGAACATGTAGCAGAAAGGGCAACTATTAACCACAGCATGAGCGAGCCCTTGTGTGCTTAAAAATTACATTTGAGAAGGATCAGCCAACTTGTAATACAATAAGAACTGTAATGGCTCTGCAGAACACCAACAGCAGATGCAAGCCAAATTCAACTGAGAGGACTGAATCTCTGTGTAATGTGCCCACATCATGTGATGTGTCCCAACAACCACAGCTCATGAAGGAATGATGTCTGGACTACTGTCCTTTAGATTCCCCAGTTAAGAAAGATCAAGACTGTATCCTACTGTGTAACAACAGACTCTAACCACTATGGGAGGTGGGGGGAAATAAAGCTTCTTCCAGCACTTTTATAGAGAAATAGAGCAGTCTTTCAGGACTTCAAGCCTTTTATTTTGCTCATATTTCAGCTTTCCTCCAGTTTTCTACAGCAAGATTCTTCAATCAACCCTAAAGAACTCAACTTTATTCTAACAAATTCAAATTCTTTTTTTCAGAGTAAAAAAAAGCAAAACCCAAGAATATGACCAGAGGAATCCTTACCAGTCTGGCTGAAGCTAGAAATAATGATGGCTCACTGGAGAAAACTGACTGTTGCCAATGCCCAGATTGTTAAGCAGTACTTGAAATACATTAGCTCTTTGAACAGGAAGATTGGCTGAGTAAACCAACCAGAATAAAAACAACACACTCATTTTGATGGTGAGATGTAAGTCCGTCCCCCTAACACACATCCCTTACTGCAAATGAAAAGAAATATAATTACCAAGATATATTAACACTTCACTATGTAGCACAGAAAGCAGTGAGATCATTAGTACAATAGATTAACTTCTAAGTAAACATGTTCAGTGACAATGCATTTTGAAAGCACAAATAGCCTGCACAGACACATTTCTTCTTTCCTCCTCCCCACCCCCCTCCTTCCCAGTTTTGGGATGCTGCTTTTCTCTCCAAACTTACTCAACATTTCTTACGATGACAATTCCTATGTGCAAGAGGGAAGGAGCCAAGGTGAACGAAGTGGGTTGAAAGTAAGGAACAAATAAAGCTCTTCAAATCACCACATTCCAAAGCATACAACAGCATTTATGAAATTACAACAAAAACAATCCTTTTTAAACTTTAAACTGATGTTTAATGTAACAAAGTAAAGTAACTCAGAGCACAGATTCAGCTAGCATCAACACAATTATATGTAATTTCTGTGGCTGTTTTTCTGTTAATAAGTGTGCTTGGTTTTCTTATGTCATCAATAAAACTACTTCTAAACACCTATTATTAAATAATCCATTTAGAATATACTTAACATAATACTACCTTGACAAAGGAAAAAGACATCCATGCAAGAACCACAGAATCCCGAGGGTTGGAAGGGACCTCGAAAGATCATCTAGTCCAACCCCCCCGTAAGAGCAGGGTAACCTAGAGTAAATCACACAGGAACTTGTCCAGGTGGGCCTTGAATATCTCCAACATAGGAGACTCCACAACCTCCCTGGGCAACCTGTTCCAGTGCAAGAGTTTACATAACAGCTTTAAAATCACTACATTTACACGAACAACCAACTCGGAGAAGTTCAAAAAAGCCTGCTCAATTTTTTCCAGGAAGCATGCTGTCCCCAAACCAGTAAAACTGCAACAGGTTTGGCAAACTTATTCTCCGAATTGCCAATAAAAGTTGTAATTTTCCTTCGTTTTTAACTTTTCAGAAATAATTATGAACTATTAGAATGTATGAATTATTATTTGATGATTGATGAGTATATCAATCCCATATCAAGGAAGCCTCCATACCACTTCAGGGACTGTACACAAATAACATGAAGTTTCAACACGTATCTTCTAGGAGTCTAAGTTGGCCGAGAAGCAATTGGACAAGCATTCATGAGTTCCAGGCCTCTGGAAAACAAACACACAAACAAACAAAAAAAACAAACCCACACAACAGCAAAAAAACTCAACACTCTGACTCAGAATAATGATTGTAATAACATCACTTCAGTGCAACTACCACACAGAACCAGGAGTAAATCACACACAAGAACTGGCTTGTCGGTTTTGTAAGAGATACACACAGAAGACCAGAGAAGAGAGAGAGTTGCGGCAGAGAACTAAATACATAGCACAGACTGAGGAAGAAGCTACTGTGGGCTTCCCCTATGAAAAGGGTGTGTGTGTACATGTCTATCCATACACAAATCTACACACTGATCTATAAAAAAAAAATGTATACACATACATACAGACTCTACTTCTCTACTCCTATACTCCAGACAATGTCATTTCAGGCACTGAAATCAGCATTATGAAGGAATCACACACCCGTAGCAACAGAAAAAGAAATTAACACGTGGTGGTATACAAATTTCTTCTCTGTAAAAGTACACGATGTAACCCATGTCATGGCTCAGTGATCTGAATACCAAATACCTCCAATTTATAACTGAAGAGAATTTTTCTACCCGCCAGTCCTGAAAAACCCACTCCATGACTTGAATGTCAGGCTGGGATACTTCTTGTTCAAGTATCACTTCCAGAAAGAGAACTCTAAGTCTACTGCTGGAAACAGAAGTAAAAAAATCTTAATGAAAGACTTCAGTCAGCAAATAGGACTATGAACTACGTTTTATGCCTGTTTTGTAACTGAGCTGCCATGCTAAACACTGCAGCCTAAATAAGAATAGACTATCTTTTCATTCTTCTTAGAACCTACACAAAGAAAAATAAATCCTACATCAAGCAAATCTGTACAACGAAACAAGTTCTGCAGCCCTAGCAGACAATTCTCATGACTCCAAGTGTCAAAAAAGTAGGATAAGTGCTCACAGCAAGGATGAGGCCTAACAGGCCACCAGAATTCTGGTGGTATAGGTAAAAGGATTATACCTAAGAGGCAAAATGCCAAAGCAAAATATAAAATTAATGCTCTCACACTGCAAAAGAGTTCCAAAATGAACAGCGGTACAACCAGAAAAAACAATGCATGTCTCTTGTCAGGTTTTCATGAAGTGCCAAGGCTTATAATTAGCTGGACAACAGTTCACAGGCAGTGTTGCTATTGAGAAAAAAAATTTCTCTTCAACCAGCAGGCCCAAACTTTCACTTCAGCACAGCCAGGAGACTCAGATCACAGGAACCAGACTTCCTTCAAGCCTGCTCACGGCCTACTCTTTGGTCTCCTAAAACATCTGAGCCACTGTACAAAACATGAGTGGCTACCACCACTCAACAGCACTCTTTTCAGAAAGGTGAGGTATCCTGTGACAAGTAAGCAGCTACCCTTCCAGTCTTTTCATGTAACACTTGGTTCTATGGCTGACTGTGAGCCTACAAAGACAGCCCAGGTGAGATACAACTCAGAGCACATAGACCAGCAGGTGCCTTAATTAACTCAAGTCCATTTCTGCAGCAGAACTTGGAGAATTTGCACTGTTCATATTAGTTTTCATTTCGTCTGACAGTTCTATCTTTCTGGGATCTATCATTTACATTAGTAGATTAATGATGAGCATAGGGACACAAGGGGCAGGTCTCCCTTTAAGAAGGCAGCTGAAGAAGCAGGTCTGTCAGCCTTCCCCTGGCAATGGCAATGGAGCAGATGCTGAGCTCCCCAATCAGCTTGAGACAGGAGGTAACTGGGCCCATTAAAAAAAAACAAACAAACAGATTTTGCTATGGAGAAAGCATTAAATATTGAATATCCCTACAATACATAAAATGTAACCACATATATGGCATGTACTATTCACTGACACAAAATACGTATTATATACTGAGACAGTATTTAATGCTGCTTTAAAAAGTCTTTCAAGTATTTTTACAAAAAGCCAATATAGTATTAACTATGTTTGAAAAGCAGTAAGGAATCCAAATATTAAAAAGAAAAAAAGTTGGGACACATGTATTTTATGCTTCCTGTGAAGTCTACCAAGTTTCTCTGCTCAATCTGCCATGCAGCCACATACTTTAAAATGGCATTTTTAGCTCTTTATTGACACAAACTTACTTGAGTAAAAGAAGATCACAGATGATTTCAAAAAGCCCTAGCATGTTCCCCACTTTAAACACAGATATATTCACAGCAGAAAAATGCATAATGCCTATTTGGACACTCAGCTGATGCTACGTAAGAGCAGAAAATTATTTATGATAGAGATATAATAATTAATTATAAAATAACTCAGCACTTACAGCTATGCCAGGTTAGGTACATAAAGAATAGATACACACTGAAGGAACAGTTTTGCACTGATGTCAAATAGGCCACCTAATTTGTTATTTTAACTCTCTGCCATTTAACAGACATTTTTTCCCCTTTGAAAAATATCAGTACCTAAACATTTCTGGCTTAGAACAGCCAGGTCTGCTAAGCCTCTATCCTTGCTTTCTGTCAGCCTCTCAGCCAGCAGAAGAAACATTTCACATGCTTTCTCCAAAGATAACACATAAGCTAATACTCAAGGTACTTTCATAGACAGAAGCATACCATAATTTAACACTACAACATACATTCTGTATGCCTCAAAATGGCATACAGAATACTAAGGGAAAAAGTTACAAACTTACATAAACTTTTGTTACTCCTTCTGATAGAAGCATACACTTTGCAAGGAATACCTCGGCACAAAAAACTACCAAGATGTCAAAGCCTGTCAGTTTTCTGTCTATCGACAACATAATCTTTTAATTTTTACTTCCCATTTACTATTTCCAAATCTTTTCTGCCTTCTAACGAAAATTAAAACACTACAAAAAGACCATTTCTGTGCTAGCTTGTCTAAAAAAATAGTTAACACAGACCAGTCTCTTTAAGAACACTGAACAACGTACGCTATCTTAAGTTGTCCATATAAAGTATATCTGCTATGGATAAAAGGTCAAATATTTGAGAGCGCGCTGAAAGTGTTTTTAAGAAATAACAAAGGGGAAAGTGGAGATCAGCAGAAAAATTATTATATAAAAACAGTCAAATCTAGAAACACGCAGCGTTTAAAACTGGAAGAGCCCCAGCGGACTCGCCAGGAGAGTCTCGCAGCTCAGGACGAGAAAACGGGAGGCCGAAGCTCCGCCGCCCTCCAGGGACATTCTACCGCCCGCCCGGCACCAGGAAGCTCGCCGGCCCGGTCAGCGACAGCAGCCCCCCGCGCTGTGCGCCTAGGCTGCCTGTTCCCCCACCCTACCTCTGTGTCCGGCGGAGGCGGCTGCTACTCCTCAGGTGCGGCAGCGTGAAGTTAGAAAGGACCGTCCAAAAACTTGGGTCCGACATATCCATTCTCCTGTGTCCAAAACCTTAAAGACACAGTGCCATAGTACAAGGAGAGCGGAGGAAAACTCCCCACCGCTCTAGGGAGACTGAGAACACGGGGAGACAGAAGGGAGGCCCCGAGCGACCAGCCACCCTGCCTCCCCAAAACCAAATCGACGGGAGGTAACAGCGGCTCGGACGCAAGGCAACTTTACCGTGCGGCCCCGCCCCGGCAGCGACCATTCGCGCCCGCGCAGGGGCCGCGCCGTGCCCCAGGAGCTCGCCTCTCAACTCCTTTCTGCGCAACACCGCCGGCGGCTCCCGCGCCTGCGGCCCGCCCGCTCCCCCCCCCCGCTGGCGGCCCGTAGCGGGGCGCGCTGGCGGACCTGCCCCTCCCACCCGGCGGCGCGGGAGCCAGGCAGCTTCCGCCTCCCTCCCTCCCTCCCTGCCGCCGCTCCCCTGAAGCGCCAGGTGCGGGCGGCACAGGCCCGGCCCGCTCGGGAGGTGAGGCGGCGGCGGCCTGGTCAGGCAGCCCGCGGCAGGGCCCGGCTGCGCGGTCAGTCGCTCCTTGTCGGCGCGCAGTGCTGCGGCCTCCTGTCTGCCCCAGCACAACGGACGGCACAGGTACTACATTACTGGTTCCCACGTTGGCCACCTGCCGCTCCAGACACTAAGCGTTGGCCACAGCAAGCTAGGACACAGGCCTCCATTACCAGCTATCTCTTTTGAGAAAGCGACCCTGAAACACACAAGCTAGCAAAAGACGGGTATGGAAAGACTGGGCACCTTTTCCCCTCGAAACAGTGACCTAATCCCTCAGGTACTTTGAGTCATTTCCTCCTCCTCCTCATTCCTCCTACCAACTTTCTTCCTCTCTCCAGCATTCCCCCTTCGGCTTCCCAGCTCAGTTTGCTTTCTTAACCTTCCACCTCCCCCATCATTCCACCTACCCCCTTAGTGCTCGTTTTAACCCCATGGCTGCTGTCCTCAGTGTTTTCACTTCTAATTCCAATAG
Organism: Melopsittacus undulatus; assembly: GCF_012275295.1. NCBI lineage: Eukaryota > Metazoa > Chordata > Aves > Psittaciformes > Psittaculidae > Melopsittacus > Melopsittacus undulatus. The sequence goes on along the minus strand of NC_047557.1, from coordinate 23,277,397 downwards.
CACCACCCTCAAGCCCTCTTCTCTCCCTGCACAGCTGTCTAGACTAGCATTTTTCTTCACATCTCTGCAGTACACAAGAATCTTCCAAAAATTACTACTATACCGCATTGTCATCCAGTTACTCAAGCTGTTGGAAACAACAGTGGTCAGGTACAGAAAAACAGTTACTATGGCTTAAAAAAAAAGTTTTGTTTTAACATACTTAGAATTTCTATTTACCTTTTTGTTTCTCTCAGGGTGGTGTTTAAGGACTTGGTGACATTTACACTTACGGAAAGAATGCTGCAAGTTTTCATAGAATCATAGAATAGTTACGGTTGCGAAGGACCTGAAGATCATCTAGTTCCAACCCCTCTGCCATGGGCAGGGAGACCTCACAGTTTTGTGCTGAGACTTTACTTGTTTTACTGAAAGCAAGATCCCTGCACAATCTCAACGTTCCGTGAGGTATTTCTTAGAAAAACACAACCATGATAGGTGGCAGCATAGCACTCACTGAGCAAAATGACATAGCACTGGTTAAATCACTTGAGGATGCCTGAACTAGTAGGAGGAAAATCAGGGAAATAAGAAAAACCTGATGTAATACATACTAGTCTATTGCTTGGATGAAAGAAAACTTGTTCTGGTGTGCAGAATGCTACAGAGCAAGAAGCGCTCACATGACATCAAGGATCAGACAGCTCTTGGGGTACCAGCTCTGCCTGTAACAGAGCATTGCAATGTTAGCCCTCGTTTGGAAAAGCCTCCAGAAATACTCATTGGAAAGCACTAGTGTCCTCGAACAAACTAAGGTATGTGGTTTTGGGGAGTGCAGCAGAACATTTTCTTGGGACAGTTTTACAAATCACAGGTGGAAACTTTTATTCAGGGCAGATTAGGCATTTAACAAAGTGTTAACGCAGCAGTTAACCACCGGAGGCCTTAGTACAAACCCCCAGCAGACACACCACTGTAAACAGATCAGTTTAACACTGATCAAACACAGAAGAGTCATGTAGCACTTCTCTAAAGATGTCTTAACTTTAGAAGAGACCAGTTCCACATGAGAAGGGGAAACAGCCTTATGTAGATCATCAGATTTTCTTGTGAGTAAGGCTGAAATAGCTGCAGAAGCTCATACCAGCCAGTCTCCACCCATGCACTTTAGTGTTCAGAAGGGCACTTCCCAGGCAGCCTGCGTGCCTACTCTATGCTCCTCCATTGAGGTGGAGAAGTAATAGTCATATCTACCGTAGCCAGGAACCTAAAACCTCTCATCCATTTCTTTTCACTTTAAGGTATGCTTGTCCATACTGAGTGTGAAGTTTTAAAGGTTCATGTGAAGACAAGAACAGCTGGCAACCCTCCTTTCTCAAAACATCTTAAAAAGGAAATTACAGAATCTCTGCATAAGCACTAGAAAACAGCTCCTCCTCCATATACTTTACTATCTCAACTTCTCTGCTATGTACACAAGTTTTTGCCTGTAATTGGCATAACTGCAGAAAAAAGTGTACGTAATCATGAAACCAGGGACTTTTACCTATCTGATGCTGTGAACAGCCCTGGCTAAACAGCCCCTTACTAAAGGGTAACAACAAAGTCTTCCACCTGTCATGCAGGAAAAGTTTCAGTGTCCCATCACCCTGCAAATTCTGCCCTCTGCTCCCACTCTTCCTAAGGCACTTAAAGGAGTACCTTCCCTCTCCCAACAGCAAAACCATTCAGTTTCCGTAACTCAGCCAGGTATATCACATGTGGGGTAATCATGGAACATGGAGGTCAAAATTCATATCAAGGCCAAAAATTGGCAATCTTCACCTGCAAGGCCAGGCTCTAATTCAATTCATTATTTCTCTGTGAAAATCCCTGCCACCTTATCAACAATGACATGAAGCCTTTAATTCTGAAAAACACCCTAAGAACTTACAAAAATTAAGCAAGACTAGCCTGTCATACTGTGGGCAAGGCCCACGTGAATAAAGATTACTGCTGCCTACAAGCAGATAAATTCTGATGGAACAGAAGTTTAGTCCTTTTATGTACAACCAGAGAGATAATCTTACCAAAAGCCACACAGACCTGTTTACCGCAATACACATTTCTCAATCTGACAAACTGGATGTTTTCAAAAACAGGAGTGAAAAAATTCTAGGTAGAAATTTCTATTTATATAGCAACAGAGGGTATCATAATCACATCAGTATTGTTCTACGTTCAATCCTGAACATCATTCATTTCAAACTGTGGGTTCTCATGATTTTAATTCTGTCTCTAGACCCTTCACAGCCTATTCACAAGCAATAGCTCCCCAAGTTACATGACTTGTGGATTGCAACATAGCTTCACCTTGGTTTTCTGTGCACAGTGAGATGCACACACAGTCCTGCTAACTAGTCAGGCTGTTTCTAACACTCAAACACAAGAAGACCTGAGTAATTAGTTTTTTGAAGTGCTTGGTGGACATACACATATTAAGACACTATGGAGACTTCGACAAAGGCATGGAAATAAAGGGAGGAGTTGTGAGAAGTCCAGCACAGTCACACAACAACCTTACACAAATTCATATGCTTCATAAGGGCAAACACAGACCTTAAAAGGATAACATGTAAATGATGACAAAGATTTTGTAATGTCTGTCAAAAAACAACACAGCTTCCAAACTGGTGCCTGCAGTTTCTGACTTCCCTTGACACAAATGCTTGATTTTAAAGCAAACATCACAAGAGATAGTGAGGTTTGGGGGGCTAATTAAGGGGGTACTACATAGCTGCCAAGGAGCTACTTCTCTTCTAATTTAGTTAGCTGAATCAGCTCAGTGAGACCAGACCCAGTAAGGGGGAAGCAGATGGAGTGAGTGCTCAGGCTGAAAGGCAGGGGCAGCAAGACCACTTCTTTGGCAACAGCTGTCCCTTAAATCAGAGCCTTTCTTACTATCAGTACTGATAGTGCTGCTTATCCTCCCCAAACACAGGCTTAACAGCCAGATTTTGTCTCATTTTGTAAGCCAGCACAATTTACTTACCTCTGCCACAAAGAACTGGACAAAAAGATTTGACCAATGCATATAATAGTGATCCAAAATATGTAAACCCAAAATAGTAAGAACAGATCTATGGCATCCTCATAAATGCATACTTGACATTTAGATGTATTTCCCTACAATAAAATGTTATTGTATCAACTTCAAATAACTCTCCTTCAGTATCCAATAAAAACCACTGAATTTGGAAATTGTCAAGTAAAATACAATAGCTACGAACCTGCAAACATGTCCTTAACAGCCTTTGTTGCTTAAGTTTTCAGCTATACAGCCGAAACAACAAGAAGCTCAGGCAACTTCATCTCTTAGGAGATGCTTTACTATGTAAGTTGGATTATGAGTTTCATTTATCACAAAGTATTACATAAGGTAGCACAAAACAAGTGATAAGGATCATTTTCTCTTTTATATTCACTTGAAGATAAAAGTATCACTTAAGTCAGAAAAGGCTATTAATTTACCCTCGCTTCAAAGAAAGTTACATTTCCAAAAGCAAGCTTACAAAAGTGTCATGGTTTAAGCCCAGCTGGTAACTCAGCACCATGCAGCTGCTCACTTACTCCCCCCTCCTTTTCCCTCCTGTCCAGGCAGGATGGGGAAGAGAATCAAAAGAATGTAAAGCCCACAAGTTAAGAACAGTTCAGTAATCAAAGTGTAATATACTAATAATATTAATAATATACACCACTAATAGTAATAACAATGATAAGGGAAATAACAAGAGAATATAAAACTAAAAAGGGTAAAGAAAAAAACAACAACAAAAAAAACAAACACAAGTGATGCACAGTACAATTGCTCATCACCCACTGACCAATACCCAGACCAACCCAAGCAGCGATCAGTCTCTTCCAGGTGAATCCCCCCAGTTTATATACTGGACATGATGTGCTGTGTTACAGAATACCCCTTTGGCTAGTTTGGGTCAGGTGTCCTGTTTCTACCTGTCTCTGCTCCCTCCTCACAGCAGACCATGAAAGACTGAAAAGTCCTGGATCAGGGTAAGTGCTACTAAGCAACAACTAAAACACTGATGTGTTAAAGGCAAAGCACAGCACTGCACCAGCTACTAGGAAGGAGAAAAATAACTGTTACAGCTGAACCCAGGACAAAAAGGTCTCCTTTTCATCCTTAGAAGAGTCACATTCAATACACAAGCAGAAAAGAATTCAAAATGTCATCATTTACTTCCATTAGCCACAGCAATAAAAATTCTTCCCAGAAACATTGTAATTATGTAAGACTGACTACTAATTTTAAGTACCACCATGAAATACTTATAAAGTTCAACAGCATATCTTTGAAACAAAAATGTTATACCAATGCTTAATATTTTGCCCATAGCATTCCAACACAATAGTTACCTAATCCTACCTTCTTCAAAATGATGATGATGTAAATATGCATTAGAATTTTTCAGAACATATGTGAAAATGTTTTAGGGTCATTTCACAAAAGCATTACAGACTGCTCAAGTGTTATCAGTTTTATAGCAATATGTACACAGAATGCAGTTCACCAGCAACAGTGAAGATAATAAGAGTTCCTTAAAGACACTAAGACTAGTACAATTGTAGTATCATCGGCCTGATACTGAATAAGGAGGACAAATTTGTGAACCAGGAAAGAAAAAAGGTTGCCTTAATGCATCCTTTCTGTTTTCATGTGGAAGGACAATTATGTAATCACATCTTTCAACAACCAAAAAATGCCACTCATACTCTTGGTATCTTGAAGGATGTTAGACTGTTGAGTGGAGTTTGTTTTGTTTTACTTGGCCCTTTTTAGTCAGATAATTATCATCCAAATTGTAAAAACGGAACTGGCCATGCTGCTCATTCAATTACTGCTATTTTCAAAGTACCTTGGAGAACCTGGGGAAGTTCTACAGCAGTGAAACTAAGCTGTCATGCTGTTGCATTCCTTCAAAAGGACAAACAGGATACTAGCTACTGTGAAGAATGAATTTAGGTATGGTAACATAGAGTCACTAAACACAGTTTTACACACAGAACAGTCTGCTCAAACAGGTCTTCTTTCAACTGAGATTCCAAGTATGGTCAATGAACTTCTCAGCTGACAATACCTGGAGACATTTGCAAAACATTCAACTGATCTCACAATGTTCTAATAACTAGCACAGCACAAAAACTGACATGTGATACAGGAAACATTAAAATTCACCAATGTTTTTGGAAAACTAAGTTCACATTAAATGTTTCTGGAGGATCATACAGAGTTATGTTCTTTATTTAATACAATCCATTAGCACTATCAATGATCTGGGAAAAAAATATGAGAAACCTCTAGGAAACAACAAAAAAGAGGTATATAACAACAGGAAGAGGATGTCTCATTTTTCATTGGATAAAGCAGGCTAGTTTGAATGATATGCATTCCAGTTTTGCTAGTCATATCAAAGAACAACCCTCCCTCCCCCCATGACAGATAAAACATACAGTAAGATTCTGGAAGGCAGGAGCAATGCAAAGAATTTAGATAAATCTCTAATGGGAGTACAGAGAAGATAAAACTGAGCATTGAGGAACTAAAGTAGTGGTAGTTGAGGCATTTGCTAAAGGTTGGAGAAAAGTCAGGAGCTGTTCAAGAAAAACAAAAGAAAAAAAAAATAAAAGAAATCTGAGCTTTAATGTGCAGCTTGAGAAGTTTAATTCATTCAATTTAGCCAAAGCCAAAGGAGAACCTTAGCTGCTCAGTATCTGTATCCCCCAAAGAAGTAATTTTGGGATGATACAGGTTTTAAGAATAGTGAACTACATCCTGTATCTCCCTCACACATAGTAGAGTTAGGGGTTCAAAGTGCAAGAGTCAGATAAGAACCCAGCTTTAAATTCTTTCACCTTGCTATTGTAACAAAGTGGATTTCCTATCACTGTAAATCTTGCATATTATATGGATTTCTACCTAGAAAAATAATCACACTTCAAACAAGTTAGAAGGATAAAAAAAAAAGCAAACACCAGACAAGGTTCTACAGCCTATTTTATATAGGAAGTCAAACTAGAAGATCTAATTGGTCTATTCAATCCTTAAAATGTACTAACCGATAATTATTATTATTCTTAATTACAATAATTGAAATCTTGCTCCCTCTAGCGGCTGATCTTAATACTTATTACCTTCCCCTAGTAACTGCACATTTTTACTGTAGGATGTACAGTGCAAAAATAAGTTGAAGAAATCACAGAAAGGAAAGAAGTATTTTGTGGGTGTACAATGTATGTCTGCCAGATTTCTAAGTTTACTTAGAACTGTTCATAAATACACACAAACACTACTGCTCTAACCAGTTCTGAAGTAACATGCAAAATTTAAATAAACCTCCCACTACTCTAGTTTATTATAGATCATTTAATATAAACACAGTTACGAAAACCAATGGTCCCAGAATCTCTTTCCATTTCTGAAGGTTCTAAATAGATGCACAATATTAACCAGAAATTAAATACATTGTGTAGCCACCTGCATCAGGCATCAAAATTCACATCTGGCAGCACTGTTTTTAATCAAATTTTGCTGTTTGTAGTGGAGTGAACCAACCATGCTAACAGCCATGCTGCATATTTCCACTGGTCCCAGAGATCAGCTTCTCCTTCAGAGCTAATTTAGCAAACAGGCAGACTAATAAGAAAGTGTAGAACAATTATTTCCCATTTTTATCACTGAATTTTTATTTATTTTGGCATGTTGCAAAAGCATTAGTATGCTTCAGAAGTGCTACTTCATGTGGTAAGCAAGCCCAGAAAAGAAGAGAAAACAGAAAACATCAGATAAAAATGTCATAATTTTCCAGATACCGTGCTGCTTGGACTTTGATTTCATTATCACAAATGCCAGAGACAGGAGAAAAAGTGTATTACACAGCTAGTATTAACCTATCCTGCTTTATTTTTCTTCAAGTGCCTTTTTGCCTTTTGCAAGCACCCTAAGGTTAGCAGCACCCTAAGAGGATTTTTTAAATCAGTAATTAACCATTTTTGTGGCTCCAGCACCACTGGTTTAAATGTGAAGGTGGATGTGCTGATCAATAGATATGTAAAGACCTGTAATGAAGTTTTCGATGATTTGGGGCATTCATGTGAAGCAGTTATACACTTAATTTACTTAATTGTACTGGCTCAGGCCACTCTGTATACTTAGACTCTCTCCTGACCTCACACATCCAGCCATGTCTTTACCATGAATCTTTCAAAATCAACAGCCATAATCTATATGACAAATGTAATTATCTTTAAGGGTCAAAGTGAAATTCCTAACCAATTTCTGAAGAAAATGGGGATATTCTTCCTCTTGTGTGGATAATCATTCTTCTAAATCAGCGTGTACTTAGCTGTTACATATCCTGCATTACAGCTGCAGTCAAGTAAGCCATTTTTTTTTCCAGAAAAATTCTTAATTCAACTGTAGAAAAACTTCTTTTTTTTTAATGGAAGTTTTTGTTTGTTTTTTTTTTTCCAAGTTGTGCTCTTTAAACCAAACAATACAGGTAGTCCGTATAAGCATTAGATATAACATATAATCTTTCTGTACCTCTAAGATGAAAAATACCTATATCAGGTGGAGGGGAGGGGTATTTTTTTTTTTGCTAGAGAAAGCATGTTGTTTAAAACAGTTTGAAATACATCTGTATTAAAGACTAATTTTTCACTGCATTGTAGAATGATTTGAGTTGGATGGTACCTTAAGATAATCTAGTTCCGTCCCCCTGCCATGGACAGGGACACCTTCTACTAAACCAGGTTGCCATGCCACAGCATGAGAACCTCAAACAACATACTCCTACGAGAGGAATACTGCTCCCTCTACAGAGCCATTTCTCCTGCTTTAAGCTCTGCCCCCAACAAACCTACTGCTGTACTCATCAATCAGAATAACACAATTTAAGGGGTTCTCTATACAGAAGTCAAATGAAGTAAACAAAATCAAGCTCAATTCCTGTTTGATACCATTCAAACCTGACAGGTTTGGAAAACTGTTGTCATGAATTTTAACTTCTCTCATTTTAAAACTTTCTGGGGGGGTTTAATGGACATCAGCACAGTGAAGCTCTAAAGACTGTCAAACTCAGTGTAAAAAGATCAATTCTGGTGCCACTGAATTTAAAAGCAGTTATTCAGTATAAATGCTGTCTTCAGTGAAACAGAAAACTTCATCAGCTGTAAAGCTTACCACTGAATGTCCTAAATTAGTCACCCGATCACAAGACACGTGGCTGCAGATTCATTACAGGTCTCTGTCAGAGCAACGAAATTAAATGTTCCTCCCCAACACTAGCAAGTCCTATGTTTATTTCAGACATTTCGAACACACAATTTCTTTCCAAATCCTGATTTAAATCACAATGATTAAGAATCTGGTGCTAAGAATTCAGAGCTTTGCAGTAGTTGCATGTAAGTACTTCAGGGGGTATGTGTATATATATATATACAGTTGCATTTCCTGAGCTTTGCCCTGCACTCATCTGGCTTCATGCTTCAGCTGTTCATGTGATGAATCTGTTGTCAGCAGAATGGTGTGCAATGAAGCACCCCATGCAGTGCAAGCTGGCAAGCTGGAACTCAGGGACACAGGAATTTAAAAGCAGAAACATTATGCTTAAAAGAATATTATGTGGACTGCCCATTAATGTTACCCTTGGTATTTCAAAAATGAGCTGAGCACAAAGCACTTCAAGTTGATAACATCCTTAAATCTCTTCACATGTCACCCTTAATGCTCTCCTACTCAAAAGGCTAAAATAATAATAGCTGTGTTTCGGCGTACACCCCACAGTTTAAATCAGAATTTCTGAATAACCCTAATTACATTCAGCTTATACTCCTGTGTGTGCGGAGTTTTCTGAACCATTAACTACCCTGTCCCTCAAATGGTGCTGCAGCCAAATAATGTGAACTGTGCATGCAGATAATATGGTTAACAAACCAAGAATCTCCAGAAGTAGTAAAATTAGCTACATAGAAAAATTATAACCTTACAGAAACAAGATGGAAACCAAGCATCTAGAAGTACAACAGTGGTAAGGGTTATTTTAGTTAGTTACGCTTGTCAAATCATGAGAGCAAACCCTAAACATGAAGGACAAAATACTAAGAAAGATCTTATGGTTAAGGTGACCCAAGATCTAAAACCTAATGTTATCTAGTCATTTAAACTGTGCTTCAGTTCTCCACCTGTAAAGATAGTAATGCCCTACTACTTCCTGTAAGCGCAGGAAGGATAATTCCAGAAACATTTGCATTAAATGCTCAGATACAAAAAAAGGAGGAAGGAAAAGTATACAATAGCAGAGAGATCTTCAGGGTGACCACTTTACCAGTTCAAAGGTACAAAACTTCTACAACCCCCTCCTCCCTGCAGACAAAGACCATACAAACAGAAGGGTTTAACTCACCTGGAGGGCCTTAAGATGAGTTAAGAAACAGTCTTAAATCTCACACATACCAGGGAGAATGACAAGAATCAGCCTGACAACATGCCAAGTGTCACAGACTTCCACATTCCACCCTCAAAGACAGGCAGGCACATTTTGTTTTAACTTTGTGAGACTGAGAGTGCACCTCAGCATTCTATATCATACAAACTACTGTTGTCACCTCAGCCATCATCAAAATTCTGTCAAAACTATGTAAAACAAGGAGTGCAGGACCAGCACAACCTATGATGGCTGTTTATACCTCCAGCATCCCAGAAATGCTGGAATAGGCTACCTGTCACAGTGGAAATGAAGGAATTACCTGCTCAGCTTTCAATAGCAATTCAAACTACTGTCTAGGAGTCCTGATTTTGCTGACATCAGACAACCTGATTATTCTATTCATGTAACTGCCAAGGATGTTAGTTTACAGAAGTATCAATATCTTGATACAAAAGGGACTTAAAAACATTTATCACTGCAAATATACATTCTTTATATGCCAGCAATAAAACAACAACAACAACAAAAAAAAACCAAACAAAAAAAACCAACAACCCAAACCAATAACAATACAAGCTCAAATCCCCTTCATCAATCAATCAGCCTCTCTTTTGACCATCTCTAGTTATTGTCTGGACATAGCTTACCATGAATTTAAATGAATCTGAGATATGTGTGTAAAACTGCCTGTTTCTCTCAAACCAGCATATTCTTTCATCTCAGTATTTGGATTTTATTTTTTTTCTTCCTGTGGAGGGATTGCTGCTGTCAAAAATTATGCAACACTTCAATCCTATAAAATTTAGAAGAAACCACGCTTAACGTCAACAAGGGATTATCCCAACGTACTCCACCAAAGTTATCATCTATTCTCTATCCTACTCTTCCTCAACACCCATGTTTACACAAGATTTCATCAGTCCAGTGGCAGACAGCACATGGAGAGCCTGAACATGGTTCTGGCAAAGAAACCACAGTATGAAGGCAAAAGAGGAGCATACCAGACTGCTCATAATGAAAGAGACTGACTTCAGTTAATACACACAGAATCACAAAATCATAGAATCATAGAATAGTTAGGGTTGGAAAGGACCTTAAGATCATCTAGTTCCAACCCCCCCGCCATGGGCAGGGACACCTCACATTAAACCATATCACCCAAGGATTCATCCAACCTGGTCTTGAACACCGCCAGGGATGGAGCATTCACAACCTCCCTGGGCAACCCATTCCAGTACCTCACAACCCTAACAGTAAAGAATTTCTTCCTTATATCCAATCTAAACCTCTGCTGCTTAAGTTTCAAATACATCTGCAACAGCAAGTCATGACCCCTCCTCTTAGGTACTACAGCAATTTTGAGAGGTATTTCCAGGTTTTATCAGCGTGGAAGGTCACACCTTGACCTTACCAAACTCAACAGCATGTTTTGGAGGGTACCTGCCAACAGAACCATAGCAATTATACAACTTCTAAAATACAACAAAAACTCCTTCCAGACTGTTGTGGCTGGATTCTGGGGGCTGATGGGCATGTCTTTTATGGTCTTTGTTGTGTCAAAGTTTTAGGCCTACTTCAGGTCACTGCTCACATCTCTACCAAATTGCAGACCTGCATTCCTGGCTAAGCAGCATCATGTCATCTCCCATCCAAGAGCCCCACATGGAGCAATCCTCTTCTTAACTCCTTCAAGGTGAATGGCTGGATTGTGAAACACACAAGCTTTTTGTTAGGTAGCCCTGAGGCTCTAAACTCCCATCAGCTTTGTTCTGCTGAAATGTGCTCAAGCCACTAACTGCAAGCTATTCTCCTCTAGACTGAAGAGGCCTTGCTGATCTCCCCTAGCAAAGGGTCCTGAAGAGCAGAAAAAGCAGCCTGCATCACTCCTACCATAAAGAAAGGATGAGCTATACTTTTGCTTTGACAGCAGCTTTCTTACTGCTAAGAAAGAATTTCTCAGGCCAGGGTCATTCCCTCTCTACAAAGCTAACAGTCAGTCTGCCGCAGAGTGACCTATCAATTTGAGCAACTGAGAGCTCTAGTACAGGCTCAGGAGGTCATCTTGCTAAAAGCCAGACATCCCAACATACACCCAAAACAATGCAATATCACTTGAATACTGACATTGTTGTGCACCCACAGGGAATGGTCATCCCATAGTGATGAACACACCAGTGTTTGAAAGTAGAATTACCAGGAGATGTAAACAAGGACACATCTAAGTTGGTGTCATTCCAAGACCGGGCTCCTCAACACCTTCCAGCACACCTCACTACTTCCCAGCACTATGGTGTAGCCCAGGACTAGCTTCCAAGACTTTCTAAACAAAGTGTACCAGAAGTCGATGGAATCACTTCCTCAAAGTTTCTCAGGACTACATTCACTACATTGGCCCTTGGACTACACAGTGCATTTACAACAGGCCAGCTACATCTCATCTCATAGCAGAGGGTAGAGTCACTGAAGAAGCGCATCAGTTGGTGCTTAAATCATGCCACTGGCTGTCCTCCCCACATATACATGGGAACTGCTTTCTTGTTTAAAGCCAAGAAACGATTTTGCGATCAAGGGCATTGGCCAGCCCTGCTCTTACCATTAGCACATCTCATAGATCAAGATGACAAAATCGCCAAAACTGGCATCAGGGAAAGGGCTGCTCAGTCTCAAATACAGCAGTTTGGTGACATTCTGCAGTTTTCTGCAGCTGCAAGGTACTCTAGGAACATAGACATGTACTTTTCTTCTGAAATGATCGGAAGCAAAATGAGGAACAAGATACCTGAAAAACAAAAAGGATTGAGATTTCTAGTTGGGGGAGGGGGCTGGGTCTCATGCTTGTTCACTCCTGTTTGCCGCTTTGTTTCCAAAACTTTAATTTTTAAAAGGTACTTTAGAACTTGCAGCTCTGAAGCTATCACTTTAAGAGCATTCATGAATAGGCTAATACCAAAGCAAGATACTTTCCATAAGGGATCACCAACATCTATTGCAAAGCAATTTAGCCTGCACAGTAGTGAAAACAAGTTGTGTTAGGTACAGCACAAACAAATGAAGCCCTCAAAAAGGCCACTGCAGAGGAAGCAGTGGTCTTCCTACACACACCTCCTCCTTGTGCACTCCTCACTTAGAGCTTTGAGAGTCTCAAAGCATTTCTTCTGCTGGAATTGTCTCTGCATGCAGCTCTAGTTCCTGTTCTTTATCTATTTTTATCAAGGTATGATAAAATGATGCGGATGCAACATAATGCTGCAGCATTGGCACTGATCAAGATTGAGAATTTCCATCTCAAGAATTTAGCCGCAGAATTCTTTCTCTGGCAACTTACACAAGGACCAGCTGAAAATTGTCACTGTGCTGCACAAAGACTGCAGAATTTCTGAATTTGGCATTACAGAAGTGTAATTACCTAATTAAATAGCTCTCCTGGAAGAAGTAAGCCACTGACATTCCTATCAGATCAAACTTTCAAAGAGAAGTAAAGGACAATTGGCAGGCTAAACTAGCAGTTTTTCTGTACCTGCAAGAACTGATTGGCAGATTACAGACAGTAGTCACATTTTGGACAACAAATGGACCTTGAATTTAAAATGTTTTACTGTTTTCTTATTAAATCAGATTAAGCTAATTATGCAGCCATACTACAGAAGTCTGAATTCTACATGCAGGTTCAGACAGCTGAGCCTCAGAACATATACAGTCAGTACTAATAGACAGGTCACTGTCTGACAAGCAAAGCCTCTATGTTAATAGGTACAGCCACAGTAGTGATTAATGATGCTGTTAGTAGGTATTTGCATGTACATGAAACACTGGGGTCTGACAGCATAGGAAGAGACCAGACTGTCCATCCTCAAGCAGATTTGAAGACCTGCCTACAGTTATTTTCACACATACAATGTGGATTAGTTGTCAAAATTTTAACCATCTCATTGGCTTGGAATGACTTCTTCACACATAGAGTACTCAGCTCACCTAGTCTTTATGTGGCTCCAGGCACAGTTCCATGCCATACATCCTTCCTCCTATTTCTGATTTAGATATGGCATATTTGGTTGTAATATTGCAAATTTTCATTGGTTTGTTTTTTTAAATTGAAAACATTAGGGAAAAAAAGTATCTCCTGAGCTCCTCTCTCCACATCTTGCTTGCATTTCACTCTTTTGCCTTTCAAACAAGACACAGGGAATGCAATTAACAGCTTGGGTCAACTCTTTATTATGGTATCACTTGTAATAGTTAAGAGAAACCAAAATTTGACTCTAAGGTAAACAAAAACCTGCCCGAAGAGTAATTAATGCAGGGGTTTGGTTTCATAAGGTCATTTGTCTTTTAAGAGCTGTATGACAAAAATGTGCACAGATTAGCCAGTGAACATTTAAACATTTTAGGCTTTGAAATCGAGTAATCTGAGCAGCACACCAAATTATGGTAAAAATACATACTATGGTGGTATATCTCAGTGGACAATACTTCTAAGAAGACTTTTCATTCTCTGCTTAGAAAGAAGTAAAGCAGTTCAAGAAACTTCCACTCAGGTCATTCTTGACTGTGCAGCCTTCAAAGATGGTAAGACATTTTTTCAAACAGTATTTTGAATAAAAAATAAAATCTCTTTACTGTCTCCAAACCCAGTGTTCCTGTGTTAAACTACTACTCTACTATTACTATAATTTGCAAACTCATATTCGTATTACCTCCTCAAAATGCTTAGAAAGCCTAACCTACTAACTTAAAAATTTAACTTGCAACAGTACATCCAGAACATAACCCAAAAGGCCAGAAGATTTAATGAGACTAACACGACTGTTTTGGGAGGATTTTTATGAGAGTTCAGGGAGAGGAGATCAACAAATTGGCATTTAAAATGATTCAGATGAGCTCTGCCTGTAGCTTTCAGACTACTACAAGGAACAAATGTCACAAGAACTTTCTTGATTTCCTAAGATGCACCTTACACGCATGTAATAGGAGGTAAGAGGACAGAAAGGGGAAGAGAAAGAGAGAAAGAAGACCACGGCACTACAGCAAAGAACTGTATTTCTGGTAAACTCTCTAAAATGCTGTTAATTACCCTGCTAAACTGGAATATGCTGTAGGGAGAAGGGGCTGCTCTTCTTGCTTTACTTGATCTAAAAAAATATATATAAATAAATCTTTCTTCCGAGTCACATCAAGTAGCACAAGCCACATATCAAATTGCCTCATTCCATGTAACCTTTTCAAAAACACATCAGAAGAATGCACTTTTCCCCTGGGATATTTTAAAAACACACTTAAAACTGAATCTTTACAATATTAACAAATTATGTTTTACTCTATTCCAGAAGCTGTACAAAATATCACTGTGAGAACATTGGCTTAACCTCTCTTGATTCTGCACCTGTGTGTGGCAAATAAAACTTCACTTTCTTTAGCCCCTAAAGTCCCAAATGGGATTAGAAATAGCATCCCTATATGACTCACATGTGGAAAATCAGCAGTAAGGATTCCCCAGGGAAGCCACACTTCCAGATGGTAGCTGTACAGCTCCTGCAGTTCTCAACTGGACCCTTGTTTACACCTAGGAAACCCACCCCAATACAACACTAATAGGCTTATACAAATGTAGTAGGCTAATGCTCAATAAAATACTGATGCTTCAACAAGCAACAATAAAACCAAAATCTTCTCCCCTGCTGTGACTCTGCAGAGCTCAGAAAACCTTAAAGCTTTGAAAGTATTTCAAAAGGGCAAGTTGGTATAGCAGGTTTAAGTACAAGAGGTCAGAACTGCCGAGAAAGATCCTGCTTTTACTTAAGCACTCTCAAATCCCAATTCTACACCATAAAAATCTTCAGCAAACAATGTCATTTTCCATTTTCTGAAGTCCCAATGGAAACAGCTCTCCCTCTGCCCTCTCAGAAGTCTTAATATGGTAAAGCATAGGAAATATCTGAGGAAAATGTGTTTTCTGTGGTTAAATAAGTGCTCACAGAAAGGGGTAAAAGATCAGCAAGGTCGTAAGAAAAACTTCAGATTACACAAACTACTTCTGGAACAGAAAGACAAAGACTGCTTTATTTCATCTTGAGGATCCTGTGCTTTATGGTAGGTGGTCATGAATGCTAATCAAATTATTCTGAGATGAAACAGCAGGTTTTCCTGATTTTAAACAGAAATGAACAATTTGGGAAGAAAATCGAGCCAAGTGATTCCTTTCCACATCCACATCAGCCCTTCTCATGACCTTCCTCTTTAAGGGTAACAAAACAACAGATGCATCTTTCAGCATAACCGTAAGGTCGATGTACTTTGTACTGATCTCAGAGAGTAAAAGTGGGAATAAAACATAAATTTTGAAGAAAAATGTTTGCTTGAGTATCCCTGGGTATGGCAGCTGTGGCACTGAGACACTGGGAAAGGAGGCACTCTCTGACATACACTCCTATGTCTTTTAGGAATCCAAGAAGTAACAGTTCTACATTGGACTACACAAAAGTAAAGAAAATATTCGGAGATCAGAAAGACCCACATTTAATTGCTAACTCTTCCACAAGAATTTTGCCCTGCCTTGAGAAGGACCATGTCATGCTTCTGCACAAGTTCCTCTGCCTCACAAAGGGAATATTAATACCTGCTTTTCTAGAGTATTCACTGTCTGGTCTATCTAGACTATACACTTATACCAGATTTTATCATTAACTAGTATGTACAAAAGCTGTCACCTTGGCAGTTACACAGGTCTGAGCAGCAGCCTTCTGAGCTGCAGTGCAGCACTGCCAAAGGACATGACCTGAGGTCAGTGGAGTGCCAGCCCAAGTATACACTGCTTCCCATGCTGCTGAAAACTGATCCCTTACTCCCTCTCCATTCCCCTCCTCTTAAACAGGCCTGTTCTCACTGGCAGTGGAGATTTAACTCAGGGTCAGCCACACTACTGCAAGAGCTAACACAGGAAGAGAGTAGGATCACAGCCATGGCAACAGGGCAACAACAGGACTGATGGGTTTCAGTCGTGGATTAGGTTGTGCAAGTCCCCATAAGCAAGCTGCCCCCTGCCAACCTCACAACCATCCCAAGCGCCCCAGCCCAGCTGTCTTGAACCACATAGCAGAACGAATGAAGACTGACACCACTTTCCTCCCCATTGAAATCCAGGAATATTGGTAAGTTTAAAAAAATATTATTGCCTTCTGTAATGCAAATGCCAAAGAGCAGACTAAATTCCCACTGTCCATTATGTATGGGTGCATATACTCACATGCACACAGAGCATCACACAAAGCTACAAAACATTTTCACTTTGAACATGCTTACTTTCAGAACAAGAACACAAAATTACTAGAAGCCTTCCTGTTCACTTGTCTGCAGGATCCATCCATTTTATTGAGGGTTTCATGAGACAAACCAGTTTTTAGAAAGCAGCTGTTTTGTTCTGTCCTTACCTGATTCAGGGGTCCAGGAGTGTCAGAGGAAAAAAAATAAATAAGAGATGCAAGCAGAGAAAGGGGAAGAAGAGGAGGATACCAGCTAAGTTTTGATACCTGTATCCAACAATATGGTGTATGAATTTAACCAGTTTAAATATGTTAAGAAAGTTAATGGG
This sequence comes from Melopsittacus undulatus, assembly GCF_012275295.1. Taxonomy (NCBI): domain Eukaryota; kingdom Metazoa; phylum Chordata; class Aves; order Psittaciformes; family Psittaculidae; genus Melopsittacus; species Melopsittacus undulatus. The sequence goes on along the minus strand of NC_047557.1, from coordinate 23,260,348 downwards.
AAATGTGTGCCTACCTGCCTGAAATTCAAAAAACCTCTGCATCCCCCATCCTCTCCAAGGAGTAACAGTGAAGTATAATAACTTCAGGCTGCACCAGCAGTCTCTCCCACCACAGGTACTTAAATTCACAGGGGCAGTACTGTTTCACTTTGTCTACTTAGATCTTCATCATCTAGCTGCCAAAAGGTTCCCTTTAGTCTAGTACTGTATGCAACAACTGCTATAAGCAGAACTTAACAAGAACAACTGCCCAAGGAGCAGCTGCGCAAGTCAAAGGCCATGAGGGAGATGAGCCAGCATGCTGGAGAGAGATTATACCACATTCACTCTGGTAAGGCTACCATGCTGCTAACGCTTCTGAATATAAGCAAAATAGTTGCACTGAAGTAAATCTTCTCCTCCCACACACAGGAGTACTCTGAGCTAACGGAACAGGAAATTCTAGTTACTTATATATCCTAAAAAACAACACATATGTTCTTCCCTGTTAACCTAGGTCAAGCTTGAACAGTAACTAATAACTAAAACATTTGCTGTTCAATACACCATCATTCCTCTACTGCTACAGCACAAATATTCAGAATGAATCAAACCTTTTAAATTTGCATTCCAGGGAAAAATCAACCATTCCTGCAGAGCTTTAAATACACTTCAGGACAAAACAACCCAAGAACAACCTTTAAGAACTTTGACCCTTTTCAGCAAAACCTGGGGAGGAGACTTCACACAAAGCAAGTAATATCCTCTCCATTTCTTCAAAAAGCATCTGTTCCCAGTGTCCACAGCACAGTTTGCATGGCAGCACGTCCATGCGTCTGGAGATGCTTTTCAGCAGCTTACGCAAATTAAAAACTTAGTACACAGCTTTCTGATTCCAAAAAATTGACATTTTGAAAAAGAGCACTTCCTACTCCACTAAGGAAAGCTATTTGTTCTGGCTGTATAAATTAAAGACATAATTAGAAAATGCTAGTTTTACCAAGTATTCCCTACCAACAAGACAAACTCCACAAATATACTGATTTTGCTGATAATTAATTAAACAAATATCACAAACGTGTTTTGACTGAGGGGAAAAAAAGGTGTATTTGCTTAAATCACACTGAAAAATGCATAAATTAGGGATTCACATCCCATCTCTTCTCTTAACAAAACAGTATATATAAAAAATTACAGTATTTCTTCAGAAACACATAGCAAGTTACAAAGTTATTGCTCCATTTTTAATATCACATGAAGCCTTGATAGAAGGAGTCTTTATTATCAGTTTAACTTTAAAGTATAGTGAAGCAGATTAACACATTCAAGCAACTCTCTCCTCTGCCATGCTATGTTCAAGAGTTGGTATACCAAACAGACAAAAATGTGCCTTCTGTCATTTAACAAGGTGATGTTTCTCTAAGTGTCCCTAAACCTCACAGTACCAAGTAAGACCTTAATCAAAATTAAAAGGTATTTTTACTCCATGAGGCATCAATAACTCATTAGCAACTCACTTTAAAATCTATTTTTCCTATGGAGCAGAACCTCAGTAACTCACATGTATGAGATCCCTGATTTGCAACTAAAGTTTTCTGCATTATAAAGAGAACAAAGGCAGCAAAAAATGTTCTTCTGTATCAGAAACAACCTTCAAATATTATTTATGTTAATTTTACCACAACAGCAATTCTTAGATAGTATTTTTTAATCAGTTACTGATTTTCTCATCTCATAAAAATAACTACCTTTACAACAGGAACCAAATAAATGAACTTGGCAGTACAAGAAAAAAAAAAGAGAAGGATATTATGTGTGGCTGCTTAGGGCTCATCTAAAACATTACTATGTTAGAAATAAGGCTTAAAATCCTCCTAGTCCTGAAGAAAAAAAACACTCCTACTAATGCAAAGACTTCATACTCTCCTAAATAGATGTGCATCTTGGATAATCAACTCACTAAGCATACTACTCTCTCTCAAGTAAGCAAAAAACTACACGTGTTCCATGAATCACTCTCATTTCTGACCTCACCTTAAACTTTTGACATAACAGAATATAGCTTGAGGTATGATCACAGGAAGCAAGCTGTAAAATTTCAATAGCAGGTATTTCCCTAAGCAAGCATAGGATCACAGAATTATGCATCAGTATCTTGAATTGCTGTACTAGATCTCAAATTCTAAAATACCCTATTTTTTTCCCCATAAAATACTTCTGAACAACAGCTGGTCAAGTAAAACATACTTTGGATTGCAGAGAAATTTTTTTTTCAGTTTTCCCTTTGCAATATGTTTTGATTGTCAGGTTTTGGATGCAGAAAAAAACAGCAACAATGGAAGTTTACTTGCTTACCTCCAAAAATGAAAAGCGAACAGAGGGCTGCATGGACTGCAAGGGCTTGTTGGGGTTGGGCTCAGGCTCCTTGGGGTGAGACTGCAAGTTAAAATAATGTCATCTCTAGTGAACAGAAGGTTTAGCAAGAGTTGCATGTTTTAGTGTAGGAGTTATGAAAGGAGTTCTGGTTAGAACCAAAACATTACCATCCTCCTGAATGAAGTGATTGACAGTAGCTACACAGTTTCTGACTTAAGATGAAATTGACTTAAATAAAAACAAGTATGGAATCTGGTGCTGGTGCACATGCTTGACTGTGTTAGACTTCCTCTGGGAACAATGCTTGTGTACAAAGCCTCGGAGAGGGGAAAAAAAAGGCATTCCGTATGAAACAGGGTATGTAACTGGGGCATTTTTGTCTTTTAAAAAATCACAGGGGTTCTGGTTTTTAGTTTTGTGGGCTTTTTTTGTTCAGGTTTGTTGAGGTTTTTTTGTTTTTCATCTATTAAAACCAAAAGAAACACTAAAATTTATGATTTTTCATCAGCAATATGAAAACCATAATAAAGATTTCCAATTCGAGAGACTAAAAAGTCTAGAAAGTGAAATTGTCCTAGATAGGTAGCATCAATTTCCATTGATTTCACTATGAAATGTTGCCTCACAAACATCAAGTTCTTTATCTTACTTACTAACTTACTTACTTACTAAAAAAAACCAAAACAAAACTCTATCTGAGCATTTGGTTTCAAAGGTGCCTCCAGGAATTTACCTGAAGTGCATCTTCATTTCAGGATGTCTCTCAATAAAACAGTAGGTCACTGACTGATTTCACAGATGCTCTTTTAAAACATACTCGTGCAGTTGCATGCACTTGTCTGCACAAAACTTGCAAGAAAGCTTTTTAAAAAAAAATATTTAATAACATGAGTCTTGTTTTAATTAGCTGAAGTTATTTGTCAAAAAAAACACCCATGGAACTCTGCCTTCTGTGCAGACTGAGCAAAGACATGGGCTTACAAGGAACTTCTTCCAGATAACCTTCATAAAGACTTGTTCTGCTATGTACCAGACCCTTGCAGCCAGTCAATGCTAGCATTCCTGTCCGGTCCCCAGTGGAGGCACAGATGGCCAGTATGCTAAGCACAGCTAGCTCCAACTCTAAACCCTTCAATCACATGACACTTTGCCAGATTTTAAAATATTCCCATTACAACTTTTCAAGATGGATACCTGGTTTTTGGGGATTTTTTTTCCTGAATATTCCAGCAGTAACAGTACTACTGCTTCTAAAACAGATTAGGGACAATGGTTTTGTGATGTTGGGCAACTTTTCCTTCCTGTGATGGTTTGGGGAGGACAGAGAGTTTGGCAGGGAGATGCATACTGAGTTAAGGGTGGGCCTGCTGTTAACTTTCTGGCAAGGGTACTGTGCTAGGGGCAAGTTCCTCTGGCTGCTGGCTGTGCCTGCAGAATCCCTGAGGTAGGTGCACAGAAGAGCATGCAGCCTATGAAGCCCAGAGGCTCAATATGAGCTAGCTTGATTTCAGTTACAGACTAGCTGTGCTAGCACAACAGTATGTCTGAGCTAACAAGCTCCATTAAGAGCCAATGGCTCAATACCTCACCCTGAAAATGACTAAACTGAATCCAGGCTCCTGTCATTCAGCCTGTGCAGGCCTGCGGAGAAAGATGTGGATTGACACACAGATTTCTGCTGTTTCACAGGGGCACTCTCTGTTGCACTGCACTGACCTGCTGCAACTTGCACTGGAAAGCTCTTTGTGTATGATCAGTACAGGCTTGTAAAAAGTTTGGTTTTGTACTTCTAAGATCTGCATTGTCTCTTATTTCTCCACTGCAGATCTGCTGCAGCAGAGCTGGCCATTCATCCCCATTTGTTTGCTTGTGCATCCCCTTTTTGCTTGTGGATTGGCCCTTGCTGACTATAGGCTGGTAAACTCCTGTGCTGCACCATCAGTGCTCACACTGCTGTTCCCAGGGGTGCACAGCAAGGGAAAAGACAAAGGCAGGTGATGCAGAGAGCAACCAACCTCCAGCAGGATCAGGGAGGGGAGCAGCCACTGATCAAAGAGAATCCAGGTGGAGAGAGAACAACTGCCAAAAGGCACTGGCTGCGGCAGGGAGAGCATGCGCACTGCCATGGAGTAACAGCTAGGGGCAAGGAACCTACTGAAGCCAAGACAGTGAAAAGGAGAGGGAAAGTCTGGTACTGGGCAAGAAGAACAGATTAACTTCCCACCACAGAATGAGGTTACTCAGTCCCTTTGCTGTGAACAAACTCCAGAGACATGCAGTAGCAAAACACATCTTCCTTCTCTAGTGGATGGCACATACACAGCAGGTGGAACTCCTACAACTGCTAGTAGGAGTACTCATTTTCTTCCTCACTTTCTTTACTGTAACACATCAGAGTCTCAGTCATGCAGCAGACTCTCAGGGCATTCAATATCAGATGTGCTTGTACTATGGAGCTATAAACTCCCACCATGATGACACTGGAGTGTCAATCCAGTTCTTCTATAGAACTTGCTTTTCAGCTTTGCTTTTTTAAGACCTACAAATTTAATGCAAAAACCTGTTAAAATAAATTATCACAGTGCATATGCACGAGGCTGACAAGCAGCCTTAATTCCTACATTTACTAAATTTGGAGTGCTTCATTTTGGATCCTTAATATTCCTTGAAAGAGCTTTCTGCAAGTAATGAATATAAAATAGACAGTGTACTAATTTCTTAGAGAGACAACGTAACTCTAGTCCCAACACTTAAACTTTACTGAAAGCAAATTCATGAGAATTGGTGTGAAGAATGTTTCAAGGAATAAGTTGGATTTTTTTTCCCCCATAGATAATGCTTTTATAGATGATAGAAAATAAAAATCTGGGAGGCATGACCTCAGTCTGCATCAACTCAACTCTGACAAATCATGAGAGAACAACTCTTAGGGAAACGTTAAGTGCCAGCAACCAAAATATGATGCTTTCTTTTCTCTACAAGTAAATTAAGTTTAGAAAGTAGCAAGTGTGATGGCAAAAGAAAGTCTAACATATGAAAAATTAAATATATCCAGACAATGTTTTAGCAAAATAATAATCAATGCTGAATTTAAAATGTAATCCTTATCTGTATTAAATATTGTCAGAATATGGCAAAGCAAGTGTAATTATGTCAGGTTACCATGACAAACGAGGAAGCAGTACATGATTACTTCATATTACAAAATCACACACATATGTTGAAAAAACAGTAATATGAATCATTTTTTGTCCTTTGCAGTTACTGATGTTATTCTCATATAATGATTACATAATTCAGTGAAGATTGATTTAAAAAAATTTAAATTGCCACACCTCAAAAGGAATCTAATTATCAATTATTCATGGAAACCATTTTAACGAGGTCCCTCATCAGATCCCTCCTCCAAAACTCCTGAGGAATTAGCAATGCTATTTTCTCCAGCAAAATATCTAGAGCTTAGCCTGCTCACAGCTCACACATACTGCTCTCAGCAGAAAGTGCCAGATTGAAATGCACAGATTTCTCACTGACATTTCACAAACATAGTTCTGGGGAACCCAATATAACATCTACAATTGTTCCTGGGAATAAAGTGCTCTGTCACCTTCATGTGATTATTCGAATAAATTATTTGCTATAAATTATTTGCTGCACACTTACCTATAGTTCTGTGTTTAAAACAGCAGATGTCAGAGATAATACCTTTCACAGCTAAATAACTTTACCGCAGGCATCTGCAGCATTCAGGGATTTTTTCTCTCCAGCAAGAATGGGGAAGTCCCAGGGAATACTAAAGGATCTGACGTAACCATATCTATTTACCTAGGTAAAATTAGCAAGTTCTCATGGTGACTGTAATGTGCATACATACGTGCCTGACATGGTCGAAGTATACTGTAGGTATGTATGTATAGAAATTAATATTTAACTTTGACTAACAAATCTTGGGTAAACATATCCTGGCATTTTTGAATAAAAGACTATACTTACTATACATTAAAATGGTGTATTTTCCTATAGTTACTCTCTACATAGCTGAAAGCACACAAATGAGTTAATCTGTTCTAAGCAAGTACCAAGTAAACATTCTGCTAAATTAGGTAAACACACTTACTGCAGAGACTGTCAGGAATCCTCCAGAATGTCAATACAGTTCATTAGTGTAGTTACGTATGTAAAACAGGGCTGTTCCTGATGGATTTTTTACGAACAGCATTTCTGTATTGCTTTAATCTCTCGCAATGCTCTCTATTATTCAGCAGAGACAGAGGCCTTTCTAAAAGGCAGCAATGGGATAAACAAACAGTAACAGAGAGCTGGAGATAAAGACCACCATGGCCTACTGACAGATTCTTCCCCTATGAGCTGACAGAATGCTCCATGCATTGAAATCCAGTAACTTTAAATATGCAGAAATGCTTTCTTTCCAAATGTACTGCAATATCCCAGCTCTGGGCTCACGCATTTGCTGAAACCAACTGCAATGCATTTAAAACGTGTTCCTTTAATCTGGAGCTGCAGTGGTCCCAGACCATTAGCACAAATATATGTTAAACAGCTCCTGGTTGCACAAAAGCCAGCATCATGCAGAAACCATTAAAATATTAAAGACAGACAATACTTACTCCAAGGTCAGCCCTGGAATTTGTAGCCTTTCCCGCTGGGCTTTCATGGCTGTTATGTGTTACCACATTCTATTGTAACCGTGACACACATTCACTGGCAGCATTCTGGCGATGACAGAGAGCCAAAATGAACCACTATAAAGGAATGGACTAACGATCTTTTGGGGGCGGGGGGAGGACCGCAAGTTTGGGTCCTTCCACCTCTAGCTGTCACGAGGAGCTGCCGGCTGCCTCTCTCAGGGTAGCAGCAGCACACAATCTTGTGGAGCGAACGGAGCCTTCAGTTGTGCACATCAAGTAATTCATCCCCGGTATTCTGCAGCGGCACGCCGACACACACACATGCACACGCTGCACCTCAGAGGAAGGAGAGGTCCCCCTCGCTACGCCAGCCCACAGTGCAGAAAAAGCCTCTATGCATAAGACAGTTTCTCATGGCAAATGTCAAATATTCACCACCCCCTTTGATCCTGCCGAATAGGATTTAGCCATCTTGTTTAAGTCACATTATCCCTTTCCTTGGTAAACAGACAGGCAGTTCCTGCAGTATGAGAATAGCAAAGTGCTGAATGAAAAAACAGGCTCTTCTCCTTTAACAGGGAAAATTAATTGTTAAGGCATTTGATGAACAAACACGCTCCTGTTACAGTGAGGTTAATACAAAAGGAGAACTTATGATTCTCTTCTGTCATGATTTTACTTGAATTTTAAAGGGAAATAGCACAGAATTTATAGTAAGGTTGAAAGCCAGACCTAGAAATTGCAGAGAAGTGTATTAATTTCAGGTAACTTCACTTGAAAATAAACCAGCACAAAAGCTGAGAAAGGCAGTTTTAGATCAGCACTGCTGTGCAGAATGCTGGGTTTAATTTAACTACATTCAATTTTTGTGTATTCTCTAGTAGTCTGAGGTTATCTTTTTAATAAATAAATACTCCATGAGGGCTAGCAATTTTTTCCAGTGCTCTACAAAACAACATGAAAAGCAAAGGCACTGTGCAAGTACATATTTTTGGTAATTTAAGGGTTAGAATATTTCATCTCAGCCGCATAGTTTTCCTGTGTGATTCTTAATGCGTACCTCTTGCGCAATATGATAATGTCAACCACATGATTTTATTCTTTTGGCAGAGCTCTGGCCCTGCTCAGGGCATGGACAACTTCTACAGCACAAGCTGGTGCTTTCTGCAGCCCTGGCTCGGTTTCGGAACAAATCACTGAGTTCACAGGTACAGAGCCATAGGTTTCAGAGACAGAAGTAAATCTCCTGGTTATGGAAACTGAACAGGATTTAGTGAACTAGACTGCTCTTTCAACCACACAATAAAAAAATAACCATTAGATACTCTTTTTCTTTCTCCTACATATTTCTATTGGAAAAATACTTTAAATATAAATTACGTACCACTTAAAGCCTCCATTTACAGGTGTAAATTACCTAGGTATCCTTCAGGATCTTATGGGGAAGAAAAAAAAAACAAAACCCCAAATCAAAAACCTGAGGGATACACAGAACTATGCATTCAGATTTCTAAAAACAGATACCTGGACTCTGATTACTAAAACAAGGCATCAGCAAGCACTACTAAGCCAAGCACCCTGCTAGCACTCTCTCTAAGGAAGTGCTGTATTCTCCTGCCTCCTGAAAGAAAGAGAAGGGACTAGACCTAAGGGATTAAATTCAAGATCACAAACTGTGATGGGTGAATTCACAGATTTGCAAAAGCAGACAGATCAGTCAGGTGTCTGACTTGGATTGGTCCTTTAAAAAAATGGTCTTCAGATCTTACTCAAAACTCAGCAAAACATCAGTTTGGTTTTTTTTTTTAAGATATTCTCAAACTTAAAAAAACACTACAAGAATCAACTGTCTAACAGTCAAACAGCTCCAGCACTGAAACTACAAGGTGAAGCTGTCCATGTCTACAGGTATTTTTCATGACTGATATTGGAGACAACCATTTAGGAACAGAAATTTAATGGAGTGAGGCAGAGTTTGAGGTACAGCTTCAGCCACAGGCCCCTGGCTCTCTCACAGCTGCCAAGAACAGGCAGCTGCCTATTCTCATTGCTCAGCACCTCTCAAAACAAGCTCTGTTCCCTGAAAATGCCTCTGATAAAATCTCTTTTGTACATAAGGCTTCTGGAGATGAAAAACATTTTAAAAGTTGAATGCAAGGGCACATGGCTCAAGTTAGTAATTTAAATCCTCACTGAGGCCTCTGCGGTTTAGTAATATTAGATATATGGTTAAAAGCAAGCAAAACCAGCAAAGCATAGTGGGATGTTTCACTTCATGAAACACAAACCTGAAAGATTATTCTTCCATGGCTAAGCATTTTAATACTCTATCCTTTCAAGGCCCTCTTCTTGTACAGCTGTTGACTATGCTTACTTCTTCCCTTAAATGATACTACACACAATAATACCATTAACAGTGCAGGTGCCTCTGACTTTCATTAGTTAACATTTAACAGCAATTACAATGAGAAAATAAACATCCTTGGTTTGGCAAGCACTCTTGGCTAGTGTTTTTCAAAGGTACTCAAGAATTAGTAATAAACTCTCAAAAGAACAATGACAATAAATACCTACTTTCTGTGACAGCCCTTAAGGCAAACATCACTTATTCTGAATTTCTATCATCTGATCTTCTTCACACACAAGTTCAGATATTTAGGCATTTCCAGCAAACAGACACAGTCAGTTTACCAATGCCTACACAGATATACAGCATTTATTTTTTCCCTTTCAAACAGGAATTCTATTTGGAAATTGTAACACAAAAAAAAATGTGCCTTGCTTTAAAAATAGCCATCAGAATCCAGTGAACTCTTACAAGACTGAAGAATACCAAAACTGTAATACCAGCATAAAGTGACGCAATTTGTTCCCAGTTTGCTGTTGGTCAGGTTTCTCAACCTCCAAGTTAAGGACAGCACTTACCAAACTTATGGGGATGTTAATGAACAACAGCTTTATACCATAATTTGGAGACAATAAGCAGTGAAAAAGCCTGAATTTAGAAATATTTTTAAACAGATTTAAAATTTTAGTATGGGCTAAATAATTTCAGAATGACAATTTATTTAGCAGCTTTTATCTTGACTTATTTTTCCAATTCACAGATTGCAAAACTCTTTACAACACGGTTTTGAAAATGGGAACTAGTGGTGCCTTCATCATCGTGGCACTCAAGAGTTACTACTTGGTCTTTGGTTCCTTTCTCATGGGGAGAAAAATGAGAGAAAGAATTAATTTTGTTCACTGCAGCCTTCATACTGCAGTCTGTAATTCCACAAGTGATTGAGAGGTTTAAGAATAGCTTCAAAAAGTCACAATGACAGAGGCAAATGGTTTTGTCCACATTTTCTATGTAAGTCAAGTTACTGTTTTCTTATGCTTAGAAAGGAAAATTGGAACTTCTATTTGCCAGTTTTCGAGGCGCATTGAATTCTGTCCCTGTGTCCATCTACTCAGTGTGCATCCTCTCTGCAGGTCTATCAGTCAAGCAGTTGTGATTAGTAGCTCTCAACTGCAACCATAGTCCCAATACAGTACTCTCTAAGAGAAATGCACCTCTGTCACAATTATCAGGAACACTTACTGGTTAAAGTCAGCCACATACACTAACTAGGTATTCAAGTCTTGAGACTTCAATTCATTTCATGTATTCATTTCAGGTATTATGAGAGTTCATTCGAGAAGTGTTACTCAGAAACAATCTTTCCTCAGGTTAGTGTTGCACTGGCACAACCTGTAAGGATGGGAAAATATTAGGAACATTTGTGTATATATGCATTTGTATGTACATGAATATACACACAACACACATCTACATGTATGTATACGCTTGTGGGTGTTTTAGCAGCACTGTGTCCAGCATGTGATAACTTAGTATCCTTTCATGTCAGTAGGAAGACTTAAGATCTCAGGAGCTACAGCTAAATAAAGAGCAGTTCGCCATGATGGCACAGCAGCTCTGTTGACAGATCAGGTCCTAGTACTCCTGCTTCTTCAACTGACTTCTTTTCCTGCTCAGCTGAGCAGGTAACAAGACTGAATGTTGAAACCTGACACAACACAGAGTTATCTAGCAGGTGGAAAGCAAAGTTATAAATCTGAGAACATCTTAACAGCTGCTTCATTGGTAATACCCTAGTTTCTAAAGATCTAGCAAGAATGATGCAGAAGCAGTTGGGTGCAACACTGCTGCCTGGCATTAGAGAGAAGCAAACATGGCCCAACCGCTTCTTCGCATTCTTTTCAAGACAGCATGTTTGGGCACACTACTAAGTAGCCAGAAAATGTCTGAAATATGAATCTGTAACCTCTGGCTGAAGTCAACAGACTGACACAATGTGTATAAAACAAATCTTATGCTTCAGCTATCTGCCAGAAAAGGTCAAGTAGTATTGTTCTTATCAACGTGATGGCCAGTTTATTCTGAATTGTTATTTATCACATACTCTATCCAGAAGTATTTGAGAGAGACTACAGCTTAAAGAAGCAGTTCCGGATGGGGAAAAGAATCCTTTTTCTTAGATCCCTGGCCGGTATGTCTCACTCATATGCTCAGGCTCAAAATAATCACCCAGTTTGCAATGGCAAAGAATTTTTCATCCTGGTCAGATTAGACAAAGAGTAAGAGAGGGCCTGTCTTCCACTTGTTTTCCTGGTGAAGGAAGAAGTGGGCAACGCTGATGGAAGCTGTTTGCATATGCCTGTACCCAGGCACTCAATTTGCACAATGGGCTCAGCATGGTATGCTGAAATGAACTCCTTGTCACTGCATGGTATTGGCTGGACTTTGGTAAAACCTGCATGTTCTTTGGTATCTGTGTTCAATATATGTCAGCCCTTAGCACTATAGCACAGAGAGGCGGATGACCATTTCATACTCAATGACAGAAGGCTTCCAGCCTTAAACTCTGTAATTCTCTACGTCATGAATCTATTGACATTTACAAGCATACCCAAGATGTGACACTAGTAGCAATTTACAATAATGCATGTTATTAATGTGCCACTGGAGTACAGAGTAAAAGCCCAGGTGGTCTTATAACACTTTGCTGGAACATATTTAGAGCTGTAATTCTTACTGTTCTGCAAGGGAATTGTTTTTAAATTACAGTTTTAAACAGCACTCTATTAAATTCAAATGTATTTTTAATAACTTTTTATAAATGAGTTGCATATTCTGCTGAGAGATCTATGGTATTGTTTACATTACTAAACAAAGTAACAGATCAAAAGAAGGTGTTTATTAGTAATGTAATTAACTATTAAAAATTACAGAAGTGCTTTGTAGACCTTTGGAAAGTTAAACCAGCAACTGGCTGTCACATTGAACACCTTAATGAAAAATACTGATCCTAGCATATTGCAGATAAAGTGTATCAACAACCCACACCAGCCAAGAACTCGCAAAAAAACACTCTACAACCTCACTCGCTCACGCTCCTCCACACTAAGTTTCAACAGATAGTTCTGAAATTTTCCTTGCAGCCAGAAAAGCCTCCTTGTATGCGCAAACAGAAACGTTCAACTGATGTTGGCTGGGCCAGAAACAGTGAGCTGAGAAGACAAACATAAGGAAAGTATCTGGCCAAACAGTGTAAGAGAAAAGCTCTCTGTTCTTTGTCTAAATATAATCTGGCTCATTATTATAGATGACAGCAAGAAAACAGCAAGAGGTGCATCTAATACAATGTGTTTATTATCCTTCCTCGCATTCCACTACAGTATCCCATCTCAGTTTACTAAGCAGTATCATTTTTGTACCTCTCTGTGAATGCTCCAAAATAATATGCCATACAAAGGGAAAAATTAAGCAACATAATGGTACACCTTTTGTGAAAATTTCTTCTTCTAGGAAACTTCCAGAGTAGTTACATACTACTAGAATAGTTAGGGTTGCAAAGGACCTTAAAATCATCTAGTTCCAACCCCCCTGCCATGGGCAGGGACACCTCACACTAAACCATGTCACCCAAGGCTTCATCCAACCTGGTCTTGAACACTGCCAGGGATGGAGCATTCACAACCTCCCTGGGCAACCCATTCCAGTGCCTCACCACCCTCACAGTAAAGAATTTCTTCCTTAGATCCAATCTAAACCTCTGCTGTTGAAATTTCAACCCATTACCCCTTGTCCTATCACTACAGTCCCTAATGAATAGTCCCTCAGATTTAGATAACCTCCTACCATATTTCACATACTATAGAACAATTTAAAAATCTAATCTTAAATCAGAAAGCAATAAAAATAGCTTAATTAATAAAAGTTTCTTGTCGACAAACATCAAGCTAATATCAAAACTGCAAAAAGCTTGAGAAATTAGGCTTTAATAATGATTATGATCTCAATCTGCACTGCCTTTAAATAGAAAAGAAACATCATTAAAAAAATTGAGGCAAAAACAGACTTCTTGAAGAGTTCTACATTAGAGTTTAAGCAGTTATTTTTAAAAAAAATAATAATTCCAGAGGCTTGGTACACAGGGATAACCCAAAACCTGGCTCTTAATGAGTATTTGTTTACCTGGTCTTTGTTTAAGCTGTATCTCAGTGCTAACTGATGCCATTTAACTTTCCTGTGGTTATTTTTTCTACAGAAATACATTGAAAACATTAAAAAAAATATAATCTATTAATAGTTTTGTAAGATCATGATGGTATCTGAGTATCTTCTTCAAAAAGTTAAAGCACCAAAAAGGAATTTCCTAATTCTATAACCCAGCCTACACCCCAACACCCTACACCTGTCCATTAACAACTAGCATGCACCTGAAGTTATTAAGTCCTGTTTTGGCTGATTGATTGATAACTGATTCCTTATTAAGGCCCCATTACGCACACCAATATACGTCTGCAGAAGCTCCTCCCCAACAGCTTTTTAAGGCTACAGCATGTATGCTTGAATTCTTTTCAAAAGCACAACTCCTGGTTCTCTTTAGATCAAACGGGTTGGCAGCATTCTGAAGGGAAGCAAGCAGCAGAAATACAGCCATCAATCTTTCACCAAAAAAAAAAAAATTAAAAAAAAAAATTGAAGGTCATTGTCTTTTTTTAATGTCTTATGCTTATGTGAAGCCCTATAAACATTTCCACAGGGAATTCAGTGATTATAGACAAGCACAAATGAATAATAAAATGTTGTCTGTTATGAGACAGTATTTTCTTCCATGAAAGCAGATACTGAAAATATGGCATCAAGTTTCAGCAGAAAGCTTTGGCAATTAATCCCAGGAAAGTAATGATACATTATAAAGAGAGTTAAAAAGATATCAAGAGAACATCTTCCCTGTCCCCAAGCAAGGTCCATATATTAACCCTATCACTCCATCCAGCTGTTTGCCTCACCCACAACTCCTCCCAGGTACTCCTCTCCTCTGCTTCACTATTCAGAGACACACAAGTGTTTCAACAATGTCTAAATTGAATCCCCCTTGTTCCAATTTAAACATTATGTCTTGCTTTGTATCCCAGTAACATAGAGAACACTTATTTCCTACTTGTGGCAGATGTTTTACATAGTTGAACGCTTTCACAATCACCCCTTCTACAGAGCAAATAATCCCTCCTTGGTAAATATTTTTCCATATATTATGTCAAGTTTCCAAAGCAGCTGACACTTGGTATGTGTTGTCCAGCTGATACATCTCAACACACAGCAGATTAAGCCTAAATGCAGCACTCCAGATTAAGACCTTGTTAAATTCTGCATGGGATAGAATAATGTTGCATGCCTTGCAGCTCAAATCATCAGCTTTCCAGCATGGTACACACTCTTTTCCCATCTCTTCCCCCCACCGGAAAGCATCACACTATGGAACCCATTATACCTCTCAGATCCTCTTCTGCAAACCACCACCTATCCAACTATCTTACATGCAAAAAGCTCATTATTTTCTGCTGAAGAAAGATGTCTCCAGCTTGTCCTATTTTAGTATATTTTCTCCACGTTGTCAGACAGATTTTGAAACCCCATACTGTTCTTCAAAATACTTGCATTCTTCCCAGCTTGCTGTCTGCTGCAAATGTAATAAAACACATCTATTCCATCATCTAGGCCACTAATGAAAAATAATGACTATAGCCAGTCATCCAGGTTTCTTACACCTGCAGTCCAGTGTGATTTTCTGCTTCGTGTTTCTACCCTGCATGTAACATAGAAGGAGATTCTCACAAGTGACAATATCCCCACTCCCACAGAGATTTCTAGCAATGTCTTACTGGTAAAACTTACCCAAAAACCAACCAACCAACCAACCACCACCACCCCCCCCCCCCCCCCCAAACAAAGAAGCAAAGAAAAAAACACACTACCACACACCAAACAACAAAACAACTGAACAAAGTTCAGATTTATAAAGCAGTAATCTAAAAGCTTTCTGGATTTAGATAGATATACTTTTGGTACCTCTGACAGACTTGTTTCAACCAAATATCAGACATTTTTAAATGCAAATAAAAAAATTTTAAGGTTCTCCTAGCATAATCTTGAAAAGAAGCACCCACAAAGTATGACAACAATCTATAGAGACTTGTCTTCAGCAGCATTCCAGTGATACCAAGAACAATCAACAGAACAGCTGAGGCTGGGTCTCAAGGGCATACTCATGGTTGTAGAACATGCCTCGTTTAATCCCATTTCCATCATATGCCTTTTTGAAGTGGAATGTGCATCTAGTTCCCTGACTGCAAAACATTACCACTTAGAAGAGAGGAAAAAAAGCATTCCTAACATAGATGTTTCCTGCATAGCCTTTACAAAGGCACAGAAGACCTTTTCCATTTAGGCTAGAATGGCAAGAAATTCTTTTGTAGAATGCATGTAGTTCCAGCTACATGCACAGCCCCATGTTAGTGACACCTGGGATAGCATGTTTGTCTCAAATGCTATGCTGGCCTCCACTGCCTAGGGGTACGACCACACTAAACATTTATGAGAGAAGCCACTGGTGTATGAGGAAATGTGATTACATGCAATTACACTGCTTTTTGTACTCTGGCAACCAACAAACAATGAATGTAAAGTATGAGACTCCCTAAACCTGTGTCAGCCTTTTAGACTGCCATTTGCTCCCCAAGTGGCAGTTTTCTGCCATTCCTTTCAGGCAAGTATGGCAATATTATGGACCTGCTTATCCCCAGTACTCTTTCTGACCTTTTCACATGCCTATGAGAGCTGGCACAACACACCTCATTAAACCCCACAGGTCTAAGCTCGACTGTCTTGCTAGGAAAAAAACGTGACAGAGAAGTGCAAACACTACACATTTGGGGGAAAGGACAAGATGGCAGAGACAGCAGAGAAGAGCTGCACATGGATGGCAGAGCAGTATGTTAATGCCAGGTTAACTGTTGCCACAACTTGTGACAGACTAAAGAGGCAGAACTTGCTGAGAAGTCCTTACAGAACAGAAACATAACCTGTCAAAGCAGCATTTGTCATCTCCAACTCTCTAAGTGGTCTGTCACAGTGCCATCCATCCCCCACTTCTCCTTTCAGCCCAGCACAGAAGCTACCACTTTTCTGCTGCCCACGGTTTTGGCTGAAGTAACTTATTCAATTTCTGCAACCTGTGGTCTCACAGAGAGCTATCAACCCCTCCCCAAGGGCTGCCCATGCTGCCTGCCCCTCATTATAGTCCCAGGAGCCATTACCCATCCTCGCATACACAAAGCACTTGCCAACCAGCTTCCTGGCATGCCTATTCACAGACTAAACTTGACTGAGGATCCCTTCCCCAGGTCTCCACTGCTGTGTCCCAGAGAACACACCTGCAAGGAAGGTGCTTGGTTTTAGGCAAAGGCTGAAAATACAAATGGACCGAAAACCTCCAGCAAAACAGAACCGTGTCAAGAACTGCATTCCATCAACAAAGCTTCCTAAGAGGGTAAACATGACCCATACCTGGAGTCAGATACTAGGCTAGACAGATGTCAACAGGGCCCATACGTTTTAAGTAGAGACAGAAGTGGTGGCAGAGGAAAAATGGCCACAGCCACAAATATTACGCAGCCTGCTCACAGGGGACTAACAAGAAGCAGCCAGCGTGGCCTAACTACAGAGCAGGCACCCCTGCCAGCCAAGAACAACAGAAGCCCTGACAGTCAAAACACAGTGAGTGCCTCCTACTGCCACACTGTACTCTGGTTGCTTTAAAACTTTTAAGTCTGTCTATAGACCATGGACATATATTCCTGACCAAGATCAAACCAGCCTTTCTCCTCCTCCAACTCTTCCTGCAGCTGTCTCACCCACTGCTGCCCAGGACTATAGTGTTAAGACTTCAGAGAAGTATGCATCAGGATTTTTGGCATCTCACAGTTCATTCAAGATGCCTGCCAATGAGATGTGCCTGCTTTGCTGCTCCCCAAGATCCAGCTGTTGTCTCTGGTCCCCCAAAAGGAAGTGTTCCTCTTCTGAAATTTTAATCTGACTGCCAGTCCCCCTCACATCCAGCAGCAGTACCCAATACTGACACTGAAGTAGCTTTTACTCTTCTCAAGGCACAAGTTAATGAGCAGAATCCATTCCTCAGGGCCCCAGACTGGCATTTTTAGGAAGGCAAAAGACTGTTGGAAGGTCAGCTGTAAAAAGAAAAGGGGGAAAAGAGGGAGACAATCATGAGGATCCAAAATGTTCAGAAGGGAGCCCATCACGGGGAGACTGACGTAGAAGACAGGCAGAGTATAAAAGATGACTAGCTTAGAGGAAGAGAGACAAAAAGAACTGTGGGTCATGAATGACAGCCAACGTGAAGGCACAAATACCATCCAGCTCTTGACATAAGAAAGGTAGCACGTGAGGACATTACATGAACTCAGTGGTCCAAGAGCACTTCCCTAGTACACATGCACAAACTTATTGGTCCCTTACTTCCCCATTTGGTGTAGGAGTACATAAGACTAACCATCTGCAGAGGATGGTTTGTCTTAGTTTATTTTGGTTTCATCCAAAATAAATCTCTAGGGTGCACATTACAGAACAATACAGTAGAAGAAAATGCAGTAGAACACTACTGCAAACTAAAGAGGCTAATATTAGAAAGTTATACAGCTACTTTCTCAGGTGGTCTTCCCATATTTTTACTCAAGGCTATGCAGCAACTAGGATGAAGATCCTGACTTGAAGTTCTGGGGGAAGCCAGCACATACCAGCAGGTTTCATTTGCTCTTCAGAAGACACTGAAGCATTCTGCAGGAACAGGAGTATCCCAAATGCTTTATGCCAAGGCATTTAACACTGTGGTAGTCCAGCTGAATAGCAAAGAAACTGCAGGCAACAAATACATGAGTATCCTTTATGATAACCAACAGTGCTGGTTTAGAACGCAGAGTAATTATTAAAGTTCAAATCTGCATTTCATAGAAAAGAGGGACGGGAAAAAAAAAAGGACTTCCCACCTCCAGGACAAAACAGAAGTGGTTTATTGTGATTTTATGATCCTGACATCTCTAGGAAGTCAGCCTATACTTTACACAATGAAATGGCAATAACATTGCAAATTTCAAGGGAGAAATCCATAATGCAAGAATGCCTGCCTGAAGATGCCAGATGGGCAGATCCCTGATGTTCAGCAGCTCCTCTTTTAGCTGACAGATCTTTTCAATACTATCTTACAATATATTACAATACTGTAATATTGCTACTAGAGGAACAAACGTATTGTGCAGAAACCCAAGTGCATCTTTCCTTAAAATAAAATCAATTCTTTATTTGTAGGCTATACCTCACCTTTAATCTCACAAAAAACAAACAAACAAAAAACCCCACCCCAATCCCCTCCCCAACACCCTCTTCCCCCCCCCCAAAAAAAAATCAATAAAAGCCCCTAAAAAAAAACAGTGAGAAAAAAATCTATTATTAGAATTCTTTAAGCACAGCACAGGTTCATCAAACAATCATAAACTCCCACCATGACCCCAATCCTACAGAGGCTAAATGTGTGTGAGCTAAATGTGTGCACAGCCTCAGAAAGCCCCCTTCTGTAGATTAAGAGATTATTCAGATCAACACCAAAAAAACATCCCCCAAAAAAATCAATTCATCAATACAGCATTGTGCAGCCTTGATCATGCAATTCATGAGGACATTACAGCTCCTTTGTGACAAACAATTATTTCTGACAAACTTCAAATTTTCCTCAACTGAAGAAAACTGGACTTCCCGAAACAAATGCCACTGTGAAAAACCAAACAATAAATGAGAAACTGTTTCAGTATGTCATATTTTTGAGGTTTTTGTGGTATTCTGTATTCTATGCGATTAAAGAACGTAAGACAACACTCTACATATGTTTCATTAGTACAACAAAGAATAGGTTTGAAATACACAAAAAAGTCATCACTACCTGACTTTTTTTTATATGTATACACAAAGATTTTGTGCATGCACACACACAAACAGGTGAGCATAAATTTACCAATAACAAGATTTCACAAAGCTTTAAAATATCCTTGAGCAGTGGATACATCTTTCACTGAAAAGGGACATGATGAATTACATTAAAACAGATAGTTCCTTTCTGTGACACATGATGTGATAAATCAAAGAGAGGATGTTAACTGTGTAAAACCCAGACATATACTAGCAAAACCTGAGTTGAGAGACAACCTGCAGTGACAGGTAGAAATATTAATACTGGTACAAATGAAGCAGGGAGGCTTCATTTGTAGCACCAGAAGAAACAATGGAACAAGATTTAATAGAACACCCTATAGTGATAGTCAAGGACACAACTAACAGCAACAAAATACTAAGGGATGTGTTGTTTATCTCAAAATCAGACCTGTGCCCTCCACAACATGAATGACTAGTGCACATAAGACCTTGCACCAACAACAGGAAGGTGGCAACAAAGCTACATAGCACGCTGCACGTACCATTACTCTTCCTGCTAGCCCAACACAACTCTAAAACAAGGAAACACAGACAATGGGCACCAGACTTGGATAAAATTTATGGGGGCTGAAATAAGCAAAATTGTGAGAGAAAAGGATGATGAGATGGTAACTGCTGGCTCCTAAAGCATACAAAAAATATGTCCAAAACAAAGTTTTTCATTGTCAATCACAAGGAGCCCAAGAGGTGCAATGAGGGTTCAACATCTGGTGGCTCTTGTCCCACATGTGATAAGCAAAGCCCAAAGACACAGACTTTGTGAGGTATGAATTCCTGGTTCAGAATTTGCATCAAAATCTCAACAAAGCATATATTAAATACAATTAGAGTTCATTAACAATCTCAGAAAAGAAGCCAGTGGAGAAATCTCCTTTATAAAGGCAATTTTTTAATGAGTTCACAATATTTTATCAGCTGGCTTGATGCCATTCAGCTTTTTCATCAGCAACAAGGAAATCAGATTTAAAGCCACTATTGAAAGTTCAAGGGTGACACATTGAAGAACTTATAAGTATTGAAGGTGATAAGGTTGTCACATACAAAGCCATGTGCATCTCTTGGTAGTCTATGCTCCTGTAAACAAAAATGCATTTTCATGACAAATGCAATGTTAAGCATCCAGAAACTTAAGAGTGTCCACTTGCAACTAGTTTTGTTTTCATGATCAATGCTTTGTTATTACAAAGATAAATGATCAATATATTGGACATAAACATTTGAAAGTCTAAGACAGAGTTTCAGCTTACCTTAAACTCAGATGAAGCTGAAAAAAAATGACCAGATAAAGTGGAAATGAAAATTAAATGGAAGAAAAAAATAAGCTCATTCTGCTTTCAAGACTCTAAAGTGTAAGACCTCAGCTCTACCCACAGCTTGCACCCCTTCCAGAAAAGCCCTCCATCTTTGACAAAGTTGAACTGTACGCTGGTATCAAAATAGCTATTCTTGACTACGACACCAAAAAAGACAGGATTTCTTTTTACTACATCTGAAAAAACCTAACGTAACTAACTCAACAGAATAAAGTTGTTTTTTTGTTTTGTTTGGGTTTTTTTTAGATACAATTTACATCAGCAAAGTAAGTCTATTGCTCTAAAACATAGCTAAGTGTGATAAAAGCATCTGATGCATATGCAGTGGCAGTGGAATTTTATGAACAGGTGGATCCATAGCTAAGCATAAGCTGTATCCACAGCTGCACCAGCCAAGCTATCCAGATCTGAAAAAAAATGGGCTAGCTCCTGCCCATCCTGGCTCACAAGCCTTCTTACTTACCTATTTTGCCCCTTTCACTTCCTGCTGAAGTTCAATGCAGTAGAAATGCAACAAGGACTTTATGTGGGGGCAAGCCCCTTTGTCCGGACAAATGCAAAGTCCTTAAGCTGCCATCAGATGTAGTCTTTTATCAGCACACACTAATTTACAGTAAAAATTCCTTCCAACAGAAGATTTGTGAGACACAGATAAAGAAGCAGACACTCTAAAGAACAAATTGATCTAAATCTCTGTATTTTCTCTCAGTGTAACAATGGTCTTATGAAAATCCCTCAGGTCAACTTGTTTACTTCATCTCTACACAAACAGCGGTAGCAGCAAATTATATGCAGAAGAGAACTACAGCAGTACAAATTTCCAGTTCAGCACTGTTTCACAGCTCTGCAGAAAGTTCTCTCAAAGTAGTAATTTTTGTCCTATAGTAACTTTAACAGGATATTGCACATTATTGTAATCTACAGTGCTCAATTTCTCTCAATGAACACCAGATTACAGAGGCTGTGTACTTTCAGGGAAAAATTAATAAAAACAAGCTCTAAGACATTAATTAACAGAGAAAGAGTCTTTATTTTACTTGGGAACACAAATATTTACTAACTTGAGTATCTCAAGACTGCATTTTGAATAATTCTTTTAATTAACATGGAAAACATTTTATTTCTCAAAAATCCAGTATTACATTGATATGTATAAAATCACTTAGATAATATTTTCCAAAACTAGTTAACTATGTTTTAGAACTTAAATGAACTTTGTCTTCAGCTATAATAAATGAAATTTGAATTGCTGTGCTGACATATCAGCACACAAGCATTTTCAGCACAATAGCACCCTTCTGCAAAAATACATTTGGACAAAAAACAGCGCAATGCTACAAGCATAAGCACACAAACAGGTCTTGAAACATAAACACGTCAGACAAATGAAGTAGCAGTCTTTCTTACATGTGTTGGGGAGGATGGAGGATTTTGCTTATTTTTCAATTCTCCACAGTTATTCAAAAATAATTTTCTTGACTGTCCTTAACAGTTGTGTCTTACAAACCACAAAGAAGCCTATGCAATTCGGGAGAGAAAGCTCAGGGGCAGTTGTTGGGAGAGAGCTAAGCTTGCACAGTCAATGTATTTCACTTTTCAGGTTTCCTTTGAGTGCTCTGATGTCCAATCCAAACACTTTTCCTATCACAGGTCACCTACATACAAAATTTTTCACAAATAAGTCTATCTGTAAGCATACATATACACGTGCTCACAGAAGCTGTCAATCAAATTTGTTTTGTCCTTTCATCCACCTACACGACAGTGGCCTTAGAACTTTATTTACTTCATAATTCCATTCCACCCAATTTCTCTTTCTCACTTTTTCCTGAGGTTAACTGAAAGTCCATATTTGTCATTGATACAAAACTTTCCTGAAAAACTTATCAACTTTCTTGAAATTTATTTAATTAAGCCCCTAAGAAAGCAGTGGTTTTAACTAGTGCTTCTCTTAAATTGTTAGCTACTCACACTCTTGCTTAGCTGTTATCCAAGGATATCAGCTGCTTCACTGTAATGCATAAATGAATTTTAGGAAAATTCTGTGACCAGCTTTGACATTCCCACAGGTGCAAGTAGATTAGGTAGCTGCTGCTACTGCACTAGAGTCTGGATTTCATAATTACTGAAATTAGTTTAAGAAATGTCAGGAGAAGGACAGATGCAGCAGCAAAAAAATACATGAAAGTTATCTATTCTGAACTGAACTGAAATTGATAATTTAAAAGAAAAAATAAAGAGAATTGATTTAGTGTGGAGAAGTCAGGTATATAGTCTTTCTTTAGGAGTTGCTATGTAACAACTATGTAAACTCAGAACCTGATGTAGTTGTACAAGACCCACAGAAAGCTTAACTTATTTCACGAGATCCAGAATGAGGACCCACAGCCACAGACAATCTAGGGAAGTGTTAAGATAGCCAGTCTAGAATAGGCATAAAAAATATTTCAATAGGTATAAATGAAAGCTTAAATATTTTGCAAACTAGCTCTTTGAAACATACACATGGTGAACCATAAGACACTTTTTCTGATGCATCCCTCCTTCCTCTCTACCTCTGACTGCATCACATCAGAGAATAACACACCATTTAAAAGCAAAGGGGGATAAGGGGGTGGAGAGTGGAAAACAGTACCAGCCATTCATCAACTCAAACCTCACTCTCCAAGTTTCCCTGCCAGATCACTCCTGAAACACTTCTCCCTGTTCTGCTTAAAGCTGCATTCTTGGTACGGCATTGGCTCTGAAGCTCCAGAAAGCAAAGTGACATATGCCTACCTGGAGGCATCCAGGACCTTCAGATGTTTCTGGCAATGGAAACATATGACTTCTCACGTTTTGAAATCCAATCTTCATGTCAACATGCATATAACATGCAAATACAGCAGTCAACATGACCTGCCCCCACAGCCCCTGATGGTACAACCCTTGCTAATCTCAGCACTATAAGCCCTATGAACTAAGGTAGTATTAAAGATATTTTAAAATATCATCTGAAGAATTTTAAGCCCTTAATAACTAGATATGATTATGCTGACAAGGGGCTATATTCATTAAGATGTCAGCAACATTACAGAATGTGCATTTACATCTTAGTGATCAGCTATAAAAATGTATGTATGAATGGAACTGAGGGGATTGCTTTGCAGCCATTTTTCAAACTTGGATGAATAAATATCTAATCATGTTTCACGTAAAACATCACAGCAAGATTAAGCAAGGTCATGGCTATAGATCAAAAAAAGGGTCTCAAAAGCCACTTCCTGTTTTGGCTGAAGTCAACAACAGTTTAGCAATAAAACTTCAACACGGGCAGTCCTTTGCCCACACAACAGCTTCAGGTTAATATTAAGCACCAAGTACACCAAAAATCATTTTCCTGAACTATTTTTCTATCATTGCAATAATCAAATACTTTTCATTGAGTTAGTTTCACATTTTCACGACTTTTCTTATATAATGGTCTTTCATACTATTTAGCGTAAGACTTTTCATGTGTTAGAACCTAAAACAACAGTCTTTTTCAAGTCAGCAGATACCGTATGAAGTAGACTTCCTATATATGCCATTTAAGCCAGAACAACAGAGCACTTAACCAGACTTACCCAGCAATTACAGCTTCAGTTATTCACATACCTGATCTTATTATCATCAAAAGCTACACAGCACTATCAAGTTGAAAACAAGTACAGAAAAATAAAACCAAGTAAATGGACTTTAGTGCAAGGGCTTAGGGGTTTATTTACATGCTGGAACACTAACACAGCTTTTTCATAGAAAGTGATAAATTAATGTCCTAATGTATTTTCTGATAGAAAGTAGTAAGTGAATAGTTTGGGTTTTAAGCCATTTTGCTATGTTCTTCTAACAATATTTTCCCAATAAATTACTAAAATGGAAAAAGAAATAAAACAGATGCAAATAAAAAGACAAGCTTTAAAACCAAACAGCTCAAAAACACCAGAAAAACAAAGCCAAGGTACAGAAATCTGAGCAAAGCACAACCAAACCACTATATCTTAGTTCATATTATTCTAATTCAGTAACATTTTATACAAGAATACACTTTTATTTCCACTAATCAATGTAGTAGCATAACAATACTACTTAGTAGAACTCTTCTATTCTTTGTTCTCACCTTTTCATCCACTGGACTAATCACAGAATTTCATATGGAAACATAACTTTTAGTTATGTGTCAAGTTTCATTTATATCATTGACAAAGAAAACTTACTTCGTCCTTGATTTTTAACAGGAGAAATCTTCAATACAAAATCAAAGCTTCAACCTAAGAACTTCTTGTCATTTTGGAAATACCTCATAACAGCTCTTTTAGAAGAGGGGAGTTGGCATGAAAAAGGGCACTGCACAGCCCACAGGTTTTCATTTGCAATCTTGATTTCTTTGTGTGTATTCTAAGGCAGATCATTTGCCACATTTAACCTCCATTTTATCTGTCCTGAAAAGAAAACTAGCATATTCAAAACTACACAGTATATGGTGAGCACAACAGAAAAAAATTGATATACTTACAAACTTCCTCTTCTTGGAAGGCTCAACTCTTTCTGCAACAGAAAAAAAGTTATACTGTATTAGCAATAAAACAGTTTAACTGGGAAAGGCCTTTTTGAGACAAGTATTGTAATCCTCCTTTCCCACCATCAGCAAACAGATAGAAGCGGTGTTATATGGACTCCAATAAAAGGTAATACAGATTTTACAAAAACCACCTTTTACTTGTTGCCTTCTATTCTTACCTGAAATATTAACATTAGCAATGGTAAAAGTCTACACATTTTTCTAAAATATTTCAAACAGAGGGATGTTACAGGAAATCCTTACAGTCAGAGCTATGACGCACAATAACAGTATTAAAATTTGCAAGAATCAGTGATAAACATATACTACATTCTTACCAGCATCCATAATTTGCAGAAAATGTTAACAGCAGAATCAAGACCTGAACAGGTGACCATTACCACCAAGCTTTCTACACTATGCTCTTTAACACAAAACAGATTAAGTGCATAACAGTTTGGTCAATTATAAATCATCATGATTTATTATAATTTTCTGCAAAATAATAGCATAACAGAACTGCTGTCATAGAAACATTTTGACAACTTTTGTTGGGAAGAGTTATATTACTGTTTATGGGACTAACAAGATAGCCTGCTAGCCAAATGGAAATTGCAGACAAATATTTCACTAGCATTTTAGTGTAGAAGAAAGCCATAATATCCATTATATAGCGGCAATCAGAAAAAAGCACAATATATACACCCACAAAGAGATTATCTTGTATCGTATAAATCACAGAACGATTGAGGCTGGAAGGGACCTCTGGAGATCCTCTGGGCCAGTTACAGCAGGCGACTCAAGATCACATCCAGTTGGGTTCTGAACATGTTCAAAGATGGACACTTCACAGTCCCTGCGGAAAATCTGTTCCCTCACTACCCTCACTTTTTTCCATTTCTCACACAAACTTATATCCTGAATGTTATGTTATTCAAGTCTTCTTTGTAATCATTTCCAGCAGGGAGTACAAACTGCATTTGAAAAAAAGGACAACTTGTCTGATCTAGAGGATACATTTGAAGCTGAAGAGCATCATGAAAGACAAAGTTGCATACGAGAATGATTAGAGTTTTATGGACAGATGTCTTTAGTCACTGAATTGCATTATTTCATGTTTACTTTCAATATTCTCACAAAAGGCTGTCAAGTAACACTTGACTTCCATTCTAGAATTATTAAGGGAACAATCACAGAATTCTCTTTCAAAAGGAAACATATATATATACACACACATGCATACTGCGTAATTGTGCACACAGGTTATTTCACATAGCACATCAAATTACAGTTATTGAACAAAAAATGCCCATGAAAATACAACTGGATAAAAATAGTTCAGCCAGGCACCTCAGAAAGGCTGTAAGGGAATGAATAATTCTGTATTCTTTAGAAACTTCTAAATGGTGTGCAGCAAATAAAGCCCAGGCTGCTAGCTGAATGATAAGGATTAAAATATCAAGTAACTGCTCAATTCCTGAGCACCACCCATCCTGTTCACTGAATTAAGCAGGAAAAAATAGTGTGAAACAATGCAATTAGAGATCATAAGGCAAAGGCATAGGAGAGCAGAATTAGGGGCCTTGGTAACCAATTTTCCCACTTCCTAGGAAGTTCCAGCAACTGTTCAGAATTTGCAATTTAAAACAACATCTTTTAGCATAACATGTGCTTACATACAAAAGAACAGTTACACCTGCATACAATATTGCATTATGAAGCTGAGTAACTCCCCTAAATTTAAAATGTCACATTCATTATGAACAAAATGTAACTGTAATTTAGAACCCACGTACTTCCCTTTGTATGGGTTTTCCCCCTCCCCCTGTAATATTTACAATGTCATTGTGTTCTATTTCTAATGTAAAACTTTACTTGTAATTCTAGGCACTGTCACACTGTAACAGACAATGCTGGTGGAAAAAGTGCCAAAATGTATGAGCGAGATTTGTACTTGGTTTTGCATCCCACTTATCAGAGTTGCAACATATACCTTAAATTTGTTTATTATGATTAGAAGAGGGAACTGGGTTCTTTTTTATTTTTTTTTTTTTTTTAATCACAGTGCTTTGCCTATAGTTTATCATCATAACAGTACAGCAAATGACAGATAGAGCCTTTTCTAGACACTTGAAATTGCATTAATTACTTGGCCCATTTTCACGCATGCCACCCTTTTGGCTATAGAGTAAGGTTCCATGAGAAATGATTCACTGTAACGACTTGTTAGTGAAGATGTTAAGGACTGCCAAGATCTACCCAAAGTCAAAAATGAAACAAAACCTTTGGTATGTAATTCATACAGAACCTTTATAAAACACTGCAAATAAGCATTTGTAAGGCTAGATTTTATAACAGTATGTTTCAAACAAAACAAGGAATAAAACAAATATCCTTTTTTGAATAATATTTATAGCCTTATTTCTCCTATATATTACAGCATTAAACTGTGTATGTACTTTTAACAAAAAAAAAAACAACAAAACAAACAAACCATAGTAAACTAAAGCTTGTTTTTCTGTCTCAAAAACCTGAATGTTTAAAGCTCTTATGCAATTTGTTAGTGCCACTTAAGACTCACTTAGGACTCACCTACCACAATGATTTCTGCACAGCCTGAAGAAATTATCAGATTATCAGCTGTGTCAGTACAGACCTTTTTACCCTAGACAAGACTACCGACATTATGCTAGCTTTGTAATAGTACCACAGAGCTCCATAACTGGGTCTACACAAAGCAGGTAAGAGAAGTGTAAACATGCTCTACAGGGAGCTAGCCTATAGTTTCGACAAATCATTTATTTACTAGGTACATAAAAAAGATCCATACCATTCAGAAGCTAAAAATGACATTTTCACTACATTTCTCCCAGGTGTTTCACCCACAGCCACTGAAAACAGGGAAGCTGGAATGAAGGGTTACAACACTCTAGCTCCAATCTCAGTTACACCAAAATGACCAGTAACAACTTCACAGTTTTCTGGCATTACACTGTTCCCTTTCTGAAAGCCTCAATAAAGGACTGGCTGTTCCAGTTCTGTTGCACAGCATGCAACACATACATACAGCTGAAGGTAAAAGCTTTAGTGGTGTCAAGACCTCCAGGTCAAGTACTTAGCAAGCAAACCCCTGGAGTATTGAAAAAAAGATGCCTACCACTCAGCATGGTTCTCGGCACCAGTTCTGCCCAGAGGGAAACACTGTGCTCTTTTGGCCTTTGTGGAATCCTCTTCTGGCCATTTCAAGATGGGCTGGTTTTCGGGCTTTCTTTCCTTTTTCATTCCACTATAATAACACAAAGCGGACTTAATGGCCTAGATACACTCTTGCCATTGAGGCTTTTTGTGTCTCAAAACCCATTGTCTGGAAACATAATAAACTTTGCCTTAGGTTTCAGAGATCTGGGCCTGCTATGTTAAATTGCTATAATGCTGCATTAAGAACCATGTGTACTGAATTTAATGGCAGCTATCATTATTCAGTTCAAACTCCATACTCTAACTTTTACTACCAGTAACATAGTTCTACAAGCACAGACACTTTATTATTTCAATAATTATGAAGCCACTTCAGTATGGACAAGTTCAGTCAATGCACCAGTGCGCAGATATCTAGTCTTACAAAAAAACTCCACACTGGCTGAATAAAGCACACTGAACTTTATTCTGTGTCAAAGTCTTCAGGCTACTAACTAGAAAAATTACCTAAATAACAGAACTATATAAAGAAGTTTTTCCAAGTCACCTCTGTCATTTAAATGCTAATTTAATCATATTTGTTGTAAATATTAGCAGCCAATTACCAGAAAAAATAAAATACTGAATTTCCTCCCTTATATGGCAGGAATAAAAGATGCCATTAGCTGATTGCTCATTACTCAGTTTAATTCTAAAGAATCAATAAAAAGCTGACACATTCATAAACTGCTAAAGACACAGTTCATATTGTCAATACAGGCTGAATTGAAAGCCACAGTTAATCTGCTACATCTTCCAACAACCGAAATGTTCAAATATTCAGAAAGTCTTATTTTGAGAGTTTTCAATTGTCCATGTAGTCATGTGAAAGAATGAACCTTTTAAAGACAAAATTCAGTAATTCATTCTCCAGTTGAGGAGGTGTTAAGTGTGGTAGGATTAAGATCAGGGTTTTTTTTTTCCACTACCCATCTGTCATAGATCTGTAATGTGTGCTAGATCTTAATACACTCTATTAAGAATAGGTTAACATTGTAACATTAACACTGCGTTAATAACAGTAGGAAAAAAAATCAGCAACAACAGACAATTCACCTCCTTATCATAATCACTGATAGCAAGAGCTACTGCTTTGAGGGATGAGTTTGAAGGATTTTCTTCAGCAATTACTGTGTTTTTGCTGAAGAAAAGCTGGAGGATGACAGCAGATTCTGCATTTGGATTTGGAAATAAGTAAAAAAAAGCAGGTCAAGTAATATAACGTAGGATTGTTTTGATTTATCAGGAAAAGGGGTTGCATTGTGCAAGAGCTTTTTACAAACTCATCTTGACTTCTTAGTGAGATTTATATATTAAGCCATTGTATTAATCCATTCTAAATATCTTCTAAGTGAGGTGGTGGCAGGTTATGCTTTTTATCTAATTGCTTCCTACTTTACTAACATTCAGTTGTTCAGATACACAGAGCACGCTACCAAGGGGCTCAGCATGGAGACAGATCGAGTACCAGAAATGCCAGGTGTTAAGTGCCTCACACCAAATGTGCCTCTCCTGCTGTAATTTTGTTTCTCTGTCCAAGCTGTACTTTGTTTTTATGCCAAATTACAATGTTTCCTGGTTCCAAGAACACCAAATGTCTGTCTTGAAATGTTTTTTTTTTTTTATTAACACTAGGAATAAATTTCAGAAGTGGCCATTGACTTTAAAATTTCCAGTTCAAAACAGGATCAACCAATTTCAGAATGGTGCAAAAAGGTGTTCAGCTATTTGTTTGTCAAGGTGTTCTCACTCAGATCTAATTTCTTACAAAACAGGTGTAACTATAAAACTATTATCCCTTCTAGATGACATGAGTGAGATCATGTTTGGACCCCCTCTTTCTCCTATTCTGAACTGGCTTAGCCAAGACGCAATTCAATATTCACTTTTCTCAGGAAAACTGTACTGATACTTTCTTCATTAGTAACACAAATCACAGTCAAGGTGACTGCTTTTCCACTTCCACACTGGTTGCCAAGGCGCTAGGCATTTGTAATACCTTAAAGTCTGATATTCTGCCTTTCAGCTGAAGGGCTTTATGTTCTCTCTTGTCAATCCAGTTACAGCCATCAGCCTACCAGAGTTTTTTCTTAGTATGCACCCTCACCAATTAGATTAAAGGTCATCACTTTGCAAGCATTTTCATGAATGAAAATTGTCACTTCTGCATGCAAGCTCTGCAAGCTAGTTACTGCTACTGAGTAAGACTCCATTCACAGTTCTCCCTGCATAATGCTCCCTGGCACAGAACACAAGGCTTCTTTTAAATATTTTTAACTGCATTTCAACATACGAAGATGTTATTCTGTATGGTAATTTGCTCTCCTCACATCCCTAAACACTAAAAAACACCCTTGTATTTACATAATAATTTCATTTCATAAATAATGAAGTCGTGAATTAGCAACTACCACAGATTTTAACAGGGAATATATTGTAAAAGTAAAGAGCCCAGAACTAAGCAGAAAAGGTTACATTTTGTCTACTTCAGTATTCTGTGTTGTCCTGGGTTCAGCAGTAGCAGTCATTTTTCTCCTTAATAGCTGGCGCAGTGCTGTGCTTTTGACTTTTGGCCTGAGAACAGTGTTGATAACACCTATGTTTTTAGTTGTTGATCAGTAACATTTACTCTGACCAAGGATGTTCTGAGTCTCATGCTCTGCCAGGGAGGAGGGGAAGACAAGAGGAAGCAGAGACAGGACACATGACCCAAACTGACCAACGAGGTATTCCATACCACACCATATACCCATATACCCAGTATATAAACTGGGGGCAGATACCCGGAAAGGCTAGATCACTGCTTGGGCTAGGCTGGGTATTGGTTAGCGGGTGGTGAGTGGTTGTATTCTCTTCCTTTGTTATTTCCCTTATCATTATTGGTGGCAGCAGCAGTGTTTCTGTGTTATACCTTAGTTACTGGACTGCTCTTATCTCAACCCATAGGAGGTACATTCTTTTGATTTGCCTCCCCATCCCTCCAAGAAGCAGAGGGTGGGGAAGAAGGGGAAAGTGAGAGAGCAGGCAGCATTTTTTTCAGGTTGTCAACTGGGTTTAAACCACAACAGTTCTTTCTGGTGCCCAGCATGGGGCCCAAAAGGTTGACATAATGACAGATCTGACCAGCGTGTGTCTAAGCATATTTGTGATAAGCGTTCACTGTTTTGGATTAACAGTCACTTGTCACAATGCTCATTTACTGGCTCTCAAAGTTGTTCCTCTTGATCTCATAGTTTCAGCATGTTGTACCTCACAGCCAGTATTTGCTGTGTTAGTGTTTATCGGCTGGGGGCCTTGGGCTAAGGTTCTTGTTTCACTCTACTTTATGGTAATGACTTGTAATACAATAGAATCATTGATCATGAGACTGATCTGGCTTGCGTTCCCAGTGTGGTCACAACCTCTATACTTTGGGAGGTATATAACAGAAGTGTTTACCAATTACAAATCTTTTTCCCCTCCTCGGGTGGTCAGCCTGTGATGGAGACATTCCCACACACCCTAGTGACAAGCACAGCAGCTACTAAAACTCCAACTGCAGCAGATATCACAGCTACTCCAGCTCCAAGCACAGCAGCTACATCAGCAGCAGTGACACGTACAGCAGCATCATTTGAGAGTTCTGAAAGTTTTGAATGGCCTTTGGGTACCCATGAAACCTGCCTGCTGATCACCACGCTGGCACATATACAGTGTGTTCTATCCACGACCATTTCATCTGATCTCGAAAGTTAAGCAGAGTCGTGTTTGGGCCTTGTCTAGCTCTTTGGGGAGCAAGAGAGCGGGCTGCATGTTTTTTTCTGGGTTGCCAGCTGGGCTTAGAAAACAACATGTGTTCTATATAGTTTGTTTTTATCTTAATTAACGAAGTTAACTTATCTGCTTTTGTTACAGGCACTGCTGACTATACCTTTCAAAGTACAAATTTATCTGCATGCCAGCTCTAAGGGATCTGAAATATGCTGTAAAAGGAATTCCCAGATGTCTGCCTACACATAGGTATTCTCAATTTAAATACTAATTAACTGGATCAAAAGAATGCCAAACAGGTTACATATACAAAACACACAATAAAATCAATCAGTTTATCACCATGTAGAATAATACTAAGCAGCTTAAACAACCTATTTATTAATAAGTTATTTAATAAATAGACTATTATTTAGGCATGTATTTTCCTATACATGAATGAGATACATTAAGATTTGTAATAGACTAGACTCAACTAAGCTAACAGCATTTATATATCTTTTGCTTTGCCTAGTATTCTCCTACAAACATTTCTACAGAAATAAATAACACTGATCCTTATGGAAAAGGGTGAAACGTTTTAGAATTATTCCATGCATTAACAATAAGGATTTTCCCACAAACTACAGTTTGCAGTGTTTCCACTTATAGCACGGGCAGTAACTTCCATCAACCAAAAGAACAGCTACAGAAGTCAGTCACTGGAGGAAGTTTTGAGTATAATCACTTTGTTTATGTCAGAAGGAGAAAAAATAATAATCAAATAGACTTGGCCAGAGAAAAAGAAAGAAAAGAAAAGAAAAAAAAAACAACTCTAAAGTGCTACAAACATACTGCTTGTGGGAATAAAATTCATTAATACAGAAAATCAGAGGGGAAAAAATGTCAATAAGCACATTTCTTTTTAACTGACATGTCAAATTTACAGCAACCGAACCCATAAATACTCGTGGACATACCAAATCAACAAAAAAACAACCCCACACAAACACTGTATCACTAACCTACTGGTCACATAAGAATGCAGTTAAGATTTATTCAGAGTATGATTAATAACATTATCTCTGCTATATCTGAAGTTTTTAGCCAAAAGCAGCAGTGACAGAACACATCAGCTCTACTTTCTTACAACAATAACACAGTGTAGCTTGTTTGCAGAGTAGTTACTGTAACTTGTAAAAGCTGAAAATTTCCTTTAATGAGAAGCACAAACCCTTTTGAAAGAAAGCAATTTGACTGATGCCAAGGTAAGCTCAGTAAATATTTGTATTCATTTTCTAGTGGTCCAATCCTTACTTCTTTCAAATACTTCCTAGTAAAATATAGCAAAAAAACACATTACTTTAGGTTTTGTTTGTTACCATATTGCATTCTTAGCTGAACTTTTTAAGTATCAACAAATACGTTTCTTCAATGAAAAAGCATGAAAAGTTTGTATGAACCTTCCACCTCAAAGTACACAAAATTATTTAATCCAACACAATGTTAGAAAATCCATGCTCCAGGACTGCAAAGTGTTTGAAACACCAACACTAAATAGATTCCAGCTACCAAATTCACAAGAATATTCCCATGCACTCATCGAATGATTATGGTTGAAAATTACCTTAAGATCATCTAGTTCCAACCCCCCTGCCATGGGCAGGGACACTTCATCTTAGGCCATGTTGCCCAAGGCTCTGTCCAACCTGGCCTTGAACACTGCCAGGGATGGAGCATTTACCACTTCTCTGGGCAATCTGTTCCAGTGCCTCACAGTAAAGAACTTCTTTCTTATATCTAACCTGAACTTCCCCTGTTTAAGTTTGAACCCATTACCCTTTGTCCTATCACTACAGTCCCTGATGAAGAGTCCCTCTCTGGCATCCCTGTAGGCCCCTTCAGATACAGGAAGGCTGCTATGAGGTCTCCACGCAGCATTCTCTTCTCAACAAGCCCCAGTTTCTTCAGGCTGTCTTCATATGGGACATGCTCCAGCCCCTTATCATCTTCATGGCCTCTTTTGGACTTCCTCCAACAGCACCTTGTCCTTCTTATGTTGAGGTCACCAGAACTGCACCCAGCTTTTCTTTAAAGAGTGCTACCATATATTACAGAAAAAGGAAAAGGAAAATAAGGCAGGCAGTGGGAGTGGGGAGGGGGGAAGGGGAATCACACAAGACATAAATGTCAGATGCTGGTATAACTGTTCACCTGTACAAATATGAACAATGATACAGTTTACCAGACTGGAAAACCCTGAATCCACTTCAACTAAAGCCAAGGATTTCTCTGGGTTTTGTCTGATTCTCTAGGTTCTTGCATCAAATAGAAAGCAGTGTTTTTTGTATGGGCTTACTTATATAGGATTTTGCTTACTATTAAAAAGTAAAAGAAAAAAGCAACACCCAAGCATGCAGCCGTCAGCTTCGCACAATCTTGACAATACAAGTTGCTGGAGACCATTATGCACACAGGAATCTAGTTGCCTTCCTCTTCCCAGCTGCAGTTCATGTTTTGTATTACACAATGAATATGTTCCAGCAGCTGCCGTTGCACTTTGTTGAAATCAGTAACTAGAAGATAAGATGATTAAGCCTGCCTTTGCATGAAAGAGACTTGTCTACATTAAGGCTTTGATTGCAACAGTTTTCGTTAGTCATTTTGCACAGGACAGAAGGGGCCTGAAAAGTATATGCATATTTACTCTTTTTTCCAGGACTGATTACCACTAGTAAAACACAGGCCTTACTCTACATTGGCACATTCACAATCATTAGCTGGAAGAGACCATGTACACTGAAAGGGAAAAGTACACTAGAACTAAAACTTAAGCCATGTTAATCAGAGGAATTAGGTCACAAGAGTCTTGCCAAGACACTCTTATGCCCATAATACCCATGCAAGGACACACAGACCAGAGCTCTGCAGCTGCTACATACAAGGGTGAAAAGAAGATTTTGGGCAGGCCAAGAATAAAGGACACAAATAACTCTCTTCCTCCACCCCTCAAGTCACATGGAACAGAAGTGGCAAGTAGCTACTTTCTCACAGCAGACAACACAAATATCTCTTCTAGGGAAAGCTAATTTGTATTTGCTCTGTTAATGATTCCAGATCTTCTGCCCTTTATGGAATTAAAGGTCTCAAAATTAGAGATTTTGCTTAATGTTGACATTTTAATCAGTATTTATAAATTTAAATTGGATAGGTTCAGCTGACCCCACAGCTTACTGATAATAAACTCCACTGCTGCAGAAAAAAGACTCATACTCTAGGGCAAGGGTCACACTGGAAAAAATGAGACTGTCTGCAGACTAGAAGGTGAGTATTAGCTCCATTTGTGAAAACAACTTAGTCAAAATGAAGCTTCATTTTTTTGCTTCAAAATTATAGTCACACATTTCTCTCAACAAGCTAAAATCCCTACAGGGCTTTAAATGCCAAATTTGAAAGATCAACACCACTGTTGGCTACTCCAAAAGAAGATCCCATTCTGACTTAGCCACACTGTCACGATCTGTTGTCTTTGCCACTACTATAAACCTAAACACTGCTCTTCATGGGCCCTCTCAACACTTTTCCTACCTTGTTTCCTGCTTGTTTGATAAGCTTGCAGCTAAAGCGCAAAATGCTACTGTCACTACTCCTCTTTCCTATATGGTGTGCAAGAGCACACCCTCATCACCAGCTATGCACAAATCTTCAATTTCTAGTCAACACTCCAAAGTAAGAAAAAATTATTTCGATCTCTTCAAAGACAATATGGCAAAATATCCCATGAGCCTTACAGATACTACAGTGCTCTCCCTGCTGATGTAATCCAGATCCTCTAATTAGCTGCAATCTCAATTTTGAGTACACACTGCTGGGAAGACAAGAAGGAGAAAGGCAGTTTTTCTTTGTGGATTTTAATGCTCTTTTGATGTATTATCTTCCTTACCAGAAAGGGATTATAACACAAACATTACCAGTCTGCTGTTTTTGTTTTCATTCAAAAGTCTCAAAATGTGTGCAACAACAGATATATCTCCTGCATCAATCACTGGTCTAAAGACTGATGCAGGCAGGAAGCTGATGCTGCAAATGTAGCTTCTTAATACTCACAATTTCACTGGAAAAAACCTTGACAAAATAATGCAAATTACTAGTCCAGTGCTGGACCGCCATCTACAAGAATCTGTGAACTCCTGACAAGAAACAAATTACTGTTTCAACCTATGCAAAACTGTCAGCTAAAACTACAGTGGACAGAAAATACTTCTTACCTACAGAAAGCGAAAATGTAATACTGATAAATCCTTTTCCACGATTTATATCATTACTTGGTCTCTCTGTATCTGCTAGCAATAATGTCAGGTATATTTTATAGTTTTTGCTTGGACTACTAACATTCTAGGTAAATCAAGATAAGGACTCAGATAACCTTTTGGTTTATTGCCATTCTATAGCCAATTTCATCCCCCTCCTCGTTCAATATGGTAGATGGATTGTTGCAAGTCAAACCACAGTAAATCACACCAGCAACTGTATTAAGTTTGTGCAAGCATTACATTTTTTAAATTCTCTTTTACCTTTGACTGATTATCCTATTTATACTGTCTTAATAAGGTCTAACAGGATAAGTGAAGGTTACTCACATTTATGCTTCTACCTAGTATGTCTGTCTGCAAGTCAAAATATCTACTAGTTAATGATAAGAACTTTTAAAAGGCACAGTGATTTCTTGTGTCAGAGACCCTCAAAAACAAAACAAATAAACAAAAGGATTAGGACAAACACCTTCAGTTACATGTCTATCCAGCATGAAACAGAAGTTATAAGAGTATTCAACCACAGTTTCCTCTATACACTTTCGAGTTGGTTTAAAGCTAGGAGGCAATCCAATCCTAAACAGAGTGTACAATACGGAGTAGTACATCCCTCCTAGTTCCAATACTGATTTATACAAGTCAGCTTGCAGGCTAAGCCTAGCAGCTTTCATCTCTCCTGCAGTCACATCACAAAGATACTTGAGTAAAGGAAAGCACCAGTGTATTTTACATGGTAGTTTCCTTAGTGGAGATAAGTACATGCAGAATAAAATAATTCTTGGAGGGGGCAAAAAACCCTGTCTTTTTGATGATACAAATGTTACCTCAGTATGGTTGAAACACTTCCCACTCTACTGGTTTACCCACCACCTCCATTCTTAGTAAACATTTCATGTTCTATCCCACAGTTTGGTCCCACTCCACCCTGTGTTTCTGATCACACTATGTGGACATTCCACACCTAAATGAGGATGTATGTCCACTCATTTAATCGTATCGTAAGACTAACTTTACATTCTGCAATACTGTTTTGCATACATGCTAACATTCATGCTAGCCAAACAATTTCTAATACTATTTCTACTACAGCTATTTCTATTTTTAATCCATTGGGAGACATGCAAGCACCATTGAGATGAAGGCCACACATTTAAAGTAACAGCTGAAAACATCTAATTATAACTTGCTGTTACCTTCTACAAAACTAAAGTTTTAGTAATGAGAAACGGGAATATTGTGGATTTATTTTGTTTCTGTTTTGGCACAGCAGGTCAAAAATACCCCATCTAGTACCATGAATATTACACTACTGATTGACTGGCTTGTTCAGATTTTATAAGGAAAACAAACTTAACTCACCAAAGAGAGGATCCATTTGCAATATCTGACTGCCAACTATCTTCTGCTTCTATTTATACATCTGCCAGGCTCTCTAACCTTTGGTAAACATAACTTCCTAGCAATCAACTGGCCATCAAATCAACTTATATCAGCTGTTGCCAGAGAGGAGTGCTAGGGAATAGTACTTTTTTCTTCTCTGCACTCCCCTGCTGACTGAATGATTTGGGTTCTTTTGTAAATGAGAAGATCCCATAGTGAATGAGTTACAGGAATACCTTACTCTGGATTACACCCTTCAACTTGTGTTGAGCTTATGGCAAAAGCAGTAAAATTCTACAAATGCATGTGTGTTTAAAACATACTTAAGATGTAGCTTAGCAAGATGCACAACAGTATCTGATCTATCTAGCCATTTATTATTGATAGCTATACATAATTCACTATTTTTACTCAGGCTTTCCACCTATTTTAAGACCCCCAGCCTCAGTTTGGCAGGCAAAGACATGGCTCTCAATAGCAAACTATTTCTTTACAAGCCATAAATCACTGAGGTAGGCAGAGAAGAAAACAGTTCTAGAAAACTTTCATCAGTTTAAAAAGTAGAATATGTGCAATAGTGACTACTACTGTTACTCCAGAAGTGCCTTCATAAGCAAGAAAGTCTTCTTTTTTAGAATCTTTATTTACAGATGCTACTGAAATTGTTTAGCATGAGTTGAGGGAAGATTACCACTCTCTGTGACTAATTAATAAGGTACCCACACCAGAATGACTTAAAGCCAAACAAACTCTCTCTGTTGAAATGTTCTCTCTTTCACAACCAGCCTGGAGTTTTTCATGTGATTCATTCTATTATCAGTGTTTTTTCAAGCTAACAATATTCAAAGTAATCTTCATAACTGTTATTTACCAGTCTTCCAAATTATACTGGCAGCCTATCTAGAATAGAGCTTTATTCTTACTATGCACTGAAACATACAAGTTTGAAAATAATCTGAATGCTTTCCCTTGTAACTTCTCAACCTCCATGCTCCTGTATCAATCACTAAACCACAATGCCATTCATTTGGGTCCAGGATGATCTGCAGAATGCATGCAGATGTTCACCTATAGTCAGCTGTCCATACATGGAGGATCTTCTGGGCAAATTGTACCTCAGTGTCCTCTGATACACTGCCCTGCTTCCTAGTCTGCCAAAGACAGTTGTTCTCCCATACCCATGAGGTTAGGAGCCAGATGCAGGAAACCCAGGCACCAGACATGCAGAACAAAACACCCATAACAAGTCCACCAGGATGCTTTCCTGGGCACAAAACTAGTATTCCTTTACCAGTCTTTGTTTTCCTCCACCCCCAGTGTCCCTGACACAGACAACAGTCTGCAAGCTGTGCAGCCTGGGCTTCCGTAACATCCTGCCAGCTGCACAGGAAGGCAAAAGGGATGAAAGGGATCCCACCAGCCTTTACAGAGCAGAGAGGCAACATAGAATCATAGAATAGTTAGGGTTGGAAAGGACCTTAAGATCACCTAGTTCCAACCCCCTGCCATAGGCAGGGACACCTCACACTAATATCATTTAAAAGTAACAAGTTGGTTTGGTTTGGGGCTTTTAGTTCTTCTGGGTTGTTGGAGCTTTTTTTGTTTACCTGGGGGTTTGTTTCAGGGGTTTTGGGGAGGGTGGGTTTGTGGTAGTGTGTTTTTTTAAACTAGAGAAAGAGCTCAATCAACAAGCTTAAAGAAAGGCATATTAGCTTTGTTAATGGACATTTGCCATCTTTAGTCTGAAAGGACAAAGTAGCTCTTGCTTTAGGATGGTGTCAAGACCACAAAACTGCTGGTTTCTGTGCATCTGCCACAGGGCAGCTCTTCCTGAGGCAATAAATTTAGACCAAGGAATGTAATAAAACAAGCTGCTGAAGAAGCTCTGCCAGTCCCGTTGCCTTTCTACAGCTTCCTACTTCCAGAATTACCAGCACCGCTAAGACTCACCCCTATCCTCCTACTCTTGATCAGGAAAGTTTTCCTGATCTTCACAGTCCTAAGAGCACCTGCATGGCCAAGGGGACTACCAAGAAGGCACTACAGCAGGTTTATCTGTAAGTGAAGTCTTCGGTAGGGCTTGGAGACAGGTTGCACTGGTTTTGTCTTTCAAGATAAGAGTCCAACTTTCTCAGGTGGATTCTCAACTTCCTTTTACAGGGTAGGCTTTCTTAACCAGCTGCACTGCACATTGATTTCTTCAAGCAGAGTGTTGGTCAAGTTGCCACAGCAACTACAGCTAAGGGTCCCTACTGCCCCACAACCGGAAAGAAGGGTGAAAGGACTCTGATGACATTTCTACTGACTTGCAGAAGTCTGCAGGGGAGTCTGCCAGAAAAAGGCCACTCCTCCCACAAGCACACAACTACTTGTAGCACCTGCTAGAGGTCAGGTTTGTCTTCACCCCTTCTCCTGAGTAGCTTCAGTCCATGGAACAGTAGTCCAGCACAGCCCTGATTGTCCTGAGCAAAGATTGCAAAGGTTTTGGACACGCACTTCTCACTGCTCCAATGTCTGCTTCCAGGGCTTGTCCCATGCCAAGCAGCAAATCACACCTCCTTGGTTCAGAATCATAAGGCAATATTCCTACTCCAAAACTTCCTGGCAAAGGGCAGCTCTTGAGCTGCCCAGGCCTATTCCAGACCTTACTTTCCAGGTGGGTTGATCTATGTGGGGTCTGATCATGAGTAAACATGACATTTCCCAGACCTAAGACCTAAAGCAGTATGAGGCAAATAAGAAAGAAGTGGGACACATGCAGAAATTATTACCTCAAGTAATCTCAAACAAAGCAGCTGTAGCAATTGATTCCAAGAACACACAGCAGTGGCCAAGGGCCCTGGAAACACCAATCAAGACTCTTTCTGGTCATTCTGCCCCAAAGAAAACACAAGTGCAAATACAGATAAGGTTGCTCTGCAGCTACCAGATTGTTTTGACAGTGCATCTACCTTTGACAAGAAGCATCCAGGGCTATAGTAGGGCACTGGGGTATGGTGGAAAACTGCTGGAAAACTAAGTAAGAGGAGGGAGCAACTGGTAGCACAACTTTTAGCCGCAGAACTGCACTTCAGAATATATTTTTCCTTTGGCTTTCTATGCTGAAGGAATTACCTGGAATGATTCTAGTGTACATCAATGCACACAAAAAGCAGCTCATCTAGAGAATGGGCTCCTTAAGAGACAGTCTTATTCAGAATTGATTTCTATTCCTACACAGCAGCCTTCCAGTATCTGAAGGGGGCCTACAAGGATGCTGGGGAGGGACTCTTCATTAGGGACTGTAGTGATAAGACAAAGGGTAATGGGTTAAAGCTTAAACGGGAAGTTTAGATTGGATATAAGGAAGAAGTTCTTTACTGTAAGGGTGGTAAGGCACTGGAATGGGTTGCACAAGTAAGTTGCAAATGCTCCATCCTTGGTGGTGCTCAAGGCCAAGTTGGACAGTCTTGGGTGACATGATTTAGTGTGAGGTGACCCTGCCCATAGCAGAGGGGTTGGAACTAGGTCCTTTTTCCAACCCTAACTATTCTATGATTCTACTTAACTAATCCTTAAAATACACACACACAACACACATATATATACATACACACACTTTTCATTCACTTTTTCCTCTGTAAACACCAAAATGCTCACTTCCAGAGTCACAAAAGATAGTTAATATTGACAATGTTGTTACAGGCTAAAAGGAATAGTTAATTAATAAATAATAAAAGCTGGCAACAGTAAGTCACTGCAGTTAATACTTTTAAAGTCAACACACTTAGCATCAGGAAGATAGGTCTGACAACAGTGACTGGAGTCATAATTTAGAATGCAAGGCAAGACAACATGTGTCCAATTTTTCTTCTTTGACAAAACCAGGGCTTTTATTTCAGGACCAGGACTACTACCATTGATCTACTCCAATATGTATCAAAGGTTCTATGTAAATATTGTGATCAATTCTGAAAGTATCCAAATCTACAGAAAAGTAGAGAATGGGACTTTTGGGAGGTAGTAGCATTGGATACACAGTTCCATTTTTGCTGGTTTCTCACAAAAAGTAGCAAAAGACAGATACAGCTGAACAGCTACTGATGCTCTAAAATTTGCATTACATATTTTAGGATAATATATCCTATTAGCCTAGGGAATAAAAGATCCATAATAACATCACACTCACTGAATATCTCAAGCTTTTTTGTGTCCTGTTAGCAAGTGTATCTCTAGAAAGATGGAACAACCTTATAACCAGTACTACTACTGTATCTGCTAGCCTGAAGGCTGACTGTACTGACTACTGTCATCTTTTGATGACAAAGTTGGTTTTTTTCACTCTGAAAGTTCATATCACATCTTAATAATAGACTATGCAATCATTTTCCACATTCTTGCCAAATTTTTTATCCAATGAAAGCCTTTTAAGAATGAGACAAATGAACTGCATGTGTTTAAGACATCCCACAAAGTAGTAAAAGCAAAGCAGAACATTTCATAGAGTTCCTGTTTCTCCAACTCACCCCAACTTTTTAAAGAAAGTATGACTGCTGCACTTGAATACAAATCTCTCCAATGCTGAACTTCACCTTTAGAGACAGTGATTGTATCACTTGCAGATGAGTAAAAATCTCTCACAAAGCACATACAAGAGCTTCTCTTAGGCAACAAATACTCTGCTGACACAAAATTCCATTTTAAAAATGGTCCTTCAACAAAGAGACTCACTTTTGTAGCTGTTGGTTCCACTAGTC
Organism: Melopsittacus undulatus; assembly: GCF_012275295.1. Taxonomy (NCBI): domain Eukaryota; kingdom Metazoa; phylum Chordata; class Aves; order Psittaciformes; family Psittaculidae; genus Melopsittacus; species Melopsittacus undulatus. Next base: position 23,217,663 of record NC_047557.1, on the reverse strand, counting down.
TCTGACGGTGGCGTGCTGAGCTGAAATGACTCTTCTGAGGCGCCCCTTCCTGACAGTGAATGAAGAAAGGGGAGGAAGAAGAACAGAGAAAAGGGGATAAATGGATTGTGGAGGGGATGGAATGGAGGATGTTGGAGAAGGGAGAGTATTTAACTGAACTGTATTTTTACTAACTTTGTAAACACTTTATTATATTAATTTCAATAATACCACCATACAAATATTAGAAAGAAAATTAAGCTTTTGCTAGAAACAGCTTCACGAGTCTTTTATGTATTATTCCCATGCATTTAATGGCACTGTCTTCTAAACACATACACACATGCACACATGTCTACTTCATTTCTACATACACACAGTAAAAAAAAAATCACTCATTTCACTCTTCCCAAGTATATACACACTATCTTACAGTTTATATATCGATTTAATAAGCTACACACAAAAGAATCCAACACACTAACATCCCACCCACCCGGATTCACAATCTAACACAAAGAACAACATCTCCTCTAATAAAAGAGGACTTTTTTAGATTCACATTCTCCATCCAAAGCTTCAATAGACTTATGTTAAAAGATTTTTACCTAGCAGAGATTAGCACCTTTTCCTGAGAAAACCTGAGAAATAGCAGGCTCACACATGTGAAAGAGCTTTCTCTTAGAAAGAGAAATTTGAAAGAGCAAATAGAAACTGAAAACATAGAAGCACTAAATTCTTCATTACTTGTGCAAAATCATTTAGGATAATACCTCACTGCAGTCAGCCTTAAAACTACCTGGATTTGCTGGAGCTGCAATGGGAGGACTGCCTCCTAGGTTTCAAACAGTGCACCATCTGGTCATTTATCCTTGCTGTTTCTTGCGGTTTGCTCTCACTGATTCAAACTGGAACCTACCAACCTCTAAGAACAGGGACCAGTCTGTCCCTACACTTTTCTTACATAGATGGAAGTGCTCACATTTCAAGGAAAAAAAAAAGCATGACCAACAAACAAACAAAAAAAACATTCACATCCACAAACTGCTTAAGCACTCAAAAAATTTTAAACTAGAAACAAATGTAAAGTTTAAACAAAAATATGTATTTTGAGTAACTATACTCTATAACCTGAAATTTTACAAAGGAAAAACAGCTTTTTTGGAAACTGGTTCAAATTTTTCAGTTTATTCCCTACTTCTTGACAGCCTAAGTACATACGTCCTGTTTAATAGCCTTGCAATGTTTTAACCATCTGAAACAAAGCACTTGCTCCGTTTTGATTTCAAAATTCAGAAAGCTTAAGTTAAGTTTCTCTATGAATTCTACCATATATGGCACCTGAATTTTTCAGAGATAATTTATCACAAAAAGGACTGAAGATTAATTAATTCCATCATTTCTAGAAACTCTCAAGAATACGTTCATTAACTTCACAAATATTACAGAAGTACTACTAAGACAGGAAACAAGGATGGTTTACGCATATTCTTTAAAGTCTTGGGAGAAAAGGAGAAGACGTAACTAATATTACAATACGTAAAATCAAAGAGTTGGCTTTGTGCTCTCTTCACAGCTTTTTAAGTACAAAACAAAGCAGTATGGCACATGAATGCTTTTATTGAAATCTGGAAGAAATTAAGAAAAAAGGTACTTACCCAGTGCTGCCTGTATCTCAGACAGCACAACAAAGATTTTTCCAGGATATAAAAGATACTGCTTCAAAATACTCTACATGCTTGATATTCAGAAGACAGAAGACCTATGTTTAGTTTCTTACTCAAGATACTTTAAATATTCTGCTTCAGTCTTTCCACAAACTCTACAATGCGGACATAGTTGTAACAAGTATGAACTCTACAGGCTGCTATTTCAGGTATGCATCTGATGGGGAGGTGATATGGGTCAAGAGCCTGTTCCAAATCACAGGAGGCAGAGGGTGAAAATATATGAGCCTGTTTCCCTTTCTGTCTCACCTTCAGTAACAGTACACAATTCCTTCTAGCAGTATTTTCTCAAGAAATATATCCGAATATCTTATAAGTGCAAGATAGATTTGCTCATATTCATGGAAAGATATCCACAGGGTTCTTTAACTGAAAATACAGCTCCACTCAACTTGGCAAGTATTTCTCAAGATCTCAAGACTCTGCTTTTCTAAGAGTAGTTTCTACTCCTCCTTAACAACAAGGCTTCCACTCTTAGTAAGACACCATGTAAAATCAGCTCTGTAACAAAGAAAGACCTGGTGGAAGCAAAGATTATGGTCACCTCGGAAAGTCTGTATCATACTCACTGCTAATTACCAGGCATTATAGAAAAAGTAATTATCCAACACTTGCATAAACATTTGGTTACAACTGAACATTCTTCTACACATGGTAATGTCTTTTGATAACACTCCATTAAATTACTTTTGTGTAATTGGCTAAAATTAGAAGTATTATAGAATATTTCTGTACTCTAGGAACCTTTAATAATTCCTTTCTAAAAATTTCTAACACCCTTCTCATTATCACTTAATATAAACTTTAACATGGATGCTTGGAAATGGATGCTTGAAAAGTGTCTTCTTGGCATTAGCTAGCAAGAGTGGTGATCTTCGGAGTCCTATACCTTCCCTTTTACTAAAGTTAACCTATGTAACATGAGATCCTGCACCAAACTGAGAAGCACAGAATTCTCTGTTATTGGCAATTCTTTTTTTTTTCCTCTTCCTGTGTCCCCTTCAGAAAGCATTCTGGGAGTAATTCAGAGCTGTGATAAACACAGTTTACACCTAGAAAAAACCCAATACATCACAGACCATTTCATGAGTATGAAAGTTTACCTAAAACAATGTGGGTTTTCCTATGAAAAAGGAAGATTACTTAGATAATTAAAATGCTTATGGAGGCTGTGCCTCCAGTGCCACCAGCCATGTTAGTACACTGGTACAACATTCTGAATTAGAGTGTATTAACAGTTCATTTTATTAGCACAAAAGAACCAGACTGGTAGACTTGAGGCAGTACTGTCTTTTGGCAGGGTTAACATCAGCAAATACAAGATACACTGCTGGATTGCAGAAAGCGCATAATAGTTTTCGTACTAGCACGCACTAAAACTCAACACAGCTACTAGATTCATTATCCCCTGTGTGAACAACAAAGGTTATTTCAGTTCTATTTTTAATCATAAATGCTTTCCACTCACTTTTGTGCCACTAGTCACTTGGTGCAAGAGGCTTCACCTCCTTGCTTGTACAAGGAACAAGTGTGGTTTCAAGGTGTGCCATGGCTTTCCACCATGAAGACTTCAGCAGTAACGAGATTCAGGAGCTCCTCTCCCCAGCTCTCCCACCAGCTCATTCCTGCCCTGAAGCTGGAGTTCACTACTCCATCTGCATAATTATATGTGGTTCTATTCTGTAAATGCCAACACTGAAACAATCCAGGTTAAACATAGCTGTTGTTGGAGCAGAAGAGTCATAGCCAGTCTGGTGTGTTAGCCTTTCTGCTGAACACAGAGCTGGGCTGCTGCGAAATGGATCACTGAAGAGAACAGCTGGATTGAAAATTCCATATACCACTCTGAGGCTGAAAAGCTTTATGATGGAACTGCCAGTGAAGCACAGTAGGAAAACCTGAGCATGGAAGGAAGTCTATCATCAGCACCTGTTAACATATGAAGAGAGCCACCTTGACAGTGTAACTGAGATCAGCAAGAGATTAACAAAAGATGCTGGGACACTGCATGTGAAATCGTAATTGGAATTAGAGATAAGAATAAAGATGAGAGTAAACAGAAGAGGGGTGGAAAAAGTACAGGCTGAAAATGCTATGCTTTCAGAGAAACTCTATAGTTATTACCTGCAACGCATATGCAGTGGATTCATGATACCTTTGCAGATAGGTTAGTTGCAATTATCAGTCAATATAATAAAATGACAGTCAGAAAACTAGCTCCTTGGCAAAAGCCAACATGACTCAAATTAACACAGACAGCTGAGGGAAAAGCAGAGTGCTTCTAAATAATTCTTGTCTACAGCAAGGTTTTTTAGCTAGATGGCTGTCATGGTTTGAGCATGTTTTGAGGGTGTTTTTGTTCAAGGTTTTTTCCAGCCAGGTGGAAGAGGGGAAGCTGGGAAGAAGGAGAGACAGGACACCTGACCCAGGCTAGCCAATGAGGTATTCCATACCATAGCACGTGATGCCCAGGATGCATACTGGGAAAGAGAGGGCTGGAGGGGTGGAGCTCTAGAGGAAAATGGAGGAGGGAGCACGCGGTGCTCGGCCAGGCAGGGTGGAGTGAGTTATGGGTCGGTGGCTGGTGAGGTGTTGTATTCTTTTCGCTTGTTATTGGCTGTATCATTATTATTGTGTTATGCCTTAGCTATTAAACCGTTCTTATCTCAATCCGTGGGGGCTACATTCCTTGGATTCTCCTTCCTAACTCTCCAGGAGTTGGGGGACTTGGTTTAAACCACGACAATGGCACACAGAAAACTGGTCAGAAAGCAGAAAAAGTGAGAAACTTATTTATCAGGTAAGTAGTCCAAGAAGCAACCTTCTGGACAAAAGACACTGCCAAAGGGAAACAAAGAAGGAACAAACTAAAACAAAAAAAAAAAAAACACAAACAAAACAAAAAAACCACCACCACAACACAGATAAGGGGCATCACGTATTGAACATTTCATGTAATTTTTTTCTGATGGCACAGAAGCCTGAAAGCAGTTGCGAGGAGAACATGTTTCTGGTTGCATAGATTAGTAGCTAATTCAACAATGTACAGGCTTAAGAGATACCAAAAGCAGTTTCCACATATGAACAGTTACCATGAACAGCACAGTTGTTCTCATAAAAACAGCAATGTCAAGAGACAGGCAAGTGACAACATCAAATGACAGAAGCATGTACTCCTATCTGAAGAGATTTCTATCTTGAGATCGAAGTAGCCACTGGCCTTTCTGTTCTTCCTCTCCATTTTTGTTAGCCACCAAACCAAGATCAGAAGCAACAGTGCCATTAAGTCTACACAAAGAAGATGAATCCATCAACAAACACCACAGCTTGCCCCTGACAGCTTTGCAAGTAGTTCAGCACTGAAGAAAAAATATTTACAGCAACAACTGCATCCACGTCAAGTTGGACAATCCTGATGCTGTCATGTCTATTTCAATGTTTTTATTTTACAAAGTGTCACAATGAAGAACACCTCCTCAAATATCCCCAAACGATGATCTTTAAGCATACTTTCTCCTCCAAGACTAGTCCTGTGCTATCTCATCAAGAGGTATCTGCACCCAAGATTTAAGTCCCTGACACATCCTCCAGGCTGAGCATCTTGGCATTTGCATCTAGCAAAAGCTGCAGTAAAGCTTGTGGCCACCGCCTGCTGTCATGGTTAAAATCATACCTTGAACTGCTTTACACAGAGTGATCTACCTCTTGCTCTGTAGTGTCTCGTAATACATGCAGCTGTTCCACTCAATTACCTAACCAACTGTGCTCAGAGTGCAATGTCACAGAGTCTGTGAGAGGCCACAGTGCTGTCCTGCAGCTAGCATATACACCATAACACAGCACTGCACACCTCCATCTTAATTTCAAAGAAAGGTCAAAAAAATTAAGTCACATCTATCATCTAAGTGTGTTAGAACTACATTTGATAAATAGCTAAAAAGAGATTGGAAAATATAAGCTAAAGTAGTTTACCTTTTCTCTTCCTGATACCAAAGGAGAATCTGTGGCTCTGTTGATGATAATCCACATGTTTTAGCATTTTTATATTTACCTATATGCCCAAAATAAATAAGTATACGAAGATCTAGAAATCTTTATAATCCCACTGATTTGGACATTAAGGCAAAGAAATGTGAAAAGAAGTACTCTATTATGAAAGCTTGAGCCTCAGACCTCTCACCATCCCTCTCCTACACCCACAGTTCTCAAAGTAAGATGCCACACAGGTACCCTTCAGAGTGGAAACAGCTCTTGATCAGTATATTTAGCTACTTCCTAGTAGCAATTATGATATCTACAACAAGGGCTGAAAGAAGGAACTACACACCTACCAGTCTGACCTCAGTGGCAGGGAAGGTTATGGAGCAGATCAGCTTGAGTTCCATGACACAGCACAAGCACAACAACCAGCGGATCAGGCCCAGTCAGCATGGGTTTATGAAGGGCAAATTCTGCTAGACCAACCTGATCTCCTTCCATAACAAGGTGATCCACTTAGTGGATGAGGGAAAGGCTATGGACGTTGTCTTCCTGGACCTTAGCAAAGCCTTTGACACCATTCTCAGAGCATTCTCCCGGATGGCTGCTCATGGCTTGAATGGGTATACTAGTCACTGGGTAAAAATCCATCTGGGCCCAAAGAGTAGAGGTGACTGGAGTTAAACCCAGTTGGTAGCCATCACAAAGGGTATGAGATAGTCAGAAATACACTGCTTAGAATTCACTGTATTTACAAACGGATCTAAGGTTGTGGCTAATACCAGTGCTTAATGAAGCTTTAAGCAAGTTTAATAACATACAATGTATCTTTCCAGTTTTGAAAAATCACACTGAAAAATACTATTAAAAACTGCAGTGTAGAAAAGCTGTCCTATTTTTCTCAGACATACAGCATTTGTAATCAAGTGTATAACTGTAAAACTGAAGTTTAAAAAAAGTTTGTATCTTTAAATACATTTCCATTTTTCCCCAATTTACACAACAAAATGCATCAAGAACTCATACCCAAAAGAATTACTAACAAGGATTGTAAACTTGGAAACCAGTACATTGGAAAAAAAAAAAAAAAATCTATCTCCAGTACACTGCAATTTCCATTTCTTTTGTCAGTAACAGGTAAGATTTTCAAGTCTGGAAAGCTTTACTATAGGCACAAATGTAAACCTACGAAATCAAGTAAAAATGCCTAAATTTCAAAATTATGGAAGCCACCATTTACTACCTCCACCACCTATTCTGAAGCACGTTTTACAAACTGCAGTTACTTATTTGTTCTAGTCTATTAGACTGAAAATCGTATCTGAGAGGCATTAATGATATCCTGTTTCTATTCAGATTGCAGAGCCACTGCAGCTAAAAGTGAAGCTGTATTGCATACTAAAGCACATACCAAAACCATAAGCTAACTGCTAGCTGCATAGTGGGGTGAGACACATGTACAAGATCAGAGAAACCACCTAGGGAAAGCAGATTAGCTGAGAAGAACAGGCAAGCCCCACTTGAGGCTAGGACCTTCAATCAATGCATGCAAGTCACTGATGAGCCTGTCTGACACACCATCCAGTCACCCCAAGGGACAGGACACCCAGGTCGCTGCTGACTGCAGGTTCCAACCCTGCGTCTCAGAACGTGCACTGCAGGTCCCAGTCATCTCATTTACAGCTTCAAAATGGTGTCAACACAACTCTTACCCTCATTGACACTTTGGGTGGCTACAGTGCTCCTGTAAAGGGAACACACCTACTGATTTCTTCGCAAGGACAGGCATGGTCTTAGAACCGCATTTCACAAAAAAAGTTCAGCTTGGCACTTTGCAGTGACACAGAATGCCCAAATTTTCCTTAAAAAATAAAATCAAGTTTTAGGGAAAGACTTTTTTCTGTTCATATTATATGACAATGTATGTCTTATTTTCCTAAGACAATTAGTGAATACAAAGACTTTCCCCCTTTTCTCTCTCTGACAAAAGAGTTGTTGTTTGTCATGCTAAAATAACTGGTCAGAAACCTTTTGAAATAGCATACTGATAGAATATGGCAGTCTATCAAAATAAAAATGGGTTGTCAAATTAGTCAATTTTACCAGAATTTTATCTTGAAATAGTTCTAAAAAAATAATTAAAAATGACATTCAACATTTTCTAAGTGAAACATGACACTGTGCTAACACACAAATAATATTTTTAAAGACAAAGCTTTAGTAAGACAAGACAAAATAGAAAAAAGGAAGAAATAAATCCAACCACAACATTGTATATATTTTTAAACGCTCCAAAGCATTTTTCCTTTCATTCCAATACAATAAAAAGTCAAAAGACAAAGTCCTTCAAAAAGTTCAATTTCCATTCTGTCACCATTCATCTTGTTAGGAGAGATGCATAAACATAGCTATGAAGAGTACATTGGAAATACAATAAAGGGAAAAAGCAAATAAGAAATCTAGAAACAAAAATCTTGGTTCAGAATGTGGTATGTTTGGTCTGATTTTTCTCCCTATTGGCTCCCAGGGCCAAGACACCATAATCAAAGGACACCATTCGAATTCTTATAGCTTAAAGTTTCAAGGTGAGCAAAGGAAGCAGTAAATACTGTGGGATGGATACAGAACCCAGAGTTCCACATTAAGAAAACTTCAGTAGCATCACTGCACCACTAATTCAACATATTATCCAGTTACCATTAATTATAACACAATCCAGAAAGTCAGCAGTAGCATTTCTCCACAGGCACAGCTTCCTAGCATTAATTACCTGTTGAACACTACCAAGACTATTAGACAGATGTTCGATTAAAACAATTGGTGATTAGATAAGGTTTGTCCAGGTATTACAGTCATTTTATTCTTAATGCTACTAGTTCTTGAATTGTATTAAAGATGAAATTTTGATATTTCTGTGTTATGTTATAGTTGATCTGAAACAAAACGGGCTGTTCTAGGGTTATGAGTTTATGGTAACAACAGACAACCAGGAAATTCAAGATCACAAATAGCCTTAACAGTCTTGAACAAATAAATCTTTCTGTGCCCCAAGTTACTAAAAAGATAATGAAATGCTATTCCCATTTCAATGATAACAAGACACTGGGAAGAAGCAAACCAGAAAGACCTAGAGACGTTAAAAAAGTAAATAAGTTTCATGTTTTCAGTGTTACAGCTGCAGACTATTTAATTATCTTATCACTGTTAAGAAAAAGGGGAAAAGAGTATCGCCTTTAGAGGCAATAAGAGCCTTTTTCCCATAAAGCTTAATTTAAGCCATTAAAACAATTTGATTCTACAAAGGAAGAAAGAGGTACCTAGGTTGTGCAGGGACAGAGGGAGACTGCGTGTATCCTGTTCCCAAATATATCTCTCAAAACTAGATAGAAAAACACACTCTGCTTACATGAAATGACAACAAAAACTCCTGAACATTTAAAGGATGTACAGCATGGAAAAATCAAATTACTCAAGGTGACATGCAAGAACGCAACAGGCCGATGACAAAAAATAAGAGGATCAATTTAGGCAGAGCCAGAAAAGGTGCAGAAGCTGGGGACTTACCTTTCTGAAAATGCAGTACAAGACAAAAATATATGCAAGCCTTGCACCAGTGTGAGAGGTAGCAAACAATGTAGTATTTTTTCTCACCATAGTCTCCATGAATATTTAAAATACTCTGAATTTAAAACATTTATTTTTGTAAAACAGACCAAGATCTTCAGACAGTAGGCAATTCTTGTGCCAAGTGTGGAGGCAGGACCAAATTACAAATTTTAACACACAGTTCTTCCCTCTCAGCTTTGGATTCAAGCAAGTGTGAAATGTTTTGGGGTTTACTGGGGGTTGGTTTGGGTTTTTTAAAAAACCAGTAGGATGTTCATTTTTTGCTGATCTCCACTGCCTTAAATTTAGATTTTCAATGAAATACTTAACTACACACTGTACCAAGCTTTACACGCTGATCAAGAAAGCTGTCTCTGTTATAGAGCTACCTCACAGCAGAGCCAAAGCATAATAAGAAAGAAAGAATTTTATCTAGTTACAGAATTTTTTAAAAAGAAAAAAGTAATGTGTTGTCAGTTATTTGACAAAGACACTTGTATTATGGTACATCTGCCAATCCTTACAGCCAGGGTTGGAAAACAAGCCAAAAAAAAAAACATACATGTATAGCTTTGATTTTAAACAGTTAGAAAACAAACCCTTGAAAGTTATCTCCCAGAGAAAAGAAATCAAAGGTCGGGCCTGTATCTTGCATCCATTAAGCTGTCCAGCAACAGAAGCTACTGCAAAGGAAAAATTTACCTGAAGTGACTTTCTCGATTGCATTCTTGCAGCAGACATAAATGTTATATTTTGCATAAGCATAACCTCTAACTAACAGGTTTACTCCAATTGCTTGGCAGTCTAACACATTAGTGTGCCAGATACTCTCCCATTAGCACTGCTAGTTATGGCATTGCCCTCCTTTTTCCTAGCTACATCCTGTTGAACACAATCGTTACAGCATTGAACAAAGAACACTGGGCCATGTTGAAGGAGAAAAGGGCAAGAATTAATATCTGAGAGGATTCTCATCGGTTACTGCATTTCCTGAGAGATGCCAGAGGGAACACACATGAAAAATAAATGCTCTAAATATGGTATTTTTTTCTAGAATAGCCCCTTTGTGGAAATGCATCAATTTTTAAGTGCCTGCATCTCCTTAGAGCCTGAAGACAGGAAGACACACTTCACATAATTCCGACAAGCTTTACTGGGTTCGGCATCAGAATAGCTTAGTATTGATTTGTCATATAGACTCCACATGAGAGGGAAATGATACTGAAATTGTTTAAGGTATCTTTAGGGTGAAACAGGCAATACACTACTATATTTTTGCAGAAGTGCTAAAAAACTAACTGGAATGTTCCATTTTTACTGTTAAAGCAAAGCAAGAGTCATAAGGTGCTACAGAAACCATTAAACAGACATCATTCCTAAACACACATAAATAAATACATGGGAACTGAAGGGAGAAAATGCATGCACAAAAAAAGGTGGTTGTTTTGTTATAATTCTATTTTAAAACTCCCAAACACCTTATAAAATGAGACACCAAGTTCAGTTCTTACACAGTCTTGTCACAGATGCTCAAAAAGAAGCAAGCCCTCAGCTACAATCTCTATCAGAAAAGAACACGGTTTTCCCATCTTGAAGAGAATATAAAAAAGCCAAAAGACAAACAGCAGAAAAACAAAGTTTGCATTACTCACAGAGAAAGTAGCAAGCAACATGAACAAACCAAAATCCAATGACTCATGAAAGAAATCCACGCTGAAAGATTAAGATCTATGCAGAGTCCAAGAGCATAGAAAAAGAAGTCAATCAAATGCTATTTGAGAAGTGAAATTGAATAAAGATTGAGTCAACTGAACCAATCAAGATGTTACACCAGTTGAGCAGCTGCTTTTTCGAACTAATTTGGAGAGTGCTATTTTTTGGCAGGTCATGGGGAAACACAATGAGGTCTCAGAAGCCATCTCATACAAATAGCTTTGTCAAGAGTTAAATCTCTTATCACAACGGCAAAGCAAAGGACACGAACACAGTAACATGCCCTACCTAGTGATAAAGATGATACATTTGACATTAGATCTTCTCCTCTCTTGCCAACGAAACCAAGAAAATTGTAGATTTTGGCAACCTTGTCCTAAGAACAAGTTTGAATTGTAGCTTACAGACAACAGCAAATATGGAAAAAAAGAAAAAAAAAAGATGCAATTCAGCTTCATGTCTGAAAGTTAAAATCTGCAATTTAGCATTTTCAGTCACAGATACAGATTAACACCATGTATTCGATCACTATTCTGTTTACACCAAGTAAACAATGATAATCATTCTTGACACCATCTCTAGACATATCAAGGATGAGGGGGTCATTAAGAACAGCCAACATGGCTTTACCACAAGAAGTCATGTTTGACCAACCTTACAGCCTTCTATGAGGAAGAAACTAGGTGGAGGGATGATCGTAGAGCAGTAGATGTGTTTTTTCTTGATTTCAGTAGGGCATTTGATACTGTCTCCCACAGCATCCTCATAGATAAGCTAAGGAAGTGTGGGCTTGACGATCAGGTAGTGACGTGGATCAAGAACTGGTTGAAAGGAAGAAGGCAGAGAGTTGTGGTCAGCGGGGCAGAATGTAGCTGGAGGTCTGTGACTAGTGGAATCCCTCAGGGGTCAGTGCTGGGACCAGTGCTGTTTAATATTTTCATCAACAACCTGGATGAGGGAACTGAGTGTACCCTCAGCAAGTTCGCTGATGACACTAAACTGGGAGGAGTGGCTGACACACCAGAAGGCTGTGTTGCCATTCAGCGAGACCTGGACAGGCTGGAGAGTTGGGCAGGGAGAAACTTGATGAAATTCAACAAGAGCAAGTGTAGAGTCTTGCATCTGGGGAAGAACAACCCCATGTACCAGTACAGGTTGGGGGTTGACCTGCTGGAAAGGAGTGAAGGGGAAAGGGACCTGGGGGTCCTGGTGGATAGGATGATGACCATGAGCCAGCAATGTGCCCTGGTGGCCAAGAAGGCAAATGGCATCCTAGGGTGCATTAGAAAGGGTGTGGTTAGTAGGGCAAGAGAGGTTCTCCTCCCCCTCTACTCTGCCTTGGTGAGGCCGCATCTGGAATATTGCATCCAGTTCTGGGCCCCTCAGTTCAAGAAGGACAGGGAATTGCTTGAAAGAGTCCAGCGCAGAGCCACAAAGATGGTTAAGGGAGTGGAACACCTCCCTTATGAGGAGAGGCTGAGGGAGCTGGGTCTCTTTAGCTTGGAGGAGACTGAGGGGTGACCTCATCAGTGTTTACAAATGTGTACAGGGTGGGTGTCAGGATGATGGAGCTAGGCTTTTTTCAGTGATATCCAGTGATAGGACAAGGGACAATGGGTGTAAACTGGAGCATAGGAGGTTCCACGTTAACATCAGGAAAAACTTCTTTACTGTAAGAGTGACAGAGCACTGGAACAGGTTGCCCAGGGAGGTTGTGGAGTCTCCTACGTTGGAGATATTCAAGGCCCGCCTGGACAAGTTCCTGTGTGATGTACTCTAGGTTACCCTGCTCTTGCAGGGGGGTTGGACTAGATGATCTTTTGAGGTCCCTTCCAACCCTTGGGATTCTGTGATAATCTTCTATGTTTAAACACACACTACATTGTCTTGAAGAACCTAAAAAGGAAACAGCCCATGAACTAATAAAGAACCAGAGTGCCATAAATACAGCTGTTACCCTATATTTGCAAATCATAAACATTGGTTCTTGCTAACTTCATTTATATGACTCTTTCCTGCACGTCTGCACATTTACTCAAATCTTAAAAAAACTGAAGAAATTTAAAACTAGGAAACAGTGTTCATAAGGGGCACTGGAGTCCTAAATCAATTTTCCACTCACAACCTAAATTTTCCATCTGCACCTATGAGTGTTGTATTCAGAAAACATAAGAGGATAGGGATTATTTTCAGGTTCTGCACACAATTTCTGACTGCTAAATTCCCTATTGTAACTACAGAACATGTGTATAACTAGGCTTTTTCAGAGAAATAAAAATGGTATCCTTTTTCTTGTGGCATAATTTAAAGAGACAAAATACATTAAAAAACTTCTCACATCAAAAGAACCCAAAGCAGAATTTAATGCAAGCACTCATTTCGTACACTTTTCAACATGTCTCCCTTGCTTTTTACGTAGGAAGATAAAGTTACACTGTGGGACAGGAGAGGAATCTGCATTAGTTGAAATGCACCTTCAGGTACGTTTCCTTACATAAAAAGAATCATCTATCTGTAAAGAACATTCAGACACATAAAACACAAGCAAAAACATATGCACGCTTGAAGTTCAACATATCAGAATCATAGAACCAACTAGGTCGGACAAGACCTTTAAAATCATCCAGTCCAACCATACTAATGCATTCCAGTCCATTGTGCAAGCTAAATATTCTAAAAAACTATCAGGTTCCAGACAGCTGAAAATGAAATTCAGGAAGGTTGTCTGGTACCAGGAACTACTGGTTACCAGTTATGTCACAATCCCCATTTTTTCAACTAAGGCCACCTATTAGTTTCTTTAAGATTGTGTGTTTGATTACTTAAGTGATAAAATTTCCAGAAAATGTTTGAAATCTTTTCTTTTACAGCACCCACACAAGGATTGCCCTGGGAAGAATACAGGGGTGTTGCCTGGGAAGCTAGGGACAAGGTCAGGAAAGCTAAGGCCCAGTTAGAATTAAACATGGCTAGGGATGCGAAAGATAACAGAACTGTATAGGTACATAGCATGTAAAAGACAGACTAGAGACAACATGGGCCTTCTTCGGAAGCTATCAGAGCTGGCTACCCTGGATTTGGAGAAGGCTGAGGTTCTTAATGACTTCTTTGCCTCGGTCTTCACTGGCAAAGGCTCTGACCACACCACCCAAGTCTTGGAAGGCAGACGCAGGGACTGTGAAAACCTAGACCTTGGGCTCACTGTACGAGAGGATCTGGATCCAGACCATCTTAAGAACTTGAACACACACAAGTCAATGGGACCTGATGAAATCCATCCGCGGGTCCTGAAGGAGCTGGAGACTGAAGTTGCAAAGCCACTGGCCATCATATTTGAAAAATCATGGCAGTCAGGTGAAGTTCCCAATGACTGGAAAAAGGGAAATATAACCCCCATTTTCAAGAAGGGGAAAATGGATGACCCAGGGAATTACAGACCAGTCAGTCTCACCTCTGTGCCTGGCAAAATCTGGGAGCATGTTTTCCTGGAAGGCACGCTAAGGCACATGAAAAACAACAAGGTGCTTGGTGACAGCCAGCATGGCTTCACTAGGGGGAAATTCTGCCTGACCAATTTGGTCATCTACCTGGACTTGTGCAAAGTGTTCGACAATTGTCCTGCATGACATCCTTGTCTCTAAATTGGAGAGACATCAATTTGATAGGTGGACTACTCGGGAGATAAAGAACTGACTGGATGGCTGCACACAAAGAGTTGTGATCAATGCCCCAGTGTCCAGCTGGAGACCAACAACAAGTGGTGTCCCTCAGGGATCGGTGTTGGGACCGGGCTTGTTTAACATCTTTGTCGCTGACATAGACAGTGGGATTGAGTGTGCCCTCAGCAAGTTTGCTGATGACACCAAGCTGTGTGGTTTGGTTCATACACTGGAGGGGAGGAATGCCATCCATTGGGACCTTGACATGCTTGTGAGGTGAGCTGATGCCAACCTCATCAAGTTTAAACATGCCATGTGTAAGGTCCTGCACCTGGGTCGGAGCAATCCCAGGCACAGCTACAGGTTGGGCAAAAAGGAAATTCAGAGCAGCTCTGAGAAGAAGGACTTGGGGGCGTTGGTCAGTGAGAAAACGAACGTGAGCTGGCTGCCGTATGCATTTGCAGCCCAGAAAGCCAACCGTATTCTGGGCTGCATCAAAAGGAGCGTGACCAGCAGGTCGAAGGAGGTGATCCTGCCCCTCTACTCTGCTCTCGTGAGACCTCACTTGAAGTATTGTGTGCAGTTCTGGGGTCCTCAGCATAAAAAGGACATGGAACTGTTGGAACAAGTCCACAGGAGGGCCACAAGCATCATCAAGGGACTGAAGCACCTCCTGTATGAAGGCACGTTGGGAAAGTTGGGGCTGTTCAGCCTGGAGAAGAGAAGGCTGCAAGGAGACCTCATAGCAGCCTTCCAATATCCGAAGGGGGCTATAGGGATGCTGGGGGAGACTATTCATTAGGGACTGTAGTGATAGGATAAGTGGTAACAGATTCAAACCGAAACAGAGGAAGTTTAGATTGGATATAAGGAAGAATTTCTTCACTGTGAGGGTGATGAGGCACTGGAGTGGGCTGCCCAAGGAAGTTGTGAATGCTCCATCCCTGGCAGTGCTCAAGGCCAGGTTGGACAGAGCCTTGGGTGACATGGTTTAGTGGGAGATGTCCCTGCCCACGGCAGGGGGGTTGGAACTAGATGATCTTGAGGTCGTTTCCACTGCTAACTATTCTATGGTCTATGATTTTTGGTGTAGCGCTACCAAACTAGATCTCCTATTTCTGACAGTAAAGCTATCCTGAGTTTAGTAGTAGCAGTCATTTTTGATCCTTACTAGCTGATGCAGCTCTGTGTTTTGACATTCAGCCTGGAAACAGAGCTGATAACACCAATGTTTTTAGTTGTTGTTAAGCAGTGTTTACTCTGACCAAGGACTTTGTGAGTCTCACGCTCTGCCAGGGAGGAGGGAAGGCCGGGAGGAAGCAGAGCCAGGACACCTGACCCAAGGGAGCCAAAGAGGTATTCCATACCACAGCACATCATGCACGGGAAGGTAACTGGGGTTCCCCAGAAGGGCTCACTCTCTTTTGGGTTGGGCTCATTTCAGCGAGTGGTATCATATTCTCTTCCCTTGTTACTTCCCTTATCATTATTATTATTGGTGGTAGCAGTAGTGATTTGTGTTATACCTTAGTTACTGGACTGTTCTTATCTCAACCTGTGGGAGTTACATTCTTTCAATTCTCCTCCCCACCCCTCTGGGAGTGGGAAGGGGGAGGGGGGGGGAGAAAGGAAAAAAGGGGGGGGGGATGAGAGAGATACTGTGTGGTTGGTTGGGTTTAAACCAGGACATAAGTTTTAAAAAAAGCATCCTTTACCACATTTCAATGCAAGTGTTCCTTTGCTTCGGTTGAGGAAGATACCCAGGAGTCACAATTATTATTTAATATTCCTATAAAACTAAACCAACTATATACATAAAACTATGGGATTTCAAAAAGGACCAAGTAGTCAAAACACAACATGCTCTTAGAGACTCAGCGCTTAGCATCAGAAGTCTCTGAAGAGCTTGTTTTTTCTCAAGTTCACAGACACTGAGTGCAATTATTCTTTTTACCAGGAATCCCAGTTGCTGTGGAGTGCTAAACTCGAGAACTACAATCAAGCAGGTCTAGAATGAAGAGGTGGGAGGAAACCAAGAGGAACACAAACGTAGAAATTGAGAGCAAGTAACTGAATATAATTACAGAGGACACAAGTTGTTACAGGAAGCAATGTTGTCCTGATTTACAAAGGATCCCATAGAGAATAGTTAGGATTATGGAAGAAGTTTGTGCTACATGTAAATGGGAAAAAAGTAAAGCCAAGAAAACAAAACTAATTATGAAATTACAGTTTTGAGCATTTTGATTTGTGATCATAACTATCATCTATGGATTTTTATGTAATTTTAATGTTCAGATGGATAACTGGCACTGCTATAAGCAAAAAGTTTATTGCTTCAATCTAATACAAAAAGGAATTAATGGCATCCCACAGCCTATGGGCAATTTTGATAAACCCGTTAAGAAGTTTAAAGCAAATATAGTGTATCAGTTGGTGAAAACAAATCTCAAATCATTATGTTAGACATGACATTAAGCAGCATCACAGTCAGAACTGCATCAGACTTGAACGAAGCATCTTACAAAAAATTTCAAAAGAAAACATGGAAAACTACTCGTTTCATTGTTACGAAGTGAGTTAAAGCCAAAGCTAACAAAATGTCAAACCAAGAACTATGCATGGCATTGAAAACAAACAGACAAACAAACAAAACCCCACAAATCTGTTTCAATCAGAAGCTGCTATCCTTCATGCAGCTACTATTCCTACTAACTAAACAGGGTCAGGAGGGAGGATGATGGACAGACAGACAGACAGAACAAACGAACCACAAGCCAATTTTGGGGCTAAGCCAAGTGAATCAGAAATAGGAGCTAAGAAAAGCACACAGACCACTCCAAAGCTGGCTTTCTTTGAGTCTTAGAACACAACCAAGCTCAGTTCAAATCATTATAGATTCCACCACTGAGCTCACCAAAGGATTTCAGAGGTTCAGGAAAGGAGTACTCAAGGTTAGATAACAACTGTACCCTTTGTCATCTTTTCTAGAAATATATGGAATTTGTATAAACTGGCACCTCAGTTGTGTCAGAACAGCAACACCCCATTTACACCACGCTTTTATTTACACTGCCTGTTTTCATTTCTACAGCAATAATCTGAATTTTGCTTTTTTTATTATTATTATTTTTTACCTCACCCCCTCCCCAAATCAATGTCTGAAGTACAGTATCAGAAGATCTTCAATTGGAATTTTTCATGTTGGCTGTAATCCTATCTATGCAAACTTAATGTAATCAGTCATCCTGAATTTCAAGAAGCCTTTTATCTCCATGAAAATTTCTCAGCATTAAAAAAAAGAAAGCATACCTAGAGACAAGAAAACAAATATATCCAGTATTTTCTTTGACATTTGGAAGGTTTCATGTATAGCTAAGTTCTCCGCTGTTGGTCAATTCTTCTGCAAACCTAATTAAAAAAGCTCATGTAACCATCCCAAGATTTACAAGACATTGCTTACCAGCCACTTAGAGACAGAACCAAAATTAGCAAAAGGAAAAGGGAAGGCCCAAAGCATCTGTTCAACAAAGAGAAAGCTTCATCAGCTGTGGTAGTATGACTGAAGCTGCATCTGGCAGTGAGATATCTCTCACATTCCCATATCCTTCTTACAGACTGAAGGAAATAAATGTGTTACCTATACCCACCATCAAGTGGGTTCGGAGTTGGTCTAAGGCAGGATAAAACACACTGCTCAGACAAACACCTAATAGACAAATTCATGCAAGAAAGATGAAACATAAGCTGTTAGCAGAAAGCAATTGAGAATGGTAATGCAAGTACTAGTTAGCTGTTTTCGGGGGGAAGAGTGTTAAACTTATTCTCAAGATAGAACTATTTCAGTCCACATTAAATTATATTTAGCATTTTTAGAAATTGAAAGAAATACACAATTTTCTCCTGATATTTCTTACAAGCAAAATGCATTCTTTGTAATTAAAACTTCAGAAATCACTCATCGAGCAGGAACAGATACTACAGATTCAGAAGCTTTTATTCCTCCATGAATACAACCAATATAAGTAACTGGACACATAGGAAGTTGTAATAAGATTTACTAGGTGTACGTATTCAAGATGCAACAAACTAAAAGCTCAGATTCTCACCAAGAAGCCTGAGCACCAGAAGAGCCTTCCACATATCAAACCAAAACAAGATTTATCCAAGTCTACATATTTACTTAAGGCTTATATTTTGAGATTCAATTCAAGCTGCTTCCTGGCTTTTTTTAAACACAGCATGATGGTACATGGCATTATACACAACTACATCGGGTTCCCATCTAAAAGGAAATGTTTTGTGTGTCCTGTAAATCAAGCTTTGAAGCAAATAGTGTACAAACACAAAAAAACAGCAGTTGCACTGATATGGCTTTTCATTTAAGCATGTGTTTTTTCCCGTTATAGGACTGGTTTAATTTAAATGCAACTTCACCTAAGAAAGCTCACAGCTTTTAAGCAAATTTACCTACTTTTATCACTTCTACTTCTAACCAAAAGAACTGACAAAGTCAAATGAAGTTAGCTGACCTTTCATTGAAGATCTCAGAACAGCCTTATCCCAAAACCTTTTATTTTGGTTGTTTTTTTTTTTTAATCTCTTTCAGAATATTCTCAATAGCCTTCAAAGGAAAGTATCAGTAACATATAAAAAAGAAACAGAAAAAAGAGACAGAAACATATAAAAAAGAGACAGAAGATACCTGGATTAATCCCAGAGAACAGCACAATAGTGAGAGAACTATTCAGGGTTTTTTCACTGGTAAGAACATATACTACTACTATAAATTAACCAACTAATTACTTTGAGATGTACTAAAAAAAGCAAATGTCAGCCAAGCAAACAACTTGGAAACTTCTCCTAATCAGTATTTACTGACAAGAATTAAACAGGGGCTACGCTCCTTGTCACATGTCATATCAGCTGCTTTCTAGCTCACAAACTCAACATAGTAGTCTCTAGGCAAGTTGCATGGACAACATATGAAGACAAAAATATAGCATAGAAGAATGTAAGGGAAGGAAGAGGACAACATGAAGACAGATTCAGTTAAGGGTCCAAGGAATACAACTTGGGTGTAAACAGGATTTCTTCCCCTCCATCTTTCTCTAGATGACAGCATGCCAGCTACTACAAGTTCAACCACTGACCCTTTTTCTCCACCCTAGAATCCTAGATTCTGATGACAGTCATGACGTACAGATCTTTAAAAACAGCTTCAGTTTATTACTGCATGCACTGCAAGTGTGAACTGGTCTTCCTGTTACTGGGATTATTCACTATATAGCTTTTAATACTCTTAAGTGACTTCATATGACATAAGCATATGAAGAGGTAATCAAGTATTCTGTGAAATATTCTTGCCATTCATTCCAAATCACTTTGTTGAAGTTGCAGACAATAAACATACACCAAAAAATAAAAAATTACGGTTGCAGGACTTAACAATAGCCCTTCACATTACGGTTTAAGTTACACCTTAATCAGAACAGGCTGCTGTTCAATTCTTGTCAAAAGGCAGAAATCCGGTTTACATTGCTCAATGGATTACAGCAGGTTTAACAGGAGGAAATCCGGTTTCTCTGTGAAGATCCACCTCTTTAAATTTTTAAATCCTCTCCTTTAAAAGCTGTCCTGAGCAGTCCCAACCTGCAGCAGAGATCCTCCTTCCCACTTTACAATCCATTAACTGAAAAGATTCAGGATTTGAGGACTAAGCAAAATCTCAATCTTTTCATAATTATTCACCTTTCAGAGGCAAATGTTATCACGCAAAAAGTTAAAGAAAAGCTAATGGGTTCTTAAAAGACTAAGAGGTCCCGAGAGATTTAGGACTTCTCTGTGCTATGTAAAAACACGGGCTACAGATTCTACTTGTATTCAGCCATCTAATAAAAAGTGTCACAGTTAATCAGCACCAAGTTGAGAGCACTGATCAGAAAGGGCATCCTTCTGAAAAGTTCAGAACTGCACAAGTTCAGCGCATTTTAAGCATTGTAAGTGCATTGTACATTACTTAAGACTAACGATCTCAACTGTAAGGAGGTTTTCCTCTTCACCCTCCTCCCAGAGAAACACTGCGGATGTAAAGGAAAACAAAAGAAAGGAAGTACATTCATCGTCGAGAGGACTTGGGCAAAGGGGCTTTCTAAACAATGGGTCAGAATGATGTAGTTTGAGGTTGTGCTCCATTTTGGTGAAACGGTAAAAAACTGCACCCTACACTCGACTGTTGTCACATCCTCTTTATTAAAACGCTCTCTGCCTATATATATATATACATATATATATATACTTAAACTTCTAATACGTTATCCAAAAAGAGTATACAGCTCGAGTCCTGAGTTCCCGCAACATACGGTACCAACATTTGGCCATAACCCACACTCTATTTGGGATATGTAATCTTCTTGCGTTTATGAACACCAGTGAAAAAGTCAGCCAAAAGCTGACTGCGAACGGCAACGCTCCCCTTCTACAAAGTAGACGCCCAGAGAGCCGTCAGCAGGCGAAACTTTCTCCCCCAGGTAATGGCCGTCGATACGCCACCTCCAGAGCGCTCTAACGGGGAGAACAAGCCCGCAGCGCTACGGCTGCTCCCGCCTCGCCGGCTCCCCGGGAGGCGCCCGCCGCCGCGGTGCACAACTCCTCAGCAGGCGCTGCGCCGCGCCCAGAACGCTGCCCGCTAGGGCCACGGTTCGCGCCGCTGCCGCCCACAGGTGTGCCGCCGCCGCCGCCGGGCCCGCCGGCACGCCCCTGCGCCTCCCGGCAGGTGACGGCAACTTTCCTACCTGCAGCCCTCGCCTGCGCAGAATGCCCGGCTCGTCCATGGCTCCGCTCCGCCACCCTCACGCCGCGCGGCGCCTGGCCACGCCGGACTGCCCGGACCCCGCTCCGCATCCCCGCAGCTGCTCAACGCTGACATCACGGCCGAGCCGATTGGCGCCGCCGCGGCACGTGACCGCGCGAGTTGTGCACCCCGGCAACTTCGGCGAGCGCCGATGGGGCAGCCCTGCGAGCGGGGCACGGGCCGGAGGTGAAGTGCGGGATCGGAGCGGGGGGAGTCGGGGGAAACAACGGAACCAGCTCGGTCCGCTCCGGCCCGGCACCGCCCCTGCCCCCAGCCCTTTGAGGATGAGGCGTCTCAGCCTCTCCTCAGGTCCGGATGCGAGGGGGGGCGGCGGGAAAGGGCACCGGCTCCTCCGGTCGTCCCACGCCGCAGCCAGGTCCGGCCCGTCCTGAGGCGAGAAGGCAGGCACACACGGCCCGCCGGCACCGCCACCTCACTGCCTCAGTGTTCCAGTATGTTTATCTCCCCTGTGTCGTTCTGTTTCAACTACCATTCAGCTCTTGCCTGCCTGGGAGTTTTCAGTCACTTGCATAATGCAAGAGTTTTTTATACACACACACACATATATAATAGCACCTTATGAGAAATTACGCCTCCAGGCAATAGGGCTTCCTATTCGAAGCTTCTGAGAACGGCGGCGGGCGGGCGGGCGGAGTGCCCCAGGGCGCCAAGCGCCGCAGGCAGCGGGTCAGGCTGTGTGTGACCTTGGGCAGGTCGCCTGGCGCCGAACCAGCTCAGCTGAGCTCACCTCACCTGACTGAAGCAAGGAAAACTACCCTCTGTCAAAAACGCGGTGCTGAACATGAGAAGGTTACGTTGAAAACACAGATTCTAAGGAGGAAAAAAAACGGTACTGGACTTCTCTTTGACAAAAGAACCAGCTAAGATGCTGGTTAAGCAAACAATTGATTCCCACACACACACACTATTTAGCTATTCATTGATTTCCCCACACACACACTATTAACCCATTAACAGTCTAAGATGCGGATTATGACAATCACACCCTCAAATCTAGAATGAAAAAAAAAATACTGATTTCCTGTCAGACTGCATCATTTCGAGAAGGGATCCATGTACATTCCATAGTAGTAAAACCTGCTAGGGGCAAAAGCATTTACAAAAAAAAAATGACGGATTACTGGGAAGGATAACGGTGAGCAGTAACAGCTTATCTGAAGAACAGAGTAAGAAAACGCTGCTGTATCTCCTTCCCTTCCACCCCAGCTTTGCTTCATATCATTGAAATGCATTAGCATTATTTTACACTTGTTGCAATAAAAGAGAAAGAAAATTTCAGCACTTTTGGTAAGCTATGTTTCTCTGAGACCTCCGAATATACTATGAAAAAACAAACAAACAAACAAAAAAAAACCAAACAACAAACCAACACAAGACCAGTCAATTTTTATGAGAGTTACACATTAACTGGATATTTCCCCTTCCCTGAATCTCCATACCTCCAGCTCCAAATTCATCCTTAACACCAGGTCAATAGCTTCAGCTTAGCCATTACCAGTTTCAGTTACAGGATCAGAGCTGTATTTCTGTCCACAAAGGAGACTCTCGCACTGACCAAAACTACAGTTCCACAAGAGTGAGACAAGAAAATCAAGCACACTGATAAATTTATAGATTCACAGGCCAGAAGGGAGCATTGTGACCCTCAAGTCTGACCTCTGTAGCAAAGGCCGATCAACTCTCCTGAATTAATTTATGACACCTCTTTGAACAGCAAGCTGAACCTGGTGAGAACTTTGCCACTTTGCAGCAGCAGACTTGAAAAGTTAATAGATCCCTCACCTATGTGAAACTAAAGGAAAACATTAGTTACATAAGGATATACAGGTATCTCCTTTTAGGTTCCTCCCAATGCTCCTCTTTTTCCATTTCCATTTCAAAGAAGCTAAAGACCAGCTATCTAAATAATACTGGAAGGCAGGAGAATGAAACAAAGAGAAGACTGCCTTCCAGTGGAAGATGAGATTAATCCCAAATAGAAAAGTGCAAAACTACTTTTCAATGAAAAGTACATTCACTGTCACTTCTAGAAGTGGCACTTTTCTCTGCTTATGCTGCAGTTTATAAAGGCATATGAGAAGGTAACGGAAGGCATGTTTGAACTGATTTAGATACAGACTCCTAACTACATTTTTATTTAAAGCTGAAAAGAAACATTGTAGCAGATAGTTTTCAGGACAATTACACAAATTTAACAGTTTTTTTCCTCATTCAACTGCTACTTTTTTACATTAATCATATTGCTTCACTTGGGAAAAAAATACTCACTGACAGAACTAAGAATTCAGAAATTACTGTGATTACTGAAATCACCCAATTAGAAGATAAAAAATGGGCATATGAATATATATATAAACACGTAATGCAGTTTTACAATGCAGATTTAATTTTATGTATACATGTATCCCATGTGTGGCTGCCTCTTCCATACTACACATGGTGGCAGCATATGACAAATTGTATTTATTACGCACCACGTAACAACTAACTCATACTCTGCCCTCTATATCTATCTCTGTCAGGACTATTTCCTACGCCTTAAATACTCTACATCATCAAATCACCATTGAGTTTTAAAAAAATTATTTTCCCAAATGTGAAAACTCTGATGCTTAGAATAGATAACAAGCAATGCAATAATTGCCTTACATTCTGATAAGGATGTATCATCCTTAAGGCAGTCCAAAAGAATACGAATGGGTTTTCCTTAGCACTGGTAAAAAAGGGAGCTTTTAATTGTGTTTTTGTTCACTGATAAGCAATTCAAATGACTGCTGGCAGAAAAATGAAAATATTTTAAGAGCTGTTTTCACAAGCCCAGGTAAGTGGACCCAGTGTAGTTACAGATACCTGGGTTTACAAGTACAGGAATGGAAAAACATGGAAATGTTTAACACTAATTCCTATTCAGCCTCTCTCTAAGCACATTAGAGAAAAGAGAAATAAATAGAACAACCACAGTGTGCCCTGTTAGATGTTACAATAAGAGTTATAACAGTTTTGAAACAAACACATGTAAACACTGCTTTTGCGTGTGTGAAAATTCCAAACAGAAGCAGTGCAAGTTAACTAGCCAACCACACATATATGCATGCAGCACATACACACACAAAAAATCACGCATCAAACCAGACCTAACCTCTGCAGCCAAGTTCAGGATCATCATCAAAGTCTTTTCTACATATTCCAGTCTTTACATCACAGCTAGCCAATTCCAGTTACTATTTTATCATTCTAATCATTCCAGTTCAAGCTTTTAAGATCCAGCTTCCAATTTCTATAGGTCTCCTACCAGAAGAATTGTGGTGGCAGATGATGCTGGATAAGACTAATACACAGCTAACAGGAAAATAAGATAAAGGAGACAGTTTTTTAAAAAATTATTAGTAAAGCACATCACTGAAGAAAGGTGGAAAGGTGGGACAAAAATATGGCTCTATCTTCACTCTTCCTATCCGTCCCCTAAAAGTGTTTGTCTCTCACCACAAATGCAAAGGCTCACACAAAAGCATCAGAGATTCCTGATATCCAAATTTCCGTAGCCCAATAGTTCATCTTCTTCACTGCACACTGGAATTAACTAAAAGCTTTCTATTCTGCAGGGGTATTTGGTGCTACAACTAGTTGTTAAGGTTGGAAAGGACCTTAAGATCATCCAGTTCCAACCCCTCTGCCACGGCCAGGGACATCTCTCACTAGACCACGTCATCCAAGGCTCTGTGCAACCTGGCCTTGAACACTGTCAGGGATGGACTATTTACCACTTCTTTGCGCAACCTCTTCCAGTGCCTCCCACCTTCACAGTAAAAAGTTTCTTCCTTTTATCCAACCTAAATTTCCTCTGTGCAATATTAAACCCATTACCCCTTGTCCTATCACTACAGTCCCTAATGAAGAGTACCTCTCCATCATCCTTGCAGGTCCCTTTCAGATCCTGGAAGACTGCTATGAGGTCTCCACACAGCCTTCTCTTCTCCAGGCTGAACAGCTGCAACAGCTCCATGTCTTTTGTTGAGGACACCAGAACTGCACATAGTGCGGCAAGTCCGGGGTCTCACGAAAGCAGAGTAGAGGGGCAGAATCACCTCCCTCAACCTGCTGGTCATGTTCCTTTTGATTCTGTAGTATTCATGATAACCTGCTCACCATGCAAAGAAACAGTATTTGTTTCTCCTTGCAGTCTAAAGTCAAACATCAGGTTTAAAATGAAACAGAAAACACTCAGAAACCTCATCTCAAAAAAAAGTCTGCCACATGTATGCTCTTGATCCCAAAAATTTATTTCATTCATGCAACCACAGAAACCTGCAAACCCACAAGAACATCAAGCCTTCTAGGAACAATACTTCAGACCTGACTCTCTAAAGTCTTTCAGAGTCCAGGGCAGCATAAACTCCCTATCCTCTGAATGAAATGTGCATCAAGTTCCAGCAACATTTTTGACCAGCTCCCAGGGGTAGATCCCACTTTGATTATTTCTTCTCCAGACATACCATGGGTCTCAAGGTTTTCAAGCACAAAAACTTTATATTGAAGCCTTTTGAAGTTACTTTTAAGGACAACTTAGAGCACAAATTGTCAAGAGAAAATTACATTACAATTTCACAAAGGAGCCCAAAATTACCTTTCTGAATGGTCATAAGAGCCACCTTTTACGTGCCACACCAAAATAATCATATTGTGCATGTGAGTAGAAATCATAACACTGAGATCACATTTCTGTTCTGTAGCATTCTGAAAATAGTTTCAGTTCCTAAAGGAATTTACCCAGTATTCAACATTGAATTTCAAATACCCTTTAACAGATTACATTTTTGTCTATTCAACACACAAAAAAAAATCTGTTTAAAAACTATGACCCAAAACTTTTCAACCCTCCTGTAATATATGTTTATCCACATCAAAACTTCCATACTGTCATTCCATAATGCTCTTGGGACAAGGGTATTTCATTAGAAATCATAATGAATCCCAGATCATCAAGTGAAGTTACAGAAGCATGAAAGCCAAAGCCATTTATGATACTCAGACCTAGATTATGTGCATCTATTTCTTGTATCAGCTTGAAAAAATCATTCTGGAAGAGAAACACAATTACTATAATCTGTAAAGAATTTTATATGATCAACACCTAGTCATCTTACATAAATCACACACTTATAGTATCACCTACAGTGACACTCTCCAAGTTTTCTTTAATGCAATGATTTTAATGTTTTCTGAGGGGAAAAAAAGACTATGGAAACACATTATCCATCTGCCTCTTGTTCCTGCAAGCCCTGAAAGCTCTGTTACTCTCTGAAGTGTCATTGAAACCGGCTACAGCATTGGAAGTGAGACATTTCATCAAATTAGCAGCCAAAACTGACAGACCCACATTTACACTGTCACTGAGATAAGGATAGCTATAATCCACCTGAAGCAGCAGATAACCTTTTTAGTCTTTATGTGCAGACTAGTGGACAGAACTGTAGCTCTACAATATATACAGCAAGAATTTCCTCTTACACAACTATAGAAAGGTTTGTTCCTTTCAATTAAGAGGAAAGCATATTTAAGAAGTCAGTTGAGAGAATACAGACCAGCCTTGCCACAAGCTATCTGAACAGGGTAATAAATCCACCACGTGGTTTTCATTATTATTTTCCAAGATATTTATCCATAGAAGCTATGCATCGGTATCACATGAACTTGCACCTTACTTTAGGAAGCAGGAAAAGCAATTCTCCCATTTATGGTGGCAGGAGGTAAAGATTTCTTGTTTAAAATTGAGATTAATAAAGACAATTAATTAATAATTATTAACATACATTGTAATACTGAGAAACTAATTCATCTAACATAATCAAGTAACATCCATAACATCATCATTAACTACTAATAAGACATAATAATTCACATCTAATTTTAGACACTGTCAACAATACACATTTTAATATTCAAAGTGTAAAAGTTACAGTGTTAGGTCTACATAGGCATTTACGCTCCATTTGCCTAATGTCCCTTTTAAGGGCTTAGAAAAAGTATGGAACAACTGCTCCATATGAAACCAACAGCTCCTTTTCAAGACTCAAGATAACAACCAGTAGCATCCCTCAGGAAAAGGAAACAGACTAAGCTTCACCAGCCAAATGTTTCCAAGGCACTGCTTCCTATGAGTCCCCAGCCGCAGCACTGAGAAGGCATTGCTGGCCTCACAACAAAATTGTAAGCTCTTAGTATTTTCCTATATTCCCCTTCAGTATTACAAATCTACCCCCACACACAGAGCAAAGCACATCACTCCTTTTACTCCTCTTTTATATTTTAGACTATTGGCAAGACGCACTGCATAGACTGATAGAGTGCTATTCAATTTGTGTTCCCGTTAACCACATTACATGAAAACACATGCAAATAAGCCAGGCTGGCTGGATGTTTATCCAAGACAGCACTCCAGCTGCTAGGTCCAGTGGTATTTACATAAGATTTTGCTACGCATATTACGCAGAATACACATCACAAGCACAGAGAAATTAAAAATTCCTTATTTAAAGTCTAATTCTCTTCTTCTAGAGCTGATGAATCTACGTAAGTGGCAAGCCACAGGTCAGTGTAAGAATGCAACAACTTCTTATGCATAAATAAGTACAGATTACTTGAAGTTGTTTCTTAAAAAAATATCCTGTTTTTTCTGATTCTATCTTAAGGTTCTTGAAAATAAACTGCCTTTTCATACTAAAGCACATATACCTTGCCAACAGTTTCAGTTATACATGTAAGAGTAGCCATGAGAAAAGGATGCACGTTCCATGGACAACATAGTTATACCTTGGGTTTTCGTGTCACCTGCCAGAAAAAAATACTACTTGCACCAACCCATTTCTGGCTTAGCCATTCAGAGGGCTTAGAAAGGTAGCAAATCATTAATGACGATATCAGAATAAAAACAATGCTTGAAGAAGCAAACTTATTTAAATGTTTTAAATAAGTAATCAACCTCCCTTTCAAAGACAGAACATATAGAATAGTGGTTACAACAGACATTTCAACTTAAGTGATGTTGCCTTCTGCATCAAATATTGTGGGATTTTATTGCAGCAAAAACATAATGAATCACCAGTGCAACCAGGATAGCAAGCCCTCCAATTTTCCAAGTTTTCTGTAAGTAAACAATAGCATAAAATAAATTTATTTCTGAAGCACAGGCACATCATGAGTACAGTCTGTTTCTTTCATGGATCTCTTTTCAACAAGAGCTGAGAAACTGCATAGGTACCAAAATGTTCTTCCTTTTTAAAAAAGTTGCTGAAGTACTTGTTCAGTGTATGCCCAAGGAATGCCAAACAACAACATATAGGAGTATGTATGTTTTACATCTGAAAGTCTGAAGTTCCCTATATCTAGCTATTTTCAGAGAACAAGTTAAGAAGAATCCTCTGGGTTGAGGCGTTTTCTAACAATCAGCTCAACCGAATAGTTTAGATTCTGAATGTGCAAAAGGAAGCAAATTCTTAAAAAACCCTCATGGCAAAACAATAACAGCATCAAGAACATTATGAGTAATCTCAATACTTACAAGTTTGGTTCATGGGCAAAAGCAATAATAGAAAGTTGCATTCCAACCACAATTATTAAACTTTGGAAGGGTTTAAATTCTTGTTTTTAAATCATTTGAACAATGATACATCTATTCTCCTTTATTTTGATAAATTATGTCCCATTTTTCCTTTTTATAACCTTTTCCTTTAATCTCAACAGTAGTATAGTATTTTCTCAATGTAATAATGTATTAATGTACTTTTCCTTAGAGTTGTATAATTCTTCTTAATGTGTTTTGGCTGTTCCTCCCACTGTAGGATTCAACACTTCCCACAATGTGGTCATTCTTCACAAGAGCAATCCCCTTCAATAAAAAGTAGTATTTAAGTATTTCAACATTCAGGTTAATTCAGAAGGTAGTTCATCTTGCTGAAGTCTTGACTCCCCATGGACCTAAGATCTATCACAAACCAGACAAACTACAGAAGTCTGGAATAAAAGGGAATGCTCTCCTATTGATCACTACTTTTAACTTGTCCCGTATTTGGTAAGAACAGCCACATATAAAAAGCATACCATAAAACACTCATCCACAGTTAGAGATTTCTGGAAAAGCAACAGCATACTAGGGAAGTTTGTTCAGGATATGCTTTTACTGACCACGCAATTAATAAAATATACTGAGATCCAACTGCACTTTGTTTTCTTAGTTAACTTGAGCTCACTCTCCTTCCTCCCTTACTTACAGTGGGCAATCTCATAATTCAACTTTATTTCTTACTACCAATTATCATCCTTTTTCAAATAAATAAACTAACACAGAGAATCAGGAATCATGACCAGCCAAGTGTGTATTACTATCAAGTTATTCCATGCGTTGAAAAGCCAATAATTTCTGAGTTTATCCTACCACATATTGAGTGTCTTTCACTGTACCACGTAATTGCAGATATTCAGCAATGATCAAGAGGTTAAATTTATTCATGTGAGAGTAGTAGTTAACCAATCTCCTGCTGATTACTACATCTTTTACTCAAGTGATGCTAGGTCAACTTGAACACCCATCCAGCTTTCTTAATCTCCACAACACGATGAAAGAAAATATTTAATAGATGCAACGATCTTACTGTACTATTTCCTTACTAAAAACACAATGGAACTGGATATAGACATATGCACCACGACACGGCATATTGTGATAGAAGAGGAAGTAAAACGGTTTCCAGCCTTACTGAGATGAGAACAGAGTTAATGCCAAAAATTACCTGTCTGCTGTGACAGCACACAGAAAAATGGAACAAACATGGTGACTACATTTCACCAGTGACATCAGAATGATTTAAATTGCTGTTATATCAGCCCAATGGAGGGCTTGCAGGAATATAAACAGGTAAAATAAAAGTCCACATTCCCACACTCTTTACAAGACAGAAGCACAATTGACAATACAACATCTGATTCCACGGAAATGTTCAAGTTAGCCTGACTAAAACACAGAGGTAAAAATACCCAGCAGCATGTTATAGGTCAAACTGTGTAAGTCAACCCACTTAAAGTTTAAAGTCAGTAAAACTGCATCTGCTTTTAAATCTAGAAACATAAACATGGACTCTGCAGTACGTTCTGTAAAACTGAAAAATGCCTGCAGAAATATTTTTGCTGTACACCTTTATTTGTTTGAAACTAAATAAAATCCAAGAGGAGGAACTTTCATTCCCACTAGAGACATCTGGATAAACTACATCCTCCCTCCCCACTCCAGTGCCTGTAAATCAACAGTGTCGTTCAACTCAGTTTGAGTCTCTTCATTTTGAGAGTTATAGCCATCATCAGAACCACAGGAGTACTTCAGCTTGAGGGATGAGAATTATTGTTCCCATGCTGTCTGCTTCCATCCTCTGCTACACTGCGATCACTTTGCAAGTACCACAGGCATGAAAACATGCTGACATTTTGTTCAGGAAAACAAAAATATTACTTCATCAATTTAAAAATGTTCCCCATCTAGATATCTTTTCATAGAAGGAAAAGATTCAGCTTCCAAGCAAAGTTCACTACTGTAGGCCAAACATTAGGAAGTCTGAAGAGTATCCCTTATTTGCATTTCTGTTAACTGAAACTGCCACCACAAAAATCAAATTTTCTACAATGGTAATTACTCTCACACAGCATCAGGAAAAAAAAAATCAGCAATGGTCAATATTAAGTTTCTTGGTAATATATAGTTTCATTATTAAAATCAAGATTAGTGGAGCAGTATCTCACCCTCTACAGCATTTTTGGTATTAATTATACTATCCTAATTATGTACAGGTTCCAAATTCCAAAGACTGCTAAGAACAGCCACAGAGGTTGTCACTGCCCCATATGAGCTCCAAATAACACCTTAATCTACTGCTACCCACCTAGGCAACACGGGGAGTACTCACTTTGAGGCTATCAACACCTCTTATTCTGCCTTCAGATCCTGAATGCAGACAGAAGTGCAGACCGTCATTTTCCTGCACTTACAATGGTATTCCCCCATGCCTACTTCATCTCACTTATTTTTAAGTCAGAGCTGTGAGTGACATTAGCTTCAAGTTACAACTTCTTATTTTCTTATTAAATATTAAAAACTACAGGATTGATGTGTTAACTGACTAGACAACGAAACCACAGTAGTCAGTTTTCTTCTGTGAGAGGGACAAGGAGACAGCATTATAGCTAGATTTTCCTAAATCTATCCCTCTGCCAGTCCTTTTTCCAGTTTCTTCACTTCCTGCTCTCTATGACCTTTTTACCCTCTTTATCCTCCTTCCCATTTTCACCACTATAAATCCTTCAGGGGTTGCAGAAGCTTTTGATCTAAGGCCAGGAAAGTCCATCAATATATTCCTGAGTCTCATTCCTCGTTAATCACAGATTATAACATTTATTTGATTATCCTCTGAGCAAAGTGTCAACAAGCTGAGAAAGCCTGTATTCCCAGAAAGACATCTAGACTTTACACTGTAAGATAACTATCACTAACACCACACACAGAGAACTTACATATGACAGCAGACAAGCAGAATAAGCCCTTATTCCAAGTCTCTACTAACATAACAGTCAGAAGCTTCAGTTCTAGGGATGAAGCACTACACTTAACCTAGCTTACTGATCTTGACTGTGCGGGTCCTGCAGACCAAATAAAACCTCAAAAATTAAGGCATGCTCAGTTGACAACACAGGCTAAGGAAGATAATTGTAACAGGCTTAGCTTCTTCATTACCTAGAAGTAGAAAGTGGTCTTAATGAGCCTCTTCACTGTTCAGGGAAAGGTGTCACGTGAGGGAACAAGACCGTTATATGAGATGCCTGAAAAACTGAAGGATGGCGCCCGTGCGCAAAATAAAGATGTATTGCTAGTTCCTACACACATTCGATCTCTACTGGTTTTGTACCATTAGCAGGATAGAGAAGAGGATTATACCTAAATTCAACTCTAAAAACCATGCAAGTACTTACAGTTCCAGAATATGCTCAAATACATTCTTGTCAGCTGGTAGCTAACAGGCTGATGGAAGGCGACCTACTTCACCACAAATTGGATATGCTTGGAATACATGTTGGATATCCTTGCAAGACTTCTTAACCTAGGTCAGTCTTCTACGAGAAATTATTTTACGTGCTTTTCCCATGATATTCCAATCAGAGTATTAATTAATGATATTCTGCAGCACTAGATGTGTTCTCAATTCAAGAGAAATCAAAAGCTCTTCTCATCTTTAACAGACTTAACTCTGGCCATCATGACCTCTCTATGTAATCCATCAAGAATGAGTGAGCAAAGCATCAGAACTTGGAAAGCCACTAATTTTAATCATATCAATTTAGAAAAGGAATCAAATATTTAGAACTGTATCAAATAATTGATTATACAAATGTTTTTTAAACCCAAACCTGCAGTGACTATTTTAAAAACAATGTTATAGACAAATACATCTATATTTGTTAAATGAGGGGCCAGTCATTAACTTCTTGAATCACCTTGTCAGAAAGTATTACAGTTTCATGGCTCTGGACCAGGTATACTCTCCAGCCTTTTGCTTTGTACAAATATCAAGTGTAAAGGAGTGCTTATGAAGATGAATGTTCATTTAGCTCTCTCTCTTACTAAATTACAACTAACTACTGAATCAGAACTGCAATTAAGAATTTGTTAGAAAGCAAATACAGACAAGGAAACATAAACACAAATACATATTCATGGGCAATGAGCTAATGAAATAAAAAAAACACAAGGGAGAACAACTCTTCTTAAAAGCTGAAGAGATTGCTACCATTACTTGGCAATTTTAGCATTTCATAGGAATAACAACTTCCCATTTTAAAAAGATTCTCAGTGATTAGTCTTAGAAGTTAAGCTGGCTTTACGTCAAACAAGAATACGGTATTGAAATCTATACAATGGCTTAGGGTCCTGGGTTCAGCAGTAGCAGTCATTTTTCTCCTTCCTAGTAGCTGGTGCAGTGCTATGGTTTTGACTTTCAGCCTGGGGACAGTGCTGATAACACTGATGTTTTTAGCTGCTGCTCAGGAATGCTTACTCTGACCAAGGACTTTCTGAGTCTTACGTGCTGCCAGGGAGGAGGGGAAGACAGGAGGAAGCAGAGACAGGACACCTGGCCCAAATTAGCCACATCATGGCCAGTCTATAAACTGGGGGCAGTTATCCAGAAAGGCTAGGTCGCTGCTTGGGCTGAGCTGGGTATCAGCTGGCAGGTGGTGAGTGGTTGTATTCTCTTCCCTTGTTATTTCCCTGATCATTATTGTTATTGGTGGTAGCAGTAGTGGTTTTCTGTTATAACTTAGTTACCAGGCTGTTCTTATCTCAACCCACGGGAGTTACATTCTTTTGATTCGCCTCCCCATCCCTCCAGAAGCAGGGGAAGGAAGACACGGGGAGGAGTGAGCGAGTGGCCCTGGGGTTCTGAGTTACTGGCTGGGCTTAAAACACAACAGTTCTTTGTGGCACCCAACATGGGGCACAAAGGGTTGACATAACGACAGATCTGACCAGAGTGTGTCTAATCGTATTTGTGATAACCATTTACTGTTTTGGATTAACAATCACTCATCACAATGCTGATTTATTGGCTCTCAAAGTTGTTCCTCTTGATCTCACGGTTTCAGCATATTGCAGCTTACTTACAGCTGGTGTTTGCTGCTTTAGTGTTTATCGGCTGGGGGGCCTGAACTAAGGTTCTTGTTTCACTGTACTTTGTGGTAATTACTTGTAACACAATAGAGTCATTGATCATGAGACTGATCTGGCTTGCGTTCCCAGTGTGGTCACAACCTCTATACTTTGGGAGGTATATGACAGAAGTGTTTACCAATTACAAATCTTTTTCCCCTCCTCGGGTGGTCAGCCTGTGAAGAAGACATTCACACATACAGAGCGTGTTCTACCCATGACCATTTTGCCTGATCTCGACAGTTAAGCAGAGTCAGGTTTGGGTCTTTTCTAGAGTTAGTCTATGATACAGGATGACGAAGAGAGTTTCCCTGAGGCTGGACAGTCATGAGTGGCAGGGTGTGTGGGATAGGATGGGCAAGTATCTAGGCCAGTGGACCCCTCCAGTGCTCTGGAAATTCACTACTGAACAAGTGTAACATCCAGAAAGATTAGTAAAACACTTAAAGGAGGTGTGTTGTCATCCTGATCCTACCAGAGAGGGGCTAATCATGGCAACATGCTGGGGCTTGATCTGTGCTTAGAGAGGCCTGTTCAACATTAACCAGCACCTTCAAAGGGCAAAAAATGTCTCTGGATCTGATGGCAAAGTAACAGACAACGCAGCTACTCCAAATACAGTGGCTAAACCACCCCCAGCGACAAGTACAGCAGCTGCTCAAACTCTGACAGCAACAGACAGCATAGCTACTCCAGCCCCAAGCACAGCAGCTACACCAGCCCCAGTGACAAGTACAGCAGCTGCTCAGAAGCTGACTACAACAGACAACGCAGCTAATCCAATTCCAAGTACAGCAACTACACCAACCACAGTGACAAGTACAGCAGCTACCCAAATCCTGACAACAACAGACAGCACAGCTGCTGGTGCTACTCAAACCCCAAGCACAGCAGCTGCACCAACCATGGCAAGAGGTACTGCAGCCACACCAACCACTGTGATAATCACTGTGGCTAAACCAGAGGACCAGTTCATGCCAGTATCGGTTGCCCTTGTATGCAAGGGGAAAAGCAAAGAAGAGGCACAAAGAGAAACCTGTACAGTGAAGAAAGATGAAGAAGCAATGCACTTACTACACAGGACAACATCTGAACAAGTTATTATTACGTGAATCAGAGGAAGAGGAAAAAGAAGAGGTGACATCTTAACCTTGGACCACAACCGAGCTATGGAATATACAAAAAGATTTTACCCATCAACCAGTGAAGCACATCATCACCTGGTTGCTCCAATGTTGGGACAATGGGGCTGACGGTCACTAACTAGAAGGTAGGGAAGCCAAGCAGATGGGAACACTTGCTAGCAAAGGAGGAATTGACAAAGCAATTGCAAAAGAGAAATGGTCCCCCAGTCTTTGAAGGCAGCTCTTGGCAGCTGTGAAAGAAAGGTTTCCATATAAGGACAATGTTATGAGTCGTTCAACCAAGTGGACTACTTCAGACAAAGGCATCCAGTCTCTGAGCGAATGAGCCATTGCAGAGGTGATCTACCACAGGCCAGATGCTGGGAATGCACCCATATATACAGATGAAGTTGAATGTACACAACTCGTGGCAGAAATTTACGTGGAGTACACCATCATCATATGCCCACTCATAGGCAGCAATAACCTGGAATGACACAGCACCACCAACAGTGGATGAAATGATTCACAAACTCCGAGAGTTCAAAGACAATCTCACCCCTTCCATCATCTCAGCTGTGCAAAAACTGTCCCAGGATCTCAAACATTTGAGGGACGATCTATCCAATTTATCTAGCTCCTCACGTGTACCAACACACATCTCAGCTATTAACAAAAGGTGTCCTATTGTTTGAGAGAGAAGATACAGAAGGTATACACCACAGGCCACCCTATGGTTTTACCTGCGGGATCACAGAGAAGACATGACGAAGTGGGATGGAAAACCTACTTCAGCCTTGGAGGAATGGATGGGTGAATTGAAGAGTGGAGCAAGGGCCAAGACTGATCGTCCCATGACAGCTGCAGCTTCAGATGGAGTGGAAGAGCTGATTTTACTCCAGCTCCTGTGATAAAGAAGAATAATCCCTTTCAACACAATTTAAGTGTCCAACGTTGTGATGACTATTAGAGGGGCCCTGCCTCCAGCCAGGTGGAGGTAGGGGACAATCAGATTTACTGGACTGTGTGGTTCAGTTGGCCTGGCACATCAGTCCCACAGAATGTTCTAGCAGATACTGGTGCACAGTGTACCCTGATGCCATCAAGCTCTCAAGGGGTGGAACCCATTTCTATTTCTGGAGTGACAGGAGGATCCCAAGAGTTGACTGTACTGGAGGCTGAAATCAGCCTGACTGGGAGGAAATGGCAAAACCACACCATTGTAACTGGTCCAGAGGTTCCATGCATCCTTGGCATAATAGACTAACTCAGGAGAGGGTACTTCAAAGACCCAAAAGGGTACCGGTGGGCTTTTGGTATACTACTGGTATATAGTGTATATATATACTTTTGGTACACTACATTTGGTATGGCTACTTTGGAGACTGAGGAAACTGATCAGCTGTCCACCTTGCCTGGTCTCAGAGAATCCTTCTGTTGTGGAGTTCCTGAAGGTCAAAGAACAAGTGCCAATCGCGACTGCAACAGTGCACTGGCAGCACTATCGCACCAACTGAGACTCCCTGATTCCCATCCATAAGCTGATCCGTAGACTGGAGAGTCAAGGAGTGATCAGCAGGACGCACTCACCCTTCAACAGCCCCATATGGCCAGTGCAAAAGTCTAATGGAGAGTGGAGACTAACAGTTGACTATCATGGCCTGAATGAAGTCACACCACCATTGAGTGCTGCCATTCTGGACATGCTAGAACTTTAGTAGGAACTGGACTCAAAGGCAGCCAAGTGGTATGCCACGACTGATATTGCCAGTGCATTTTTCTCAATTCCTTTGTCAGAAGAGTGCAGGCCAGAGTTCGCTTTTACTTGGAAGGGTGTCCAGTTCACTTGGAACCAACTGCCCCAGGGGTAGAAACACAGCTCTACCATCCGCCATGGACTGATCCAGACTGCACTGGAACAGGGGCAAGCTCCAGAACACCTGCAATACACTGATGACATTATTGTGTGGGGCGATACAGCAGAAAAAGTCTTTGAGAGAGGGAGGGAAATAATCCAAATCCTGCTGAAAACCAGTTTTGCCGTAAAATGGAGTGAGGTCAAGGGACCTGCACGGGAAATTCAATTTTTGGGAATAAAATGGCAAGATGGACATCGCCAGATCCCCACAGATGTGATCAACAAGATAACAGCAATATCTCTACCAACTAATGAGAAAGAAACACAAGCTTTCTTGGGTGCTGTGGGGTTCTGGAGAATGCACATCCCAAATTACAGTTCAGTCGTAAGCCCTCTCTATCATGTGACCTGGAAAAAAGAATGATTTCAAATGGGGTCCTGAGCAACAACAAGCCTTTGAGCAAATTAAACGCAAGATAGTTCATGAAGTAGCCCCTGGACCTGTCCCAGCTGGCCCAGATGTGAAAAATGTACTGTACACTGCAGCTGGGGAGAATGGTCCTACCTGGAGCCTCTGGCAGAAAACTCCAGGGGAGACTCGAGGTCGACCCCTCGGCTTTTGGAGTCGGGGATACAGGGGATGTGAGGCCAGCTATACCCCAACTGAAAAAGTTATACTGGCAGCCTATGAAGGGGTTCGAGCTGCTTCAGAAGTGATTGGCACTGAAGCACAGCTCCTTTTGGCACCCCGCTTGCCCGTGCTGGGCTGGTTGTTTAAAGGCAGCATCTCCTGTACACATCATGCAACTGATGCTACATGGAGTAAGTGGGCTGCACTAATTACACAACGAGCTCAAACAGAAAATCCCAGTCATCCAGGAATTCTAGAAGTCATCATGGAATGTCACCAGAGGAGGAGGTGATGTGTGCTGAAGAGGCCCCACCATATAATAAACGGTCAGGAAGTGAAAAGCAGAGCAGCATCGGTCAGCAGGTGGTGAGTGGCCGTATTCTCTTCCCTTGTTACTTCCCTTATCATTATGATTATCATTGGTGGTAGCAGTAGTGGTTTCTGCTATACCTTAGTTATGAGACTGTTCTTATCTCAACCTGTGGGAGTTACATTCTTTCTATTCTCCTCCCCACCCCTCCGGGACCTGACGGAGTAAGGGACCAGGGGAAGTGAGTGAGCAGCTATGTGGCTTTGAGTTACCGGCTGGGCTTAAACCATGACACATTCAAATAACTTCCTCAGTTCAGACTCAGTATTTCTGAAGTCTAGCTAACTATTTTCAGGAGATTTTAGAGAAGGACCCAAGATTAGCTACTTACGCAATTTTTATTATACCTTCTTCATGTTTCTCACAAATTCCATCCCTGTACATGCGCATTAACTTGCAGAGTATTAAATAGCTGCTCACGGATACAGCCAACAATCTTAGGCATTGAAAATCTGAATTCCTGGACAGGAAGCTAAAATTCAAAGCCTCCCAAGTTTTAGATGCAGGTTCCTCTTGCTCTCTAGTAAGTTTATTTAAAAATAAATTCAGCTATGCCTGATACTCATAGGATAAAACTGAATACAGACAATAATTGTTAAAAAAATTTCCTACAATTTTAAAATAAGTCTTTTAAATAAAGGCTTTTTTTTAATTATGTGGTTTGCTCAAGCACAACTGATACTGTCATTCACTCAACTAACTAATTAGTGTTTATAAAGAATGCATTTTATTTGTTTTCAATCATTTATTATCTAAGCTCTGATTTTGCAGCTTCTCAGGCAACAAATGCCTGCCTTGCATCTGGGAAATAAAACACACAAAAGGGTGTTGGTGTGCTCTTTGAATACATGCAATTACCAGTAGTTACATTCTAATTAGCATAATTAGTTTTTTAAACAGTTGTCATAATAACTGTCAACATTATGTCGATTTAGCTGAAGTTAATGGCATACTTAACAAAGACACATTTACTCATTTTCAGTATTATAATATTTAAAAGAAAGGAGGCAAAGCCCTTTCTGAAGAAGTAAAAATGCTTTTCAGAGACACTGAACATTCCTTATTTTACTTCCTTTTGGCAATAGATCTTATAAAACAGCACTTTATATAATCACCACCCTTCAGCTGCCCTAAGACCATTCTTACAAATTAACACTGATAAAGTGGCAATAAAAAGCAATTATACCAAAGTACAGATGCTTGCAAATTCAGTCTTCCATTGTTTTGGGAAAGACAGCAGTATTTGACAGTTGGGAGTGAGGAGGAAGGAAGCTGGAGATGGAGGGGGGAGAAATCAAGAGGTGAACTAACCTTGAAAAGACTGAAGAAATGGTATGCTAAAAAGTACCAAATGTTTGTAGTCAGACAAAACATCCTTTCACTGCTTACTAGGAAAGAGCATAAGTGATTCATAAAGGCCATTTTTACCTTTTCTCTAGTTATCATAAGTTACTAGATAATATTTACAAGTAGTCAAAAATGTTCTATTATTAAACTAAGTTATCATTCAGTAGTCATAACTCAATCTTAAAAAGACTCCCTGAACTGTGAGAAGTCTTTGTTTTACGGTTTTTTTTTTTGGCTTTTTGTTGTTGTTGTAATTGCTGTTTTGTTTGGTTTGGGGTTTTTTTGTTCATATAAACTAGATAAACAAAATTAAAGACTTCATGCTCCTTAAAGCAGAAAACCACCAAACACACAACCATTCAAATATTAAAAAAAAAAAAAAAGAAAAAAACCAAGCCACAGAACAGGAGTTTGATATTAATTCATTGTGAAGACAAAGCAAATCTACAGAAGTTTCACCCAATTAATTTGGACAAATTCTTTTCCTTTCATCTACACATTTATCATTGTGTGTCATAAAGATATTTTATATTCATGTTTCTACTGTTTTTATGCATGCAGCTATTCAGAAAAAAAGTTAAATTCAGGAACTTCAATCAGTGCTACTCAGAGACAAAATATCTTTCTGCCTATAAATGGTAAGTAATTTCCAGACAGTTTCAAGCTCATTATCACAATTTTAAGCAATATTGGCTTATTACAATGAAATATTAACCAAAATAGCTTTGTTTTGAACTATTTTCAAAAAATTCTAGTAATGTTAATAAAAATGGACAAGTCAAAATGGTAAGTAATCATGTTATTTGTAAACACTTATGGAGTGGCAAGGGGATAAGACAGAAGAATTACTCCCAAACTTTGGACACTGAATGAGGCAGCAACTGTAAGTGAAGTCCCAAACCAATTTAGTAGAAAAGAAGCTCTTTCAGGGGTCAATTCATCCTGAAATAGACGCCTAAAATCAGGCAAGATGACTGTCAACCTATAGGACAAGGAGATTAAGATAAACCACTGCACCACAGTTTTGCTACACTCCCAGAAAACTCAGCAGTGAGATGCATACTCTGAATTCCTTTTCCAGGTGGATGCATTACCTCTCCATTGGCTATGGAGCAGAAGAAATTGACCAGACCAGCATCTGACCTGTGAGAACATTCCAAAGCAGAACTGCTCCATACCTCGGCATCATCTTTCTGCTTAGTGTTGAAGACATTCTGTATTATTTTCTTATTGTTTCTAAGCCCAAGTTAATACTCTGTAGACCCCCACCATTTGTGTGACCACCAGAACACAGAACCTGTGTTGTGGACAACTCAACATGCTCCTGCCATAAGTAGAAAAGTCATTAAACTATCAGTTTGCTATCTCTGAATTAAGAGCCCCAAGCAAATCTAATACACTGGGCATTCACCTGAAAATCAGCTGTCCCAAACACATTTTAAACCCGCTTACATGGTTCTATATGGAGACTGTACTCTTAATCTATAGCCCCATTGCCTATATTACAGCAGCGAACCATGCACAGCTATTGAACTTCATCTAAAGCAGCACCTGCTGTCCATTTTTAATCTACATTCCCTAGCCCATTTTAAGATCTACAATTTCCCCTAGAAAGGATCTACATCTGTGACACAGGAAGTAATCTTGGGAAGCTTTTACAAATTGTTAACAGAAAAGTGAAAAAATAAGTCTTTTGTCCCCTGCTTGGAATTCTACTACAATTCGACTGCAATTCTACGAGTATGTAACTTTTTGCTGCTAGCTTGTCATTCTTGTCTATGTTGGCACATAACCACTGCCACAGTAATGGTCCACATCAGATGGGTATGAACCCCAGCAAGAATGATCAGCCCTAGTAGAGGACCTAATAACAGGCTAGTAACTTTTCAGACAAATGAAACACTGCATTTTAAATCATTTCAACTCAGACTGAACAGCTACATGGAAATTATTCACACAGATCTCTTCTACATAAAGTCAAGCTCTTCTAAACACAGCTAAAAGCTCCCATTACTGAAACATAACAATACGGCCTCACAAACTGAACCCTGCCAAATCGCAGGACCAAGACCAAAAAAAAAGGGGAGGGAGGGTGACCCCTGACTTACAACACCTTTAAAGCAAAGGCCCAAAGTCCTTCACAAGTCTGACAGCAAAATTATTTGTCAAAGGAGGCTTGAGAAGAGCTCTGCCTATGTGACAATGTAACATTATACTCCCCAGGATGCAAGTCTGATGGCAGTTCCAGATAAGAAATAAATACTTCTGAGGAACCTGCAACTCCACCCCATGCACAGTCTGCTCGGATCTACATAAAAGGCCCTCGCCTGCTTTTGCACCAGCATGAAAGAAGCTGCAGTCAGGCACAGATAAAAGTGTGGACAGACAGGAAGGAAGAAGTCTGTAGCAGACAAATATGCCATAGAAGTCGACAGGTGATGAACAAAAGGCCCTTACAGAAGCATGGCTCAATGAATTTTTCACTAGTCTCTTGTTTTATGACCATTCAAAATACTTTTTCTCAAAATGCTGCTGAGTCTTCTCTATAGGTTAAGCATTACACCAAAACAAGAGCAGAATGCTGCTAGTTGCATGACAACTAGCAATTGTTCAAACAGAAATAGAAAACTAAAGCAACACAGCACTTTTTAAATTTAGTTAATTCAGATCATTAGAAGAAATTATGGCTTTAATTCCCAACTACAGAAAAGGAAAAACTGTATCATTTTTATGTAATTTATATTGATTTCTGACCTTCCATCTATTTTCCTTTTAATTAAAAATATACATAACCCAAATACTGTTTCTCCTAACAAACTAGAAAACAGAAATCAATAGGTTAACACTTAGTTCCCTGAGAAACATTAGGGCTCAAAGCACACAACTTCCAAAAACATACTCTGCAATTAGCATGGAGCCAAATAAACCACATCTGCCCCAAAGAGCCACCATTAACACCACCACTAAAGTCACAGTTACATTTGTATGTGCAGAGTTGTTGCCCTTGAAGTGAAATACTATTTCAGATAGATTTGTGGAGAAAACAGACGTCTACATGCTGGTATAATATGAAAAACTGGCATGGTGGTATCTGTTCAGCATTGTCTAATCATAGCCTTCTTTAAAATGAACATCATGTGGAAACAAAAATTTACAGGAGAAAGTAAACATGGATTAACACAGTTTTGGTAACCAGCAGAAAGGCAGAAAAGGAATGAGAAGGAAACATTAATAAAACTGTTCTGCTTTTTTATGCAACATAAAATATATTAAAGTAATTCAAGTAAGTCTTTGAAGAAAAGTACAGGCTATTATATGGGGTCCTGCATTACATTTCAGCTTCTTTGGATCCTAATATACAGAACCACAAAATAGCATAATCAGTGCTTAAAAAAAAAATAGCTGAAAGTTTTAGTGTACGAGACATTTCTTCCCTTTCTTCCTCCCTGATCATTTTATCCAAAAAACCTAACTAAGCTTATGCTTTATACAGCTATGTTCTCCTGAGGAGAGTCCTGCAGAGTGGAAACAAAGACATTGACAGAAAAGAATAATCAGGAGAAAGCACAGTTACCTTCTGTTGCTATCTTTAAATGCATGCTTTTCTGCTTTTTTTTTTCTTAAGGAAAGAAACTAATTAAACGCAAAGGGCTGCACCAATGCAATATTCAGCTCAGACTTTATGTAAAATCCAGTAGCCCAATTCAGAGTTGCTGCTACCATAAATGTTACTCAGCTTCACTCAACATATTAAGTAATGGTTTATGCAGGAATGCATTAGGTACTTTAAAAAAGCAGCTCAAGCACAAGAAGCTGATCTAAAAATCAGCTCTAGTTTTATCCCCATCCCTCCACCAATAAATACAGAAATGCAATGGATTTTCTTTTGTACACTCCGAGCTTTGGAAACAATTACTCACCAAATTTGCAGTAAGGGATGGTGCTGACTGCCCAAGTGCTTGGTAGCGCATGCGAACAAGATTAGAGGTTTCTGCAGGTTGCCATAGCTGCTGCCCAGTTGCACTGGGAAGCAGATACTTGCCTGTCAATTAAAAAAGAGTGTGTTAAAAAATGTTACATGTTGCAGATGAGGCAATGCTTACTATAACGTTTACTATAAGCTAATGCTTTTATCATTGCAAAATATTTGTTTCTTTCACTATAGCTCTGACCAAAGTGGATTCCAAACAGGATTCCCTACTGTTTACTTGCTAGCCCTTCTCATTAACCCTTCCACAAGCAGCACTTCTCTTAGGCAAATTCATTTTTTCAGTAACCTCACAACTGTACCCTTTTCCTACCTACAAACGTAATTAATGCAACAACAAATACAAACATCCAGAATGGTGGGTCTGAACCAATGGAACCTAAATTCTGAGGGGCAGACAAAAATAAATAAACAAAAATAACTACTCAAAAAAGAAAAAAAAAAACAAACAAACCAACAAAACAAACCATGCCACTATCTAACCCTGAAGCAACAAAGTTCTAAGTACAAGGTACAAAATGAGGTTTACTGAAATAAGGCATTTATTATTAGGATAACAATAACACTGCCCTGTGAGTGGGGACTATTCTGCTTTTATGCCAAAATTGCTTATAATCTACCTAATAAGCCTCACTCAGTTCCCAAAAAAGTATCCTTAGCCCGCATATCAAGAAAGTGGAGATCACCAAGGCATACAACAGCCACTCCCCAGGAACACA
The DNA here is from genome assembly GCF_012275295.1 of Melopsittacus undulatus. Taxonomy (NCBI): domain Eukaryota; kingdom Metazoa; phylum Chordata; class Aves; order Psittaciformes; family Psittaculidae; genus Melopsittacus; species Melopsittacus undulatus. The sequence continues at coordinate 23,173,348 of NC_047557.1, read as the reverse complement.
CACTCTGGGCTCTCAGACAGCAGTTGATATAGCCCTCCACCATCGCTGCAGTACTTGCTGCCTGAAAGTGTTGTTTTGCAAAGCATAATGGAAGGTCAGAGTCCTGATCAAGCACTCCCACTTGGTCATGACCATCTCCCTACAGGTACACAGGTACTAAGTAGGTAGAAAGCATCACAGGCTCAGGAAGCCCCTAAGCTGCCAAACAGCATCAGGGAGAATACTCGGTGAATTATATGAAGATGATGGGCACATAATAATGCTGTTCCTTTCTGCTTACTTTCAGCCACAGAAACAGGGTAAGAGGCCATATACAATTCTTAGCAAAGATGTACAGCCTAAGTTCTTAGTTATTTCTGGAAACTATGCAAACATGAGACACTACTAAAACAACTGACTTCTCTTAGAAGACCAACCAGCTGATGCAAAGTGGCAATTAAAAAAAAAATAAAATCTAGGTTCAAAATCACAATGCGAAATTTTTATTTAACAGCTCAAATGAAAACCATCTTCCCAACTACATATCCTAAACATTTGTTTCCTGGAATTACTAATTATTACCTCATTAACCTTGTAATCTCAGAGAACTATGGAGTGAGTAGGTATGTGCATGACCACTGTTACAGGATTTGCACCCTGGTAGGTGTGCATAGATTTGCCAGGAAATCAAAGGCGTCTGCTTCATAACCCTATTTTTGACAGCAGATCCTCAGAGAGCTGCTGGAAACTGACTGTTCTGGGAGCTAGAGAGCTCTCAAGCAGCAGCAGAAAATAGTCTTTTTAATGCTTCCCAATTAGTCTTCAAAATGTGCTATTGTTCTTTGTTACACTGGTAAAGTGGAACCCATGAACATTTTTCACCCAATTTGCTAACAGCTTCCCAGAGCCTAGAAGAAAAATGTACAAAAAGATGTAGGTTTTTGCTCAATTATCCAGGATAACATTTCCCAGAACTGGAAAAAACTGAATTAATTTCCCATCTGCTCTCTCTGCCTGTTTCTACCAAATTCCAGTTACCTTCTTACATAGTCTCCCACTATCCTCAGCTAAAAGGATGCCATAAAAAGCTTATGGCATTGATTGTCATGTCCACATCTTTGATATTCCATTGATGTCAATTCTGATATATATGTATCAGTGATATGTGCAGTCAGTTACAGCACCTCAAAAGGTTAACTCCTTGTCATCCAAGCAAGAAAAAGAGAATTAAAATGTTAGTGGAAAAAACTACATTATAAACACCTCACATTTAAACAGGTATGCTTTATTTCTTTAACACTTTCCACATCAGAAGAGGTCTATGCATTTCCTTGCATTTTGATTCTGCCCCCAAGAGTCAGTGGTAAGATGAGATTCTTGTGCTGAAACTAGACATTTCCTAGTGCTGCATCACCTGATTACAAAGACTTCTGAGGCTAGAATGCATACTAAAAACACTGTAATGGAAGTCTACATAAGGCTCCTGAAATTCCAGCAAAGTCAAGACAGCTCCAAACAATACATCATATCACTGATGGTAACATCAGCAGGACACTTTGGCAACACCCATTTTGTCAAGACATACATCACACAAATTTCTCTTAGAAACTCAGTATTAAGCCACCACCAGGAAAACAATGTTAAACAACTTGCAACTTGATCACTGTAGCATAGCCCTGATGCTTTTTATCATCGTGGGAATCAATACTTGAAAAGCAGTAGAGTTTTCCTCTGATCTTTAGAACAAAAGAGAATGCAAGCAAGAAACAGGTCTGTTTTAATAAATCGTGTTCTGAAACTCGGAAAGAGCTTCACTCTTTGGTTCATCAATGTAGGGGTTTGAAACTTGTCACACTAAGCCTTTCCCAGGTCACAGTAATTAAAAAGAAAAAACAACAAAACAAACATTCAACATTAACATTCAACAATAAGATTTTGCCTGACTGACAAGAAAGCAGAAATTAACTCAGCACTAGGGCCAATGTCTGCATTCTGTGAATTCACTTAATATCTCATTATTTCTCTCTTGCATGATTAAACTGTAGAAATATTTAAAATAACATTGGAAGGCTTGAGGAGCAGCTAATTAGGCAGTTGACCCAATCAAAATTGGCAATGAAAACGTGAGCATGTGCGATGCTAGAATGGTCTTTCATCCCATTCTTACCCCAAACAGGAGCCTTGAGGGCACTGCCAAGTTCAAAACATCCTTAAATTGCATAGAATTCCTTTTGTTTTCATAGCTTTTTAAGCTTTTAAACACACAAATGGCATAGAACAAATATGCTTTCTACAGAAGCAAAACTAGCTATGGCTTATAAAAGAAGATGGTAACATGTATTTTATTAGAGTTATTAGGGCATAACGCCAACCTTTATGCAGAGATATACTACCAGGAGATCCACACTTATCAACAAGAATGCCAACTGCAACAAAATATCTGGAAAATAACAACTGTGCTTTTAATACTGTGCTTCTTAAAATTAGAAAACGTTTTACACAGTTTATAAGAATGCAATGAGGCCTTTTAATTTCCAAAACCAAATGGGGTGTCAACACTTAAGAGAAAAATAATTTCTACCAAAACCATCTGCTTTGAGAGATTAATGTGCCACCATGTTAAGCCACCACACAATAAATAGTCCCTGCCCACAGTAAGTTAGTCTGATGGATTCCTCCAGCTTAAAAATATCAAATTCAGTAATCCCTTCAGTCTACCCAGTCCTTTTTCCTGCTGCTGTAGTACTTCCATTTTGTTTTTTTTTATGTTCATAATTGTATGCATTTCTCCACTTTTTCTTTAATAACCCCTTGAATTTACATCTATCCAGTTTTCCTCAATGCCATGTGATTCAAAAATCAGTATTACACATAAAACCTGAGCTTAAATGCACTATTGATTTTCACACTGCACTCATTTCTGTATTCAAGTTTAATATTCCAAGCAGCTCCCTCCTTTTTTGAATGAACTGACTCGTGGGGGACAGAGAGGATGACTTCACCTTAACTCTACCTCATCCCTTCCATCTTAATTAACATTTTAGCTGATACACAGCACAAAAACACTGCCAATGCTCAGGATAATCACCATCTAACAAGAGACCTCTGCCACACTGATAATAATTTTCTTACTACTTTCACCAGTTATTGATACAGATAAATCATCTACAGATCCCCTACTGCTGTTCCACTCAAGATAGCCTTTGAATTCCCTCCGTGCCTTCTGCAGAGCATTTGCTGGCATCTCTGCTACCTTTCCTGTGCCTGAAATATCAAGACACTCTGAAGTCACAACACTGTTTGTAATTCCTTCCCACATCTGAATGCGAACCTCATTATTCCGCAAAATAAGTCATCAAAACACATTTGAATGAAAGCTGACTTTAGTTGATTACGTAATGGCAATAACTGAGCATTATTTAACAGCATTATGTAATCATTGGGGGACACAGGGAATAAATACATCACTGGAGTTCAGTGTCATCTTCCCCTTGAACTTCCCTCTTGTATGCCTAGGTTCCTTTATACTATATTTATATTATATTATGGATATTTATAGAAAGTCCAAACAGAATCTTTATTATGTGTCAATTCTATTGTGTCCCATGTGTGCACACTTCTTGTATGCCTTACGGTTTAAGGCCAAAAGAGACTAGAAAAAAAAAACAACACATACACTTACTCAAAGATCAGTCACAGAAGGTGGGCTTTGCTTTATCCTAATTAGAAAAATCTTTCCTACTGCTGAAGTATTACCCTTCTTCATCTTTCCCTATCACATACATATCCCAGCGGGATGGCTGAGAATTACTAAATGGGCTTAAATCTAGTACATATAAATTTTCCATTTTCAGTTAATTTAGCAACTACTTGTCTCAAATCTTCAGCAGTCTGATGTTTTAAGAATTGCATATGATGAAGAAACCTTCTGCCATTCAAGTAGGATTTTGCCTTTACAAAAATACTTAGGACAGCATAGACTGCACTGCTGGAAATTCTGTACTCTGTCAACATGCAAAGATAAATACAGAGGAAGCAGTTTGAAAGTTTTTGATGGAAATACGTTTTTATGAAAATATTAAAACCAGTTTTCCATTATTCAACTGTAAATGGAAGACAGGTATGTACTTTGCTAAAATAGAAGCATCTGGATTTGGGCTGACAGTAACTATAGACACAATTAGTCCAAAGTGGAAGCTGTGCATGTGATTACAATGTACCACAGACTAAACTGAATGTGTTTGCTGTGAAATAGCAGCCTTCAAAACAGCCTTTTGCCATTCTGACATTTGAAAAGCAAGAGCCAAGAAATACTTATTTCACTTAATTTCTGAAAAATCACTTACATATATTTATGACGTTAGTGCAGAATATTTAAAAAACAATTCAGAAAGCTTCTTCTACCTCACTACTTTAAAGTAAAAAATAACTGATCCTATCTCAAAACCCAAATGCTGTGGTCCAGTCAGATTTGCCAAGTGTAGTTTAAAGTGGATTGCTCACTCATCTCTCTACATCAGAAGAACAAGCCATGGTGGAAGACAAAACTGCACCCCACTGTACATCACTTTGGATCACGAAACAAACTGAAAAGAAACACAGTTGGGTACTACTCCCTCTTTCAACTCTTCTTGCTTTTCTCCAAAAAACACCCCCAGACTGTACAGTTCATTGACAGGTCTTACTGTGCATGGAGGAGACTGAAGCCAAACCCCTGACACCTCAGCACCCCAGCAGTGGAAGCCCCCGCACAGGCAGAGCAGCTACAGACACATGTAAACAGCCTGGGAAATAGGAGCAGTGGGAAGCAGAAACCAAAGCTGGAGGCAACATACCACTACTTCCACTCCCACAGATATGTGAAGCCTCACCACAACATCAGAAACCTGCCAGGTGAAAAGCAAACAGCCTCCCACGTTAGTATTTTACTATCAGTTTAGGGCATTCTGCTTTATTGCTTCAAATTTAACTGTTCCAGACAGCCCAGCTGTAGGAAATCATGTGGATGCTGTAAATTTCAGGGTCTATTCCACACTGTGGGAGTGGAGGGAGCAAAGCCCATAATTCCCATTAGCAGTAATTGGAAAGTAAACAGATAGTGGATGGATTTAAAGCCATCATTAGGAAACTTTTCAATATTTTTGCCTTGTTTTACTGTGGCTGCATCAACAAACTTTACTTAAATTTCAAATTACTATCAGCAGACAAAGAAGAGTTACCATTTTATTCATGCCTCATTTATTGTCCACAACTTAAGAAAATTACCACAGTTTGCATATTACTCAGCTGCACATGGTTGAAGTCAATAGACAACGCCAATTTGCTTGTCTGATGCAAGAGGAGATTTTTTTTTCAACCACTCAACTCAGTTAAGCCTATAACTGACTATAACTGACTCAATTCTTTTTTGTCACTGTACAAAAAGCCCTTCTAAAAATCCTATTACACTCTCTAAAGATTCTTCACTTTTTGATGAAATGTGAGACTACAAAGTCTCCTTAAAATGCTCTATCTTTCTAAAATTAGACAAAGCAGTATTTGGCCATGCATGAAATCAATGTGACTCACCAAAGGCAAAACGGGGGCGAGATTATGATCTTAAAAAAAAAAAAAAAAAAAAAAGAAGGCAATACATCTGTCTTAAAAAGTCATCAATATTGAGAAAACTGGAACTGGAAAAGGACACATACAGTTTTGGACCAGGAACTAGTAGGATGCATGTTTAGATCTGTATCCAAAGTATATTAAAAATAAATAGATAAAAAATCAGAATTGTTTGTGATTAATATTATTAATCACATTTACAATTAATTGTAATTGTAATTAATTGTAATTCCAATTACAATTCATATTGTAATTAATCAATTAATTACAAAGGATTCAGAATCAAGATTGTTTCTAAGTCAATTACTAAGAATAGGTTGTCACATATAGTTAATATAGTTAAGATTTCCTTACAGAAATGAATACAATTTTCATGCTTGGAACAAATATAATTCACTGAAAGTTACTTAAAAGACAATACTGAATTTTGCTTATATGGAAGTACTCAAAGTTCCTCTGCAAACAGATACTCACTGAAGTTACATTTATATTTTGATGATTTGCAATCTATTATTGAAGAACTGTAACAGCAATAAAATACTTGAAAGGCAGTTGGGATCACCAGCAAACCTCTTTAGTTTGATTTAGATTTTGGAAGTGAGGGCAGCATTTGGGTTTTTTGGGGTTTTTTTCTCTTTTCCATACCAAATGTCTACTGCAATAGCAGTGTTAGCTAGCTAGTGACAGTGCTATCTGTATGATGAAAAAAATCCTAAAAGCCTGAAGTTATAATTTACAGCTCTTCTTATAGACCTCCCAATTCTATTGGAATATAACTCAGAAAAATAATTAGTTGGAGATGCCTTATTCATCAGTGAGCTCAGAGATGGGCACATTCTGCCTCTTCCTTTTCTTTATCTTACCAACAAATAGAACCTTCTTCCATACTTTTAACATGTAGTTCCAAAAATTACAGACTGCTAGATCATTCTACAACAGAACTTTGATAGACAGGTATTTCTGCTACCCTTTCAGCACTTTTTCCACTCTACAACTGCTCCAGAAAAAAACTGAAGATCCAGTTCTGAAACTCTGAAAATAGGAGAAAAACCAGAAATTTAAGGTTCAGACTGAACACATGATGCTACCAAAAGCACATTAAACTGGACTACATCTAAGTGATGATACAGTTTAAGAGTTCCTTCTCATATACTGTCAATACTGCACACTCAGAGCTAGGTCTTATCTGCAGCTCCAAAACTGTCAGACTTTCAAACACGTTGTGCCTAGAATACATGTAGTCTAATTTTAAGAACTCGAGAAAATTCACTGTTGCTCAGGTCAACCACCAGCTGAACACCTTCAGCCTGCTACTAACATTCTTGGCTCCCAACTCTCCTCAATCTCAACATCTTTTTTTTTTTTTTTGCTACCTTCTTATCATAGAAATTATAATATGAAACAAACATCTTCCACTGCATTATGAAGAAAGCACTCAGCAGCTCTATTATGAATTACAAGCATGAAGTGTCATAGAATCATAGAATAGTTAGGGTTGGAAAGGACCTTAAGATCATCTAGTTCCAACCCCCCTGACATGGGCAGGGACACCTCACACTAAACCATAGTGCGTCAACACACTTTTTCCTACAGTCCCTGCTCTGACCCGTTTTAGTTTCACATATACATTGCTATGCCACATAATACAAGAAATTATTTGCAACGATGTTTGTTTATAGTAATTTTTTGAAAAGTGGAGTTTCCTAGTAGAAAAGCCTGGCCCTCTTTTCCCTAGTAAACATATTTAAAATTCTTCAATCAAACCTTCAACCCTCATTCTAAGGATTAAGCATAGAAAGTACTTTTCTCTCTTCTCAAACATTTCTCAAGCTGTACATTCCACTTTTGTTACAGTATCAATCTTGGAGCAAGCAAGTACAATTTTTCCCTACTCTTGGTCTGACCACTGGCTTCACAACATCCACTCAAGTAAGTCCATAAGTGAAAAAGGGAGAATTCAGCCTCTAGGAGTACAGATAATGCAATCCTGACATGCAATTACAATTTATTTATGAATACACTGCAAAAACAGGTTTGCACTAATGAGCTCAGGTACTACCAATAACAGAACTGCAGCCTCAGAGACCTCAGATTTAGGTAATCAGCTGTTTAAACCAAGCATTTAACTAAGGCCAGACAAGTTGTTTCATGTGTGCTTCTACAGTTACACTGCTAAGCATACTTGAGCCAGCTAATTCAACTGTTCTTAGAGTATTTCTTAAGGGGCTACAACTCAAATGTCAGAAATTAAATGTGCAATTAATTTTATCCATATTTTATTTTCCCACTATAACAAATGACTCAACTTCCAAGATGCTTTATAAGCCCTCCAAAGAGGGTTAAACTCTACTCCTCCACCCTTCAAACTAGGCAACTTGCTAATGAGGCATTCTACTGCTACAGTTTGCTTTTATCTCAGCAACAGTCAACTTCCTATGTTCTGATGATACAAGCAAAATTAAGCAGCAATTGAGGAGTTAAGGGCAAAATAATGAGACAGGGATACAATATCTCTGTTCTCAGACTATCACATGATGCAGACATGTCAAAGAATATGGAAATTACCTTGCCAGGCACACAGGGAGGTAAAAAAATAAACTCGACTATGTAGGTTGAATGATGCCTTAAATGACAAATGTAACTAACAATGACAACTATAACCTAATGTCATTTCAACCAGCAGTACACCAAGATGCAGTTAAAAATGCATATTTCCTAGCAGAATGTATTTACTTCATCTGTGGAAGACAGCTTTATACTTCATATTTAAAGGAGAAAAAAAAAAAACAACAACCCAGCAAACTGCCAGGTGTATAATTACAGAATAGCTTGCTTCTGTTTCTTTCTATTAATTCTGGAAGAAGTTTAAAGCTAGGACTTGAAAGAAGCCTTTGAGGAAGGCAGTGAAGAGACTCCAGGACATGCTCCAGGCATGCTATTGTATGAAGCATGTGGTGCCCTTTGTCATGCATACCTAGCTATTGAACCTTTCACACCTGTATACCCACAAACCCAGTGGTGTTAGCACCAGCCCTCGGCTGCTACCCTCCCTCTGCTGCTGTTGGGGAGAGCCCTCAGGCAGCTGTGGCTGAAAAGACTCAAATCAGTACACCCAGTCCTGTCATGTATCACAGAGATGAAAGCAATTTCAAAACATGCTTTTGCTCTGATATGAGCAAAGAAAATGCAGGAAGTAAAATTTCGTACAAAAAGGCATGCCTGACAGAGCTTTCGGTGCTAGCAGCCAATCTCCCCCCACATCCCACAGCACCCTGGCTTCTGGAGCCAGAGACAAGCCAACAGAGCCCACCAAGCTGTATCCCCAGCTACAAAACCACAGGCCTTCTTCTGGAGTACTGCATGCATAATCAATGAGTGCCATAACTAGAAGTCAATAAACAATCTTGATACTGTACAGGGGAGTCAGGGAACGCTTCCCCTTATCTACACCAATTAGCTACCATTAATAAAAATAATCTAAAGATGTTGCCACTAAAATAATCACATGTTGCCACTAAAATAATCACACTGTGGTTATAATAAACAATCATACCGAATGGGATGGTACCACTTTCAGCGGTTTCAAGGTACAAGTAATACAATTTTATGCCCAACTTTCCCTATCTACCAAGTTGTATCAAAGATTTGGCACTGTAAGTCTTAATGAGCTAATCTGCATTTTCAACAATGGGAAAAAATGTATATCAAAATGTTTGAGAAAACTCTGGATTTCTACCACAACTGCTCCTCTGTATAAGCAAAGAAAACCTCCCTTTCCAAGTCCTTCCAGCACATGCCTACCCGTGGATAAGAGAACAGCTTGTTCTTCATGGCCCATAAAGTTGTTGATCTTCCTGCTAATCAGCGTTAGTAGAGTGATGAATCTCTGATGCAAAAAACAGACTGAGGATCCCTAAATCCATTTCAAATCAACCACAGATTAGTTATATGGGAATAACAATAATTGCTGAACATATCTGGATGACTGATGACTCAGAGGTAGAAAGCTCATCAAAGCAGGAATATTAGAGAAGGAAAAAATATAAATATATATATCCCAAGACTTCTTAGTTTTTAGCTCTTCACTATATCTAAATCTACTTGACCACTTCATTAATGTAAAGTGCTTTCGGATCTTTGGATTAGAGATTGTATAAAATGAAGTCTGTATGTGTTACATCACCAATATTTGTGTAAGATCAATTTAAGATTAGCAAGATAACAGCTCTACTACAGCTAGCAACAATTAGCTCAGCAGGAAGTCTGCTTCCAGGCAGTTATTGATCAGATAACTGGAGGCAAGATAAGAGGTTCAAACTATAGGTAACAAAGTGGTTTGGGTTTGGTTTTTTGTTTTATGTATCTAACTGCAGAGCTTATCAGGACAGAGACAACTGAGTTAGCTGCAGCATTCTGCAAAATACAAACTCTTCAAAGCAATAAGCTCTTGTACCTTTCAGAAGCAGAAAGGCAGATAGCAATCTCCAAATGCTGCACCAGATGAAACGAGGAGACTGAACAGAGCTACACTGCAGTGCAAACTGAGGAGTAGCAATGGGACATGAAAGCAAGGCCAATTCGATTTGCTTGTTCAAGTGATTTGCCAGGTTAACCCCCTCCACGGCAAAAGCTCATTTAATTTCTCAGCCTTTCACATTACTTTCTGCCATGAATTCTATTAAAGCATCTCTGAACACAGCAAACTAAAATCTGTAGACAATTTAAGCCAAAAACCCTGACTGTAGACAGCCCTTTGAAGTTTGTGGAGATGAAGAAAACCAGCCACCACAGAAAAGCAGCTTTTTAATTAAACATCTTTTCTCCTGATTAGAAACAAGTTTTGAAGCCCCAGTCTGTGCAGTGGTAGGAATCCTTAAGAAGGCAACCTAAGGCTGGGGGGGAGGCATCTAAATACATGTGTACACACAGAGCTCTATTATCCCAAGAAAAACAGAGCTGATCTCACCTGACCAAGCTTCACTGTCAGTCTGTTCAGCACTGCTCCAGGGCCCCTAGCACCCAGGGTGCACCAGCATCCTTCTGAAGCAATGAACATTTCCCTCTCCATTTGACTTAGGGCTATTAGATAAGTAGCTACACCTCAGCTTTGTGACAGAGCTTATTCCACAGTTGAACAAACTGTGCGAGGATTGTGTGTTACATCAGCTCAGAAACAAGCAGAACTCTTAACACTTCAGTGTTCTTCCCACTGAAAGAATGTCACAAGCACCGTTATGGAAATGAGTGCATGTAGGGAAGGGGGAAGCTGGAGCATGAAAGGAGCAGCAGAAAATGAAAAAGGCAAACACTAATTATTGTATAAGTGTTCATGCTACCCAAAACATTACAATCATTTGGAAACACAACGTTTTAAATTAAAAAAGGAACTAGTCATAAATATTTTAAAATACTTTTACTCTGAAGTTGTTATATCTCATGAATGCTTATGTTTAGCAGCCCCCATTATTAAATATTATTTTTCATCCTTTCTTCTGCTAAGCAGTACTGCTATCACATTACAACACAAATTATTAAAGTAGATTTGCTAGATCAATACCAGGCTACAACCAATAAAGTCTTTTCATTCCAAAATCAGTCTCTCTTTCTCAGTGTTCCTCCCATCCTTGGGGATGAAGATTAGAGAAAACAACACTGTCACAACCATTAGATTGAAGTGTCTTTTCCAGAACATAATTGCATGCTATCTCCAGGAAGCAGTATTCATTTCGTTTACTGGCCAAACTTTATTTAGTACCAATGGTTCCCTAGTGATTTTCAGGGAAGGAACAGCAGATTTATCCTCAAAACACAGATTTAAATTTCTTCAACTCAAAAAAAAAGCATTCTTAGCTTGTCACTGGAAATGTGTGGTTGCAAGATTACTTAAAACTGGGCAAATCAGGAAAGAAAAAACAACTGGGTTCCAGTTTCCCTGAAGCGATGTATAATATAACTCCACTTTCCATCCCGCCTCTCCAGGTTTCCAGACCTCCTCTCCCTTGTCTTGATTTCCCACTGGAAAGACCTTGTACATCAATGTATTTCAATTTTCTCATATTCCTATGTAAAGAATTTTGTAATTTACTGTAGCCGATTCAGAGTAGCAGGTTCTCAGTAACTGTAATCCTTCAGGTTTTACAAGTCTCATTCCCTATATTGCAACAATATAGATTTTATTTCTTCTCATATGTCATGCATAACATTACTCCATAAACTCATTTCTTTGGGATCTATTCCCAGAGATAAAAACCCTATCTATTTACCCTTATTAGTATTCAGCCCTGTAGGATTTGAGCTATTCTTTTTTATATAAACAAATTAAATCTTTATTTCTGTTTTTATCATTAATACTACTTATATTCTATGGCTCAATAATACTGTGTTTTTAAGAGCAAAGTCAAAGTAACATACAAACACAATTCACTTATTTTCTAACATTTGGAGAGAGCATCAAGCGTCAGCATAGGAATACCCTGCAAATTTGTAAGCTAGCAGTCTTCTCTTGGTTTACTTACTCTCACCTACTGTTTTTGTAGGAGGTTAGCAAACGTAACATTTTTTAATAACAAGGGTAGATACCATACTTTAGACAATTTCTGAACTAAGTTACTGAATTGTTAAGGAATACCTTTCTGAAGAATTTTCCAATTGACTGATACCTACTGTTAAGCTACGACTTAATTTAAGAGTATCAAAAGCATGAAGACAAAAGGATAAAAGAAGACAGTAACCAGTGTAAAGTGATAAAAAAGTGAACTTTTCCAAATTATGTTTTTATTTTTTACCTTATGGACCATGAGTATCTTTCCAGAAATACTAGGACTCAAACAGAAATTAGGGACAGGATGTGTGAGCTGACACAACAGCTCACTCTTGAATGAAGGGCCTTCTCATCCTCCTCTCCTCTTGTTTTTTTTTAATGATATTGCAACTGTTGTAGTTCCAAACCAGAACCATGAGCCACTCTTCAAGCATTTAAGAAAACCCACAAAACCACAAATCAAAACACCAACTTCAGTAAGCAAAAACAGGTAGGTAAATACATGTCTGAGGTAACACTGAAAATTATTAAGTTCAGGTTACTGGGAATTTTGAAGCAATTCTAGGAAACAGTTCTCCATCTGCAGCAGTTCTTTCAAATGTTTTTTGGGGTTTTTTTTAAGTCTTGAAAGAATATTAACAACCTTCTGTCATCACAATGACTTTGATTAATTTAATCAGTATCATAAAAGCTGTTAAGATATTTAAACTATTTTAAGATACCAAAGCCGTAGGGTATTCTGGTTCATTTAAAGTTCATTAGTAGTAAAGCAGTTTAACATCATTGCACAATATATTCCCAAAACTCGACATGAAACTGTGCACAACATATTGCAAGCAGACAAAAAGCATATCCATTTCCCCTTTATAAAGGCCTCAAGCAATAATTCAAGAGTAGAGATAAAGACCAGAGATTACAGCAGCGGAGCACATTTGTTTTGTTTGGTTTTGATTAGGCTGTCTCCCTCCTCTTTATCTGGAGGGCTGATATGGGAAAGTTCAATTTTTACAAACCACCACCCTACTTTAAAGTTAAAAACAAAATTAAAAACCCACACCACTCTTGCTGAAATAATAAGCTGTATGCTGGCAATGTTTAGTATCAGTAAGCACTAGTTTGATCTACAGTTCAAGTTTTTAGAGTAATAATGCTCCAGATAAGCCATAATTCACCAACATGGTTAGTGAAATTTATACTTCAGATTGATGTAAGTCACCATTCATGAAAGCTCATACAGAGAACAAATACTCTATCATTTTTGAAATTTTCATAATACAACTCTTGATAAAAATAAAGACACAAGGGAAATGGCAAATCTTACCCAAGCTGACACTAAAAATCACAGCAATGATTATGTGCTGATGTGACACAAGAAGTTTCTGTAGTAGTATCTGTCTTCCCTTCACATAAAGCACAAGACAACTTAATATCCTCTTTTTCACAGCACATTCTTCATACTGTTAGATGCTGTGCATTTCAGGAATATATTTAATTGATGAATTCTAGCAAATTTGGAAATTCTTTTTCTTGAAATACAGAAAGCAAGTGCTAGTTAAACTGTCCCAGTGTTTTTATGTTCATTTCACTAGACGCTCAAAATCAATCACTATGTATGCAGACATACAGCTCCCAGGACACACTCATGATTTCAGCATCTGGTATTTTCCACAGACACTATCATGGCAGGGAGGGCCTGAGCCCTCCTCAAACATCCTGATACCTCTCCACATGGTTCCGTGGAGCGCTGGTAAGTCTACAACTAGTGGCTAGCTGGTAATGCCCCTCCTCCCTTGCAAGGACTCCTGCAGATGAGGCCAAACTGCTTTTTCTTGAATTAAGTCAAGTCTAGAGGGACCATCTGTGCATTTCAGCACCTTGAGCAAATAAGATGTATGTGATACCACGTATGGATTCATGTGAGCACATTTCAAACAACCTGTAAGCCTGCAAACTGAGTCAGCAAGATGAATACCATAATCCTGAAAATTTCAGGAAATGGGTCATTTTCAGGCTTGAAATAGGTGCTTGGCCACCTATTAGCACCCCATGGAAGCAGAGCTTCAAACATGAGCTCCTTCTACTGACAATCAGGGAGCCCATGTGGAAGAGACTTTATGGAAAATCCAGGTGGAGCTCACATCTCTTCCAAAATGTTCGTCCACAAGGCTAATGCCAGGGGTCAAGGCGCCATCAGCTCCATGGCTGCTAAACCTCCTGGTAACGTTACACACCCCAGACTCACCAGTCAGAGCTCCTCCAAGGCTTCCCCTTCGGAACTGTCTCCCATCTTCACTCAGCTGTCTCTTAAATTTAGTAGACTTTCCAGGACCAGAGAAGGGTTCAGGACTGCTGGATTTCCGAGAAGGCATAGGCGGAGGTGATAATATGTGATCAAGCTGCAAAGAAACAGAGATTAAAAAAAAATACATACGCTGTTTAAATGCTTACTTTCACTGAAAAAAAATATAAAAAGGAAAAAAAGTCTAAGTTACCTTTACCTAAAAATTATGGCAGCATTTGGAAAAAAAGAATTTAATTTGGTAATTAAATTGCTAACTGAAGCCAAAAAATTTTGCAAGTGCCAGATCTGTGGCTGGCTCTGTAAGAAAGCCATCCTCCTCTTGTGCAGTTCACAGCATCTCTGACCACAGCCTCACACAAGGACCATTTTGGCAGTGGTTCCACCTCAAGGTACAACGGATCAGACTTCAGCCTACCCGACCTTTCACAAAGCTGTCTTTTTACAGCTGTGAAACCATCTGACCTTGCAATCTATGCAATCTATGCAATCTGCTCTTACCAACATTTTCCCTTGGCAATTTCTCCCTAGCTTTATGTGAGCAGTCACTAGATGGCACTGTTCTATCAACAAAGTGCAAACCACTGCCCAGACTAAGGAATCACCAGTTTGTAAAACAAGCATTCATTCATACTGACTTTGAAAGAAGTCTAAATACAGATCCTTATTCTTCAAACTCTGTTCCTGTCATCATTCCTATACTACATTTTAGCTGTCTTGTTTTCACAATACATTGAATTCCTTAATATTTTATTAAATTCACAAAAACAAAAAAAAAGCAAGTGAGCAAATACAGCAACAAAAGAGCAGGGATGCGAGTAAGCAAAGTAAGTATAAAGAGTTTTGCAGGCATCCTTCTCAAACTAGTACAGTTGCATGGTGTCACTATTTTGCAAGTGACTCAAAGGTTATTCTATAACATTTAAACCATGACTTTTCTAAATTCTTCAGGAAGCCAAGCACATCAGAGTCTTTTTGATTTTCAGTTCACAGGCTGAGACTTATCAGCCAGGCAATCTGATTATCACCTGTATACCTGACTGCTTCATCCTCTCTGTTCACTGAAAGGAAGGAGTCAAGGTCACCAATGAAGATGCACAGTGAAGCCAATTTTTGCTCAACAAAAAAGTTAATCCCACAGCAAAAGTACTGTTACATCCTACAAAGCATTTCAAATCCCATGTTTAGAGTTTCCTCTGTATTTAATATTTCATGCTAGTTAGTATTTTGGGGCTTGGGGTTTTTTTATAGATCAAATCTGCAGTTTATTGGAAGTGTTTGTAGACACACACTTCTAAAGCATCAAGAAACACCACGGTTTCTGAATCTGCTTCTTCAGCATATTAAGACTAATTCATGCTCATGACAGACACTGAAGTAACTGATAAACTTACAGCTCATGCCTTAAGCAATTTCCAAACTTAGGAGGGCTTGGGGTCATAAATAATACTTAATTAACCATTGTTGCTTTTTGTCTTTCACAAACATGGGTGTATCACAAGTATTTGTTACCAAGTGCTAAGATACTTCACAAGGTGAACTTAGAATCAGTTAAAAAGGAAATGACTGACAACAGCTTGCTTCTAAGGACTCTTTCACAGAAATCTATAGGAAAGTAACTTGAACTGCTCGCTGACTGACGGACAGCAATGAATGCTCAGTGCTGCATTCCAAATGATTCCAAGCACCTGACAACAACATGATCCAATCAAGGCTTTAGGTAAGTTACTTGCAAAAATTTATGTACTTTCTTAAAACAGCTTCACACTTAAAAGTAATCAACCACATTTTTTCCTGGCATAAGCTTCATCAAAACTTCAAACATCAAAAATCAACAAATGCACTAAGCTCCCTGCATAGTAACACTCGAGTTTACACAATGGAACTATCATCTTCCACACCACCACCTGAAGCAACTATACCCAAAGACATTGTAGGGTCTAGCACTACAAATAAACATGGAAATCTGAGAGTTAACGTTTTCATATTGATGGCAAACTCCTCCTGCTTTACAGAAACAATTACACATATATTAACAAAGTATTTCTGGAAGCTATCTGAAGTTTCACTTTTCCTTCCAGGGCAAAATTAGATCTATAGTATGTACAGTTTGTTATTTTAATGAAGTCTGTACATTGTAACTGCTGTTTTAGTAATCCAAGAACATTAGACAAGGATATATCCTTTAACAGCCTTGAGACAACTCTGGGAATGCTGTGGAAATAGGAGGGAAAGGGACTGCATAAAGTAGCCAGGCTTGTGAGCTGTAAGTAACTTCTCAGCTACTCTAAGCTAACAGACAGCTAGATGAACCGATTTGACCCAGACAAGTTTTTTAGCCCACATTCAAACCTTACTTCAACAAAAAACCTATGCAGTAGATTAAGAGGCTTTCTGTCCTCAACAGAACAGCCCTCCTCTTATGTCAAGCAGAGCATTTAAGTCTGAATAAGTGAAATCAACAGAAAACATTTTATTAGGTCCTGCTTCATTGGAATACACAGCTGATTCCCAAGAGGTGCAACACGGCACATATTCAAATCACACAAAACGGTTAAATTCAGACAAAAACAACACTACCTACTTCTGTTAAGCAAGATTATAGCAAGATCTATTCAAACTTGTTAATATTTATTTGAAAGACCTCTTGTAAACCTGACAGTAATGGAAGTTCAGCTTGTGTGTCAGATCAGGTACAGATTGGGCACTGCTGGTCACAAAACAAGGTCAAAGCAAGTATCTTGAGGAATGAGGGTAGCTGAAATGCTACCGGAGATATTTTAAATACTTTTACTCAAGCTGCTTCTACTCAGCACATCAGGTAACTGTGGCTGGGCAAATACTCCGCTGGTATTTACTGCATGCTTTCTAGCTATATGGACACATGTTCCATGTTGGATGGCATACAAGCACAACAGGAGAACCAGGGTTTAGTTGGTTGCAGCTTGTGTGTGTGTGTGTGTGTGTGTGTGTGAAACTCGCTTGGTAAATTGCAAGAAATAAAACAGCTATATCCCTGCAGCAAGTTTCCAACATTCCTGTTATACTTCGAGGTTTTTGGCTATTGCATGCTCTGCCTATTTACATTACTGCACTGCAAATGCAAGCACACACTTCCCTCCACACTCTTTTTAAGGAAGCATAGTGACTTAAGGAGCAATAAGGTAACAGAGGGCAGTTTTCCCCACTTGCCTATGGCATTGAGAAGTTACTTCTGAAAGCTGCTACTTCAAAGACCCATAACAGCTAAGACAAAGTATATGAAAGCAAATATATTTGATAGTCCTGTATCTACAGAACAAAGGGAGTTAAGTTAGACATCGAGTGTATACAGGCTCCTTAGAGAGGGATTTTTAATCAGTACACATCTCACCACCAGTCTCTGCTGTTAATATTCACAAGGCATGGGTAGTTAACTTATGTAAAAACGCTCCCTCCCCCAACATTAAATACAGAATAATTCCCTTCCAACAAAGGCACTTTGAAAGACAAAAAACACATGGCAAACTCCAAGCTATGCAGAATGTACTGTTCTATAAAATTAATTTCTTCCAATCCATTTTCCATGCATTTCATAAAAAAAAAAGCAAAACCCCTGCCTGATTACATTGTAGGTATGATGAATTTCTACAGAAGCACTGTAAAATTTAGGAGGTAATGGCTTTCACATAAATGCTATTCCCCACCTCTCCACCTTTACAGAAAGGAACAGACAGTACCATTAAAGGCAAACAGCTTAAAAATTACATAGAACAGAATAATCAAAATATCCTTATCACAGACTTTACGCATAGATTTAAAGATCCTATAGTAACATGGATTGAATATGATTGACAGTCTCTTCCTATTATGCAGGAATCAATTTGTCCTCAAACCTCCTATCCCCATATTTTGAAGCTATTCATTTTCTGTGTGAATAGAGTTGGGTGCCTTTGTCGAAAGGAAATTAAATTATTCTCACACAGTACTAGCCATGGACTCTTAACAGCTCACCTACTCAGAAAGGATTATCTTCATGTTTTTAAAAACCTCAGTAGCATTAAATCCAGCTGTCTACCATCGTGCATTTATTCTACAGCTAGAATGAATTCTCTGCTTGGTAATTATATCATCAAGTAGTCATATAAAGTACATCAGCCCACATTAAGGACATGACAACCAGTTCAAAATAAGACCTAGCACCAGTGTTTAGAAGTACAATTTGAGCCGAGTACACAATGAGGTGTGAGGCAGCCAGAAAGAAAATAATGGATTTCAGAAGAGGAAATCCATGGTACAAGAAGGTGAATGAAGCTAAGATAATGCAATCACACCGATAACACCAGGATAAGGAAAATAGGCTGTTCTGAGCTGCTGAGATTTGTTGCAACAAGGACTTTATCTTTTCAATGAAAAAAAAAATTGAAATGAGAACTGAACTTATCTGCTCAGCTTCACCTTTGCTTGAAACACCCACTATGGTTTTAGTGTCCAAAATACTTCAACCCCAAACTCCCCTAATCGCTCCACAGGCAATATTCTTGCTTCCCACAGAAACTGGGAAAACACAGCTCAAATATTCAGTCTTAGAAATATGAACAAAGATGTCCTATTAAGCACTTTAATTTCTTCCTCTTAAACACTGCACAACATGACTCTACTTTAGGTCATGTCATATATCTACATTAAATCCTGAAGTTTCCATAAAAAGGCTATGTGTTGTCACCCATTTTAAGCCTCCCCCAGTCAGGCACCAATCCAAAAGAGAGATAACACCCGAAATCTCTCACATACAGAGCACCGAAAGGAGAAAATATCCAGCACAGTTCTACTGCTTTTGTTTTCATTATTAACCGTAAGTCCCAAAATAAAATTCTACTAATAAGTATGTTGTCACCAAATATCCAAATCTCATCATACCTACCCAGATGTTAAAAAAGCAAGAATGAAAAGCATCGCAATCGTCCTATGCGAACAAAAGTATTGGAGCCTACCTGGTGGTGAAGAGATATTCCATTGTTCTGTAAAAACTCTCATTGTTATAAAGCTAAATACTTAAGAGGAGCATGGCTTCACAAACCTAACAAACCCCTCCTGTTTCTTGCATCTCCAGATATAAGCCATGCCAAAAGCAAGCATGTTTCTAAGGCCAGTTAAGACCGACCACTAGTTCAACAGCGATTGACCCTCTGTAGCAAAGCAAACTGCTAGGAACATAAATCAATCTGTTTCTTTATGTTACTTACACTGAGTTCCTCTCAGCATGCTGCCTCTCTATCTAGCTCCTTTGCAAGCATTTTAAGCACAGATGCTGAAACACAATAGCCCAGCAAAGCACTTCTTTTGAGGCAAACTATACAAACTTCTTTGAACTGGGTATGAGGGAGAAGTATGTTCTTACCACTTAAATTTTCTCCCCAAGTCAAATTACATTTGGCACAGATACATGAGTTTTGATTAGCTGCACTGACACAGAGAGCAACACTGAACATGATCTTATTAAAGGATAGTATTTTATTTTTCAAAAGCATCTTGCAGTTTGCCAGAAAAAAGGCATTTTAGACAATTAAGAGCATAGTGCACTTCAGTTACTCCAAATGCTTGATGACAATTCAGCTGAACCAAATTAGATGAGAGAGAAAGGCTACAATGAGGCAGTGTAAATGCCCAAGAGGTTTGAATACCATCACAGGCAGAGTTGTAAACAGATTTCCAACAGATACCCTGTAATAATTCTCATCTGTGAGGAGAAACTCCACTGCTTTTTGGTCACAACAACATTAGTTTTTGAAGGACGCAGCTTGGGGGTGCAATCTGAGTAATCTGGGGATCCACAGAAATCTCCACGAACATGGATTAAATCCAGCAGCTGAACAAGATCATTAGAAGCTCCACAATCAGCTGATGGTAGTAACATTCTCTATTACTTTTGCCTACAAGCAATATTAACCCACCTCAGTTCTGAGCAGGGTTTAGAGAACTGTGCAATTATTCTGAATATTCACAGCACTAGAGCAGCTGCTGCTTTGCCAAACAGAGAATCACAAATAACCTAATTCTGCACAGGGATAAAAGTAAACACTTCTCAAAAAACTAGCACCACTTCAAGAAGCCAAAGATAACGAAGACAAAGACACTTTGCACATTTCTTAAAATTGGCATTGCCTTTCCAGCCTCCTTTTCAGCTTTGGCTGGGAGAACTTGCTAGTTCTCCAGTTGAATGACATCTGTCATTCCTGTTTTAAACATTAAACCTTGGACTATGTCACCTTCCCCCATGACCTCCAGTTTCCTCAGTGGGACATCAGCCTGTCAGCTACTACACAGACAGAACATAAGTCAACTCCCTGTTGCAGGAAAAGGATAAGAGGCAGAAGAGATCTTGTTTACAGTCAGATTATTATTTGCTAATCATTCATACAGCAACTCTCAATTTACATATGAATGCAACCTGCAGCTGATACTGCAAATGTGCCCTTATTGCAAAGCTCTGAAGTTCACAAAGTGTCACCTCTAACCATTTTATTAGTTTTACATCACACAAACACAATACCTAAACCTAAAGTCACTGTTCAAAATTGTCTAGTTTATTATGCTGAATATATGAATATATGTATAAGTAAACAGAATTAGCAAACAAAGATCATGGCCTTTCTACAGCATTACACCCTAGGTAGTAGAAATATTTTAAGAATTCTGTTAGGATCAATGGAGATATATCCATATTATTTTGTCACATTTCTAGACTTGGTGTGAAATGGGTAATCTTGTCTTTAAAACAGTTGTATTTTTCTTGAAAATAAATCTGACCTCTGGTCAATTATAAATAAATAAATCTCTGAGAAAATATGAAGAATCAGCTACAGCTATGTAAAAAAAAAAAAAAAAAAAACAAAAAAAAACCCAACAAACCACAAACCGAAACAAATCACCAACCCCAAACAGCTTGCATTCAACACTTTTTCACAAACACATTTACACGATTGCACAGAAAATGAAGCACAGTCTTCACACTGTTCTACAAGGCCAAGAAGTGCCCTATAAATATGCATGCACACTGATGTCCGAGCCAGTTGTTACTTTACCCCAGTTAAGATTGAACAGTTTTGTTCAATATGATCAAGTCCTTCAGTTCTTGAAAGCCTCCTGTGTGCTGGCTCTGCACACTCTGACGGATGGACAGACTGCTCCCTTTCCAGGAAACAAAGGGAGCAGTATTTGTACTGAAGACACTGCTTTCAACAACTCAGCCTGCCTTAAGTCTCCTTGGATTTACTCACCCAGCTTTAATGAACATTAAGCAAAAGATTAACTAAGAGCAGGTTTTGCAGATCACTTGCAAGGCCCTACAGCAAGAGTCGAAAATCAGAACATGGTTCTAAATAGATATATGCAGGCATGGTTAAAGGGGATCACATTGCTGGCACTTGCTAGCAGCATCAAGACTTTCTTGCTAATCTAACAGTCATACAGGAATTTTCCCAGGAATGTACATGATGTACAAAAGCCTTTGCTACTGACAAAGGGAAAAAAAAAAAAACAACAACAAAACCACTTCATTTCCGACCTACAGAAAACTGCCAAGAGTAGTCAGAGCATCACATGCAGGCTGCCTGCAAGAGTGAAGCTGCACTAGCTCAGGAGGTCAGCCCTGCTAGGAAACACGCAGAGGGACTAGACTCAACATAGCAGATCCTGTAAGGAAGTTTGATAATTTAACCTCCAAAATCTTCAAAACAGAGAGTTGGGCTCCATGGGGTCTGTCCAGCCACTCAGTCCTGCTCTAAGTGTACCATCTAGAAAAAAAGTCCCCTTTTCTGTAGAAGTACAGCTTCTCTGAGCACTGCCCGAGCATCAGGAAGCACACTCACATTTCACCTTCATTTCCACACATTTAAAAGACTTGGACAAAAGAAGATAAAAAAAGAAAAGCCACCCTTTGCTACCCAGATGTGCAGCAGTACATGCCATCGCTATGCAGCAGGAAGGATACTCCCTTCCTGCCCTCGTCCTGCTAGCCATCTTGGCAGGAAAAAGTGTTTCATAGTGTTGAAATCTGCTGTCAGTAACTACTGCCACAGCTACCCACTGCAACAGACCCACTGAATAGCTGGGAGGCAGCAAGGGAAAGCCAGCAGAAAGCTGCTCAATCACCCCCACTACCGTTAGGGAGGAAATCAGGGACACAACCCATCTCCCAACTCCAGTGAGTGGCTGCCAGGGTCTGGGAAACACCTTTGCTGAGGAAAAGGAAAAACAGCTGGAAACCTGCACGCTTACAGCATTAAGCAACAAAAAAAAAAAAAAAAAAAAAAAAAGAAAAACCAAAACAAACAAACAAAAAAAAAACCTACACACCCCCCACCCCTAACATTTTGGGAATGATAGGAAGCCGCAGGTCTAAGGTGCACGCACTGGCACAAGCACTTCAGCAGTCATTCTCCTTCCAGAAGGCCCACTGGCAGTGAGGAGCAGTGGTGCCAGACCCCTGCTGTGTCCCTATGCAGGCACGATTTTGCAGGACATTGGCAGACTTCGCTCCAGAAATCACAGCTTCCTAATGCAAAGCACATACTTCAGGGGTGTTGGTTTGCTTTCACTGATTTATCTACTCCTAAGAAGTGGAAGAGACAATCACGTTTTCAGCTGAAACACTAGGAAACAAATGTAAGTAAGTTTAAATGAAAAAAATAATTACATGACTCATAGAATCATAGAACAGTTAGGGTTGGAAAGGACCTTAAGATCATTTAGTACCAACCCCCCTGCCATGGGCAGGAAAGTGGTATTCAAAGTAGTATTTCCTTACTTTCCGACAAAAAAAAAACCAAACAACCCACCAAAAGAAAACAACAAACAAAAGGAAAAACCAAAAAAAAATGCACTTCATTTCCAACCCACAGAAAAGTCTTGCATAAAGTCTCTTTTTTTGGCAGATTTTTGTTCTTTAATATTGTAAGACTGTATTCATTTTCTTGCTATCGTATGCAGAGCTATTAGTAACATTATCAACACTGTGCACTATGCTGTAGAGAAAAATATCAGAATAGCCATATTGAGTATTTCTTTAATATCTCAATGAAAGGAGAAATTAGCCACACAGCAAATGGAAAAAGAACTTTGATATTTCTAGACACCACAGGCAGAATTTTCACCCTTAATTATTTTAATGACCCTTTTTACAGCACAAGAAAACCATGACAAATGCATGAAAATATGTATTTATACACTGTGTATGTGCAGGCATCCACATGCATACCTTAATTCAAACATTTTCAATGCTCATACACAGGTTTTTAAGAAGGACTTTTCCTGGCTCTTTAACTAGGAGGTTGAAAATTTAGTAAAACTAACCTTCAAAGTCACTTTCGATTGCAAAAAAAAAAAAATTGAAATACATAAGAAAGACCTATTCATCTTCATCAGCTGTTGACACCATCATCATTCGTCTCATGAAAAAAAATATTTCAGAGGAGAATATATATCTCTGGAAAGTGAGGAGGTTGTTATACCATGAATACTAATGAAGTGAAAGCAGTTTAGTTCTTTATAAAATCTATTTCCATTCACATTCACCAATAAGCTCCTGGACTACCTATAAAGGTTTCATTTATTCTATCGCACTGGAGGCCTCAGAAAACTAATTGTTTATTCAAGTCTATCTGCTCCATCCATGCTCAATTAGGTCTCACTTTTCCCTCAGTTACAGCGAAATTAAAAATAAAAATGCAAGGTGAAACATTCCCCATTCCACTGACCAGGTCCCCATAACAAGCCACCCTGAACAACTGCCACTCCAAGCACAGCGAGAGCTTCTTGACCATAATGCAGTGTTTAAGGTCAATGACTTAAAAGAATTCCTACTCATCAACTTATTCCTCTGACTAATGGAAAACACATTTGTAATTCAGCTTTCTAATAAGCACTGCCAAGCACTGTTAAGTGTAAACAGGCACTCCAGCTACAGCAGTTCACAAGTATCTCAATTTTAAGAATGGGAGACATAACCCTTACACACAGTAAGAAAAAAAAATCTCTATTTTTTTATTACTTATTTAGACTATGAAAATATTAAATAACCCATTTTGCCATATAAAGCTTCAAATCCAGCATCACTTTCCTTAGGAGTAACATACCAAAGGGAATCACTCCACATTTATGCAAGGCAGGTACAAAACAAAAGAGAGAAACCCATGATGAAATGAGCTTGGAGTAAAAGGTTCTCAGCATGTAATGGAGCTGAAGTTGATCCATAAATCAATGCAAGATGAAAGCAAGATTATTTATATGAAGGGGTTGCATTGTTAATTTACATTCTGATTTAGACAAGGAATGTTTTACTTGATCAATGTATCAGTCATGTGCATGTGTGTACTTGAGCACAAATTAGTAATAATTACCAGTAGGTGTATCTTCTTGTATTTTTTAATTAACTTTCACAAGCAGTATATACAGCTCCAGAAAATAAAGGTTTTCCCTGGGTTTGCCTTTAACATGATGCTAAGTTTTTAAATAATGCAGCCTCGCCACAAGAGACCTTGCAGACAAGGGGTTTTTGATCTCTTTCTTCCCATTCAGTGCTGAGAAAGATACCACGCACAGCTATGTAACAATAGCTGCCATGAAAACCCTTTTCCTGAACTGTTTTGAAAGTGAACCAGAATAAGGCATTTTATGGCTTTATAGTTTTACCCTAGATGCCTATCAGAAAATTCAGATTGGGATGCTTTTCCTGTAGCCTCTTCAGCCTTTTAGCAAAAAATATCAGAAGGGTATGTGTATGTGGGGAAGGGAGAGCACAACCCAATTTGCATTTGGCAGAGAAAGATCTGTAATTAAGAACAATAACCAAGAACCATGTTCATAATTTTAAGTGCCTCCACTGCATTTCACATCTTCTGTCAGATGCCATTTGTCAGTCTCAGACAATTTACCCAGGTCTATCATTACCATAAGTGTTTATTAATGCTATCTGGCTCAAGGAAGATTTTTTTTCTGCCTGAAAACTTCAAGAAGTATTATAATTAGGAAATACAATTAAGACAATGTGAGAACATAACCAAAAAGGCAATAAGGGACAATTTTATGTACTTCACCCCCTTTTTTAATTATTTGTGTAATCTTAAGCAAGAAAGTGCCCATACATTCTAAATATCCTCATTGTAAAACCTACTATAATTAACTAAGCTTATCCTCGCTCATCTTGGTCTTTTTATCCAGGCTTTTCCAACTAAATAGGTAGCTATTTAATACAATGACACTGATGGGTGGGAGAAGGAAAGATGCTTACTTGGATTTAAAAAAATCCTGTATTAAAATCCATTAGGCAGGGAAATCACACAATATATCTGAAAGAACAGACATCAGTGTATATGTGTAGAAGAGCACAAAACAGACTGGCATGTAAAAACTGTCCAAATTAAAACAATGACTGTGTTTGTCTCTACAAACAATTTATAGCTGCTCTGGTTTCTTCACCATTATATAGAAAACCTAAAATTAACAGAAGATTTATGGCTATTAGAGTTTTATTTAGATCATATCACCTCAGAGATTTATATACACTTTCCTAAAAGTTCAGTATGACTTAGAACTTTGTAAATTACACGGATTACTTGTACACTAAGTTGTAACAGTTGATTACTTTGATATCATCATGAAACTCATAAGTAATTAAACGCAAGTTTCATTAACAGGTCTAGAGTGTAAGATTTAGCAATGAAGCCCTACAATGTCTGCAACTTGGCAGTAACGCCTGAATTAGAAGGGTTTTCTAATACTATTTTGCTAAAGTAACCTAATTTCATAAGCAACTAAATGCAATATTAACCACGATATTTCACACTGTATTGAGTCTTATTTTGACTTTTTTTGCACTTCCACTAGTGAAATGAGAGTGGTGTCAAAAGCATGACCAACCACTACACACACACACACCCCTCCATTATCGGGTCTACTAGGACTCTTTATGTCTATAAGGAGGGATAGACTGTATGCCTTTTAACCAACTTGTAAATCAGCTTTGCACCCTCACTTCAACTGAGCAACATACCACATCCTGTATTCTCAGGGTTACATTGTCTTATTCAAAAGAATGGGACCCCACATCTTTAGTAAAACAAAAAAGTTGTCTAAATCAATGCTGAAAACTTTAAATCACACATAGTCCTTTTAACAGGCAGATATTATGGACTGCAGTAATGTTACACTGGAGCTTTGAAATATGGAAGTATTTTTAACACTTCAAAAACTGAAAACTATAGCTATACTATAGCTATTAGGAGGCAAAGATACTGCCCTTTCCATGATATAGAAATCTGTCAGTTGTTTAGAATTCGGAAGTCTCTAAAAGACATAACACAGATTTGAAAATGGACTTTTTTATTTAAAAGTACTCAAACCACTGTAAGGGATGAGAAGGCTAAAAAAAATGGCATTCAGAGTCAAAGTTGTCTGGAAACAAATCATTTTCTATTCAAATAGTTGATGTGCTAACATAAAACATATGTCATACACACAAGAAAGGCCCAATACAGCTTCTTTCAGGCTTTCTCGAGTACAGGGAGGAGAAGCAGTTTGGAAATGTCTAACATGAAATCAGAGACTATTTAAAATTAACTTAATTAGTTTCATACACATATACAAATAGCATCTTGTTTGAATATATCTGTATCACCTACAGTACAGTTTCACTTCATTTTAGTTGCTTTCTTTTATTCTGATAAGTAGCAGACTGTAATCCAGGAAACCATATCCTGAATTGCAAATAAAACAGTCTTACTAAGCCATAGTAACAAGAGTCCACAAGGAAAAGCATGCACTGCTAAAAGCTTTGAAATTTATGATTTGTGTGACTAAGTACCACTGTGGGAGTTAACCTAGTTTTCTACTGATGTTCAAATGCTCTAGTAACAGGATATTTTTAATACTGAATGCAAAAGTTATTAAATAAAGCTTCCACAAAAAGGAAAACATTGCATTATCTAAAGCCAAAAATCCAGGTTTAACCCCCAAGACAAATTCTGCAATATTGAGGTCAGTGTATCCCTCCAGAAACCTACTCTTCACTTGGATCAAGAGTATTTAAACTCGCTCTATCAGAGAACAAAGCAGCAAGGCTAGTAACAAGGAAACTCAAGCTCTAGTTTTGTCATTTTGTTACTGGAGCAGTACTTCTTTTTTTTTTTAAAAAAAAAGCCAACCAAAACCACACGCCAACACTACCCATCAAGGGGAGCATTTCCACCATTTTTTCCAAAACTTATCTGCTGATTTTTCTCTAGAAATCATTCATTTTTTTCAGAAAACATATTCCCAGCAAAGGAAGACACACTTCTACAGGTTTTTCCTTCAATACTCAACATTCATGAACTTACTTTCCCAGGCAAGTCCCAGCAGTCCAGAAGAGTAAAAATGGCAAACAGAGTCCTCTCCTGAGACAGAGAGACAGTAGTTGTAATGATTCTTCAGAATTGCTTGTTTCACTCAGAGAGTTTAGAATAAATTTAGGAGTTTAGAATAAATATACAGCAGAAGTTGTTAAGGACAACCAGAGCAACTCGGATACACAAACTGGTTTCCTAGTTACCTTGTCTTTATTTGCATAGAACTTCAGAAGGTGATTGGTAATGGTCAACCCCAATAAGTAGCGTACAGCCAAAAGAGCAAATAACTTTGAATCTCAAAGCCACCCCACAATTATTACTTCAGTAATTCACTAAGCTTTCTCTGGCTAAGACTTAAATGTTCCCTTACTTACATACACTAGTTAGTGGTTTGCAAGACAAAACCCATTTGGGAAAAAAACCTAAACCTATTTCATATATTAAAAAAAATAATGATTGAGTATGTAATTTCAATATAATAGAGATCTGGCAGGGTTTAGCTTTAAAATTTGTTTTTCCTGAAGACTACTGGCATGTAATCGATCAACAGCATACCCTGCTAAAGTTGCAGGGAGCAACTCCATGCAACATTTCTGCAGCACATTCCTCCCCAGGAAGGGACCAATCCCAAACACTTCAACACCCCTTTCATAAAACCCAACTGTCCCATAAACTATGGAATACAGATTTCAGTTAGGCATCTACCAATATGAACTACCACCTCCACAGCACTTAGTACTCCTGCCCGCCCAGGGAATACAGGATCCAGAATTCTTTCCTATAACAACTGCACACTACACTGCCCACAGACAATAAACTGAGCAACCTTGGCAAGCTTTTCCAACAAAGGAAATGCAGTTTGCATGCATGTTCTCATTTCACAAAATCATATAGGAACTAGTGTAACTAACACGTCTATTTATTAAGAAATACAACCACACTAAATTTTCCATTACATTTAGGCAGGCAGCCTACATTCTCAAAGCCACAGTCTTCCTAGTAAGACTACTGCTGCTGCATCTTTTTTTGCAGATGCAAAAAAGGTGTAGAACTGTACGCATGTGGCAAGACTCAGAGTGCCACACGACATTTATTCATGCCCCATACCAACACTGTCAATTGGACACTCTTTCCTACAGCTTCCTGTTTCACAGTGCCAGCATACTAGGAGGTCACGCAAGAATAACATGAAACAATGGGCTCTCCAGGAGTGACTGCTGAAGAAGGAGAAAGAACATAAATCTCTTCCAGGCTACTCCCATGCTGTAGTTGCAAGCACACATTACAGCCTCATTAAGAAACAACAGCCCTGTTAGAAATCCTGACTCAACAGCAAGCCAAAACTAACACAAGTATTTCCTCTGTAACAGCATTTCATAAAAATAGTAACCTTTACAAGTTCCTAACACCTTAGCTCAGGCTCCTGGTTCAGAGTTCCCATATTCATAGCTTCCCCAAAATGGGAGGGAGGGAAAAAGCAGAACAGGTGCCTGAAGGGAAGAAGTAATGACGGGAAGGAAAAAGCAATTCCACCCCCACCAGCCTGCTTGACTTGAGCCCATTCATCTTCCATTTATCTTCGGGCAGCCCCACTTCTGTCAGGACCCTCTATTGCATCCAAGCTCTTTGGTACATGTCTTCATAAGTACCCACGGTGCTTCCATGCATGATGATATTTTCTGTGGCTACAGAAATTAAATTAATTTCCTGGAAGTGGTCTAAGTATAAGAAAGGAAACAGCCTGAGGCCAGTGTTAGGCAAAGAAGAACCAGGAATGAAGCAATGCAAACCTCAATGTTTAGCTTTTTTTTTCCACTTTCACCTTACCATTCGAGTCTTCACTATTCTACAGTGTATACTGCAGATATGCTTCTCTTTACTGCTGCCGTAAGATGACTTCGCATTGTCAGGTGTTTTACCTCTATCTAAACCTCCAGAACAATGACTTCAGGGTATGCAGTTCCTGATACACAGAGTGTAAACCACTTATAAAGAAGCACAAAATAGAAATCTGATGTCATATTTCTTTTCCATTCTGCTCATTTAGTTGAAGTTCTAGAAATATTCAGGAACAGACTGCTGAAAGATAGCCTGAGATGTTCAACATAAAGCACAGTGAACCTGCAGTCCCTGCCAGCCAGCAGATGGACGTGTCTTCACAGCAGCAGTCAGGTGGAGTTTATGTAACTACTTAAAGAATAGTCCTCTAAGTCAGCATATGGTCCAGTCAGAAAAACAATCATCTGTTGAGGTGAAATGTTGGCAGAAAGTCTCAAAGTGCCTGATCACCAGTGTATGCATAAAACTCAGCATCACAGCCTTTGCTGAATCACAAGCTTGAGGATCCTGAGATTGTCTCAGCTGACAGTTATCCTCTGCCTGATTCATCTAAAAGAAAACTGCTCAAACAGCAGCATGCTCTTCCAGTTGCATCCGCCTTGCAAAGCCATCTGACTCCAGAGAAGCATTCCAACTTCTCCAGATAAGACAAAAGAGTAAAGAAAAATAGCAGACTGAACACAACTGACATTGACATCTTACTAGTTGCTCAGCCTGTACATGCTCACCAAGTCATTTAACAGCTGACCATGACTGAGGCTATTGGAAAAAGGCAGACCCCTTACTCCCTTCTAATTCTCTGAGAGCCGAGCAGGAAAACCAAGCCCAGACTGTACACTGACTGGACAGCTACATCCCCAAAAATGTGAAGACTTGAAGAATGAAAGAAACAAAAGGTAAAATGTTCAACCTATCCAGTCAGTTCCTCCTCTCATTTCAAGGCATGTAACTTCAGGAAAAATCTACACTACGCTCCTTGTATAAAATCCAGATCAAGAGAGGCACATTCTCATCCCCAAGCTCTGGACCATGTTAGTCTGCACAACTGGATCTTTGTGGCACCTATCCACATTCCTCCCACAGAAAAAGTAGGTGCTGCCAGTAGGAGGAGATGTTTGTATTGCTGTCAGGTCCTACCTCAGCATCAGAGATCTCACAAAAAGTCTTCAGAAGACTGCATCAGGGAAAGCCAGAGATTGGGATAAGAGAAAGATCATGCTTAAGGATATTATCAAAAGAAATGTGGGGTTTTGGTACCCTTGAGATTATGAAAAGAAGATCCGTAAAATTCACCAAATCAACATACCTTGAAGGTATTTCCCTTCTTTCTTTCTTTGCCAAAGTCCTAAATCCAACTCAAAAGAAACTTCAGGTAAAAGTCTGCAAGGTACTGGAGAAATAATTCACAAACTTAATATTCTTACATGTGTATTCTTACATGTTCCTGCCTTCCAACCATAACCTCTATAGGTACAAGGGAAGAGGAACCACCACACTCTTCCCTTCCACACTAACTGAAGACCTCCTGGCATTTAGACAACACATTTTAGAGTCATCTTCCTGTTAGGTTCACATTAGCTCCAAAAGCACAACATTCAGGGCTTCATTCATTAACAAATAGCTCACCTAGCAATTTTAGATTTATGTCAGGCACACAAAGTACAACCTTCTGGACAGAACAAGCTTTACTGTTAAGGACACCACTAACCAAAAAAGTCCAGTAGATTTCAGGACTTTTTATAACTTCACATTACAGTCAATAAAAGAAAAATTATAACGACCAACTCTGCTGGTCTAGTAGCTTGACCTTGTATTAGTTTCACTATCACACAAGCTTAAGCAGTGCCAATGGTTTATCCCTATGTATTCAGAAATCGGAAATAAATGTTAGCTAGCATATGAGCATGGAACAAGCTACAGTAGGTAAACCACAGCACAAGCATGGAAAACTGAAAACCAGTATGCTATCTTGCATTTATAAAGTGCAAATATCAAAATGTTACAGATAATTGGAAATATTAAGACCCAGATTTTCCTTGCAATTATTTGACCACTTGTTTACAGTCCTGAAGCACTAGATTTATGCAGAGTCAAACCTTTGTGGGGAAGGTTTTCATGGCTCCTTCTTTTGAATTACCAAAACCAAATTCCCTAATAGTTCCTACCCTACCTTTAATAGTAGCTTGTTTAAAAGATAAAGCAAAGATAAAGCAAGTTAAGCTCTCTTTTGCTAACAACTGCAAGCTCATGAGTCAGGCCTAAGCTGATTACTTTCCAGGTGAATCAGAAAGTCACCTGCTCACAAATCTTAGAGACGAAAGCTCACATTGTACAGATGACACACAGCTCCCAGAATTTGTATTTAAAAGCCTATATTTCAGAATACTTAACAAAGTGCCCAGACTGCTCTCAGAACAAGCCATTAAACCATCAGTATCTCAAAACACCATTACCCAGTTATTATTAGGACCTTCAATGGCAGAACAGAGAAAGTTCTTCCCACATTTTCCCATTTGTCTTCAGGCAGATTTGGTTAAAATATTAGACAAGCAAGTATCTAGAAATCATATGCCAGGACCTTATGCCTACCTTCTTGGACACCAGGTCCTCTGAAAATGCCTGAACTTAGGACAAGTGCTACTGGCTTGGACAGCATTGCTGGGGTTACAATGCTTGATTTATGATTTATAGTCGTGACTCCTTCTGTGAGCTTCTGCATTAACAGCCCTCATACTGAATTGATGTAGCCCCACTGGGCAGGGCAAGCCTTTGCAGAGGTATAGAGCATCAAAGAGGAGAAAAAAACCCAAACCAAAACGTTCCTTACAAGAAAACGGGCTGGAATACTTCAGACAAAAAAGAAGTGGAAAGTGAAAAAGATCAGACTATAACTTTCATACACAGAATTTTCTTCCATCCCCCAAAACCCGTATCTGTCTATGCTGCAAAGAGCTCTCAGGTTTTGGCCATCATTAACAACTGGAATTTAGTCCTTCAAAGCTGTAAGAGCTAATGCACAGAACCTGAAAGGTATAAGGTGAAAGGATTCTGGTACACATCTAAACAGTTTCAAATATAACTTAAACTCAAAATCTAATTGACACTGAATCCTCAAACAAAGAAAAAATCCCACATTACTTCCAGAATGATGAACATAACCTTTAATTCAAGCGATTACATTCTGAAGTCTTACACTGAATGACAGAAATGAGCTTGGCACAGAAATTCTTATTCTAAAATCTTCAAAAAAGAACCCATACTACACCTGCTGATATACAACATAAAGCAGAATAACACTAAGCATAGAAGCATCATAAAACATTTCTCACCTACTTTAATCAGTATTTACTTATTTCAGATCAAAGTCAAAAGAAGAAACACAGCCCCTGGAAGCAGCTAATTTGCATACACACTAACAAAATATAATAATTTATATAATAATCCCCTCCCCCCAAAAAATGGCCCAGATCTGTGCATGAGGTTCAAGCACTTACAGCACATTTTTACCATTACATCATTGTTTGGAGTTTTAATCATGGAAACAGTGAAGTTATTCATTATTTGAAGACATGGCCACACTTGTAAATTAATCCAGTCAAATCACCCATTACCTACTCTTTCATATATGTATCCTGAGTAAAAACAGACATTCATCAAGCATACAAAAAATATGAAGGTTCAGACTTTAATCCTCCGCTGCTTTTTTTGCTTTTTAAGTCTTCTGATAATAAGGGTGAGGCGGGGCAGAGAGGCTCTCAATTATATATGCATACACCTCAAACACATACTGAGCAAGTATGGGTTAAGAGAAAGAAAAAAATAAAGAAGAGAAAACACAAGTCACACCTCTGCAGATCACATAAGACAATGAATCACAGAGAGTGAGCAAGTTTCAAATCACAATTGAAACTAATGTGCATCTAGGGGATACATTTTGCCTTGCATTTGCCATTCCATAACATTATGGATTTATAAAAGCAGAGCCTCAGAAAGAAAGATCAATGTATGACAGTTCTCTTTGATCTCTTGGTTTACTTACTTCTGCAAGTGAGATCAGATTAAAAAAGCCACAAGAATATACCATTTTGAAGTATTTTAACTTTTCATTAACCGGAATAGTGATACCCGATTACAAGACAAATTCAGAAGGTACAACTTATTTTATTTTTTGCAGACTTAAGCTTCTTGCACAAGTAGTAGGAAATCCAGTGCTTAATTCAATTTGCAGGTACATGACTTGTTAGAAATATGGGAGTCATGGGAAAGAAAAGGATACTTCAAGGGAGATGACCTATTTTGCTCTGGAATGATTAGTGTAGCATCCCCTCTCAAATTCCAAGAAAAGCCACTAGGAGATAAAATCTATTTTCCTTTTCATGTTTATTCAGCTGGCAAGCATGACCCTGAGCACTGACCAAATTAATAAGGTCCGTTTACCCCTTCTCAAACAAATTGAGACTAGCTAATGATGACAGGAAAGGAAGACTGAACTCTTTGCTCTGAATAAAATTGTTGGCTTTTGATCTTGGCATTTCTTTAATGTCCTTAAAATGACAACTAAGCATAAATACAGTGGAAGTGCCTAAAGCTAACACATGCACGGCTTTTTTTTAACAGTTAACCTGGAAGTAGATCTACTATCTTACAGAATAATATGCTATAAAATCAGTTTACTGAATGGAAAATATAAATTTACGTAATGTAAATTGAATTTTTGAATATTTATATAGAAAGATTAAACCAAGTCAGACAAAACTTGGGGGGGGAAGGTGGCTTATGAAGCTGCCTTTTTTGTTTACCACTTTTGGGGCAATCCATATGTGATTTATTTCTACTTAAAATTTCATCATAGTGTCTAGAAGGCAAGATGGTAAAGAAAGCTAGAATGAAAAATATTAAATATACACTGGCTAAAAAAGTTTCTCTGCAAACAGAAATACAAAAACATCACTGGATGACAAGTCTGAACAGGAAGTTACTCTTTATTTTTCCTTTTTTTGGAGAAATCTTGGTAATCAGAAGAGTAAAGAAGAACAAAAAAAATCTTATTTAAAAAACAATTTCTTTTTTTAATAAATAAATAGTCCTGGGTTCTGGTGTTGAACTGTTTTGTCTTGTGTGCATAAACTTTTTATTATGAAGTTGTCTTTGCCTATTTATACTTAATTTCTATTTCTGCCCACCTGATCAATCCACACAGAAGCTTACAAAATATGATCAGAGATTTCCATTTTATCAGCTGGACACCCACACAGATGCTAGGGAAAGAAACAGACTTCATTGTTTTCTCACAAACTGCTCACTTCTTCATTACCCAAAATTTAATTCATTTCTTTCCCCAGTTAAAAACTTATTGTTCATAAAATTAGTTTTCTCCATGAAGTTGCTGGATCTGAAGTAACAAGAGCCTCCTAAGAAAGAACAAGGAGATGACATTCTAAAACAGCCTTCTAGAGACAAACACTGTTAACTCACACAGGGGAATCTTGAAACCAAAGCACCGTCTCATTGAAGAGGGAACTTTCTTGACCAAAAGACATCCAAACCTTAGGCCCATCCAGCGCTTAACTGGAGAGGTATCAAACTGCAAAGGAGCAGTAACTGAATTCTGGCTATTCCTGAAATTCTCAGAAAAATACTCAAAGCCAAAAGGGATATCTGGAGCAGTAAATGACAGAAGGTACTCTTCTACATTGTGCTACAACAGCTGGCAAAAAGCTTCTGTCAATCATCTTCATCACCTACTGCCCAAGGAGAGAAAAGTGGGAATGAGACCAAAAGATCACTGCACAGAAGGAACTCAATACATTGTTCCAGGGTTTGCACTCCAGAGACACAGTTAGGGGCCCAAAGCCAGCACAGGAACGTAGACAGATCCAGGTTGGAGATGCAGTCACAGCAGCCCTCCCACTTTTCAAAGATGCTACTGACAAGGCATGTGACAATCTTCAGTCACAACAGACATTTTTCCCAGCATGAGGTCACAAGCCACAAAATATAACATGAAGGGATAACAAGAAACTTTTTGTTTAGCCAGCAGACAGTTACTTTAAAAATCAACTGAAAAACCCCATGCAGCTCCCCATCCCCTCTCATTCCCCAGAGAGCAGCCATACAGAGCATCAGTATAGAGTATGTCTTATCTAGCATCCATGAGAAGAAATAGAGATTATAAATGCTATAAACTAAGGAAATAGCTTCAAGATAATTTTGTGAGAGAAGAAAGCTCATTTTAAACTATCACAACACTTTCTGCAGGCCAGGCTGAAAAGGTGAGCAGCAAGCACGGAAGGTATCGGAGACCTTGCACTTCAGTGAAAGCAGAAATAACCCTGGTAGCACCTCTCCTAGAGGCAGCACAGGGAATCCAGCTAAACGGGTACCACACAGCAGGAGGGTCAGTCCCAGTGAAAATACACAGGTGGTGCCATATCAGATGCCACAATGAGTTGTGTTAAACAGGTTTGTGTAGTAACCCTAAAAACACAACCTGCTTTAGAAAGTCCCACTACATGGCAAGCCTTCATGCACTCACTGCAACCTACCAGTGGCAGTACATGCAGAAGGGCACATCCAGTTTTGCTCAAAGTGCACTGCTTTTCCTGTGTTCTGACCATTTATTCAAACTGTTGGTTGATTTTCAAACACCTACATCAATAACAAACAGGATTGCAATTACACCTAAGTTTTAAGTGACAGCCACAAAGAACGTTATTAGGTCTTCCTTACATGGACTTACATGCTTCAGTTTTCTCAATTCTCTATACCACAATTATAAGTATCTTTTGGACAAAGTTCATTTTCTTCCCAGTTTCAGAAGTGGAACATTTACCATTAGGCTTTAAAATGCACTGGTTTACTCTTGTATAGTAAGAGTCAATATAATTCATTACATATGATGGCTGTATTACTTTAAAGAAATTATTTGCATTTTCTGTATGGTAATGAGGTATTATAGGTCAGGATATCAGATGTCTCTGTGTATTGTGAGGACTGTCCTACTTTAGTTATGAACTCTATCACAAAATACCATCTTTTCCTGCCCCACCTTTAGAAAAGCAGAAAATGGGCAAGGGGATGACCAAAACCTTTCTGCATGGATTATTTCTTTGTCCCAGCTCTGCCCTCTTCCTATCACTCATAAGAAAACCTGTATTTCCTGTCTGTGTTAAGGAAATGCGGAGGCAGCATGGCTGATGCAGCATGAAGACAGCAGAGCAATGGCAACAGCAGGAAAACAGCAAATGACAATGACAAAAAAAAATACACTAGGCCAGAAGACACCTCTTTCGGGTACTAGGAGGGTCATCCCAGCCAGCCTCCTGCTTCCATGATCTCCACCATCTCTCAACAATGTCTCAGAAAAGGCAATTCTCAAAGATTCCTCTTAACATCGATTCATAACTAAAACTCCCTGTCCCATTTTCCAGCTTGCACAACAATTGTGCATGAGAACAGCACCTCAAGCAGAGAAACTTTTAAGCTGCTGCAAACCATTTCCCCAAGGGTAACTTCTCCAGAGTGTAGCGGGGATGCTACTCCAGCCTTTTACTAACTGACTTCACAGGGCTCTCAGGAGCGCTGAGGAACTCCTCTCTGTCCACAGAGCTGCCACAGATCCTACTTCAAAGGGAACAATGTTCAGGACACAGACTTGGGCTGATTTCAGATAAACCCTGTAAAGTTTGAAGGTGACCAGGAAACTGCAACATGATGAATACTTTGTCTTGAAACTTATCTGAGAGCAGATAACCACAGAGAAGCATGTTCCCAGGAAGGCTCCCTCATTTCTTACTGTTTTATGGTGATAGTTTTAGAACTTGACGTAGTTCTTCTAAACACAAACTTAGGACAAATTGGAAGTAACCCCGAAAAAATGTCAACATTTACCTCATGTCAGAAGCTGAAAGCACACCTTTTTCATAACTGCTGATTATTAACTTCTTGCCCATTTGGCTTTTAAAACAGCTATGGCAATGTTTTAAGTTATTCAGCTGTTATGGCAGGCTTCTGTAAACCAAGTGGTAAGTATACTAACCTCAGCTTTTTCTTTAAAGGCTCAGAGAGGGAGGAAGGAGGAATAAAGAAACACAAAAAGCAAGGGTCACCGTGTCAGTAGGAAAAAACTCCCTAATTTGATCAAAAACCCACTAAAAGCTACCATGACCTTCCACCTAAAGGCTTTTTAAACTCTCTGGTTACATACTAGTTACTCAAATATCATCTGCTTGTAAACAAGCTGTTTCAGGCTAATAAGGAATCTTTATGAAGTCAGCTAGTGACCCACTGCATACATCTCAGTAATCTGTTTTATCTTACAGCACTGAAATGCAGAATACAAGTGATGAGAAAAATTAACTTTTTAGGTCACCGGTGTGTGCCCACACTGAATCATTAAGACTTGCAAGCTCTCTTTTACTCACTAATGCAGTGAAAATTAAGCAAAGCTGGTACAAAGATAAAATAGACTACATTCAGTAATTTCAGTTTTCTTCTTTCAAGCAGTATTTATGAGTTCTCCATAAAGACAACCATCAACAACCATGTTTAATGACAGCTAATTTCTGTTAATTGAAGACACATAACTACTTTCTGAATAAAAGCTACAATATTAGTTACCAAGGTTACCCAAGATGGAAAAGCAAGGCCTAGCTAACACATGGAGAAAGCATGACACGTTTGCAGCCAAGACAAAAAATACCTATTGATAAAAGTAACCTGTAGCCAGTTGCACTTTTACAGATTAATTTATTCCTCAGACTCAGAGTATATATTTTCCAGGGAAAAAAAAAAAGTTAAAAAAAAACCTAACCAAAAAAACCTCACAAGATCTTAAATTTCAACAATTGAAAGTTCAGCTGTGCTGACTATTAAACACTCAAGTAATTTCATTTATATACCAAACACAACAACTAGCTTGTCTGCATCTCAGGGTAGCAAAATTTACACTTTTCCTGAATTTATTACCAAAATGTCACATGAATGATGCAAATTTATCAGATGCACATTCCCAGGTCTTTTGGGTTCTAATCATAATAAAAGAGCAGTTTCTGTTCTCTAACTTGTTAATAAACTGTGCCAACATCAGAACTTAGTTATGTTGAGAGATCTCAAACCAACACTATATAATTTGGCTTATATTTGCTTTTAATTAAGTGCACCATTTGACAGCTACCATGGGGACAGCTATCATTCTGCAGTTGTCCAAAAGACGCAGAACACATCAAGATGAAACTATTGACTTCACTCTTGATCTAAGATACAGAGGCAATTCATTAGGTAGATGGGCTGAAGAAACACTTTCAACAGAATATGGTTAAGAGTCTTATGTAGAGAAGATTGCCTTTCTTAAGCATGTTCAGATAGGAATGTCATTTAGCTTATTTTTAGGGAAAACAACAGCTACAAATTTGCTTTAGCATTTGGAGTTACCTTTAAATGCTTTATTCAGGCAATATTCCAAGGAAATTAATTCTTCCTGAAAAAGTACAAGTCTTGCTTAAAATAAACCCTCATTTACCTTTATGCATCAAACCAATTTAATTACATGAAAAATTGCATGGAAATGCGGTATCACAATGACAAAAATTTATTTGCTGTCTCATAGCATTTAGAAAGTCAAAATAATTTCAAACACAAGTCTTTTGCCAATATTCAGGGGCATTTTGGATTTTTTTGCCAAAATCTCTGATGTTATATCCTTATCCCCCTTGTAACTTCCCATCAACACTGTAACACAGAAGGCAATGTTTTTATTTTTCTTCTTTTTTAATGACAAAATTGCCAGCAACATAAGAGTAAGCATCAAAATTCAAATATTCAAAATCACTATCTGTGAATTTTCAGTATCCTAATATATTTTTTTTTACCAGAATGATTTCTACCGTATTTCTAAAATTTTACTTAATACACAAGAAAAAACACCCTAGCAAACTAATCAAGGAACTAATTACCAAGAAAAGTGAGTATTCCCCAGTTACATTTTATGAAACTATAGCACCCATAAACTCTGTTCTCAAAAGCAAGTTTATGATAAGCAACTAAATATTGAAAGCAAATCTCTCAGTTGGCCTTGGAGGACTTCTCCAGACCTATTTGCTCAAGAATGCAAATCAACCTCGAGTGAG
This sequence comes from Melopsittacus undulatus, assembly GCF_012275295.1. Taxonomy (NCBI): domain Eukaryota; kingdom Metazoa; phylum Chordata; class Aves; order Psittaciformes; family Psittaculidae; genus Melopsittacus; species Melopsittacus undulatus. Next base: position 23,133,595 of record NC_047557.1, on the reverse strand, counting down.
ACTAACACCATCCACAAGGTCAGAAGAAGAGAGTGGGAGGGGAAGGCTACTTAAAGTCCAGCTAAACATTAACACGACACTTAGACAGTTGTATATATAGTACTAGCATTTGAAAGGCTAATTGCAAACCAGAATAGTCCAACCATAGCAAAGGAGCACATGCCAGACATACACATATTTATTCAAGCCATCAAGTTACTTGCAGCAACATATGGAATCAATCAGCAAACATTCAACTGGAAGCATCAACGATAATTTAAAATATAAAGGAAGCCATGACTAACAAGCAGACTTCTGTTGGACAGTTATACTCTGTGCATTGCTGTACAACTAGCAGCACCTCAGTTTCACTCTTGCTATGGAAAGCACCCTGCAATGAGGCTGGCACCAATCTGTGTTCATGAAAGGAGAAGTCACAGGTCCCTGCTAGTAGGAAAGCCAGGCTTACAAGGAAAAGCTAACAATAATCATCTCAACTTTGTTATAGCCCACTCCAAATCAATGTAGTCTAATTTAGATCTCTCCTTATGCTGTTTCAACACAGCCAACTTTCTGGATTTGTTGTGTTATATTACCATAGTTGAGAAGCTCATTTCCTTTTAAAAGCAAACAGATAAAATGGGTTTTAATACTTTTCACTCTTTAGTACAGCTTTTCAGGAAAAAGAAGCAATTGACTTACAAGAAGTCTATCAGAAACAGCAATGCATGTTACAAGATACATCTTCTCATCAAAACAGGAAATTCTGTAGGTTACCATTTAGAAACATGCATCCTTTCCTACAGTCCCTGGCAAATAGCCATAATATGACTAATATAGCATACTAATGCAGTCAATTATGGAACAGAAATCAGCAGAAAAAAGTAAAACAAATTACTCCAGTAACATGCATATACCGTGTAATGAAGGACCTTTTCATCACATATATTTTCTTGTCTGTAAGTGGTTAGGAGTGCTTGCTGTCGGGTAGAGGGGATTGGAAAATCTAGAAGGAACAGATTCATTTTCCATTCTTTGTGTCCAAGCAAGAATTCCAGCTCTCTCCATTTCTATCTAATGACTTCATATTGCTGTACACCCTATCTAATATGCTATGCTACACCACAATGCAAGCTAAACATTTGATTCCTGACAATGTTTGCATTTTTGTAAGGGTTGTCATCAGCTTCGTGCATGCACTCAAACTAACATTTATTTCATATTGAATTGGCTTGGGTTTTCTCTGGTTTTAAGACTGAAATTTAAAGGCTGAAAATGTTTCAACTCCTCAGGAATGGTAATTAGCCATTGGTACTTTCTGCTCATGTAGAAGAAAAATTTATAAAGAAATGACTTTTTAAATAATTAAACTCCCTTCATGAGCAATAGAAGAAATAACTGCTTCCCAAATATATTTAATTGAACCTACTGCTGTTTCAAATTCAATTTTTCTTTAATTGGTAACTGTAGTACATGTGAATTATTAAATAACAATCCCAAGAACAGGATATAAAATAAAAAGAGAAGAGGCTCCCAATGTAGCTGGAAGATAAACTCATGGTTTTTAACATATGCTGTAGATTCTCCCCCATGCTGCTTTTTTTTTTCACTGCCATCTACCTGAAGTTCTGCTGGAAGGTTTCGTCTATGGAGCCTACAGAAATCAGCTTGAGAATGACAGTTTTATGGGATTTGCCTTCCCTAAAATGTTAAAGATTTTTAGAAGGGCTATAGGCACAAGAATTTTTATTGTGACTTCTAAAGAACTTGAAGAGTAAGCAAGAACTTTTTAAAGGCACCTCTCCTCACATCCGTAGCTGTGATGCCAAGAACTGTTTCACCGTTAACACAGCATACAGACAAGGACCAGTCAGAGATACTCTCAAGAAGCCACACAGCAATGAACACAACCACTTAATGCCACAGCACGAAGCATGTAATACATCTGCATTAGCACATACTTGAACAGCAAATGACAAACATTTTTCTACCTTTCTGCATGTTATTTTAAGATGCCTACAGTTCTTTCAGCTTACCTGTGTCTAAACAAGGCTATTAACTGAGTCACCAGCTAATCACGTTCACTGCAGTCAGCATTACAAGCTCTCAATTTTACTCCAAATCTTATGCCACTCATAATTTAGCCAAAAATGCTGATGAAAAGACATCCTCCTTCAGCAACTGCCAGCCTTTGTTTCAGAAATAAACCAGCCTTCAATCCAGAGCTGGGCTCTAAAATCCCAAATGACCAAGGTATATCTGGTACCATTTAAATTTTTTTATTTCTATTTTTAAAACTAAAGTCCACTGCACAAGGAGAGCTGTCATCTCAGCTCTCCTGAGTGAGGATCACTTTAGCTGCTGAGACTGCACAAGTCCATGAAGACCATCCAAAAAAGGATGCTAATGGCAAAGGACCACACCATAGGTCCAACAATATCGAACCCTCAACACACAGTTTTTCACTCTGATTGCCAGAAAGGTGTGCATTTCTCCTACTCTTCAGAAGGAAAGAGTCCCCCAGGCAAAAAAATGCACATCCAAAACTTGAAGAAAACCTGAAATCCAGGCATATGCATGAAATTAGTGTTCATCTCTCACCAGCCATACATCCTTGCAGCATCAATTCATCTTTCTGATCAGCAGCACCGCTGATGCATGCTGCTGCCACTATGGCTCCTTAGCACTTCACTTGGTTAACACCGCATACCACAGCACGGAAGAAGGAATGCAGAAGGTATGCCATTGGTACTACATGACAATGTGAGCACAAAGATGCCTTTTCCTAGCTATTAATAAAAAAAAAAAACAAACCAAACAAAAAAACACACAAACAACAACAACCAAAAAAACCCAAAACAAAATTAAAAAAAAAAATAACAAAACAAAACCAAAAAACAAACCCAGAGGTAGACAGTTGTTAAACTGTAGTAGCAGAGGCAAAGCAATCAGGGATTGCTCTAAACAGGAAGGTATAGTTAATCTCTTGAGGGAACAGCTAATGCAGAAAAATGACTTGGTTTCCCAGAAAGACTTGGGAATGGTTATGTTAAGCTGAAGCATTAATAACATCCCATGCTATGAGAGTTGCCTGCAACAGAGGAAGCCAAACACAGGGCCAGTCCAGCCAGGCAACAGAAGCAGTCAAAGCAGCAGCTACCAGTCCCAGCAAACATCCACTGCAGAGTGGCGGAAGCAACCAGTTTCCAGGCAAGAGGCACAGTATGAAATTACACCTAATATCTAGCCAAGGCAGAAACCCCTCCCCACAAAAAAAAAAAAACCTATCCTGCATGCCCATATCTATTTCATAAAAAAAATACTTCTGATTAGGAGGAAAAAGGCAAGCACAGCCTTCCTGCATAGCAAGTGAAATACTTTTAATTAGCGAAAATGTTGGAACTGTCTAAGCTCAAAACTTTAAATTGGCTTCCGATCTTGAGCAGCAAGTATCCTGTACAGAGACTCCTCTTCCTCTCCTTCTTCCTCTGAAAAATGTTCATTGTCTTCTACTTAATGTAACAGAAAATTGTTGAATACACAAATACATCTTTTCTAATGATTTTTTTGGTTCAGCTTGGAGTTGGTTGCAGAAGCACACCTGTTACTGATGTCCCACCAGACACCATAACACAGGGAGGTTGTGCCAGAAAAATACTTTTTAGTCAATGAAGAAACAGAGCAACTCATTTGATTAAAAACTGAAAATCTGACCTTCCACAATTTGGATAAGGTTTTATAGGAATTGCCAGCCTGCATTTAGTGGTCTATTTAAGATTGATTTCCATCACCCCTGCCCCTCCCAGTTTTGGGTTGGTTTTTTTTTTTCAGCAACTGAGCACTAGTTTTTCAGATTTTAATCCTTCACACAATCAAGTTGAGAAAAGTAAATACTTGTTTTTCAAAAAAAGATGTACTGTTACTCGAAAGGAAAACTATTCAGGAAAGCCCTGTATTCTCTGTTACACAGCAGGTCAGGTGGCATCATTATCTGCTGGCTTTAACCTGCAACTATACCAAGAAAGTTGACGAACCAAATTTCCTCATAAAAATTTCATGCAATCAATAGAATGATTTGGTCTGGATGTGATCTCAAAGATCAGCCAGTTCCAACCTGCTGCCATGGGCACGGACTCCTTCCAGTAGACCAGGCTGCCCAAAGCTCTGTCCAGCCTGGCTTTGAACACTGCCAGGGATGCAGCAGCCACAACCTCTCTGGGCAACACGTTTGAACGTCTCACCACCCTCAGAGTGAAGAACTGCCTCCTAGTATCTAATCTAAATCTCCCCTCTGTCAGTTTAAAACCATTCCCCCTGGTTCTGTCCCTAACATGCCCTTGCAAAAATTACCTCTCCAGATTTCTTCCAGGTCCCCTTTAGGCACTGGAAGCTGCTCTAAGGTATTCCCAGAGCCTTCTCTTCTCCAGGCTGAAGAAGCCTAGCTCTTTCAGCCTGTCTGCACAGGAGAGGTGCTCCAGCCCTCTGAGTATCTTTGTGGCCTCCTCTGGACTCACTTCAACATGTCCAAGTCCCTCATGTGCTCAATGCCTCAGAGTTGGACACAGGTGGGGTCTCACAAGAGCAGAGGGGAACAATCCCCTCCTTCAACCTGCTGGTCATGCTCCTTTTGATGCATCCCAACACACGACTGGCTTTCTGGGCTGCAAGTGCTGGGTCATGCTCTCAATCCATTCTCTGCACAGCCTTTGTGCTTGAGATTGCCCCGACCCAGGTGCAGGACTTGAACACAGCATTGCTGAACTTCATTAGGTTTGCATGGCCTACCTCTTGAGCCCATCAGGTCCCTCTGGGTGGCATCCCTTCATTCACATTTCACACAGATTTCACAAGTAAAACATTTGTCTCCCAGTAAGGGAAACAGCAAGCTTTCTTGCCGTACTAAAATAACAGTAACAAACTCTGCAACATATTTTTGTGCACTATGTCTTATGAAGATCGTCCAAATCACTTTGGTCTTGATTAGGACACAGCACATGCACGCTTGGGAGCAGAAGCACCAAAACAAAGTATGTGAGAAATTCTTCAGAGAATCCCAAAGCACCAGCTGTCAGCCAAATGCAGCTGTGCAAATAAAAGTCAAAGATCCCGTGCTGCACTGCTCAGGAGATGGCCTCAGCTGCCAGACAGAAGGGAAAATATAGATCATGCTTATAGGTCAGCCCTGGAGAAAGTACCACCAGCTTCCCAAAAGGGCCCATCAGTTCTGCCTTGGAGGCAGGGATTTCTGTTAACCACCCCATAGACCAATCCAATTGTAAGCTTTTAAATAAATAATGCAGTTCAGAAAGTCATGCTCTTCTCTCAGAAAGTTGCATACCAGACTGGTCAGACCAAAAATCCCTTACCCATGTAATTTATAAACAGAGATAACTGTTAATCCACATCTATATCACATATATTTAAAATAATCATCTGAATATATATTCCCACAAACACAGCACCTCAAGGATTTTACCCAACAGCCTGTTCTCAGTTCACCTGCCCCCCAAAAGATGGCAAGTTTCACTGTCCACTATAACCCCTGCTACGGGTCTTATTTGTAGATGTCGGAAAAACAAAAAAGCGTATGATCCTGGGAGGGACAGACAGTATCAGTGCAGTGCCCTCAGGAAGAGGGCCATGCTCTAAAACTGCAACTACTTTCAAGTGAACGTTGACAATTCAATTAGAGAAGCATCATTTGACTTTCAGACTAGACACATCCTCCTACACAGGAGAAAAATCTCAGTTATCCTTGCATTACAATCTAGCAGACACAGAGGTCACATTATGTTTGACCGTAAAAAGCCACTCTGCAGGAAAGTTCTGAATTTGGAAGAAAAGGGATATATAATGAAAGCATGGCCACTCCACAGGAGACTGCTCCTACTTTTTCCATTCAGAAATCCACAGTGTGATCCCTGGAGTTCTGAGGAACAGGAAAAAAGGTTGTTTTTTAAGGGCAAATTCTTCAAACTCCCATACCTAAGCTTTTGAAATGACTTTTCAGCTATAATCAGCACTAATATTTTACTGAGAATGGAATTTATGCAGACTAATTTCTACCATCAATCACATTCCAGACTCAGAAGGGATAAGAAGGGAAGTTACAATTTTTGCTCTTTACAATGCTCACATAGGATAATATTTCTAAAGAGTTCTTTGTAATTTCCACTTTAACTGCAAAACTCCAGGAAACCTCATAAACATCCTTTAGATCCTTGTACATAAATACATTTTAAAGCCAGAAAATGACATCTACATGTATGAATCAGTATAACATTTTCTAGCATGAATCACTGTTTTAAAAAAATTGCAACCAGCTGTTTCCTGAAACACTGGTCATTCAGATACCTTTTGTCTTAATTTTATACACCTTGAGGGATACATGGAGAAAACGCTAAATACATGCTACATGCCTTTTCCAGTTCCAGTAACATAATGAGCATTGTGCCTGGAAGGTATAAAACAGATTGACATTTTCACTAAGCACTATTATCATCCCACGATTTCATCTTTCTACAGAAATTCTGTATCTTGCATTATTTACCCACTTATTGTAAGTTACTTAGCCCTGGTTAAAAAAAACAAAAGGTTACATTTAACTATTGCTCAGCATGCAGTGAATGGTATTCTGGCATGTGACCACTTACTGTGCCCAACTAAACATCACAGAAATAGTCTTGCTTGATTCAATAGGAAGTTCTAACTTGGACTAATTTTCTGCTAGCTATATCATAATATTAGGGTTTCAGAAAACTATTGAGTCAATCACTGAAGAAAAAAAAAGTATGGCCAGCGCTGGAATAAGAGGCTGTAATTAAGAAATCAAACAGCTATAGGAGTCTATAAAATACAAGTTCATTAAAGACACCTGAACACATACAGATTAAAGACAGATATTCCAAAATTGCTCTGTTAAATAAAAGTAGCCTAACAGGAGAGTGGTGATCAGGGGAAAGAAAAAAAAAAATACCTTTTTACTGCATCACTTGAACAGCTTTCAACACTAAAATATGCCCATTGCCCATAGGATATTTTAATTACACAAAATGAAGCCCTATCATCAATCCTTTTTTAAGGGATTTCCAAACTTTCTGAAATTCTTAGAGTAACTAAACCAAACGTATAACAAATCAGTATGGCACAATATCCCCCAAGAGATACACTATGTTGTTCGGCTGGTGTACTTGCATTTTTTGCAATTTGAGGGAGGAAACAATCTCATTTACCTACTCCTTCAACTAAACAGACACTGAACCATGTGTTTCAAATTCTTTTGCAAGTTCTCAATTTCCTGTAGTTTAGAAAGCATAGGGATATATAGAAATAGCCCTATTTGCTTGCCTCCGCTTCTCTTTCTCAGTATGAAAGTTTTCTTCAGCATTTAGACCGAAGAAGGGCTTGAAGAGCCTTGATACCTCTCTCATCTTCCCTCTCTCCTTTTCCACTAGAGCACAAGTTTGATGCTTTCACTTCACACAGCTTCGGTCTCTTCCATTTCCCACCTGGCATCACTTTAAATGCACCCCTCTCTTCACACACCATCATTTTTGGTCACCTCCCAAGAGAACCATCCCAAGAAACACCTGCAAGGCTGCTTACCTTCCCTACATCAGGGTTTGCCTCATTCTGTTTGTGTGAAGTTTAACGACTGTCACTATTAGCTTCATGACCTACAGGTAAAGAATTTCATCTCAAGAATAAAGAGGTGAAACCCCATTGAAAGTGGACCCTGCACTTAAATCAGACTCCATCAACCAGACAGGAGTCTCAAATCACATGCAAGCAGCCTTCCACTCCTGTTTTGTGCTCCCAGGTAAGATGCTTCAGAAAAGAGTACATTTAGCTTTCCCCCTCTTTTTACAGGATGAATCCGATTATCCAGTAGGTGAGCCTTGCTTGGTTCAGAGTTCTTTCACATTAGAAAAATGGCAAGAAGAGAATACAGATAAGTATTCATACATTGTTACGTCATCAAAATATACGGAAGACCGATGTTCCCTATTTTACTAATATTCCTTCCAAAACAGCAGAAGAACCACTCATTTTTATTTGTCTGAATAGCAAAACATATCAAATATTTTATCTGCTACACCTGAAAAAAATCATAGCAACAACTCAAATATTATACAACTAGCAACCACATAATACCTGAAGTTAATACGCAGTTCTGTAACCAACAGAACACTGAAGCAGACAGAAACTGAAAGAGTAGATTAACTCCTAAAAGCCAACACCACACATTCACCTAAAACAAGAACATTATTGCAGACTGCTTTTTAAAACTAAAAATAAAAATTATGCAAGTATTTAACACAAAATAATTCAAAATCATAGAAGCCCTGAAAAGCATTAAAAGCTCAATATAGAAGAAACTACTCCAGTTTACATATTATCCTCTGACAGTAATCCCATAAAAACACTTTCTATTTCCCTAATTTAATATTGGAAATTCACTGCTGCGCTTTGACTGCATACACTTTGTAGACACACAAATTGAAACAGCAAGAGACAACATTTCTGAGAAGGTCAAAGCACCTCCAACATTTTCATGTTCTATATTTTTAAGTCAAACTTAAATATCAATATTAATTAAATTAATTAAACAAGCTGAATCTAAGTTTTACCCTCTTGAAGGTACAGGTGCCAAAGCTAACAAGGTCAGCCCAGGCCTACTTCTTAATAATCAGTAACATTTTCATAATTCCTTCAAATAGCTGTATCTCATGAAAACACGGCCCTTTCTCATCTACATGTCCGCAAAAGAACACGGAATATTTTGCACAGTCATCTTCCCATTGGTGGTTTTCAAACAGCTTCTCCTTTCAGTGTGCATGAACATACATCAGGCTTCTCTACCTGCTCTCTTACACATTCACAGTATGAAGAAATTAACTTTATTACTATAGCAACCACCATTTCATTCCTACAGATAAAGATGGCAAAACAATTTGACCAGAATTTCTAGGTGTTGCTGAACTTCCAAGAGCTAATCTGAATCACAATTTCAGTAAAACCTGAATTAGAAACTTAAAAATCAAAGCAGGACTTTCTCCAGCTCCAGGAAAGTATTTAATCGTGCATATCTGTTTAAAGAATCATTAAGCAGTAAATAAATTAAAAGAATTTACTACAAACTTAATTCTTCATGCCTTCTTTAACAAGTCTATTAAGAGATGGAATCAAAATCTTTTTCATTTCATTAGCAGTAAGACAGAATTAATTTAAAAAGGAAAGCCCAAACATTTTCAGGGCTTATTTTCTCTTTAATGCTCGAAAGAATTTGCATTGATAATGCAAAGCAATATCTCTGGTCTTATTCCAGCTTAAACACAATGGGAGAGCATCACATTGCAGCAAAGTACCTGTTCTTTCTCTCACCGCTCATCTCCCATGCACTAGGTACGCACTGCCTAGGAAGAAAAAACTGAAAGTAATACTTATTTTATAAAGGCATCTTGTTTAGCACAATGTGGTGAATGGAAGAATAACATTAAATCACAGTAAGTTTTGAGTTTTTCAGTTAGGTTCTAATAGCTGAGACATTAACTGCCCTGAAAATGCTCTGAAGAGCAGCATAAAATTTACTAAGGCAGCTTTTAATACTTCCTTGGGAAGCTCTATATACAGCATCTCTACAATTAAGATTTAGATTTTGTATACAATCTAGTTTATTCAAAAATATGAAAAGCTAGTTCACAAAATTTCCTCTGCTCCAATCCTGATGATGGGTAAGGAAAGCTAACTGGAAACTGCTTATACAGGTTGTCTGCAGCAACAGCTGCATGACCAAACGGACGTCTGGAGGCAAATTTTCTGACCAACTTCATCAGACTACATGGATTTTTCACAGAAGTATGAGACAGCCACAACTTGACTGAATACTTGGTTTCCTGACACAATTTTGTCTAAAACAAAGAAGTGACAGCACCAGAAACCCCACAGTGGCAGTAATGGTAATTGTCAATTACTCCCATCTGCAGCCTTAGCTTCATTCTTGGATCTAAATTAGAAAGATTATTTTTTTTCCAAGTGTTACATTAAATGAACAACTTTGTTCTAACCATGAATGCTTTCATCTAAATTATTAAGAGACAAGAAATTGGGTACAGTATGAAGTGGTTCCAAAATTCAGTTTCATTCGCAATGCAGAGGAGGTTTTATCACTAGATTACAGTTCTATTCTGGTACAATCCCTTGATCTCATCCCCTTCGCCTGAAAGCAGAACATTTGATTAAAAAGGAAGATAACTGAAATTAATTGTGTAAGAGAGAACTAAAGATGCCTGAGAGTTAATCTAGCTAGGAAAAGATTAAAGTTGACATCAACAAGATCCTACATTTGAGTCAGCTTTTAAAATAAAGAATTTAAAAGCAAGTTTCTTTGGTCTTTCCCGAGATGCTTAGTATTTCCAGTGCTATTGGACATTACAAGTGGCTAGGTAAGAGCTGCAGTACACAATTAAAGTACTGCCATGATGATATGTTTAGCCCTGCACCATAATTATTATCAGAAAAAATAATTACCCGAGGTGAAACAATTCCACCTGTCAATTTTATGTATAAGCTTTTAAACCGCATGCACAATTTGATAGTACAAGAGGTATGAGACATGTTCACAGATCAGTTCCACTTGCTAGAAGGAATATATTTATGAATGTTGTACCAGGTTGACAGTTAGTGCAAAACAAGGCATTAACAGATTATATAGAGGAAACCTTTTGAACAACTATATTCCAGCATAGGGAGGAAAGGAGGGAAAAGTAGCAGAAGCATTCCTAAGCCTTTGCATGTGGCCAAAAGTCAGGGGGACACAACAATGGAGACTGATAGGATGACACAACATGCATCCCACACATGTACAGAATTTTTTAAAATTAAAATTAATGCCAGCACATGTATTTGCAGAGGTAAACTACAGATTTAACAGTTTATAAACATCAGCTTTAAGTCCCCGCAGGTCTCCATGTACAGCTTCTGATCATCTGCTTCCTGAAAGTAGCATGACAAACCCATAACAGCAGCAATTACGCACAGGGGATCCAAAGACTTCTGTCCTGCTGCAATGGCTACACTGCCCTGTGCTCTGATTTGATGCCACAACCTCAAAAGCACAAATCACTTGTTCTACAAATCAATGGTTCTTCAGAAGAACAATTTCTTTGCCCTTCACATTATCAGAAAACACCTTCATAGCATTTCTTATTTGCAACTTGATCAAAAACTACACCCCTTCTAGTGACAGAGAAACTCATGACCTCAACCCTGCCAGAATGCTCAATCTTTTCAACAAACTGTCAATCACTGAATAATTTGATAGTTTACATGTTAAAAACTATACTAAGATTAAGATTCATATTTGAAGGCCTTCAAGGCTTGCACAAAATGCTTCAGAATACCAGATTATATGAAGTCTCTGTCTGGCCGAGTGAATACTCAACTGATGTTGTACACACAATGGTTACAAACATACCCTGCAATAGTTACAGTCGCTTCTCCCAGCACAGGGAAATGGCCCGACACACCACACAGAACACCCAGGGTTTCACACTTGTCTGAATCAGACAAATAAAAGCAATGCAGAAGCAGACCTGTCACAATTCTTATCACACAAAACCCTAATGCTCAGCTACTACAAGGAGAGAGATGAATCGGATGCTTTTTGGAAGAAGAGATTCTCTGCTGAATCAGAAAAAATATTCATTAACATTATTATTATTAAGAGTCTGCTGCTCCAAACATCTGAGCTTCATTTCTCAACGTAAGACCCATTTGGGAAAAGACTCTAGAACAGACACAGAAGCTTCACTGGTGCAAGAGGGACTACAGAAAATAATAGCCAGGAGTTAGCATAACCCTTTTTTCATTTAGTTCACTCAAATTCAATGAGTAATTGGAGATTTTGAGTAATTCATGCTTGAATTACTCAAAATCTCCAATGAAATGAGTAATTCAAGATTCAGTAATAACATTCCTAACATAAACTCTGCAAGCTCACAGTACACGCTCTTTTTAGACAGCATGGTATAGCAAAGTCAGCTAAACTTATTTCAGCATTTCCAAGGTTGGATAGGCTTTACTGTATGCCTATAAATTTTGTATTTAAGAAATCTTTAAATCACATTACCACACCATCAAATGTCTTTGTTGGAAGCAACAGATATTAAAATGCTAGCTGATTCTCTCTCTGAGCATCCCTACCACCAGAATGAGCTTTTTGTGTATTTGTTCTTTCATTAATTCCAATGACTATATGGTTGGATTTTTTTAATATGATAGAGCAAGACTGTTGATCTGAACAGAGACCTAGTGTTTTGACAATTCAATAATCAGGTGTTATATTATGTATCTGATGTTTTCTAGTTTGAGCAGGGCATTTTTATTATTACTAAAGATGATTAAAGAATCAGAGGGATCACTTTCATGTAAAAAAAAAAAAAAACATAAGCCCAACCTTGCTACTTCAGCAATAAGTATACAATATCAATTCAGAGAGTAAGAGATTCGTGACAACTACACCTCCTTGGTGCAACACAGCAGATTAATTTCTGCTGTAATCTGTTTCTCCAAAATATGGCAACACTATCTTTAGTCACAGGAATAGTTTATTCTGCTCTTCAATACCACAAATAACATGGAGCAACTTAAAGTGGACAGGGGTATATGAATATAAATACTCTTTTCATGTAAGTACCATTTTCAGTGTTCATCACCAAGACACAAAGTGCTTTAAGTACTATCTTCTAAAAAGAACTACATGTTAGAAGAAACATAAAAGACCACACCCTATTCTGATACAAGTATGCATTCATCTGGAAAAAGATCATAGAATAGGCTGGGTTGGAAGAGGCCTTAAAGCTCATCTAGTTTCAACTTCCATTCCACAGGCAGCAACACCTTCCACTAAAACAGGTTGCTCAAAGCCCTATCCATCTTGGCCTTGAACACTTTCAGGGATGGGGCATCTACAACTTCTCTGAGCAACCTGTTAAAATGCCTCACCACCCTCACAGTGAAGAATTTCTTAGTATCTAATCTAAATGTATCCTCTTTCAGTTTAAAGCCATACCCCTTCTAAGAAGTCTCCCTCCAGATTTTTCATAGGCCCTTTTAGGTACTGGAAGACTGCTCTAAAATGTCTCCTGGAAATACAGACAGACAGAAAGATATATTCAAGAAGTCATTTATGCTTTAGCATTATGACAAGAAATTACATGCACCAGGCTTAGTGCTAATAAGCACCATGCTTACTTCCAAGTGCAACATCTTCCCATGAGAGAAGATGAACATTTCATTCAACCAGTGTAATCCCAAGCACAACTGAGCAGATGAAAACTGGAAATGTCTAAAAGCTCCGAAAGTCTCACTCACCACTTCTCATTCTTTACTGAAAACAAACAAGGAAGACATAGATGCTTACACATTGCCAGTAACAAGCACCTGAAGCACTGAAAGTGCATGGTCATGGCAGTCTGGTTCACCAAGCACAGGCCAGTCTGAGGAGCAGTACAGAGCAAAATAAAGTTCAGAAGATACACACTAAAGGAACAACTTCAGAAATGAAATAACACTTCAGTCAGTCTGCACGGAACATGTACAGCAAATTATAATTGATGTAACCAGCAATGTAAACTACATCAGCATTGTCGTGGTTTAAACGCAAATTGCACAGCTCATTGACTCACTCCCGTACCTTGCTCCCCCAACTCCCGGAGAGTTGGGAAGGAGAATCCAAAGAATGTAGCTCCCACGGGTTGAGATAAAAAACAGTTTAATATCTAAGGTATAACACAAATCACTACTGCTACTGCCAATAATAATAATAATAATATTAATAATAATAATAATTATAATGATAAAGGATATAACAAGAGAATACAACACCTCACCAGCCACCAACCCATAATTCACCCCACCCTGCCTGACCGAGCACCGACCGATACTTCCTCCAACCCCCCAGAGCCCCAGCCCTTCCGGGTAACTCTTTGTTACCTCCTGGGCATGATGTGCTATGGTATGGAATACCTCTTTGCCTAGCCTGGGTCAGGTGTCCTGTCTCTCCTTCCTCCCGGCCTCCCCTCCTCCCTGGCAGAGCATGAGGCTCAGAAAAGGCCTTGGACAAACCAAACATTTGAGCAGTAACTCAAAACATACTTGCTATCAGCAACCGTTCCCAGCCCGAAAGTCAAAACACAGCACTGCACCAGCTACCAAGAAGGAGAAAAAATGACTGCTACTGCTGAACTCAGGACAAGCATTATGCTAAGAGACTCAGGTATACCTAATCAACAACTCATGTAATTGTGTTAAAATGGAATACCCAAAAAGTATCTAAAAAGCAATGTTGATACACTGTTCCAAACGCAGTGTTTTAAATACAGAACTCACTATAGATCAAATTACAAGCCCCGTAAAAATTACAGTAAAAGTAGTAATTTATACTGAAATATTACACAATCTGAGAACTCAATCTTTTGAAAAAGTGGAAGTAAAACTAGTTATCTGACAGAGACTTTCATTAGGGCTGTAATCAAGTGCCAACAGATTTTTACTACAATAACAATTCACAAGGCATGTGGGATGACACATTTCAATTATGAAGACACAGGCTAAACATCTGCTGTTATAAATTCACTTGGTGAGAAGGGGAAGATCAAATCAAGTTGGACTATATACATTTAAAGCAGAGAGGTCTCAGAGTGCTTATTTTCCATTTATACTGCCAGACAGCACAGGTCAAAACCTTCTGTAAAAATTTTGCTTTCTGCTACTATCTTTTTACATGAGTCTTTAAAAAGAAGCAACCCACAAACCAAAATCTTACATGGCCCACAAAAAGGATTCAAAATTATCTGACTAAGCATTCACCTTTACCTTTTTATAACATGCAATTCTGTAAGTGAAAAATTACATTATATATTAACTAGCCATGTTATGCTTGATCTCTTTCTGTAAGGTTTCCCATCCAGTGATGCCTTCCAGCATAATACATGACCATTCACAGCAATTTTATTTCTGTGTTGTGACCATGTTTTTCCACAGATAGTAGTCAAAAGGATATAATTTTAAATAAATTCTCCTGTTTCTAGCTACTACTAGATTAGAAACTGAGAGTTTTCTACAGTATTTGGAACCATTAATTTAAAACGGCTTCATGCTTCTTAAGGTAGAGCTGCAGCTTGCTTAAAAATTAAATGATTAACCTTTCAATAAATTCATGAACAAGTTACAGAAAGATGCATGTACATTTAACTGCTTTGGAGCAGTGACCAGGCCAGTGAGATATGGAGATATCCATGTAATAGTGTCCACTGAAGAAAAGAAATCAGAAGTCAAACAACTATGCTTCCTTTCTTTACAAAAGTTGGGGTGCTCTTACGTTCTGCTTGTTCCTGGATACGCAAAGTCTCAGCAAGTTTCTTTCTTAACAGCAGTGGGGTTTTTTCTAATTGTTTTCTCTGCCTTCTAAGCTTCCCATGACTAGAATTACAAATACACATAATGATGATGAACAAATAATCATCAAAAGAAGGAAATAAAAAAAATAAAAATCACAATATATACCCACATGCTACTTCAACACCACAGAAACAACCTCTAACTTTGAGTACTCACAGCTTTCTGTTTCTGGATTTGGGTTTTTTTATGTAAAACATACAATAAGCATTTCCTGACATCAATAACAGGCAGGTGTTTATGTCCTGGGTTCAGCAGTAGCTGTCATTTTTCTCCTTCTTAGTAGCTGGTGCAGTGCTGTGGTTTTGACTTCCAGCCTGGGAACAACACTGATAACACCGATGCTTTTAGCTGCTGCTCAGTAATGTTTACTCTGACCAAGTACTTTCTGAGTCTCACGCTCTGCCAGGGAGGAGAAGAAGCTTGGAGGAAGCAGAGACAGGATACCTGACCCAAACTAGCCAAAGGAGTATTCCATACCACAGCATATCATGCCCAGTATATAAACTGAGGGCAGTTACCTGGAAGGGTTAGATTGCTGCTCAGGTCAGGCTGGGTATCAGCTGGTGGGTGGTGAGCAGATGTGCTCTCTTCCCTTGTTATTTCCCTTCATTGTCATTATTGGTGGCAGCAGTAGTGATTTGTGTTATACCTTAGTTACTGGACTGTTCTTATCTCAACTCATGGGAGTTACATTCTCTCGATCCTCCTCCCCATCCCTCTGGGAGTGGGGGGAGGACGAACTGGGGAGTGAGTGAGCAGCTGCGTGGTTCTTAGTTACTGGCTGGGCTTAAACCATGCCAGTGCAATACATATTTAATCATTAATTCTAATACTATAATAGCTATCAAATCATTAAGAGTTCATATGCAATGCAAAAAGAAAGATAACAGATTTACCTTCTGACATTAATTGGCAAGAAGGGGAGCTCATTTATGTGTCTGCACCACTAGTATTTTTTCTATCTGAAGAAGATAAATGTGATAACAAAGTGGTCATTACATTGCTGATGTCACATGCTGCTGCAGAGAGACCAACAAAGCATGAACTTCAACTTATCAGACCAAGAGAAGCCAATTCTCAAGTGTTGAAGCTAAAAATTTGCACACCTTAAAAATATTGCTTAAATACTTGCTGTCAACATGAACCAGGGTCCTGCCTTTGTTCATATAGTGTAATCCATCACGCAGGCAATTCAGCTAGCTTCCATTTGGTTACACTGCCTGGAGGATTATTTCACATATACGTAGACTCTGGACCAAAAGATTCTTCAGTGTTTAAAACCTCCCCAAACATATGCATCTTTCTTTCCAAGCAACTTATCCTTAACTGAAGTATCTACCAATGTTTTCATCAAGTTTTAACTTTACAGCAATATACTTTGCAACAGCATGACATTGCAAGGGGGGGGGGAGGGGAAAGCCAAAAAATGCTGAGTTTCTTGCATTTGTGGAAATCAAGGTTTAAACAGATAATTAAAGGTGCAAGACTGATGTCTTGCTGATGCCTGCTCTTAGGGCTTTAAAAGAAGAATATTTTAATGCTGTCACTGCTATGTCTGAGAAGCCTGCCACTAGCAGCATATCTCAAAACACTTCAGCTTCAGAATTATCTACTTCAAGACAAAAAAAGGGTGCAGAGCTGAATCTTTCCCCTCCAGTGACTTAATGATCAAAGAAATTCCTCATAGGCAGATGCAATATGACAACAAGTACAATGGCTTAGAATATTTTATAGCAATCTAGTGCAGTGTATCATCAAAACAGACATGGAATACCAAGAACAGAAAATCATACCATTTTCTATGGCATTCCAATTAAGCTGGACAAATACTAAAGAAGTTATTTTGCTAATATTTGTCTAGATTATTGGATTCTAACCATGCTTTCTTGACCCTTCTCTTCACCAGTATAAAGGGAAAGTAATTATGGTTTTAAAATTTTGTCAGCATAAACTGCTTCATAGTGTCACATGGGACCAAGTCTTCTCAGCAGCCACATCTATGTATGTTTACAGTCTCCCAAAAGCCCTTGCAGCATTTAAAAATCAGTCTCTCCCTGATCCGGTACCAGTTTAATGCCTATACTTGTATAATCAGTCTGCACCTGATCTAAAGCATGCAGTCAAGATGCTCTCATCCAGACTTGAAACCCCTGCATCTCAATTTAGATGTTACGAAGTCTGAATGAAGTTCTGATCCTGGCACCTCTCATCAACTAGGAGCCTGAAAAGTCAGCTGAAATCTACACAAATCTGTAGCAGGGCATGATGAACAACATCAGCAGGAGGCTACATGTAATACATTTTCTGCCTTCGTTTGAAAAGCTGTCTTGGAAGTCAGTGGGAAGCAGGTTTGGGCTCCTGCTTCCTCTCCTTCCACATGTCTCCTAATACACACATGCAGGGAAACTGTATATCCAGCAGAGACTTTATCACCTCTGAAGCTGTAATTACTGGTCACAGCCTGGGCATGCTGAGGCTTTAGGGTGAGGGGCTACACTAACAACATGCTGACATGCTCTCCATAGTTTAACCTCCTCTGCACAGGATAGGCTCGACTAGAGTGGTTCTATCTACCAAGTTACACACTACAAAATCTCAAAACAAGAATGGAATGCTATGCTGAGATTAATCATGTTTCCAAGCTCCAGGATTTTCACATGCAATACATGAGACCTCCAAAACCTTAACTTCAATTTCCAACCTGCACTCACAACAGTAAAAACAGGAGAGATTAAAGAAATAACTTTTGCTTTCACTTCTCTGAATCTAGCTAATCTGTTCACCCTGGAAACATGGTGTCATCTTTGATTTTCCTGTCAATCACTATTTCACAAGGGGCAGATAATCTGAACCACAATGTCTAAGATAAAGTGGCCTGATTATTGACATAAATCCACAATGCCACAATTTGGCTCAATCCTCTCTTAAGTAATAGGGTAGGAACCTGTCCAAAGGCTTTTTAACTTCAAACATCTCTGGTGAGGTAAGAGATTACTTTGCACAAGGAATATCACTGTTCCATTAGCCAGCCATGTGTATGAATGCATATGCATCTCTTCCATCTGCTTAGGTGCATCAGTAAGTGCTTTATGAAGAGAGGTTAGCACTAGGTGTAGAACAGATGGCAGTAGTTTGCACAAACAGCAGTTTGGCCCCACTGTGAAGTTTGCACACTTACCATTTGTTAGATGGACAGCAATGCTGAAACACACATTTCACATGCAGCCATATACCACTCTTCAGTGTGCATATAAGGATACACGTACCACCATCCTAGACCTCAGGTCATGTACACACTGGAAAAGTCTTAATCTGAGGATACTGAATAAAGACAACTAAAAAAGTCAACTAGTGTATTCAGACAGGCAAAAACAAGACATACAAAAAAGAAAAGCAAAACCTCAGTCAGTCAGTGGGCAGCAGATCACAAGTTCAGGTGCACAGCTGCATATATTTATCATGCCACATAAACACAGAATTGAGCCATCAAACTGGACAACCTCAGGCCAGTGTGCTGCACAATATCAGATAACCTCAATATCAGTCATATATCGCAGGTCCCTTAGCTTACTAGTGCAGTTTCCTTCAAACCTGCCCCTGCCCTTGCGTAGACAGTCCATTCTATAATCAACAGAACAGTGGAAAAAGAGATAGATTTCTTGTGCCTTTCCTGAGAGTGCCACTGATATGGGAAAGAAAAAACAAGCCTTAAGGCAATCAGACTCAGAATTTTCAATCTTTCATATAAATTACCAGCATGATTCCAGCCTCTATGAAGCTCAGATGCTAAACTCACACACCAGTGTTCACTAAAGAGACTGACTTAAAATATCCAAAACATCTTAAAACCTTCACAATTAGAAGACAAGTGTCAGAACCGCCAAACCCTCAACTTTTATATTAAAGGCTTTTTCTTGGCAATCTTTCTGTGTCTGGCTGTCCTGGGTTCAGCAGTAGCAGTCATTTTTTTCTCCTTCTTGGTAGCTGGTGCAGTGCTGTGTTTTGACTTTCGGGCTGGGAACGGTTGCTGACAGCAAGTATGTTTTGAGTTACTGCTCAAATGTTTGGTTTGTCCAAGGACTTTCTAAGCCTCATGCTCTGCCAGGGAGGAGGGGAGGCCGGGAGGAAGGAGAGACAGGACACCTGACCCAGGCTAGGCAAAGAGGTATTCCATACCATAGCACATCATGCCCAGGAGGTAACAAAGAGTTACCCAGAAGGGCTGGGGCTCTGGGGGATTGGAGAAGGTATCAGTCAGGCGGTTCTCGGTCAGGCAGGGTGGGGTGAGTTATAGGTCAGTGGCTGGTGAGGTGTTGTATTCTCTTCTTATTTCCTTTATCATTATTATTATTATTGGCAGTAGCAATTTGTGTTTGTGTAGTGATTTGTGTTAAACCTTAGTTATTAAACTGTTTTTATCTCAACCTGTGGGAGCTACAATTTTTGGATCCTCCTTCCCAACTCTCCGGGAGTTGGGGGAGCAAGGTGGGGGAGTGAGTGCACGAGCTCTGTGTGGCTTGGTTTAAACCACGACACTGGCACATGGCACCCCTGGCTTCTCTTCACAGAGGATACCCCTGCAGCCCCCACTGCCAGCAGCTGGCCAACTGCAACCAATACAAGTGTTCTCACTGAAGGGAAACAACATCTGAGAAGGACTTCACTGAGAAAAAATGCACTTACTGAACCACACCAGACACAACGGATTTACCACAGGTGTCCATGAGCCCCAAACCTGGACTCCAGCTTTAGAAAGCTGAGGAAGGCAGACAGCTCACCATTTTGCAAGGTGAGGCAGACTTTTATTTACAGAAACTCTCAGCAAACTGCAGCCTCAGAAACCAGACTCTGCAAAGCCACCCTTCAGTCACTCACAGTGCAGGCCAGGGAAGCAAGAGGGGAAAAACAGAACTTGATTTCTTTTGCCAACTTCAGCCAGACTGAACAAAGCCTCAAAACACACCAGCACAACATCTGTGTAAACAAGAGCCAAGTAATGAAGGTTTGACTCAGCTGCGTAATCTATGTCCAGCACTGGTCTTACCTCATGACATTTTATGTAGGCTTGCACTTCATGTTTGCACATCTACATAAAAGCACTACTGGCCAAGAGCACTAGAGCAGTGCATGGCAAGCACAACACAGCAAAAAGTACAAGGAGTCCAAATCAGTCAAGTCTGATTATGAAAGCTCTCCAAGTGCTTTAGTGGTTAGTTGTGCAGTGCTGTGCTACAACTCCAAACATGCAGGAGCCACGCCAAAGTGATCAGCAATGTATAAGACACATTTCGGAGATTCCAGAAGGCCTTCTACCACATCAGCTGCAAATGCAGTCACCAGAATTATTTTGAGTGCTATGTCTGCACAATAAAACCTTCAAAGTTAATTTCCCTGCACTTCTTATATTATTTGGATATTAAAGAATGTGCTTGTTTATGCTTATAAAGATCTTGCAGGAAGAGACATAATTGTTCTAAGAATAAAGGAAATGAATACAAGTACAGATTTTTATGTACAACTCTGTCAATATATGCTCTGTAACATCAAACACAAACTCAAGAAGCTTCTTCTGAAGCTTTCTAGTACATAAGTATCACTGACCCACTGAAGAAAAAATACATCCTACACACATGCACTAGAAGTGGGTGGTTTCAGTGGAGCCCTTAAACCTTAGGACCTAGCTTTATACTTAGACTAAACAAGCATCTATTATTATGGAAATGTCTTTTGCCCACAGGTTTATCTGAGAAGCTTAACTGGTTTTATTTGGATGCTATCTGAACAAGTACAGACATTGCACAGTTATCAACATCAAACTATAGGAAGCATCTGTTAGCAGTATGACCAGACACAAAAACAGGCCAAGCCATTCTACCTGTCCCCACCTCTTAAAGTATAGGGAAGACTATGTATTTTTCCCATATTTATGTATAACATTTTCAAGGCTTAAAATCATGCGCAATGGTACTGCTTTGTCTCCTAGGAAACAGGCGAATCTGTTTAGAAGCATCCATACTAAACATAAGGAAGAAACTGCCAAGGAGTAACTGCATGTAGCAAGAAAGTTCATATCTTAAAAAAAATAAAAAATATAAGGCAGACAGAGATCACAGCTTTAGATAGGCAAGACATCTAGGAGGTGGATTACCAAACTCATATCTAAGCAGAAAGGATTAACACACCAACTACCTGCTAATTCTCTCATGAAAACACATTACCTCAACCATAATCAGTGAGGACAGAGGGATTAACGAATAATGAAAATCACCACACCCAGCTAGAAATTTCAACTGAAATGATTTTATGTTTACAGTAGAACCAAACTTGCAACTGCAGTCCTTGCTGACACACTGAACTTCAGCTTATCCAAAAAAAATAGCTCATGAATCAACAGCTGCGCAAAGCCCAACAGATACTAGAAAAACAAGGCCGGGCATCAACCAAGAACTTCAGGTGGCTAAACTGAGCTGATGTGAGGCAACACCACCAGTGCCCAAGCCAGCCTTCTGACAAGCCCTGAAGCACATCCAGCTGCTGTCTAACTGGCAGTGCACCAGGTCATCACCTCTTGAAATTGACTAGAGTTGTTCAGAAGTCAGTTCCCCCAAAACATAAACAATATGAACACTGTCTTCAAACCATTTCACCCCTTGCATTGTGTTATTTGCTTATACAGGCAAGGCTCCTTCTTCTGCCTTGTTCATTTTGTAGGAAAGATCCCTGTGAAGTCTTTTTTCATACGAGGGTCATCATGAGACAACCGTAGGATCCCTTTTCCAGAAGCTACATATGAGAAATTTCAATGCCAAAATAACTTTTCTGCAATGCAATCTATTAAAGCTCCCAAAAGGAAAGAATTAAGGGGGGGGGGGGGGGCATTATGTAATTACAGGTAGATCACCAGCACGAAAGTATTATTTATACCAGTAGTGATGGGGGAGGTGTTTTGTTGCTGGGGCTTTTTTTATTATTGCAGGTTTGTATTTTTGGGGAGGAGGGTTTGGGGTTGTTTTTTGGGGTTTTTTTTGGGGGGGCGTTTTAGTTTGGTTTTGGGTTTTTTTTTTGAGTGGGGGGTTGGCCTTTTGGTGTTTCTGGTGGGTTGGTTTTTTTTTTTTACATATTCAAAAAGCATGCAAGATTTCAGCAACTGCAGCTACCTATAGGAAGACACTAGCGCACACTTATTTGGAAAAATGTTGCCAGCGTGGCCTGAATTACAACCCAGGTCTTCAGAGATGTTTACTTTGCTAATCCCAATTCTGTCTTTGTTTTCGAGTGATAGATCTATGACTTAATATGCCTACATCTGTCATCTGCAGTTTCTGCACTTTTTCTTTCTTCTTAATTACCATGCCAAAAAAACACACTATTTGGAAGTGTCATATTGGAAAATCAGATCTGGATTGAAAGTGCTTTAGCTCACAAAGCTATAAAACCTGTCCCTACCTGCTTGTAAGTCAACAGGGTGCATACACCTCTGAGGCTATTCGTCTGTTGTGCACAAGGTACAATGCCACAGCTCCCAGCACAGCTGCTCTCTTAGGTAGCATGCAGATGAGGTAATGCAGGGCTGTAACAGCAGGGCTTGCACCTCCCAGCTGTTTGAGTGGTTACTAACATACCAAAGTTCAGATGTAGTACTTTTCCTCACCCTTAGACAAGTTTACACCTCAAGTGCTTGACAGTGTGGCTTTAAGTTTTTACATGTTTTAAACATACTTCTTCCTTCATTTTATGTTTAATGGCCCTGCTAGTACAACACTAATAGTGACAAACTCAAAAGCATAAAGGGTACTGAACACTATGGAAAAGGGTTTCTTCTAGTGTGCAGTCTGGAGAGGAACTTTTTACAAAGGCATAATGGCTTTAAACTGAAAGAGGGTGGATCAAAATTGGATATCAGGAAGTTCCTCACTGTGAGGGTGGTGAGGCACTTGCACAGGTTGACCAGTGAAGCTGTGGTTGCCCCATCCCTAAAGTGTTCAATGTCAGGTTGAAGAGCTTTAAGCAACCTGGTTTAGTGGAAGGCGTCCCTGCCCTCATCAGGGGGGCTGGAACTATATGATATTTAAGGTTACTTCCAACCCAAACCATCCTATGATACTACAATTCTATGATACCTTAACCAGACCTCTCTCCTCATCCTCTCTTCACACCCTTACTTTAGCTGTAACTCTCCTACTCTAACTGCAGGACTACTACCATCTGAATATAACTCTTAAAGTTTCAGTTGCTTCAATTTTCAGCCACTAGCTATTACCTCAAATGGGAATTTAAAACTAAGCATACTGAGTCTGGATAGAAGCAAACCAGGGAGACCACAAAAACAGGTGCCAGAAGGGAAGGTAATACTCAGCATAGTGACAGCATTGTAAACTATTATTCTTTAGAGATTACTAGATGCCATATGTTCTGCTGACAGGCAGGGTACACCACAAAATGACCACACACTAACTGTACGATAATCACAGTTTATTAAGCAAGCACACTAAACCAAACAAGCACACTAATGAGAATCAGGTATGTGTCTCTCTCTGTATATAGTAAATAAATACAATAAAGCAAATCAGATATATATAGATAGATATAGATATAAATATATATATATATGAGTAAAGTACAGAGGAAAATCAGCAATGCATTAATCGTTACTGCACAGGGGGAATAGTGACTAAGAAGAAATACATCAGCAGCTACTACTAAATCACCATCTAGGCTCACACTTCCAGTTGAGAAGCCCCACTGCAGCCAATGCTAGGAGTTTCAGGTAATTGGGAAAATTCCTGTATGTTGTGTCCACTCATAGGTGAGATTTCAGATTCGGCCACAAGAGGGTCCTGCTTTTACACCCTTAGAAAAGCAATCAGCTGTATGCCATATCTGTAACTGTTTATTCATGGAGCTGTACAGTTTCTCATGATCTCACTGTTGTCCGTGCCAAGAGTATCAGCCAGGCGCCCCAGTGTGGCCTCGTATGAAGGTCATGGAACAGCTGCACACCTATGTTTTCCTGCCTTTTCTGACACACAATCACCATGAACATAAACATAAACATATATACTCTACCAAATACACTTTGACAAAAAACATACTTTTGTTACATCTCTCAGTCATGAGCAGAAATAAGCTCTCAGTTATTAGAGGGAATCAACTCTCAGCTAGGTTCCCAAGCATTAGACTGTACAACTACCTTTACACATGTTCCCCATGAGCATACATACACTTTCTCACTAGAATTCGGTGCAACTGAGAGCCCGTACTGTAATGTTAACACACACGTTTGTTTCAGCAAACTCAAGCACTCAGTGAAACTCAAGAAAGTCAGTGACTGTCACTGCCCTTCAATGACCTACAATTGATATGCCCAAGGTTACCTCCTTGCTGTTTCAGCTAATCAGTCTGTAATTTAGACACACATTTTCTAAAAGAAAATACAGTCAATTCAATATGCAGTACTCTGCTTGCTACAGAACTGCTCCCAGGAAATCAATGGCATCTTTAACTTTGGAACATGTCCTCTGGTGGTGTGTTTTAACACCACCAGTATTTGAACAAACGGAAAGAAACCACTGATAATGGCTAAGACGCATCCAAAAGGTTTACATTAACACATCTACTTATCAAACCTACAAAGACTGAACCAAGCTAAAGGATTTCCTTGTGACTTTTTGTAAACAATCTATTCTGTTAGCTAGCTCAGAACAAAATCTATAGGGCACAATTCATTCTGACCTTCCCTTGTCATGTACTATGCACAAAACCTGAGACACAATATGAAAGACATCAGAGACATTTTTGTTATGTGGCCTGAATAACTGCTTTACAATGAAAGCATCCACTGAGCCATAGCTACAGCATTATTACATTCTAGTAAAAGTTTCCTGAGGTAACAATGAAAATCAAATTAGCATTTTAGTGCAGTAGTTCATCTGCTCCTTTCACCCACAGCTCTCTTTCTCAGGATTGCAAAGCTATTAAAAACAATGGGATCATTAACAGTCCAGGTGCAATTAATTTTACAGTCACACTAGCATGGCAGCATGGCCTTACAGAGGAAGCTTGTCACTCAGTATCTAGCCTCTAGCAATTAAAAATAAATAAATAAAAATAAAAGGATATATTGAGATATAGACAGTTGTTACAACAAAACACTGCAAAATGCACCTAATGCACAGGTTTCTCTGCCAGGCAACAGGAAATTCATCTTTCTTGACTATCCTATACTGTTATTTTCAAACACACTTAATTTTGGAAGAGGTTTTTGTAGCTTGCACAGGGCTTTATTTTTTTGCTTCTCCTGAAAGTCACTTCCAGAGCTGTTTAACCAGAAAAGGGGAAAAAAAAAAAAAGAAAAAGTTATCTTTTTCTATTTAAAGGCTGTAGATGATATCAGTTAAAAATGAAGGAAATACTTCATTCAGCCCTGGTTCCTCCTCAAAATGTGGAGACACTCGGTAAAGAAACCTGTGGCCAGGGCTACCAGGATATTTATATAACGGAACACTTAAGCTTTAACACTTGACATACTTGTAATTGACCTCTGAATGGTGCAAATTCATCAGCTTAGAATTTGTTAGATTTGTACAGCAGGGCAAGGTATTCATCCCACTTATCCCTGGCTGATGTAGGACAGCCTTTCAGCAGAGAAGTTTGATGAGAGCATCCCTTTCAGCTAGGAAAGGGCAAGTGAAGCTTTACTTGGCTCAGCTAAGCTAACACAGGTACCCAGCTTGATTCTGAAGCAGAGTTTGTTTGCCACACACATACCACACACCCTACATCTTTCACATTTTCAGCTACCTTGTCCTCAAGTACCTCATCTTTTTTCCTTCTATCATTGTACAAAGAGCTACAAGCATTTCAAGATTTTAAGCACAAGTCTCTCACCAGTCATACACATTAAAACCCAGTACCACCCAACTATTAAAACCTCATTTCAAAAAAGAATTTTAAACTCCACAGCTGCAAAGAATACCTGAAATTACACAATCTGAAGGCTGAAGCAACAAATAATAAAAATTTGGGGGGGCTTGTACTGTGGAGTATTTGAAGTCCATATCACTGATTTTAAAATAGCATGTACAGTACTGCTTGTGATACCGTAACATTGATGGGCTCCCAGCACAAGCTGTAAGGTTGTTGTGCTTAGTACTGCACAAAAAAAACAAACAAACAAACAAAAAACATTGTTTTTTTGATCTGGGATTTCTCCCAGATCAAAGCCTGAACGTCTCCCAACCCAGCAGCAAAACAGGCAGAGCCTGCCTTACTTAAGTTCTTAATAATGAGCATCTGCTTTGCCATATTGGGCATAAGAGAAAACCTTCAGCCTGATGTCAGAGTAACTCTGCCTAAGGAAGCTTTATTAGAAAACTTTAAGGACTTCATACACATTACTAATCTTTTCAGATTCATCATGCCCCTTTTTATAATTCCCTGAATTCTGCATTTCAGATTTTTTGCCTTTAAATACGTTCTTCTCACATCTTATACAAGAGAGTGTTGCTAGCTAGTGTTTGCCAGCTCCAAATAACCCAAATAGCAAGATTGGAAACCATGTAATTGATATGTATTAATGCTTCAGCAAGCCAATCTTCCAGGTCACAGTTGTTCTTTGGGGGTAAAGGGAAAAAGTCCATAATATGCAGCAAAACCAAGAGAAAGATATCCCATTACATGGATTATTGCAGTAAAAAACTATCTAGCTGTTCAGCTTGCTAGCTCAAGGATCTTCTCATTTGCACTGCGCTTCACAAAGCTTCTATTTTAAGTCTTAACTTGGGATTCTTCTATCCTTTGTGTAAATTCAACTTTACACAAGCTGTTACTGCTAGCAGAGTAGCCCCATCATATTCCTCATAGTACAACAGTAGCACCGCATTGTTATGTTTACTGACATGCAGTTCAAAGCAGTTCACATCTAGTAAAAATTTTGTTGAAGGCAGTGGATTACCCAGAACTTATACTGTCCTCCTGCTACTGAGCTGCAGCTTTTCAGAAAAGATGTTTTTTGACATTTGATTTCACAGTTGAACATACAGATCCTGAATATTAGCTTCAGGACTATGTCCTTCTGCCTGTAAAAGGCCCACTCAACCATTTTTGCAAATGCATTCAAATTTTGGTTGGAAGACTATAATCACACACCTCCTTCCAGAAGCATTTTAAATATGTAAGTAGTTCTGGCACATGAAAAGAGATACATAAATCAAAGTATGAACCTACTTCTTCAGCTCTCATTTATTCGAAGTGAGAAGGGAGATGCTCTACTTATTTATACACACCAAATCCTTCAAGAGAAACTCCAGAGAGCTATAAACCCTACTACTGTACAGATAACCTAAAACCATAGGCAATAGCACACAGTTGTATTAGATAAAGCCCTCAACTATGTGTCTCTCCTTTTCCCAGTGTATTTCTACGTAACAAGGGTGCATATCAGCATATACCTTAAAGGCCTATCCTGCATGCAGGAAGTTTAAATTAGGAGACATTTTTTCATACTAAAAGCAAATCAAGAAAGTGTTTTAACTGCCTGTTGAAAGAGTCCTACACACTTAAAGTGTAAAGTATTTAGCATTATAGGTAACATCACAAATATATGTGAAAAAACAAAAGCAACACTGGTTTTCTGCCTCATGTGACACAAGAACAGTGTTGCGGCTGCTCTAGTCTCAATGATTGTTTAATCCTACCGCAATAATTTTAACCCTGAGAAGTATACATTTTATGACTCCGTTTCTATCCTTAGTATGATCTGAGGATCCCGCTCTGGCAATTAGGCAGTTCACATTTAGGTAGCTATAAAATCCAGGGTGTGCTACAATAGGGAATGACCCATCACTGTCAGAGACAAGGAAGTCTGAAACAATGGAAGGAAAAATCTCCAACACAGTCTAAGTATCTCCCATGGTTAATACTTCAGCAGGACAAGCGAGAGGGGAAGAAGAAAGTAACAAAAACATCATTACTAGTTAGGTCACAGTGATATTTTGACAGAACTATCACCGTCTCTGTTGTACATGGATGCACATATTAACGTTGCCATCACACACTCTGCGCTTTATCTTGAAGCATTTGATTTCCACCCTCCTGCAAATTACACTACAGTTTTGTTGGGGTGAAGATCTGGCAGACAATCTGTAATGCCGGAGGTACTGTAGCTCTCTAGAGGACATATGCTCAGGGACAAATGTGTGAAATAGCAGCTTTTAGAGCAATACTTTCTTTACCACCATCTTCACCTTGCTATGAGTACGTTCATAACAGAATCTTAGATTCCCAGTAATTCATTCTCACCATACAGTCCTCCTGAAGACACAACAGACTGCAACATAAACAGCAAGAAGGCACATTCACACAATGAGTTAGCAGCAACAGAAAAAGCTTTTGTGCTTCTCATTCTGTGAAGTATCTTTGTAATATGATACACATCAACTAGAGAGTAAAAACATAGAATCATCAACTTCACAGGTCAGTGGCCATTTTTCACATGAAATCCTTTCTTTACAGTTGCTCATCATCTTTTCAACACAGAATCAACCCTTATCAACTCTAAGAGCTTCGTCACTGACAAACATTTAATTTACAAAGCAAGAACTGAAAGTATTTGACAACAAAACACTACATTCTCTCCCCTTTTTTTTTTTGTGGGAGGTTTTGGAGTTTTTGGAAAGCATCTAAAATGATGAAGAGGACATACTATGGTAATTCAGAAGACACTGGTGGGTTCAGAAGCTTTTGGATCCATTTCAGACCAATACAGCTATGCTATATGACAAACTATTATTCTCTCTGAAGACTACTGACCCTCTCTGGCTTGCTACTCTGCTCTGGTAAGCCATGTGCATTCCCAGTTACTGTGACAAGGTTTGTAGAAAGACAAGGTCTTTCAGTAGGTCAGCTGACAGACAGAAATGACAGACAACTCTTTCTAAAACATACAATTTAACCTTCAAATCCTTAAGATTACAGCTGTAGGCAACGAATCCGTAGCTTGTCTTCATCCTCTTTTTAAGAGAGAGGATTAACCCAAGTGAGCTCTCACCTGCCCTGTAAATTTTATTTGGAGATTTGACTGAGATTTGGAAGCCACTGTAAAGACTGTAAAATATTTTGAATGAGAGAAATTAATGCAGCCAAATGACACTTGGCATCATTTGCCTCAGTAAACTTCATAAAACATGTTTCATGTTCACAGTCACATTTTTTTCTGCTAGAAGGAAGACTAGTGTAAAGAAGATCAAAATACAAGAGAAATGAAAATAGGAAAATCCTGGGTTTTTTTGCTTTTAGCCCTGTCCACATAATCCCGTTCTGGTATTGACTATCCACAGACTGTCAAAGCAGCCAGATTTCAACAGAAAACATGCCGCTGCCCAGCTTCATCTCCTCCCTTGGCAGCCTGGAAAATACTCTTTCCACCAAGAGTTCTAAAGAGAATACAGAATAATCCTTAAAGAACTAAACAACCATGCTGCATTAAAAGCAGCAAACCATCCTCTATGTAGCATTTGCCTTGAGTGCCCTTCACCATGCAATCCTATCGTGGCTGCTCCTGTCAGCAGTTAGCCACTCACCTCACAAGAGCATAGGCAAATAATCCTCTGGAATTCAGTTCAGTTTCAACTGTTTGCTATCCACATCACTTCAATGCACTGATGTTTCCAAAGCAAAGCACTTCCCAGATGAGGTTAAAAAAGTGTTTTATTCTCATGAGTCTAAGACCTCAGAGTATGGCATCAAAACACCTTAGTAACTGACAGCCATGACCTTGTAAATTATCATTTGTCCTTGCTTACATGAAATGAGAGACTAGTTTTCTTCGGTTGTTTTGTAATTTTAAGGTGAAATTTACAGAAGAGTAGGATGAAGTAATAATAGGGAAAAAAAAACCCAAAAAACTACCACAAAAACAAACAAACAACAAACTAGTGATGAACCTTTTCTTCTCACCTCTCCCTTCACTATTTGCCTCCAGGAATTAACTCGGAAAACAAATTAACAAGCTTTCACTTCTACTACTTAATTTATGGATAGAAAAGAATCAGCCCCACCACAAGTGACAGCATTAAGTTTCCTTCACCAAGGTGGGGAGACAGATTGTCCTTTTTTGGTAAAGCAGAAACATTCACATCATTCTTCAGAAAAAAAGGCATAAAACTCGTAACAGACCACAAACCGTAAATGAGCAGTTTGGGCTACATAAACAGTAACATTGCTTGTGAGATCTCTGAAATAATCGTTCTGTTCAGTTCAGCTCTGGCAAGGCCTAAATCTGAGTATGGCATCCTGCTTTTTGATATCATGCTTCAAGACAGATGTGACCAGCTGGAAAGACTCCACAAGACAGCAATGAGAACAATCAGATGTCTGGAAACACATTCTATATGGGAAGATTAAAGCCACTGGAGTTGTTTAGTCTGAAGAAGAGGTCTAGGAGGAGACAAGATCAGAGTTGTCAAGTATGCTGTATACAGTGTCATAGGAGAATAACAGTTCTACTGAAATACCACATGAAGTAAGTAACACGTATAGGAAAATATGCTTGTTTTCTAATTACTCATTTATAAATGCAGTTTGAAAATATTTTTTATGTCATGGCTTTGAAGAATTTACTGACAGCTAAAGTAGCATCAAGAGAGGTATCAGAACAATCTGTTTCACTCCTGTCTAAAGGATACTGAACAGCTCTGACAAAAGATTCAATTCTGCTCTGTTGGCAACAGGAACAAGGCCAGGACAAGAGAAAAACTAAAACCTGGAAGAGCACAATCAAGTGCTAGGTATCCATAAACCCAAAAGAACTCATAAGCGAAATATAACAGAGAACATAGTAATTTTCATTACTTGACACTGACAGGTTAGGGTGCTAATGTGAAAATGGTATCTTCAAGCTCTCCTCTCCATGTGATTCTTCTGGCACATGGCACATCAAGAAAGCTTGAAATAGTACGCTAGTCCTAGACCTTAGTCTTACCTTTTTTCACTACCTTTAAGGTCTTCAATTTGCAAGTAACACAGATGTTCTCTCAGTTTCAAATGAGCATACACTCATTTATTTCTGCACTGTAATGCATTGTAGTGTCCTTGTACACACACACAAAAAAAAAGAAAAAGATTACACAGGTGCATTTGTCAGGTGCCTTTGCATGTAGGCAGGAATTCAGCTGCAAGCACTCACTGCCCCAAAATGGAAGAAGGATGGGCAAAACCAAAGCACAAAAAACAGAGAAAAAGACAATTTCAGATAATGAAGGAATCTAGCAGAAGGGAATAAAGGGAAGGGAAGAAGGCTACATATTCTAATCAACCTTTCCCATTACATTAAAATGAGTTTATTCTGGTATCTCCTATCATTACTAATTGGAGATGAGGTATCAGACTGCTCATGTACAATATTTCCAAACTCTATTTAATTCAATACAGGCTTCTTTTTGGACTTCCCTATGTTTTCAACTCAAAAGGCACCTATAATGCATCCCTAAAGCACACACAGAACTGTCCTTAACCAGAACTTTACTGGTCTGCCAACTTACTGGTCTGCCAGCAGCTCTGAGTTCAGCTACTTGAATAGACAGCCTTTGTGTATTTCCACATGGTATTTGCAGGCTTACCAACTGAGCACCAAACCAACTAGACACCACATAGCTGTGGTAACCACAGACCCCAGCCCACACATACAAGACCTGCCAAGAAGCAGCATCTATCAATTACCTACCAGTAAGCACCATGCTAACAACAGCTACAGATCTCCTACTCAGTCCAGTGAATAAAGCAAGTTCACATTTCTATTAAAAATAACTAAGGAATTTAGATACATCCACATTCTTTCTACAACTATCATAAATGCACTTCCCTGAAAAACCATTCCAGCCTTTGTG
The DNA here is from genome assembly GCF_012275295.1 of Melopsittacus undulatus. NCBI lineage: Eukaryota > Metazoa > Chordata > Aves > Psittaciformes > Psittaculidae > Melopsittacus > Melopsittacus undulatus. The sequence continues at coordinate 23,101,271 of NC_047557.1, read as the reverse complement.
AGCTCATGCAATTGAAACAGAGGAGGAACCTGGCCCAAGTTTGAATATTTAAATTATAATAATTTAAAAAAATTTGATAAAATCATATCAGGTCAAATTCATATTGCTGTCCTACTGTTCTATCAGTTTAGTAGCAGAGGCATAAGTGAATGAAGGGTAAAGGAGGAAAACATTACTGGCAACCACAGCTTAGCTAGTTGCACATAACTTCAGTCAGCACTTCAAAGATATTCCTTTAAAACTGCGAGTGTTTTCCCCAAGAAAATTTTGCACATCCAGCTGCCTAAAGGTACCGAATAAAGAAACACCAGCTAAAAGCAAATTAAAAAGTTAACCACAACAAAAGGTGCATCAGCCACTCCTGCAAGGTATACAGGAGATTATGTACACGAAGTAAAGCAAGAGTTAGGCAGAATAATATGCTCGGTTTGGTATCATGACAAGAAAAACGAAACAGTCTCAGATACAAAAGGGTCACTTCACAGTAACATAGTGGGGTGAGTTGTTTTGGGTTTAAGAGTGCCGTTAGAAATACTGCAGCTAGATAAGGATGGGCAGGGAGCGAACAACACGCGTTATCCGCATATCACGCTACAGATCTATCACCCACAGAGATCTTCCGTAATCTACAGCCTGCCATTAGCTCTCACAAGAGGATTAGTGGAGTTTAGGCGCTTGTCCATCACTTCCGTCTGACGTTGAAGAGTTTGCTTTAGAGCAACGGTATCCAAAGGTGACACGCTAGAAAAAAGGTTCCTTAAAAGAAAAATACACCCCTTCCATGCAACCCCCCCCAGCCCTCACTACCGGCAGCCAGAACTGGCGAGAGCCAGGGGAGCAGAAACCACACCGCTCCTCCTGTGGCCGACAGAAGCGCACGCCGTCGCCGCCCTGGCCCCACGCACCTCTTCATCCCGCTCATCTAGCGAGGCGTCCTCCTCCGCCCGTCCGCCGGTGCTCGCCCTCTCCTCGCCGGGGAGCCGCCTTAGCCGCCCCGTTGCCGCCGCCCCGCAGGCGCCGAGCTCTCCCTCCTCGGAGAGAGTTTCCGAGCCGGAGGAGGAGCTGGAGCAAGAGGAGCCGAGGTGTCCGGCGCCCCGCGGTCGCTCCGGAGCCGACGAAACTTTCTCCGCCATGGCCAGAGGCTCAGAGCTGCGCTGCCCGCATGCCCCACAGTCGGCAGCCGTGGCCTCCCCGCCCCGCAGAGCGCAAAGGCGCGGCGGCAGCAGAACCGCCGGAGCCGGGCCGGCCACCCCGCTCCCCGGCGGCGGGTGGTGCCTGTGGGCTGCGTGGGGCCGGGCCGGGCGGAGCCAGTGGTGCGGGAGGCGGAGCAGGTCGGAGGGCTGCGGGAGGGCGGCAGGTAGTGGAGAGGAGAGGGGAGGGGAGGGGAGGGGAAGGGAAGGGAAGAGAAGGGGCCACTGTGAGGATCAGGTAGCTTTGATAGTGGAGCGATTTATAGGGCGGCGAGTTGCAGCAGCGGGCTGCGTCTGCCGGCGGGCGAGGGGAAGGGGCGAGGGACAGGGACCGGGACCCTCCTTGTTGCCCCTCTCTGCGAAGGGCGGCAGGACGTAGGCGCGAAGCCCGGTGCTGGCGGTCCCCCCCGGTCGCGCTTCTTGCCTCGGTCGAGGGAGGGGGCCGACGACAGCCCGCGGTGCGGAGACCGCAGCTGGGTCTGCCAGAGCCCGGGGCCGAGAGAGATCACCCCGCCGGGCGGGGGCACGGTGCGCTTGGGCGGGGCGGGGATTCGGCGGGCCTCTCAGCTCCGGGAGGTGCCACAGGAGTAAGCGCAAGCAGGTATTCCTCATGACAATAGAGTTTTCTACGACCCACTATTCCTCTAAAAACGAACTGTCGATCAGTGGTTTATCGTAGCAGCTTTGCCCGCTGCGATATATCGTTTTTGCCTATCGTAGGTAAAGGCTATGTACAAGCAAACTAAGTCTCTTTAGGTGTTTGACTTTGAAACAGGCATTGACACTGGGATTTATGACCAGGCTTTTCGAGCCACTGAAACCGAAGCAGATCACAGAAATGAGGCACCTGAAGCTTATACAAATCTTTCTAGACAGCTCCTAGATCTTTAAGGACCTAAATAGCTTTTAAACCAAGTGGCTGTGTCAATTTTTAAAATACTCTTTTAAAATACTGGCTTGAAAATACTTTTGTTTTCAGATGTCATAATGATAACATGGGTCCTAATCTAATATACTGGTATTATATATAAATACATATATACACGCACGCCTGTATACCCTGCAGCCTTATTTACTTGTGCCTGTACAGCCTAGCTTTCCCTGGGCTAATCCAATTGTGGAATCAGAACAGATTAAGTGCTTCGGTAATGAATAAAGTCCCACAGCATCACTACATCCCTGTTTCATAGGAAAAGAAATGTGAGCACAGACCAGTTATTGATGTGTTCTAATTAACATAGTACTTAGATAATGGAAGTAGGAAACAAAACGCAAGTATCCCCTATTTCAGATTTGTAATTTGACGGGTTTATCCGGTATTCCCAGGTGGTAAATGAAAATTTTTATGTTTATTTTTTTTAAATGTTACAATAACTATCTGGATTATCAGATTACTAGTGGAAGGAAAACTAACTATAAAATTCTCCAAATCTCAGTCTTTCTCTGCTTTGAACAAGGTATTAAAGCTCGATATTAGTTTGTAACAATGTGATAGTTCTCTGGTTTCTTGTCAGTACTTAGATCAGACCCTTAAAATGCCTAGGAGTTAATTTACTGGTGAAGAGGATTTTAATACCTGTAGGTACAGAATTTGACCATAAACTTGCCTGTACCAATATTTAATGATAAGGAAACATGAGGTATATGCAGAAATCCAAGAGCTAATTTTAGCTAAGTGAATTATACACATACACTACTCCAAATTTAACTATATAATTTTAACTAATCAGAGAAAAGAGTTCCTCCTCAGTATTCTAGGTTCTGCACACAAACTCCTGTATCGCCCTCAGTTTTTAAAGCCAAACCTCCTCCAGTGCAATTCTGCTTCTGGTTTGATGTCATGTCACAACTGGCTTAATTTTCTACCTGGGGATTTGCAGTGTGTAGGAAAATTGCCAGGTGGTGAAAAGCAACACTGCAGATCTTTGTCACTTCCTTTTCTTTCTCTTACTGCCTGAGATGAGACTGGGAAAAAAATAAGAGCTTAGCCAAAGTGCTACTACACTTCAGTTATTGTCAACTGATAGAACAACCCCTGTAATCTGGGGACAGCAAGGCATATATTAGGATAGTCACTGAACTTCTCTAATTTATGCCATAAATTGAAATATTAGAAGGCATTCAAGTTTTATTATATTACCCTGGAGTTACAGGCAAATGACGGTATTGTTCTGCTCTGGCCTCTAAGCTATGACAGATCAACTCTGCCAACATTGTCTTACACAAACAGATGAGGGGTGCTATGCTGCCTATAGTTGCTAAAAAGGAAGCTAAAAGCCACAAAGACAGAAGTTTGCATCATTTTCCATCTTGGGAAAAGCACTGTTGCTTGTCTTTGACCATCATCAATCCGTGATGTACTTCATGGCAAAACACTGAATGTCTGGCATGACTTGAGTAGTTCATTTTGAGAACTTTTTTTAAGAAGACATAGTGTGAGGTGTCCCTGCCCATGGCAGGGGGGTTGGAACTAGATGATCTTAAGGTCCTTTCCAACCCTAACTATTCTATGATTCTATGATTCTATAATTTTTAATAAACTTGGGGCACCTCTTGTCAGCCATTAGATTCATTTGGTGGAAAGTAGTGGAGCTCAGAGTGGTCCAACCTCAGCTGCAGCAGCCAGGCTCAGCTTTGGAATCATTTGCCCATTTTTCACCTGCACATTTACAAGCAGCCGTCTTCTGACCTGCTTAACTTTCCCCTTCCTGCTTGCCACCAGTACACACAGCAGTCACCCACTCTGCTGCAAAGCCACAGCTGGTTACTCTTACCCCATTCCTGCTCTTTCCTCTGCACCTCAGGAAAGGAAATGTCCATTTCATCCCCTTCCTTCCAGCAGGATCATACCTCCCTCCACAAGTCGTGGTCTTCACTGAACAAGTTGAAATTAAAACACAATCTTCACAGGATTTGTAATTAAAAAAATAGTCATACAGTTTGGTGCAGCTGTTCACTATGTGCACTACTCAGTGCTCTCATGGCATAGTTAACTGAAAACAAAATACAGAAAAGAAATAAAATGCATCTCAAAACTCCTTGATCGTACTCCTGGTTCTTGATGCTTAAGAAATGCTTACATTCTGTGTCATCTTGAATGACTAGAAGAATGACTAACATATTTCTTGACTAGTTTGGCACAAGGTCACCAGGTATAAGGTAAACACTGGAAAAAATTATGAAGTGTAGAAAGATGGTCAGTAAATCCTAGCTACACAATAAACAGCATAAAAAGACACTAAGATAATGATTAGTTTCATTAACTGGGCTTCGAAGATAAGGATTTGGGTCTTGACCAAGAAGTCAAAGCAGCAAATATATGATAAAAATGATATGCAAAGAAAGTTAGCATTGCAGCAGTGTATTGCATAAACCAGAGAAAATTGAAAGACTCAAAACAAAATTAAAAGAGGTAGAACAATGGTTTGAGCAGGGCAAACATCTGTCCCATGCTGTAGCTTTAATGGGTCAAATGTAAAAAGTAAATGTTTGTAATAGCTACTGCATCAGTTCTATGCAGTAAAACTGCATTATGACATTAGTTGTCTTCAAAGCATTGCCTTTTTGAACTAGGCAGTGTTCCATGAGATTCTTTTTTATGTTGCTTAGAATACTCTCTTCCTTTTTGTTTCTGTATATTTAGGCATAAGTGCACATCTGCAAGAAGCAGTTTTCAAAACACCCTGATAGTGGGGTTAGCACTGGAGAAAATCCTTAGACAAAACTGACAGAGCAAGCAAAGACAAGGCTCTCCAAATAATGCAGTTACACTACTGGCAATGACAGCACTCTGCTTCCTTTTCTGCATAGTAAATGTGCATTAAGCCTGACCTGGAAGAACCACTTCATTGGATGAATAAGCCTCCATGCTTACTCAGTTCTTGCCCTTGCTGTTGAGACTGCCAACATCATTGCCAATTAGTGCCAATCCTGAATGCAAATTGTAATATGAATAGGTCTTTCAATTTTTAATTCCAGACTTCTGCACTGGTGGTGTATTAATGTTTCATTAGCACGGTCTCTTCCGTAAGAGGAGGTTCATTCACTTGTATTTCTGCCTTACCTCTGGGAAAAAAGAGCTGTCTACCTGAAGTACTAGAATATGGGCAAACAGGAGCTTGTACTTCTGAGTGCTCCTCTCAGCTCTAGCAGCAAACTTTGGAATCAAGACTTTTTGGGAACCCAGACTTACTGAAAATATATATTATAGTACCATGAAGACCACCTTTAATTTTTACCTGATGTGCTTTATCTTTACATATTTGCTCTCAAGCAATGTCCAAGATCAGGAATTCAAAAGCTTTGATTTGGTGGGGTACATTGGTGTTAGTAGCAGGAATACTCAATAATGCCAACTGCAGTGGTAGGTTGGATGAGAGTAAAAAGATGCATTGCAGCAATACTCATCTCTAGGCTGGGCATATACTTCCAAACACACAACATGGTTTGAAGGTTCTTTCTTCTTACCTCTGAGGGTCTCCTTAGACCTTAGGATAGAATGAATTTCCCATGCCAAAGTAAGCAGAAGCCACTTCATTCCTTTCCAAGAGAACCAATTCTGAGACTCTCACCATTAAAGAGCTTTTTTTACAATGAATGTGAAGCACAGTGTACTTTTCATGGCACTTTGAAGAGCATGAAGCAAGGGCATTTGAACATGCTGATTAGCTTCAGAACTACTCAAGAGGTATTAACAGGCTGGTCGTGTTACGTTATAAATCCTGGCAATAGCAGGTATATGCTTTCACAGAAATGTCCTGTTCAAATCAGTTGAACATGTAATAAACCTGAGAAAAATATAACATATCATCTATTGATTATGTTACCAGATGTAAGAAATACATCTAGTATAGACCTCCACCTGCTGCAGGTGCTTTTATCAAGCCTGAGTAGCACCATGATCTTGTCAGGTAAAGATGATGTGATCAGGGCTAAACAGCGTAGTTGCTAGAGATACTTTTCCTGATTACTGACACTTGAGGAGCTGCATGAACACTGCACGAATCACTGTCAGGAGACCTGCAGAAAATCACTCTTAGATAAAACCTCTGGCAAATGTTTCCACTTTGACATTAACATTTCTGATACTTTCAGGGTAAAAAACCAAGAATTCTACCCAACACTCTTCAGGCCTTTATATATCAGAGGATCGGGAGGTTTTACAGGAAGAGAGGGAAGCATAACCCACTGATCCCCTTTTCAGGTCTCCCTAAAGGTATTGCTGCAGTTTTATACTCAGTTTCAGGATGACTTAGAGAGGTTGTAAGGCTGAGTGCTGGCAGGGACAAGTAGAAGTGATATCTTCTTAATATGACTTCAGACACAGAAGTGTAGTTCCAGCACATTGCAGAGTTTTTGCACAAGTCTGCTGACAGACATGCTAGGTTTCTTGACGTATACCCCTTGAGCAAAGAGCCTTCCACAAATTCTCCCTCACCTTTACAACATCTGTGTATCAGCAGCATATAGTAATGTATTGGCAGCAGGGAGGAGCACTGTGATCTTGGCACACTCCTGTTACCAGCTGGCATATAACTGAAAAGTTACTCAATCTGAGAGCTCTGTTCCCAAATTCACATTCTGCAGATCTGTGAGGTCTGTGTTTTATAAAAAGCTCCAAGTCAATGTTATGGCTCCCCAAAAATTATAGAAAAACTGTTGCTTCTCACAACACATTTTAACAATGTTTAGCACTGTTCCTTCACAGTGCTGTAGCTAGAGAAGTTGGACAGGATTTCTCATTTTTACCATGCAGTATTGTGGTAAAGTCATGAGCTATTCCAAAGAGCAGATAGACAGGAAGAGATGATCCAAACTCAGTATGGAAACTGAAGATAATCAAAGCTCCAGCTGCAGATAGAGTAGGGAGAAGAGAGGAGCTCAGACCCTTCCTGCACTGCGGCTGTGTAGCCAGATTCATGGTCTAGGTGGGAGGTGCAGTCAGCCATGGACTGCTAAATATAACCTAGGCCTGCATGTCTGCATCCTGTGGTGTATTCTGGTCACTATTTTTAGCACTCCCAAAACACGTTTTAACCTTCAGCTCAACAGAGAGAATGTAAACCTAAATTATATCTGCACCCTGAGAAATGCTAGGTGTTCCAGGCTCCAGGGGTAGTGAACTTCCCTGGAAGAGTGTAGATGCCATCAACTGTCTACACAACATCCTTTTCTTAAATATCAAGGCCCTACTGGACAGTGTTAGTATGGGCTGCAAAGTTTGTGGAGAGAATCCTCCTTGGAAATACTAGCCAGAGCCTCTTTGAAAAACAGCTTAAAAATGGGGAGTGAATATGTGATCCAGTGATTGCCCTGAATTATCAAACTCTCCAAAGCTCCATGGCAACAACTGAAGCAGAAACAAATTTGACACAGCCCACAAGGTTTCTGTAAGCTCTGCCTGCCCTCATCCCAGGCCTTAACAGTTCCTAAATAGAGCAGGCACAGGGTTTGAGGAAAAGCTGTGATTTTCTCTGAGAACTCAATTATTGTGTGGGAGCCCTAAAAATGGTGCCACAGTATGTACATACCACAGTTTTGTTTGTGCAGACATACTTGCTCACAGAAAGAGTAAAAACTAAGTCTCCACTGTACATGTAAATAGGACTAACATTCTGAGTTTCCCTCTGTTCTGATCCTTCTCCCATTAATAACTAGGGTAATCTTCTCCCAGACTCAAAATGTCATGACTAAAGTTGGGAAGACATTACAAGCTTAAGAAGATGCATTCAATTTTTAGTGTATATACTTTGTGTGCAAAGTAAAATATTTGAAAGCTAATTTTTTCTTGCTCTGCCTACCAGAATTAGGAAACAGTTTTGGGTTTGTTTTTTACCTTGGTTTTTCCGGGGTTATATTTAGTTTTTGGTTTGTTGGGTTTTTTTTCCCCAAAGTATTGCTTCACTTTTCTTGAGGTAAGATTTTAATAGCAAAAGTGGTATCTTTTGTGGACTACTTCCCATTTTCAAAGTAGGATTTAGGAATTTAGGTTTTTTTTATTCTATTATTCTTATTTTTCATTGACTATGTTTGTGTCCTACCATATATCAAAATTGAGTTCTGTATTTCCAGGGCAGACTGAATAGGGAGGAAATTCATTATAAGCACTTAAGTGAGAGGAAGGTTTCCACTTCACTTGTCAAGAGGGATGCTTGGTCTCCAGACCTTACATATCTTTGCCCGTAAGTACAAACACAGTGGATTCTAAGTCAAAATTTGGTCTTTATTTCATTTGTAGCTTGATAGACTAATTAACAGTACTATTCTGTGACCACTGGTATTCTTTGCTGAAAATATTTCCTAAAGCATATATTTTCAAGTTGTATTCCATGTTGTATTTGTCTGATTGGCAGTTTCATACTAGGACAGTTAGATACGAAAATAAGTATTTTACAGTAGTGTTTTGGGAGATGAAGTTGAAAAATCCATATTCTAGGTTTACTTACTGCCAAAATTTCAGTGCTATTAATAACTGCTAGTTTGAAAGAGATAAAGTCCACTTAATAGGGATGTAGGAAACTCTCAATTTATTCAAACAGTTCATATTTAAATGCAAACATTTTATTTTTATGTTCCAGATTAGAAATAATGGTCAAGACTTAAGAAAGTCAAGTCAGATTCCTGATATGTACAAAGAATCCTTAAAAACCACTTACAAATCTGAAACCACGTTAATTTTACAACTGGAGGCAGCTAGCTGTGAAAATAATAGATATTGTTGCTCATCTGGCCAACATGAATTGTGGAAAAGATTAAGGGCAAGTGCCAGATGGCTTCCTAGCTAAGGAAATCATGCTGGACTCTGGAAAACTACCCAAACTGTCACATGTATTAAGGAAACAAGTTTTTCTTCTAGGCAAAAATGAGTAACAGCCTCAAAAGAATAAGCAACAACAACATCAACAATAATAATAATGTATTTTGATAACAAAGTAAGCAACATTCTAATGTATAAATACAATTTTCTACAGCTGATTTATAATTTGGCACTTTTGATGTCAACAGCACTGACCAAATTTGCACCTTCTCAATGTTATTTCCTTTTCCAAGTAGCTTTCTCAAAATAATGGGGGGGGGGTGCTCCAAATTATCTTTGCATATGTGACATATCATCTTTCTAGGCTGTTTATGGCAAGAACATAATAAACTTGAAATGCCTTAGCAAACTTGTCTCCATTTATTAAGTATAAAGAGATTATGCTTCTCCAGTGATAGCTTTTCTCTTTTATAACTGATGAGTATGATACGGGATGCACTGATTCCCAGACCTTAGAGATATGGTAAGAGTATTCAGATTGAATATGCATTAATAGAAAAGCTGCTTGTATGAATTACTGTCCTAGCTTAGACTTTGCCAACATAAACATTTGAAGAAGTGTATCAAAATCAGGGACATGTATTGAAAGAATGATCCACTTTTCACACCAGACTGAAATATTGTGGCAGTGTCATCCAATGCTTTCAGTAGTGCAACAGTTCATCTTGCACTGCTTACAGTCATGCAAAATTGCACTCATCCAAGATGAAGTTTTTGATGAGTTTCTTTGAGGTTGTGATCCATCATTTTATTTTCTCTGTTCTTATTGTTGTGGCTATTTTATTTTGGTTTTAGTTTGGGGGTTTTTGGTTTTGGTTTGGTTTTGGGTTGTTTTGGTTTTTTTTTTTTTTGTCATTTGTGGAATTTCCAACCAAAACAATTCAGCCATTTCACAGGAAACCAAAACAATTCAACCATTCTGGGGAAATACACTACCTAATCACTATAAAATCACTATGAAATTCTCCTAACCATTCAGTACAAAGTAGAAACTATTCTCACGCTTTTATACTTTAGAACAAGAACCCAAATTTGGTGTGAGGATCGCCTTGCTGTCAGGGACGATTTTACCATCCTCATAAGAATCATACCTAATTTGATCATAAGCCTATCTTAGTTTGCATTGGACCAGTAAAAACATCCTTCTAGATTTATCTTGTATTAACAGATAAATCACCCAAATTTTGTCTGAAGTGAGCCTGATATTCACCCATGTGTAAGAGAGTCACAAAGCCTGAGAGAGGCTTTCAATGATACTGCTTTTCAAAATGCTTAATTTTTTTTTCCTGTGCTTTCATTGCCTTTGCTACTGAATCCATGCAGCAAAGGGCATGAAGATCCGAACTGGTGGGAAGTGAAAGTCACGGCACCACAGGAAGACTGGAGATTATACACCAGAGACAGGAAGGAGAAGAGCTTAAGGTAGATCAGAGCAAGAACATGGAAGTGTGGCAGACACCCTTGGGCATAACCTGCCCTGGCAACTGCAGGTGATCCCAAAATCTCACACTCGCTGTTCATGCTTTTGTCAAACAGCCAAGGTTAAAACCTTATGACCGGGCTGAGACCCAACAGCCGTGGTGAATCCCTTCTGTAAGGAGTGCATTTCTTCCCCACCAGAGGTTATCCACAGAAAGAGCACAAGCTTGTGCCTGTGGTGGATGGGCCACGGCTCACACTGACTCCCCCCAAAAGCCTTCTCCCTCCCTCCGGTGGGGCAGGGTGGAAACAGCAACATCGTGGGTCAATATGCAGGCAGTGACATTGCTTGCCAATCGCTGTCATGGGCAAAATAGACCCAACTTGAGCTAATTTAACATACTTTCTTGCAAATTAATATAAACGGTTTAATTACTGATTCAGGAACTGGGAAACAGAAGGAGAGGACAGAAGCAAATCACCTTTCCTTCTCCTCTTACCTCAGTGTCCCCTCTGCTGTTCCTCACTGTTTCTTCCCACCTCCTCCTCTTCCCGTGCAGCTTTTGCTGCCATGTCCTTCCCCGGAGGCGCAACAGTGTCACGGGGGTCAGCATCACCTTGCTGTGTGTCTGTTGTGAAGCTGGCTGTAAGGATCTGGAACTGCCAACGTCTGTTGCAGGGCAACCGTTACCGCCGCCCATGGGGCCCACCCACTGCCACCGCCGGCAGCCTGCACACATGGGGCTGGGAGATGTGCGGGTTCAGGGGGCCAGGACTGCACTGCGGAGCCTGGCAAGGGCACGCTGCCTCAGCAAGAAGCTGCTGGAAGGAGGCTGAGAATGGAAGAAGTTTGGGCCAGGCATATTGCGTTGGTTTTCCACAGCACAAGCTGTAATGGACAGCAGTGAGCAGAACACCCCAAATGTAAGAAATACCTGAGTTGAGGCTTCCCTGGTATTGTTAGCTTGCCTCTGACAGTATGCGTATGCTTTATGGTGGTCTTTAAGTGTATGTCCAACAGCCAGCCTTTTCCAACAGCCCCAACCAATGAACCATGAAACACTGAGGAGATTACTGGGTAAAAAGAACAGAAATTGCCATGCAGCACTTAAAATACAAACATATTTTGCTTTGTGTTCCTTTACTGCTTTGTGTCACTTAATAAAAAATCTACATTTTGCTTTAACACTGTGCTTTACTACAGGAAGGTGTTTCGAAACCGGTATAAAGACACCCAGAAACAAAATAATAGCAAAATTGAAAATTCAATCAGAATGTCATGGAGAAATGTAAGGCTATTCTTCCTTTTTTATTTATTTCTCAATCAAAACTGTTAAAAAGAAACTGAGTGGGAAAAATCCGCTGGAAATTTTAAACAAGCCTCACCAAGTGCTTTGAAAAATGGGCTGTTGCACCTTCAGCCAAACTCATCTGGCCAGCGTGCCTCTAGCAGCTCAAACTCCTGTTCACCCTGAACAAAGATAAAATCTACTTCACCAGCAGCACTGCTGCAATAAGATAATAATTCATTTACAAAACACTCCTGAATTTCAACAATGGATGTCACCGAAAACACCAGGCAAAAAATTAATCATTCTATCTTCACCGTAAGGACTGGGACTCATGAGGTGTCTCAGGCCCAAGACTTAGGAACATAAACAAACATAAAAAAGTTACCCCCTCAATGAGCACTTGACATGTAACCTGTGAGTCTTTTTAATGCTATAATAATACATCTGATTGTGTACATTTATCAGGAAACCTTGGTTCTGACAAAATTATTTAGCCAATCTAGTGATTTTTAATCCCTTTTAATATTGTAAGTATATAACACAAAAAATTCTGAGGTAAACTCATGAGATGCTAAGGTGAGTAAGCCGTCTTACCCATCCATTTAAAATGAGCAATTATTTCCAATAATGCAGTCAACAATTGAGCAAAATGGGGTTCAATGACTTCTTAAATAGCAGTTTAAAAAGCTTTTTCAACAGCCACACTTTCTTCTTTCAAAAAGAATGTTTTCAAGTTTTCAAAAACATTTATAGTAATTTTGATGTGTTACATATTTTCTGTCATTGCAGGGCATTTAATGTGATAATTAGAACTGCTGGCAAATATAGGGAAACTTTATAAGGATATTAAATCACTCTAACACAGCTCTAGGTCCTGATGGATTTAGTAATGACTTCTAAAATGAGATTCCAGACAAATCAAACCATTAAATGCTTGATCCAGTAAAAAAAAGAATTTATGTTGTCAATGACATAAAAGCTAAAGAAGTCTTGGAAAGGATAATATGTACACATCTCTCAACATCATGTCATTATAATCTGTTGAATGAAAAATTTACCCAAAGCACACCCAACTCGATTTCTCAGTTCAGCTGTTACAGTAGAATTTAGGGAGGTAACAATAATAAGTTCTCTTATCCCTGCAACATTTTATTCTGACTCCAGGAGGGTCAAAGCCATAATTATTTTCCACAGGGAAATTATCCCACTATTAACCCACCCTTATATTTTATGTAGCACAATTAATGCAAACATGCTATAGTGCTGCATAACTAAAGCTTAATTCATTAAATGAATACAAATTTACAGTAAGATACATAATGTCAAATAATTCTTTAACTTTTCTAACATGTAGAAAACTGAGGTCTGAAAGCTTATTGGTGACCAGAAGGTTGGTAGGAATAGCGAGGGCCTACCCTTCATAGACTGTGTGCTTGAGGCTGGTACTGTGGGATGCTTCCAGGAGGAACTGAGGCTGGCCAGCTGTGATTCTCCACCTCTGTCCCCTGTGACAAGTCTCCCTGCAGGTATGAGGAAATGAGATGCATACATAGTCTGCTGTGATGGACTTTGTCATTCATAATAACACAAACTTCTGAAGGCTTATAGAAATATGAATGCATGTGTATAAAAAGATGTAATAAACAAAACAAAATACTTTTGATGCAAAGTAAGTGTTTTTAGCTACAAAATAATTGCTTTCAGTGTTTGTGTTAATGAATTAATTTCTGAGTGTTAAATAATTTTGTGTTAAACAATGCTAACACTGTTTTTTAAATTAATTTATTTCTTACTGCAATAGTTCACTGCAAGTGAAAAATCATTTTTTTCTGTGACTGTCCCGGTTTTGTTTATTCTAACAGTCATGGTATCTATCTGGATCCGTAGATTGGTAAATACATTAAAATATATGTAATTATCATCTGTCTAACTTGAAATAATTATTTAATTTTTATGTGCCAAACTGTTTTGACTATGTAAACGAGCAAATGCAATATTTAAAATCTATAAATATAATCAAGAGATCTGAATGTGCACTAAGTTTTTAGTTTTTTTTTTTTTCTTTTATGGAGAATATGTACATTTAAATATTAACATATATTTTGGGGCAACATTCAGTTCTGAATACTGTAAAATGTATGTATTATACCACTGATTTTCAAGTATACAATGCCATAGCACATGAGTAAATAATATGACTTGAAAGCACAAGTCTTGGACAAACTATGACTTACTTTTCCACAGAATCCCAAGTCCACCGAGGAAGCTTTAAAAAGAAATAAAATTAAAATTGAAAGATTACAATGCTTACATCCAGGAGAAGTCTGAAAGGCAGTCAACTATTTGAAAACAAGCATGCCTTTCTTTGGCTGGCTGTCAGGTCTCAAGGCCTCTGAGAACTAAAGAGCTACATCTAAGCTGAGTGTTAGGCAAAGGGTCTCAGTTCTCCAACTATCTGGTCTGTGAACTTGGATGATTGCACTTAGCCTCTTTTAGGACCAGGTGCTCAGGATTCCTTCCAGCAGAAACCATGACAGGTTTCTGGAGCGTGAAGAAACAAGGGTGTACACAGTGATCTCACCCCAACATACAGCTGGGACAGAGCCAGGGCACATACCTGGACCTGGGAACTGCTATCAGCTGCCTCAGGAGCCTTGATATCACAATTGCACCTGAGGACCACCATGGCTCTATTTCCACGGAATGTGTTAGACACATCAAAGAGATACTAGCATGGTCACCAGAAAGAGTGGACAGATCAAATTTCTTGAAATATTAAGTTCTTTTGGAAAAAGATACAAACCAGAATCATAAGTATGCTGCATATAATATGTACAACATTAATGTATGCATATATGCCATAAATCCTTATGAAGTTTGCAGACTTTCAGTGTTGTAAAGATTGGAGTGAGAGAACCAGTCAGTTCTGATACCCTAGAAAAGGAGCTAAAGGATTAGATGGGGCTGTCCTCATAAACTGAAAGGAGATTTGAAGGTTAGCTGCTATGTTGTATCTATGGAAGCTAGATCTCTTCAGGACATCTTAGTACAAATTTGCAGAGACAGTGTCTGTAGCCAGACCATATTTCAGATTGGGTCTCTCATATCTGACTTACCTGTGTTTAAAACAGTCTATTTTGGTATTGTTTCCATGGTAGGAAGCCAAATGAATGTCATATTCTGTGTATATAACAGAAATCTTATATACACATATGCATTAGTTTAGGGTATTTCAATACATTATGGTTAGAAATAATCTGGTTTTGCATTTGTACCAAGAAAGTAACAGGAAAAGGAAACATAGCAAGGGAAAAGAGACAGAAAAAGGAAGTGAAAAATTAAAACAGAAATAAGAAGAATCTTCTAAAATTCCCATATGTATTGACCATTTCCTTGTTGTTGCCTTTTGAGTTCTTCTGGTCATCAGGTTATCACTCCATGTAGACTGTCCGTAGCCCACTGGGATTATGAGTCCCCTTGTTTTCAAAGACTCAGGTGTTTCAAGTATCAACTTTTTTCAAAGTAGATGTCATGGCACTTACTTCCTGGCAATATCTATTTTTAATCTATTACTTCTTGTGATTAATCAAACTCAGGCAAAATTATGGTGAACCACAAAGTTAACATTTTGTATGACCTGGAAAAGAAAGAACAGGATATCTTGATACCTGTGTCTGCTTGTGTCATGGAAGGGCTGAGAGCCAAAGCCAAGGTATAAAAGCCAAACATTGCAGAATCAGTCCCATGCCATGCAGCTTCTCATTTCAGCAGGCTGCTTTGCAAGAACACGAGCAATTCCTGTTATCACTTCACAACCTCAGGGCACCCTAGAGGCAGATCCAAGTGGTAACAGACAGTGCATAACACTTTAAATCGCAGCCTAACCCCCAAAGCAGCCCTCAGCTAAAGGCAGGGAGCTGCAGTGGTATCAAAGCAGTATTTTTAACACTACTAACTTTAACACTACTAAAGACTGAAAGAAAACAAAAAGTGAAGGCTCATAGTTGTCATGTTATTTCATACTGCAAATTGCATAGCAACATCTCAGTTTTAAAGTGCGATCCTACCATAGGAATCTTGGCACCTGATACTTACGGCAAACTCCTCCTCAAGTGAAGGAGCAGAATTGCACATCCAACCTAGTTAAAATGAACAGCAATGAATACAGAGAAAGAGGTTTACCTATTTTTTGGCAGTGTTTGTTTTTTAAACAGGCAGGATTTCTCTAGGGCATGCAGATCAGAAAACATTTCTTTCCAAAACAGCATTTCTAACCAGTGGCAGCACCTTCCCTCTAGTTTGCATGCAGCAAGTACAAAGGAAGAAAGAAAATGAAATTTTACTACTTTCACTAAGTTGCCATTCATATTTTGAGAAACATACAGTGTTAAATTGTCTATCTCTTCCAAATATGTCCTACAGTTGCATCCACAAAAACACAGGATTATCACCCAAATCTTGCCAGTTTCTACACTCTTTCTTGCAGTAATAACACTTTTCCAGGCAAGGGCTTCTGAGTCAAATTTATTTACATCCAAACACAAGTCAGACACTCCGCTCAATGTTGTTATTTTAGAAATGGCCCTTTTTTCTACTGAGGTTCATAGAATTTTATGTTATTTTTCTTCAACTCGAGCAGATGTAACCAGTAAAAATGTTTTGACAAATACTTTAAGTTTGAAGATTTCTGTAATGTATGAACATGACTGGCTTGCTAAAAGAGAGGCATTCTGGCTAACTCAGTGCTTAGTACAGTGGTAAGATTCTATTTTTGTCTCTAAATCTCTAGAAAATCTGAGGGCTTTTTTCTGCTACTTTGATTTTAAACCATTTAGAGAAAAAGTGCTGTGCATGAAAGAGATTACATAGAAGGGCAGAGGAGTGGGAGGCTTTCCAGATAAACCATTGGCCAAAAATCTTGTTTTAAGCTGAAAAAAGTATCCTCTTCATGTAATATGATAGTGTGGGGGTTTTTTTGTTTGGTTGTGGGGTTGACTTGGTTGTGGGGTTTTGGGAGTTGTTTGGGTTTTGTTGGTTTTTTGGGTTTTGTGTTGTTTTCTTTTTTCTGGTTTTGTGGGTGTTTTGTTGTTGCTGTTGTGTTGTGGTTTTTTGTTTTTTTTTTTATTTCTGTTACTGTAATTCATTTCACTAGCTTTACTGGCATAAATGGTGCTTTTGTTGTACTATGATGTAGCATCTGTACAATGCAATGCAGCTACCAGAAGCTTAGAGGCAGACAAGATTGCTGGGACAAGTGAAATACTAAAAAGATTCTAGTTATTCACTCAGGCTGTTGTAGTGCACATGTCTTCCTAGCTCACTTTATATTTAGGAAAGAGTTCTAGCTCTAATACTTCGTTTGTGTGTTTTGACAGTGCTAGTGAGAAAGCATAACTGGAAGAGGGCAGAGTGGTTCTCTTCTGCAATATATTACAAAATCTGTTACATTAAGGTCACATGCTTCTTTAAACAGAAAATTAATATCCTTCCATTTCATGACTGGCGACTATACTAGGTGTTTACATTTGTCATCATGCAAAGGAGCAAAATACTTGTAGTCCTATACTATAGTAACCTCTGTGACAGAAAGAAGTAAAGGAATATATGAGGATTAAGCAGTGAAGGTTACTAGTTCAGACTGTGTAGTGCACAGAGTTTAATTTGATTCACAGCAGGCTCAGCAGAAACATGGTACTTGGTGTACCTATGTCAGGGAAGTAAACTCTTCTTCCATAAGGAGCACTTAAACTGTCAAAACTATGGAACAACAGTCAAAATCTTAAGTTACTCTGTCTCTTCAAAAAGAAGATGCAAAGAACTTACAAAAAAACACTTTCCAGAAATTACAATTACTAGAATACTTATTGACTTGTGGGACGTAACTAATTGTTCACAGTTAACTCCAAAGAACTGTTACAAATGTGGAACGTTTTGGCTCCTCTCATCATTTGACACACCAAAGTGGAGCAAGATGATTCAATGCCACCACTAAAAAGTGCTGAATTTTACTCTCTGTGAGGCTGTGTAGAACTGCAGAGGTTACCCACCTTAAGCACTTTCCTATTCTGCTTGATATAGAAAGATGTGGTTCTGTCTTTTCCAGATACGTTATGTCTCCATGCAGTGTTTTTTTCTTCTGAAGTCAAAGCCCAGCTAGGCAAAACGGCATCTTTGCTGTGGAAAATGAAGTATCACCCACCAGGTGCACTTCTATAATATGTGTGTACTGCTGTAACCAGAAATTGTGCCAGAAGCACTAAAAGATGGTGTTTATCTTGAAATATTCACTTACATTTTCCTATTGAATCATGAAATGTAGAAATGCTGGTACACTATACAGTTTTTAGCGGAAGTGTAACACTGTGAAATATAGTTCCTATACTGCCTCTTTGAATTCTTAAAAAAAGTGTGATCAATAATTATTCAAATTCTTTGCCCTATGCACGGTAGGCTGAATTATACCTGCAGTGGGTAGACATTACTGTTCAAGCTTACAAGTTCTCAATGTTCCATAGCATGCAACAACAGTCTTAGTTTTTTGCAAGATGAAGTGGCATACAGCAATTTTTTTTTTATTAATAAGGTGGTTGAATAGGTGATAGGCAGCTTTTGCATAGCAAGTTTTAAGCACATGCTACAGATTGCAGGGCTTGTCACTGAGCTGAGTAGGAGGGCATTGGGTAAAGAGCTTGGGTAAAATCATCTTGGTTTTGGATTTGGTGTTTCTACCCAAGTCCTGGTTCAGAAAAAAAAAAAAAAAGCGGGTTAAAAAGAGGAAAACAAGCCCTACTTCCCTGTCCCTTTCTTCAGGACAGCTTTGGGCTGTAGATCTCAAATAGTGATAGTTCCCTGCTTACTATCTTAACATCTGGAGGAGAGGCAGGGGGAAAATATGCCTTATTGTCACATAGTTTACTGGCTACTTTTACTGAGTTTCTTCTGCACTTAGGAAATGTTTATGGGAAGTACCTTACTTTACTAGCCTCTGTATGGGAAACCAACACAATCTAAATCTGCAGAACACAGGCTGGTGCAACACAGATTGCACGACTTCAGTGCACAATATTTAAAATATTTATTTTTCTTTCACCACCAGAGTGGGCAGTAGCTTTTCATCCTCTTCTTTTGAAATTACTGCAATGTAATAGGGAGTTTAGTAAGACAAAGATTCAGGGTACCATGATATTTACCTTTCAAATTGTATCATCTCTGGCACTAACCCAGGGTAAATATGTGATCCTTATTCTTTGACAACATTTTTCAAACACTGAATTAATGTTTGCTAAATCCATTAGACTGACTATACAAAAAGTACATAGCCAGTATCCACCGAACATATAACATGAGCAAGCTGATGAATGAATGCTATATAACTGTTATCCCCAAAGTGTGATTTCCTTTTAGGTCTCCATTTCACTTCTGGAATTACAAGCAAATATGCTGGTTCTGATTGATAGCTTTTGCCACAAGGAACTAAACTGAGATCACCATTTTGTTTAACATTGGCTCTAAAATCCATCTCTGTCATATTTTCAATATACTAAAAAAAGGCCCCCTCTTGCACACGCAGAGTTGTCTCCGCACCACCTGCCTGGTCTGACTTTTCTCATCAAAAAGTCAGACTGAGAGGTTGGTAGATCATGTTGTATTTATAGTGTCTTGAGGAAACAGGCTAAAATCTGACAGCTTGCTAGCTCAGCTTTATAATAAGGCATACACACACACACACCTATTGCTGCTATAAGGTGCCTCTGTCTTAGCATCTGTCTACTATAAAGGCACCTTGAGATCAGGTCACTTACAAATACAACCTATCTTTGTGGCGAGAAAGCTCAGGAGCCATGTGGACAAGGACAGGTGGGATCCTTGATGTCATTTGCAAGGACATTAATGCTTTGGTGCATGTTAAGGGGTAGTCAGGATCTAAATTTTCTCCACACCCTTCCCTGAAGTCAGGAAAGTCACCTCAACAAGACTTGCAGCCCTGTGGAAACAAATGAGACCAAATGTATGGAAAGCCTCAGCTTTACATTGTAAAACACAGTTGATCTGCAATGTTTGTACATCATGTTTAATACAAAAGGGCTCAGACCTTTTGAGGACACTCCAACATTATCTGTGATTGATAATAGATCACTATTTCCTGGTATTAGTAGCTTTCTGGTAACAGTTAAATAACTGTGGACTGGGAAAGAATTGATGCAGGAATCTTGAACAAGGTAATTCTGCAGTTTTTTGGACTGAGGAAACCTAAGCATATTATATATTCAGTTATTATGTTATAGCCAAGACAAAAATGAATGTTTGTTGCCTTATTCAGGTCACAAGCAGCATGTGTGTTTCAGCAAGTTCCTTCTGTAGACAAAGCTCTATTGAGTTATTTTACACTTAAATCTTAGGTTTCAGATGAACTGAATTTATATACATAAATAGTCACAACCGGAATACCAATCATGCATATCTATGTATACATCTATAAATCTGTTATCTATCCATCTCAGCTTGGACTGCAGTCATTATCTCTACACAGGTGAGGAACCCCTAAGCAAGCTTTGAATAAGTTATCAGATATGGACTAGTAGGGACAAGAGATGCATGTTAAAAATATCTGGGGTCAAAAAGGGATGGTCGAAGTCAGAGGCACTTCCTCCTGAAGAGTTTTACTTCCTACCACTCCTCAGCTCCTGGCATTTTCAATATGAGACCGTGATTATCAAAATGATGAATTCCCAAATACACAACTAAGTCTACTCTCTCCTTCCCCTTCACTGCTCCATACACACAGACAACCCAGTGGTAGCCCCTAGTGAAGCAGCAGCTTTGTAAAGTGGGTTCCAACTCCTAACTGAGTTGCTTTTTCTAGGAAGCAGCTAAATGCAAGCAGCAAAATTAACCACAGCCCATTAAAATTCAGTCTGACACTATTTCCCTGGAAAGTGACAGAAGACAGCATGTACAACTGTATGAGAGAGGCCTGATTTCTAACAATTTCTAATAATTAAATAGAACGTATTCTATTGTATTTTTCTAAGCTGTTTACTGTGTGCATTTGAATTACTTCAGCTGTTGATTCATGAGGAAATGAAGACAGGAAAGAACAATTGCAGAAGTCTCAGGCTATTAGCAAACTTTCAGGACCACTAACTTTGGTGTAACACATGTTGATTCTGCTAAACTACTCAAGCTGTTTTATCCTACTTCAGAAACCACAGCAGAAAAAGATTTCAGCACCTTTAATAGATGGTGCCAAAGGTCAACTGAGCAGACATGTAAGATTAAACACAAGACACAGATTTACAGTTAAAGATTGATACTGACTGACAGTAAAAGCAAGAACGATGAAGTCAACAAGCTCATTTTTTCATTAGCCTCTTACTAACATTAAGTAATGTTTTGAACAGAGAAGGTTGCTTGTAGGTCCCCTGTGAGTGGTTACAAGACCCTGAAAGGAAGAAAGGCACATACCTGGAGGAGCTAGATCTGTTGGAGTGTGTGTGTGTGATCCCCAGTGTTCTTTAAGCTGAAGGAATCCAGAAGATTAGAAAAGATTGCAGAGAAAGATGCAAGCTACATTGTGGCTTATGACACGATGAAGGAAGCCCATCTTTTGTTCATTCAGAGAGATGCCTTTGGAAGCATGAATTCCTCAAAACACTTGTAGCTTACAACAGCTGCATTGCAGAGTTTCTTACGTGCCACTGTACTGAAGTTAGGTAGGTCTTTTGAGAATTTCACTGGGTGTCTTCCGGAAAAAGCATTGACTCTGACAAACTTTTTTCTTAATAAGAATAAAAAAAAAAGAAATAGAAGCTCTTCATCTGTACCATCACATTTTGTGCTTTTAGTTACAAACAGCTTGACAGAAATTCTTCATCATATTCCCTCACCCACTGCTGTGCCATATCTTTTCCAAAATTATTGTGTGAATAACGTGCCACCAGTATTTAATTAAATGGAAATGACACAGGAAAAAAAAATCTCAGCTAAAAAAATTAGTGCTTTTAATATTATTTTTAACTTACATTGTTTAGGGAACCGAAATTTTCACTTTCTTATCATTAATTCTTTATTCAAAATAATAACATTTTTGCTTTATGTCATCACAGTTGATTACTATGGAAAAGGCCATTATAGAATCATAGAATCATAGAATAGTTAGGGTTGGAAAGGACCTTAAGATCATCTAGTTCCAACCCCCCTGCCACGGGTAAGAACACTTCACACTAAACCATATCACCCAAGGCTTCATCCAACCTGGCCTTCAACACCTGCCAGGGATGGAGCATTCACAACCTCCCTGGGCAACCCATTCCAGTGCCTCATCACCCTCACAGTAAAGAATTTCTTCCTTATATCCAATCTAAACCTCTGCTGTTTAAGTTTCAACCCGTTACCCCTTGTCCTATCTCTACAGTCCCTAATGAATAGTTCCTCTCCAGCATCCCTGTAGGACCCTTCAGATACTGGAAGGCTGCTATGAGGTCTCCGTGCAGCCTTCTCTTCTCCAGGCTGAACAGCCCCAGCTTTCTCAGCCTGTCTTCATACAGGAGGTGCTCCAGTCCCTGATCATCCTCATGGCCTCCTCAGGACTTGTTCTAACAGTTCCATGTCCTTTTTACGTTAAGGACACCAGAACTGCACACAATACTCCAAGTGAGGTCTCACGAGAGCAGAGTAGAGGGGCAGGATCACCTCCTTCAACCTGCTGGACACGTTCCTTTTGATGCAGCCCAGGATACAGTTGGCTTTCTGGGCTGCGAGTGCACACTGAAATTGGCTCACATTCAGTTTCTCATTGACCAACACCCCCAGGTCCTTCTCCGCAGGGCTGCTCTGAATCTCTTCTCTGCCCAGCCTGTAGCTGTGCCTGGGATTGCTTTGACCCAGGTGTAGCACCTTGCACTTGGCATGGTTAAACTTCATGAGGTTGGCATCAGCCCACCTCACAAGTGTGTCAAGGTCCCTCTGGATGGCATTCCTTCTCTCCAGTGTATCAACGGAACCACATCTTGGTATCATCGGCAAACTTGCTGAGGGCGCACTCAATCCCACTGTCCATGTCAGCGACAAATATGTTAAACAAGACCGGTCCCAACACCGATCCCTGAGGGACACCACTCGTTACTGGTCTCCAGCCTGACATTGAACCGTTTACCACAACTCTCTGAGTGCTGCTGTCCAGCCAGTTCTTTATCCACTGAGTGGTCCATCTATCAAATTGATGTCTCTCCAATTTAGAGACAAGGATGTCGTGTGGGACAGTGTCAAACGCTTTACACAAGTCCAGGTAGATGACATCAACTGCTCTACTCTTCTCTATCAGTTCCATAGCCCCATCATAGAAGGCCACCAAATTGGTCAGGCAGGATTTTCCCCTAGTAAAGCCATGCTGGCTGTCACCAACCACCTTGTTGTTTTTCATGTGCCCTAGCATGCCTTCCAGGAGAATGTGCTCCAAGATTTTGCCAGGCACAGAGGTGAGACTGACTGGTCTGTAATTCCCTGGGTCATCCATTTTCCCCTTCTTGAAAATGGGGGTTATATTTCCCTTTTTCCAGTTGTCAGGAACTTCACCTGACTGCCATGATTTTTCAAATATGACGGACAGTGACTTTGCAACTTCATTTGCCAGCTCCTTCAGCACCCACAGATGGATTTCATCAGGTCCCATGGACTTGTGTACATTCAGGTTCTTAAGATGGTCTCGAACCAGATCCTCTCGTACAGTGAGCCCAAGGTCTAGGTTTTCACAGTCCCTGCGTCTGCCTTCCAAGGCTTGGGTGCTGCGGTCATAGCCTTTGCCAGTGAAGACCGTGGCAAAGAAGCCATTCATAACCTCAGCCTTCTCCAAGTCCTGTGTAGCCAGATCTCCCAAAAGCTTCCGGAGGTGGCCTACGTTGTCCCTAGTCTGTTTTTTAGCCGCTACATACCTATAAATCCCTTCCTATTATCTTTCACATCCCTAGCCAAGTTTAGCTCCAATTGTGCCTTAGCTTTCCTAACTTGGTCCCTAACTACCCTGACAACATCCCTGTATTCATCCCAGGCCACCTGTCCTTGCTTCCACCTTTTATAAGCCCCTTTTTTCCTGTGAATTTTTCTCAGCAGCTGCTTATCCATCCAAGGAGGTCTCCTGGTCCTCCTGCTGCACTTCCTTCTAGTTGGGATGCAACACTCCTGAGCTTGTAGCAGGTGATCCTTGAATATTAACCAAGAGTCTTGGGCTCCCCTGCCCTCTAGGGCTATATCCCATGGAACCTTGCTAAGCAGGTTCCTGAAGAGGCCAAAGTCTGCTCTCTTGACGTCCAGGGCAGTGAGCTTACTGCACGCTCTTCTCACTGTCCTGAGGATCTCGAATTCGACCATCTCGTGATCACTGCATCCAAGACTTCCCTGGAGAGTCACATTTCCAATGAGCCCTTTCCTGTTGGTGAGCATGAGGTCAAGCAAGAAACCTCTCCTCGTCGGCTCCTCTATTGCTTGCAGAAGGAAGTTGTCTTCCACACAATCAAGAAACCTCCTGGATTGCTTGTGCCGGGCCGTACTGTTGCCCCAACAGATGTCAGGGTGGTTGAAGTCCCCCATGACAACAAGGGCCTGTGAGCATGAGGCTTTTCCTATTTGTCTGTAGAGTTCTTCATCCACAGGTTCCTCTTGATCAGGCGGTCTGTAACATATCCCCACAGTAATGTGTCCCATCACCGATTTCCCCTTAACCCTGACCCACAAACTTTCTGTTAACTGCTCACCTGTCCCCAGACAGAGTTCCATACTCTCCAGCCTATCCCTAACATAAAGGGCAACTCCCCCTCCCTTCCTACCGGGCCTGTCTTTTCTAAAAAGCCTGTAACCTTCTATTCCAACACTCCAGTCAAAGGAGCCATCCCACCATGTTTCTGTGATGCCTATTATATCATAGCCCCGTAGATGTGCTCACATCTCTAATTCCTCATGTTTGTTCCCCATGCTACAGGCATTTGTATAGATGCATCTGATCCGAGCTCCAAATGAAGCCGGCTCACTGGCTGGAGCAACTAGAATATCACTACATTGCTCCAAGCATTTATTATAGGTGTGTTAGGATGGAATGATGCCCCCCTAATAAATATTATGTCACAAGCATAATATTTAATGATTCCAGAATAATAAATATGGGACCAAGAAAACTTTTAACATCCACGATAATGACAATAAAGATAAAAGGGAAAATTAACAAGGGTAATCATAGGAGATGTTGAAAGAAATGCCACTTAGGAAATATTTAGGCTAGATGCTTAGATATAACAGATGTAGATAATATTTTTAGTTGTGCAAGACTTTTTCCTTTAAAATTTACTTGTATTAAAAACAAGCTGAAGTAGAGAACTATACAAAATGCTTCTGGTTTCTGATTTTTGTGGGGTTTGCAGGTTCATGCATACAATTACCTTCATAGTGGCAACTGGAGTCAGGAAATTCTAACCTGTATCATGTAATTAGCAAGATTTTATAACCCTGATGTTAGAATAAAATAAGCTTTCATCACAAAAAATTATTTCATTCCCCACAAGTTAAATGAGAAAAATGAAACCTTATGTAGAGCTTTCGGACTAATATTCTTTGAAACAAATTCTGGCTTCCAGCACCCTTGCTAAGACTACAAAATCTGTCTAGAGTGTAACAAATAATCTTGTTTATTTTGCTGTCAAAAGTCCTTCACATTTTGAAGTATAATCAACAGACTGATCAATTATTAACAGTAGTTTTGACTTGTCAATCTGTTAATCCTAATACCTTTCATAGTATTTATTTCTTAGAGATGCATCTAATTTTAATTGTGGCCATCTTCACGATTATCTTCACCCTCTGTAGCCCTCTGCTTTCTTGCTAAGTGGGACAATTTTCTGTCTACTTGTGCAAAAGGACTGAAAGCACTTTATATTAACATTTATTTTAATTTCTATATATCATCATTTAGTATTTTGTGAGTGCTCTGGGAAAACACTTTTAACATTTAAAGAATCCCAGTTATTCAATGTCCTGTTTACAGCATGCTTAGCAATATAATCTTGTAATTTCTTTAACTGGAGTCTTGACAGAGACAGTTTATTTAAAAGGAAAGCCTCAGCTCCAGCTGGTATTCAATCCCACATTTGTCATGGATATCTTCTAGTTACCAATGTTCTTAAAACAGTTACAGAATAATGATAGCAAGGCATTTGCTTTTGCTAGTTGCTGATTTCTCCCCAAAGGCTTTTCTGAGGAACCTAGGAGCACAGGGTCTCATTTTTCTCTGGCATACTGTAATGGATAATGCTCTAATGCATTTCTCCCCACAGCTTTTCCCTGCTGTATTGCATTTTGCCTTTGTTGTATAGGTACAGGCGAGACTGAGTTACTATTGGCTTAGCTTCAGCTTGCTTTGAGATTATTCTCACGTGGCTTGGTTTAATTATTTTCTAATTTTCATTTTATGTCTTTGAACCAGTAGTTCAACTTATCTGATTTTCCCCAGCTTTTCTAACTGAAAATCAGATAAAATAGCTCAAGATTTTCAAAACTGCATTTGGAATTATACAGTTATATCATTTTTTAAAAAACAGAGCCCTTCAGCCAACCAGACTAAAAAATACCCTACTCAACCAATCAAAAAAAAAAAAAGTCCCCTAACTACTAGTTGTTTTTTTCCTCATATTCAGTGCAGTTTTGAAATGTACTATTTCGATATTGTTTTGTTTTGTGTTTTGATGGGGTTTGGTTTCTTTTTTTAAAAAAACCCAAAATACAGAATTTGGAGATTTCCTGCTCTATAATGGACATCTCCCTCCATATCTCATCTGGTGCAATATCCCATTGTTTTATTTACTAAATCTGTAAGCATGATCCTATGTAGCTTTGCTGTTAAGCCATTTTTTATATCTCCCTATATTTTGTTTTTTTCTGGTCCTTCTTGAAGGGAATTGGATTATTTAATTTTAAGAAATAGAATATTAGGTGATAACATGGTCTGCTGTATTGCACCTGGCTAGGAATCAAGTTCTCTACTCCTGATTACATAGTGGTTTGTCACAGTGAATAGGATTGTGCTTTTCATTTTCCTTTTTCTCTTCCCTTTAGATGAAAAATGAGGTAAGATTGTGTACTTCTATAATGTGGCTCAGATCTTGGGAGACCTCTAAGAACACTTAACACAAATAATTCAAAATAATTTAGTAGAAAGATTAAGACATGTTCTAGCAGTTTGTGATCATATATTAACTCATACAAACCATGTCTTTTGCTGTTTCCTCAAACAAAAAGCAAGGCAAGGCAAAACAAAGCAAGGAAGCCATCCCATCTCTTAAGAGGATATTAAAAGGAACAGGAGGTAATGCTGATCCTTAAAACCTGTTAAAATAAGCAACTAGGTGGGCTTCCCCATTTTTAGAAACAATTTGTTACAGTTTTTGTTTGTCCCTGATCTTCAAACACTGATCTAAGCTTTAGAACAATAGCTTTTTGCACTAATTTGCCTAACCCTATCTCATTAATATATAGTTATGCAGTAGCTATGGAAAAAAAAAAAAAACCAAAACAAACAACCCAGTGAACACTGATAACAGCATTTTTCCAGAAAACAAACAAAACAGAGGGTGTGGTCCCCAGGAAGCAGGTTCTCCACCCGTGATTTAAAGCCTTGGTCATGATATCACCCTGTTCCAGTGAAGAGCAAGAGTGTTTCAAACAAGGCCATTTGTCTACCCAGACACTCAAAAGTCATGATGCAAACCATGGAGTATAAGCAGATACCTGAACTGAATCCAAAGGAGACTCCATCAAACAAAACAAATAGATATTCTTAAAAATGGCTCTTCATATAGAGCTACAAACAAAGACATGACTTTTAATAGCAGCAGGTAGGAAAATAGAGGTAGCAGCAGGGAGTTGGGAGGAACCTTCTGGAGATACCATGAAAAATCACCTGTCTATGAAAATAACAATGAAAGAGCATGCTTCTGAATTTCAGCAGGATTTTTAAGCAGATGGGGGTTTACTTTCTCTGCACCTGCCATCAGTATATATTAGACCATAAACATCAACAAACATTGAGTAAGTATATTGCCCAAATGAAACATTAGGCAAAGAAGGAAGGAGGCATCTCAGGAACTTTCAATCATTATACACAAATGACTCATCCAACAACAATTTAGGACAGAGCAGAGTGATTGCTGCTTCTTCAACTCAACCCTGCTGAAAGATTTATTTTTAGTAAACGTAACCCAACTTTTATGTTTCACAACTACCAGAGATCAGTCGTCATCAACCCCCACAAAACTATGGAAATCAGATTACTGATGAGATGCATAAAGGCTTAGTTCTAATACTACATCTGTCTGGAGAAAAATAATGCAAAAAGGCATTTCGCTGGAAGCATGGCAGAGGAAAGACAAGTAGAAAGCTCTTTTGACCCTGTAATTAACAGACTAAAATGTGACTGCTCTACTTCTTACCCAAATGGCTGCTGCTTGGAAGAGTTCTGGGACAATACAAGCATTAGGAATACAACTGTCTCCCTCACCTTTGTCTCTTTACTGAGCATAAGCAGCCAGAATCTGGTAAGTAGTATTTAAAACAGCATAGCAGAGAGAATAGCATAAATGTTACAGATAAACATGAAAAATCTGAGCAGCCATGCAGTCTTTTTCTCCTGGTAGATTAGACTTACCTAAAGCTAGACCTCTAGTATTCAGTGACCATTTTCTCTCCCGTATCCTAAATGGCTCATGAATAACTGCAAGACGCATGGGTCATTTTTGACGAGTTTTAATCTGTGTTCCAGCTATTATTTTCAGCAGCATGAAGCACTATAAGTAAAGGTTGCCTTTAATATATTTAAAAGCTTCTTTATGCTTGTTAACAACATATTGGGGAAGGGGTTTATTATGTATGCTTAGATACAGATGAACTTCAACAAATAATGAAAATATTAACCTATCACTCCAATAAATAACGTGTCGTAAAGGACTTGGTCCCTGAATGCCTGTGTGAGGCTGGAGAATATTGAAGTTAATGGCATTTTACACGGATCAAACCTGTTTTACTTACTGAGGATGAAGATCCCTCAGGGGTCAGTGCTGGGACCAGTGCTGTTTAATATTTTCATCAATGACCTGGATGAGGGAACTGAGTGTACCCTCAGCAAGTTCACTGATGACACTAAACTGGGAGGAGTGGCTGACACACCAGAAGGCTGTGTTGCCATTCAGCGAGACCTGGACAGGCTGGAGAGTTGGGCGGGGAGAAACTTGATGAAATTCAAGAAGGGCAAGTGCAGAGTCTTGCATCTGGGGAAGAACAACCCCATGTACCAGTACAGGTTGGGGGTTGACCTGCTGGAAAGGAGTGAAGGGGAAAGGGACCTGGGGGTCCTGGTGGATAGGAGGATGACCATGAGCCAGCAATGTGCCCTTGTGGCCAAGAAGGCAAATGGCATCCTAGGGTGCATTAGAAAGGGTGTGGTTAGTAGGGCAAGAGAGGTTCTCCTCCCCCTCTACTCTGCCTTGGTGAGGCTGCACCTGGAATATTGCATCCAGTTCTGGGCCCCTCTGTTCAAGAAGGACAGGGAATTGCTTGAAAGAGTCCAGTGCAGAGCCACAAAGATGATTAAGGGAATGGAACAGCTCCCTTATGAGGAGAGGCTGAGGGAGCTGGGTCTCTTTAGCTTGGAGGAGACTGAGGGGTGACCTCATCAGTGTTTACAAATATGTACAGGGTGGGTGTCAGGATGATGGAGCTAGGCTTTTTTCAGTGATATCCAGTGACAGGATAAGGGACAATGGGTGTAAACTGGAGCATAGGAGGTTCCACGTTAACATCAGGAAGAACTTCTTTACAGTAAGAGTGACAGAGCACTGGAACAGGTTGCCCAGGGAGGTTGTGGAGTCTCCTACGTTGGAGATATTCAAGGCCCACCTGGACAAGTTCCTGTGTGATGTATTCTAGGTTACCCTGCTCTTGCAGGGGGGTTGGACTTGATGATCTTTCGAGGTGCCTTCCAACCCTTGGGATTCGGTGATTCTGTGATTCTGTAATTGCTGCTGCACTGATGCCTACCTTAGCTGTATGTCACAGCCAGGCTTTTTAGTTGAATGGAGTTAATGGTAAAATGGGAAGGAAAAAAGTTACATTTTGACTTTTAAACCTTATTAAGGTTAAAGTGTGAAGTGTATAACTTTTAAATCAGCTTTATAATTCCTTGCAAAGCTGACTAATGTACTATGGCTTTTAAAAAGTAAAAAACAGTATCTTAGCTGAGGATTTTGATTTGCAATATTTAAATGTCTTTTCACGCTACATACTGAACAGAGCTTACCTATCACCAATGTTTTAGTTCTGTCTTCTCATATGCCGGCATGTTTTATACACCAATCACATTGCTATCCAGCTTTGTTTGCAGAAAGCAGTAAAAGAAGTAATATTTAGCATAGAAATTATCCTTTTAGCCAGGCTGGTTTTCTCTTCAAAATAGGATATTGAACACCTACTGTAATTCATTTACTAGCATATGTTACAGCAAGCACCTGACTTTACTAGCCTTATTCAGGCTAAATGCCATTTGATAAACCTTTAGAGGGAAATGTATTATACACATTGAGGCACTGAAATTGATTTTATTTTATTTCACCTAACTCATAACTAAGAATATATTATGCTTTTCTTTTTGCATTGTGAAACCTTTGATAGGCAATATTGTGAGGTTCCAGTAGCTGGATATTATTAAGTAGAACACATTACCTCTGTGTTCAGATCACAGGTATTAATTTCAGTGCTTGTAATAATATCATGTGGTCTGATACTTAGGAACTTGACCATCAAATTATTTAAAAGCAAAATAAATTGGGTTTCTTTTGTTAGAGGTTTTTTTTGTTCTGTTTTTCTGTCAGTGTGAATTGGTAGTACTCATTTAGCTCCAAAACAGGGATAGAATAAATATTGAAGTGCCAATACCCAAGAGCAAAGAGACACAGTCCAGCCACTGGTAACTTTTTAAAATGTATTTTTTGAAGTAAAGAAGCTGAGGCATTTTTAAGAGCTATTGATCTTATCCTTAAATAGCCAGAGGGACATTTGCATGTGTATAGAGCAGGACCAGTCATTTCAAGCAAAAAGACTCAGTACTCCAAAAGCCTTACCAGCCCTGAGGGGACCCTGCTAGCTTTGATGGTACTTGGAAACTCACCACTACCCAAGACAACTGATCAATTCTCAGAGCAAGAGATTTTTTAGATAAAGGAAGGGCCAACTTACTAAGTGCTGTTGTGCACCTGGTTTTAAATAATAACCCCTGTGACAAGGGCTGTAACTTCTGTGCTCTGGAGAGCACTGAGAATGCCCCTGAGGCTCAGCAAGAAAGGAGAACATATGGGGCCCTCATATCCAGCTATATTATGCAGCATAGAGGGTACTGTCGACACAGATATAACTCTTACTTACTCAAAATTATACACTGCTTATACCCTGTGATAGGAGTTTAGTCTTTTTACTCATCCATACAGCAAACTTGTCAAGTTCTTGCAAACTGAAAAAGAGAAGCAGAACAGGCTTTTAAAGCATTATTGTCTCCCAGGCAGCCCTATATTTCACTCTTCTGTGGTGCAATACCCAGGCTCCTCACTCTGTTACTGCAAGATCTGTGACATAGGACCAGCAGAAAAACTGCTGTGCTTCAGTGAGAGGAAAAGAAAAGAAGGTGGGAAGCCCTTTTGCCACCCAGTTCCCTAGCACTGGGATGATGCGATAGAGGGAATAATGATCTGAAAAAGCATTTTTGAACCTGTGATAGTTTTGGCTAGATAGAGTTTATTTTCTTCAAAGTAGCTAGTATGGGGCTGTTTTGGATTTGTACTGGAAATAGTGTTGATAATGCAATTATTGTTACCGCTGAGGTGTGCTTACACAGAGCCAAGGACTTTACTGCTTCTGACACCACACCACCAGTGAGCAGGCTAGGGGTGCACAAGAAGCTGCGAGGGGACATAGATGGGATATCTGACCCCAACTGACCAAAGAGATATTCCACACCAGTGGCGTCATGCTAAGCATAGAAAGCTGGGGCAGAAGATGAAGGAAGGGGAAGATGTTCAGAGTGATGGTGTTCATCTTTCCAAGCAACTATTACATGTGATTGAGTCCTGCTCTCCTGGAGGAGGCTGAACACCTACTTGCCCATGAGAAGTGGTGAATGAGCTCCTCATTTTGCTTTGTTTGTGTAAGTGGCTTTTGCTTTACCTATTAAACTGTATTTATTTTAGCCCACAAGTTTTCTTCTGATTCTCTTCCCCATCGCAGCAGCAGGGAGTGAATGAACAGCTGGGGCTTAGTTGCCGGTTGGGGTTAAATCACAATAGAGTTCACATTTTTATTGGTAATAGAGCTTCTTTAATCCATACACAAATATCACAGTTTAGAACATCTGAGGCAACTGAATTCTATGTACTTAAGTGTTTCATCATATTTCATTGTTATAAAACATGAGAAATACAAGAGAAGTATTAACTGAAAAAATTGCCATGGAAGTGAACACAAAAAGATGCTAGACAGAATGGAAAGGAAGGGAAGAGAGAAATCAAAGCTGCTTACAGACACTTGCACTTTTTAATCCAGCTCTGGAAACTAGGGAGGGAAAGAAGTTTTAGGCCAGAGAGATATAAATTCAACTAAGAACAGGAAATAAGGTTTAATCAAGAGAGATGAGAAATAGCAGGCAAACCTCAACAGCTCTAAAGGGAGCCATTGCTAACAAGAAAGGACAGAGGAGAGATACACACAGAATTTAGGAGGAGCTGATTTAAGGGAGGTCAGTCAAAACAGCTAGGGACTAAGCTGACAGTTTCCTAAACTATGTCACTGGTGTAACTAGGATCTTGTCTATTAAACCTTACATATTCCTACCTTGAAATGCTTTTCTTTTGCAGCTGTGCTTGCAAACCCATACAACAACAGTCCAGACAAAGTAATACAGTTGTCAGTGCATCTGATGGTAATCCCGAAGAAAATAAAGGGCTCTCTTGCACTGTGATGGATTGCATTGCTTAAGTCACATTGTCAGTGCCTCTTAAAGTAGCTATGCATGACCACAGGTATGCTCATGACTAGAGGAATGACACCTCCTTCCTGATTTGCCAGATTCATCCCTTTGAATTTCCTAGTCCCTGCTGTCAAGCTGGAACCTGAAGACTGAAAATCCTGCGACCTGATCTTTCCCCTGACCTTCCAGATTGGCAAGATTGACCTCTGCAGGGGAACTCACTGCTGGTTGCTCCACATGCTAAGGATGATCAAGTCACATGAGGACTTTCTCTTCTCCAGTCCTAAAAATCTCTGAAAGGCAGAAGGAACACAACTGGGACCACAGTCAGATGTAATCACACTGATATTTGTAATACACTGCTTGGAGTCCCATCTCTCAGCTGTACTTGTGATGTCAAAGATCAGATGAGGGCACAGAAGAACTGCATGGCCCTTCATCCTCCAGAGTACCCAGCCTGCAACAGTTTACACAGGAAGAGCTAAAGCTGTTTGCTTGGGCCTGCTCACACTCTGTGCATCTCACCAGCAGCAAGAAGGAAGCAACACAGTTGTTCAGCAAGTTCGGTGTGCTGCATGCTAATTGACTTGAGAAAAGGTTGCAAGCCTTTTCTATTAATATGTCATCCTGGAAAGTCATAGGTTGTGCATTATGTATAATGACTAGTAGCAGACATATTTGCAAGAAGTGCTTGGTATAGAGCAGCACAGAGGCAGGTGGGATAACTTATCAGCTCTGCTGTGCTCTTGCACATGTATAAACATGACTGATCTGAGACTGAAAGCAGGCAATATGGAAATGAAGTTAGAGGTCCAAAGAGAAGGCTATGGCACAGTTCAGCCTTGCTGTGGCCTGGGAATAACAGGAATGCTCACATGTAGCAAATGAGGAAAATGGACAAATATTATTGTTATGTAAAAATACATTCTCTTAACCTTAGACTCTCTTCCTTTACTATTGCATCTCTCGGAGTTCTCATCTGCTTCAAATGCTGGATCTCTTGAATCTGGACAGACTAGAGAGACTTCCTATGTTGAGAGCTGTATGACACATGCAAGAATAGCCACCCACAGCTCCTTCTGGCACAGCAACAGATCCAGTGAGTTGTGGAGGCCTTTGATGCTCCATGTGAAAACACAGGCAGGTGCTATTCAAAATCGCAAAAGTTCCTTGGAATCACTGAGAGAAAGACAGATGCAAACAGCAACTGTGCACTTGTTTGTACTGGACCCCAGAGCAAAAGGGTCTGATATAAACATCCCTAGCCATTTACACAAAGCACTGTAGCTGCTCCTTTGTATGACATTTGCTCAATATTTAGAAATTTGTACATACATAGTATTAGGAAATATATTTGTTGCTGTTGAACAACAATTTTGAGGTTTGCACTTATGCAGCCAATCATTTCTATAAATCCATACCTTTGTCCTCTTATTTTCCATGAGATGGTGGTCGATTTCGAGATCCTCAGACACTGAGAAGAGTATGCAGCAAGCTCACTGCCCTGGACTTCAACAGAGCAGACTTTGGCTTCTTCAGGAACCTGCTTAATGAGATTCCATGGGATATAGCCATAGAGGGCAAGGGGGCCCAAGACTGTTTGTTGATATTCAAGGATCACCTGCTACAAGCTCAGGAATGTTTGTCATGGTTTGAGCATGTTTTGAGGGTGTTTTTTGTTCAAGGTTTTTTTTTTTCCAGCCAGGTGGGAGGGGAGTCCGGGAGGAAGGAGAGACAGGACACCTGACCCAGGCTAGCCAATGAGGTATTCCATACCATAGCACGTGATGCCCAGGATGCATACTGGGAAAGAGAAGGCTGGAGGGTAGTGCTCTGGAGAAAAATGGAGGAGGGAGCACATGGTGCTTGGCCGGGCAGGGTGGAGTGAGTTATGGGTCGGTGGCTGGTGGGGTGTTGTATTCTTTTCACTTGCTGTTTGCTGTATCATTATTATTTGTAGTAGTGAATGGCAGTAGGGGTTTTGTGTTATGCCTTAGCAATTAAACCGTTCTTATCTCAATCCGTGGGGGCTACATTCTTTGGATTCTCCTTCCTAACTCTCCGGGAGTTGGGGGACTTGGTTTAAACTACGACATTTTTGGCGCCCAACGTGGGGCCCGAGGGATTGAGATAAGAACAGATCTGAGCGGATTTATGGTCTCTTGTCACAGTGCTGATTTATTGGCTCTTAGAGGTTTTTCTCTGGATCTCGCTGTTTCGGGATTTTACCGGGTACTTGGTGTATGGATTGGATGTGTTTGTGTTTGTGTCAGAGGCTTGTAATACGGTGGGGCTCCGGCAGCAGGGGGGGATGGACGTGGCCGTGGACCTGAACTTGTACCAGGCCGTCCCGCTGCTCTTCGCCGTCCTTGTCCTTATCCTCGTCGTCGTCTGTGTGGAGCTGCGTGAAGCCAGGAAGGAGCGGCCCCGGGAGCTGCCGGCAGCTGAGGCTGCCAGGGAGAGCGGCACGGGGAGCCAAACGGCTGTGGCAGAGCAGCGGGAGCAGGCGGGGGAGGAGCAGAGCAGGGCGGTAGCTGAGCAGGGGGATCAGGCTGTGGGGAGGGTGAGTCCTGCGGCCGTCCCCGACCCTCCGACGGCCGAGAGTGTCCCCCGGAAGTCGCCCGCCGACCCCCAGCAGGATGCAGGAGACCACGCAGCACTTCCCAGCAAGGCAGAGGAGGAACCGAGTCCCGCCGCCGTTCCGAACCCCGCAGCATCCGAGAATATTCCCCGGAAGTCACCCGCCCAGCCCCAGCAGGATACAGGAGACCAGGCAGCACTTCCCAGCAAGGCAGAGGAGGAAGATCCGGACTCGGGAGAAGAGAAGCTGATAGTGGGAGAGCTGGCAAGCAGGGCAGCTACATCAGCCCCAGTGACAAGTGCAGCAGCATCATCTGAGAGTTCTGACGGTTATGAATTGCTTTTGCGTGCCCTTGGGACCTGCCTGCTGATTGTGATGGTTTTCGGCATGGTGGCACACACACAGAGTGTGTTCCATCCACAACCATTTTGTCTGATCCCAGAAGTTAAGCAGAGTCAGGTCTGGGTCTTGTCTAAGTTTAGACAAGTACATAGGAGCACCAGTAGACTGTTCCCAAGGCTGGACAGTCATGAGTGGCAGGGCATGTGGGACAGTATAGCCGGGTATCTGATCCACTGGGCCCCTCCAGTGCTTTGGAAGCATTGGAGGTGGAAGGCAGCTGTATGGAGTCCCCAGCAGCAAGCTGTAGAACTGCTGAAGGGGACGGTGAATGATTTTGGTGGGCCCAGATACTTCAGGCTATCAGTCCAGAGATGCAACTTAGAGATGTCTCATGATCGAGGGGTGGACTTAAGAGTGATGGTGTATTGAAAATGTGGGATCTGGGCATGACGTGAATGGTATGGAATAAGGGGTGGATAATGTCATGGTTTGAGCATGTTTTGAGGGTGTTTTTTGTTCAAGGTTTTTTTTTTCCAGCCAGGTGGGAGGGGAGTCCGGGAGGAAGGAGAGACAGGATACCTGACCCAGGCTAGCCAATGAGGTATTCCATACCATAGCACGTGATGCCCAGGATGCATACTGGGAAAGAGAAGGCTGGAGGGTAGTGCTCTGGAGAAAAATGGAGGAGGGAGCACATGGTGCTCGGCCGGGCAGGGTGGAGTGAGTTATGGGTCGGTGGCTGGTGGGGTGTTGTATTCTTTTCACTTGCTGTTTGCTGTATCATTATTATTTGTAGTAGTGAATGGCAGTAGGGGTTTTGTGTTATGCCTTAGCAATTAAACCGTTCTTATCTCAATCCGTGGGGGCTACATTCTTTGGATTCTCCTTCCTAACTCTCCGGGAGTTGGGGGACTTGGTTTAAACTACGACAGTTGCATCCCAACTAGAAGGAAGTGTGGCAGGAGGGCCAGGAGACCTTCTTGGATGGATAAAAAGCTGTTAAGGAAACTTAGAGGGGAAAAAGCAGGCTTATAAAAGGTGGCAGCAAGGACAGGTGGCCTGGGATGAATACAAGGATATTGTCTGGGGAGCGAGGGACCAGGTTAGAAAACCTAAGGCCCAGTTAGAATTAAATCTGGGAAGGGATATGAAAGATAACAGGAAGGGATTCTATACGGAGACCTCATAGTGGCCTTCCAGTATCTGAAGGGGGCTTATAGGGATGCAGGGGAGAGACCATTCATTAGGGACTGTAGTGGCAGGACAAGGGGTAATGGGTTAAAACTTAAATAGAGAAAGTTTAGATTGGATATAAGGAGGAAGTTCTTTCCTGTGAGGACGGTGAGGCACTGGAATGGGTTCCCCAAGGAAGGAAGTTGCTCCATCCCTGGCAGGTGTTGAAGGCCAGGTTGGACAGAGCCTTGGGTGACATGGTTTAGTGTGAAGTGTCCCTGCCCATGGCAGGGGGGTTGTACTAGGTTATCTTAAGGTCCTTTCCAACCTTAACTGTTCTATGATTCTGTGATTTTAAATATCCTACACAGGCATAAGAGCGTATATAAAAAATCACATATATTTATTTATATAAATGAATACACACAGACCATGACCTCTTCTTTGCACTTCCTTCCCCCGGCACAAAAAGGCTCTAGCAGTGATGTAGCTAATATCATATGCACACATACTTTTCATAGTGTGTTTGTAGAACTTGGAAAGATACCCCAAAGGTGACTCCCTTGTACAAAGTTTATTTTGCACATCATTTTCCCCAAGGCATATAGAAGCTCTTACAGACCCTACACATATCCATATCCACTGTTCGATGTAACATTAATGAAAGATTGTGAGACTTGTTAGGCAAATGTGGCATAGCACAACAGGCTGTGGCACTCTGCCACTGCTGCCCCACATCATGACATGCTACTCAAAGGGTTATGCTAAATATATATCCAAAATAAAGCATGTCACTTCAAGGAAATATCTTTCCCCCTATTCCTCACTAATCCCATCCACTTCCTAAGAACAAGAAAGAGCTGGATGAAAAGCAAGCTGCATGGTATTTGCATGCAGCTGGAATGTAGCTGGAATGCAGCTGGAATGTATAGAAGACACGCACTGTACTCTTTCACCTAGCATCTCCTTCAGTGCTGTCTTTAAATTTTTAATAAAAACCATGTTGAGGGTATGTGCTTTCCCTTTCTGATTGTAAAATGTATTTATCATTTTGTAGTGGATAGAGACAAAATATGGATGCACATCTGCTCCTTCTCAAAAAATATGCTGGCATGAAAATGTTAAATATTCCTGACTGGAGAGACCGTGAGAAAGCATGAAAGCTCTCTTTCACCTGTAGTGTTGGTCACCCTGAAATGACCCTCTGAGACCTCTTCTGCTAAACACACAGGGACTAAATATGGTTCTGTACTTCTGTAATATTTTGAAAAGCAGCAAAATGTGGGTAAAACATAGTCAAATCTGAATAATAGCATTTTATACACACTTTACCCAGGTGTAATTGATTGCAGAAAGAGTAGGTTGATTAATAAAGATTCTCAGTAATTTTAATCAGATGAAATTGCAGAGGCATGAACATGAATCAGCACCATATGCTGATAAGTTTTTGTTAATTCATTAGCAGCCAGATGTTTCTGCCTCTGCATAAGATCTCTTATACGACCATCTCAGGATTCTTCTTTTCAGGTAAATAAAAACTTTCATATTCAGGATGTTACAGGAGAGCTATAGTTACAAGCTGTCATGGTTTAAGCCCAGCCAGCAAACCAGAACCACACGGCTGTTCACTCACTCCCTCCTTCCTCTCCCCACTCCCGGAGGGATGGGGAGGAGAATCGAAAGAATGTAACTCCCATGGGTTGAGATAAGAACAGTCCAGTAACTAAGGTATAACACAGATCACTACTGCTGCCACCAATAATGATAATGATAAGGGAAATAACAAGGGAAGAGAGTACATCTGCTCACCACCTGCCAGCTGATACCCAGCCTGACCTGAGCAGCTATCTAGCCCTTCCAGGTAACTGCCTCCAGTTTATATATTGGGCATGACATGCTGTGGGATGGAATACCTCTTTGGCTAGTTTGGGTCATGTGTCCTGTTTATGCTTCCTCCCGGGTTCCCCTCCTCCCTGGCAGAGCATGAGACTCAGAACGTCCTTGGTCAGAGTCAACATTACTGAGCAGCAGCTAAAAGCATCGGTGTTATCAGTGCTGTTCCCAAGCTGAAAGTCGAAAACACAGCACTGCACCAGCTACTAAAAAGGAGAAAAGTGACTGCTACTGCTGAACCCAGGACACAAACTTAGCTTATTCTTCCAACTGTGTAAAGTTCCTAACATAAAAATTTGGAACAACCAGTCCAAGTTTTAGTGATCTCATTTTGGGATCCACAAAAATGCAAAAGTGTCCTCTCATTGGAGCTCTAGGTTCTCTGTGATCCCCACAAAAGCTGAGACAGGCTGGACTGCAAACAGAACTGATAATAAAAGTCACCTACCTGCACAAACATCAGTTTGGTTTAATTGAATTGAAGTGAATACACAAGCAGAAAATTTTCTAGTCTGCAGGGGAAGCTACTGATACAAATCACTTTTTAAACTGATGTGAGGTGATACTGCCGTTCAGCACTGCAGGTACTTGTGCACCAATATATAACACACAGAATCTTACTATAGACCAAGTTCTGCTGTATTCGGATTCCCATTCAAGCAGGAAAGTTGGCTAAAACTTTGATTTGCTCACTTTGCAGATTAGCGCTGTGTTTTTTTCCTTAGAAGTCAGTTTGATTAGTTTTTTGAATCAGGCTCACACTTGCAGACTCTTGCAAAAACTCAGTTAACTCTCTTGTGATAAATTTCACCAAGTTTTTTGTTGGTGGTGGTGGTTTTGGGGTTTTTTTGTTTTTTCCCCAATTGGCTGTTTGCATCAAAGGGTGGTGCTAGCAATAGCATCCCCAGCTCAGCCTTCTTACTGCTTGTCCACAAACCCTTTCCCTTAATTTATTTCTGTCCCCAGGCTTATATTGCTCCTTTTTTTGTACTCTTCACTGAAAATTTAACTAACTCTCCCACTTAAAAGAGACCCCATTAATAAAAGACTCAAACATGCACAAAGCCATTTAGAGTAGGGTAGCATTAAGAACAATGTAAGTGCCTGAGACTTGACTATGCACGGCTAATTACCAGGATTGGATTTAAA
Organism: Melopsittacus undulatus; assembly: GCF_012275295.1. Taxonomy (NCBI): domain Eukaryota; kingdom Metazoa; phylum Chordata; class Aves; order Psittaciformes; family Psittaculidae; genus Melopsittacus; species Melopsittacus undulatus. Next base: position 23,061,370 of record NC_047557.1, on the reverse strand, counting down.
GTGTGCACATGTAAATTGAGTGCACAAAAACCCATTTGGAGTTCACTGTTCACTGGATTGGATAAATGCAGCATTAAAAATCAAATAAATCCCCAAGCACTATAAATCAAAAATACTATGTGATAGGTAAAGGGCTGTAGTACTCTTTCTAGTATTTTTGTAAGATGTATCTAGAGGAATCAAATTTCAGGATGTCTAGACACATATTTCTAGGACTTAACACTTTCTTCTTTGAAAAATTTTTCTTCTTTCGTCTACCCAAGCTTATTAGGGAGAGGGTGGGAATTAATCCTTTCATGCAATGCAGTTTTACCTGGGCTGTTTTAAACACAGCAACTAACAACCACAAGCAGTACCATAAACTCAAAGTATATAACCACTCTCTGGTGGTGAGAGCTAAGCACTTACTTCAACTCAGTGTTATTGTGTCCTGGTTACAGCTGTAACAGTTATTTTTCTTCTTCCTAGCAGCTGGTGCAGTGCTGTGCTTTGGCTTCAGTCTGAGAGCAATGCTGATAACACACTGATGTTTTTAGTTGTTGCTCGATAGCACACACTTACCCTGATCAAGGACTTTTCAGTCTCTCATGCTCTGCCCGTGAGAAGGGTCATGGGAAGATGGGAGGTAGCAGAGACAGGACACCTGACCCAAACTAGCCAAAGAGGGTATTCTGTACCACAGCACATCATGCCCAGTATATAAACTGGGGGGAATCATCTGGAAGGTACTCAGGTCGGATTGGGTATCAGTTGACGGGTGGTGAACAATTGTATTGTGCATCACTTGTGTTTATTGTTTTTTTTCCCCTTTCCCCTCTCCCCTTGTTATTTCCCTTGCCATTAGTAGTATTAGTAGTAATAGTTTTATATTATACTTTTGTTATTGGACTGTTCTTATCTCAACTGATGGGATTTTAACTCGCATACTTTCATTTCTCCTCCCTGTTCCATCTGGAGGGCGAAGAGAGGAACAAGGAGATGTGAGCTAATGGCTGCATGCTTCTGAGTTATTGGCTGGGCTTAAACCATGATATATTGCATATGGAAAGCAAAGATAATTCCTAAAATGTGGTGGGAAGATAACAGAATTTAATTGTGACTATTGACAAGTAAGTACTTTGTATCAGAAAACTCCACCATTCTTGCCAGAAATTAAGCCCAGGTAGGGAACAACAGCTGAATTTAAAGGCAAGCATAGAGCATAGTTTGCGTGAGCTGAGGGAGACAGTAACCTTACAACAGGTGATAAGTCATGCTTTTCTTAATTCTCTACTCCATGCTTCAATCAAATCTGACATTAAACTTTATTCAAAAATTTAGTCTGACTGACAAAGATATTTTTTATTAGATCTTTTCATCATGATTTCAAAAGGCACTTGATGTATCTGTCAGATATATGAACTAAATTACATGTTCTGCACAGCACATTTACCATTAAAATAAGCATTTTAGGTGCAGTCAATCATCCTCAAGACAGAATAGTACATTTTCAGGAGCTGTTGATGAAACTACTAAAAAACAAGCAAACACAGTTTAACACAAATGTAGCACAAAAAACTAGGAAATTCCATAATTATGACTTATTTTGTCTCCTAAGGCATATGCACTCTTTAATTATCCGATCACACAGTGTTCCACACTAGCAATTGTAATTATGGCTTTTCTGTCTATGGAGTTGTCAACACTGATAATAATTTCTTAATGGATTTGTGATGTAAATGTATAAAACACGGGAATATTTTACACAAAATAAAATAATGCAGGTTAAATAAATAAGGTAAACCATAATATGCTTTCAGATTCTAAATCATAGAATCATAAAATGGTTTAAATTGGAAGTGACCCTACAAGTCATCTAGTTCAATCCCCGTGTCACTACATGTTGGCTGTTTGCATTTAAAATCCCATGGGTGGGCAGAGTGGTTGGCTTTATAAACCTGGCTTATGACTTTCACCACAGTCCTTAGTCAAATAATTCCAGCTGCAGTATTGCTGAGGTTATATCATGTACATGTCTGCATGTAAACAACTGAATAAACACAGGAAAGGTTTTATTGAGTCTCCATTCTTTCCATTAAAAAAAATTGTTTGGTGTCATTAATCATTTAATCTGGTCACCCAAAAATGAGATGTTAAACCTTTTTTAAGCTTTTTTTGCCAGAAAAGATACCCAAACACATGGTTGGATTTATAAATACTATCTGACGTCACTAAAATGTCAACATATCTTCAGCTTCCAAGGACAACTGAAATAATTTCTACTGAAATCTGCCATCTAAAAATGCAGACTTTCAAATAATTTATCAGAATCAATCAGAATCAAATATGAAATGTAACAAAACCAAACATATTAATAGCTTTTGTGCTTATGCATATGTCAGATGCTTGATCCTAAAAATACTTAATTTGATTCTCAGTAGTCTCTTCACATCATCTAGTAGCCTCCTCAGATGAATCATATTATTCACCTTACTTAATTTTCACCTTTTTCAGGATCAGCCCAAACATGTCAGATTTCCTCCCCCCATACTGTAGCTCTTTTGAAAACCATGGAGATACATTTCATTTTCCCACCATTTTCGTGAGTATTCACCATATCTCCATATCCTGGGGTTCAAAAATATCTCAATGGATTTTCAATCAGAAGAAATATTGTTGTAGGCTTAACTTCTTCACCTTTTTTCATTGCCATTACACAGGAAAATAAACATGTTATATGATGAAATTAATCACATTCAGAAATCTTTTGACAGTAGTGCTCTAGCTTCTTTCACTGCTTCATCAATCACAAATAAATCATGATAGCTGGGGTGGCACCAGAGGATTGACATGGCAGTGTGTCAATATCAGTAACTGAAGTATTGTTGTTGCCTGTTAAATTATTATCAGTGGGGATTGTTGATTGAGCAGCAATTCCCCAGAAGTTTGAAGCCACTGGGACACATTTGTTTCAAAGCCTGTTGGTCTCAGAAAACTATAATAACAGTTTAAACCTTGGTGAGGGTATAACATAAGGACTGGCCTATCCATATCCATGTCCAGGTACAGACCATATTTGTCAATAGATATGGAGCTTTTGGCTGTCTTTCAGTATGCAGCTGGGGTACCATCACCAAATAGACAAGTTACTAATGCAGCTCCCAGGGAACCTATGGCCTTAGGACATGTCAGATTTTTTAATCAATTATTTGGAAAAAACCCAAGGTCATTATAAATAGCATTTCCAGTGGTCACAAGGAATGTGACCATTGACTGTGCAAGGCCAAATAAGAGACCAGATCCTTAAACTCATGTAATTTTAATGTCTGGAAGCTAGGCATGACAGTGCATTTAATAAAGCTAAATGTAAGGTCACAGAGTGTGTAAGTGATGATTGATCTCTTCTGTGCCCATTAGCACCCCAGCATGATTACTTGCTATCCTTTTTGGGTTGCAAACAACAGCCAGTATTGAGCCATATGAATTCACGTAGTCATGGAAGTTGTGACTGACAGACAACAAGTTTTCTAATACCTACAGACTCAGTGAGCAAAAAGGTTTTATATTAAACTGAAATACAGGGCTCCACAGCTAGAAGCAGCTCAAGCAGTGTTTATTTGGAGACAGTCCTTAATAGGTCACATTATGATCATGCTGGGAGATGTCAGTGTCAGGCCAATTAAGATGTGAAATGATCACTTATACAAAACAAGACTGATTTACAAAGCAAGACTGATTGTGTATAGTTTCCCTATAGTCTTGGTTTCTTTAACCTGTTGATGGACAAATCAAGAGTCCATTGTTATGTGGTCAGGTCACACTGTTTGCCAGAGACAATGTAGGAGAGAACAGTTTGTCCTTAGAATAAGTAGAGATTGTATGGCTGACCTACTCCCAATACCTGTAATTGAATTGTCTATCAAGGATTTCACAAATGAATGCTTGAATTTGCTTTCATCTTAGCATGGCTAAAGCTAAGGGCATTTCCATGGTATGTGCTGAATACTCACTGAATACTCAGACATTCAGTTTCTCAGACTGTGATGATACATATTTTGCAGTACCTAACACCACAAAACATGGTTCCAGCATTTCTGTCAAGGTTTATGAATTGATTCAAGAGTTAGCAATAAAAGGAAATGCATTTTCATAATTTGCAAGATTTGTATAGGAAGATAAACCTTCTGGTGACATTCACCAATTAATTGAGCCTTTGCTTGCACTACAGTAATAGAGCATATTCTTGCTCCCTCTGGGAAGCATGTAATAGTACACTTAAATCCATAGAACATAGGTGTGTAATATCTAGAGAAATATGGTTTGAGTACCAATACTTGAACAGGAGTTCAAAGAGCCAATGAGAAGCATTAAATATCGAAAAACTTGGACAATTTTTAATAGACTGCAATTTGTCAATTTCAACTAAACACAGAGGAGGCTCATAGGTGACTTGATTGTATTGTGTAAGTACTTGCATGCACCACAGCAATAAGATAACACAGAGCTTGTCATTCCATCAGACAAATATATGAAAAGATCAAATAGCTAGTAGCTGAAGTGAGGCAGTACAAATTAGTGACAAAATGTTATTACTGTTTTCATGAGGAATTATTAATTAAGGAATGATTGCAAGGATTGTGTTGTAATATGATCTATCACTGAAAACTTTCAGTTAAAGCTTCATTGATTTTCTGTGAGAGGCACAGTAGTTAAACAAGAATTTGTTTATTTAGTCATACAGCCTGTGCGGCATGTAGAATTCAAGATAAATGACCACAGATTGATCCATTCTAGCTTGATAATTTGAGGGTCTGTAACATTAATATGTTTTAGCCTCCATAAGCAGGAAAAAGCTTCTTTTGTTCTGTGCAGAAAATACAAATTCCAAATCTTATAACACACCACTAAAAAGTAACCGTGTTTCTGCTGCTGCACCTTAATGCTTATTGGAGAATATGATCTGCAGATGCTTGAAATTTACAGTGATGTCTTGTTTATTTTCTTGTTTGTTTTTCCTGAATGAAAATGTTTCTGTTCTTGCAGAATAGATCAGGCTTATCTAAGAAAAATGTAATTTCTCCTTATCAGAAAACACAGGTCCATTGTGGACAACCCTGCTCTGTATCCATTCCATCAGGCTTTTTTTCTCTGCTCCACTACCTTGATTTTAATGAAACCTGTCCTTGTGCTTCTGCTCACTTTGAATTAGTTATTCTTCACCCAGTCAGATTGATTGACTTGTTTACCTCATGACTGCCCAAGTATGGAACAAACTTCTTTCACAACCATCTATACCACTTATAAATTGTTTTCTGTTTTATTTCCATTTATTCTTGCAAACACTGATGCACAAGAGACTGAATGCTTCAGATTTTACCACTATTTTACTTAAGAAAACTGGGCTGAATTCCATTGTTACTCCTTTAGTTAAGACCTTGCTTTTTCATTTTACTGCTTCAACTGCTTATGCAAAGCAGGATCCTCATTGGGCTAAGCTGGTAAGATGTATTGAGGGACTGTTGTATTTTTTTTTTTTTAAATTTTTGCTGTATGTTATTTTTTGGTAAAACCACTCTGTAATCACTAAATTTCATGAGTGTACTGTTCAATTCTGCTAAATTTAAGCAAATTCACAATATTTTTTGTGGTTTATTTAGCAATCTGTTAAAACATCATGGCCACATTCTCTATTTAAATATTTTGCAACAAATGACAGGGCTTTGATTTTTAGTAATTTTGCAACTGTAGTTTTGTTATGGTATTAACTACTACCTCCACATTTTATATTTTATATTGTGAATGAATAAACTATGATCCATAAAGGTTAATCAGCATTTCAGAATGAGGACTAGGAATTTAGTGTAAATTTACCTCTCACGATTAGATTATGTACACTTAACTTTCTAGTTTTGCGTCTTCATTTAGCTCTGTTACTGAAATCAGAACTGTAGCAATTTTCACATCCCTCCATCAAGATGTATTTTATATCCAACAACTCTCTGGAGGCACAGGACTAGAGGGAACCTCAAGATGTCATTAAGTCTATTATTGCTTTGCTCCAGAAAGAACAATTATCCCAGTGTCATTTCTGACATATATTTCACTAGTTGGTTCTCAAGGACTTTAAAAGATGGAGATTCCACCGATTCTCTAGGCAATTTATTCCAGTGCTTCACTGTCTTACCAATTATGCTGAGGTTTATACCCTCTATTTCTAGGCATAGAACATGAAGAATGCATTATTTCCCCTCTTTGCAACCACCTTTTATGTATTTGAAGGTTGTTTTGTTCGTGCAGTCCTCTGCTTCCCAGGTTAAATAACCCAATTTGTTAAATCATTTTTCATAGGTCACATTTTTAGACTCCTGAACATTCTCATTTTTCTCTACTGAATTCCATCCAAATGGTCCACATATAATTGGAAAATTGCTCTGAGTCACACCTTTAAATGCTGAATCAATAGGAGGAATTCCTTCATGTCTTGGCGTTGTAAATTCCATTTGATCCCAAAGAGCTCTGGTCTTTTTTTTTTTTTCATCAATACGACATTGTTGAATCATATTAGGTTAGTTTACTGTATGGTCAGCTTTAACCCCTATGTCCTTTCCTGCAGAACTGCTCTTTAAATTACTTTTACCCATCCTGTCTATAAAATAGACAACTCCTGCCTAATGTATATGTCCCCATTGAATTGCATCTGATTATTTTTAGATCATATCTTCAATTTGTCAGGATCACTTTAAATTGTTATACCATTCTCAGTATATTCATCTTCAGCTTAGCTCCATCTGCAAATTGAGAAAGCATACTGTATACTCCATCATCCCAGTTATTCATTAAACTATTGAACAGCATATGGATTAGAAACAGATGTTACTCTATGAATCCTTCTATTTTGACAGTGACCTGTTGACAAATATTCCTTCGGTATTGTTTTCAAACCAGTTCTGGATTTAGATTCACACAAGTCACAGCATTTCTTTAGCTAGCATAAACATTGTCACTAGAATGCTATAAGTCTTTCTATAATCAAGGTATTATATGTGTGACCACTTTTGTTCCACAGACTGTTTTCCTACCACCGAAGAAGATTAATCTAATATCTTACTGCAAATCTCACATAAAATTGGTGCAAAACAAAATGCATAGCCTGACTGAGTAAAATCCTGGCAATGGACTGTGATTCCCAAATTGCGAATTCCTTCATGAAGAGGAGTTGCATACCTTCACAATTTATTTTTATTGTCTCTAGACTGCACAGTGTCTTGGGAATCTGAAGCACTTGGCATGTCTCTATGAGTAGCAGAGATGTTTGAGCTGCAAAGGCTTTAACTTGTGTTAAATGAAAAAAATTGCAAATTGGCAAAGAAAAGAAAAATAGATAGCAAACAATATATTGCAGAAGGTTTAAAATGTAAAAATCTGATAAGGAAGCTAAAGATGAGAGAAGACTGTGGATGGCAGGACTAAGTCCAATAAAAAATTGCCTTTGAAGTCAGTTTTGAACAAGTGAAATTCCAACAACAGTCCAGGCTCATTGCTTGGCAGAGATGGTAGATTTATTCACAACAATGCAGAAGTCGAAGTGTTTATGAAATGTTTCCATTCTGTATTTGAAATTAGGAGAGATAACAGAAGGATGATTCTTGCATGATGAAGTACCCTATAGGCCGTTTGTGACAAAGGACATTAAACGGCTACTACATCTGATAATTTTTTGTATGAACAGCCTGGGAAAATTTGCATCTAATTCCTAAAAATAACATTTGAGGAACTTTCTGGCTCACTTATTTTAACACTTCTTAAATCATGGGCTATGTAGGAAATTCTGGAAGATTGAAAGAATAATAATGTCATGCCAGGAGTCAAAGGGGCAAGTGGGACAATTAGTATAAATGCAGAAGAAAAAGGTCTGCTAGAGAGGCAACATATGGTTTTAATAGATGAAATTTCATAGTGTAACAGATTTGCAAGAGATTTATCAAAATTACTTTTAAAATATAGAAAAATCTGAGGTTTTGCCCAGTTAAAACAGATGGCAGGCACTGCGGTGTTTCCAGACACCAGCTTCAAATTTTGAAGGAGACTCAAAATAAGGTAAAACAAAAAAAGTAATTGAGCTGTCTGACATATTCTCTAGTAAACAATTATTCATACCGAACAACTTGTCACAGCACCATCAGTCTTATGAGGTGCAGACCAGTATTATCCAGGGTGTAACTGGCAGCAGTTACAATAGTTTAGCAAATTAGAAAAAATATATATGTTTCTGCTGATCTGTGTTTGGCTACCTATTGCATTCTCATGTTGATGCTTTTGTGAACACCATCATTTATCCGCTGATTTCAAGGTAAGCATTCATTTTGTATTATCATCAGACTTGTCCTTCTATCTGTACTGAGATATACAAATTTAAGATTTACCTGTAGTTGTTAGAAAAGCCTGAACATATCAATGCCAACCAGTTTGTATGCCAAGAGCTAATGGGCAGCCAGGGAGAAGGCTATTGCTTTCCAGAAGTCTCATTGAAAATGTTTCAGAACAAGAACAGAGACATCAAAACTCACTGTGACTGAAACTTTTGCTGTCAACTTTGGTAGTCTAAGACCCTCAGCTTGCTAACTTTTGAATTCAGCTGAAAATAGGATAAGAATGGGCATTAGGAATTAAAGCAAAGCCCAATCCAAATTATTTTCAGAAACAAACATAACTCAGGAACTCAGGCAACTACTATGCATTCAGCCTTAAGGACTTAGATGAAACATTTTGTAGATTTAGTATGTGGCAGTTATCTTTGCTTGCTCTCAAGGTTGGATTTTTTTCCTAATTTTTATTTATTTATTAATTTTAATTCATACATTATGTCTCTTCAAGCTTGTTGTTCCATGTCTCAGAGCCAATGTCAGAAGCATCTAAGTTCTTACATTTTTATAAAAATGCATCCTTGGAGTAATGGAGCAGAATACTGAGACTACAATTCATCTCACCCCAGAGGTATTCCAAGGGCATGAGTCATGTGATCCTAAAGTAGGCAGCTAAACAAGGTCAGATGAATCAAGACTTAAACCCTCTATTTCTTAAACCCAGGACACCCCCTTTTCTATAAGCAGAAATAGGTCGCTGACCAGATGTCAGTGTCTGCATTGTAGCTATCTAAAGGCAGGAGAGAAAAGTCTAAAACTTATGGTGTCACAAAGTACAAATACCCTATGTGATTTTGTATTATCACCATTTCCCCCTCTGTAATAACATCACATTAGTTTTCCAAATCTGTTTGCAAGGACTTTTCTCACGGTAGCAGTCTACTATTTTAAAGGTCTGAAGTTTGGGTCAGTATACTGGCTTTCCCACATCCCAAAGCTTTAAGCACTTAGTTACTAACCATAGCAAGAATCTCTACACACCTGCGTAAATTGGACTGTTAGATGCAAAGATTGTAGTTTTAAGTCAAGGTGGATCAGTATTTATGCATTTTGCAGCTTTCTGTACAAAATCAACTCTTAATTCCTCTACATTGAAATCTAAACCATTTTTGGCTCCATTCCGTATCATATTTTAAGTCTCATTGTCCTCACGGTCATAAATGAAGGACATAATACTTTGTTTCACTTGAAAATGTCAAGAGGTATAGCATTATCATCTATGTTACCAGTAGCACTAATAACATTGCAAACTAAACTGCTCTGTCTTCATCAAAGGCTATGCATCAGTTGGGATGCAGTGCTGATGATGACCTGAGTCAGCTCTCACTGAAAGGAGCTCTTTATTATGTAGGTCACTACCAGAGCTCGTTTCAGCAAACACCTGAAAATCGTACTTCACCAGACAAAAACAAAACAATTCTCAGCAAACAACTTAAAAGCAGGGTGCAGAGAAGACACATGAATATCATGCCCCATATCCTCATGCCTTAGGTATGCACACAAGAAGCTCTTAGTAGCTTGCTGAATTCTTGTATAACCCCTCCTCCCACAGTGTTGGTTTATTTTTGCATTGATTTTTCCAGACTGTTTCCAAGCCATGCTTCCACTCTGCTTATTGAAAGGACATAATCAAGACAGCAGACCAAAACCTGCCAGACACATCATTAAAGCAGTAAAAACATGTTGATGCCTATGCCAGCAGCAAAGGACACTACATGAAAAGACCTGGGGCTGAACTCCAAGAACAGATGTACTGTAAATAAATTCCTGAATATTAGAGTAAAAAAATGGTTTATTCATCCTCAGTTAACATAGTCCTAGGCAGCTATACACAGGAAAATTGTGTGTTGAAGGGAAGAGTTCTCCCAGTGACCACTTAGGTTCATCAGTCACGTGAAGTTTAGGTTTTCCTCAGTGTCTGCACAGTATTAAGCTACAATTTTTAACTTAAGCTTGCAATTTTTAACTTAATTGAAAACATTTTTAGACTGATTTTTAGACTTAATTGCAACTAATTTTTTCCCCCCTCACCATAGTTAGTGGAGTGGGAAGTTCATGAAAAAGAGCTCAAAAGTATTGCATAACACAGAAATCTAATTAGCTCACTATGCAACTTGTACTCACAACTAGTATTTTTAAATAATGCATTCCACTTCTGTTCATCTGCTGTGGCTGCTGACTTACAATTTTTTCTATCTATTCTTCATATTCAAAGAGGTTGCATTTAGGGCACCTATATGTCTACATATATATAAATTATACACTTCAGTATAAATGTATGTTTATTAAAATTATTTTTATGTATTAAGTGAATCTTCCTTACTGGAATCCCCTTGCTCTGTTTTTTTCATAAGCAGATAAATAAAAGAAATATCTTGAGCTACCATGCACCATCTGGGTAAATGTCAGCTATATCCCTACCTAGAGGGTTTGGCATTTATTTCTCAAGAGGGCGGGTGTTGGTTTTGCTTTTCTTGCCTACAGTTTACACAGCTGAATAATTTAAAAAGGACTCGGTGCTGAAAGATAAAATGAAGATGGAGTATATTGTTTCTGGCTACAATCCCCAGTGCTATAGGTGGCATTTTCTGCGAATACAGCTTGCAATAGTATTGCAAACAAACCCAGAGATTTGAATCGTCATAATTAAAGCTGTGTAAAATGGGATTGTTCTTTGCAAAAAAATACATGCATAAATAAGACTAAGCACATATGCCACCAGTATATATTTAATCTATGTATCAGTTATATCACTAAAAGAACAATTTGGTCTTTCAGTGAACTCACTGTAACTCCTTTCTCCTAAAAATCTGACCAAACCAGCAACTGACAAAATGTTCTAGGAGTAATGTTCTGCCAAACATTTATTGCCTTTGAAATACACAATTTTTCCCCATAATTAGTGAAAAAAGGTATTAAACTTAAGATTTTCTTCCCATCAGTACAATTAGAATTAAATGTAGCAGGGCTGACAATGATAAGACTCCATTGCAGTAGATGCAGTGTAAGCATATAATACCGAGTTTTGTCAAAATCAAAGCATTTGCAGCATGAATAAAAGAAACAGAATTTTGGAAAGATGAAGAAACAATCTGCCCAAAGCCATACATCAATTAAGTGTTAAAGCTCTAAACTGACAAAGATTGCTGGCTTAGCTAAGTAATGTGCCTTCTACTTGTGTGACAGTATAGGGCAAGGTGTGTCTTTTGAAGAAATGGCGTGATTATGCACTAGGTGCTAATCCCTGTATTTGCCTAATGGGAGTTTGTTCTTGTCTGCACTCCTAATTTTTTTGTGCAACTCAACTGATTTCTTTCTGTGCAAAATTCTATCTCTGGCAAAAAAAGCTGCATGTGCGCAGCTGCACACTGTTGTTCTTCAGCCTGTGTCTTCCTGATCTGTATGTAGTGCTTTATTAATGATGACAGTATTTTGTAATTGAAAATTCAGATAAATTCTGCATCAGGTCAAAATGGTTTATCTACGATCAATCTCTGATTGATTTGCCTGTACAGACGAAGTATTTGCGTATCTCCTTAAACACTGAGATGAGAACACACTGAGCATCACTGAAAAGGCAGTCGCAGTTAGAGAAGGGTCAAGGTGAGGGTCAATATAATACCTGCTAAAGCAGCAATGAAGTCATCATTTTGAATTTATTCTCAGCTGAGGGACAACCTCATTTGCTCCTGTATATTGAGAGAGGAGAGAAACAAGGAAGAAAGAAGGCATAGGTGGAAATGACAAAAAGGACATGGAAACAGGGAAGATGCAGAAGGAACTGTCTAAGAAAAGTGGGAAAGAAACCCCTCTGAAAGTTACGAATTATGAAGCAATGTCAAGAACCAGCAGCTCAGTTACTATTTGCTATCTCAGACTTTTTTTTTTTTGCTTTCATCTCCCAAAAGCACGGCTCATGCTGGGGCTGGAAGAGACCTCAGGAAAACATCCAAATCATCTATCTCCCTGAACAAAGATCAGCTACAGCTGTGTCTGTGTCATTGCTCGCAGATGTTCATCTAACCTGCCCTCAAAGACATCTCCAGATAGAGACTGCACATCATTCCCAGGTGGTCTGATCCAAATCATTACAGCAGCTTCCAGTCTCTAATTCTGTGATTTTAAATCTTTTCCTTGCAAAAATAACTCTAGACATTTCTGATTGCAGATGCAGGATCTAGCCAAACAAAACCACACACCACACCTTGCTTTTCTTTATTACTTGTCACAAATAATTTTAAGGCAATCCACATAGCAACCTTTGACATATGTGAAGACTAGATTAATTTAACCTATTTCCTCTTAAGTAACATTTTCTAGACCATTCAATATATGAATTCTTTTGAAGTTTCTGTACCTTCACTTCAAACATTTTATTGCTCTAAAGCAATACTACAGTGGGACACCACAGTCCAGCTGAGCTATTGCTTGCCCCAAGGAAAGAAGGAGTATAACTTTGCATACCCTCATAGGATAAAGTTTACATTATTTACTGCAGGATATCTGGGTTTGGGTTTGTTTGGGAGAGGGGGAAAGGCAGGACATGATGTTGTTGACTTGCAGTCTGTTTTGTGATCCATAAAACTGACAAATAAGGATCTGCTACTTAAACAGTTTTTCCCCTTTTATTTGCACAGCTGATTATTCCTGCCTAAATGCAGTTCCTTATATCTATCCCCATTTAAAGCATCCTATTTATTTCAGACCACACCTTCAATTTGTCTAGATCACTTTAAATTCTAACCCTGTCCTCCAACATACTCACAGTCCCTTGCAGATTAATGTCATTAGCAAATCTAATAAGCATGCTTTCATTCCTTTAACTTTTGGAGATCCCCTGAGATTACAGCACTTTTATGACCTTGCTAAATACTTTTCTGCAACACTTTAAAGCATAAACAATCAATCAAATGGACTTTGAGGTTATTGTCCTCAGGAACTCAATACAGGTCTCCAGGAAGACAGGATATGTGTATACTGCCTTTGAAGGAAATTCCAAGGCCACTGTCAAAGTGTTTTGTTCAGCTCTCTTACCGAGTCTTCCTCACAGCCCCAAGCATGCCCAGCTGCTGACACTCACTTCTAATACCACTGAAATCCCTACAGGAAGCACATCCAGAGCGCTCCCCTGCCATTTCCCTGTGACATACACACTAGATGCCTTTGAACTTCTTTTGCAACAGTTTTCTCAAAATGGGAAGGTGCACGAACTCTGACAGAGCAGTGATCTGCTTTGACTCCAGCACTGGTGAGGCCACACTTCAAATAATTAGTCTGGAGAAAAGGATGCTCAGGGAGGACCTTATTGCTCTGAAAGGATGTTGTAGCAAGGTCGGTTTTGGTCTCTTCTCCCAGTTAACAAGTGATAGGACAAGAGGTGCCTCAACTTGCACTACGGAGGGTTTTGTTTGGATATTAGGACATATTTCTTCAAGGGAAAGGTCTGTCAAGCACAGGAACAGGCTGCCCAGGGAAGTGGCTGCTGGAGATACTTGAAAGATACAATGCTTAGGGACATGGATTAGTGGTGGACTTCCAGTGTTAGTTTAATGGCTGGACTCAATGATCTTAAAAGGGTTTTCCAACCTAAATGATTCTATCATTCTATGATTCTATGATTAAGAACAAATCTGACTCCGATTGCAACAGCAAGCTACAGAGCCAGTCTGCCATCAGACCTGACAGAAAGCAATAACTGGAATAAGCCCTGCCAGTGGTGCCTTCCCCAGACATCATCACAGCAATGGAGAATCAAGTTGTTTCAACAACATAATGTCTTGTGATAGTCACTGCACAGAAATGCCACATTTTCAGTCAGTCAGAAGCAGGTCAACACAACTGCTTAGTACTACCCCTGCTTCTGGACCTTGAAATGCTCAGCTTTTACAAAAAAAAATTAAATCCGCTGTAATTTTTCTTCAACTGATATGATTCCTAAATTTACAGAAACGGGATATCAGATGGAATTTAACTAATTGAAAGGTGTCTATTGTATTATTTCCAAATTTATTCCCAAATAGCAAGCTTAAAGCTGTTTCCAACACCTTCAGCTATTTCATCTACTTCACTTTAAAGAGCTGATTGAGAAAAAAGAAAACAGCACAAGACAATCAGCCCACAAAAAATAAAAAAGTCTTTATCTGAGAGATTTCTATAACCCTCAACACCACAACTGGAGCCATGCAAATGCTGAAAGATCCTGATAACACTTATAAGAAAAAACACCTTACAAAACAAGTGAATAAGATACAGACTCGTTTTGACACATTTAAATAAGCATCACTGCACAACAGCTGCTATAACCTAAATGTGCTGCAAATTGACTTGTTCAAAATTGCTGAGGAGGATAAGCTAATTAGACATTTAGGCGACCATCCCCTTCTTTCATTTTCCAGTTAATCAACTGAGCAATGTTAAGGGTCAGAATAGGCCCTCATACATACACTAAGGGGAGGAACAGGAGGCTCTTGTTAAGCTACTGATACAGGAGATTAGCAGATGACTTTTTGATAGAAGGAGATGGATTTCCTTTTCTGGAGATAGAGTGAAGTCATGTTAGCATTAATAGATCTGTTCATGGAAAGCTGCATCATAATTAGTGATCATCATTTATCATCGTCACAATTTCACCAGGAGATCCTAATCACTCGTTCTTTCAATTACTCACAGAAGAGAAAGAGTGGTGTATAAAAATGTAGAATGCAAAAGAACCACTTTATGCCTGGTAGCAGACATAGGATGCTTGTGACAGATTTGAACAACTAATCTTACATTTCCTTTGGCTTAGTGTAAGAAAAAAAAATTGTGCCCATTTTGCTTTTTAAATCACAGCAGTGTAAAGGCACAGTTTTTGAAAGAAACTGAAAAGGGACTTTTGCAGGGGCAGAAACTCTGAAGAGAAAATAGTCTATCTGTTCTCTGTACTAGTCTTTTCCTTCCCTTCATCCACATCTCCCAAATTCTAAAATCTTTTCTAACACTGGATATATCTCTCATCATATATTTATTACACGAGATTTATAGAAAGGATGGACAGGGGCAGAGCAGTCAACATCGTCTGCTGGGACTTGTGCAAAGCGTTCAACACTGTCCTGCACAAAATCCTTTCCTCTGAACTGGTGAGACATCAATTTGATACGTGGACTACACAGTGACAAAGAACTGGCTGGATAGCTGCAAGCAAAGAGTTGTGGTCAGTGGCTCCATGTCCACCTGGAGATCAGGAACAAGTGGTGTCCCTCAGGAATTGGGGTTGGGACTGGTCTTGTTCAACATCTTTGTCAGCAGCATGGACATTGGGATTGTGTGCGCCCTCAGCAAGTTTGCCAATGATACCAAGCTATGTGGTTCACTTGATAGCTGGAGGGAAGGAATGGCATTCAGAGGGACCTTGACACGTCTGTGAGGTGGGCTGATGCCAGCCTTATGAACTTCAACCATGCCAACTGCAATGTCCTACACCTATTTTGGAGCAATCCCAGGCACAGCTACAGGTTGGGCAGAGAAGAGATTCAGAGCAGCCCTGTGGAGAAGGAGTTGGGGGTGTTGGTTGATGAGAAAATGAACATGAGCAGGCTTCAGTGTGCGCTTGCAGCCCAGAAAACCAACTGTGTCCTGGACTGCATCAAAAGGAGCGTGACCAGCAGGTTGAAGGAGGTGATCCTGCCCCTCTACTCTGCTCTCGTGAGACCTCACTTGGAGTATTTTTCTGGTGTCCTCAAGATAAAAAGGACATGGAACTGTTGGAACAAGTCCAGAGGAGGGCCACGAGGATGATCAGGGGACTGGAGCACCTCCTGTATGAAGACAGGCTGAGAAAGTTGGGGCTGTTCAGCCTGGAGAAGAGAAGGCTGCGTGGAGACCTCATAGCATCCTCCTGGTATCTGAAGGGGGCCTATAAGGATGCTGGTGAGGGACTCTTTATTAGGGACTGTAGTGACAGGACAAGGGGTAATGGGTTAAAACTTAAACAGGGGAGGTTTAGATTGGGTATAAGGAAGAAATTCTTTACTGTGAGGGTGGTGAGGTACTGGAATGGGTTGCCCGGGGGGGTTGCGAATGCTCCATCCATGGCAGTCTTCAAAGCCAGGCTGGACGAAGCCTTGTGAAGTGTTCTTGCCCATGGCAGGGGGGTTGGAACTCGATGATCTTAAGGTCCTTTCCAACCCTAACTATTCTATGATTCTGTGATTCTATGATTAACTGCTCTCAATCTATTTCAGCTATACCTAGCTGGCAAGAGACGTAGAGTAGTTGCTGATGAGTGCTATTTAGCTCCAGGCCTATGACTCTTCCGTACCACTGGCACCTGATTTAACCCAGAATTGGGTGACCAGAAGTGGTAACGCACTCTCTTGGCACACCAGAAGTGACACCCACTCGTGCCGTTTTCTCTTTCTGCTATTCCTCTGCCTGGGACTGTAACACCAAACTTCAGTTGCTCCCTGCTAGAGAAAGTCATAAGCTTCCAGAAGGGCTGGGGTTAGAGGGAAACTCTGGGGAGGGAGGGAACTCTTGTTCAAAGTCCTGGACTGGATCCTCATATTTCTTGTTGGTTTAAGCCAATAAAGCAGGAGAGAGGAAAAAAAAATACAAAAAAGGTGCATTATTGGGATGACAGATCTTTTTTACATACTACTTAAAATGATAAAAAAGAAGATACATTTATTCACCCCTCCAATCTCATAAACTTAAAATTGTCATTGTACAGTGCAGACAGCTGGGCATCAGCCAGCTGGGACAGCGAAAAGGGGTCAGCTCTGCAGATTATTCCTATCACCTTGTTGCTACCTGTGAAAGACCTCCTTCTTCATTCAGTCACTGGGGTACACTGAATAAGAAGAATGCAAAGTTAATATATTTTTATATATATGCTTTTATTGCCAATAAAATCTGACCCATTGGCAAGCAAGTTAATGAGTACATCAGAAAATTTGGGGTGCGTAACTTGCTAGAGTAAAGAGTGAACTCCAAAAGGAGATTATAATGTACTCTGTGTGTCACATACAAAAATAAATGAGCAAAACCATTATTTTAAATTAAGAGACCAAGGTGTCACCAAGCTTTCTGCTCACTGTTCATCTCATATCGCCAGGCTGCAGAAGACTATTTTAACCTGCAGAAGAGTATTTTAACCTCAACTCTTTTATACAGATTTTGTACCAGATGGTTAGATAATATGTTTGACATGCCCTGGCTCAAGTGTTCTTTACTAATTTAACAGCTTATTTTGAGCTTGTAGGTCTTTTATTTCTAATATTCTTTTTGTGAGTATTTTCTCTTGGTTTTGCAATATCTGCCATTTATCATTAGGATTTAAAATATATTACTTACATCCTTTAAATAAATACGTACTCAGAGATTTTCTGTTAGAACAGACTAGGAAAGCAAATCAACATCATTTATTATGAAAAGCAAGAAACAACTACATGTTTTTGAGATTATTGCATTACTGCCTTTGCAGTACAACGTGCTGTTGCTTAAATATTATCTGATCAGGAGAACAAAAGATTAAATACCCTTCAAAGTTGAAACATGAACATAGTTTGTATGCATGGTGTCAGAACATCTTTTTATTCTATAGAAGAAAATTATGTAAAAATTATTTAGATGCAGTAACACTTAGTGCCCCTGTGTTTGTTCTAACAAATTATTTCCTTCCCAGTCAGTTTTAGCAGTGATCTTGTATTAGAACATATAGTCTGTGTTTTCATTTAATTTTCTGCAGGCCTTTTTTGTTTGGTTCATTTATCTTTCCTTATCCCTTGAAACCATCTACAGTAATTCAGTTCACTACAGCCAGACCTTCTGACAGAGCCAGAAATAATCAGCTTCAGGCACTACTGATTCCAAAGCCTGCTAACAGTTATCTCAAGATACTTATCATTTTATGCTGTTTAGGCTAATGGAGACTTTTGGACAGCACTTCTTTTTCCTGTGTCTTGTCAAACAGTTCCTTGTTCTCCTTCTCTTTATACTGAAATACAGTTTAAGCAGTGATACAGAACCAAATCACACGCAGATATCATGTGACAAAATTCTCTGCTGGTTTGTTGTTCCTGCTACTAGTTAACATCTCTCAAAACATTTTCTTCTGAAGTACAGTAGTCATAGACTATTTCAATATGGAATAATTTGTTATTTAAAAGCTTTTAAAATATAAGATAAAGTCTGGTTTAAACAAGCAAAAAATAAAATATTAAATGTTATATTGTAGCTTACAATTAAGTTAGGGTACTTAAAGTAAGTGATTTGAGTAATTTTTTTTTTTCCTACCAAAGGAATCATTCATGAAAATTTCCCAAAAGACAAGTAGTTATACAACCTTGGTAGTTATGGTCCAAGTGCTCCACGCTGTCCAGTTGTGTATTGCAGGTCTATTCTGGAGTACTGTTTAAGACAAAGTAGCCTTTTGCTTTGTCATAGGGTAAAACACTGTCCTTAGAGTTTTTTCCAAGCATAATAGATGCTGATTTGCTTATAACACATGGTTGGTATTTCCCTTGTACAACCTCATCAGTGTTTACAAATATGTCAAGGGTGGGTGTCAGGATGATGGAGCTAGGCTTTTTTCAGTGATATCCAGTGGTAGGACGAGGGTCAATGGGTGTAAACTGGAGCATAGAAGGTTCCACGTTAACATCAGGAAGAACTTCTTACTCTGTAAGAGTGACAGAGCACTGAAACAGGTTGCCCAGGGGCGTTGTGGAGTCTCCTACGTTGGAGGTATTCAAGGCCTGCCTGGACAAGTTCCTGTGTGATGTACTCTAGGCTACCCTGCTCTTGCAGGGGGGTTGGACTAGATGATCTTTTGAGGTCCCTTCCAACCCTTGGGATTCTGTGATTCTGTAATCTAAGTCATAATGTGACATTTATTTTTACTGTGAACTAGAATTAAGACAAAATCATAGAATCATAGAATCATGGAATAGTTAGGGTTGGAAAGGACCTTAAGATCATCTTGTTCCAACCCCCCTGCCATGGGCAAGAACACCTCACACTAAACCATGTCACCTAAGGCTCTGTCCAACCTAGACTTCAACACTGCTGGGGATGGAGCATTTACAGCTTCCCTGGGTAACCCATTCCAGTGCCTCACCATCCTCACAGTAAAGAATTTCTTTCTTATATTTAATCTAAACTTTTCCCGTTCGGTTTTAACCCATTACCCCATGTCCTGCCACTAATGAGGAGTCCCTAATGAAGAATCCCTCCCCAGCATCCCTATAGGCCCCTTTCAGATATTGGAAGGCTGCTATGAGGTCTCCACACAGGACTCTTCTCCAGGCTGAGCAGCCCCAACTTTCTCAGCCTGTCTTCATACAGGAGGTGCTCCAGTGCCCTGATCATCCTCATGGCCCTCCTCTGGACTTGTTCCAACAGTTCCATGTCCTTTTTATGTTGAGGACACCAGAACTGCACACAATACTCCAAGTGAGGTCTCACGAGAGCAGAGTAGAGGAGCAGGATCACCTCCTTCAACCTGCTGGACACGTTCCTTTTGATGCAGTCCAGGACACAGTTGGCTTTCTGGGCTGCAAGCTCACACTGAAGCCTGCTCATGTTTATTTTCTCATCAACCAACACCCCCAAGTCCTTCTCCACAGGGCTGCTCTGAATCTCTTCTCTGCCCAACCTGTAGCTGTGCCTGGGATTGCTCCAAAATAGGTGTAGGACATTGCAGTTGGCATGGTTGAAATTCATAAGGCTGGCATCAGCCCACCTCACAGACGTGTCAAGGTCCCTCTGAATGCCATTCCTTCCCTCCAGCTATCAAGATCCATGAGATGTTGAACAAGACCAGTCCCAACCCCAATTCCTGAGAGACACCACTTGTTACTGGTCTCCAGGTGGACATGGAGCCACTGACCACAACTCTTTGCTTGCAGCCATCCAGCCAGTTCTTTATCCACTGTGTAGTCCACCTATCAAATTGATGTCTCACCAGTTCAGAGAAAAGGATTTTGTGCAGGACAGTGTTGATCTACCCCTGTCCACCAGTTCCATAACCCCATCACAGAAGACCACCAAATTGGTCAGGCAGGATTTCCCCTTAGTGAAGCCATGCTGGCTGTCACCAACCACCTTGTTGTTTTTCATGTGCCTTAGCATGCCTTCCAGGAGAATCTGCTCCAAGGTTTTACCAGGCACAGAGGTGAGACTGACTGGTCTGTAGTTCTCTGGGTCATCCATTTTCCCCTTCTTGAAAACGGGTGTTATATTTCCCTTTTTCCAGTTATCGGGAACTTCACCTGACTGCTGTGATTTTTCAAATATGATGGCCAGTGGCTTTGCAACTTCATTTGCCAGCTCCATCAGCACCCGTGGATGGATTTCAGCATGTCCCACGGACTTGTGCATGTCCAAGTTCTTAAATTTCCCCTCTTTTAGTTTAAAACCAATACCTCTTGTCCTATTGCAAGTGGCCCTACTAAAACCTCTGTCCCCACCTTCCATATTAAAGCCTTGTTTAAGTATTGGAAGGCCACAATAAGATCCCCCTGCTGGAGTCTGCTCTTCTCCATCATAATCAAGCTCTACTCTCTCAGCCTTTCCTCGTAGGAGAGGTGCTCCAGCTCTCTCATCTTTTTTGTGTCCTTCTTCCAGACCCACTCCAACATGTCAGATGCACTGCTTATGGAATCCAGAATACGGATTTCTTTAGGATTCATTCTGATCCATTGGAAAAAAAAATCCATAGATTGACTACAACTAACTGTTAATAATAATTAAAATGCTTTATTTTTCATGTGTTGTACACTATAAAGTCATTGTGGCATTAAGGTTATATTTTTTTAATAAAAGATTTGAAGGGGCTACCTGCTGAACTAAGAGATGTTGCAGCCAGGGAAACAAATTATATTCTAGTCTACATCACCCTGTAAAATTGACGTCATTTAAGAGAAGCCTTTAAAAAGAGATTTCTTAATTGGAAAAACATCCTTTTCAGTCACAAGTGGCTGAGCTGAAGTGTTTCCTCAGAATACCAATATGAGTTGAAGCTATTAAAATGTAATGGTTAACATTTTTAAAAAGCTTAATTTAATTAGAAAATAATAATTATTCTTACCAGTAAGAAATGCCTGCCTCAAATGAACATTCTGTAAACTCTCAGTTTCAATGGATAACACTCTAGTGGAAAAGATTCAGCATATAAACAATGAGATTGAGTTTGCAAATACTGTGATTAACTTAGAGGTTTTGCTATTGGAAGTAATTGCTGGACCATGCTGGAGGGCAGGGACAATTTACTTCCTGATCACACCTAGTGAAATATTTTTGCACTTGTCAGCAGCTCTTAAGCACAATATATAAAACATCACCAAACCAATCAATGTGCAGTGCATTTTCCCTTGTTTTTCCTGAAAACAGTGAGAGCAGAATCTCATGGACTGAAGGCAAAAGGCAGTATGCACTCTACAGTGTATTTCTTCATTTTAAACCTGCATGAGTTAGAGCCTCATTCTAGCTAGCAATTTACAAGTAGGTTTTCATCCAGATAAAAGTATTACATCCCATGTCAGGCCTGGATAGATGTTTCCTTTTATGTTTCCTTTTAATGCAAGCCAGTTGGAATAAAAGCAGTTGTATTTAATGGAACTAGATTATCTGATGCAAATTGTCCATCTAGGTTTAAACTATGGTGACATCCTGACCTGAGGGGTATTTGGAAATATTGTTCAACAGCTTCCATTCTTGGATATAAAGAATAATCTCACTGAGTGTGGTACTGAAGAAGGTTTAGGAAAAACAACACAGGAATGTTGCAACAGAACACTTAGGACCAATTATTTTAAAAAGACACTTTTGAGACACAGAAGGACAGTTATAATTCTGTTTGCTAGCGAGGGCCAGTGAGATCACCAAAGCCAATCTTCATAGGACGGTACCAGGCTACAGTATTAGTTAATTTACTTGAAAAGTGTTCTTTGTCCACATTCAGGTTGTTTCTAATTGGACTGATTCTTGGTTGTGGAGGTATCCTGACTGGATGTCACTTGCCTAATCATGGTGGGCAGCCAGAAGTGCCCTTTTTAGTAACAAACATTTTGGCTTCCCATATTCCCTGACAGAGGACCTGGCCTCTATTGTGTACTTCACATTCAGCCTTAGTGGGAGAAGAGAGGTGGACAAAAATATCACACTCTACCAAGGAACTCAATTTCTTACTTCAAATGTTTCATGGAATTTTAACAGGAGGGGAGTCATTGGAAGATCCAACAAATTTACAACCCAGAGATCTGGATCCAGCTCTAAAACCCTATGAAAACGACCACACCAGCTCCACTGTGGAGGACAGTGTCACTCATCGTATTACAAAAAAGGAGGGAGGGAAGGAAGCACATGGGCTGGGTTGTCCTAATCTAAGCATGGCAGAGCTAAGCCATTCTCTCTGTCTGAATATCACTGATTTTCCTTTGTACAATACAGCCACTACAGGAATTTCTTCACTGAATTTCTCTGTACTGTGAAACCCCATGGGCATTGGCTGCTCTTGTCAAACAGCTCCTTTCTTTCCTTTCTCACTTCAGCAGGCTCCATTCAACTATAAAATGATGGCACCAGATGGGTTAAAAAATAAAATACAATCAGATGTTAGTACTTCTACACAGAGATACACATTGTGCATTTTGCCTTTGGTACAGAAAGCTTAAAAAAAACCTGATAGAAAAGATACTTTAACTTATAGCTTAGAGAGTGCACTCAACCTACCCTAAAGTTGAGATTTCATAAAATAAATGGCTCAAATCAGCCTATGGAGACATGTCAGAAATCATGGCTCTTTTAAGGCATGATTGCATACTCACCTTTGTAACAATTGCTACAAATGCAACTAATTCTGCAGCTCTCCTTATGCTGATTTGTAAGTATTATATGAAAGAAATTGGAGCAAAAAGAGGCTTTTAATTCTAATCTGAGCTTGTATTATCTCTTGTATACTCAGGCCTGCCATGGCGGATGCTATTTCCTTCTCTTCTGATGCTACCTGGGAAGATCCTGAACGGTAGCACTGTGTATCTCCCTGTTTCACCCTGTCTTTTTGAACAGGTCACTGTTGCAGCTCAATGGCCTCTTACAACCTGTCCAGGTGTTTAGGCACTGCCCTCACTTCCTCCAGCTGCCCAGCACAGGGAGCAGTGTTGGCAGCAGCCCCTGCAGCCAGTCAGCCTGTGGGAGCAATGGTTTCCTCATCTGATCAAGCTGGGAAGAGCCAAAGGTTCACTAGTGAACCCAGTTTATATTTGACCATGTTGTTGTGTACCTGAAGCAGCTTCCAGCAATTGGAAGCTGCTCTGTGCTGTTCACCACTCTCTGTTGATCCAGATTCTTGCTCCTTCCCCCTAAATACTTCCAGGCACTCCAGATCAGATTTGTTCTCATCATGTCTCATTCTCTGTCCTGAACTTCATTATGTAATGGCATTTTCTAATATCTTGACTTCTAAAGTAGAGACTCATCACAGTCTCATCTATCTTTAGTGTTTCACAGTCTTAATTCTGTTGCCTTGACAGCAGCTGCTGTAACTAACCCTAGTCCAGTCTGGATCTAATCACTGAGTTGTATATATGGTTGTGTGAAACACAAGCACATTAGACTCCTCCAAAATCACTGACCACCCCCCACCGAAAAGAAAATGCAATTTCAGCTTCAAACATACAGCCTTTGCTGCAGGGCACCTGTGCTAGTGATGACTCAAGGGAAAGAGTAGGGAAAGAAGCAGGTTAACACTGCCCTTGAGAGGCAGGAATGCCGTGGGTGGAGATGCAGCATCCCTTTAACAACAAAATAACCTCAAGCGCTGATCTCTCAGCCAGAAACTGTTGAGTATTACCTGACTGCTCTTGGATGCTGCATTTTGCCAGGTGGTGGCTGCAGCTAGCAAAGGGAGCTCTTGTATCAGTGACCATCCCTGCGGCTCTGTGAAGATTGAAGGAAAAATTTCTTCTGTCTTTCCACAGCTTAACTGCCACTGCTGGTCATCACATTCCTGTGAACATACCCTGTTCTACCAGTCCCCGCTGGCTGTGTGCTGGGGTATGTGGTCAGTCTGCTGAACAGTGCTTTCAAACAAGGGCAAAGCTATACAAATGTCATTATTAACAATAAACTGGCGTAACAGTGATATGAAGTACACATCAGCTCAAGATAGCAGAAGTATTGCTCTAGAGCAGATAAATGTATTGATGCTTCCTCACTGTGCAAACACGACCTGAGAGAAGGAACAATTTGTTAGGTGCATCAGCTTAAAAAGGTTATCTAGGAAGTGATGTTTTGAAGAAGGCTGCACCACAGTAATGACCACATAGTGTAGTTATATCTAAATCAGTTAGCAGATAATTCAGGTTCTTCTAGCAGAGACCTCAGCAAAGGATATAAACCCCACCTATGAAATAAGGGAAGTACTTGGATGATTAGCAATATTGCTGGCACTTCCCTAGCTCATCAATTTAAAGCTGTCTTGGGTCGCAGACACAATCACAGACCTTGCATCTACCAGTCTGCTCTTGTGAGTTGTGGTTATATAGCAGTTAGATCCTACATCTCTGTCTTGCTATGTTACTAATAGAACATGATTATTTTTCCCCTAAACAGTTGTGAAATTTTATGCATATTCATGCCTCTGCTGAAGACCACAGAATTCTATCCAGTATTGTTAAGCATCAAGTTTTAACTTACTGTGACAAAACAGGGCTTCCAAAATTCATGAGCTGGCTCTGCACTGCTCACCACTTGCCAACAGGACACTGTTTGTAATTTAATTTCATTTAATAAGATTTTCCTCTTGTCCTAGCACTTGACAATATCAGACCCCAAATTGTTTCTTAGCTCTTCCTAAGGGCTTTTCTGAGATTGCAGAACTACCATATTCTGTATTTCTCTGGGGACTGCAATACTTTTGAGGCTGTCACAGTATTCTGTATATTAAATACTATAAAATGTATTCACCATACAGGTACTTATCAATCTTATAGTCTCTCGGTCACCTCCAGCTCTTGTTGCAGGCCATCCATGATATTAATAGCATGAAAGACAGATTTCGTAGAAGACATACCAAGTCCTCCCCATACAACTTGGTGTCAGCATTAACAGTTCTTGCTGTCCCTGTTATACATATGCTTAAACTCCTTTGCTCACCTCACGCTTCTGTACTACAGCTTCCTCTCCATCTGATGGTCTTCCCTTAATGCCCTCAAGACTACACTTTCATGTTTCTTTAACACAAAGCAGGACATTACCTTGAAAATCGTTGCAGGTCACTTCAATATATTGCAATACAGACCACATATAAGTAAAGAATGCTGGCAGAATGCTGGGGTAAAAAGACAGTGTTAAGACTATGCTACACGGCCTGAAGCAGCATGACACTATTCACGAGTGAAAGAGCTACTTTTTTTTCCTGGAGGTAATGTCCCTTCTGCTTCTATCCTGGAGATAGTTCACATTACCTAGCAATCATTTATTTTGTTTGGAGGGGTTTATATTCCATACTCGTGGGATCATGAGGATTTGGGTGCTTGAACACTGGTATGCACAAAACACTGTTCACAGAAGTTCTGATGCACAAACCCACACAGTTCATGAGCACTTTACATAATTATTTAGCCTGTACATGGATTCATACAGAAAACAGGTTTTTGAATAGGAAGGCTGGAGTTATTGGCTATTTTTCTCTGAGTAGAAAAGAGTCAGATAGCCAACTGTCATGTGAACAATCTCTTTTAAAGAGCATTTGTGTGTATCAGACATGGACTCTTTTTATCCTTGCCTGACTATGGAAAACACAGCTGTAGTGATTCTTGGCAAGAACACAGGATTCCATTGCCTGGAAAGGAAATGTAAAACTGTAGCCAGGGAGTTTGAATATGCAACATGGACCTACAAAGCTCCTACAATTCCTGCTTCTCTTTCATGTTGGAAATTACTAGTTGATAGAAGCACAGAGGAGCCCAAGTCAATGACTAGACCCTACCACCAGGAGGGCTGTGGAAGTAGTGATTAAGAACAGAAGCAGTCACTACTTTATAACGAACTGTCATGGTTTAAACACAAACTGCACAGCTCGTTGACTCACTCAGCCCCCCTTGCTTTGGAGGAGAATCCAAAGAATGTAGTTCCCATGGATTGAGATAAGAACGGGTTAATAGCTAAGGTATAACACAAATCACTACTGCTACTACTACTACTAATAATGATGAGAAAGCAAATAACAAGTGAAGAGAATAGAACACCTCACCAGCCACTGACCTATAACTCACCCCACCCTGCCTGATCGAGCACCAATCGATACCTCCACCAACCTCCAGAGCTCCAGCCCTTCCAGGTCCCTCTCCATTACCTCCTGGGCATGACGTGCTATGGTATGGAATACCTCTTTGCCTAGCCTGGGTCAGGTGTTCTGTCTCTCCTTCCTCCTGGCCTCCCCTCCTCCCTGTCAGAGCATGAGGCTCCGAAAGTCCTTGGACAAACCAAACATTTGAGCAGTAACTCAAAACATCGCTGCTATCAGCAACGTTCCCAGCCCAAAAGTCAAAACACAGCACTGCACCAGCTACTAAGAAGGAGAAAAAAATGACTGCTACTGCTAAACCCAGGACACCACCTTTGTGAAAAGTAAAGATCACAGTGAAAGCAAGGGGATCTTGATTCACGCATGTGCACAGCAATAGCATTTTCAATGAAAAGACATTTTTTAAACAGATCTAAGAGAGGTATGTAGATTCCTTTTTAGAAAACAAACAAATCAAATCTTGTTAGAAAACCTATCGGTGAAAATATATGTACATGTGCTTGTTACAATGGGTTTGATTTTTTCCACACTGTGAGTCACATACAAGCTATTCTATCTTCTTCGTATGTAATTTTCTACCTCAATCCATTTTCAAAATTAACTAACATAGCAAGCTCTAGGATAAGTGCTGGAACACAAGGTTTTATTTTTGCAGCTGAAGACTAATACATAATAATACACACAGAATTTTCACCAGCTCACACTGGAGAGCCCTGAAAAATAGGATCTTCCAAATAACAATACTTGCATAGTGCTGCTCTCAGTATTTTATAATTCGCATTGTGATTCTAAGAGAGAAATCCCCTATGGCTCTCTGAAAGAATATATGTAATTAATTCAACACATTATTTATGTAAAAATCTGTCCTGCTGAATATTCTTCTCTTAGAAGACATGGCTTTCAAAATCAGGTTTGCCAGTAGAACTCCTTTCTTCACTGGTAATCAGCTGAGTATGCCAGTCATTCCCTTCAATTTATTCATGACAATGGTGCAAAAGGAGAGGTCTACTATGGAGTAACCTCTGCTCCACAGGGTCAGTCAGGGAAATCTATTCAAAGGAAAGAAAATAGGATTATGCCATGTGCTCATAAATTAGTAATAAAGCAAATGCTACTTACACTTGAGAATTTGCTAAACAGAATAATCATTGTTTGAAAGGCTGGTAGTAATTAACAGCAGGCTTGGGGCTTGAGTGTCAGTAGGTGCACAACAATGCATTTACTTGCATGGGTTTTATGTAAACTTGTTCACCTAGAATCCCTCTGATGAAATCAAACTGGATACCATCACACTGGCAGACCCTCCTTCAATGCTCTTTTCTTCTTCTCCAGAAGGTCATATATTAGCCTGGTTACACAGAGCAAATATGATGTAGTCCACTGATATTTTTATCTTTTGACGTGTAAACTAGACAGCATGCCACTAGAAGAATCTTCCAGATTCATTTAGTAGAAGCAGCCAAGAATTATTCAACACAGTTGTATCTACCATTACAGAGATTTCCTGTCTTGTTATTGATCTTGTGACCTGTTCTGTTTAATGTCTTCATCAACAATATAGACAGTGGAGTCAAGTGCACCCTCAGCAAGTTTGCAGATGACACCAAGCTGACCAGGGCAATTGACACACCTGAGGGAAGGAATGCCATCAGAGGGACCTGGGAAAATAGAGGAGTGGTTCCATGTGACCCTCAGGAGGTTCAACACGGCCTGCAGGTTCAAAGGTCTGCACCTGGGTTAGAACAACCCTCACAGCAATACAGGTTAGGGGATGAAGGAATTGAGAGTAGCCCTGTGGAAAGGGACAAAAAGCTGCACATGTGCTGTCAGTGTGCACTCTCAGCCCAGAAAGCCAAGCATATCCTAAGTCCATCAAAAGGAGTGTGACCAGCAGGGCAAAGGAGGTGATCTTACCTCTCTACTCTGCTCTTGTGAGACCTCACCTGGAGTACTGCATTCATCTCTGGAATCCTTAGTACAGGAATGTCATGGATCTGCTGGAGGGGGTCCAGAGAAGACCACAAAAATGCTCAGAGGGCTGGAGCACCTCTCCTATGAAAGAAGGCTGAGAGAGGTGGAGTTGTTCAGCCTGGAGAAAAGAAAACTCTGGGAAACCTTACAACAGTCATCAATACCTAAAGGGGACTTACAAGAAAGATGGGTACAGTCTTTTTAGTAGGGCCTGATGGACAGTACAAGGGATAACTGCTTTAAAGTAAAAGAGAGAAAATTCAGACTGGGTATAAGGAAGACATTTTTTATGATGAAGGTCATGAAACAATGGAACCGATTACCCAGAGAGGTGATAGATGCCTGTCCTGGGTTCAGCTAAGTTATTTTTCTGCTGCCTATTAGCTGGTTCAGTGCTGCGTTTCAGCTTTAGTCTGAGAACAATGCTGGTAACACATCGATGTTTTTAGTTGTTGCTCAGGAGCTCTTACCCCAGTCAAGGACTTTTCAGCCTCTCATGCTCTGTCAGTGAGGAGGGGTGCAAGAAGCCAGGAGGAAACAGAGACAGAACACCTGACCCAAACTAACCAAACAGGTATTCCATACCACGGCACGTTATGCCTAGTATATAAACTGGGAGGAGTCACCTGGAAGGGACTGATTGCTTCTTGGGTCAGGCTAGGTATCAGTCAGGGGGTGGTGAGCAATTGTATTGTGCACCATTTGTGCTTACTGGGCTTTTTCCCTTTCCTTTTTAGTTTTACATCCTCTCCCCTTGATATTTCCCTTATCATAATTAGTAGTAGCTTTATATTATATTTTTGTTATTGAACTGTTCTTATCTCAACCTGTGGGATTTGCATTCTTTTGATTCTCCTCCCCATCCCTCCGGGAGGTGGGGGGGACAAGGGGAATGAGTGAGCGGCTGCATGGTTCTGACTTACAAGCTGGGCTTAAACTACAACAATGGCCCATCCCTGGAAACATTCAAGCTCAGGTTAGGCGAGGCTTTGAGCAGCCTAATCTAGTTGAAGATGTCCCAGCTCATTGCAAGGGGGAGCAGATTAGATGATTTTTAAAGTTGCCTCCTAACCCAGACCATTCAATGATTCTGTGATTCTATGATTATGAACTGGTTTCTCTGCAAAGATGTAATGGCAGCTGCTTCAAGTACCAAAATCAACTGATCTGTGATTTCATGAAGCTCAGCTTTTGTGCCACATGGATCATTAGCAGAACCAATCCCATGCAAGTTTTACTGTCAAGGCTACCTCAGCTTCCACTTAAACAATCTGCTTACAAAGGTGCCTTTTAATAATTCAGTAGTGAACTTTAAGTGCAGAACTAACTCCATACCTCTTCTGCAAAGCACTTTAATGCACACTGAGACTCTGCTGGGTTCAGAATCTGAGCATGTGCTCATTCATGTCTGATCACGTTAAGTCCACAGAATGTAGACCACAGCTGTCAGCAGTGTGAAACCAACAAAGGCACAGCAACAGCACCAAAGAGCATGGCACGGCAACAGCAGCAAGCCCAGCTGGTGACATTTGTTTATCTAAGGAAATCTCATAGGTGAGACACTGCCATGAAATTAATGTTGTCAGACTATGTCTCTCTGGATGGGTGTTTCAGCAGGGCTCAATTTTTGCTGAGATGATGAGTGCACTACATTTCAGCACTCACTAGAGTGCAGTAGAGCAGCAGCATTTCCCGTGCACTCATTTGCTTGTTCAAGTTACTTAATTAAAATTCACAGGTTAGACTGCAGATTTACTGAAACTTTACAAAATGTGCTTTTTTTTTCCCCCAGGTAGCAATTAAGAATTAGTTACTGAACCCTGTTGCATGCTTTATGATGTTTTTCTAGTATGTTTCTGTAGTAATATTTTGGTGGTTCCTTATTACAAATTGCTTTGCTCTGTTGCCAAGTACCCTGTGAAAGGTACATGAATCAGCAGTAGCAGATCAAAGATACATTTTAAAATTTCCAAAGCAGGTGTAGCGGTTTATCAGGATAATCTATCATGTAGTAGTGTTTTGCAACAACATGTTTGGTTTTTTTCCAAAACAAATGCAGCAAGAGAGGTCTAATAACATTTATTTATTTAGATGGCACAGCAAGTTTTGCCAAAGTTACACCTGAAGTTAAATAGGACAAGTGACCTTCCAGGACTGTTTGCTCTACACAAAATAATCATTGTCTTTACCGAATATAAAGGAGTTAAAAAACAAGTTATTAACCTGATTAATCTGATTCAAATTAATAAATGTGACTATTAACCATACTTCTCTGACTGGATGAAATTCAGGCAAAAGAACAATGACCCCAACTGATTAAGATGAAGATGCTTTTTTGCCTTCCACAAAAGAAAGCAAAATGTTCTGTACTGTGAGATATGCATTAGCCTAAGCATCATTCAGGTAACCAGAACTGGGTGCACACAAGGGACTTACTCGTTTCCTGTCTCAGCTATTATTTCTGAGCAAGCTGTTGATTTAATGCTACATGAAGAAGGCATCAGTAACTGTGACGCAAATTAGCTGCATCTTTCTGAAAGTCTAACGATTGCAGCATCTCTTGTTTTATTCAAGAAATTGTTGATACCCTGGGGGCGTTACAAAGTTGGCTTTTCAGTCCCTTTGCTTGTGTCAGCTGGATCACCTTGCAGGACCAAGCAGAGCTGATCCATTCAAGTAATTGTGTCTGGGTACTTCCTTGACAGTGTTTTTCAGATTTTGCACAATAAGTTCGTACACTGAACAAAACTGTAAGTAACAGTAATACATGAAGGCTCCTTTGCTTGTTTGCAGCATCTCATCTGTATTTGCTAAAGGTCCAGGTGCTTTCTGGTGTGCAAATAAACGAAGATACAAAAGACACTGGTAACATCCACAGCAGTAATTCCTAGGCAGGAGCAAGATAATGAAAACTGAGACACCCTGACTACAAGTCAAAAATATTCCACATTTTTATAAGAGTCATTGAGCACAGAAGTGCACACAGGCTTAGCACTTTCTCAAGATCACAATGCTCTGAACTGTGTCCTTCTCTGCACTGCTCAGCCCACAGACTGTGAACTGCAGCTCCTTCTGCAGATGCCACGGGATGTACAGCTGCATGCTTTGGTTAGAGAAGAGCCCAAAACATACACGTTCCCATGCAGTTAGCTGTTTTTCAACAGTCTGCTGATAAACATGGTGAAAAAAATGATGTCTGGATTCTGTCATCACCTCATCAAGATGTTTGCAATAAAATTAATGAAATGATTATGGTTTTATAACTAGCGTCCTTTCATTTACCTTTCTTTACATTACATATATATTACCTCTTTCTCATCTACTAACTGCAACACAAGATAGATAGTTTATGAGGACTGTGGCATTTCCACAGAAAACGTTTCATTCTTGCAGGGCAAGGCAGAAGCATACATTCAGCTCTTTCACTGGGGCACAGAAATTACCCTGCCAGTCCTGTGTTCTGTTTCCAATATGCTGTGCTGTTCAGCAAGGTAGGATGCATGCAGGAGAAAGAGGACAAACAACAAATGAGGCATCAAGAGATAAAGGGACTTGCAGAAGGGGATTGCACAGCACTTGAATTTCCTGTTTTATAATAAATAAGGATTTTATCTATATCTTATCTAGCCTTGGAATTTGCACAGTTCAGGTACACAGCAGTCTTATGGGTCAGGTTCTTCAGGCATATGTGCCACCTGTCAGGAATGGAATACCACAGCAGAATGTCTTTGCTGTGGGGAGGGAAGGTACCATGTGAGCCACAAAGAGCATTGATGCTGATATTGGATATATCTCTGGGTAATCAGGGCACAATAAATGTTTCAGGCAGAAGAAGAAACACGTGTCTGTTTGAGCTTCTCTGGTCACCGGGATGTGCTTTCCTCAGTAACATCAATGGAAGAAGCTTGTCAGATGTTCTGCTTGTGAAGCAGGAGGTGGCATTTTGCTCAGAGGGCAACTTCAAACGCAACAGAAAAGTTGGTCTTTTTTTTTTTTTTCTTTCAGTAAAAGAAACTGGCATGAGCATAAAAAAAGGCTGTTTTCCACTGGAGACAGAACACTGGCAACCAAGTGATGCTTAGAAAAACAAAGAATCTGTTGGAAAACTATGTTTCTCAGGGTTTAGCAAAATGGAACTGTGTAACTGGCTCTGAGAGCAGGAGGGCTGCTCTGTTCAAACAAAGCAGGGCAGGGAGTGGTAGAGAGAGCAGGGAAATTCCTTCTGAAATAAACTCCACAGCCTACTTGCAACTCAGCACTACCTCTTTTCCTTTTCAGGTTGATTTTATTTGAATGTATATAAGAAATTATTGAATGTTATCTAACAGACATATACACCATATAAGACAAACAAACAAATACATCAGCTTTTCAATATCCCACTGTTCAGATCCCTAGCAATCTCTATGACAGTATTATTCAAGATGTGGTCCCTGGACCAGTACAGGCCTACAAGGCAACACAAGATTTGGCATTTTTTTTAAGGAAAACATAAAACATGACACTACCTACACATATTCTCATGCAGCTGGAATGTGGCTGTGCCTACTGGCCAGTACAGTCAATGGCCAGTTCTCTCCTGGAATTTGAGGAATTCCTTGGGGTTCATTCACCTCTGAATATTCAAAAGTAGCCTCCAATTTTCTTTCAAAACCTAAAATTGATGGACAAGGCATTTTCTAAGTTAATCATCTATCAATAAAAAATTGACGACAACCAAAAGTACACTTATATGGTGTGCAAGAAATGTGAAATTCAAAGACCTGAACAAAAGGTAACCATTTTGTTTGCTCATCACTTTTGGCTGTAAAGAAGCATGGTACCAACACACAAAGAAATTTTGCACGTTAGTTTCGTACACTTTAGTTCCACACAGGTCCTCGTGTTCTGGTCATTGTCATATTCTGGTCATTGGCCTCACTTGGAGTATTGTGTGCAGTTCTGGCATCCTCAGCATAAAAAGGACATGGAACTGTTGGAACAAGTCCAGAGGAGGCCATGAGGATGATCAGGGGACTGGAGCACCTCCCATATGAAGACAGGCTGAGAAAGTTGGGGCTGTTCAGCCTGAAGAAGAGAAGGCTGCGTGGAGACTTCATAGCAGTCTTCCAGTATCTGAAGGGGGCCTACAAGGATGCTGGGGAGGGACTCCTCGTTAGCGACTGTAGTGATAGGACAAGGGGTGATGGGTTCAGACTTAAACAGGGGAGTTTTAGATTGGGTATAAGGAAGAAATTCATTACTGTGAGGGTGGTGAGGCACTGGAATGGGTTGCCCAGGGAAGCTGTGAATGCTCCACTCCTGCCAGTGTTCAAGGCCAGGTTGAACAGAGCCTTGGGTGACACGGTTTATTGTGAGGTGTCACTGCCCATGACAGGGGGGTTGAAACTAGCTTATCTTAAGGTCCTTTCCAACCCTAACTATTCTATGATTCTATAGCATATAAGAACCTTCAAACACATTCCCTTAGGCAACAGTGCCTCTCACTTGAATTCCTTCACTCTCCTTTCAGAGCATTTTAGCCTTTGTTACAAACCACAAAATAATAAATAGCATCTTACTCAAAGTAAATGCAGGTAAGTACTACAATCTTTTAATAACCATATAAGGAAGATGGCAAACCAGCCAACTTGCTTAGTTACAATACATGCTTCTTGTAGTTTTTATTCACAAGGATAAATCTAACTTTATCATAACTAATATTGTTAATCAAAAAATCCCTTTTGTTTTTTCACCTCAGATTCTGGAAAAAAAACATAAAATTTTCATTCTATTTATTTTAGTATGTTATGGTTTGGTTAAAGATAAAAATCTGCAATATAAACATATTTGCCAGTGCCATGACAGTAAGTAAAGAAGTGTTTCATATTAAAAATTTACCTTTCATCTGACAGTCACAGTTTCTTTGGTGCTGATCCCTTTATTCCTTTTTGGTGAAATTCCATTTCTAAAAATAACAGCCTTCTTTTTGAGATAACTGTGTTACCATTACCCTGGTAATCTCACTTTGAGGTTTCAAGCTATTCATTTGAATACCAATTCTAACCTGCCTTTTGATATTCTTCTTTTCCTCTGTTCAAACAGGCTTCTGATTACCCTGGCTCATCACTGAGGGGGCCAATGCTGAAGACAAAACCTACTGACATACCATAGGGTCATTCGGCAAACCCCACACTCCTGTCTAGCAACAGGTACAGTTGAGGGAGGTTGGGAAATGGTCACAACATCTCGCTGTTAAAACCTTCCAGCCATTATCCACATGCCATTCTTAATCTGTGCTTTGTGTCAAAACATAGTAATTTTGATATAAAAAGGGAAGCTATAAATCTTCTCAAATCTTAGGATCCTGTGCACAAGTATTGTTTGGAAACTGAAGAGAATGCCTTTTTGCTTTCTTCTTTGTAGCTGCTGGTTGGTATCTTTATAGTGCAAAATGTTATTCTCTGAGCATGATTTACTTTTTCTACTTTAACAGCTGATTATATGTTTCATAGCCATGTCTTTGATTTCATGGTTTCTTTGTGATTTGGCTTAATAAGAGGTACTGTACTTTCACAATCAACCTTCAATGAATTTGTAGGAGTGCTACCCAAAAAATGTATTTTCAGTTTTTATGCTTGCCTATTGTCAAAGGCTTTGTTGATAGCAACATATTCTCAGGAGCTCCTTTGTAGCTTTTAAGGAAATTTTGTTTGCATTATAAAAGAAGTGCTGCAAAGTGGGAACATGATATGCTTGCTGTTCACTCCTTAAACCATACAGGAAAGAGGGAGAAAGTAATCTATCGCATATTTAAGCAATAGCAGCTTCCTTGTGCTGTGCTTTTGTCCTGGTTAGGATTCAATCTCAGCAGGAGCTTATATACAAAGAGATGATGCAGTTTATACAAAAAGCTTCCATACTAGTATTGCCATGTAGGGGTGAACAGCTTTCTTCATCCTTTCCTGTCTTCTTGTAACTCCCTCTGCCTTTAAAACTCCTTCAGAGACTTCCAACAGCACATGAAACATCACTCACCATAAAAACAAGCACTAAATTTATCTCCATTGCCACATTTCTTGATCTCTTTACTAAGTCAAAGTAAAAAAGCAGCATGGTGAGAACTCATTTTAGATTGGAGTACGCACAGGCTCTTAGCACGAACCTGTGAGCACGGAGCCATCCCAATGCCAAGCAGTGGAGCAGGCTGGAATGGGCATGGCTGCTCACCTCAGTAGCAGGCTCTCATGCTCTGTGCTTGAAGACATCAAGGACATGCAGTAGCAATCAGCAGGTGTACAGGCATGCTTATATAGCTGTATTGTTCTTTTATGTACTTTATAACACTCGTTTATGACACCTCAGCATACTAATCAGGGGTATCTTTGTCGAAGTCAACTGGTATGAAAAAGGAAATTGCTAAGCATTAGAACAAAGGGAAGAACCCATTATGGATCACTTTGGTAATAAACTTGGTTACAGTATAAGCTGTTTGTGAGTTTAGAATTTGCTTGTCTGTTTTACCTTACAGAAGATGTTTGAAACTCTTTTCTTCTGCTTTTAGGATGCTGCACATTGTCTTTGTAGGGTATTAATACACAACTTCTTGTCCATAATACAGGGCAAGTTTGCAAGCCTTCCTTGCCATGGGAGTCCATTCCAGGTGCAAAGGGTCTTACTTCCCTCTGTGCTGAGGCTCAGCACTAGTCTACAGAGCTATTTAGTGCAGCATGTGGCACAACCTGGGCAAAGGCAGTCAACTGGAAGCCAAAGAGCTATTTTGTTTTTAGAATATCTGATGAGGTAGTTCCACATCATTTCTTACACAGATCTTTGTTTTGCAGGTAACCTCAAACCTAACCAGCAAAGAAATATAAATTAGAAATGGCTACAACAACAAAACCAACAGAAAGAAAAATAAAACAGGATGTACAGAGAAAAATAGAGAATACCTACATCACTTACAGGTGGAACCCAAGGACATGGTTTTTTTTCACCTTCTCCTTTTAATTATAGGCTTTCACTTTAGAACCCATTTTTGTGATTTTATCATTCACAGTTGCTATGGAAAATCCTTGCTATTCCTCCAGGATATATAGCAGATGAAAGTGAGAGCATCACAACTCAAGTCATTTGACTGAGGTAGTGAATGCTCCATCCCTGGCAGTATTCAAGACCAGGTTGGATGAAGCCTTGGGCGATATGTTTTAGTGTGAGGTGTCCCTGCCCATGGTAGGGGGTTGGAACTAGATGATCTTGAGGTCCTTTCCAATCCTAACTATTCTATGATTCTATGATGGAAGCTGACTGGGCCAGCACTTTTCCTCCCTGCCTACCTGAAGAGTATTGGTAGTGCTTATGGGCACTGTGCAAATATTAACAAATCAGCTGAGGATTTATGAGCTGGCTGAAAAATGAAGAACACAATGCAAATAAGCAACAGGGGAAGTGGAAAATACATGCAAATCAACCTATACTTTCTGGTCCGTAAGTCCCAAGCCTCATTACCTTTGAAATTTTGCTTGAGCTTAAGCAGCACTCTAGATTCTTTCTGAAACATGGAAGCAGTATGTGCCATCCACAATTTAATGAGCCTCAAGGAGATCAAAAGAACCAAGTGAAAGAGATTCCAATTGTCATCTTAAAACTAATTACTTCTGGTTTTGTTTATTTATAATTCTTTATCTTCTTTGCCTTATAATTATTTTTCTTCCTGTTTTATAGATATATTTTTGATGGATGTCTAGGAATGGACAGCAATGCTGCTTATTTGAGAGATGAGGAAAAGCAGTAATGCACCTTTTATGATCAAAGAAGTATAAAGTCACATTTATCGTACATTGCTTTTAATCTTCAATATAATATAATCTTCTCTGCAAACATGCATGTATTAAACTTTAAAATATTCTTGTGAGGTACCTAAGATAAGGTCATCTTCTTTCTCTATGTGAAAAAAAAAAAAACAAACAAAAAACAACTGTGCCAGAGAATTTTACTGCTCTGTTCCTGAGAAGACTACATTGAAGATCAAAATTAACAACAGTTTGTCTGAATGGGGAAGAGAAGTATAGGCAAGTTAAATAATCAGAGCAATAAGAGGTTTATTATTGTTATTCTCTGTCAGAGAAAATTGTAGTTAAAAAATCTGGGGTGCTAGACTGTGGGTTTTTTCTCTCAGAGAAGGAGAGGTTGAACTAAATATACATTGAAAGAGTTATTAACTTGAGTGTTCATTCAGCAAAGGAAATTTCAGAGAATATTTTTATCATATGACAAAGAACAAAACTTGAGCAGGTAGTCTCAGCGTGGTTTCTCTGTATGTATTATGAAGAAGCCATTGCCAGTAGGTACAAATGTTACTTTTATTCTGCAGAACTTGCGTTCCTTCAGTAGAAGGAAGGGTTATTCAGTTTTCTCTCTGTTATTTCTTCTCCAGCATACACTTCCATCCTGACTTTGGTGCCAAATATGCAACTGAAGAAACAAAATATCTTCAGGAGCTTTTCCAGGAGTTCCTCAGCACTGCCATTTTAAGGAAGCTGTACCTTATGGAGCTACACCTGGGGCCCAGCATCAGTATCTCCAGCACCCACATCTGCCACTTTGACACTTTACAGATGTTAGAAACAGAGATAACCACACACTTTGAAGATGTATCCATTCGGCAGTGTAGAACAACCCTTAGCCCTGCTCTCTGGCTGTTCACAATTACCTCCTGACCCTTCATCCTTCCTTTTTGAAGAAACTAGACACTGGGGCAGGGAAAGGAGTAGAGTGTTAGTCAAGAGGTTGCTGGAAGACCCCTGATACACCTCCCACATCAGCCACTGTACTCAAAATGTTCTTCCTCTCCATGCTCTCCCACACCTCCAAAGGAAAAGATGACTCAGTCTGAGACATAGAATCATAGAATATCACACTTACGGAAAAAAAATGGTTTACAACATGCTTTTTCTACAAAATGAAGTAAGGCTGGACAAAGCTATTGCTGAAGCTTCATTGACAGACTCAGTTCTAGCACTTGCTTACATACTGAAGGTGCACAAGAGATTTTCTAAAAGCAAATACAGCTTTTACTATGTCTACATGAGATGATGGGGAGAGCTCCACTGAGTGCAACTTCACTAAATACACGTGGCAGGAAAATCGCATGTGAAACACCACCATTATTTAATCCTGAGACCAAACTAGCTCCTCTCAAATACTAACATACATAATTTAATAGCTTCTACAGACCAAGGTTATTTCACTCATGTTGTATGTGAAATAAGCTTTTTCCATTAAAATTAGAAAGTTGAGTATTTATGTGTACTGCTTGGAAGACAGAGACACTTCTTAAAACAAATGCAAGTCTTGCTAAAAGGTAAAACGACCTCACACTTTGGACATTGTAAAGAAAAAACCCCATCGTTAAAACAGGGTGTACCCGTGAAACACGCAGCGTTATCACTTTCATGCACGTCCTGCGAGACCAGTACTGACAATCCCTGGTGTTTAGTGACACCTAGCGGTATTTTATTGACAAGGACCTCTCCATGCTGTCTGACAGCATTCAATGTCAGGCGCCGACATCAGAGGGAATAGCTTCTCCGAATGCCCTGTGGCAGATTTCCTCCCTACCTTCCTTCCACTTTCTGAATCCCACAGGAAGCTGAGAAAGTCCACAAGGACTGGAGGTAAAAAATACACCCGATGTCTGAGGAATAACTTCCATATCCTCAGAGATCACTGCAGAGAAACACAGCATGTTCCTCTGAGGGCTATGGTGCCAGGCTTTGATTGTAAACGTGCAGCCAACCATTATATGTTTTTAGGAATACCACAGGATCACGTAATCATTAGAGTTGGAAGGTAACTCTGGAGGTCATCTGGTTCAATCCCCCATGCCAAGGCAGGGCCACCTAAAGCAGGTTACACAGGAACACATGCAGGTGGGTTCTGAATGTCTCCAGAGAGGGAGACTCCACAACCTCCCTGGGCAGCCTGTTCCAGTGCTCTGCCTCCCTCAATGTAAAGAAGTTCTTCCTTGTGTTGAGGTGAAACTTCCTGTGGTTTGGTTTATGGCCATTGCTCCTTGTCCTGTCACTGGGCACTGCCAAAAACAGCTTGGCACCATCCTCCTGACACCCGCCTTTGAGATATGCATTAATGAGAATTGGGAACAGGCTGCTTTACTGGGTTATGGTGGATATTAGCAAGTGTTATAATACTATTCTGGTATCTTTCACTTGTGCCAGTCTTGACTATCGTCCTTGCCACATATGATGTCCAGTTAATGTTTAATTCATGCTAAAAATAAATATTCCCTGGCTTAATGAAGGTCCTTTTCCAGCAGGTGTCGCTGTGAGGTAACAAACACAAAATCCAAGCCCCCTGCTGAGGTATAGGGGGGTGGGTGGGTTGCGGGACAGCCCTAGCCTGGCTGGATGAAGGGCCTGTGGCTCAGCACCTTCACCCTGACACACAACACAGGCGGCCAACAAAGTGCCTGAGAAGAGGAAGTCACAGGCTGTGTCCAGCACTTGGTAGAGAAGGCCTGTAGGGTTTGCTTTATCTGGTCCATGTCTGCACCCTCCAGCAGCTACATGAGGTGGGCAATATGGTGGAGGGGGCCATGCAAAATTCATCAGCACTGGAGCTACTTTTGGATGTGAAATACCTAAAGTCATGCACAGGATGAATTCCTACAGGCTTCGGTAGCAGAGGCTGTGTTTTCAAGCTTGGGCTCCTGCAGTGTCACAAATTTCTTCATTTGACAGCTGCAGGACTGATTTTCCTAAGCAG
Organism: Melopsittacus undulatus; assembly: GCF_012275295.1. Lineage (NCBI taxonomy): Eukaryota > Metazoa > Chordata > Aves > Psittaciformes > Psittaculidae > Melopsittacus > Melopsittacus undulatus. Next base: position 23,020,945 of record NC_047557.1, on the reverse strand, counting down.
TAAGTTATTTAAGGCTGTACAGCTGTCTATCTAAGGACTGGGTGTTTGGGGTTAGGAAGCCAGATTTGAAAATATCAGCATAAATTTTATTATGTTTTGTTGTGGCCAAATTGAAAAATTCGGTTGGTTGCAGAAATCTGTCTCAGGTTTGTCAGCTTTATTAATCTCTGTAGTGGTTTTATGGGTTTGCTGTTAGAACAATTCAGTATCTAAGTGTCTGGGAAATTCAGTTACAGTAGCCTTTATGAGCAATTCAATTATGTAAATTATTATGTTACTGCTATACAATATAAACCACAAGTAGACTGAGATACAGAAATGGATGAGGAATTTTTGACAGCACTTTTCCCCTGAAAAATGTTAACACATAAGAAATTTTTGTTGAACTGTTCTGGCTTTGCTGAATCTTCCTATAGAAGGAAGTGAAGGATGCCAGGAGCACAAAAACTAAGAGTACCCAAAAGCTGATTGAGGCTGGACTCCGTGCGACCTGCTCTCTACTCCAAACCACACTTGGCTCTTGGCTGTTGCTTTTCAGAGTGCTGGGACCAAAAAGCTCCTCTGGGCTGAAATATGCTCTCATTTTAAGCTTTTCATAAAAACTTAAAGAGCAAATATGTTTTTATTTAAGAAAGTATGTGTTAGAAAAGTCATGGGGCTGATCTTATTCTGTTTCAAGAAATTATTTTCTAGTAGATGTTATGGAAAAGCAAGATTAATGTAATTTCTTCTATCAAGAAAGAACTACTGCCAAACCTCTCTTCAACCTACACAGTCTGTCCAGATTGACAACATGATGTGGGCATAAGGGTTATACAAACAAGACTTTTGCAGAAAAAACTATTTCAGATGAGCACAACATGTTTAAATTATGACAGTTCAATACACTGATGGTTGCTGTAATTGTTGCTGTGAGTTATGGCCTGTTACATGCAATGGGAGTCAAGTGCCTTTTTTAGTAGCAGCAAAATTTCACTGTACAGTACTCTCTGAAAATGTGCTCCCGAACAACAGATTTCTGGGGTTTGTCAGTATCTCAGAAATGGCTCCACAGACTTTGTCCTTTTGTCATGGCTTAATAACAAATAGGAAAATGCTCTTGGTGTGATTTGCACACTGGAAACTACAGTGAATTTCAACTCTTGCACCCTATACTCACAAAGATGAAGTTAGCTCAATCAAATTCCCTAAAGACCCTAAAAAGATATATCAACAGGAGCATCAGAATCTCCTTCAGCTTTAAGTTTTGCTCTTTAAAGCATGGAAGGTGATGTGAGAGAACATATATCTGAGTCTGATTTATGTCTTCTGATCTCTGAAGATAAACTTCCTTGAGGTGAACAGATTAACTTGTACAGGATGCACAATAATTTTTTGGGCCTGCACTACAGTTTTCAGTTTTTGTATTACTTTCAGTTAAAAAAAATCCTCTCCTTTAAAAAAGTTGTAAGAAAGTAATGTACAGAAGTGTGACCTTTATTGGATTTTTCCTTTTATTAAATACTTTTTTTGTTCTAAGCTTATCCAGTACCACAAGTGAGAACCTGATATATGAAGATGGACAAAGCCTACACAACGCTACTTAGAAGCTTATCAAAGTTCCAGATCTGTGGTGTATGTGTTTTGTGTTCTTTTTTCTTGCTCTTCATGTTTAAGAAACTCAGTTAAGAAAAAAGGTGTTACTGGATTTATGTCTTTGTGAGTCACAGCCAAGTTTAAGCAGTCTGTACAAAACTCATAGCTAGGTTTTGTATGGAACAAATCAGTGAAGGGGCAGATAAAGCGGCAAGATCTTCTACTTGCTACCTATGGGGAATCACTGCAGAAGGCTGGCAACCACAGGATAATTCTACCTTTGGCCTGTCAGCAGCAACCCAGATCTGAAACTAGCCTGTGTGTGGTGCCTGAAACATGGCCCAGCTGACAGTACTATGTCTTACACTATGGCTTACACAGAACCATGGGCATTGCTTGAGTCATATTTAGTTTAGATGCTAATGATTTCCTAGTCAGTGGAAAAAATAATAAATATTTATAAATCAATAAATGCAGAGTGTGAGAGACTGAGGAAGACAGAGATAGAGAGCCATCAAGAACTGGTATGATTTTGCATTTCTCTACCTATCCATGCCTACTAAGAGAGACCTTTAAAGACCATTACACCCAGTAAAAGTTATCGAACTGTGAATGCTTCTTGTGCTATGCATTTATGATGCCAATTGTAACGTAATGTAATAAAAAGAAACCCAGACCTTTTTTATCAAGCTGTGCAATGGAATGATTGCACCAAAGGATGTTTCAAGTTCTTATTGTCATATAGAGAATCTGTTATGTCAGGAAAGAATACTGTTAACCTTCGAGCTGCCCTTAAACATGGAAATAGAGGACCATTGCCACAATGACTCCAAAGATAAGTGATTAATCATAGCAGTGTCTTGCAAGACTGTATTCCCCTCTAATGAATACTAAAAAGTAAAAATTAAAAAGTGATTTGTAGTACTTCTTTATTATTCTCTTCTGAATTATTCCAAAACGTATAAAAACCTAGACACTCAGATGCCTTCTCCCAAATAGCTCTCAGAGATGTGCAGTTCTGGAACAGCTTTCCATCAGGAGTAATGGGAATCAGAAAGAACCAATTTTAAGTTGGAACCTGACAAATTTACAAACAGGCTGACTACAAACACCTTGAACAGGGCTGCAACTGGTTCATTTAAGAGCCTGAGGCAGAAGGGATAAATAAAATAAGATTGTTCTCTGTTGTAATGCTGTTCCCTTGTTGTTGTAAGAGAATTCTTTTCACTTTGTTTCACTTTTAGAAGTCTGAATTTATGTCTAAGCATGGCATTAGTTCTCCAGCTTCATTTACTACTGAAGGGGTGCTCACAGAAAGTTGGGGTAAGCCAGGCCACAGCATCTCTTTTTTAGAAGCAAAGCAAGGCAGCTTTATAAACCATCTCTAGGTTTTTGCCATTCAGAGTTGATATGTCTCCTTCCCATGGCAGTGTAAGCTTATGGTAGGTGAGGCAGGACACTAGAAGGCTGTTTTCATGACCTGATGATAACTGTTGGTCAGTGACTGGGTTTCTTAGCTATCAGGCACATTTCCTCTGTTTGTGCAGGCCCCACTTTTCTGAAAAACAGAAGATATCAGATTGTATGCACATCCTCTTACACCCACACAGCCAAAACAAACCCCTCAAACAAATACATCTTGAGTATGACTGTCCACTGCAGAGGACAACTGCAAAGTGTTATTATCCCAGAATGGCAGCACTTGCTTTGTCTGTGTATACAGCAATACACGACAGAGAACTGGATTCTTTAACAGTTGCATTGTTTTACAGGAAAAAATTATCTCTTTTCTGTGCGCTTAGACTTCATGTTCCATATCCATCTACCTCTAAGCATTCAGAAAGAATAGAAATATCAAGCAAGAAACCAACAGGTATGCAGCTCTTCTTTCACTCTAGCTCTTATTTTGCCGATAGTTCAGGTCTGGGAGTTGAAAACTACAATTGAGCATTTTCTCTTGAGTGCAGTCCCACCTCGTCTTGCAGCAACCTCTTCTGCAGCATGGAAGGCCTAACCTTCACATCTTTCTCATATACTTTTAGCTGAGCACAGGAGGCTACATATCATAGAATCATAGAACAGTTAGAGTAGGAAAGGACCTTAAGATCACCTGGTTCCAACCCCCCTGCCATGGACAGGGACACCTCACAATAAAGCATGCCACCCAAGGCTCTGTTCAACCTGGCCTGGAACACCACCAGGGATAGAGCATTTACAACCTCCCTGGGCAACCCATTCCAGTGCCTCACCACCCTCACAGTAATGAATTTCTTCCTTATACCCAATCTAAACCTCCCCTGTTTAAGTTTTAACCCATTACCCCTTGTCCTGTCACTACAGTCCCTAATGAAGAGTACCTCACCAGCATCCTTATAGGCCCCCTTCAAATACCGGGAGGATGCTATAAGGTTTCCACGCAGCCTTCTCTTCTGCAGGATGAACAGCCCCAACTTTCTCAGCCTGTCTTCATACAGGAGGTGCTCCAGTCCCCTGATCATCCTCGTGGCCCTCCTCTGGACTTGTTCCAACAGTTCCATGTCCTTTTTATGCTGAGGATGCCAGAACTGCACACAATACTCCAAGTGAGGTCTCACAAGAGCAGAGCAGAGGGGCAGAGGGGCAGGATCATCTCCTTCAACCTGCTGGTCGAATTTGATGCAGCCCAGGATACGGTTGGCTTTCTGGGCTGCGAGTGTACATTGAAGCCTGCTCATGTTCATTTTCTCATCGACCAACACCCCCAACTCCTTCTCTGCAGGGCTGCTCTGAATTTCTTCTTTGCCCAGCCTGTAGCTGTGCCTGGGATTGCTCCAACACAGATGTAGAACTTTGCACTTATCATGGTTATAACTTGTCTGGTCATATTGACCAGACAGATACAATTTTGTTGACAAGAACCAGTGCCTGTAGAGGAAACTGAGTTTTAAGTCATTACTGTTAATTAGTTATGCAAATAAGAAAAAGCCACAAAGATTAAATACAAACCTCCCCAGTTTCAGGGTTTCCTAAACCCTCTTCAGCTCAATTTTATTTTTTTGGCATGTCATTTAACTCAATATGATACTTACTTTCCTGTCATGCCCTTCCTCTCCCTTTAGGAGAAAAAGGAGTTTGAATCATGATAATCATGCACTTTCACTGTCTCATGCAGTCACTTTCACATCATGTACCCTATCATATTTCTTTAAAGTTCTTGCTGTGAACTTGTTAAGACATTTAGCACATCTATATTTACCCTTTTTGCCTAAGAAAACAGGAGAAAATCATATGAATATTTTTAAAGTAAACTTTTTTTAACTGGAGAGAGCTAAGAATGTTTTGCATTCTTCGAAGCAGAAGAGGGAAATTTGCAGCAGGCAGTTTAGCACTACTGTGTTATAGGGATTCATCAGTAGCTTTTCTTGGAATGTTTGGTTTTTAGCAAAGATATCCCTTATGACCTTAAACATTCTGTTTCTTATTTTTTCAATGCCAGGGCATTTTATAATCATTGGCTAAACAGCAGGGTCATGCCTGCACTGCTCTGTTACAGCATATCGTGCTGCTTCAAGCTCTTGGCTTGCAAGTGGAAGGTGCTCACTCTGTAAAATGCCCCATGCCCATGCAAACCCTCTCTCCCCCCCAGACCCTTGCCATGCAGTTGCAGACAAGCCCAGATCATGACATCTTGGTGCCACTCACCAACTCAGAAATAAAAGCATGAGCCTTTGTGGTCAGCAGGAAAAGGCTTCACTCCGACAGCACTCCTAGCCAAAGGGAGATGTAATAGGGGCAACAGCACTTGCCAACAGTGACAGCCAACAGCAACTTGCTAACACGAACTGCCTAAGCAAGTGTTTTTCTTTGGTACTGTTTCATTAGCAGCAAAATCTCAGAGAATCAGACTGCACAGAGAAAGACTAATGAGGTAACTGGGAAAATGGGTACTATCATATAATAAGAGACCAAAAGAAAAAAAGAACAGCTTGTTTAACCCTAGCAAAATACAAGCTGATAATCACTATGGCAGATGAAAGAAAATATTTAAACTAGGCACAAAAACTTAGAAATACAATCTAGCCAGGAATAAAAATAAAGCTGGGAGCTAGAAGGAAGCCTCACCAGTAATTGCTAAATTCAGGAACAGCTTCCAGTATGAGGGATGGGGACAAAAACCCCACAACTTTTTTGAGATTAAACTTGTTCAGTTCACAACAAAACCAGCAAGAAGCTGTTGCCCCTGATAGCAAGGCAGAAACTTCAGGCAGCCATGACACCACTGGCACTTCTCTGTTCCCAGAAGCAAGCCTAAACCGGAGGCTGAGAGTGAGTATGAACATTCACACTGTGTTGCAAAAAAGCTAGGAAGTCCACAAGTTCTCAGAGTTTGTGGACAGACTGGCTTTCCCTCCTATAATCAGGACTGTGTGACTAACCTATTGGCAGCCAAATTAAAAACAAAAGTTGCAAAAATGTTTGGTTAATATCTGTTCTCTTACCCTGGCATAGGAGAAACCTGGGTTTCTCAGCTGTCAGAAGAACAACCTAACTACTAGGATAGCTAGGTATTTTGAGTAAGAGCACTTTCTGGTCACTCTTGCTGTTACAGGATGCTCTAGGCCAACAGTTAAAATACTTAGATGGGACATGACTCACTAGATATTAATTCTTGCTTAGGGGATTTTTGTGAATTATTACTTATATAAAGCAAGGAGATTCAAAACAGGCCATGCTAGAATGTCTTAAAGCCTAGTGGTTAGTCCCATTTGCAAAGACCTCACACAGCCAAAGTAAGTTTAGCTGATCTCGCTTAATGAGCAATTGTTGCAGTCATTGATACACAGGATAATGAAAATCTGTTATTCCTGTTTGGCAAATCTTGTCCTTCCCTAGCTTTCTATTCTACACAGGAATGTAAAAGAGCTATTTGTGAGTAATTGTGACTAAAGTAACTTCTGATAAAGCTAATTGAAGGATCTCTCAAAAAAATACTTCCCCAGGTCATTTATTGGGGAAGGTAAAATAAAATGGCCAAGAGTAATTAAGCCACAAATGAGCATGTATACAAACTTTGATGACTCAGTTAGATATAATTGTTATTTTTAAATCACTTTGTTCTAAGACAGGAAAGATGCTTGAAAAGATTTGGATTAAGAAAAGGCAATCACTTGGCAACCCAGTTACACTGGATGAAATTCTGAAAGAAATAATACCATGGAGAAAAGCTTCTGTGAAAGAGTTACATGAACAGCACAAATACATGCACTGTTACTGAAGTGGAAGGGCAGGATAACATACCATGAACACAGAACAATATGTTAAAAAAGTTCACCTTCTGCCTTGTACTAAATGATCATCTTCATACTGCTTTCTTGGGCAATCTCTAAACATGCTTTCTACAATAGCTGTGTTTCACTAGAAGCATTTCTTTGTCCAAGAACAATCCCAAGGCAAAAAAAGAACAACCAAGAACATCAGGGAAAAAGAAAAGGGGGGTAGTGGTGTCTCAGATATTTGTATCTCCTCTCACTTCCCTCAGGGATAAAAAAAGCTGGCATTGGAAAAAAAAAAAAAAGAAACCCAGTATTTCCTGTAGACTTCAAAAAGGTAAAACTTACTCCCACATCTGTGCATAGGAAGAGCATAGACAAGCCAAACAGAATGGCAAGGAAGAAGACTTATTTTCTTGCTCATCTGCTTGTGTACCAAAAGCACTAAGTTCCCTTTAATAAAGTCTTAAATGTAATGGAGAAAATTCAGGATCATCCTTGATTCTTCTCTTTGCTGCAGAGGAAGACGTAATGATCACAAATCTAAGCAGACTTTCACATTATATTTTCAAAACAGTCAGAGACTCCAAATTAGTAAAACTGTTAACCAAGATGTGCTCAAAGGTTTTCTAGCAGAGATAAGGATTCTGTTTCCAATTCAAGTCACAATACCTGAGACTGTTCCCACACACAGCTCAGTCAACGTGTGTCTGTTGAACTCTGTTTCCAAACCACTGGTCTGAACTACCTCTGGGAGAATTTCTTCCCATCACCCCACAAAAAAGCCTGTAGCACTAACTGTGGTGCTGCAGTAAAGAGAAGTTGCCTGTCTCATCTAATCGTGCTGCCCCAACTCTTACAAATATTCTATCTGACATACTAGCAAAAGTCTTCATCTGTACTTAGAGAGATCCAGAATCACATCACTGTCTGTGTGAGACCCCCGACTGATTCTAGTATAAGCAGAATTTAGTGTTTTGATTAAGGCTATTTGGTCTTAATTAAATCAATTTAGTTTCCTCTATTTTTTTTTTCAAAGAATCTTCACCCAGATATATAAATATCTGTGTTTTCTGCATTCTGCTTTGGCTGTTCAGTTTATTCAGTGACATTTATGCTTCATTTCTACTCAGATTTTTTAAACCTCCAGGTCAGATGTCTTATATCAACTTTTTGGTAGTCTCTGCTCATCCAATTTGTTAGGATGAAGACTGTGATTTTCATTAAGATAGCACAGAACTGTTTGAGTGATAAGCTGCTTCACAATGTGCTTGAACTCGGAAAGGAAGAGTATGTAGAGGAGACTCCCTATCATGGCAAATTTCTGCCAGGGGTGTGGCTGAGGGCTGAGTGGGATTTTTTTATTTTCCCAAAAGGCCATATGAAAATTGCTCTTTGAATTAGATACTCATGTACTTCTCTGGCAAAAAAAAAAAAAATACCCTGCAAGTATCTGTTAGATCTTTTACAAAGCTGGAGGTCTGCTCAGCAGAAGCTGTTATAGCAGAAGCAACTTGCGAAAAGTACTGTAACTCAACTGTAAATCTACAGAGGAAAGATGCAGGACTTCAAAATGTGCTAGTAATACACCAAAATTTAATTTGAATTTGCTACAATATTGAATTTCTTACAGTATGCCTGAAAAAGATCAACTGTAGTTAACTGGAACTGGACTTTTCACCAGAGAAAGAGAGCTAACAAAAATACAATGAAGAGAAAATTAAACCCTCACTAATTAGCACTTCAGACAAGGTAAGACGTCACACAGAAATGCAGTATTCCTTTCCTGATGTGGTACCTCTGCAGTTTACATTCTGCTTCTGCTGCCTACTGCTTTCTGACTGCACTTTAACAAGAGTGCTGGTTGCACATAATCCAGACTTTCTTGGGCTATATCTAGGACTGTGACCAAACAAGATCTGAGACTCTTTCTGGTTCATGGGCTCGAAGGTCACCTGCAGTAAGTGCACTCACAAGCTCACAGCCTGATCAGTCCTCCTGTGATGTGCAAAGCTACAAGAGGTGGAGCTCCACAGGGATGGAACAGGACAAGGGAGATGACAGCATGTTAATCCCTGTGTCCACCTGTCTTCTGAGGTTATTTTTCTTTGAAGTGTAGAAGTTAACAGATAAATTTGGAGCAGGAAACAGAGTGGACACTGTGGGTTTCTATTAACTTACACTGGGTAAACCAGTCTAAATAGAAAAGTTCATTTGTTTCAAGACTGCATTCTGGGGAGACCAAGAGCCTGCCATGTCTTTTACTGCAGAACTTAAATAAGCAAGCGACAAGGAAAAGCATTTAGAGAAAACTACATCTGGAGTGATGCATAAACCTAGGACTGAGAAACCATTTATATCAAAAATTAAGCGAAGTTGATGGTATCCTCCAGCTGTTCTGTACTTTTGAGCATATCACAGAAGATGGCATAGTTTATCCTCATCTGAATAACAGGAAATTTACAGCATTTACATTACATTACTCTGATACAAGTCCATAGAGGTGAAAGACCTGAAATATTAAACTTTTGAAAAAGTGTTTTTATTCAAAAGTTACCTTAAAAAATAATATTCCAGTTTTTATTATACATTAAAAGGTTACTACAGCAACTTGATAGCTGAGCTATAATTAAAAAAAGTTTCTTACCCCATGACAGATTCTAGTATTCAAGATTCTATCATCTCCTCTGCTGCTTTGATTGGCAATGTATTTTCTGTAGTTGTTACAACTGACTTCCTAATTTAAATGACAGTAATACTCATACACAGACCTAGAGCTCCAGCAAAGATGATATGGACTTGCCTTATTAGGTTTATTTCTCTCCAGTATGCTCTCTCCTAATACTATGTCGGCTGAATCCAGTTTCTGCTCTAGCATTGAGATGTTTAGATGTTTTTTGCTTCGGATAGGTTATTTTAAATGTGATTATCCTGCTCACATCAAAACAATACACAGACTTGTAGTTTCCTCCATCTCTTGAATTCTGTGCTACTCTGAATCTCTTAACTATTCAGCCCTCATGGTCAAAATCTCTCTCACGTATGATTTCCCTTTTTTTTTTTTCTTATCAGTTTTTCCTTACTGCTCATAAATTAACACTGTCCTCTTGGATGTTCTTTGTGGGAAGCATTAGCAAGGTTGTTTTTTGGGTCACTCAGTTACATAGAATCATAGAATCAAAGAATGGTTTGGGTTGGAAGGGACCTTAAGATCACCTGGTTCCAACCCCCCTGCCACGGGCAGGGACACCTAACACTAAACCATATCACCCAAGGCTTCATCCAACCTGACCTTGAACACTGCCAGGGATGGAGCATTCACAACCTCCCTGGGCAACCCATTCCAGCACCTCACCACCCTCACAGTAAAGAATTTCTTCCTTATATATCCAATCTAAACCTCTGCTGTTTAAGTTTCAACCCATTACCCCTTGTCCTATCACTACAGTCCCTAATGAATAGTCCCTCACCAGCATCCCTGTAGGCCCCCTTGAAATACTGGAAGGCTGCTATGAGGTCTCCACGCAGCCTTCTCTTCTGCAGGCTGAACAGCCTCAGCGTTCTCAGCCTATCTTCATATGGGAGGTGCTCCAGTCCCCTGATCATCCTTGTGGCCCTCATAGAACAGTTAGGGTTGGAAAGGACCTTAAGATCATCTAGTTCCAAATCCCCTGCCACAGACAGGGACAGCTCACACTAAAGCATGCCATGCAAGGCTTCATCCAACCTGGCCTTGAACATTGCCAGGGATGGAGCATTCACAACCTCCCCGGGCAACCCGTTCCAGTACCTCACCACCCTCACAGTAATGAATTTCTTCCTTATATCCTGTCTAAACCTTCTCTGCTTAAATTTGAACCCGTTACCCCTTGTCTTATCACTACAGTCCCTAATGAAAAGTCCCTCCCCAGCATCCCTATAGGCCCCTTTCAGATACGGGAAGGATGCTATGAGGTCTTCATGCAGCCTTCTCTTCTCCAGGCTGAACAGCCCCAACTTTCTCAGCCTGTCTTCATATGGGAGGTGCTCCAGTCCCCTGGTCATCCTTGTGGCCTTCCTCTGGACTTGTTCCAACAGTTCCATGTCCTTTTTATGCTGAGGACCCCAGAACTGCACACAATACTCTAAGTGAGGTCTCACAAGAGACTTAAAAGTTTTGCAAAATACCTTTATTATCAAAAAAAAAAGAAAAAAAGCACAAGTTCAATTAGGATCAAATTAAAGATCAATAAGGCCCAGAATCCTATCTCTAAGAGCAATCAGTTAGGGATACTCATCTTGTGCAGATGATGGCACTGTCTCTTTGCAGTGATTCTTTCTTAGCTTCTGGCAATCAGTAATTTAGATACTTCCAGAGGCATAGGTCAGTAGCAACAGCTGGATTTACCATCCAAAGATGTCCTGTGCCCTCCCAGAGCCCACATACAGCTGTGGTTTCTACAACATCCTGCTATAGCACTTATCACACCAAGATGCATTTTCCTAATCTTCTCTCTCAAGGCTCACCTGACAAGGTTATGAGGGATTTTACATCTCCATGTACATTCTGTATGCAGCACCCTTCAGCATTTCAGAGTTTATAGCCAAGCCCAGATGATTTCATCACTAGGAACTGCCCTGTAACACTCAGTGAAGTTCCTTGTTCACTTGCATTTCGTAACTCTGCTCTTCAAAAAATCTGATAAGATATAGCTGATGTATTAGTCATCCACTCCTACTGTAGACCAGGCTCAGAAGTATGCCCATAACTCTCTTTAAGTGATTCATTTTAAGCAGACTTATACATATATTCAATATTCAACCTAACATATACCACAGTTGCCAAGATAAGTTAATAATTTGCCTATTACCAGGTAGGTGTGAATCCAGTCTCTGATTGCAGCTATCTAAACCCAGAGGGAAATTTCCCACAGTAGTGAAATTTTCTGAAAATTTCCCTTTAATGTTTCAGCAGCAGCAGCTGTTGTGGCTCTGGTGGCTGCTGTGTCCAGAGTCATTTTAAATGGTCTCTGACCAGATTTCATGGATGTTAAATTCATAATAACAGAATTACAGATATGGTGATGTTTGTCTACATTAGGGCTCCCAGTGTTGGTACCAACAATATAGTTACACAGCATCTTTCCAGAGTTGAAAATAAACTGAATGGGAAAAAAGTAAAAAAGTGAAGACTGGCAGGATCTTCTGCTGCTAGCATTTCTACAGTATCCAACCGTTCATAGTAAAGAATGTCAAACACATTGACTTACAGAATCATAGAATAGTTAGGGTTGGAAAGGACCTTAAGATCATCTAGTTCCAACCCCCCTGCCATGGACAGGGACACCTCACAATAAAGCATGTCACCCAAGGCTCTGTTCAACCTGGCCTGGAACACCACCAGGGATAGAGCATTTACAACCTCCCTGGGCAACCCATTCCAGTACCTCACCACCCTCACAGTAATGAATTTCTTCCTTATACCCAATCTAAACCTCCCCTGTTTAAGTTTTAAACCATTACCCCTTGTCCTGTCATTACAGTCGCTAACGAGGAGTCCCTCACCAGCATCCCTGTAGGCCCCCTTCAGATACTGGAAGGATGCTATGACGTCTCCATGCAGCCTTCTCTTCTCCAGGCTGAACAGCCCCAACTTTCTCAGCCTGTCTTCATATGGGAGGTGCTCCAGTCCCCTGATCATCCTCATGGCCTCCTCAGGACTTGTTCCAACAGTTCCATGTCCTTTTTATGTTGAGGACACCAGAACTACACACAATACTCCAAGTGAGGTCTCATGAGAGAAGAGTAGAGGGGCAGGATCACCCCCTTCGACCTGCTGGTCATACTCCTTTTGATGCAGCCCAGGATACAGTTGGCTTTCTGGGCTGTAAGCACGCACTTACGGCTCATGTTCATTTTCTTCATTGACCAACACCCCCAAGTCCTTCTCCGCAGGGCTGCTCTGAATTTCTTGTTTGCCCAGCCTGTAGCTGTGCCTGGGATTGCTTTGACCCAAGTCTAGGACCTTGCACTTGTCATGGTTAAACTTCATGAGGTTGGCATCAGCCCACCTCACAAGTGTGTCAAGGTCCCTCTGAATGGCATTCCTTCTCTCCAGTGTATCAACGGGACCACATCTTGGTATCATCGGCAAACTTGCTGAGGGCACACTCAATCCCACTGTCCATGTCAGCGACAAAGATGTTGAACAAGACCAGTGTCAACACCGATCCCTGAGGGACACCACATGTTCCTGGTCTCCAGCTGGACATTGAACCGTTGACCACAACTCTTTGTGTGCTGCCGTCCAGCCAGTTCTTTATCCACCGAGTGGTCCACCTATCAAATTGATGACACTCCAATTTAGAGACAAGAATGTCATGTGGGAAAGTGTGGAACGCTTTGCACAAGCCCCATCATAGAAGGTCACCAAATTGGTCAGGCAGGATTTTCCCTTAGTGAGGCCATACTGGCTGTCACCAAGCACCTTGTTGCTTTTCATGTGCCTTAGCATGCCTTCCAGGAGAATCTGCTCCAAGGTTTTGCCAGGCACGGAGGTGAGACTGACTGATCTGTAGTCCCCTGGATCATCCATTCTACCCTTCTTGAAAATGGGGATTATATTTCCCTTTTTCCAGTCATCGGGAATTTCACCTGACTGCCATGATTTTTCAAATATGATGCAGAGTGGCTTAGCAACTTCATTTGTCAGCTCCTTCAGGACTCATGGATGGATTTCATCAGGTCCCATGGACTTGTGTACGTTCAGGTTCTTAAGATGGTCTCAAACCAGATCCTCTCCTACAGGGAATCCAAGGTCTTCATTCTCAGAGTCCCTGCATCTGCCTTCCAAGTCTTGGGTGATGTGGCTGAGCGTTTGCCAGTGAACACTAAGGCAAAGAAGTCATTAAGAACCTCAGCCTTCTCCAAATCCAGGGTAGCCAGTTCTGATAGCTTCCAGAGAGGGCCCACATTGTCCTTAGTCTGTCCTTTATTTGCAATGTACCTGAAGAATCCCTTACTGTTATTTTTAACATCCCTAGCCAAGTTTGCTTTTTGCTGATATCAGCTGATTACAGCATTGACATTTAGGCTAGGATTTTAAAAGGATTTTGAAGTACCCGTATAAGCTTAATTAATATTATTTCATACTCATTAATATGATTCATATATAATAACCATAAGTAATTCAATTGCATCGCTGACACCTCAGACACTGTTAAGAATCTCACCGTGACTTCCTACAAACACCAGGGGGAAAGTTTCTGTTTCTCCAAAGGGTTGTTGGGATTTCATGAGTATAATTAATAACTTAGAGGTCAAGTGTCTCTCACATTGTCATTAACAAACCCATTACTTTTGTTCAGCCAGTAACAGTATAGGTAGATGAATAAATAGGAAGTTTGAAGAGGAAGTGTGAAAAACAGACTGAAGGCTGTAATGTTGATTGTAATCATTATGCTCCTTTACAGAGAAGATGAACAACTCTCTGCTTGCTGCTATCTTTTTATTTGCAACAGGTAAGTTTTCATGTGCTTCATAACTTACTAATGTATATAAATAGTAAAAATTCTTAGTGCCACTCACTGTACAGCCAAAATCATGACTGAATTAATTTCTGTAGGTGGGAGAAACAACAGCCAGTAACATTTTTTTTGCTATCTCTATTGCCGCTATCTTGTTGAACAATAGCTTTTTATTTCCCAGATTCCTGCAACTGCATAACCCAGGGTTTCCCATTCTGCCAGCAGCTCCCAGGTGGGTAAATACTTCTCAAATAATATCTTACTTAATTGCACAGATGAACATCACTGTTGAATGGGGACCCTGCTGGATGGACTGATCAAGGGGCAAAGGGATGACACCAGCACCCTTGTGTACAGGCACCAGAGACCCTGCCTGATGAGATGGAGCTGGGATCACCTCACACTGTCTTGAGACAGTTTGTCTCAAGAGCAACACCAGTTTCAAAAGACAGTGCAATGTGTAATGTTTATGTGTGACAATTGTTGATGCTTTACATTTAACTGATACGTTACTGTTAATGGCAAAAAGGGCCAGCCCAACACATTTCAGTGGAGATTATTATTCTTTTCTAAAGAAAAAGAAACTGAGATGTCTTTAGAACAGAGAACATTTTTTTTCTTTCTTCGCATACCTCTTGGAGCACAGTCATGGTACAGGACTAGTACTGTTCTTAGTCTGGGAAGTACTAATACACATGTTGTTTAAGTGGAAGCAGCACAATAAAACAAACAAAAAAAAAACCCACTAAGACAGAACTGAATATGCACGTGGACTAATTCCCACAAATAGAACAAGTGAAAACATAAAGTGTGCAGCATTCAATATGTTTATATGGAGAAAGTAACGCAGAATTTAGTATACTGGCAGTAGGGCAGTACATTGATGTGTTAGCTGACCTTACACACTATTTCCACACATAGAATCTGTTATTTTCTTCTTTGTCTGTTCTAACACCATCATCTCATAGAGAAAGCCAGAGTTTTTTTGAAAGACTGGGAGCATGAGGCAAAATACAACCCGCATTCTTCTGTAAGCAGAAGTCTGTAACACAGTGGTAACCATTTGGATCTCAGTTAATATAAATAATTTGAGGAAGAAGTTAGTAGAAATTTAGTGGAAGAGTCAAAATATTTCCTTCTTGTTATCCTCTCCAAAACTGTTATTTCAAGTAGTTTTGGAAGCAGTATGTTACAAATATATTGATATAAAGTATTGCAGCAGTTCAAAAAGCATTTGTTTTCAGGTGTTTATTTTATAGAACAAGAACAAAAAAAGAAACACAAAGTAACTGAAAGGCTTAATTCAGGGTAAAACAGGAGAAGAATATGAGGGCAGTTGCCACTTTCCCCAGTTTTTAGAGCACTATGTGTATGGGTGAGACAGCCAAGATGTGGCTGGT
Organism: Melopsittacus undulatus; assembly: GCF_012275295.1. Lineage (NCBI taxonomy): Eukaryota > Metazoa > Chordata > Aves > Psittaciformes > Psittaculidae > Melopsittacus > Melopsittacus undulatus. The sequence continues at coordinate 23,005,216 of NC_047557.1, read as the reverse complement.
CATCAGAGTAGGAAAGCAAATAATTCAACAATTATTCACATTGCTGTAGAAACAAGGAAAAACTGATCTTCACCTTCCTGAAAGGAAGTTGCACACACCTAAATTGATGCAACATAGCCCTATTAAAAAAGCACATTTCTTTTAATAAGAGAGAGGAAGTGACACAGTGTGAGGGTACTAAGGTCTGAGTTGTACTCATCTGACACTCTTTTTTGTCCAAATCAACTTTTAAATATACAGCTGCCATCTGAATGATGAAAAGAATACTGGGGATACTCTGACTGTGGAAAAGAGGACTGACCTTTTATTTCATAGCCATAACTGTGCTGTGACACCAACTCAGAGATATGCATAGTTACTTACCCAGTAGCAAAACATTTCTTAGTCAAAATCAATAGGCCTATTGGCAACTCATTAAGCCTAAGAGAAATAAAGGACATGTGAGTCTACTCATCAAGAAAAAGTCACTTTTATCACCTTAAGTATCCTGTACCTGTTGAGATCCTGATCTACTTTTCTGAAGAGAAAAAAAACCCAGGGTCTTTTTGTAAAGGTGTGGGTGGTACTCTAAGACATCATAGCTAATTCTTCTGAACTAACGGTTCAGACAGTCAGATGTAGAGCAAAAGCAGAACAGTCATATTTTATCACTACTGTTACTGATAAGAGATTTTTGAAACAGAAATAAGCTTAACCGCTAAAGACCAAAAATAAGTTCCTTTAAGAATGTCTTCTGTGTTTTACTTTCCTTCAGTTAAAAAATGTGTATGTTCAGTTGCATAAAACTCCCATATTTTTCTTTAAAAAAATTAAGCACAAATCATTTTATACATAAACTTATGCTCCTACTACTTTATAATGTGATCTTTATGAAGCTGGTAGTGTAAGAAACATACTGTTTTTCTCCAGCAATAGTGCATTATTCTGAACTCCAGATAGAGAGGACTGATGGGTTTGGAGTGATTTTGGAACCAAGCCATTTGATTCTACTGTTGAGAATTAGCCCTAAACTGCAGTGTATAATGCTTTGCAAGAAATTCTAAAGCAATTCTTGACAGCTGAAAATTTCTGAAACATCACATTAGCCCTTAGTGTTACTAAAATGCAGTCCTTCACTCCTTTTTTCCCCCAACTCAGTTGCATGGAATTTATTTCTAAGATGCTTCACAAGAGAAGTGGGGAGTTCTAGCCTATACTTTCAGAAATGTCTACAAATTTGTGTTTAACAATCAATAAGCTGCTCAAGCAGAGCCAGTCCTGGTTTATGCTCTTGCAGGTGAGCAGTGCCTTCCAGGCAAGGCAGATGCTTCCAGTTCTGTTCTCCAGGGTTTCCAGGTCACAGCAGCTCCTCCAGGGATGGGGCTTGCTCCACAGACCCAGAGTAAACCCCCACAAGCCAAAGCTTTGTACAGATTTCAGCAAGCATTCGAGCACTTCCAGAAACAGTCTTGACAGGCACTGTGTGTCAGATGAGAACAGTGTGAAACCGGAGCAAAGCTGGGAGATAAAAATCTAAGGTCTCTTATGGCAGATGTTCACAGTAATTTTGTCATCTGGTTCAAGATTACTTTGCAATAACTTTCCTTGAAGCAGAATGCCAAAAGCTCTGATGCTTCCTTTAATATATGTAATTTATTTCTGCATTTTTTGTGCTAAATAATGCAATAGTGTTTTCAGCAGTATAACAGATATTTTGTTAAGAACTGAAAAAAAGAAAAAAAATTAGCTTTAAATAAGTTCAGAGGCAAGCAGCAAGCAAGATGTCACTATCATAGGAGAGAAGCACAGTTCAAATATGTAACCGTAGCAAAGCTGTAGGAAATGCCATAACAAGCATTTCAGCACTATGTTGTTGGGTACGTAACTGCTGGTAATGGCATCGTAACACACATGAAGAATTATCCCTTTCTACTTTCATGCAGGAAAACTAGGTTTTAGTTGGAAACATTAGGACTGATAAGGTTTAATCTTCCTGTGCCTTGTTCTAAACATTAGTGAACTACTTGCCTGAGAGTAAACACGGTATAAGGACTCACACAGCTAGTTCTTATTTTGTTGCATAGAAGGGTATAGCCTGTTTTGTATTTGGGTTTGCTTCAAGTCACCTTGCATTGATTAGTGGTAAGCAGTTGCCTGTGATGGGACTTTTCTAGTCTTCATATTTTCATCTTGCAGACTGGGACAACGAATTGGTATGCTACAAAGAATTAAGTGACGATCTAACCTGTACCTGGCTACCAGTACCCAGTACTCCAAATACAATTAATTATACCATCTTCTTAAAATGGTAAGACTAAAAAGTCATTTCAGAAAATGAAAAGCTGTTACATTGCTGTTCAGCATGATTCCTGCCTGTTAGAGCTTCGCTCCAACATATTTCATCACATTGTAGGTTGTTACACAATACTGGCCAAAATCTGTCTTCACATTTTACCAGTACATATTGATTTGGTAAGAGTATGGTGGGTTGACCCTGGCTAGACACCAGATGCCTACCAAAGCTGGTCTATCACTCCCCCTCCTTAGCTGGACAAGGGAAAGAAAATATAACAAAAAGCTCATGGAACAAGATTTTCCTGGTCAAAATAGCCTCAACTTGGAGAAAGTGATCTAATTTATTACCAACCAAATCAGAGTAGGATAATAAGTAATAAAACCAAACATTAAAACACCTGCTCTCCACCCGTCCTTTCTTCTCAGGTTCAATTTCACTCCCTATTTTTCTACCTGCTCCCCTCCCCAGCAGCACAGGGGGATGGGAATGTTGGTTGTGGTAAATTTATCACATGCTGTCTCTGCTACTTCTTTCTCCTCACACTCATCCCCTGCTCCAGTGTGGGATCCCTCCCACAAGAGAATCCTCCATGAACTTCAGTGTGAGTCCTTCAAACAGGCTGCAGTTCCTCATCCTGGAGCTGGATGGCACTGGCTCGGTTGGATGCAGGGGAAGCTTCTAGCAGCTTCTAGCAGGAGACACCCGATAGTCCCCCCACTACCAAAACCTTGACATGCAAACGCAGTACAAAGAGTCATTTATACATCTTTCCATTACTCCCACACGTTGTTTGAAACACTATTGCCAAATAGCACTTTAATCAATTTCTTTTATTTGCATCTGTTGACTTGCATTGAATATTCAACACTAACGCATGCAAAACACACAAAAAACAAAACTAAGCTGTTTTTTATTATACTTTGTATATTGTCTTATACCATGTACCCAAGGAGATGTCAGATGTGGCACATAAGAATAACAGAATTTAAAGTATTTTCTTGCAATTCTGAGTTATCAAGTACTGGTTTAATGGGTGGAATGAGCTTGTAGGCTTAATCTTAAACTGATTATCTTTCTTGAGAAAGCTACAATGAAGAAGCCAATGTATGGGCAGATTAAATCAATACCTGCCCATTAGTCTATTAAAAATAAATAAAAGTAAGCAGATTTCTGTGCCAGTACCTGCATTACAAGGTGGATTTTTCTCTTTTTTTTTTTTTCTCCGTACTTGGGATCTCTCATGAGATTAAGGTATGTTAGAAATAGAGAACTAAGATCAGAAGAGATGATCTTTACAGTGAGACCATATTATGGGGTACACAGAGTACCACATCGTATGACGTTGGCAGATTCTGATACTCATTGCCGATTATTTTGCCACATAACTCATCACTCTCAATTTAAATAAGAGCTGTGGTTAGAAGCATTGTCACTACACTGGGAAATTCACAAGAGTGATCTTCTGCACACTGCAGAGGAGCAAAGCAATCACCTCAGGGCTGGGGTTAGTCCCCTCCATGACCCTCAATATTTTCCCACTGAAGATAGCAGCAGGCACCAAGCTGCAGTAAGCACCAAATCCCACTGCTTTTGTTGTCTTGCCCCCTGGGGCTTTCAGGCATCCTGATTTCTTCGAAGTGGAGAAACACCTGTGAAACAGCTTTGCTTCTATAGAGATATTATCAAACCAAGTATTTATAAGCTAGTTGCTGTTAAGAGTCCTCAGCCAAAATCAGACTGTACTGTTCCTAGGCTGCAGGGTTGATGTCATGATCAGAGAAGGCAGAAGAAAGTGTGAAAAAGGAGGTGGGTAGGAGAGTAGGGAGGCAATTGCCTTATAGAGTGGTTGATTTTCCCAACCTGGAGGTAGGTCTTGAACCTAAGTCTCCAACACTTCAACCCAGTTGTCTTAAAGAAAAACTTCCTTTCATCCCTTACTGGGATAAGAGGAAAACAAAAAAAAAGGCTGAAACAGCTTTTGTTTGTGTGGAAGAGGACATCACCTCTTTCTGCAGGTAACATCAGTCTGACATTGAAATTGTTCCTTATCCTTGTTCTTTATGAATTAGTTGTCAGGAAGAAAAGGATTAAAGAAAAATACTCCCACAGAGGAGTTCCAACCAAGCATTCAAAGTCATGCTTTGAAATATTAATGGCTGATTCACAGATAGACTGAAGCAGCAGACAGGGAAACCTTCAAGTAGTTTTGTTCAGTTATTAAATACTGTATCATGATCAGCACATTTAATGCTTGAAATATGTAGGTAGGCTATTTGTATGCTGACCCATTTCTTTAAGAACATTCAACTGGCACAACTTTAACCTTAAAAAAAGCCTGTACTTTGTGTGGCAGCGAGTAAATGAGAGAGAGGTAGGGAAAGAAATCTAGTCAGCACAGGAACAACCTCCTGTGTGAGGACTTAAACCTCTTGCACTTCCTGTGCTGTGTGCATTAGGTATACCAGGAGAAGTCTACAGTGCTGAGGACTGAGGTGTCATTTAAATACATATGTAAAACTCTGATGTTTTGAAGAAACAAAGTCAGAAAGCAAGCATATAACTTGCAAGAAATTTTTCATACCTTTGTGATAATTTCAGTTAACTGGGAAATTCTGCTGTTCAAGGGGAATTTTAGGTGCTCCTGTGGTAGGTGGCAGGTAGACTTTATAAATAATTTCTAACCTAATTTTATACCTTCTTTACATCTCACTGTATGTACAAAAGAATGACAAACAGGTTTTGTCTTATATCATGCTGTGCCTTGCAAGTTTAAGGAATTTAACAGTATTCTACCATGCAACAAAGATTTGCATGTGCAAATTTGCTAGATTTACTAGGGTACTGGAATTACCTTTACTCTTTTAAGCTGCTCAGGCCACATCTGCAAGATTTCAAGATACTGAATTTTGTTTATAGGTACCTGGAAAACTATTAATTGTTGTAAAATTGTGTTCTGAAGCAGGAATGAGTAAATTTAATCCAGTAAAATGTTTGGTTTACATTCTGCTTCATTTTCTCCAAAGGGACAGAATACCAAAACTTTTCCAACGAAACACGTCATCAACTTCCATCACGATAGAACGAAAGAATCTCTACATGAAGCGATCTGCATCAATTTGGTTAGCAGTCAATTATGCCCATGACAGCTGTGTGAAAGGAAAGAAGATCTCAGTTACACCAAGCAAAGCAGGTAGAGTGGCTTCATGAATTGTGTCATTGCAGACCCAAGCTGAAGCACTGGCAGCATTTTCGTAAAGATTATTTCCAAAATTATAGCTCCCAATATACACTTGGTATTTCTATGGGTCCAGAGAGCTAAGCTGCAGTTTGGCTTCCTTGGAAGAAATCTTTACTGAAGTCAATAGCAGAAGTCTACCAGCTTTTATGGGAGAAGAGTTTTACTTCAAATCATTTGCCAGACTAGGAAATAGTTGTAGCCAGAAAAATATATACTGATACTTGTGTACAGTGCTTAACCAGTTTCCTGTGCTCTCTTTAATGGTTTACTGAACATCTTTATTGGTTTATGAAGAGCCGGTTGACTCAGTACCATACACTTAAGGAATCCTTGTCACAGAGCATTAACATTTTTGAGAAACCTTTTCAAAGTTTAACTCTTTTTGAAGGCCGGTTACCCATTACATGGTGCTGCAGGGGAGATATAAAAAAAAAAAAAGGTAAATCTTATCAACTATGTCCTTCAGATGTTTATTTAAACATTCCCTACAGTATCTGATCACTGAGATAACTTTGAGAGCTTTCCAAAACTTCCAAAAAAATCACAGTCCAAGAAAAAGCAGTGCTCCTTATTGCCACAGGGAACTACCAGTACAAACCAAATTATCCCTATGACCTCCTCAGAGGCTTATGGCCACTTTGTGTTTATTAGAGAGGCAGACTAAAATGTATTTGCACTTAAAATTGCACAGCTAAAGCAGTTGCTGAAATTGGAAGATGTCCTGGAAATTTTTTGTACAATCCACAAATATAGGTACTTTTGTTATTTTTGTTTTGTCTTTCAGACTCAGTCAGGTTAGCACCTGTCTAGAAAAAGGGTCTTTCTGAAATAAGTAGAAGTATTCACAAAAGAAAGACAGGAGGATCAACCCTGTTTTGTTGATACCATAAAGATTAAGTAATTATTTTCAGTCTTTTAAAAGTCTTTCAGTGTTCAGTATTCTGTGCCAAGCCTTTTATTTTTTATAAACCACACCTGACAGACATAATTACCAAAACCTTCATCCTTCTCTTGTATTTACAACAGCTGTATGTTCCTCATTTTAGGGAAGTGCTTGACACCATTGAACATAAATGCTCATCAGATCACAAACCAACTAGTAGTAAAGTGGGACCTGCCTGCAACTCCTACAGTATATGAGCTGAGGTACAGAGAGGCAGTCGCAGAATCCACTCAGTGGACACTGGTATGTACTTACAGATGAAAATCGTTTGAGAACATGAGGTGCCTTATTATCAGCTCAGTACATATCACATACGCAGGACATTGACAGGATGCTACTGCAGAGAATACACAACATGAATAGCAAGGAGGCACAGCATGCAGATAATCTGTAGGCAAACCTCACAAAGATCTCAGGCTTGTTCTAACAGATCCTAAATTGTCTGGATTAATAGTCTTACACAACAAAATATAGAACAGCATGTCACCTTTTTCCCATTCAGAGTATCATTGTTTTGTTTCTTTAAATGTGGTTAAGCTAAAAAATAGATTGTTTTGGCCCACTGAGACTAATTTGGAACAGGTTACTGTAAGTAGCTTGTTGAGTGAAACCCCGTTGGGTTATGATTATTCTTCAGTTAGAGTTTTGACCTCCTTTCTATGTTCTAATATTGACTCCCAGGATTTGCCTGTCCACAAGAGTGAGTATAATGGATGGGAAGTGATAGAAACCCAAGTACATGCTTCCTCCAATATTTTGAAGTTCCCATTAACTGTTGTAACTCCTTCCTTGACTGGGGCATTGGCAGCTTTTTTGTTTTTCTTTAGGTATCTGGAGCAATCACTTCACTGCCTGCTATCCACCAAGTATTTAAAAATTTTACTTCTTTACTTGGTAGCTGAGATCTTCCATGTGGAATATCAGTTTCTGCTTCATTTAGTGCTTGCCATACTGCTGCTACTGCTTTTGCCACCTTCTCAGGGGAAGTTCCTCCAATCAGAATATCATCTATATATTGTTACAGTTTCACATCCTTGGGGAGTGAGACTGTAAAAGTTCTGCAAGTGTGGCATGAGCAATTATGGGTGAATGTTAATACCCCTGTGGGAATCTGTTAAAAGTATGTACTCTTCCCTCCAAAGAGAAAACTTCTCTATCACACATTAGGGGATGCATAAAGAACGTATCTTTTACATCTAATGCTGCCATCCATGGTTGTGCAGCTTCAGCTGCTTGCAAAGTAGTTGTAAGTTCGGAGTGTTTGGTACAGCAGCTGTTAGCAGGGCTGTATTAGCATTCAGGTGTTGACAGTCAACTGTTAAGTGCTACCTCCTGCTTGGTTTCCAACTGGCTGGACAGGTGACTTACATGGGGAATGGGTTCTGGATGTCATTTGTCAATTCTTCAAATCTCCAGAAATTCCATTCAATGCCACAGCAGAAGTCAGTTATTGTGGTACATTAGTAATTTTTGAGTGGGGGAGTAGAAGCCGTACACTTCTTGACCAGGAGCCATAAATTCACCTTGGCAGTTTAACAAACAACACTTGCTTCCTTCGGACCACTGATCTTAACCACCTGGACTGCATGGCCAGCTTCTCAATACATTTTCAGTATATTGAAGTATATTCTTCAAAACTATCTTCTTGTGTTAGTATTGAAATTTGTGCTTCCCTATCTATTAAAAATTCCACCAATTATCCCTGAGGACCAACTGGAATTAAAACATATGGGCCATCACCACTTGCATTCTGATAAGCCTCCACTGTCCAGACAGGAAAGCAAATTGCCTTCTGGCATTACTCTGCGTTTTTTGATTCAGGCCCTGAAGTTCCTCCCTAAGGGGAAGGAAGAGGTTGTGTCCCCTGCTGAGGACTGGTGCTGGAGGATTTGAAATAGGCCCCTTCCTTTCACTGTTATCTAATTTCTGGGAGTCTTCAGCAGGCTGACCTTGAATCGTGGCTCTGGGAATGCTTAGGGTAACAGCTTTCCAATTATATCAGTTGTCATGAGCCCATTTTTCTGAGAAGTTGGAACTCAAATCCACTTCATACCTCCTTAAATAACCAGTGGTACTACTTGCCAAATTATTGAATAAATCAATTTGTTACAAGTGAAGTGTGTCACTTCAGCCACAAAAGAGAGTAGCAATATGTTATTGATATAAAACTGCAATTTAACAAAGCCTGATAGTAAATGTAATAGTGATTGAACAAGTTTTGATGTCAAGGTACACTTGAGTATTTACTGCATAGAAGACAGGGTTAGACAAAACTATCAGGGAGGCCTTCCCATTGAGTCATGAGGTTCAGGAATAGCCCCCGTTGTATTCTAAACTCCTTCCTGAGGGGAGCTCAGGTGCAGCTGAATCCAGACTTAGTCCCAGACTTAGTCAATGGTGCATTACGACCGCCACTGGTGGTTATCACTTGAAGAGGGTTATGTGAAATAAAGGTCTGGTTGGAGCAGTAGATACACTGACACAGAAGTTAATTAATTAATTTGAATTAAAAAAAAAAAAAAAAGAAAGCACTGCAAAAAAAAAAAAACAAAGAGAAGAGCTGGGTTGTTTTGTTAGGGTTTTTTTTTGTTTGTTTTTGGCTTTGGTTCTTTGATAGGCTTTTTTAGGAATTTCATATCATTAAGAAAACAAAACTTTACAGCAGACAAATGCTAAACCAAATATTTCAATCTGCAATAGCACTTTTACCAAAAAATGTTACAACACGTGGACCAAAAGTCCACGTAATGCAGGATACTGTGCTCCAATGGTGGCAACCAATGGACATCTGGGGAAAAGTGTAAAAGAGTTCAAGCATAAAGCAACAGTTTTCTATCATATTTTCTCCCACAGTTTTCAGCCCAGGTATTTTCTCAGACACAGGTGATGTCTTTGTTTGAAGACTATCTCTGTTCCCTTTACAGTTACTGTAAGTCCAGTGCCATCATCAGCTGCAGATGCACACCACTTCTGTGGTGCTAAGGCATAGGCAGCCACACATTCTATTCAGCCATGCTCACTCCATATCACATCAGCCATATGGATCTATTTAGACATACTGTAACATTTGAGAATAAAGGTATCTTTTTTAATATTTAATTTGACCTTAACATCTTGTTCTTCAGAATGCCAACAAGGCAAATTTATTAGGTAAATTAGGTAAGATTATTTTTCATTATATATAATGCCTAATTTATTTTAAAAGCAATATTTAGACCTAAACTGTTGCTTGTATATTGTGACTGAACAGATCATGAAACAGAGGGTATTGTCTTGAAAGAAAAGCATTGGCTAAAATGTGTAGTAAATCTTCATTGATGAACAGGGACCCCTACTTTTGGCTTGCAGTCAGGTGGCTGGTTCTTGACTGAGAAATCAGTTAATATAAGATTCTGTTTTATTGCTGACACATAAATTAAAAATCATTTGTTTTTAGGTGCCTGTCAAAAGCAGTGCTGTCAATGTCACCATTTCGAATGTAAATGCTATGTCTTCATACATTGTTCAGCTTAGATGCATAGCCAAGGATGGTCTCTACTGTATTTGCATTTGGAGTAAAGAGATTTTGGTCCCTCACAGTAAGTGAAATATAGTTTTGTTCTACCGGGAATAAGCATGAATGTAAAAGCCTCTTAAAATCTTGTATATATGAAATAGCATTGTCAGATATTGTTGAAAATATGATGTTCATATTGATTTATATCAGTGCATGTTTCCATCTTTTTCCACATTTACCAGAACTTTTGAACAAGCCAAGAATATCATACAATGCAACTACAGAAATTGCTCCAGGCAGAAGAAGTGTTCTTCTGAAGTGGGAGGTAATGTTCACTTTGAGTCTGAGTACCTTCTATATGTCCATGCTATTAATTTATTACTTTGTAGGAAAAAAATAGACTTTCTCATCATAATGAGACTACTGTATAAGCAGAAGGCATTGAATACTGTAGTCTTACTTCAGGATTCCCTGTATTTTTATGGTGGTATTTTAGGTGCTCAAAATGAGAAAGGAAAAAAACACACCAACTTATAAATTTTAAAAACTATTAAACCAGCAGTCTCTATGCTCAAAATCATTGACTAGAATAAAGATTCTTCCCAGCTTGCATTAAAAATAGGTGTGCCTCAAGTTTGCCACTTTTCCTAGAATGAGCCTGAGTCTTTAACACGTACAGGTGACATACCTTGTGTTTCACATGTTCATGAGGAGCATCCCTATTCTCAAGGGATCAAAACCTTTTAGAAAAGTTTTGTAAATCTACTAATTTACTAATTCAGAAGTGCAAATACATTATAATAGGGATGGAAAAAGAGCCTCTGGCTTATAAGAGCAGCTTCAAACTGCATGTTTCCCATAGTGACATCATAACTTCAAACCTACACATCAGAGGCATGCCCATTTCTGCAGCGGGAGTTCGTCAGCTGACTGACTACAACAGCTTTACTGGCTGAAGTTCTCTTGGTAAGAAATTAACAACTGTCAGTCTTGAATACACAGTCAGTGGGCACACAGACTATTTCAATGAACAAGGTGTACTAGAGGCGTTTCCTTGGAAACTAATTAATTTTATCTAAATTCTGAGAGAAGGAGTGTCTACAAACTCCAGGAAGTTTGACATAGGGAAAAACCCTGACAGAAAGGACAGACTCTGCAGAGTTTTAAAATATCAGAATTGGAAAGTTCTGTAGTTACCCTGTGCACTTTTGTCAACGGAAAGAAAAGGCAGCAGAGGAAATAGACATCTTCTGATAAGCATAAGAGATCCCCTTTTCCCCTTATCTACTGATAAAAAGGCAAAGCTGCACACTAAATTATTCATTTTGTGACCAAGCAATAGACTGTACATGCCAATTTAAATGTCAAGAGAATAAATTATTCTCTATCTAAATGCTTTTGTTAAAAAAAGCAATATTAAATATAGAATCAGGGCTATGATCTTCATTCAGGATAATACTTATACTAGTCTATTATACAAAATAGGGTTCAAATCCAAATGGCTTCAACAAACATCAAAGGAGCAGAGGGAAGGAGGGAACTCAATAATTAACATGTTAAATGTAGATGGAAAAAGAAAATCTTCAACTCTGCTGCCATACTTGTTTAAGCTGGTCTGAAACAAATCACACAGCTTAGAGATATGTCGGCTAGCCATCATTCCTCTGTTTTTGCTAATGTTCAGTTAACAGCCTCTACATAGTTTGGATCAGCAGGCAGAGGATGCAGACTTCAGCTCTAAACACCTGATCAGGCAACATGTATTGCTTTCATGGCTGCATATAACACGGGACCTCCTGCAGGACTACACAATATAGAGAGGTGCTAACTTTTTCTGATCTCAATTTGCTAAACTAAAAAAGCTAAATTCTACTAGTTTCGTCTTGTGCAGTAGACCTCATAATTTCACATACCCTGGAAATTATTTCTCCTACACAGAAACATTTTCCAGTTTCAAAGCCTGATGAGAGAACCATAACACTCTTCTCCCAATAGCTTTACCAGAGCTTCAAATAATGGCAATAATTCTTCCCTCTTTATCCTGGGAAAAACTTGTTTCCATTTAAAGAACCTCCAACTTTATCAGAAATTCCTCTCAACACAGGCATCTCTGTTTTTTTAAATTGTCATCCTGTTTATGTTACTCCAAAAGCATCCAATAATTCCAGTAACATAACCCAATTTCTCAGCTTTGTACCATCTTCACACTATTAATTTCGTACCAAGAATTAACAGACAATCTTGATATCAGAAATAATCCTTGCAGAATTCACAGACTTTCATGTATGAAGTTCGGTTTCTGTCTAGATCACAGTAATTTCCATTTCTAAGCACTCATTTTCCAATCTGTCGTGAAGATTAGTACAGTAAAATAACATGTGAACCATCACTATCTAAAAATGTTTATCAGTGGATACAAAATGTGTTCTGAAGTTGTAGTGTAATTACTAGCATTTATCCTCAAAGAGACCAGATGCCTAACAAAGCCTAGTAGATGAAGATTCCCAGAGGCATGAATTGCAATTAAACACCTCTCATTAACTTTCAAGTTCCTAATTCTGAGGGGTACGTTCCACTGAAATGTAGAGAATGTTACAGCTGCTTCACTGCTGTTATTACTAATTGGATACACATAACTAAGATCTCAATTAAGCAAAACAATACCATGCTTAAATCCCCTAAATTTAAGTTTGCTCATAATTTTAAGGAAATGCTCTGCTTCATTGATTCCTAATAACCTAACTAAAACAGTATGATTTTATCCCCTGCATCAAAGGTGACAATTCGGTTTTACAATTCAATTCCTCTTGATTTTTCTGTGCAGAACATAATAATATTTATAGAATAATAATCTTTTTTCTCTTACTAGGTAACACAGAGTGAGAATATCCTTGGATATTACATCGATGTGGAAAGAATACCCAACAGCTGCAGTGATTCACCAAATCGCATCCTTCTAAAGGACAGAAAAGTTCTTGTAAATATTTCCATGGCTTATTACAGAGTTAATATTTCTGCCTATAATCAAGCAGGAGAATCTCCACAAGCCATCTACATCGTCCCAGAATTCTGTGCAACAGGTACTTAATTTATCATTCATTCATTAGAGCAATAGGGAAGTTTTATGTGCAATCTGTAATATACCTTTTGCCAGTCTTTGGGACAGGGTTAAGTATTTTCTTGAATATTTTTAGTCTGATATTTTTGCATAGCAAGAGTTAATACTGTTTCCTAAGAAACAATTTCAATAAAAGTTGACAAAGGGACTAAGCAATTTAACATTTTGTTCATCACTTCCCATTTTCTCAAGCTAGAGAAATAGCTATGTGCTAGATCTACCTATCAAAAGAAGGGTCATCAAAGTTAAGTAGATGCCAGCAGTTTAAACAAAGTTTGCAGAATGATGTGCAAATCTAATATTTTAAAGCTAAGTAACTATTAAAAGACCTGCTACTGTCCTTTCTTTCAGTATTATTGCTGCTGGTACGTGGTGGGAGCAATAGGGAGAATGTACATGTCATATTCCAGTGAAGATGTAAGCTATTGTGATGCTTAAATACACAGTTATTTTCATTAAAAAAACACAAACAAACAATTTAACATTTTTTTTTCTTATAAGCTAGTTTATAGGATCATAGAATCATAGCATCATAGAATAGTTAGGGCTGGAAATGACCTTAAGATCATCTAGTTCCAACCCCCCTGCCACGGGCAGGGACACCTAACACTAAACCATATCACCCAAGGCTTCATCCAGCCTGGCCTTGAACACTGCCAGGGATGTAGCATTCACAACCTCCCTGGGCAACCCATTCCAGCACCTCACCACCCTCACAGTAAAGAATTTCTTCCTTATATATCCAATCTAAACCTCTGCTGTTTAAGTTTCAACCTATTACCCCTTGTCCTATCACTACAGTCCCTAATGAATAGTCCCCCACCAGCATCCCTGTAGGTCCCCTTGAAATACTGGAAGGCTGCTATGAGGTCTCCACGCAGCCTTCTCTTCTGCAGGCTGAACAGCCTCAGCGTTCTCAGCCTATCTTCATATGGGAGGTGCTCCAGTCCCCTGATCATCCTTGTGGCCCTCATAGAACAGTTAGGGTTGGAAAGGACCTTAAGATCATCTAGTTCCAAATCCCCTGCCACAGACAGGGACAGCTCACACTAAAGCATGCCATGCAAGGCTTCATCCAACCTGGCCTTGAACATTGCCAGGGATGGAGCATTCACAACCTCCCCGGGCAACCCATTCCAGTACCTCACCACCCTTACAGTAAAGAATTTCTTCCTTATATCCTGTCTAAACCTTCTCTGCTTAAATTTGAACCCGTTACCCCTTGTCCTATCACTACAGTCCCTAATGAAGAGTCTCTCCCCAGCATCCCTGTAGGCCCCCTTCAGATAGGGGAAGGATGCTATGAGGTCTCCACGCAGCCTTCTCTTCTCCAGGCTGAACAGCTCCAACTTTCTCAGCCTGTCTTCATATGGGAGGTGCTCCAGTCCCCTGATTATCCTTGTGGCCTCCTCTGGACTTGTTCCAACAGTTCCATGTCCTTTTTATGTTGAGGACGCCAGAACTGTACACAGTACTCCAAGTGAGGTCTCATGAGAGCAGAGTAGAGGGGCAGGATCATCTTCTTTAACTTGCTGGTCACGTTTCTTTTAATGCAGCCCAGAGTATGGTTGGCTTTCTGGGCTGCAAGCGCACACTGAAATTGGCTCACATTCAGTTTCTCATTGACTAACACCCCCAAGTCCTCCTCTGCAGGGCTGCTCTGAATCTCTTCTCTGCTCAACCTGTAGCTGTGCCTGGGATTGCTTTGACCCAAGTCTAGGACCTTGCACTTGGCATGGTTAAACTTCATGAGGTTGGCATCAGCCCACCTCACAAGCATGTCAAGGTCCCTCTGGATGGCATTCCTTCCCTCCAGCATATCAACCGAACCACACAGCTTGGTGTCATTGGCAAACTTGGTGAGGGCGCACTCAATCCCACTGTCCATGTCAGCGACAAATATGTTGAACAAGACCAGTCCCAACACCGATCCCTGAGGGACACCACTTGTTACTGGTCTCCAGCTGGACATTGAACCGTTGACCACAACTCTTTGAGTGCGACCATCCAGCCAGTTCTTTATCCACCGAGTGGTCCACCTATCAAATTGATGTCTCTCCAATTTAGAGACAAGGATGTCATGTGGGAAAGTGTGGAACGCTTTGCACAAGTCCAGGTAGATGACATCAACTGCACCACCCCTGTCCATCAGTTCTGTAGCCCCATCATAGAAGGTCACCAAATTGGTCAGGCAGGATTTCCCCTTAGTAAAGCCATGCTGGCTGTCACCAAGCATCTTGTTATTTTTCATGTGTCTTAGCATGCCTTCCAGGAGAATGTGCTCCAAGGTTTTGCCAGGCACGGAGGTGAGACTGATTGATCTGTAGTCCCCTGGATCATCCATTCTACCCTTCTTGAAAATGGGGATTATATTTCCCTTTTTCCAGTCATCGGGAATTTCACCTGACTGCCATGATTTTTCAAATATGATGCAGAGTGGCTTAGCAACTTCATTTGTCATCTCCTTCAGGACCCATGGATGGATTTCATCAGGTCCCATGGACTTGTGTACGTTCAGGTTCTTAAGATGGTCTCGAGCCATATCCTCTCCTACAAGGGGCCTAAGGTCTTCATTCTCAGATGTACATCTATTGCAATAAAAGAAAACCTCTCTCTTCCATAGTAAGATTCATTTTTTTTTCTTAAATTAACCTATAGCATGTGTAAGTGTGCAAGTGCCTTTGTTAGTCTCCAGACAGCTGCAAGTAATTTATTTTTCCCGAAACAAGGAGTTCCTGGACAAACTCAGACACAATACGGAAACCTATACAGGGTGGAAGCAGGGACAGGTAGCCTGGGAGGAATACAGGAAAATTGTCTGAGAACCCAGGGATCATGTTAGGTAAGCTAAAGCTCTGGCAGAATAATCTGATCAGGAATAGCAAAGGCAACAAAAAAAGCTTCTCTAGTTCAGTTAGTGGTAAGGACAGTCTTTTTAGTAGGACCTGTTGCAACAGGACAAGGGATAATGGTTTTAAAATAGAAGAGGGGAGATTCAGAATAGATACAATGACATGTGGCTGCCCCATACCTGGAAGTGTACAAGGCCAGGTTGGATGGGCTTTGAGCAACGTGGTTTGAGCAACTGTTGCCAGGGAGTTGGAATGAGATGATCTTCAATGTCCCTTCTAGCACAAACCATTCTATGATTCCATGGTTTTCTAACACACTCCCCTCATTCTGCTCTCCTTGCCCTTCAAAGACATAGCAATTTGGTTATGCCCTATGTTTGACTGCTTTCCCTCCCTTCTGATGAATTATATACTTCTACCTTAAGCCATCTTTCAGTTGACAGCTACTTATTTACTGAACCTCTCAGCCTGTTCTTCATGGATCTTCTCAGACACACGTTTCAGACTTGGTTGTACTTATATGCAGGTTTGCTGTATCTATCATGAGTTAGCAGAAGATACTTGTATTAAGTGCAGTCCTTCTCAGCATGCACAACTTTTCAGCTAGTACAGCTATTTTCTTTAATCTGACTTTATTATACTGGTTTTCAGACAGGAGATGATCTTGGCTGTCGCAAGATCCAATTCTTACTCCAAAATAACAGGTTGTTCTTTTGTGCCCTTAGTTTCAGTCAGAAGGTCTTTCCTATTATTTAAATAATCTGTCTTTTAAAATGTCAAAATGTTTAACATCCTTGCAGAAAATGCAAAGTATATGGAATATGAAATTATATGGCTAAAATCCACAATTAGCCCCTTCTCTCCCTCCCACAGGTAAGCACTACCTCACAGTTGCTTTATGTCTATGTATAGCAGTTAATAGTTGCTCACAGGAGGTTATTTAGCAACATCAGGCTTCCTTTTCCTAAGACTTGGAACAGCCATTTCTCCTTTTCCAATTTTGGGAAATAAAAGCTCATGAGCAGCAGCTAACACTCGATTCCCATACACCATTGCAAAGTACTAGATGCTGAGTTTCCTTTACTGACATAATCATGTAAAACTTACTACATTAGCTGCAGTGATAACTATGTATTGAATAATCTTTGAAAAAGAGCAAAAGAGAGAAAGCAGTCAAGAGAAGAGAAAGCTGCTTTCCTGTTTATTGATCTCTAATGGTATATTTGTTCACAGACATGCCTGGCCAAATCCATGTCAAACACCAGGGAACTAGCGCAGTTGTCACCTGGACTCCAGAATACAATCCAAAATGTTTTGTGGTTGACTGGGGCATGGGCAAAGAAGATATGCGCATGAAAATAGTAACTACAGCTACTGGAAATTTCACACTAGGTAACAACAACCGCCCTGTTTTTAAGAGCAAACTGAAATTACAGATAAGTGCAACTCTTATCTCTGTCCAGCACTGAGATCATCCAATTTTTAGTAACCCCGAGGCAGACAAAATGAAGAGGTTTTAGTAGGATTCTTCTGGTCACAGCTGAGCAAGAAATGTAAGCTGCTGTTGCTGGTATGATATCTTTCCTTGCCCACATCCCAGGGAGACCTAAACACTACTGGCTTTAAAAGCAAAAATAAAATATTTCTCTTGAGTCTAGGTAAGCTTAACTTTAACTATGAGCTGCTCTTTAGTCTCCCTTAGATAAGTTTTTTACCCCAATGTCTGTCCTTCTGAAAACCAAAGATATTCTGCTGACCAAGGTAGGCATGATGAGCTGCAGCCAAGGATCATTTACATGACAATCATCAGAAATCTTGATTAAAATCATGTAGGAGACACTTGCAAAGACCATGCGGGACTGGCATTTATGTACAATAAAGAACATTTAGCTTCAGAGTTCTACAAATGAAGGCACTGTTTTCCTTGGTCCTTCTGCAACATCCACATTGCCACATTACATCTAGTTGTTCTGCTTGCTTTTAAATATGATGGCTGAGGGGGAAATACTGGTCCTTGCACTAAGTTATCTACAGCCATTTTAGTTCCCTTCTCCTTTAGGAGCTCAAGCCTTTCAGAGAGAGACTACAACTAGGTCTGGCACCTTTTAAAAGAAAAGTTATATCTCATTCTGCTTTTGAAATGTTTGTGGTAACCATCTAGAGACAACAAAGAGGGATGCACATATTTGGTAGTCAGTGTAAAACACCATAAACTTATACTATGTTTTGAAACTCAGAAAGTAACAACTACACAGAAAAACTACACAGTTGTTGTCTCTCCTGCCCTTCTTTGTAATTTCTAACTTTTCAATGAACTCTGATGTACCTTTATTTGTTTTCCAGACAATTTTCAGCCATTTAAGTTGTACAAAATAATGGTACATGCATCTGATGTGTGTCAGTGTGAAAGTTTCACAGGACATGAAAAGACTTTTGGAGTGACCCACTTTTACTCAGTTGAAGGAGGTATTCCTCCCCTTTGTATGACCTCATCTTTCATATTTCTTCTTGTTTCCTATCTGCAGCAATTTACATCAAATTTCTTTTCCAGGTGGTTTAACAGCATTGTCCAGTTAGCATTGCCTTTGGTTCTAGCAGTTATGCTCTGGCAGTGAATGACCTGAATGTTGTTCCTTACTGACAGGTCCACAGAAATATTATTATTACATAAGACATTACCAAAATAACAAAAAGAGTGTCTCAGAGTTAGTAACTGTGTCCAAAGTCAGATTTTCCAATCCCAAGATTTTCCAATCCCAATTTGGAAGTGTCTTATATTTCAAGTTGAAATGATTAAGGCTGTGGTTGTTGGAGTAATAAGACAGTTACAGTTTCTTCCTACTTCGGTATTATTTAAGATGAGGGGGTTTTACTCACTAAGATCTCTCCTTTATCTTTCACCCTGATGTTAGATTTATGACATCTAGGATCAGGCAAAGAACTGCCAAAGAAGTAGCTAGGTTTTAGTCTTGTATGTCTATTGCATAAGTATTGTTGTAGAGCTTAAATTCTTATCTGATTTTCAAGTTCCTAGGACAGGTCCTGCTAATGTGACAATCCTGAATATCACAAAGCATTCTGCACTTGTGAAGTGGACCCAAATAGCTGCTGAAGACTGTCTGGGCTTTCTCCAGGGATACAGGATCAGCTACACAGACACATCTAGGAAAAAGTCTCTGGGTAAGTCACTGCTGCTCAGAACAAAGCAGCAGCTCAGTCATGACAGAAAAGATTCATACAAACAATTAAGTGCTGTTGCAGCACAGTACTGAGTTTCTTACATTTCTGTGGGAATTAAGCCCTCTCAAAGGTCAGTTACTGGTTATGGTTTTAATGTTCAGAATGGTCCTCTGAGTCTTTTAGGTATCATTTTGTATTAAATATTGGTAAGAAAATATTTCCTTAAAAATTACAGTTCTAAATTCTGATTCTTCTGCTGAAGAATTCTTTAGTAATGCTGAAAGGAAGATATATGCTGTCAGTATTTCTGAGCTGTTAAGTCTTCAGTCACAAAACTTTTATGTTTCATTACAACTCAGACAAGCTCAACTCTGAGGTTTTCTGTAGGACTTAAGAAATTATACACTTCTTTTTTGAACTCAATTAGAAGGGAATACGGTTTGTATTTCTCACCCATTTTCAAAGACACATTTATTTCATTTTTAGAAATTTTATCTTAAATAGGTAGCTTTTGTGTTTGCCTACAAATGATGAAACTTCTACACACTGAAATAAATAGTTGTGAACTTGAACCACTTGAGTTAAAAAAGAAATAAAAAAAGAAAAATCCCCATACTCCTTTTGATAAGTGTAAAGTCTTCTTGCCGTAAATAATAATACATTGACTTTGCACATACTGACTTTCAAATAAAATTAAAGGCATGCTATGGGAGACAAATAGCACCAAAGACATGGCGAAGAACAGCAAGCATTCTATAATTCATATTGGCCTAAGCCTTCAGAGGGTACAAAAAGTGACAAAAGCTTCAAGTAAGCACCATCTTCAGGGGCCCTATTCCACCCAAATACCTATAAGAAAGCATAAGAGGAGATGGAAGGGTAGTGTCCAGGACTGAATTTAATTATGAGGTTTTTTTTCCTTTGCCCTGATCTGCAGAGGTCTTTTCCAAACTAACAGTTCTGTGATTCTCTGACATGACACTTGATCTCCATGTTTCCCAGGCAGAAAGAATAATTTTATCAGAGAATCTTGGGAAAAGAAGCCTACAAGGCTGCAGCACCATTTCAACAAGATTTCTTCATTTCTATGAAGATCTTAAATTCACAGTGGCAAAATTGAAAAGTAATTCTGCCCTACAGCGTACTACAGCATCGCTGGTTGATTATTCTGGCTAGGGGAAAAGTCACTGCACCATCAGAAGAAAAACATTGAGCTGAAAGCCCTTTAAAGTAGGTGAAGCAGAATGCACAGACCTATTTCTGTACAGAATAATAATAGCACTGGTATTAATTAAGGTGAACAGCTACTGACTACTAGAGTGAAAGTAAAGCATGTGATAGGGTTTAGTCCTTATGTCAATTGTTACAGTCAACATGAAAACCACTGTTCAGGTTGTTAGGTGTGTTTTCCTGTCATGCAGTATACACAGCCTTCTGCATTCACCACCTAAACATCCTTAGTGTGTTAAAGGCTCATGCATTTTACCTCCAGATTTAAAACATAAATAAGTACTTTTGGGAAATCTTGTGCCCATCCAAAGAATATCTGCAAGGTGTGGCTTCCTCCAGGTATAGATTAAGGCACAGAAATTTTGCCTTTTCCCCAGTCAGCTACACTGATACAGATTCAACCATCAGAGTTCATCTAATCATCTTCCCCATCCCCTCTTGCTTTTCAGTTGTCACTCTCAATTCTTCTACCACAAGCTACCATCTTACCAGACTGAAGGAAAAAACCAGCTACCGTGTGCAGATTTCAGGATTCACTAATGCGGGTGAAGGACCTCCAACTCATTCACAAATTTTCAGCACTCCAAAATACGGTACTGTGGAAGCTCTATGCATCTGTGTTACCCAGCATCAATCCTTTATATCCCATTATTCTCTACCCTTTCCTACTTTTCAGGGAGTAACAAAGTACCCATGCAGGAAATTTATTATTCAGTCCTTAGTTACTGACTGCAAACACACAAAGTTATTCCTTTGTGTCAGGTAAACTATGCATCACAGAAAACTCTGCCTGTACTTCATTACCTAACATGCAGGAAAGACTTAGCTGAAATGTTTTCTGACCTTTTTATACTAGCTATATGCACATACCTTTATTTATTACTGACTCCTGTCATAGATTTCATTATTTTAAATATTCTGCTTGTGACTAAGGAGGTTCACTATTCTTTGCTCTTGGCAAACCCCTGAGCAATCATGTAAAATTGGTTTCCAGTTCCCTAAGCCATTAACCATTAAAAAATAGAAGTCTTTTTCAATTGCTCCTGTTGTGGGTGACAGCTAATCAAAGTATCCTGTGTTTTAATGATTTAAGTACATATTATGAAACAAGTTCTACAGTTTGCTGGCAAAAGTTTTATTTTTCAAGGGTGCCTGGATAGGCTAAGATCAATACACTTACATTTATGAAGTCTCATAATTCACAGTCATATAGGGTTGCCTAAACATGGCTTCTCAGACATTTTTAGCAGCTTATCAGTTTAACTAAATCTGACATTGCAGTAGACTTTTTTCAGTTTTACCACAGCTTCATTCAATTGGAGCTTTCTAAACAAAAAAAAAGAAAATAAAAGAACAAGCCAAGATGGTATCAGGCACAGGAAAAGTAACCTGTGATATTCAGAGACAGAAGTATGCAAATGGCTACAGCTTTTCTGTATTAAGTGATGGAGGTGTAAATACAAACAGCTGAATAGTCAAAAATGTGAAGCAGAAAGAAAAGTAAAATAAATTAAAAATATTCCTTAGAATCAAAAGTCTTTGTGCCCCCCACCCCCAATCCTTTCTCCCATCAACACAAGAAATTAAAGTGTCTCCACTGCAGGTTTTCTGCAGGACTTTATTCCATGTATCCTATTGAACAGATAGAATAGGATATTGAACATACAGAGGATAGGATTGAATCTTTCAAGGAAGTTACAAAAATGCAGAGTTAATGCAACATTTTGAAAATTTAAGTAATTACACTGAATCTAAGCATTACAATTAATATTTTCCCCCTCCCCAACATTTCATATGTTACTTAATCCATTAAAACAACCTCAGGTTTCTTTGTCGTAAAAGCTTTTTCTGCAACAAAGCAATCTGCAGGTTTTTAAGTACCATTTAAAGCAAAATTAAGTAGCTGATTCAAAAAAGTTTTGTTGGTAGATGGGAAGGAAAAGAAAAAGCAAGTGGCCTTCTTGCAAATATGGCTTGTCACTATCTGCAACACAATCATATACTGACCACACTTTCCTGGAGTTATTCTGAACCTTTTGATTTAGCTATCTGTAAAGAACGCCTCAACCCAGCCCACTCTTTAGACGACAGACTGCTGTGGTTCCTGTGTGAGCAGCACTGCTCTCCCTGCTCACAGTGAGCAGGACTTTATCAACCTTCAGTAAAGTTTTAAGCACTTTATCTCCTTTAGGGGTGTGATGAGAAGTTATCTCAAGCAGGTATTAACACAGGCAATAGGAGATGTAGGTTTGCTGCAAGGATTGACAAATAGCTGACTGCAGATAAAATTGTCTCAATGTATCAAATAGGGAAAGTGTGGCACCTACCAATCACACAAACCATATTTTTATTATCGGGGCCAGGTAGGATCTCACCAAAAAACCCAAGCCCTGCTACTAAAACCTGAAAGAGATTGAAAAACACTTTCACTCAACTAGTTCTCATGAAGTCAGACCTGCATTAGGATCCTGTTAAATAATGTAGAGCTCACATAATAGCATGGGGATTAGGAATATTTTGGGTTTTGTAATGTGTTTATCTTTGAATAGTGGGGTTAATAATTCAGCACATAAGTCTAGGTATTTAAAAATACAAACCTGAAAGCCTCAGACCCCCCCAGAAAACACGGGTCTTGTTTTAACTAGGTTTCACTTACAGGCATCCCACAACATGTGTAACGTTTAACTTCTGTTTGAAATATTTCTCTTGTGTAGGAAAATAGTCTTTCTGTGCTTGATACCATAAAGCTGATTCAATCTCTCCATTTCCCATCAGATAAAGGAGAATTTGAAGGTTTCATGACTGGCCTTTGCTTCAGCACAATATTCATTCTGGTTTTTGCACCTCTCGCTTGTTCTCTGGTGCTTAAAAGGTAAGGGAATATTGACTGAAGTTGTTTGTTTAACCCTGAGTTTCATAGCACTGGGCCTTTTTTGTCATTAAAAGCAATGCAAGCACACAACACAAAAGCCACACCATGCATTTACAAAGTAAGAGCAATTGCAAACCACTATAAGCTGATTAAATTAGTTTCTCAAAATCTATAATCTTTTGCTTTTAATACAGTTATCTGACTGCCTCCTGTCTCAAACACCCTTGAAAAGAGCAAGGACCATTTTTCACAGTGGGAAATGGGTTATATATATATGGAAAAAGCATGCATTCAATTATTTTGCACTTTCATTCCCAACTGATAATCATCTCTTCTGTTGAAATACAAAAATAAATTCCATTGTGTGTCATACACAAATTGGTGCTGCTATCTAAGCAGTTTCCTGCAAACACACTTGGATGTCGACTGTATGAATTATGCATGTAAGCACATAATGAGAAGGAGTAATAGATGGATGAGAGGAAGAGAATAACTAGCGTGCCTCATCCATAGTAAGATATGGATGAGGTCCTCTTATTTTAGGAGAAATTGTTCTCTGTAGTAATAAAGTACACACACACGCCACACACCCCCTCCTCAAATTAATCTGAGGTGCAATATTAGGGGCATATAAGAAAAATGTTTTGCATAGTAATGAGTTGTAATGTTCATTTTCTGATAAGACTAGTTTCATACAGTTATTCATATTATTGTTTTGGTGTCCTAGAATACTACACTCCCTTTTTCTACTTTATATAAAGCACCAGCCTCAGAATCTGAAAACACAGATGCTGAAGGACAGAACAGACAGATGGCACAAACCATAGCTTGAAAGCCATATGGCAAGACATAGCTCATTTCAGCTTATGCTTCAGGCTGAGCTCCTGCCCTTGCTATTGGGAAACAGGCTGCACTCTGCATTAAAACTCCTGTGCACTGCCTTTTCATATTTGACTTTAAGTTGCTTTACATCTGATCCAGTGTCTTTGAGAACAACTTCTGAGACTTACACAGAAGTTTTCACCTAGATCAGAGAACCAGTAACTCTACAACCTCAAGCTTCACCTTAAAACGCAGGCTAAACAGAGGCAAAGTACATTTCAGCTAATGAAATCTAAGTTTGATTTGAAAACCAGACAACACTGAAGCCAACACTAAGGCAGGGTGATGGGGTACACAGCCTCTCACCATCTCTCACAGCTGTGTTGAGTTTTTTGCCTATGGACATGAGTCATTGCGCAAAACTCAAAGAGGGGTGCTCTGAGAGCAGCTACCGACAGGGAGATAATTCAAAAATACCAAGAGATTATCTTCTTCCACTCCCACAGAAGCCAGGCATGAGCAGCCAAAGATGAACTGGTGCCAGTGGGACCAGTCAGCTCAGCAGAAACTCCTTCTGAAATTCCCATCACACCCCTCTGTTGCCTCTCCATAGGGAAATCACATCTAGACCCTGCCAGACTGGGGCCAGCACCAGCATCCCAGAGCAGTGGGAATAATAGTCAGCTCACCATTGCAGCCTACCTGCTTGGGAAGGCACATGTAGGACAATGCCTGAGGTAGTACCCATGATGGCAGGGGACCAAGGCGGCTGGAGAACATAGCAGCTTGTTGCCAGTTTTCTTTCTGAGCCCTTCAGTGCAAGGAAGAAGCATGAAGAAAAGGGTCCTGATGAAAGACCTTTCAGCCATCTGAAATTCATTTGAACACCTCTATTGAAAAACTCAGTTCTACCTTACAAACCCCTTCCCAAAAAAGCTAAACTCAAAATGATTAGGAAAAAGCAGGAGCTGTGATGTACCCCTGTTCTGGTCTGAAGATACCAGGGAGACCTTCTTCAAGGCCATCAGTGTTGCTGCACCAAAAATAAGAATAGCAATAGCTTGCTTGCTCTTGGAGGGAAAGTAAGCTTCTAAATAGAAGCCCAGAAACAAATACTAAAACAAGCATCTTCCTGGGTGTCCCAAAGTCCTCAAGGAAGATGGATGTTTTGTGGCAATGATAGAAAATTAGGAAAATACAATGATTGAATGTATAGAAAGAGACATCAACAGCTCCTGTCACAGCTCCTTTGTCTTTAAGCAAAGATTCTAATTGTCACTAACTCAGCATTCAGTGTAGACTACCAAGCTTGGTCTTCTGGTTTTAATTGGCATTATGCTTAATAGTAATCATAGAACATCTTGGTTTTATGATCATGAAAATACCAATAAAATGTTATGTATAAATGGCAGTTAATTTAAATAAACAGGATATGTCAATTAACCTGAAAATAAATTTAAATATTCCTTTACAGGCTGAAAATATCATGTTGGCCCAGTGTACCAAGTCCAAGAAACAGCAGTGCACTCCAAAATATGGCAAGTGCTCTTCTGATGGTGTGAAAAAAATACACAAAGAAGATCCTTCTAGTGATTAATCAGCAATGCTAGTTACTGGTCTTTTCACACTTTACCCCAGCAAATGTCTAATATTAACAGTTGGGAAGCTAGGGTTATACTAGAAATACAGGACTGGGGAGGGTTTAGTGTTGTTTAGCCAGAGGCTGTATGCAGTTTTTAATTTAGTAAAGCTTCTCAGACTTCTTTTAGAACATGATTGAGTGTATTGAAAGGTACAGTTGATAGAAGAATAAAGCCAAGTTGAATGGGTGGAGATGGAATCCAAAGAGAGAAATACAGGTTTTCTATCCAGTCAGTTTCCACCAACAGAACTGATAATTAAGTACAAGTTACACAAAATACAAATTAACATTGAGACCTAAATCCAGAGAACTCTCCCGATGAAAGCAGTGTAAATGGTGTTTTCTGGTATCTGTTTCTCACCTCTCAGCCTCTACCTTCCTAAAGAGGAATCTAGGGGCTTTGCCTGCTCAGCTGGTAGCTGGCTGAGGACCACCTACTAGTCAACAGCAGGGTTCAGCAGCTTGTTCAAATCTTGCCCATGGCTTTCACATGTGTTTGGAAAGGGTACCTGAATTTCAGGACTGAAGAAGCACCTCAGTTTATCTCCCAAGTCTCAGACCACCAACCATTATATTTTTGCTTCCCTTTTCTAAATCTCTTTGATTTTTCTGACAGGCCAGAACTTTATTTGGCACTTGTAGCTCAAAAGCAAATAATCCAAAAGCAAAATATACCTGTTTAAAATGCATTAAGCTACTACTGCAGAGGCAAAGCAACTATAAAAGAAAGTGAAGTCTGTATTAGCCAAGACTGGTAGATTAATATGGTAAGGTTGATAACATAGCAGAAACAGAAATTACAGGTATCAGGTAAGAGTTTGGTGGAAAGCAGAAAAAGTTCTATGTGAAGAGATAGTACAATAAAGATATATTCCAGATACATTTCCCAGAAGTAATCTGATATAATGAACATTTCATGAAATGTGGAGAAAAGTATTCCCAAAATGAGCATTGTAAAATGGAGGCAAGGAGTAAATCTTATTATATTCTGTATATTTATTCTATTTGCAGGTTGTTTCAAGACTGACCCCAACAGGTTAGATGAGCAATGTAGCATCTCTTGACAGACACACACATATAGTCCAGAGAGGTGGCAAGAGTATTTGTACTTTAAATCCAGACAGAGCATTCTTTGTTGCAATCAAAGGCAATGATAACACCCCACAGTACAGAACAGTAGGAAGAATTGGGAACACTCACCATTCAGTCAGACACAGAGCCCAGGAAAATGAACTACAGGGACCAAGATGGTCAGCCAGCCACCCTGTCAGTGTCCTGTTCTTCATGGTTAGATAAGATTCTTCAGAGATGATGCTTCTCTTCATTCATCATTGCCTCTTTCAGACAGAAGCTCACATAGAGCTTATTTTAGATTTGGTAGGTGTAAAGTTTGGGCTGCTGTTCGTAATAAATACGATAATGGAGGTACATATCACATAGGTCCTTATTTAAAACAAATATTATTTGTTTTAAATAAGCAAATATAAATTTGCTTATTTAAAGCAAAATCTGACCATGTGGAGGTGTCTACTTATCCCATTACAAGAGAAATATAGAGATATTTTATGTGGGATTACTGAGAATTCAAAGAATAGCATACTAATTTCCAAGTTAGAATACAAATTGTAAAAAGAAAGAAAATTAAAACCAATACACTTTTATTTCTTGCAAAAGAACCATAGCAGTATTAACAAATTTAGACCAGCTGAGAGAAAAAAAAAAAAAAAGAGCCAAAAAAAAAGCAAATAGTTATACCAGAGAATTTACCAGCTTGGCAATACTTTAAAGAACTTTTTAGCAAAAGTGGGCAAACCCAGCAGAACGATCAAAGTGGAAAGGAAGTCTTACGGATTGTTCTCCTTTAAATCATGTAGAACTTGCAAAAAACTTGTAACCCAAGGTACCCATTTAACCCTTGGATCACAAGATGGCATTAAGCTGAGTGACAAACCAGTAGCAGCAGCTGGTAGATAAAGCTTGTTCAGCTGCTGTACAATTCAAGCTGCCACCTTTTTATAGTAACACATTTGTTAAACTTTCAGAATAGCACATCATGAAGCCTACATTTTATCATCACTACATTTTGTCCCAGTCACATATGAAAGCAAGAAAAACTTTGCTTATTTAGTTTGGAAGAGGAGAAGATAGTCCTCTGGGTTAGTGAAATCAAATTTTTTCACTCAGTTTTCTAAAATCAGTGAAGATGAGATTAAATTTATTAGTTAGCATATTATATAGGTAGAACCAGGCTGCCTGTGTCTTATCTTTTTGTTATTTATTTCAGTAAATTGACAACTGCATTTCACGAAAGTATGACATATGAGTATTGGGGCCTACAAGGATGCTGGGGAGGGACTCTTCATCAGGGACTGTAATGACTGGACAAGGGGTAATGGTTTCAAACTTAAACAGGGGAAGTTTAGATTAGATACAAGGAAGAAGTTTTTTACTATGAGAGTGGGGGACACTAGAATGTGTTGCCCAAGGAAATTGTGAATGCTCCATCCCCGGCAGTGTTCAAGGCCAAGTTGGAGGAAGGCTTGGGTGACATAGTTTAGTGTGAGGTGTTCCCGCCCATGGCAGGGGGGTTGGAACTTGATGATCTTAAGGTCCTTTCCAACCCAAACTGTTCTATGATTCTATGACACTAAAATTATTCTTTCTCCCTGCTTTGTCTTACAGATTAATTGGAAACCTGTTTCAAGGTCACTGCTTCAGGCCCTGTCAGACAATGTTACCACCAGTCTTTATGTCATCGAGCATGAGACAAAGGATCCTTTGAAGTTAGACCTCTTTACAGATAGTGGAGAAGACAGTAAATGTAACACTGGCCAGCCAGAAGAACCTAACAATAACTTAGACATAAGCCTAAAGCAGGAAGAAATCCCTGAAGAAGTAGTAACAAGTGAAAAAGAAGGAATCATTTCCATTACCGTACCACTCTTGAGTGACTACACTAGCATGGAGATCAGCCAAAAATCCTTGATGAGCCTGACAATGAAACTGCCTGCAAGAGTTGCCCATCCTCATCTGAAAATGGAACTGAGGAGTAAGCCAGCACAAACTGAGCATGAGCGTTTGTTTGTTCCCCAAGACTACCTCAAACAAAACCAGCTGGCACTCTTGACATCTGAACCAAATTTCATGGGACAAGTCAATTCAAACTGAAGCCATAATTTCTTCATATTTTTTTTCAAATTTCAAATTTTAAAACATAATTTCCCATACTGTAAAATCCAGTTCCAAAACTTCTGATGCTTGAATGAAGCCGTTAGGATCATATAGTGTTACTGTAGAAATTGGTCAGAGAAATTCTCTAAGACTCAATTTGGAGTTTAGAAAGCAGCACTCTTCATTGCAGCGCTGGATGCACACGCAAATTGTTTTGCAAGGGTGAGCACCCCCATTACTTGCCTGCAGCAGCTGTATATTTAGCAGATTCATGCATATTCACAGACTTTCCATGAAATTATTCACATATTCATGATACTTCCAGGAACTAATTATAATATTTGCATCCTAATTACATGTGCTCTTTCTTGCTGAGTGGGAGTCTGGTAGTCGCCAGTACTCTTCCTCACTGTGTTTACTGAATGATCTCAGTCCTTGCGCATGCTTGCAAGGTGCCAGCGCTGAGTTAGCAGCTGGTGTGTCCTTGCTTCTGTTCTGCTCCATGTTGGGTGCCACTCTGCTATCTTGAAGTCTGGCATCCTTGGTCTTGTTTACTGTCTCCTTAGTTGTTATAAATCCTGTGATGTTCCCTCCCCTGTCAGCTGGACATACCTTTCTCTCTACATGTTAGCAAGTTAGAACAATTTACTGTATCTTACTGTGTTAGTTTAAAGCCACACGCACTATTGTTAGTTTAAACCTATAATTAAGCCTACAATAGGACAGTTGTGACAATAGTATCTAGTTCAATAAAATTCCTTGGTGAGATAGATTCATTATATAATTGTATTAGCTATCTCACCGCAGTCAGTTCTGTGGAAAATCCTACTGTCTTCACACAAGCAAAACTTTCAGGGAATTGTATGAAAAACCTTCCGTGAGGTACCTCTTGTTAGGTGCTTAGTCCCAGGGCACTCAGGAAGCCATTTCAAGGCACAATGTCATCAGGAGAGTTCACTATGGCCAGTTTAAGATCTGATTTTCAGATCTGATAATTTTTTCAGTAAAAATTCCAGCAAAAGTGCCGGCCACCCCAAAAGAAGCTGTCCAGTTGTTCAAAGCTGGCCAGAAGAGTGAAAAGCCTTCAATATAGGAATAGAAAATTATGCTTATCCATCTTTGTAAAGCACTATTAAATGCCTTATATATTAGAACTTTACACCTTTATTTATCATAGATGAATAGCACTGTGTAAATGAGGATGATAATAAGTATCATTATTAGTGCTGGAGTTCTCACTTGCTTTAAATTAAAGCTATTTCTTCCACGTTTATTTACACAGGCATAGAAATCCATTCATGTTCTGTTCTGATAGTTGCCAATTCACACTGCATGTAATGATGGTTTCTGTTGAATAGACTTAAAGAGCTGAATAGATAGCTGTCATTCAACCCTCTAAAGCCTGCACTGAGGAGAAATCACTGTGATATAGGGAATAAAAGGGTCTTCCCTAATGTCCTCTTTATTTGACTCCATCGTGTATCTCTAGTGCAAGGAGTCTGAATTGGTTTTCCAGCTTCTGAGAACTTCCAACCCATGAACTCTGTAGGCATTAATGGTTTGCAGTTATTGTAGATTACTCAGTTTATTGTTGTTGTCTCTAGATTACAGAGCATTTTATAGTAATTATTTTGTAGAGAAAGAAATTTATCCACTGTACTGTAAGCACCAGAGGCTCCTTAGACAGACATCCCTTAAAATTCTCTCCTTACAAGGGAAGGACAACTCACATTCACACGAATACTTTCATGCACATTAGGCAGTATGAATTATAGAATAGCCATGCTTACAAAAATCTTAAAAAATTGTGTATGTCCTGCTTGACTGATTTAGTGATGCCCCAAAACAAAACCTGTTCTATTCACTTCCCTTTTTTATATTCACTCTCTCTTTATCTGTATCTCTCTGTCTGTTAGGACTGGCAGGAACCAACCTGTATTTCACTGTGGAGTTTGCTTTGTTCTTTCTTGGCAGTTAAAATGCATTGTTTTGCCACAAAGCAGTCTACCTGTTACCACTTATCCCTGCTACCTCTGCTCATTAAATGAAGGGGTAACAGGAGCATTCCCCAGACCACCTCAAAGGTTTGAGCAGTCTTTAAAATATCTTCATGTGTTTAACTTCAATTGGGGGCGGGGGGGAAAGGGAATGATGTTTGTTTGTTGTTGTTGTTTAGTTCTTCTGTGGGAATTTTTAGTTCAGTTGTAAGGAACCCACAACAATCACAGTCTAACTGGCTGACCTCTTCAGGCTGTTTACAGAAATGTGTGCACATACAGACTGCAGAAGCCTGCCTACATCTACAAATATATGTTTCATGTGTTATAGTACTGTTCAGGTGGTTTCAGCAGGATGCTTAGCTTCAGTATTCTTAGCTTTGGTATTGTTGTGTTAGGAGTGGAATGGCATTTACAGAAGCTCAGAACCAGTGTTAGCAATAGTGAGAACTTGGACACCGTAAAAGTCTAGACAGTTAACTGTAGGTCTGGAGGCATACAGCATAGTGATTTATAGCATAGGGTATTATACTGCAGGGTTACAGTGTTTAAACATTTTATATTTACAAAGAAAGGAATGTAATATACAGTCTCTAATATGACCTCTAAAAACATGCACAAAGCAAAGTTAGTACATACATATTTTTTCTGGTACCCAGAGTAGACAATTTTCTTGTATATTTAAATGTAATACAGACATGGGGATTTTGTTGCTGTTGTTGTTGTTTTGGGGGCTTGGGGAGCTGGGGTTTTGGGTTTTTTTTTACACTTCAGGTCAGACTAAAGTGCAGTATTCAGACAGCACTGAAAATTACCAGAGTTTCAGAGAAAAGATGAACAGTTACTCAGCCTGGAGTAAGAGATTGCCACAACCGCAATATTCCAGAGGGTTTTTTTCACTGTGTATTAACTAAATAGAATAATTACAGAATAGCTACAAATCCCCCAAAATCCTAAGCCTTTGGGGTACTTTGTCAACCTTAAAAGACATCTTTGTGGCACTATGGCATCTGCACTCGAGTGTCCACCGGAAAGGAAAGAGCACATGATACACGGGTAACCAATGTACAGGGGGGTAATACAGAGAAATTGTACAAGGGAGTTAAAGGAATTCCTTTGCTTAAACAAAAGTATTGTCTGTCCTAAGTACCTGCCATTGCCATCTTGCCAAGGCATTGATTACTGCTGGAGGGGGAGAAACAGATGCTAATTCTACTGACAAAAGCAGATGAAAGGTCCTGCTGATAGGCGGCAGGAGAGGCAGACTGGGTGACCAAGCCTTAAGACCATGACAAAAGCACAGGTGTTGGGTCCTACTGATAAGCGGCAGGAGAAGCAGACTGGGCGCCGACTAACCCTAAATCCATGTCTGAAGATTAAAAGGTGTAAAGGTTAAGAAGAGGAAGACTCATTTACTTCATCTTGAAGACCCCTGCCCACAGGAGGAAGACTCATTTACTTCATCCTGAGACCCCTGCCTATGACCAGAAGGGGCACTGCGCAAGTGCAAAGGACCTTCCGGCTCATTATAATACGAAGCGGGGATAGATAATAAATATGTATAGGCGGATTGAGCAACCTCATGTCTATGTATACCTTAAGAGAATAAGTGTAAAGGGAGAACAACCCTGAGGTGTGCATGCTTTGCAGGAGCTATCCCCATGCACCTCAGCGCTGAATAAAAGCATACCTACTTTACAACTTTAACTAGTTGTGGAGTCTATCCGCGCATCACACAGGGCATCCTGTCAATCGCAGTCAACCCATTACTGCCACAAAACTTGTAAAATAGTGAAACACTTCATAAAAGTCCTGTATTTACAGAAGATACTTGTCCGAAAGCTCTTGACTGTGTTGCAGGCTCTTGGTTTACCTGTTTCTCTCTCTGTTGATGGCACTGATGGTATCTGTATGAAAGTGGGTAATAAAACCTGGGACAGCATACATCAGTCACTTCTGAGCACTGTTTAAAGAAGACTGCTTCTAAGACAAATCAATGCATGCCAATGGAGGGGAAAAAGAGGGGCTGGGGGGACAGAGAGCATGGAATAATCTCATCCCCATATCTATTTTATTTCTACTGTGGAAGCACAAGTTTCATTAATAAAACTGAATACTACCTGCCATGCTAGAAAATGTCATTCACATCACCCATACCCAGAGACTCCTTTAGTGCTTCACTAAGAATCGTTTATGTTGGAAAAGACCTTTAAGATCATCAAGTCCAACCATTAACCCAATATTGCCAAGCCCACCACTAAATCATGTCCCTAAGCATCACATCTGCATGTCTTTTGAACACCTCCAGGGATGGAGACTCCACCACTGCCCTGGGTAGCCCGTTCCAGTGCTTGACAACCCTTTCAGTGAAGAAATCTTTCCTAAGATCCAGCTGAAACATCCCCTGATGCAACTTGAAGCCATTTCCTCTCAAACTTGCTGAGGGCACACTCAATCCCACTGTCCATGTCAGCGACAAAGATGTTGAACAAGACCGGTCCCAACACCGATCCCTGAGGGACACCACTCGTTACTGGTCTCCTCCAGCTGGACATGAAGCCACTGACCACAACTCTTTGTGTGCTGCCGTCCAGCCAGTTCTTTATCCACCGAGTGGTCCACCTATCAAATTGATGTCTCTCCAATTTAGAGACAAGGATGCCATGTGGGACAGTGTTGAACGCTTTGCACAAGTCCAGGTAAATGACATCAACTGCTCTACCCCTGTCCATCACTTTTGTAGCCCCGTCATAGAAGGCCACCAAATTGGTCAGGCAGGATTTCCCCTTAGTGAAGCCATGCTGGCTGTCACCAAGCACCTTGTTGTTTTTCATGTGCCCTAGCATGCCTTCCAAGAGAATCTGCTGCCAGATTTCACCAGGCACAGAGGTGAGACTGACTGGTCTGTAATTCCCTGGGTCATCCATTTTCCCCTTCTTGAAAATGGGGGTTATATTTCCCTTTTTCCAGTCATCAGGAACTTCACCTGACTGCCATGATTTTTCAGATATGATGGCCAGTGGCTTTGCAACTTCATTCTCCAGCTCCTTCAGGACCTGCGGATGAATTTCATCAGGTCCCATGGACTTGTGTACATTCAGGTTCTTAAGATGGTCTCCCTCCAAGCCTCCTTTTCTCTAGACTAAATAATACCAGTTCCCTCAACTGCTCCTCATAAGACTTGTGCTCTCTGAGTTTCTCACATACAGCTTTCCGTGAACCATGACAGAAGCAAACTGCCAGGGAAATTGCGGTGAAACATGTTCAAGCCCTTACTGGAAACACTGGTGCTCAGGTGGGCTGGAGAGTAGCAGACATGCTATTTTAACTGTAAGTTGTAGGCTGCAGCCAGGTTTTGATATGTTGCCCATACAGAAAGGGGCAGCAGAACCATAAAGATCTTATGGGTATTCTCTGACCTTTCCCAAACAGTTGACTGCTACTTTTAAGTTTTGCTGATCATGGCTCAAACCAAGATACTCAGCTATCAGCAACCTTCAACTTTCTTGTGAAATGCAATTGAATAACCATTCTGGCATTCACTTCAAGTATATGATAGCTGGGTGTCATCAGATCTAGAATCCATAAAGCTCAGTAATTCCATTTTAGTATGACAGCTGTGGCTTTGCTTTCACTATCTGAATGGCTTTGCTGCATTAGATCTGTCTTGAAATGAATGTAGCCACTGTAACTTCTGCATGTTATATTCAAGTGCTACACATTCAATTCTGGAATGGAGGCCACCCATGTTTCTGCAATTTTTAATTATCTTAGCTGTCTCAAGCCAACTGCAATTGCCAATGTCCATACACCATACATAGACAAGCTATTTATCTAGACACACACTGTACTGTAGCTTCTCAACACTGCATGGGCTAGTGCCTTATAAATACTAAAGCAATAGCAAATAGTCACTCTGAAATTCTAATTTGTTAGCTCCGGTTACGCTGTGTCATGGAAATGTTCTTCCAATGCTATAGAACATTTGTGGAACAGTTAAGATAAAATTTACATGAGATACATTGGCTCAATGAAAATTAACATTGTTAGTAAAGATGTCACTAGAAAAAAGTAAAAATATTTCCACTACTAACGTAAGAGATTTTGTGGATGCTGAGAAAAGCCCTAGCTCCAATGACAGTTAAAACACAATCCAGTGATACAAGATTCTGTTCACTCTGTTTCAATGTTCATTCAATGTTGGTGAGAAGATCCTTGGAATTTTGCAATTGTAAACAAGAAAAGTGCAACTACAGAAGCAACACTGGAGAAGCAGTTGCAGTCTTAACAGAATACTATTTTTCAGCTTCCAAGAGCAGTTGTGTTTTGATTTTGGTTTGTTGTTTGGGTTTGTTGTTTGGGATTTTTTTAATACTGGTTGATTATTGGAAAACTTCAAGGAGAAAGAAGGGAAGGTTTGGACACAGAGAACAAGTTGACAGAACTCCAGGCACTGGGAACAAAACGGAAGATACTCTGGTTATTTTTTCTTATACCCTTACACCTGTATAGTCTGTCCTTCCAGCATCCCCAATGTATCTTGGCCCTGAAACCAACTGCATTGCCTGAGAGGCTCAGTACTACATATCAACACCATGGTGCTCTGCCTAATGCCATGTCAGCAGAATTCAGCTGTACAGTTCCTATCTCTTTTCTGCGATAGCACAACTCTCATTGCAGTCATAGACTAAGTTCAGAATAGTTCATTTTCTCCTGCTTTAGATTGAATAAAAGCACGTGCCTGCTATATCACCTATTAATGTATGAATATACCATATTCCAGTGCATTTTAGCAGATTGCTACTGCATTTGGTACTAAAATAGCAGTGGTCAGGTACTAAAAATAGTGGTGCCTTGCAGCAGGCTTGAAACAAAGCCTGTAGCACACACTATGTCTAAATGTGCAGGATTTCAAACAGTATCTGAGGCATTACTACAACAGCTCAAATGGGGGTGCTCCAGCACTGAATTTTATACTGCAGTACAGCACAGCAGCTATTTTTAAAGGCAGTGTTCTTCCCACACTTCACACTTGTATTTTTTAAAATTCCAGGACAGATTCTGGCTTGAAAAACTTCTGTTTCTCCACGGTAATTCCCTCAACAAGCTCTGAAGGGCTTGAATCTTAGAGTTCTTTCTGCCTCAGGACACGCAACCAGTCTGTGTTCTAAGCCAATGAAGGGCAACATTTTCAAAACAAGGCAGTGCTACAGCAACCCCAGACTACAATTAGGAAGTGTTGCTAAGTGATACACAGAACCATATTAAAAAAAGGATGTGTTGGGAAGGGAATATCATCAACTGTAGCACAATGATCCAAAAGCACCACCACCACAGGTGATATGGAAAGCTGATGTTAAAAGTTTACCAAATCACAGTGGTAAAGTCAAGTTTCTGTATAAGCCCCAAACCAGCATCCTGCCTAAGTTCCCATCTAACATCAAGGCCTCTCTCTTGCAAACTGGTTTCATTCCTCTCTCACGTTTCAACCAACTCACTTCCACATATGCAGTCCTCTTCAACCAATATAGCCATTAACCCCTCATCATCTACACATCTACACATCTCATCTTCCACTCTGTTACCTCAGAAGTTCACGCCTTCGTAATACAAAAAGAGAATGAATCTCAGAGCTCTCGCCCTCCACCCCAAAATCCAAACCCCTTCCTCCACCCAAAAGTCATAGCTTCCAACTACCTGAGCACCACGTGGTAGCAACACTTTACATGGCTTAAATTAATTGTATAAACACCATCAGTGACATTTCGTCACTCTTGTTAGGCATTTTACATTTCAAGTGTGTGCCTGGAAGTCAGAACATGAAGCAACAATAGAACCAGCAGGCTTGGAACGTTACTCAGCTTTTTATGCTCTTCTAAACCTGAGGAAGGCAGGGGACAGGAATGACACTTGACTGCTTTCATAAAGCTCCTGGGAACTATGATCTGGAAGGATGATATGGCCGTTAAAATACAAATTTTTGCCTTTATGCTTTTTATAGATATCTGTTTCTCTTCACAAAGAGCATAAAGGCAAAAATTTATTATCTTACAGGCAGAGGATGACACAGAAGCCATGAAACATGATCACTTCTACAGAGACATACCACTCTTCCCAACTGCAATTATGAGCTACTATTGAAACAAAGTTATACATCCGACAGAAGAAAGTTCTTAGGTAAAAGAAGCAGGAATTTATGTTTTGTAGTGCTTGCAACTACAAATTACCCAGGTAAAAGTGATCAAAGGGAATCTGATTTATTAGAATTAATTAACTTATGCAACACTTGGCTTCTTCCACGTAGCCATAAAAGCATGGTAAATGCCCATTTCTAAGGAATTCAGTGCAATGCAATGATCCCGGTCTAACATTTCCTTCCATCAAAAACTTCTCAAGTATACTTTAAACTAATAAATTCAGCATTGCCACACTTCAGTTGAATAAAGCAAGAATGCTAACTCCTGTTATTAAATAGAAGAGAGAACAACAGAGTATTTCAGTGACTTACTGCATGTCCCACATTACCTGAGACATGGCACTATAAAGCAGTCTCCAGTTCACATCATAAACATACAGTTGTCATCTTTCCATCCTCTTTGGAGGTTAAGCAACGGCACAAATATATCACACTCATAAGGATCTTTACTACATCAGAGGATCCCCTTGCTGATACAAATGAAACTTGGACAGATCAAGTAACACACCTTACAATTAACATCATGAACACCCAGTTGACATCTTCTGTAACACCGTCCCCTTTTCTTTGCATCTCAATAAACTCTTTAATAACTTATCTACCACAAATCTCCTTTGGCCAGAGGAAAATTTAACTGGGCACACCAAAACAAACAAAAAGCACTGCATGTTTGTTCCTTGTTAATATCTACTATCTCATAACAGCCTTCTGTTCATTCCATTTAATGGTTCATTCAGAAATACTGATCATTTGGTCTGAGGCTGATCTGTAACATGGGTTAGTATGATTTACAGTATGGTTCAGACAGGTCTAGTCCTTACCTAGCCTTGATGAGATCCTACAGAATAACTGGGATGCATAAGCTGAATATTTGTAAGGAAAATGCCATGCTCATAGAAAGACAAGTATTTAACAGTTCAGAAGACTTATTAAAGAAGTCTAAAGATGAGTAGCCCTACAAAACTGAACAAAGCAGAGAAGCAATTGTGGAAAGGACTACCTCATCACAGTAAGACAAATCTGACAAAAACAGATTATTATACATTCTTTTAATGTTCACATTTCATGTAGACAAATGCATCTGCTTTGAACTTCTAAATCCAGTAATCTGAAGCAATCCTTTAAAATATTACTTCAGTAGAATTTAAAGGTTTTCTTTAGGTTCTACCTTTAAAATGAAAGGTAAGATTTCTAGAGAGAAAACCAGGAGACAGTCTTCCCCACATCTGATACTGAAGCAGTGCATTTAAGAAAGGCCTAGCACCAATACTTGTCTGTTTTCTTAAAACAAGCAGGCAAACCAAGCCATTTACACAAGAAAGTTTGATCTTAAGACTGACACTTCTTTAGCCAATTTTCCACCCCCTCCTCTAAAGAGAACTTTTAATTACTTAACGAGATTAGGTAGCATATATTATGAATAGGTCATATATGATTTTGAATCACTGCCAAGACATCCCAATATATTTCTCAGATGTGTTTTTTCCTCCTTTCACATTCAGAGGAGCAGCATGGTAAAATGCAGTTATCTAGACTGAAGATGTGTTGACTAAATCACCTGATCAGTAGGAGTTAAACCAGCCACAAGTCTCATTACAGATATTTCTGCTCTCAAAAATCACAAGACCAGATCCCTACCAAACAAGTTATGTTGAGAAGCAGATCTCAAGCTTTTGCTCCTTAACCATTGCCTGTTATTTAGACTTTTACACATTGTACAAAACAACAGGGAAGCTTAAATGAATTTTAATATGAAAAATATCCATGGCAATAAATTGATGTGTACTGTCAGAAGCTCTGCATGAACTCCTGATCCTACTTTAAAAAGAAGAAAAAAAACCTGAGAAATACTTTATGCAGCCACATCTATTAACTTCCTGTTTGAAAGACAAACTTCCCTGGTGGAACTATGGTAGTTTTCTCTGGAGAAGAAAACACCTTGCTAGGCCAGGGGATTTAACTAAACAGTGATGATACATTAAGTTAGTTAACCCCTCACCCCCTTTCATGTAATGTTCTTGTCAGTATCAGTCCCAACAGACTTACAACACACTTGACTCTCTGGGGCAGATGTAGCCTAATAACTTTAAAAAAAATTTAAAAGAGAAAGTAGAATTGCCGCACAGCCATTTGCTGTATCTCATTCAAATTAAGTGATTTTATGACACCATTAAAACTTTGGGGCATTATTTACAAAACCACCAACAACATAATAGCATTTGAAATTCCTTTACTTGTACCATTTCATAGTTGCTTCACTAATGCAAAAATAAACTAAATTTGTTCCATTTTGGTAATGTTTATTAAACTTGAAAGACCTACTTTATTACCAGAAATAACAAACTTAGAGAAGGGAAACAGTATTTTTGCCGTTGTACTGCTTAGGTTCTTGAGGTATACCTGAGCACAGACTGTGATAGGTGCTGTGTGTAAGAAATCATAGGGTCCTTCATCAATGGGAAAAATACCAGAAGGGATATACTGATAGACTACATGAATTGTGCAAGTCAAGCTACTCTCTTGATATTTCCAGAGCAGATCACTCATTCTGTTCATTACTATGAAAACTATGCATTTATAAAGTTGTAATTTCTAAATGGCCCATAATTTACGCATCAGCGCAGCAGTAGTTCCATACCTTTGCACTAAGAAGGGTTTTATTGAGCAACAGCTCACAAGAAAGCTACTTTACTGGCAGCCTCGTTAACGACATGAAGGACTAAGAAATGAAGCTGCAATCATTCTTTTACCACTGCTGATAAGTCTTTCATTTCAAAAAAGACATACACAACATTTTTGATTGAAGATTAATTTCATTAACAAGTTTACCATGGAACATACTTCGTACATGAAAAATCTCAAGTCTTGTGTCTTTGGCATTAGGTTAACATAGAAAAATGTTAACAAATTTAAACTGAAACATACCAGAAAAGATATAAACAGCTAAAACCTTAGTTTTGCTGTCCATGTTCTCCTTTATTAAGCTCAACAATGATAAAACTACGATGACAATTTAAATAAAAAGGATTTTTTTCCTCTTGAATAGTAAGAGTTCACAGTTTCAGGAAACACTGTGGAAGCTGAAGTTTGTAGACAGCTTCTCAACTGCAGTATTTACTTAAACAATACAGAATCAAAGTATTGGAGGAGTGTCTCAAACTAGGTGGAAAGTAGCTGCCTCCACAGATCGACAGACAACTATATTAAGCTGTTTTATATTGAACAGAATATTGAAGAAATCCCCAAATGTGCTCAGATCCTGCAACAGGACTTGCCTACAAATGAAATATTCTTGAAGTAAAAATAAACACTGCATGTAAAGACATCTTTTAAAGTTTAAAATTAAACACAATCGAAAGTGTATCTTACATTAAAAAAAACAAACAAAAAAACACCTTTTCATACAGTGCCTTAGTTTTCAATATTATTTTAATTACAGTTTAAACATATAAAAATAAACCTAAGGTACAGGCTCAAAACTTTTTTTCTGTTTACATACATTAGCAACCAAAATTAAGTTTTAGATTCTCTTTAGGTAATAACGGTATCTACAGATTTCAACTGCCCACGCTCCAGCCTCTGGTGAGAAAACCACATCTTTCTGAACTAAGTGCCTACATTACTTTAGCCATTTACAGGTCTCAGCATTTGTGTCTCCAAGTCCAATTCTCACTTTTAAAATCATAATAACACCAAAAGCAATAATCAATTACTATAAAACGAGAAGTACATCAAGTGGCAGGCAGTACCCATAATATGCCCCAGTTTGCAAGTCATTGTTCAGAATTCACAATTAGCTGGTTAACTGCTATAATGCAATTTTCACACTAACATTTACAAAATTCAAGATTATTTTTGTCTGGCTTTTTTTTTCCCTTGTTTGATTACAAACTAACAAGAAGACAGGGATGCAGAGATGACTCAGTCCTAGAAAATACATACCAATCACTATCGCGTTACTGCTTGCAATAGTCATACATGAATGAAAAAAGTACAGAATAAGGACAGGTATGAAGTATAAAATTTTATCACACAAAGCAGCCTTTGCCTCTTATCTCCTCCTGAGATCAAAAGAAAATCACAGAAATCCCCAGATCTAGTAACTATTACAAAAATACCAGTACATGCTGAAGGCAACACAGAGAAGCTACCATGTAACAAACATTTGCAGTTTCAGTTATTTCAGGTACTGCCTTAGATGTAACTGGCCCAAGGAACACTAGCAAGCAATGCAAGCTATGCTAAAGGCTATGGAATTTACCTTCTTTACAATAGAGGAAACACAAGTGACCACAGCTC
The DNA here is from genome assembly GCF_012275295.1 of Melopsittacus undulatus. Lineage (NCBI taxonomy): Eukaryota > Metazoa > Chordata > Aves > Psittaciformes > Psittaculidae > Melopsittacus > Melopsittacus undulatus. The sequence continues at coordinate 22,963,885 of NC_047557.1, read as the reverse complement.
ATTTCAGAATACAAGCTGTGCCCAGATTGCTGCTATTAGCCAGATAATTCAAAGCTAGTTCAGATGCACCGATCTGAAAGTGCCATTAAAAGAGAGCGTGTTACTAATGAGTAGGTAAAACTTACATCTCACTGGTATCTCAGGTATTCCTAATGTTTCTAGATTCTAAGTGTCTTTTTTCCCTTTAGTTCTAAAAATATTCTTTTCATATCATACTAATAATGTTTGCAATCAAAATTTCATCACATTTGCGTAAACCTATTGACTTAGATGAGCTTATCTGTCACAGCCACCTCAACTTTGAGCTTGGAATCCTGTTTCAGTCACCAGCAGTTGCCTTCGATCTTCTTTCCTCAAAAGCCTATCCGTTACCCAGAAACACTGCCGTGAAATAGCTGCAGCCACTAACAGGAACTTACACATACGTGCTTTACATGGTCTTAGCAAAATGGCAAATCACATTTCTAAGCAATTATATGCCATATTTTCAAATAAAGACTGACTCAAATGAAATTACATTTAAAACAATAACACTATCATGAACTACACTGTTCTCAAAACATCACTCCATGTAATCTCATTTATGAAGTGCAAAACCAAGCAGTCTACCATGGCAGCTCAGCATGCAAACCAATTAACAATGAAGGCAATCCTAGTGGAGTATGACCAAGTTTAATGGATGATGCACACAATCCTGCTGGAGCAAGCAGAGGCTTCATTACTGTGCTATGCTACCAGTTTGAAAACAATCAATCTTCTGCAGAAACAGGCATTTTACAGAATAGTTTTCTACTAGTGGCTTTTTTTAGGAAGAAGGGAACTGCAAAACACGTAATACAAATAGACGAAACTTTACCCTACAGATCTGCACAATATTTACAAAGCAAACCCAGAAAATATAAGATGTTTAAGAAAATATGACTTGAGGTGGGAAGTGTCTGGGTTCGGTGGTTGGTTGGTTTGTTTTTGCCTTTAAAAACAAAACAAATAAAAGGCTTTTTGTAAGGGAATTATTAATTCACAAACAATGTAACAGTGTGGTGCACATGGACTTATACGTGGGGTTAGTTAATAAGACTGCCATCCGTAACTATTTATTCCCAAAGGAACGTTGCTTAACTAACTGTACACGATCCTTTATATATTTTGCAACTGATCTATAATAACTATGCAATTTCAGGATAACAAAACTCAAGAAATCAAGCTAGTATCAGCTGAAGCACGTTACACCGAAAGAATTATAATTCCTCCCAAAGAAGAAACCCAGCTTTTCAAAGATATGATAATACCTTTGTATTTTCACTGGTATAGAGATTTCTAATAAAAGAAGCTGCATGAATGAGACCCAGATCAACTAAAAATATTCCTTTAATAAGTATGTACTAGCAGAAACGTCCCTCTAAAATACTTGATTTTATTAGTGAAATGGTACCAAAGATAACAAGTATACAAACAATCTCTTTGCTCTATGCTACTTAACACATCATAAATAAGACAGCTGTTGTTGCAAGACACATTCCTTCATAGTCTTCTTGTAAGCATACAGATTTGTCACTCTTTTATCAGAATAAGCTGTTTACCAGCCAACAGCACAAAAATGAATGTCTATACTTTACATGGTAAAGCATTTTCTATAGTCTTAAATGTACACACTGGCAAGAACATTAAATCCTACTGAGAATGAAGTGTGATTAAGCAGCTTCACAATCAAACTGGGTTTCATTGCCTTAGGAACTGGGCAAATTTTTCACTCCCTGTAATATGGGATTTTTTTTTCCTTTTTTGTTTTTAGAAGAATTCACTATGCAAAGTTAAAAAAAGCAAGTAGCTAATACACTATTGCGATTTTTTTTCAACTGTATTGTATTCAACAATAACTCTTCCTAAGAGGTAAGGCAATTAAGTCATTTGATTGTATTAAGTTGTATTAAAAATAGTAAGTTTTAAAGGAATGACTCTTAAGAAATCTCATGCAACCAATTAAGTTAGCTCTGAGAATAACCCATGTTTTAACTTGACAAAAATATTTGCTTTGTCATTCTCTCTTACGTGCTTTCTCACCAAAGAATGAACAAAACCAAAAATCTCTACCACTTAACTCCTGTGTAATTAGAATTTTCTCCCCAGATTGTTTTGCCCTTTTCTTTACATGCAATTCTTTCTGTTTAACCCAACAGATATAAGATGAGGGACAGGTCATTATTAATTAAGGCCATACAGATGTAGATTAAACATCTATAAAGGGCTGTCTTTGATGCAGGTGATCAGAAAACGCTTTGTATTCAGCAACTACTTTTGTACAGTGGTGGTCCCCAAACTGCATCTTTGCTTTTATCTATAAATCTCTTCTTAAAAAAAAAAAAGGAACTTTAGTATTTTAACAAGTGAATACAGCAACCATTCTGACAAATCATTTGCATTCTTGTCTACAGTAAGGTGGTGGCAAAACAGCAATAGAGATCATGTAAGATTTAGCTGAAAATGAGTAATAGCACATATATGTTTCTAGAAAATACCACATTTTAAGAAGGCACTAAAGCGTCTGCTTGTGCTCCCACTTTTGTTTTTAAATCAAATAAGGAAAATTTATTTTCATAATGGCACCTGTACTATTTGCAGCTGTACACACTGCAGTACGGCTGAAAACAAAAGCTGTAATTCAGATAATATGATACAGAAGTGCTCACTTCTGGAATGACAAAGAAAACAACAAAACTAAACAATCCCAAAATAACTCAGTAAATCTGACCTATTATCTATAATATAACAGTGTCCCTTTTACGAACAGAAAAGTAACATGCATTGTTCAAATACTTTAAAAGAAATATTAATTTTAGGGATATTAGTAAGAAGTTCTTTCAAATAATAAACCCCAAGAATCTCAAGCAGTAAGCAAATGAAAAACCTACTGGTCAGTGGGTATTTAACAAAAGATGTGTAAAACTGAGTTTATGTTTAAAACCCCTTTCTGTTGGGGTCATTTACAACAGAAAAAAGTGCGTATATTTACGCACTATTTCCAAGCACATCAAACAGTACACATTGAAGTTTTTGTGGATTTTTTTAACCCACAAGGTAAAACAAGACAAAATCATCAACAAGCAGAATTTTAAACAAACTTCAATGCATATCTTCAGCTTCTTTTGGGCAGTACAGGTTTACATCTTTCAGTTTCTACTTATTTGTAACAGCTCATGGCAAAACTCAACATAAATCATTTCACAAATAAGTACAGCCATCATGAGAATACATGGATTTTCAGAGATGAATAGTTTTGATGGCATCTGCCTTTTCATGGTATAACTACTGGTCCGTGCTCTCTTGCTTTACAGCAAGAAGACAACAAAGCTATCACAAGAATTGGAAAGAGCTACTAGTACTATCAACACGATCAGGTTGATTGCTTTATTTTCTTCCTCATTCTGGGAAATAAAAAGCTTTGGATTTCATTTCTTAGTTGAATCGGATGCCCACTCTTTGCTTTAAACCTCTTCTATTTTAATTGAGAGGTTTTCTTCATTTGGTTGACAGTTCCCATTCTGTTGTAGTTTGACTTCATCTGTCCTTTCTGTATCTCTGCTGTCTACTTCCTTGTCAGTTTCTGAATTCTGATCCTCTTTAGTGTGATCTTTGTCCTACCAAAAACAGAATTATTTTACAAACAAATCATATTCTTAGCATTATAGGGTATGACTTTTATGACTTCCAGCCACCTTTTGTTATTTTTGGCTCAATTTTTACACACCTATCTTGTCTTGGCAATTTTTATAGTAGAGGTGTCAGGCATTCATAAGAACTAGTCATCCAAGAAATCAAAGCCATAATCTGTCTTTACGATCAATATTAAGAACAAAGTAGCATCACAAAATCTATTAGGAACAGCTCCAGAAATTAAGATTTCTCCATATTTCCTAAATAAAATCGGATTAAGCTTTTTTCTTTCATAGTTTTTTGGCAGATACCTGATGCATTTTAACAAAGTTCGTGGATAATCACTTAAACTTGTGGGCAGAGTCACCCAAATCAGCTGTTTATAACAGCTGAATAATTCTGAGTACAACTCTTACAGGCATGCTGCTTTTCAAATGCTAAGCTTGAAAAAATCTGAAGATGTTTCTTCCCTTAATCACACTTTTTTTTTTTTCAGGAAAAATACCATACCACTCTTCCCCAGCTCTTCAACCTTACTCCTGTGGAGTCCAACATGCACACCAGGTCAAAGCAACCAGGGAGAGGCTGAATTGAACAGTGAAAGTTTATTGGAAAAGTAATCTTTCCAGCTTGACAGCCATGCTGTCCCTTAACACTTCTCCTTAGTTACACAGTCTGCTTCCTGCTGGCTCATACAGATAGGCAGTCAGCCAGGTCCTAACATAAGGAGCAAGAAAGAGAAACAAACAAAATGTTTCCATAACCTACTCATATAAGCTGCTATGTCCAGTAAAGTTCAAAAATGGAGACATATGAAACTGGCTCACTAACATACCAACTGTAGGTTTTCAGTGGCAAAAGCCACACAGAAATGGTAGCAATTTGGTAAGGAAAACAGGAGAAAAAAGAGAGGAGGAAAAGAAAGAAAAAGAAAAAATGAAATTTCAATATTGCCTCCACCAGCACTTCTTCATTCTGCTTATTACTTGGTCATACATAGCTTACCTTCAAGGTACTGGTGTGTTTGTCAGATTTCTCCTTTCCCTCTTTTTCTTTACTACTTTTTTTCTTGGAGGTGGAGCGTTCTCTTTCTCTTCTTTCATTATTTGTATCTCGCTCTCTCTTTTTTTCTTTCTTGCTTCTGTTTAACAAAATTTTTACTCATATTAGAATTTGATCAAACAGCAACAACCTTCAAGCCATTTAACTGCAAACTAAATTTTTATCTACGGGTTTTCACAAAAAACAAATCCCCTTTTCGTAAAGACAAGGACATTTTTTGACTGATAGAAGCTGAAGAATACATGTGTTCAGTATGCATGGTACTTGCAAAGAGAAAACCAAATCCACCTGTATTCAGTGAAGGGCTTTTACAGATTTGAAGCAAATCTGCATTGTTGACAGATCTGGAACTCTCCAGGTGAAAGCATACCAAAGCTCAAATTCATCATACTGTCCAACTGAAAAAGCCTGAGACTGTCAGTGCAAAAGCAGTTAACCAATGAAAATACTAAAATTTTTTGATTCTTTACTGCTCATTAATCTTTATGTTTACATCAAACTGACCTTCTTGGAGAAGGAGTTCGTGAAGACTTTCTTTTTGTTGTTTTGGATGATTTAGGAGACTTGGAGGGACTTCTACTCTTCCTTTTACGCCTTCCTCTACAGGACCAAGAAATTCAAGATCATCAAAGAATAAAAATAAGAATAAAAATAATAAAATCAGGAACCAGGTAAAAACAGAAAGACGTTAAAATAATCTGAGACAAAAAATTAAGTAAATATCCCTGAATTTAACATTTTATTATTAGCAACAATACGTGAACTGTAGAAAGAAAAAAAAATCTTATGTTTCAGATGGTGGGAAAGGGAAGGCTAGATGTGGGAAAAAAGGTTGTACCTTTCAGATTTTAGTTTTTTGTTTATTTTTACATGACAACAACAGAAACACAAATCACTAATCCTGTATTAAGTTAGAGTTTCTTCAGTCAGGAAAAGAATTAAAACTGAATGAAAAGCCACATTAAGACAAAAGGCCTAACTTTAGCAATGCAAACCTCAGCATGTAACATTACAACCTGAAGATCACTGTAATTTCAATTCAACCTGACTGAAATTTAATGCCTAAATAACAGGAGCTAGTATTCCTATTGGTTTAGAAGTAAACTGTGCAAAATGAAGCTCAAGATATTGCCAGAATTAAAATAAGAAGTCATTATCTATTGTTTCCTAGCAGTCCTTGCTCAGCAAACATAATGTTACCATTCTGCAAGACACTGAAGAGCTCATAGTATTTTACTGAACAGCTGTTTTACAGATGTATGATATATGGAGCTTGCCAAAGTTATTAGAGTCCAATCTTGAATAGAACATAACATTAAATAACTTGTTGCAAACATATCAAGATATATGTTAAAGTAAAGCAAAACCTGATCCAGTAAAGCTTCATTCAACATAAACACAGAACCTGTCTCTGTCAAAGTAACATGATTTTTTTCCTATCACCTCTTCCTCAAGCAGGAAAAGCGGATATGTAGAGCCATCAAAGAAAAACAGGGAAGTTAAAAATTAACTTCAAGATATGCTATTCTTACACATACCAGCTTTTACAATTCACACCACTAGGTGTGAGTATTTACATCTGCAACATTAAGAAAGGCCAAAAAATTAACAGTTATTAAATAAATTACAAACGGTTTTATTAAGATATGCCTTGTATTACTATCTGGATTGACACATTGACAATATCATCTACCATGACCTCCTCAAGCTGCACAGGACAAAAATTCATAACTATTTTGTTCAGCAAGCTCTTCCAGTTTGACTTAATCTTTGGTAAACAAAAATACAAAGTGGCCTCAGGATCATTGAGAAAATAACAAAATCACTAATCAACTTCTCACTAATTAACACACATTACATTTTTAACAGCTTCACATTTATCACCACCTTTTTCAATACAAGGATACTGAAAACTGATGCATTACACTGACAGTGCTCCCACTCAGGCTACAATGAGTATATCCCCACTAAATGAAGTGGGGATAAATAAACTATAGCATACATATCTGTGAGTAACTAAGTGCCTTAGCATTTGTGTTCATGATACAAATTGTTTATTCATGAAATCTAATTTTCAGTTTCTGCTTTTCATATTTCAAGTTGAAGAGCTTTAACTGTCTTACAGTATTCGTTCCCATCTCCGTCACATTTGTCTACACAAAGATGTGTGTGCACGTATTTAACAATGTTAAGAAATACTAACACAGCAGAACTTGAGAAAAAACAAGTCCAAATACTGTAAAAGTGATTCTGTGCCTCTTAGTCATAAACAGAACTAACATTCCATAACTATCTTCTCTGCTACCTTGTAAATATTTGTCGGAAAAGGAGTCAGTTCTTCCTCTTCCTCTGGTCTGTCCCACTTTCTTCAACTAGGAATCACAGTCATCTAGTTTCTAGTACCTGCAGCATGTTGTCTGTCAATAAAGCAAGGTCAGTTGCCGCCTAGTTCTCAGAAGGTCCTGGATGTCCAACTCTACCTTCACCTCTTCTCCAAAAAGGTGACTTATTTGTCCATTATTTTACACTCATCCTGTAAGGATTAGCAATCACATCTCAGTGCTGCACTGGTAAATTGGGACAGCTGAAATGCTACTTCAACTCCTATTTCAACTAGGCAACGTCAATCACCAAAGTGAGCAGATATCCCCAAATGCAAGCTAACTGGGACTTTGTAATCCAGCCTATTCACAATTACTTCTCAGAGAATAACAGAATTACTGAGGTTGGAAGAGCCCTCTGGAGACCAGCTTGTCAAACCTCTCCACCACCAACCTAAAAAGAGGGTCAACTAGAGCAGGGTACTCAGGGCCACATCCAGGCAGATTTTTACTATCTCCAAAGAAACTCTACAATCTCTCACCATAACTGGGTCCAGTTTGCCTAGGGGAAAAAAAAAAACCAAAACAAAAAACCACCCAAACCAAAATAACACAATTCAAGCACTGGAAGAAAGTCTTTATTTCCCGTATGTCAGTATGTGCCTACTGCCTCTTAGCCTGTCACTGGCCCTCACTGGCTGTCTTCTTCACACTCTCCCAGCAGGTACTCATATGCACTGATAAGATGTTCTCTCAGCCTTCTCCAGACTAGACAATTCCAGCTCCCAGTCTCTCCTTCTATGACAGGTGTTCCAAGCCCTTTACCAGTTTTGTGGCCTTCCACTGGACTCACTCTAGTACATCTGCAACTCTCGTACTGGGAAGCCCAAAACTAAATGCAAAATTCAGATGTGGCCTCACCAGTGCTGAGGGGAAGAATTACCTTCCTTGCCCTGCTCACAGCACTCTGCCTAATGCAGAGCAGGATACTGCTGACCTAGTCAGGATCCCCAGGACCTTTTCCACCAGCCAGCCTTCTAGTCAGTCATCATTCTGTACTGGTGTGACAGTTTGCCTACCCAGGTGCAGGATTTGAGCTTTTCTTTGCTCAAACTGACACACCAGCCCATTTTTCCTGTCAATGTTTCTCTGCATGGCAGCCCATTCCTCTGGCGTACAAGCCTCTCCCCTCAGTTCTGTATTGCCCGCAAACTTGCTGAGGGTGCACTGTCCACTGATAAAGACGTTCAACAGTATCAGTTCCAGTATTGATACAGTAAGGATAATGCTATGTCCAAAGAAAGAGTAACAAATCCATGTCAAAAAAAAGTGTTTCTTTCATCCTCTGTATTCAAAGGAGCATTGTCCTTGTTTAGTAATGTCTCTATTAAAAAAAAAACAACAAAAAAAAACCTTCGTATCAAAGTAGAGTTTTACACTGTGATTCCACTAGAACAGATGCACTAATTTGCACTAGAATCCTCTACTCTCTTAAAATAACAAGATTCTTAAATGGAGCATTACTGTTGCAAACTAGAGTATGAATTTTTGGCGGCATCCAGCTACATACACTTGCTGTTTGATGTTAAGAACTATGTCTTCCACCAAGTTTCTTATATAAGCTACATATTGTCAAAATCTTAAATCTTTTTTCTACACTTACCTAACTGAAAATGTTATGCTTTCAAAGCTGGCAGAAATACCTCTACTCTCTGTAGGTCTTCAACCCATGAAATAATGTTAAAAATGCACTAAAACAGGAAGCTGCAAATGCTCAAGGGCAGCACAGTATTTTGCCCATCAATCTCAAAAATAACATGGACTGCTTTGTATGAGCCAAGCACTCCTGAATTTTGAGGACTGTGGGAATTTTGTTTTTGTCTATTAAGATGATTGTAGTATGTAGAACTTTTCATCCAGCATTTCCTTCTCTACTGTAGACAAATAAAATTTATCTAAATTTGATGTATGATATTACTGAACTCCCAATACCTGAGATATTCAGAAAGTACTTTTTCCACCAAAGCTTCTGAACTTAAGTTAGCCACAACACTCTAGATTATGCATGAGTTGGTCCACTCACAGAGCTGATCATCAATCTCACAGCCACCTTTTGCTGTACTTAATTTATCCAGACTCCCACCCAGTTCAGCCTCCCTCAGAGGCAAAAACAACAGCTACATTGTTTTCATGTTTGCTATCAGCATCATTAAGGAATGCTACTTTTCACTTGTACCTAGCCATCTACCAGCAAAACAATGTATGCTTATCTTCCAAGTGAGATACCAATCTTCCAAATGGCTAGCCAGCCAAGTGATACGCTCGCTTCCTGCTGGTACAGCCATCCAACTAAAGAGTGACAAATACCCAACTGTTCACAAGATGCACAGATCAACACTATACAGTATGTAAGAAACCAAGGAGCTACATAACAGTAACTCAGATTTTCATCAGGACAAAGACTATGTGTGATTTTGCTTTATCAGAACTTTTGGATGGCTTCAATGCAGAGAAATGGCACAAGAAGCATTCTACTTACTGTCCTTAAGGACTATACTAAATGGTTGTGTGAAAGGCAAGCACCAGCAGCCCAACAAGAAACTATGCTTTATCAGGCATCATACAGAGCTCTTTGCCATAGATTTTACTTTACAGGAAAATCCACAAAACAAATAATACAAATTAAATTAGTAAAAGACATGGTGATACTAATATACTAAAACTAGGATGGTGCCTTATTACACTGACAAGTCAAGAAAGGCATGAAAAAAAAATCTAAACAAACCTGCTCGAGCTACGAGATCTTCTTGAGGAACTATAGCTTCTTGGGGGTGTTCTGGATCTCTTCTCTTTCTTCTTTTTATCATCTCTCTCTTTTTCTCGCTCTTTCTCCTTATCCCCATCTTTTTCTTTCTCTCTTTCCCTCTCTTTGTCCTTATCTCCTTCCTTGTCCTTAATTTTCTCTCTGTCCTTCTCTCCTTCTTTCTCAGCATCTTCCTTTTCCTTGTCCTGGTCTACCTCTTCCCTGGCTTTTTCCTTCTCCTTATCTTTCTCCTTATCCTTGTCCCTGTCCTTATCCTTGTCTTTGACTCGCTCCCTATCTTTGTTTCTCTCTTTATCTCTCTCCCTGTTTCTCTCTTTATCACGTTCTCTATCTTTGTCTCGGTCTTTTTCCTTGTCTCTGTCTCTCTCTTTCTCTTTGACTTTTTCTTTTTCCTTGACCTTTTCTTTGTCTCTTTTCTTGTCCCTGTAAAAAGCCAAACACAAATACATTAATTCATCCTTAAACTTCCAATTAAAATTACAACTCTTTAGTGTACATTAACTGCTCAAGGTAAAGTATGTGTCTCTGTTGAAAATAATTCAGTATTTTAAATTTCCAGCCCTGTTCGGCATGAAGGAAATGTTATATAGCCAAAAAAACTTTGGAAAACAAATTGGAGAAGTGGAGGCCAAAATCAAATCAAACTGTGATCTTCAGAGCAATGTTACTACACCCGGAGAAAACATATCTCTTCACTTCACAGTTATGTTATACATACATAAGCTTTCTACATTTTGTCAGAAGACAAACTCTGAAGTCTGTAAATCCACACTGAAAGTGTGTCCACATAAAATGGACTGCAGATTAACAAGCCCCACATGATTAATGACAGCTGATTGATATAAGTCTATTTCTACGGTGTCCTCTCACACAGATATCCTGGAACTGCTTGGAAATCCAACACCAATTAATACACAGAAATAATCTAACAGGAATAAAATTTCACCAAATGAATTCCCTCAAAAGGCAAATGTAAGGTCAAAACTCAAGACAATTCAGTCATCTGTAATGTCATTAGGAATTCAAAAGTTGTTGAAAAATTGTTAATACAGTAATATACTAAACCAGAAGCAAGAACAACAGAAAAAGTCAGCTTCTCTGGGACAGGCAGTATGATACATGTTCATGAAAAGAAGAGTGAGGAAAATGACAACTGATGTTCTAGTCATCAAGGCAAACAAAAACTGTAGCTCACAGGTTTGGCTGGAAGATTGCATTTCTATATAGCATTATTTGGAAATGCAATACTCCATCTTTTATTTTTTTAAACAGATTCATGACTCCTAGACCTGCCCCTCAGACATATGAAAACGAACAATTTTTCAGAGAGAGAAAGAAGAGAAAGCACAAGAAGAGAAGTTGGTTAGCAGGCCTTTGCATGTCCAAGAGAGCTGGACTGACAGAACTTGCTGTGTCTACTGGCTCTGGTACCTATTCTAGGATTTTTAAGGTTTGTTAAAGAGACTCCTCCCCACACAAAAGGTCCTAAGCAGAACCCCTACCTTTCTTCAACAAAAGGAGTGCTTGTCTGTATCTTCTTCAAAACTGTTAATAAAACAGTAGGCTGTTGTATGCTCTGTGACCTGACAATTTTGCTTCCTACCAAGTTTTGGAAAATACTCTTTAGAAGTCTCAGAAAAAGAATGTAAGATCTTAAAGATGAAACAGCACACAACTGCTGCAGCAGCAGTCTCACAATTAGCCAAGAAATGCCTTTCACTTAATATATCACAGAGATTTTACTGAACTTCCCCCTTCCAGTATGTAGGTATCTCAAAAAGTTCCAAATAGCACCAGAGAATCAAAGGATACACCACTAAGGCCCAGCTAGGTAGGTAACTTACTCCTGTTTCCTAATGTCCAAAGATCTGCAGTTCTCTTTTCCACAAAACCTCTTCCCTCAAAAAATAAGAGGCAACTGCACAACCTGAGCACAAAGCTCCCTTTAAATCAATCAGGGGAATTACAGAGATGAAACAGAAAGAAAAGTACCAAGACTTCTATTCATGAAGCTGCTTTCACAGGGACATTTGTTTTGTGAATATTCACCACTTCATCCCTCAGAAAATAATGTTATCTTGTTGGAATTTCTCAGTTCAGTAATTAGCCTACCAGACTTAAAAATTAACAGACTAGGTAAAATACAGATATATTAGACCCTGAAATACAAATATGCTGCAACAGACACATGCTTTTGTGTCCACATTATCATATGGCCAGTAAGAGACAGCCAAAGGCAACAATAAAGGCTTGCACACAAAACATTTATACATGCTCTCAGAATGCGATATCAAGTTCATCCTGAATCCAATCTTCTCAACAGATAAAGACTGAACAGTCATTCTCCACTTTTCTGTGGGCTGCACATGCTACTGAAAATTCTCAATCTATTGGTTAAAGTCTGGCAATTAAAGCGAGCTGTTTTCAGCTGTTTTATTGTAATTGTAGGCTAGATTATCAAAGATTAGGTACCTTAGTATGGTAGTTTAACCTCCATGGGCATCATATGAGCTACTATGAAGAAAATCAACTTTATCCCAGCCAAAACCAGTACATGCTGCATTAAAATTTGCTATTATTTTGTCCCACAGATAAAGCCTATGGAGAGGCTAAAGCTTATAGAGATTCCACCCTTTACCATCACCTGAAAGGTCTGCTAGATTTTTTTCAAGTACTCTGTATTGTGTACTAAGAGCAACAGTATCATTTCACAGGAATGGAACTCACCGAGAACGAGAGCGACTTCTTGATTTCCGCCTTTCCCTAGATCTAGAACGTTTTTTCACAGGACTTCTGGACCTGCGTCTGTCCTTGTGTCTTGAGACTGATCTGTTGCCAGATCTACTTCTGTATTAACAATGCCAGAAGAAAAACAGTTTAATACTGAAACTTCATCAAAATTAGGTCAATCAAGAAAGGAAAAAAAACATAAATTTTGCCTCATTACATAAAATAGTAAAAGACTTACACCTCAGTAATACATTGCGTACCAACATTTTTGCTGATACTTCATGATTCACCAGTTGCAAAAGCCCTCCTTTGAAACAAGTGCACCATTTAAGTAATACCCATGTTTCCTAATAACTTCTATGAACATTCTGGAAAATATTAATTCATATCATACTAGAGTATCTGTCCTTAGTAAATTACAGCACATAAAATCTACTGTAGACAATTTCTAGCAGCTTGAAAAAAAAAATAGTTAGATTTTGTTTCTTTTCCAGGCTTAGTAACTTACTGCAGTCTTGGTCATTCAAGAAAGATGACTTTTAACTGGTCTCTTTTTGCCTTAGTCTCCAGACTTTCAATTTAAATTAACTTAAAAAAACAAACCAACCAAACAAACAAACAACCTGAAGAACAAACACTATCTGTGATTCAGGCATTTAGTCATGTTATCTTTTCAGCTGAAAAGATTTGTTAGCATAGGTTTCCATTATAAGAATTCTGAAACAATGAGCATTTACTAAATGATAAATACGTAAGGCAAATAACATGCAGATACTGACAAAAATTCTATTAAAGTCTTCTGATATATGCAGTCACAGATTTGATGAAGAAATTAAGACTCTTGAAGTACTGTATTTTTTTTTCCAAAATATTCCCTGTTTTTGGAAGATCATACTCCCTAGGAAAGCAAAATAAAAAGCTGAATTGAAACATAAAGTTTCAAACCCCCACATCATTAGACACTCTGCCTGAGAGGTTATGGTGCTATGAAGTCTAACTTACCAAAGACAGAAACGCCAATAAATCCTTAAGAACATGAAGGTACAAAAAATACCAATTCAATCTGTCATCTGGAGCTCAAGACACAGAGACATATAACCCAAGAGGTGAAGCAACCATTTTTTTTACCTACAGCTTTGCATCCCTTATCAACACACAAACTTAACAACACAGCAAATTAATTATGACTGAGCCAAAATACAACTGTGAATCAATTTTATATCATAGGGATTAAAAGTGTTCTATAAAACAGTAAATCTGTGGTGAGGATAGTTTAGTCTTAGTGATTAAGTAGGCTCAATGTATTAGACTGTCCTTTTTTCAGCATATTTTCAAAACACACTGTAATAGTGGTAAATCATTTAAAAAAACACCCAAACCAAGTCTTAATCTAGGAATTTTATTTCCTCTCATATTCCAAAGCCTGTTTTGGAATTGAACAAATTTGGCAAAGCAAACAAAACTGGAGAATTAAAAGCTACGCGTAAAGCCTTTTTCTTATGCTTTAAAAAGCCATAGTTTTACGTTACAGTACAGTAAATAAAAATACTGCATTCACTAAATCAGTATTTAGAAGTTCAGGACATCAGGAACATTCTACTAGAAAAATCAGCCAGCCAATTAGAAAAATGACACCAGGGTGTAGCTGGTGCAGTGCTGTGTTTTCGACTTTCAGCCTGGGAACAACACTGATAACACCAATGTTTTTAGTTGTTGCTCAGTGTGTTTTCTCTGATCAAGGACCTTCTGAGTCTCACGCTCTGCCAGGGAGGAGGAGAAGCCGGGAGGAAGCACAGACATGACACCTGACCCAAACTAGCCAAAGAGGTATTCCATACCACAGCACGTCATGACCCCTATATAAACTTGGGGGACTTACTTGGAAGGGCTAGACTGCTACTCGAATCAGGCTGGGTATTGGTTGGTGGGTGGTGAGCACCTGTATTCTCTTCCCTTATCATTATTATTAGTGGTGGTAGCAGTATTAGTTTTGTGTTATACTGTAGTTACTGGACTGTTCTTATCTCAACCCATGGCAGTTACATTCTTTCAGTTCTCCTCCCCATCCCTGTGGGTGCAGGACGAGGAAAAGGAGGGAGTGAGAGAGCGGCTGCATGGTTATGAGTTATCAGATGGACTTAAACCACGCCAGGGTATTAACAGTAAACTAAATGTACGACACGCAAAATAATTTTATTATTTCCTTTTAGAATACAGGTCACAAGATACGACTACGCTACCTGTCACAAAATGTCATGAAGCCACAGAACTTAGAATCATAGAATAGTTAGGGTTGGAAAAGACCTTAAGATCATCTAGTTCCAACCCCCCTGCCATGGGCAGGGACACTTCACAATAAACCATATCACCCAAGGCTTCATCCAACCTGGCCTTCAACACTGCCAGGGATGGAGCATTCACTACCTCCCTGGACAACCCATTCCAGTGCCTCATCACCCTCACAGCAAAGAATTTCTTCCTTATATCCAGTCTAAACCTCTGCTGTTTAAGTTTCAACCCACTACCCCTTGTCCTATCACTACAGTCCCTAATGAATAGTCCCTCCCCAGCATCCCTGTAGGCCCCCTTCAGATACTGGAAGGCTGCTATGAGGTCTCCACGCAGCCTTCTCTTCTCCAGGTTGAACAGCCCCAACTTTCTCAGCCTGTCTTCATATGGGAGGTGCTCCAGTCCCCTGATCATCCTCATGGCCCTCCTCTGGACTTGTTCTAACAGCACCATGTCCTTTTTATGTTGAGGACACCAGAACTGTACACAATACTCCAAGTGAGGTCTCACGAGAGCAGAGTAGAGGGGCAGGATCACCTCCTTTGACCTGCTGGTCACGCTCCTCTTGATGCAGCCCAGGATACGGTTGGCTTTCTGGGCTGCAAGCGCACACTGAAATCGGCTCACATTCATTTTCTCATCAACCAACACCCCCAAGTCCTTCTCTGCAGGGCTACCATGAATTTCCTTTTTGCCCAACCTGTAGCTGTGCCTGGGATTGCTCTGACCCAGGTGTAGGACCTTGCACTTGGCATGGTTAAACTTCATGAGGTTGGCATCAGCCCACCTCACAAGTGTGTCAAGGTCCCTCTGGATGGCATTCCTTCCCTCCAGCATATCAATGGAACCACATAGCTTGGTGTCATTGGCAAACTTGCTGAGAGTGGACTCAATCCCATTGTCCGTATCAGCGACAAACATATTAAACAAGACTTGTCCCAACACCAATCCCTGAGGGACAACACTTGTTACTGGTCTCCAGCTGGACATTGAACCGTTGACAACTCTTTGTGTGCTGCCGTCCAGCCAGTTCTTTATCCACCGAGTGGTCCACCTATCAAATTGATGTCTCTCCAATTTAGAGACAAGGATGTCATGTGGGACAGTGTTGAACGCTTTGCACAAGTCCAGGTAGATGACATCAACTGCTCCACCCCTGTCCATCAGTTCTGTAGCCCCGTCATAGAAGGCCACCAATTTGGTCAGGCAGGATTTCCCCCTAGTGAAGCCATGCTGGCTGTCACCAAGCACCTTGCTCTTTTTCATGTGCCCTAGCATGCCTTCCAGGAGAATCTGCTCCAAGGTTTTGGCAGGCACAGAGGTGAGACTGACTGGTCTGTCAGTCAATTTCCCGGGTCATCCATTTTCCCCTTCTTGAAAATGGAGGTTATGTTTCCCTTTTTCCAGTCATCAGGAACTTCACCCAACTGCCATGATTTTTCAAACCTCTTAGTATAAAAATAAAACCCACACCTACCTGTGTTTTGAGTGTGATCTTTTCCTCCTAGATCGGGATTTTGAGCTAGACCTGGATTCTGAACGAGAATGGGAACGAGATCGACCGCCTTTTCTTTCACTGCTCTTTCCAGACTCTGAGAGGAAAAAACCACTTTGCAGTGTAAGCTCAGAACATTTAAAGATCCCAGTTAACAATCTGGCACAAGTGGAATGTACCACATATAGTGCAAGGGGCCTACTCTTTGCACATCTTCCTTCTTTGCAAATATCCTTCAGAAACATCCAAGAAAGTCATTGCATATACTCGTTGAGTGCAGCCATCCTGCAGCAGTACACATAAACCAGATAATTATAAACAGCTAGTTCTATAGGAATTGGATTTATGTTGCTGCCACAATGCACAAGATCACAACATGTTTTTAAAAATAACCTGAGAAGAATTTAGAGGACACAATTTTGAAAACAGGCATAAAATGTAAATAGTAATTAGCACTTCCTGTACTTTTTTTTGATATTTCAACCACTGTACAATAAATATTGAAGTTTTATTCCTCAAACACTGTTTTGAAGAGATGGAGAGAACAGGGTGAAATGTTTGATCCAAAAGGCGGGAAGTCAATAGAAACCTTAACTGTGACCTCCCCAGATTTTGGCTCAGACTCTGTAAGATTGTTATTCATCTGCTTAACACAGAGGAAACATTAGAATCACTTTTCTTCCAACCCTAAAAAAACACCGTAATACTCAACCACCACCACCCCACAAAAAAAATAAATACCAAGACTCCAGAGTATCTAACTTACATTAAGACAATATCTGGGTTTGTTGGCAAGAAGAATGGCAAAATATCGCTAATGAAAAAGGAGGATTTCATCTGCAAGTTTAACAATTGGGATTTTTTTTATGCTGTGGTTTTGCAATCAGTTTACACCAGCATAAATCAGCAAGGGAATGTCTAACCTCTCAACCCACCAATGCCTTCCTCCTGACCTGGCATCTCAGTATTAACAGGGATTAAGAAATCAATCTGGATGAAAAATGTCCTTTACAATACATTAAATTCTATCCCAGATTCCTACTCTGATGTCACTTGCTATGACGATGCACAGAGTCTTGAGCCAGCATGAAAGAGCATAGCACGGGGACAAAATTAATATGCTGCAGATAAGGAAAGCATAATGTCACTGCTTTCAAAATCCTGCTATCTCCCTCTGACCATGAAACTATGTTCTTAAAGGGTGTTAGAGGAGTACAAAACAAAATGTAAAATATTTTCCTTTACAAGTTTGTAAGCACTTTGAGCTTACAAAAAACATTTGTTATTAATTTAGAATTAACTTTGCATTTTTTAAAACATTCAGTGAGCATGTATCTGAAAATAAGACACAATGAAAGAGTCAGCTTCATGCCACTGCTTTGTTGCACCAACACAATTCTGATTTTCTTTTTGCCAACACTGAATTGTTCACTTTCAAGTACCTTTTTTCCCGTGTTTGAAAATGCTCTTAAAAGCACTCCCAAGGTACACACATAATATGTGTGCTAGGTAAGGAGCATAATATACCTACCTGGCTCAATAGCAGCAGATATGAAAGACTGGGCTTCCCTGACTCTCTTCATCACTTCTTCCAGTTCCTTGGCAGCAGCTTGTGGTGTCATTTCAGGAGGCTTCACTATTGCATTATTGGAGTGATTTATTCTAAATTAGGAAAAGTACCTTTAAATCTCAAACACTTGAAAATGAAAAAATAACTAAGAAAACACCTCACCTTCCAAGTACAATTAAAAACTTCAAAGTTCATCAAAACTACAGATGTGTCCTGAAGTTTGTCTATTCTAAGAATCAGAAATGTCTTTTATTGCTTTCAAATCTTAACATGTTTAAATAAATGCAGAACAGTATTTCTGTGTTAAAAGTATTTTCTACTAGAAGTCTAGGAATCTATTTCTCTGTTTCAGACAGAATCTCTGTGTTAAGGCCTATTAATTACATACACATCACATAGTAATCTTAGTTAGTACTAAAGACTTATGCCATTCATATTCTTCTGAGAGAAGCTTTGAAACTGGAATTTATAAAAATGTTCCATTTTGCTAATAGGTCCTTATATTGAAAAAAATATCATCACAGCAGTTTCCTGTACATCAAAGTCATAAATGTAGAAGCATAGAAAGAAATCTCTCATTCAACAGTCATACCAATAATTAATTTCTTACTTCAGTGGCCTGTCTCCAAACATAACTCCATTAAAGGCAAGAGCTCGAGGTACAGAATTTTGGTCTGCAAATTCCACAAAAGCAAATCTTGTTGGTTGTGTCTCATCACCTGCCATTCGCACAAATTTGACTTCTCCAACTTGCTTAAAGAATTCAAGCAGCTGATCTGCTGTTGTAGTCTAGAAAGAATCAAAGAGCTCAGCTGAAGTGAAATATACAATGAAAACCACTTATCCAGTATATCAGGCCATCTGCTTTCCTACTAGCTTCCAGCTTGTTTTATTTTATTGCAATCAACAGTACTTTCACACTCTAGTAGCTAATTTAGCAGTCAAAAAAACCTCCAAATAAAATAGCTACAGTGCCATCAGTCAAAACCCAACTGTTTTTCAATTAATAAAATCAACTGCTAAAAAATAAAAAAAAGAACCAACTGCTAAGTTTCTGACAGACCTAACTTTCATGTTATAGAAACTCAAAGGTATTTATGCTACTATATCAACTCCCACTAGCACACACCATTCCACCTTGCTACAGTTGAGCCATTGCACAGTGTTGATCTCACAACTTCAGAGAGAGGCACTGCTCAGCTAACACAACCCAGCTGTATATTTGATCAACACACAAAACTGTAAGTGTGCTTTTGCAATTCAGCTACAGAGTGATTTCTTTCATGTCCTGCCAGAATGCTCCACAGCTTGGTCTCATATGATTGGCACAGGTGCATTCAAAATTCAAAATACTACCAGTAACCAAAAAATTACTATTTTTTAATTCCTACTGTTATCAACAAAACCTCTTTTTTTAACACATAGGATTAGAATTCATAAACTGCAATTCTACACTTTCCATTAATATTTCCATTACACAAAAACCAGCTACCTGTGAATTCAAGTTTCCAACATAGACTGTTCTCCTGATTTCATCAATTTTGGATGGATCCACATTCCCCATAATTGGTGGCTGTGGTATTTCTCCCAGAGCCGTAATGTTAGGGTCCAATGCTGCTGCTGGTATAGCTCCCAAAGTGCCAAGTGAAACACCAAGCTGGAAAACACAAAAATCCAATATGCTTTGCAACCAAGCACTGGTGGAAGATACTTCACTTATTAACACTTACTTGTCTTGTGCATTTCTGTAAAAATAAATCTAATGAATACAGACAACACTTTAAGGTCCCAGCTGAGCACTTTTTTTACAGAATAAAAATCAATGCATAAATAACTTCCTATAGTTACAGTTTTCTGTGTGCTGTTAACATCTTATTAAAGAGGTCTGGCCAGCAATGCACTGTATCAATCAAAAAACAAATTGGCCTGAACTTCTAACAGATCAATTTGATTGAGACACCTCCAGACACTGCTCTTTTTTTTTTCCCTACCACAAGTATAAAAGTAGATGAGGAACTGCTGAGCCCTTGTCCAGCACAGGAAATAGGCAATCTGCAGTACCCAGGACCAATTTGTTCAGTAATAGATATCAGTCCATCAAAGGAACAGATAAAGTACTTTTTCAACCAACATATCATGAAAGGCAAAATAAATTACAGTTGAAATCTGAAGGATATTAAGTCTAAATTCTTTTCCTACAAACACAGTCACTTCCTACAGAACAAGGACAATACAGCTTTCACTTAAAAATCACACTAAACTGGTCTGCTCAGTTCCTGGTTTGAATTTTATTTTCTCCACTCAAAAACCAACTGCCTTTCCAGCAAAGAAATTTCCTAATAAATATGAGAAATACTCCACTAGGCACCAATTTAATCTTCTTTTTTTTTAATGCAACAAAAAAACTTGATTTTTTCCCTGAATAGGTCACAGAAGCCTGCTGATGTCAAGACTTACAGAGGCAAAACAGAACTAAGAAGAAGTAGTACCAGGTAGCTCCTATGTTTTTTGTATTGAAAACATGGTGAGGCAAAACAGTCAAAAGCCCTGTTGTACAGATAACAATTAAAGCACCCTAAGGCAGAATTTTAATACTCCAAAGAACTGTGTCAATGTAACTACGCTATAACAAATTTTTAGGAAGTGGATAGCACTGCCACTGAACCAAACTAATGGGTCTAGGGAAAGACAAAAATTAAAAACGACACAACAAGGGATCCATGGATCAGATAGTTCTTGTTCTCTGAACACAGAAAAGGCTACTGAGTACAGAGGAAACCAGAAATCAAACAGCAGCTGAATTTTGCTTACTGTAGTCAAAGGGGTTGGTGTAGGTATAGGAAGCAACCCTGCACCAGGCATCAGACTTGTCATAGTAGGAGCAGGCGCCAACAGGGAAAGGGCTTTGGCTTCATCTGGGATTTTACCTGAAGAAGCAAATGAAAGCATTACACAGAGTTGGAAAACTACACAAATGTTACTCTTTCTATGATTTTACAACTACCCTTGTATTTAAAAATGTAATAAATAACAATGAATCTATCTACCAGATCCTTACAAAGAAACAAATAAGAACTTAAGTTTTTCCTTTTACCCTGCCTCTACTAGGAAAAACAAAAGTGAGCAAAACTTCAAAGACTAGCAATCTCATTAATGATTATTTTTAAAACTGAATAATGTATACAATTATTTAACACTTTGAGCTATGGGTCACCTGTACTGGAAACTTAATGTTCATGAACCAAACGATATCAAGCATGGACGCTTTCCCAGGGCGGTGTTTTCGCGGTGATCGAAAGTTGTTTTACACATGACAACCGTTCGTGTTGGCTGCATCACTAATAGCACACAGAACATCAGATACAGAAAAGAAGAACATTTTTTAAAGTTTAATCCCCAGAAATGGCAAATAACCAAACCAGTAAAACAAAAATAAAAAGAAAAACCAAAGTATGTGCTAATTGAAATTTGTGGTTTTGTTTTGTTGTTTGAGCTTTTTTTGTTACTTTTAATTCCTCTGGTGACACCTACTTTGGATGTAAAAATAAAAGAACAATAAAAAAATTACTACTAAACTACCGTGACTCCACTCAATACATATTACAAGTGAAGTTGAAGGTGGAGGAGGGAAGGGAAGAAAAAAACTCCTCTGGTACCGTCTCACATTCTAGTTCACCTCAGTTTACCCGAAACTCTGATAAATAAGATTTAAATTTATTGAGATTGAAAAAAATCACAACTGATCAGCTAAGCAAGCTGTATTTTCCCAAAATATCAATTTTCCACTATTTCATCCGGATTATTCTGCCCCATCATGCTAGAAGTTTACGTAGTATCTAATCTGAATTAAACGGAAGTTTCATTCAACATTGGCCACAATTAGACTGCTAAATGATCCCAAAACTTCAAAAATCAAGATTTAATAGTTAAAAAATGACTACAATTATATGTACATATTAAATTTGAAATGCAAAGGGATTTAAACTGACACAAACATCAAACACTAAACAGTAAAACTACAGAAAAGTTCTAATTATAGTAGATACCTATGATCTATTCAAAATTGCTGGCATAATTGTATATATGCTATCCAACTGAGCCCTTTGGTATGCATTTTATTAAAGTAAATGCTTTTATTTAAACATTCTTTTAAAAGTCAAGGTATATACAAATACTGCACCAGTGGCTTTTACTGCTTTGGTTCAAACTGTGTATATTTAAACTGTAAAACCCCCACCTTCAGGGTTTAAAAATTAGTATACACATGTTCTTATAAAAAAGCAAAATACAAGGTAAGTTTCAAAACACTGCGCTGCTTTAGCCATACAAGTTCCTATAGACTCCAGAGGAAACATCTACTTTAAAAAAAATTAAAATAAGGAAACCTGTTCTACTGATCTGCAACAAGGACTGGGTTACAGTTGAGTGTCACCAAAAGACAAAACAAATCTAAATGAAACTTAATGTGTATGTAGCATGGGTGGAATAGAAAATTAAAAACAACAATACCCATTTTTTCTCATGCTTCCTATTTACATTTATGTTAAATTTTGAGGCACCTTGTTCCTTAACATGTAACAAACCACTTGATTTTGCTATCAAAAGGAGAAAAATAGGAAAATTATTAGCACTTAATAATTAACTGTGCAATAACAATTTCCAGGGCTTAAAAAAAAACAAACAAAAAACCCCAAGAAAACAAAACCCATGCATGAATCTGGCTCATCATCACAATGTTCAGCACTCTTTACAGGTCTCATTTTGAAGTCAGACATGCAACAAGAGGTGTACATGATCTGCCTGACTGCTCATGAGTATCAGGTACTTCGCTGTACATCCTGCCTATTATGTAGCTCACTAACAGGCTTTCGAATATAGTTCCAGCAGCTGTGCATGCAAGTTAGGCATAGAATTACATACTAGTTCTTCTGAAAATCTTAATATTTAAGCGCTTTCAAATGATAAATGAACCAGACCTTATCCTGAATAACTACCATCTTGCAATTCACTGGATACTCATGCAGGTTTCTACAGGACCAACAGACATGGATCAAGTAAATCCAATGGTGGAAATGGCTCCTGAAGTGGTGTGTCTGCATTCTAATTTAGATCCTTGTCCAGTAATGCACATAAGTATATGCCTAATTTAAGTATGTGCTTACATACAGCCAATTCAATATATACTTAATCAAATAAATTTAAGAGATGTTTAGGCATTTAGCCCTTTTAAGTAGGAACTGAGTTAGACACATAAGAGACAATGAACCAAGTTCAGATAGGTACCTAAATACAAGCCTAAGCTTTAAGTATATTGTTCATCTTACAGAGGTAATTGGCATTACTCATGTTGCTCAAGTAACTACTTTTGGTTAAGTGCACCATTACAGCAGTTCAAAGAATTAAAAACATGCATATCTAAGTTGTAAAGTTAGCACCATTATTTCCAGAATACTTTGGCCCTTCATAATGTACCAAAATCTAGTTGGTCAGTTCCATGTCACAAAAAAAAAAAAAGTGTATTAATTCAAGAATCATAAAGTACCCATGTTTAAAGACAGAACCCTGAAAATCTGCCTGAATATTCAAAGATACCACCTTCTCAAAAGATCCTTCTCTACATCTTAAGACCAGGCCAAACTGTCAAAAAAATCTGTAGAAATTAAACTCAGTCTTGTGGGGGGAGAAAAAAAAAGAAAACCTGAAGTATCTTGCAAATATACTTCCCTTTTCTCTACATAGTTAAAAAAAATCCCAACAAAACAAACCCACAACAAATTAGTATGTGAGGCCAAATAACCTCACTTGTTACAGGGTTTAAATTCAAGAGTTTTATCTCCATGAATTTACTTACAATAAAGGAATACAAGTCCACAAAGATACAACAAAACGTGGGTTATGACACAGCAAATTAGGACATTTTAGTTTAAGAATAACTGTTTTGTTTTTAAACTCACAGTATTTAAAAGCTGAATGAAAATGGGGTAAAGATATTTATTTTCTGGTAAGGGAAACAGAATAAATAAATATGCCATATTTATACATCCTTAAAAACGTTTCCTGGAAGTTCTTGTGTTTAGGAAATATGGTTTCTATTATGATTTATTTATTGATTCTTCATCTGCACAGGAATCTGGAAGCAGATATAAATTAGCTCTGCATTGCCTAAACACACCTTAGGCTTCCTAGGAAAGGTACAGCTGTCTTAAATACTAGTTACAATTGTTACATTTTTGTATCAAAGTGCTCAAGAGCCCTAGTCATCCTTGTCCATACTGCAATCCGTTTTGCTAAATACTGAACAGAAGTATCCGTGTTAATTAAGTACTAATCATAGTACTTTTATTCCCTTCCAAGTGCTCAGAAGAAATTAATTTCCTACTCTTTGTACTGAAACTACATGGCTTGTTCCCCCCTCCCTCCCCTAACTGCTTCTAAAATAAGGTTGTTTTAAAAATACTTACAGTTCAAATCTACTCTAAATGTAATTAAAGAAATTGTTATTTTTCCTGCTATTTTAAATCAGTGAAAAATGCAGATTTACAAATAATTTCTGTGTGATCCAGTTCATGACCCTTATTGGATTTAGCAGCAGTGATTAAAGAGATTACACCTACTGGCAATTACCTCAACTGCCACAGCTAAATCCAACAGAGATCACTAAACAAAGCTCTTTCCAGCTGCACTGCACAGCCTGGTGCATTACCAGAGTGAAACCAACCAATTCCTATGCAGCAGGCTGGGAAGAGCCATGCCTGAGGACTAGACACACCACCTGGTCTGCCACTTCCATTTTACAAGAACATCATTTACAGACAAGAACTTTCTCAATCACTCCAGCATCAATTGCTGGGGTTTGTGAGATTGTGAGATGACCAAGAAGACACTTCTGCTTTCGTTCTTTAAAAAAAAAAAACTCTTATTGAAATCACCAGCACTGTAGCATGTCAAAGTGCAATATACACATACATACACACACAAAGAACTGATTCAATCTTCCCACAAATAACAGTGTTGAAAGACAATGTGCCTCACATAACACATTCCAACCAAAACTTCAGGCTGCATTTGTACTTATGAGTGGTAAACAGTTTTTTTCTGGAAATTACAAAAACAAAAGGATGAAATCTTACTGCCACTGACCTCACTGGAGCAAGGTTTCATCAGAAGCAAACAAGTATTTCATGGCATTCAATATTCATGAAAGTTCAATTTCAGAACTAATTAAACTGTTCATATTCATAAACAGTAAGCCTTCTTCTAAACAGACTGTGCAACCTAAAACTACTCTGCTAAGGGGAAAAAGAGCACAGAAAGATCATGACTCTGCTTCATAAAATTAATTTCTCCAGAAGTATGAGTTTTATCTACTCTTTTCCAAGATAAACTCGTGAAGTACAACATATGAATGAATTTTACAACGGATTTTTCACTGTTCCTGGATCCTGACACAATGTGTTGATCTGTTGAATTCAGATGCTTAAACATACTCCAAATCAAATTTACCTGTAATTCACAACATAAATCTTGCTCTAAATTCTGTGTATACCATCCACCATTCATAAGCAGCTTCAGGTCAACTTCAAAATGAAACACTGTGAACCCTTTACAAAACACCATTTTACAGAACTGAAGTACCAGTTCACAAGTACAAGGGAAAGAGATTTAACAGAACAGAACAAAACAAAACAAAAGAAGAAAAAAAAAAAAGAAAAAGGGACAAAATCAAAATAAAAAGAAACAAAGGAAAGAAATCAAAATAAAATAAAAACAGAGACAGGGCGTCCATCTTCAGCAGGCCAGACTTCGATCTCATTTCCCCCATGAAGGTTTCACTTGGCGGCAGGTTTAGTGGCATGGCAAACAATGCCTAACTCAGGCAAGTGTAACAGGTCTGCCTTGGCCAGTCTAGTCATCTAATAATGCACAAATATCACACAGAGAAAACATACAAAACCAAATTAATAGTCAAAATCCATCTACCAGATAATGTGGACATAAAATTTAGAATGATTAGGGTGGCATCTTTGTTTATCTTTCAACCTTTGTGTTCTCAAAGAATAATGTTTAAAGAAAAACCTACCCATTCATACACACCTAAGTCATATTCTGACAGCTTAATAATGTTACCTCATTTACAACTGCATTTTTGCCAAATTGTTTATTAAATATCACAAGTTAACATTGTTTTCATTGTGTAGTGATTACCTCCTCATACTCCCTCAATTTACCACTGTTTAAATACACTTCAAATTTCAGATTTTATTCTGAGTTTTAAAACTAGGTTTTCAGAGTCCCCTTTTACCACTTCCCTATGCTCAACTTGGCACATGAAAGGTTTTAATACTGGCACTGTTGGCCAAGGATGTAATTTTAACTCCTGGTAGAATACAGCCATCATTACTTTCAAAGCCCATGATGCAGTCTACTGGCTATTACTCATCACATAATACACAGTAAATCGAAAATCTTACTTTATCCTCTCCAAAGCCATACTTACTCCACAAAATATATTCCTCAGAAAGTTATACCTATACAAATTCACATCTTTAAAATTAGTGATTCTGTTATAAAGCTACATGAAAACACCATTTTGACATTAAAAAAAATTTGACCTCTCAACTCAATCACTTGTTCACCCAATTATGCATACATCTCTGTGGGGTCCCAAATCATTTTGAACAGTCTCAATCATTCTACAATACATTTTCTCAGGAATGCCTAATAAGTCAGTTAAAAATGGGGCTGAAACAAGATTAGCCAGAACTTTGATTTCATTCTCTTTCCATTCATTGTCTACTATCAAGAGACACAGGAAAACATAGCTTTACCTGCCTGTTGCCATATCACATCAGGCAGTGATGTCATCACAAGAAAACCACCAGGAAGTGTTGTTCATTCATTAGGTGGCAATCACTCCTCTCTGGCAGTACTGAACCAGTGTTAAGGCCTTTTCAATGATTTGTAAAACTAAGATCCTAAATAATTTGTAGTCAATTATTTAGGGGAAATTTTTTAACAATAATGACTCTAGTTCCATTAGCCTCTACAGAGCTTCAAGTGGATACAGCAGTATCGTCTTTGCGGTTTAAGAATAAATTCAAAAAATAAAATCAAAAAGCCCCTGAAACAAGATATGAAAGCAACTAAAAAAATCTAAGCTTCACAAAGACAAATATACATGCCATATGCCCCTACTAAGAGGACTACCAGGACAGACAGTATATCGCAGGTTATTATAGCCTTTACTGAAAGTACTTAAGACAGTCTACTTGTAAACTTGTCAGAGTTTGCTAGGAACATCCCAGACCATGACAACAGCAACACCGAATCTCATACCATCCAGATGACGTGGCAAGCATGCCAAAATATGGTACTCTGGGACCACTGTTAACAAACTCCAAGAAGTTAACAGTATTTATTGAACCAAACCCCAACTCCTTCAGTTAGAAAAGTTATGTTTATAGAAGGTATTTCTGGACTTCCATGGTCCAGAAATGGCTTCTGGTTCAATCATTCCTAACATTGCTGTTCATGACAAAACAGCTACCATGTTCAAAGTGAAATTAGGTTCACTCCACCAGCTGGAATGTTTCTGAAGAGTCAAAAAGCCCAGAACCAAACAGAGGGTGCTCAGTTCCACAATGATCCCAATGAAGTCAATGGCGCCCTGCCTAACTCCAGCAACATGCCTTCCATAGGACCATGCTTCATATAACTGTATTCTAATCTGGGACATTATACAAACATTACAAATTACCTCGTATTCAACATACCTGTAAAAATATAACCTCAAAGCTAGTTAAAGGAACACTCGTAAATCTAGTATTCACCAAGCATTTTATTTTATTAAGAGTTTTAAAAACACTTTACGGTGGAAGCATTCTCTACAGATCATTGCACTTTTTTTAAGAGAGAGCTAAAACCAAAAAAGGAGTACCAGCATATATAAGAAAACCTTTTTGTGCCTCACAAAGTAGTATTTTCCACAATAACAAGATAGAAAACTGACTTTTTTTTTAATTGAAAGAGCAGGTAAACATTTATATTCAAACAGTAATTATCACTATGAATACTAAGCATTTTAAATTAGAACAATCTAAAATGGCTAAATATGTATATGACATGTCTACAAAACAAAATCAGGATTCAGTCTAAAAAAAATGAAAAGTAATTAGGATCTCAGACAAGCAAACAAATTAAAAAACAACAAAACTCACACCACAACAAAACAAACATAAAACAAAAAAACAACAAAACTAAACAAACAAACACAAAAAAAACCAACAAAAAACCCCACCACTTCAAAGGTGATACATTAAAATCCAAACTGCAATTTACTAGTGCCAGGAAATTGCCTAATCTTCTCAGTGCTCCATTGACTTCAGTGAGAACTCTGTGTGAGAATAAGCTTGCCAACACAAACCATATTGAAGCAAATTATTTACCTTCTTGTCCCTCAAAATATGTAATAAATTGAATTATCCTAACTTAACTACCTTCTTTAATACCAAATTGCAATTAAATCTATATAATTCCATATCTCTGTTCCATTTTAAATTTTGTTTCAAGACTTTTTTTAAAAAGCAATGAAATAAAACACCAATCGAGCACCACCTGCTTACACGGAAAGCTTAAAACAACTAGCAGACTTGACAAAAGAACAACATTTCAGAAAATGTCTAAAATACCAACCTTCTGCGCAGGGCACAACTATCAAAGCTCTGTCAATAAAAACCGTGTTAGTTAGATGCTGGGCCACACCAACACTCGATGCTTCACGAAACTTAATATAACATACTTTGGAGGAAAAAGCAAGAGGTGCGTTGCTGCAAGATAAAAAGAAAAAAAATAATTAGTCACATTCAATAATTCTATGTTTGTATTTTCAACTATTATTCCTTAATAAAAAACAGGGTTTAGAGCTCCTGGAACAGTTAGCTAAAAGGCAAGAGTATAGCAATTTTCTGATTTGCCTACTTTACTATGTTATTGACAAAAGCATAGCATAGCACCTCCTCCCTCTTAATGGAGAATTACAAAAAAGCCAAAATCCCAAACTAACTAGGCTAATTTTCTTTAATCTTGCTAAACAACACTGAGTGTTCAACATTACTACAAATTCTTTTTTAGCATCTACCTTAGTCTGGCATGGTGTAGTGAGAAGCTCACTATTTGGCTGGGAAAAAAAATCCGATCTGCTTTACCAACAGAGCTGTCAAACACATAAGCACTGTCATTTTGATCAAAACCAAACAAATTTGCCTTAAAACAGGTACTCCCTTGTCAAGGCTTGTAACCTTCACTTAAGCAGTTTATTTCTTCATATGAAGGATGTCTGGTGAAATCTCCAAAGAGAAAATGCAATAAATAAGATATTGGTGGAACATCAGCAGTTTTGATTGAAAAGACCATGGGTCTTCTAGCAAAGCAGTAACTCATGGAAAATAAGTTGCAGAAAGTGGTTCACCTAACCCTCCCCCAACAGAAACAGAAACACTGAGCAACTCTCTGGAAGTACAAGAAGCAGTTCAAGTTTAGTCCAACCGATCCTGTAGTCCCTCAAGTTCCAAGCACGTACTCCTATAGTTGTATGGAATTAATTAGATTTTAGCATTTAACTACAAGCTCAGATTTTTTAGACACATTATTTAATCATATTAAATGCACAAACGAACCAAGAACTTAGTCTGAGATAGACAGACTGGTATGTTTCTGTTTACCAGAAAGGTAACACCTTAGTACCAAGAGAGCAAGCCAACTTCTGCATGGCATGCAGAAACATTATGATGGAAAATTCTGTGAAAACAGATACACTGAAGAAGCAAAAATAAACAGGGAGTAGGAGACATATATATACACAAGTCAACCTTACATAATTTAGAAAAACACTGCAAGTAAGTATAAGTGACATTTATTTAAACTACTTCAGGTTTGGTTTTTTTTTTTTTCTGTAGCTATACTAATATTGTAGAGTATGTAGAATCATAGAATAGTTAGGGTTGGAAAGGACCTTAAGATCATCTAGCTCCAACCCCCCTGCCATAGGCAGGGACACCTCACACTAAACCATATCACCCAAGGATTCATCCAACCTGTTCTTGAACACTGCTGGGGATGGAGCATTCACAACCTCCCTGGGCAACCCATTCCAGTACCTCACCACCCTCACAGTAAAGAATTTCTTCCTTATATCCAATCTAAACCTCTGCTGTTTAAGTTTGAACCCATTACCCCTTGTCCTGTGACTACAGTCCCAACACCCCCAGGTCCTTCTCTGCAGGGCTGCTCTGAATCTCTTCTCTGCCCAACCTGTAGCTCTGCCTGGGATTGCTCTGACCCAGGTGTAGGACCTTGCACTTGGCATGGTTAAACTTCATGAGGTTGGCATCAGCCCACCTCACAAGTGTGTCAAGGTCCCTCTGGATGGCATTCCTTCCCTCCAGCATATCAACAGAACCACATAGCTTGGTGTCATCGGCAAACTTGCTGAGGGCACACTCAATTCCATTGTCCATGTCAGCGACAAAGACATTAAACAAGACCGGTCCCAACACCAATCCCTGAGGGACACCACTCGTTACTGGTCTCCAGCCTGACATTGAACCATTGACCACAACTCTTTTGAGTGCAACCATCCAGCCAGTTCTTTATCCACCGAGTGGTCCACCTATCAAATTGATGACACTCCAATTTAGAGACAAGGAAGTCATGTGGGAAAGTGTGGAACGCTTTGCACAAGTCCAGGTAGATGACATCAACTGCTCCACCCCTGTTCATCACTTCTGTAGCCCCATCATAGAAGGCCACCAAATTGGTCAGGCAGGATATTCCCCTAATAAAGCCATGCTGGCTGTCACCAAGCACCTTGCTCTTTTTCATGTGCCCTAGCGTGCCTTCCAGGAGAATCTGCTCCCGGATTTTGCCAGGCACAGAGTATCACAGCTAAAATATGTAGCTAAGCATTCCATTATCTGAAGGGGGCCTATAAGGATGCTGGAGAGAGATTCTTCATTATGGACTGTAGTGGCAGGACAGGGGGTAATGGGTTAAAACTTAAAATAGGGAAGTTTAGATTGGATATAAGGAGGAAGTTCTTCAATGTAAGGTGAGGCACTGGAATGGGTTGCTCAAGGAAGTTGTGAATGCTCCATCCCTGGTGGTGTTCAAGGCCAAGTTGGACAGAGTCTTGGATTTAGCGTGAAATGTCCCTGTTCATGGCAGAGGGGCTGGAACTAGATGATCTTACGGTCCTTTCCAACCCTAACTATTCTATGATTCTATGGTTACATTTCTTCTGCCCATTTGTTTTCCTTGTAGTGTCCAGTATTTTCAGAGTTTCAAGTTTCCACATTCAGGAAGGAAATAATTGTCTAGAATGGCTTCTGAGAGTTTCCAACAGCAAAAGTGGCAGCAAGCTATGACTTTCTCAGCAGAAATGTCTGCATACAACTTCTTATCTTACACTCTCTTAAAAGCCAGACTTCCCTCACTGCAAAGATACTTCTTTATATGACCACAGGGCATTTGGTTTGCTAATGGAAGTGTGGAAGGGTGATGGTGTGGGAGGAGAGGGCGGTTTTGATACTGTTGTTGTTGCTTAGGGTTTGGCTCAAGGTTCCACTGAAAATTCTGTTGTCCAGATTGCTGAGACTTGAAATATAGCCTGGGCTTTGGTTGGGTTTTTTTGTTTGGGGTATTTTTGGTTGATTGGTTGAGGTTTTGTAGGGTTTTTTTTATTATTTATTTGTTTGTCTTGTTAATTGGAGGGGTTTTTTAACTTTGTGGGTTTTTTGTTGGTTTTTTTTTCCCCACTACTTGCTTAAAACCATAATTCTGTTCCAGGCAGTTCCAGGCTCCATGAATAACTCTTATAAACTTCAACATCTATAGAGGCACCTCTGACAAGTGAATTTTTTATATAGTATTTCTCCCCCTGCGTTTCCTGTATTTCAATCACAAAAGCTATGTGGAAAGTATGTTAAAAAAATATCAACATCAGAAGACTGCTGCAAACAAGGCTATAAAAAAAAGTCTTTGTACAAAGTCCATTATCAACAGAACTGGAAATTCACATCCATTAGAAATAAACATATGCAGCAAAGGCAACATGATTACAAATTACTTCTAGAATAATTTCTTTAACATGAATACCCTTTTTCTATATACAAAAATGATGCATACAGAAGAGAACACAACTTCACTCTGCTCCAAAAACTCATGCTTGACTAAGTAAGTTATTTTGTGTGAGCTGAATATCTGCATTACAGAATTAGAGAGAACAGGTTGCATTTCAACACAATGTAATGTAACACCTTCAGCTCATCCCTTAATTACATTCAAAAAGTTAGGATAACACTCATTTTAACACTACATCTTTCATTATTCTTGAAACAAGAATCGTTAGCTTTATTTTTTTTAATGATGTATTTCTATGAAAAGAATAGCAAAGGGAGTTCCAACCTCAGTGAAAGCTTCAACTTAACTTAGGTAACACACACACTCTCAAATTACTGAAAGCTGCTAAGTCACCTTCCTCTTACTCCTCAGCATGAATTAAATTTAAAAAAGCATATTAATGTTTTTCAGCTAGTAGTCTGTATCCATGAGACCTGCAGTTCACTAATTTAACTTACTGAATTACGTTTTCGATCTAGAAAACGGATTGAGAAGTGAGTTTCCGCTATTCCATGAAGCTAACAAAATTAATGCTCTAGAATACATTGGATGTTTGGATGTCTTACAGAATCAATTTTAAAGTTA
This sequence comes from Melopsittacus undulatus, assembly GCF_012275295.1. Lineage (NCBI taxonomy): Eukaryota > Metazoa > Chordata > Aves > Psittaciformes > Psittaculidae > Melopsittacus > Melopsittacus undulatus. The sequence goes on along the minus strand of NC_047557.1, from coordinate 22,931,183 downwards.
AGATAAGATGACACAATATTCTGGCTGATTTTCATTTTAACGTAAAAAAATTTCCTTTTAAACTGAATTAATAGGAAATTGGATATTTTTTAAATCTAGGCCTTAGATCATTAAATACTTCAGGAAAAAAACAGTGGCAGAAAATAATTTTAACAAATTGCAGACAACTATTTTACCATCTTTTTGCTTGAGACACCTTTGCTTCCCGTGCACTTGTCAATGAAACTTTTTATTTATCATAATAGTATTCAAATATGTTCTCAGCGGGTCAATGGAAAATATTACTGTTTCACAAGAAGGACATTATTGTAAATAATTTTTCCAAGGTAGCAATTTGAAAGTCAGCACATATGTCCATAGCCATTAGGCAAGGAAAATAGTATTTCTAAAAATTATACATAAAAATTATAAATAAAACCAAGAGTGAAGTAAATAATCACAAACCTGCACCTTATCTCTGAAAAATTAATAATTTAGAACTGATGTTTACAGAATTATAACCTTGACATCTCCATGTCAAAGCCTACTATGGTACTGGATTTTAATATTTTATGTGCATGTGCACACTGGCAAAATTTTATACATAGACACATATTATTTGGACGTGAATTATTTGCATGTAAAGAAATTATCTATTTGCCTTAAAGTCTGTTATATAACTTAAGTGGAAAATAACAGCACCATCTGTAACAAAAAAATATATTCAGCCAGGAGAAAAAGCTCGTATTAAGAAGCAAGTGTAGAATAAAACCATGTAAAACCCTAGAAAATGTGAAAAAAATCACCAGAGATCTATTAAGGAGTGTTTTAAACTAGTAAGGCTGTTTTAAGCCTATCTTTACATACATGAGTTCCTATTACTTATCCTTTATATATACATATTAAATAATGAGTAAATTCTCAGAATGGTCATCATTCAAACCCACTCAGATGTATGTAGTGACACATTAAAATCGATAAATATCAACATTTTCTGCAAGTCAGTTTTTAAAATCAGTATTTTGTCCAGCTAAACATCTTCTTTGTATTAAAATTGAAGTACATGGATGTGAAGGGCTCCCTCCCCTGCTATTCCCAATTAATTTTCGTAAGAAAAAGGTGTTTTTGAAAGAACATGCTTGCCACTCACTTCCTAGTACAACAAACGTATTAAAAAAGAAAAATAATTGTTTCCTCCCCTGTTGATCAACATCTGCTTGGAGAAATAATATTGTTATTTTGTGAACCTCAGAATCCCCCATCAAGAGTGCAACCTCGCATGCAGCTGACATAAGAACAGCTACAGTGTGAAGAGATTTGTAATGTCCGTTAACTGTAATTTTCTGGACGTCTTGTCAGGGCTATTTCAAGGCAGGGCAGGTTCCGACCCCCTAAATTCTGGCTTTTGTTCGAGAGGCGCTTTCTCGAAGAACAGAGGCCTTCGAACAGGCCGGGGGGGGGGGGGGGGGGGGGGGGGAAGGAATGTGGAGGTGGATTGATATAAAGAATAAAAGGATTGGTTTGTCCCACCGGCACACACCGGTTGGGCCAGCGGGGCGGGTATCGGGCCTGGGGCTCTCTCGCCCGCCCCCTTCACACAGATCGACAGAAGAGAACGGTGGGCTGCAGAAACGGGTTTTTCAGGAGAAAAAACGACCTGCGCCGGGAAGCGGCGCGGGCACACTTCTTGTCAGGCTTTCGGCTGTGCCTCGGTGCCGGCTCCCCACAGAATCAGGGCTCATCGCAGGCACCCGGCTGCGGCACACAAACCCCGCCGCTCCGCGGACGCCGCGGCTGCTCCCTTCCTCTAGCGGGGCCGCCATCTTAGGTACGGGCGCAACTCCCGTCCCCTGCCGTTCCTGCCATACAAAGCGGTAGGACCACGTGACACGCACCCTCCCGCTGAAGGCTGTGGTGCCCGCACTCAAAATGGCGCCCAGGACCTTCTGCCTTATCCATCCCCCACCACCCCCTCAGGACCTCTCCCTTCTTCCTAATCTCTGTCTCTCCGGAGGCCGGCACAGGCCCCACTTACTCCGGGGGGTAGAGGCGAAGTTCCTCAATATCTCCCAGGAAGCCGAAGAGAGTTCTCATCTGCTCACTGGTCACTGCGGAGGACAGGTTCGTGACCTGGATGACGGACGTGGGGCCCAGGGGGAAACCCAGCGGCACCCCAATCCCTCCGCTGTTCATCATGGTGGACCCCTCACAGCCGCTCCGCTCCCGACGGTACCACAAGCAGCCGAAGAGGCGGGCCTGGCCACAGAGACGAGCACGCGGCGCCTATTGAAGCGCCCTACCGCGCGGGCGCTCTAGCGGCACACTCCACTGCTCTCTGGAGGAGTTTCTGGGCGGGCAACATGAAGCGCCTGCTGGATGGGCCTACCGGGGAGCAGCACCTCCGCTCCGCTCCGCCCCGCGCAGGCCGGGACCGGCGCCGCCGCACTCCCGGCGGAAGCTCACACGGTGCCGGCTGCACTGCTGTTGCCAGGGTGGGATCGGCGCGGCCTTGGCCCCGCCTAGAAAGAGGCGCGGGGCCATACGCGCCTCCTGACCTTTAATGGCCGCGTCCCCTGGGGCCTGCCCTCTGTACCTGCCAGCCGGTAACCTCAGCGGGGGCGGGCCCCGGCATCTCAACAGCTGGTGTCCTGCAGTGAAAGGAAAGGCTCTCTTTAAACCCGAAGTGCCAGAGGCCCTAGATCCAGAACCCGTGTGACAGGGCAGCGTTGGGTTCCAGGAGAGGCAGTTTAATTACCACAGGGAATAAACTATGAAAAAGCCCAAATTACATTTAATCAGGAAGGCGTTATAATGGAGTAAGTTGTCAATGGTTTCCTTCTTTTCTGGGCATCTGTCCCAGTTAAACTGATTTTACCTGGAGTTACAGCTCAAGCTCTCTTTGAAAATTAAATTGGAGAAAAATGAGACAGCACTATGTGTGTGGGTGATCACCATTAAGGATCCAACTGTTGTCTTTCCTAGGTAGTAAAGAGCTGTGCATTGGAAAGATTTACTGTTGTTTTTTTTTTTAAGACTTTCTGTACCCCAAACCTGAACTGAGGAGGGACTGAAGTATTTTTTAAGTTACTTCGGCTGAAAAAATGCAAATTTGTGATACTTCGCTGAGCAAGTAGGTCAGTTGTCGCAAAAGCTCCTTAGATAAGCCTTAGTAGTGCTTCCTTTATTGAGGCTTAATGTTACAGAATTTTAAGTAGTGTCAATTGTTGGGCATTTTGTTTTATTTTATTTTAAAATGCCTATGCATATGTTTCAGGTACTACTTACTTCAAAATTAATCAGTGCACTCATATTATTTTTCCATATTCCAAAAGTACAAGGATTAAGATCAAGGTTAAATAATTTCTTTCAGCCATCCTTATAGTTTTTAATTAGCCTAAGTTTATAGAAGCTTAACTGGAGATTTCAAGATCTTTTTATATGTTGTGTAAAATCAAACTCTGGTATGATTGTTCTCTCTGTGAGAATATTACATGAAAATTTCCTGTGTATGGTCTGATCCAAAGACAGCAGAGACGTAGAAAGGATGAGTGCCTTGAATATTCTTGTCCTTTCTCCTTGTATCCCTCAGTGCAGGGTACCAGAAAAATGAGTTCTAAAATACATAAATAGAAAATCCTGTGATGTCAGAACTGACTGGGATACCCTCCTTCAGATAAAGCCTTAGAATCATAGATTCATAGAATAGTTAGGGTTGGAAAGGACCTTAAGGTCCTCTAGTTCCAACCCACCTGCCATGGGCACGGACACCTCACACTAAACCATGCCACCCAAGGCTTCATCCAACCTGGTCTTGAACACTGCCAGGGATGGAGCATTCACAACCTCCCTGGGCAACCCATTCCAGTGCCTCACCACCCCTACAGTAAAGAATTTCTTCCTTAGATCCAGTCTAAACCTCTGCTGTTTAAGTTTCAACCCATTACCCCTTGTCCTATCACTACAGTCCCTAATGAATAGTCCCTCCCTAACATCATTGTGTGTCCCCTTCAGATACTGGAAGGCTGCTATGAGGTCTCCACGCAGCCTTCTCTTCTCCAGACTGAACAGCCCCAACTTTCTCAGCCTGTCTTCATACGGGAGGTGCTCCAGTGCCCTATCATCCTTGTGGCCCTCCTCTGGACTTGTTCCAACAGTTCCATGTCCTTTTTATGCTGAGCGCACCAGAACTGTACACAATACTCCAAGTGGGGTCACACAAGGGCAGAATAGAGGGGCAGGATCACCTCCTTCAACCTGCTGGTCACGCTCCTTTTGATGCAGCCCAAGATACGGTTGGCTTTCTGGGCTGCGAGTGCACACTGCAGCTGGCTCATGTTCATTTTCTCATTGACTAACACCCCCAAGTCCTTCTCTCTAGGGCTGCTCTGAATCTCTTCTCTGCCCGACCTGTAGCTGTGCCTGGGATTACTCCGACCCAGGTGTAGGACTTTGCACTTGGCATGGAGAAGTACATATGAAATTCTGAGCTCTTGATCTGCTTCCCAAAGACAGGATGTAAGAAAAACCCAGTTTAAACTTTGTGGTTGTCAGTTCCTGCCACAGGACAAAAACTGCCCCAAAACCCAGTGCCAAAAGCCTTGGTTCACACAGGCTGCCAATAAAATACAAGAAGCAAACAATGACTCTGTTTTAGCCAAACTGTTCAAAATTTAAAAGTATTTGGGAGCCACTCCCTTTCCTATAATAAAAACCAGAGCTACTGAGAGGAGAAAAAAAAAAAAAAAAGTATGCCATTGTGTAGTCAAAATTCTTTCAATTTCTGTCAAAGTTGCTCCAGAAATAAGGCTGAGTGGGATTTGGCAGTTCATAGGGGTCCACTGGAGAGCAGTTTTCAAACACTGTGAAGGCAGATAATAAATCCAAGCATCAACAACATGCGCGTTCATGAGGGCAGAAAAAGCAATTCCTGCTGAAAATAAAAAAAGTGGGTTTTTGTTTTTAGAAGTACAGAGCAAATCTCAGAACGTGGAGCATTTTCTTGTCCTTACAACAATGTATCTTTTCTGTTTAATCAGCTGAATTTTTCCTGTATTTATAATTTACCCCTAAAATGGCATCCTTCCCTCTTCTTTTTAGATTCTGAAAAACAACAGAAATAATTACCTTTACAGAGATCACAAAACTGAAACTCCATGTTACCTACAAATAAAATAATTTGGAACTGGCCAGCAGATCTTATAAGGTAATACTTTGTATTGGCTGAGCAGCACATAGATCACACATAGGAATTCAGTCTATCAAAACTTTGTCTGAGGAAGCTTCTGCGAGTACACAAAAAATCTCAATGAGTTTGCATCACTGTCAGTAAAAACAGCTCATCTCAAAGGTTTGTATCAGAGTATTTGCCTGCATGTCAAACTGCTTTTCCCATTTGTCATAATTTTTTTCACAATCACCAGTTCTTCCTTATGTGATGTTGCTACCTGACACACTTAGCACTCTTACCAAACAAAAAAGAAAGACCAATAAATACATTCAAGGAGGAACTGCCCATGTCATGTAGGATGGCCATATGGCTGGTACTTCTTTCAGAGGGCATTTCTTTGCTGAATTTGGTTATGAAATAGCTAGGTGTTTCAGTGTAGGCTGTGTATCAAGTCACATTAACAAATCTGCCTGATGTGAAACAACGCACTCTTTGGTTCTGTTTATTTAGTCAGGCTTTTATGCAATTATGCACTGAACTCAAAAAACTAGCAGTTTTTAAGGAAAACCAAATGTCCAAAAATTAAAATAATTGTTGTATAGCATAGCTTAAATTTAGGGAACTTTTGACATCTTATTGAGACTTCAGGAAAAGCTTGAGTGAATGGTACAAATATTTAAAATATTACCATCATTTAACCATAAGTAGCACCATTGGTTTTCATTAAATCATTGAAATTGTGTATGGTACACTACTTTTTATTTATATAAGAATGTGAATTTATGTATTTAACTTAATTTTTCAGTATAAAAGAGGGATTCAAATAGACATGTATCAATATGGTGAAGAAATCCAACGATTTTTTTTTCTGAATGTTCTTTCACAAGGAGTATTAGAATGCCACTAAGAACCAGTATATTTGTATAGCTTTTGCTACTTAAAGTTGTTTCCATACACAATAATTTTACACTATTTGTCTTATTGTACAACTAAAATTCAGATGTGTTCATGCAGAACACAGGAAAAAAAAATGCGTCTTTTACAAGACGCATTCCTCCTCTTTTGAATCAATCAAGAGGCATACTCTTCAGATGCCAGTCTCCTTCTACTAGTCACAGTAGACTGCCTGTTCAGACTGATTGCTGATAATACTGTTATTTTCTCAGCTTTTGCCCAGACATATGCTGCAGGTCAGGGTATTTTTTCTGCTGCTCCTAAATCAGTCAGGAATTTTACTCAATGTATAAATTCATGCAGAGATGCATGCCAAGGTCTGGATGTAACCAAAACCTCGGTTCTCATAGCACAAACTGCTTCTCATCAGAGTAGGCGATTATGATGACATCTGAAAACAAGAGTCTATGTTTTGTCTGTAGTTATTTCACCACATTTTATTTCAGAATAAAACTGCTCATAGAAGTAGGATTTTTGAAATATCTGATGCAATTCAGATTCACAACTCGGTTTAATCTGAACTAACTTTCAAATACAAATCAGAAAATGTTAACTTTGCAGCAGTCCAGAGACAATAGACATAATTCTAAACTCCACATATTTTTATAGTATAAAATTTCTCTATTAGTAGGTTTTTGGTTTTTGGGTTTGGTTTTTTTTTTCAGATGAAATTTGATCTAAGAATGTGAAAACCCTGGCTGTTAATACATGAACTCTACATAGTCATCATAAGCACCTTTCAAAGTTGCTGCCTCTGGATGGCAGTCAGCTATGTAAACCGGCATGGTAAACTGAAACAGCTCTGATATTTCTGCATATGTTTTTTATCTGGCTTATGACAAACACATAAAAAAGTTAGGATTGTTGTATTTAGTATAGCAGTATCAGTTGGAAGAGTCACATTAACAGCTGTATGAGTGTGTTTTATAATGAAGTTCCCCTTCTCCCTATAAAATTCTTAAAGATTGAGTAGTTTTACTCAGCTTTCAATTCTTTTTAAACTTAATCTGAAGTAAGATGAGGGACTTAGCTGACAACCAATAGTATCTAGGCGGTGTTTTTATCTCAGATTCTCCAAGCACATACTAGCAAAGGAAGAGTATCACCACCTTTTAAAGACTGGGAAAATGTGGAGAGAGATCTGAGAAGAGATTCTGCATCCAGTTATAATGTCAGGGCAGCATTTCTTCAGTCACTTATGAAATCTAATATCTGTTTTCCACGCAACACTACTTGGACTGCAGAAGCATTTCTTCTTCAAAAGGGGTCCTCAGAAAGCCCTCTTTTAAACCACATAAAATTCTATGTATCAGTTTTGTAAATGTATATGAAACTGGAAGTTTTATGAGGTACTTTTTAAATCAGTATGTGTTAATATGTATGTGTAGGGGAAAGAAATGTTAAAATTCCACACTTTTTAAGAAATTATTTAATTTTGTGTCCACGGCGAGATATACTTGATATTTTTTCTGCCAGGACTGGCTATTGGAACTGATTAGGTAGGTCTCTTTGGTGACCTGCTATGACGGGGCTACAAAAATGATGGGCACGGGTGAAGCAGTTGACGTATCTACCTGGACTTGTGTAAAGCATTCAACACTCTCCCATACGACATCCTTGTCTCTGAATTGGAGAGACATCACACACAGTGGATGAAGAACTGGCTGGATGGCTGCATGCAAAGAGTTGTTGTCAATGGTTCAATGTTCGTCTGGAGACCAGTAACGAGTGGTGTCCCTCAGGGATCGGTGTTGGGACCGGTCTTGTTCAACATCTTTGTTGCTGACATGGACAATGAGATTGAGTGCGCCCTCACCAAGTTTGCCAAGCTGTGTGGTTCCATTGATATGCTGGAGGGAAGGAATGCCATCCAGAGGGACCTTGACACACTTGTGAGGTGGGCTGATGCCAACCTCATGAAGTTGAACCATGACAAGTGCAAGGTCCTACACCTGGGTCAAAGCAATCCCAGGCACAGCTACAGGTTGGGCAAAAAGGACATTCAGAGCAGCCCTGCAGAGAAGGACTTGGGGGTGTTAGTCAATTAGAAAATGAACATGAGTCAGCAGTGTGCACTCACAGCCCAGAAAGCCAACCGTATCCTGGGCTGCATCAAGAGGAGCGTGACCAGCAGGTCAAAGGAGGTGATCCTGCCCCTCTATTCTGGTCTCGTGAGACCTCACTTGGAGTATTGTGTGCAGTTCTGGTGTCCTCAACATAAAAAGGACATGGTGCTGTTAGACCATGTCCAGAGGAGGGCCATGAGGATGATCAGGGGACTGGAGCACCTCCCATATGAAGACAGGCTGAGAAAGTTGGGGCTGTTCAGCCTGGAGAAGAGAAGGCTGCGTGGAGACCTCATAGCAGCCTTCCAGTATCTGAAGGGGGCCTACAGGGATGCGGGGGAGGGACTATTCATTAGGGACTGTAGTGATAGGACAAGGGATAATGGGTTGAAACTTAAACAGCAGAGGTTTAGACTGGATATAAGAAGAAATTCTTTACTGTTAGGGTGGTGAGGTACTGGAATGGGTTGCCCAGGCAGGTTGTGAATGCTCCATCCCTGGCAGTGTTGAAGGCCGGGTTGGATGAAGCCCTGGGTGGCATGGTTTAGTGTGAGGTGTCCCTGCCCATGGCAGGGGGGTTGGAACTCGATGATCTTAAGGTCCTTTCCAACCTTAACTATTCTATGATTCTATGAAAATACCATCTTTTCTCTTTGCTGTGAGGTTTGTTCTCCTGTGAAGGATATTGATTTGAAGGAGAATAATCCAGGTATTGCTGCAGATAAAGTGTCTGCTTTAATTTTCTCTTACATGCTGTATTTCAAAGAATATTTCTTTTGCCTTAAGTCTGAAAAATGAAACCAGTTCTGCTCATAATCGGTCAACCAAGTTCTTCTTATGTGAGACAGAGAAAAAATATGAACAATGAAATGGTAAATGGCACACCTAAAAATCTAATCAGGTATGTCCTGCTGTGTGACAAGATGAGGAGGTCTGTCACAGTCACCCTTTGCCAGTAATTCTAGTTCACAGCCTCCTAGAAATGGCATCAGAATATAGTGTCCCAGTGATAATAGAGGATTAGAACCTTTATAATTGTGCAGTTTGAAAACATACTGGAATATAACTCAGCACAAATAAATATGAACTTTTTATTTGTAACTTTTAATTGTAAGTGACATAAAATAAACATTATTGCAAAATGAATTGAGTTCAGTGAGTACTAATGCTAAACATTCTCTTACATGTCTTTAAGATGTTTTGATATCTTTGGATGTCTTAAAATGCAAACACATCATGATTAATGCTATAACAGAATAATTACAAACTACAATTAAAAAACTACCACACATCCCTTCCTGCAGAGACTGTCATGTAATTTGAATCACCAAGTGTATTTTCATACCTTTTTTTTATTATTATTAAAATGAGGCAGCAGCAATTTGTTCAGAGGTTTTATCTGTTTGGAGGCTTTTCAGCATGGTTTCTAATCCTTACACGCATCAACTCCAACCTCATCAGTAATTTCTCATTATGGTTATCAAATGAGATGATTTTACATGATTAGTTAATTTGTCCCAGGACTTAAGTATTAAGTCATCTAACCAGTTGTTAATATCTACTTCAATACTTATTAGTAAGCCTCACTTTCTCCATAGAGGAGTGTCCTGGGTTCAGCTGTAGCAGTCATTTTTGTAGGGGAACTTTCTCTAGCACGAGACTCAGAACATCGGTGTTACCAGTGCTGTTCCCCCGCTGAAAGTCAAAAACACAGCACTGCACCAGCTACTAAGGAGAAACTACTGCTGAACTCAGGACAAGGAGCCATAGCTTTCAGCTTACTTCTGACAGAAACACTCTCAGCAAAAAATACCTTTTCCATATTCAGAACCAGTTGCTGATTATTCTATTGTGAATGGAAGTTGTTGCAGACAAAAATCAATCAAATATGCTAAAATGTTATGATGCTAGGAGCCTTGGCACAATACTTTCAAATCACGTATTTTTCCAGTGCATATTTACAATTCAGTAGAAGGCTTTAGCCCATTTTCTTTGGTTTGCTGTTTGTTTTCTGCAGTTTCCTTCACAAATCATCAACATTAGCAAGTGATTGAGAATTCCTCTATAGAGCATCTGATTCATCTGCTACCAGTTTCTCTATTCAGAGACAGTCCTTGAGAAGGACATTACAGGCTGCATTTTAACTGAATCTTCCATAGCTCAGTATCGCTTGAAGGTGCACAAGTACAGGGGACCTGACGAAATGCATCTACAGGTCCTGAGGGAACTGGTGGATGAAGTGGATCAGCTGCTATTCTTCATATTTGAGAAATTATGGCAGTCCATTGAAGTTCCAAGTAACTGGAAAAGGGGAAACAAAATCCTGACTTTGAAAATGGGGGAAAAAAAGAAGACCCAGGGAATTACAGGCCAGTCAGCCTAACCTCGGTGCCTGGAAAGATCATGGAGCAGATCCTCCTCATAACTATACTAAGGCATCAGGAAAATAGGGAGGAGATTGGTGACAGCTAAAATGGCTTTACAAAGGGCAAATTGTGCCTGACAGATTTTGTGGCTTTCTGTAATGGGGTTATAGTATTGGTGGATAAAGGAAGAGCAACTCATGTCATTTATCTGGACTTGTATAAAGTATCTAACACTGCCCCATACGACACCCTTGTCTCTAAATTGGAGAGACATGTATTTGATGGTTGGACCACTCAGTGTATGAGGAATTGGCTGGATGGTCCCACTTGAAGATTTACAGTCAACATCTTGGTGTCCAGCTGGAGGCCAGTAATAGAATCATAGAATAGTTAGGATTGGAAAGGACCTCAGGATCATCGAGTTCCAACCCCCCTGCCATGGGCAGGGACACCTTGCACTAAACCATGCCACCCAGGGCTTCATCCAACCTGGTCTTGAACACTGCCAGGGATGGAGCATTCACAACCTCCCTGGGCAACCCATTCCAGTACCTCACCACCCTAACAGTAAAGAATTTCTTCTTATATCCAGTCTAAACCTCTGCTGTTTAAGTTTCAACCCATTATCCCTTGTCCTATCACTACAGTCCCTAATGAATAGTCCCTCCCCAGCATCCCTGTAGGCCCCCTTCAGATACTGGAAGACTGCTATGAGGTCTTCATGCAGCCTTCTCTTCTCCAGGCTGAACAGCCCCAACTTTCTCAGCCTGTCTTCATATGGGAGGTGCTCCAGTCCCCTGGTCATCCTCGTGGCCCTCCTCTGGACTTGTTCTAACAGCACCATGTCCTTTTTATGTTGAGGACACCAGAACTGTACACAATACTCCAAGTGAGTTCTCACGAGACCAGAATAGAGGGGCAGGATCACCTCCTTTGACCTGCTGGTCACGCTCCTCTTGATGCAGCCCAGGATACGGTTGGCTTTCTGGGCTGTGAGTGCACACTGCTGACTCATGTTCATTTTCTCATTGACTAACACCCCCAAGTCCTTCTCTGCAGGGCTGCTCTGAATTTCCTTTTTGCCCAACCTGTAGCTGTGCCTGGGATTGCTTTGACCCAGGTGTAGGACCTTGCACTTGGCATGGTTAAACTTCATGAGGTTGGCATCAGCCCACCTCACAAGTGTGTCAAGGTCCCTCTGGATGGCATTCCTTCCCTCCAGCATATCAATGGAACCACACAGCTTGGTGTCATCGGCAAACTTGCTGAGGGCACACTCAATTCCATTGTCCAAGACATTAAACAAGACCGGTCCCAACACCGATCCCTGAGGGACACCACTCATTACTGGTCTCCAGACGAACATTGAACTGTTGACCACAACTCTTTGAGTGCGACCATCCAGCCAGTTCTTTATCCACCAAGTGGTCCACCTATCAAATTGATGACTCTACAATTTAGAGACAAGGATGTCATGTGGGACAGTGTCGAATGCTTTGCACAAGTCCAGGTAGATGACATCAACTGCTCCACCCCTGTCCATCACTTTTGTAGCCCCGTCATAGAAGGCCACCAAATTGGTCAGGCAGGATTTTCCCCTAGTAAAGCCATGCTGGCTGTCACCAAGCACCTTGTTGTTTTTCATGTGCCCTAGCATGCCTTCCAAAAGAACCTGCTCCCAGATTTTGCTGGGCACAGAGGTGAGACTGACGGGTCTGTAATTCCCCGGGTCATCCATTTTCCCCTTCTTGAAAATGGGATTTATATTTCCCTTTTTCCAGTCATCAGGAACTTCACCTGACTGCCATGATTTTTCAAATATAATGGCCAGTGGCTTTGCAACTTCATTTGTTAGCTCCTTCAAGACCCGCGGATGGATTTCATCAGGTCCCATGGACTTGTGTACATTCAGGTTCTTAAGATGGTCTCAAACCAGATCCTCATGTACAGTGGGCCCAAGGTCTAGGTTTTCACAGTCCCTGCATCTGCCTTCCAAGACTCGGGTGCTGTGGTCAGAGCCTTTGCCAGTGAAGACCGAGGCAAAGAAGCCATTCAGAACCTCAGCCTTCTCCAAGTCCTGTGTAGCCAGTTCTCCTGAAAGTTTCCAGAGGGGGCCTACATTGTCCTTAGTCTGTTTTTTAGCTGCTACATACCTATAAAGTCCCTTCCTATTATCTTTAACATCCCTTGACAAGTTTAGCTCCAATTGGGCCTTAGCTTTCCTAATTTATTCCCTAACTATCCTGACAACATCCCTGTATTCATCCCAGGCCACCTGTCCTTGTTTCCACCTTTTATAAGCCTCTTTTTTCTTGTGAATTTTTCTCAGCAGCTCCTTATCCATCCAAGGAGGTCTCCTGACCCTCCTGCTGCATTTCCTTTTGGTCGGGATGCAACAGTCCCGAGCTTGTAGCAGGTGATCCTTGAATATTAACCAAGAGTCTTGGGCCCCCTTGTCCTCTAGGGCTATATCCCATGGAACCTTGCTAAGCAGGTTCCTGAAGAGGCCAAAGTCTGCTCTCTTGAAGTCCAGAGCAGTGAGCTTACTGCATGCTCTTCTCATTGTCTTGAGGACCTCAAATTCGACCATCTCATGATCACAGCATCCAAGACTTCCCTGGAGAGTCACATTTCCAACAAGCCCTTCCCTGTTGGTGAGCATGAGGTCAAGCAAGAAACCTCTCCTCGTCAGCTCCTTTATTGCTTGCAGAAGGAAGTTGTCTTCCACACAATTGAGAAACCTCCTGGATTGCTTGTGCCGGGCCGTACCGTCGCCCCAACAGATGTCAGGGTGGTTGAAGTCCTCCATGAGAACAAGGGCCTGTGAGCGTGAGGCTTTTCCTATTTGTCCGTAGAGTTCTTCATCCACAGGTTCCTCTTGATCAGGTGGTCTATAACTGTAATGAGTGGAGTCCCTCAGGGACTGGTGTTAGGACCAGTCTTGTTCAACATCTTTGTTGCTGACATGGACAGTGAGATTGAGTGCGCCCTCAGCAAGTTTGCCGATGACACCAAGCTGTGTGGTTCTGTTGATACGCTAGAGGGAAGGAATGCCATTCAGAGGGACCCTGACACACTTGTGAGGTGGGCTGATGCCAACCTCATGAAGTTGAACCATGACAAGTGCAAGGTCCTACACCTGGGTCAAAGCAATCCCAGGCACAGCTACAGGTTGGGCAAAAAGGAAATTCAGAGCAGCCCTGCAGAGAAGGACTTGGGGGTGTTAGTCAATTAGAAAATGAACATGAGTCAGCAGTGTGCACTCACAGCCCAGAAAGCCAACTGTATCCTGGGCTGCATCAAGAGGAGCGTGACCAGCAGGATGGAGGAGGTGACACTGCCCCTCTACTCTGCTCTCATGGGACCTGTCGTGGTTTAAAATCCCACCTCAGTCTCCCGCAGTACCACACACTCCTTTGTTCCCCCCCCCCCCCACCTTCCCACTCCTGGAGGGATGGGGAGGAGAACCGGAGGAATACAACTCCCACGGATTGAGGTAAAATCAGTCCAGCAATTAAGGTATAACACGAATCACTGCTGCTACCACTAACAAATCAATGTTAGAGGAAATAAAAAAGGAGAGAGAATACGATACCACCCGCCGAAACGAGCCCAGCCTGGAAGAGAGCTAACCCCTCCCCTTCCGAGCAGCTTCCAGTCACCTCCCCGAGCAGGATGTGCTGTGGTATGGAATACCTCCCTGACTAGCCCAGACCAGGCGCCCTATCTCTCCCTCCTCCCTGGCAGACCATGAGGTACTGCTGAACCCATGACATTATCCACCCCTTATTCCATACCATTCACATCATGCTCAGATCCCACATTTTCAATATACCATCATATAGATATATATATACATCTGCATACACCCAGACAGAGAGAAAGAAATCATTTCTTAATACATGGACCAATCCCTATAATGCTATTGAGTCCATTTGTTCCTTGATGTTAGGTTTGTAATAGTCTTTTGTAGCAGGAGAGTCTGTGTGCAGTGCTGGATTGTTGCCTGCTGATGTTGATCATTCCTTTACTGCAGAACTCATCTGGTTCTATCAAAGGTCATTCTCTGTTGGAACGATGGTTAGAGGGAAGTCAGGGCCAGTCGCTGGTGACCTGAAGACATCTAGCTGATGGACTATAAAAATATTACACAGCAAGCAACAACGTATAATTAAGTTCATTGGCTCTTTTCCCCTAAAATCAAATCCCCTTCAGGTATACATCGGACTTCCCCATCTTCCTGCATTACCCAACAAGTATATCTGGGTCCTTGAGCAAAAGCAATCCCACAAGTGGGTTTGCCTTGGCCTGAAACAGGAGTAACCCAGACTGTCTTCCCTAGCAAATTCCTCATGTGTACTACAGGAACCTTGTCCCCCTCTACAATATGTAAAAGTTCTGACTGGGCTGGGCCAGCCCTGTTAGCAGATCCTCTGGTGTTGACCAACCAGGTGGCTTTTGGTAAATGTGTATCCCAATGCTTGAAAGTTCCCCCACCCATTGCTCTCAGTGTAGTTTTTAACAGCCCATTGTACCGTTCAATTTTCCCAGAGGCTGGTGCATGGTAGGGGATGTGATATACCCACTCAATGCCATGTTCTTTGGCCCAAGTGCCTATAAGGTTGTTCCATAAATGAGTCCCATTGTCTGACTCAATTCTCTCTGGGGTGCCATGTCGTCACAAATCTGTTTCTCAAGGCCCAGGATAGTGTTCCTGGCAGTGGTGTGGGGCACAGCATATGTTTCCAGCCATCCTGTGGTTGTTTCCAGCACAGTAAGCACATAGCGCTTGCCTTGGCGGGTTGGGAGGAGTGTGATATAGTCAATTTGCCAGGCCTCCCCATATTTATACTTCAGCCATCGTCCTCCATACCAAAGAGGTTTTAACCGTTTAGCTTGTTTAATTGCAGCACATGTCTCACACTCATGAATAACCTGGGCGATAGTGTCCACTGTTAAGTCCACCCCTCGATCACGAGCCCATTTGTACGTTGCGTCTCTGCCCTGATGGCCTGAAGTGTCATGGGCCCACCGGGCCAAAAATAATTTGCCTTTATGTTGCCAATCTAAGTCCATCTGAGCTACTTCAATCTTAGCAGCTTTATCCACTTGTTGGTTATTGTGGTGTTCCTCAGTGGCCTGACTCTTAGGTATGTGGGCATCTACATGGCGTACTCTCACCACCAGCTTCTGCACCTGGGCAGTGATATCTTGCCATAATGCAGTGGCCCACATGGGTTTACCTCTGTGTTGCCAGTTGCTCTGCTTCCATTGCTGCAACCACCCCCACAGGGCATTTGCCACCATCCATGAGTCAGTATAGAGTACTGGCCACCTTTCTCGCTCAGCAATGTCCAGCGCCAGCTGGATGGCTTTCACCTTGGCAAACTGACTCGATTCACCCTCTCCTTCAGCAGTTTCAGCAACTTGTCACTGAGGACTCCATACAGCTGCCTTCCATCTCTGATGCTTTCCCACAATACGGCAGGACCCATCAGTGAACAAGGCATACTGCTTTTCACTTTCTGACAATTTATTATATGGTGGTGCCTCTTTGGCACACATCACATCCTCCTCTGGTGACATTCCAAAATCTTTGCCCTCTGGCCAGTCCATGATGACTTCTAGAATGCCTGGACGACTGGGATTTCCTATCCGAGCTCCTTGTGTAATTAGTGCAGCCCATTTACTCCAAGTAGCATCAGTTGTATGATGTGTAGAGGAGACCCTGCCTTTGAACATCCAGCCCAGCACTGGCAAGCGGGGTGCCAAAAGGAGCTGTGCATCAGTGCCAATCACCTCCGAAGGAGCTCGAACCCCTTCATAAGCTGCCAATATCTCTTTCTCCGTTGGGGTATAGCTGGCCTCCGAGCCTTTGTGTCCCCGACTCCAAAAACCAAGGGGTCGACCTCGAGTCTCCCCTGGAGTTTTCTGCCAGAGGCTCCAGGTAGGACCATTCTCCCCAGCTGCAGTGTACAGTACATTTTCACATCTGGACCGGTCCGGACTGGTCCAAAGGCCACTGCCTGAACTATCTCGCGTTTAATTTGCTCGAAGGCTTGTTGTTGCTCAGGACCCCATTTGAAATCATTCTTTTTCCGGGTCACATGATAGAGAGGGCTTACGACTGAACTGTAATTTGGAATGTGCATTCTCCAGAACCCCACAGCACCTAAGAAAGCTTGTGTTTCTTTCTTATCAGTTGGTGGAGACATTGCTGTTATCTTATTGATTACTTCTGTAGGGATATGTCTACGTCCATCTTGCCATTTTATTCCCAAAAATTGAATTTCCCGTGCAGGTCCCTTGACTTTATTCCGTTTTATGGCAAAACCAGCTTTCAGCAGGATTTGGATTATTTCCCTCCCTTTCTCAAAGACTTCTTCTGCTGTATCACCCCACACAATAATGTCATTGATGTATTGCAAGTGTTCTGGAGATTGCCCCTGTTCCAGTGCAGTCTGGATCAGTCCGTGGCAGATGGTGGGGCTGTGTTTCCACCCCTGGGGCAGTCGGTTCCAAGTGAACTGGACACCCTTCCAAGTAAAAGCGAACTGTGGCCTGCACTCTGCTGACAAAGGAATTGAGAAAAATGCATTGGCAATATCAATATCAATCGTGGCATACCACTTGGCTGCCTTTGACTCTAATTCATACTGCAGCTCTAACATGTCCGGCACGGCAGCACTCAATGGTGGTGTGACTTCATTCAGGCCACGATAGTCTACTGTTAGTCTCCACTTTCCGTTAGACTTTCGCACTGGCCATATGGGGCTATTAAAGGGTGAGCGGGTCCTGCTGATCACTCCCTGCCTCTCCAGTCTACGGATCAGATTATGGATGGGAATCAGGGAGTCTCGATTGGTGCGATATTGCCGCTGGTGCACTGCTGTGGTCGCAATTGGCACTTGTTGTTCTTCGACTTTCAGCAACCCCACAACAGAAGGATCCTCTGAGAGACCAGGCAAGGTGGACAGCTGCTCAATTTCCTCAGTCTCCAAAGCAGCAATACCAAAAGCCCACTGGTACCCTTTTGGGTCTTTGAAGAACCCTCTCCTGAGGTAGTCCATGCCGAGGATGCGTGGAGCCTCTGGACCAGTCACAATGGGGTGCTTCTGCCATTTCTTCTCTGTCAGGCTAATTTCTGCCTCCAGTACAGTCAGCTCTTGGGACCCTCCTGTCACTCCAGAAATACAGATGGGTTCCACCCCTTGACAGTTCGATGGCATCAGGGTACACTGTGCACCGGTATCAACTAGAGCCTTATACTTCTGTGGGACTGATGTGCCAGGCCATTTGATCCACACAGTCCAGTAAATACGATTGTCCCCTACCTCCACCTGGCTGGAGGCAGGGCCCCTCTAATAGTCATCATCATCACAATCTTGGACACCTAAGTTGTGTTGAAAGGGATTATTCTTCTTTATCACAGGAGCTGGAGTAAAATCAGCTCTTCCGCTCCATCTGGGAACCTGTTCACCAGAGACTGAAGCTGCAGCTCTCATGGGATGATCAGTCTTGGCCCTTGCTCCTCTCTTCAATTCACCCACATGTTCCTCCAAGGCTGAAGTAGGTTTTCCATCCCACTTCGTCATGTCTTCTCCATGATCCCGCAGGCAAAACCATAGGGTGGCCCGTGGTGTGCATCTTATATATTTTATCTCTCGAACAATAGGACGCCTTTTGTTAATAGCTGAAACGAGTGTTGGCACACATGAGGAGCTGGATAAATCAGACAGATCATCCCTCAACTGTTTGAGATCATGAGACAGTTTTTCCACAGCTGAGATGATGGAAGGGGTAAGATTGTCTTCGAATTCTCGGAGTTTATGAACCATTTCATCCACTGTTAGTGGTGCTATGTCATTCCAGGTTACCGTTGCCAATGGATGGGCATATGACGGTGCGTTACATGTAAGTTTTCGCCACATGGGTCGTGTGCATTCAACTTCATCTGGGTCTATGCGTACATTCCCATTATTTGGCTTGGTGTGATAGATCATCTCTATGATAGCTGATTCCCTCAGGGACTGGATGCCTTTGTCTATAGTAGTCCACTTGGCCGAACGACTCATAACATCATCCTTGTATGGGAACCTTTCTTTCACAGCTGCCAAAAGCCGCCTCCAAAGACTGAGGGACGTTTTCTCTCTTGCAATTGCTTTGTCAATTCCCCCTTCTCTAGCAAGTGATCCCAGCTGCTTGGCTTCTGTACCTGCTAGTTCGTGACCATCGGCCCCATTATCCCAACATCGGAGCAACCAGGTGATGATGTGCTCCCCTGATTGACGGGTGAAATCTTTTCGCATATTCCGCAGCTCAGTTGAGGTCCGAGATTGAGAAGTCACCTCTTCTTCTTCGTCGTGTGATGATGACCCCTGATCAGATACTAGACCAGGTAGTGGATGCATAGTTTCTTCATCCTGCCTCTTCCTTCTTGCCTCCTTTCTGGTTTTTCTCTTGTGTACAGGAGCAACCGATATTGGTACGAATTGGTCCTCTAGTTCAGCTGCAGTGATTATCACTGTAGTTTGAGTAGCAACTGTACTTGTTGCTGGGGTAGCTGCACTGTCTGTCGCAGTCGAGGGTTGAATAGCCGCTGTACTCGTTACTGGGGTAGCTGCACTGTCTGTCACAGCTGAAGTTTGGGTAGCAACTGTACTTGTTACTGGGGATGGTGTAGCTGCTGTACTTGGAGTTGGAACAGCTGCGCTGACTTCTGTGTTGCTCTCAGATCCAGGGACATTTTTTTCCTTTTGAAGGTGTTGGCTAGTGTCGATCAAGGCCCTATAGGCATAGGCCAAGCCCCAGCACGTTGCCATAATTTGTCCATCTCTGGTATGGCCAGGACGACAACACACCTCATTTAGGTGTTTTACTAATTCTTCCAGATTTTGCACTTGTTTGGGAGTAAAATTCCAAAGTACTGGAGGGGCCCACTGACCTAGATGCTTGCCCATACTATCCCACACACCCTGCCACTCATGACTGTCCAGCCTCTGGGAAGATCTCCTGGTCCTCCTATTTCGTCATTTAACCCCAATACAGGACCAGACCTGACTCCGCTTAACTCTTGAAATCAGATGAAATAACTGTGGGCAAAACACACTCTGTATGCGTGCTACTATGGTGACCCCCATCACAATCACCATACAAGTCTCAACAGTATTAAAAGGCCATTCAAAAACTTCAAAACCCTCAAATGATGTTGTAGACCATCTGGAGAGAACACTGGGAGGATAGCAGAATGTCTCCTTCACAGGTTGACCACCCGAGGAGAAAAAAGATGTGAAATTGCTAAGCACTTCTATTATATACGTCCCAAAATATAAAGTTGGTGACCATACCGGGAGCATAAACCAGATCAGTTTCATGATCAATGCTTCTGTTGTATTACAAGTCATTAACATAAAGAAAAACGAGATAAGAAACTTAGCCCAAATCCCATGATTGATAAACACGAACACAGCTGATATATACATGGAAAGTAATTGGTAAAATCCTGAAACCGTGAGATCAAGAGAAAAAACTGTGAGAGCCAATAAATCAGCATTGTGACAAATTACTATAAATCCTGACAGATTTGTTGTTATCTCGTGGGTTCATGCCCCACGTTGGGTGCCAAAAACTGTTGTGGTTTAAAACCCCACCTCAGTCTCCCGCAGTACCACACACTCCTTTGTTCCTCCCCCCCCCCCACCTTCCCACTCCCGGAGGGATGGGGAGGAGAACCGGAGGAATACAACTCCCACGGATTGAGATAAAACCAATCCAGCAATTAAGGTATAACACAAATCACTGCTGCTACCACTAATAAATCAATGTTAGAGGAAATAAACAAAGAGAGAGAATACGATACCACCTGCCACCACGAGGCCAGCCTGGAAAAGAGCTAACCCCTCCCCTCCTGGCCAGCTTCCAGTCCCCTCCCCGAGCAGGACGTGCTGTGGTATGGAATACCTCCCCGACTAGCCCAGACCAGGCGCCCTATCTCTCCCTCCTCCCTGGCAGAGCATGAGCTACTGCTGAACCCATGACAGACCCCACCTGCAGTCCTGCATCCAGCACAAGGAGGGACGTGAACCTGCTTGAGCAAGTCCAGAGGAGGCCATGCAAGTGCTCAGGGAGCTGGAGCACCTCTTTGATGAAGACGGGCTGAGAGCTGGGCTTGCTCAGCTTGGAGAAGAGTCCAGGGAGATTTTAGAGAAGCTTCCAGTGCCTAGAGGATGCCTACAATAAATCTGGAGAGGGATCTTTTACAAGGGCACGCAGGGACAGGACCATGGGGAATGGTTTTAACTGGAAATGGGCAGATTTAGATTAGATCTTAGGCAGAAGTTCTTCCCTGTGAGGGTGCTGAGGCACCGGCAGAGGTTGCCCAGAGAAGCTGTGGCTGCTCCACCCCTAGCAGTGTTCAAGGCCAGGTTGGACAGGACTTGGAGCAATCTGGTCTGGTGGAAGGAGTCCCTGTCCATTGGGTTGAAACTGGATGAGCTTTAATTTCCCTTCCATCCCAAACTGTTCTGTGATTTATTACCACAGCTTGAAAATGCTGCCAAATATCAGCTATATGCAAGTAACAAAAATTGAGTAAAGGAAGATTTTGAGAAAGATTAAGGTTTTTTTATTGTGTTTTTGTTCTATTTATTATTTTTGGTATTGTTTTTTAAATTCTTTTGAGATACATGGTTCTTTTGGTTTTGGCTAGGTATTTTTTTGTTTCTTAGTCGCTAAGAAACCCTTGGTATAGGGCTACATTTTGGATTTGTGCTGGAAACAGTGTGGATAATGCAGGGACGTTTTCGTTATTGCTGAGCAGGTTACACAGAGCCAAGGCCTTTTCTGCTTCTGACACCACCCCACCAGCAAGTAGGCTGTGATGCAGAGGGGACACAGCCAGGACAGCTGGCCCCAACTGACCCAAGGGATATCCCACATAGTGTGGAATTGTGCTCAGCATATAAAACTGGGGCAGAAGATGTGGGAAGACGTTCAGAGTGATGGTGTTCATCTTCCCAAATAACCAACATATATTGGAGTCTTACTTTTCTGTGGATGACTGAACACCTGCCTGCCCATGGGAAGTGGTGAATGAATTCCTTGTTTTGCTTTGCTTGTGTGTGAGTGGCTTCTGCCTTACCTATTCAACTGTCTTTATTTCAGCCCATGAGTTCTCTCCCTTTTACCCTTCTAATCCTCTTCCGCCATTCTACCAGGGGAAGGCAGCGAGTGAGCAGGTGGGTGGGACTTAAGTTGCTGGCTGGGGTTAAACCCATGTCATAAGGAAAACTTACTGAAATGGTGTCCGTGATCATGATGAAATATGGCTTCAATTACACAGATTGTGAGAAATCATATAATCACATAGAACTGGCCAAGATAAATTCAGACACTATAGCCAATAGTCAACTTCTAGCCAAATTTTCTATACTTCAGCCAAGAATTCATCAGTGCTGCAGGACCACAGCTAGCATATTGCATTGAACTGACAAGCGCCAATTGACATGGGGCCCAATGCTCCAGGGTTATCAGGGCTGTTACCTGTTGTGGTTAGAGTCAGTTTTCTGTGCGGAGGAAGAACGAACCCAAGTGATACTGATATGCCAGAAACACATACGCAAGGAAAAAAGACTAAAAAGTTTGTGTTACTATTTTGTCAGGTGGTTTCCAGGAATACTGGATGTAATCCTGCATTCACCTCTCCTGGGAAATCCTGTGCCTGGATCTTCACTTTCTTTACCACACAACCCTTACGCATCTCGTCAGAGTGCTCTCATTTTAACATTGCTCCTTGACATGGTCACCCCTCTCTGCTATCGAAACTACTCAGTTTGCAGCAGATGAAGACCACTCGTCTCTTTAGGAGAGAAGCCACTGGCTGCCCTGGCTGATTTCACTGCAAGACTGGGTTATTCACAGGATATTTTGCTTAACCCAGTCTTGCAATGACCTGGAGCAGACAAACTGCTGGCCACTGAGATGCTCAGAGCCAGAGACACAAGTAACTGTCTCTGTATATTCATAAAGTACTGAGGCATACAGAAACTAAAGAAGAATAAAATAGTGTTATGGAGAATTTCTGAGAGCTTGAATAAGTCAATTACACACAGCTTTAAAGAGCATTAGTTTATTATCTATTCTCCATGTGTTAGCTCAGAAACAGTCTAATGATGTACAAAAATTTGGAATGTTGAATAAATGCTAATCAATAAAAACATTTTGTAGCTGTTGATAAGGGAGTATTTCTAAGCAAAACCCAAATAATCATAAAGGTTTGATTCTGTGTGTTGCTTATTGCTATGTTTGTGTTCATAGAATGCTTTCAAGTATATACACACTTTTTAAGTCCAGTCCAAAACAGAAACTAAAAAATATTTACATAATAAATATGTGGGAGACTTCATCTTTTCATTGTATCAGTTGAACTGATTCTTTAATGAACTATATTAAGAATAGAAACAATGAATAGTTTGCCTCAACTCACTGCCATGCTG
The DNA here is from genome assembly GCF_012275295.1 of Melopsittacus undulatus. NCBI lineage: Eukaryota > Metazoa > Chordata > Aves > Psittaciformes > Psittaculidae > Melopsittacus > Melopsittacus undulatus. Next base: position 22,908,157 of record NC_047557.1, on the reverse strand, counting down.
AGTAACTTAGCCTGCTGATAGATTTTATTCTATTCAAAATGTAGTTTAAGATGTATTCAAAGTGAAAAGTGATGATATTGTCTCTCCTCCTGATGAATCCTGGTGGACTAGTTCAGGAGATGCCTTTCTCCCACTCTCGCAAAATCACCTAGTTTGACATGTGTTCACACACAGACACTCAAGGAACAAACACATTTCAATCCACTGAAAACTCCAACATTTACTGAGTAAAATCATCATAATCCATGTTTTATTAGATGCTTAATTTGCTAATTTACTGAAGACAAGCTTTGGCCAAGTATTTCCACAAGAAGTACTAAACTTCCTGCTATAAATCTCTACTTCTATAGTTCTACCACAGCCAAACAATTTTTGGTAGAATTTTCCTGTGATACATAAATTTGAAAATTAAGTGACACAAGAACATTTAAAACTTCTGTTACCATTAAAGCAAAATACAATACAGTATAATTCCTCAGTGATATATTTAAATGTACTGCAAAATGTATACAAAGTCAGTCCAAGATCAGTAAAGAATCAGTTCTGCTTTTTGGACTTTTCCCTTCTCAAAGATACAGGTTATGAAGAAGACCAAGGTAATTTAGGACTTGTCTGTATGCATTCCCTTTAAAAGGTAGTGTGTGATAAAAATAACATGATTAAAAGTAATGAACATGTGATGGGAATATTTTGCATTTTCAATAAAAAAATAGAAACTAAACAACAAGAAAACACATCTTAGAAGGGGAACACTGAGGCCTGCCATTATATAGCTATGTTTCTCATTCTTTTCTTTGAAGGTTAATAGCACACAGAAAATAAGTGAATTTTATCAAAATACAGCACATTTCTGCTAATATATCAAAAAAATCATTTTTCTATGTAAATATTACTGAAAATCAACTAAAAAGAATTAAAATATACAAAGAGTTGTTAAAGGGTTTCAATTAAAATTATTAGAACTATACACAGTACAATAAGCAATAGTTAACATCCTTGAAAGAAGTGCAATAATATTGAGTTCACTTGTTTATAAAGTACTGCCTGTTTATTACCACTAGCTATGTAAAATCCCCCTCTCTTCCAGCTCATTGTAGAGGCTGGTGTTTTTGCTAGCTGTATTAAAAGCATTTACTTTTGTACACATGGGCTGAAAAAAAAATCAATTTATACTTGTCTCAAACTACCAACTTATAGGTAAGCAAAAATGAACTGCAATAACTGAATATTGCTCCAATGGCAGGCTAATCATTAGCCATGATTAAAAACAGTTATTGGTCTTCTATGGCACTTTTCCCTGGTCCATAACAACCGCGTATTAATTATCACTGCACATTATGCAGTTTTTATTCAATTAAAAAGGAGAAAGAGAAAAATAAAGTTAATGTTTCTGGTAAACAAAATTAACAAAAGCATAATTGAATATTTTATACAATAATAAGGAACAAAGGCAGCCTGTGGTAAATCACTATTAGATTAATATAGTTAGAAACCCTTTAATGACTCTGAAGTGTCTAGTTCACATTTAATGTTACCTGTATGAACAGCCCTTTAAGAAACATCATTACGAACTGGTTGGTTGTAAGTACACCCTCCCCCTCTGCTCTCCATCTCACCACAGCAATTCTCCATCACTGTTCAAAAGTTTCACAAACTTGCTTTGGTTACCTAGCTCCATGCGTATGGTTTCCTTTTTGATTAACAAGGCAATGCAAAGGCCAAACAAAACTGAGATGTCTTTTGTAACCTTTCTACACCATTTACTTTGTGTGTTTTTAAATATATACTACAGGCAACAACCTTAAAAACTGGCCATTTCAGTTTCATTTTTAAAATCGGTAAGTTTAAAATGGAGTACTTTTTACCAAGATAAAAATGTCACCATTTGCACAAAATTGGGATTTCCACAGCAGAGAAAAACTGCTGGGCTCATTTCCACAGTACAGTTGAAAAAATTACGTATGCAAGAAAACCCAACTAAACATGAATTACATGGCAAATGAATATTCAATGACTACATTAAGAACAAATCCTGTAAAATATCACAAGTTTGTAGTTACAGTCTTCCTAGAAAACACCTTAAGCTTTTATTGCATTTTCTATTGGTAGACGTACACTCCAGAGCTAAACACTTTGTCTTCTTTCCTGATGCCAGATTTAGATAGCAGATAGATAGTTGTTTCACCTGACCTTTATCCTGTCCAACCAGCACCACCTTCCATCTACCCATTCATCCATACAATGTGCACATAGCAAAGCCAACATTTTATATCCCCATTTCATATCTAAATAAGTGGTTTCAGCATAACACATTAATATCTAGTAAATAAAAATAAAGGCAATAAACAGCTACAGGACAGACAGCCCTGCCATCCATCCATTGGCTACAACTGAGGCTTTGCAAAGCCTTGCACAAAGTTTAGTAATGTGTATGAATTATCCAAAAATAAACCTACCATCTGTACAAAAAAACAACACAGGTTTGTTCTTGGAGGTGTGATCCTTAGATTGCTGTAATGCTTAAAAACAAGTTTAATCACCATATGCATTTCCAAAATGATTTCCTGTATGTTCCATACAGTGGTATGCCCTCCCTTAACCACAAGTTCGTATCTCCTGTACAAATTTTGATCGTAATTATCGTAATTCTTTTTGAGCTCCTTTCATGTATAAAAATAGGCAAAATACTCAGTTTCTCATAAGTCCTTCAATGTATCCTGCTGGCTTTTCCCCTACATCCACAGTACTTATACAGAAACTTCTCGCACAATGATGAGTTCCACTGCATTCTGAAAAGTCTTTAGCAAAGATACTGCTTGTCCATGATCAATATTGATGAAGCTGTATCCATTAGCCTAAAAAGAAATAGAATCATAGAATAGTTAGGGTTGGAAAGGACCTTAAGATCATCTAGTTCCAATCCCCCTGCCATGGGCAGTGACAGTCTCTTATGCCATGTTAGTGAAACATGTCATGTTTTATGTTTTTATTTAAGGTTTTAAATAACCAAATTCTACAGTAATGCAGACAACAAAACACTGCATCTTTGCAGATTATGTCATCGATGTGTCTTGAACATGTACCTGTATGGTACAAGAAATTAAACTACCGTGTTAGCTCTTGAGGAATTTTGCCTAATAAGTATTTCAAATAACCAAAAGAGAAAACACAGAAATCTAAGTCATCAGTCTTAATACAGCCACACACACACACAAAAAAAAGCAAATTATACATCCTAGTTTAAATATCAGAATAGTAGAAATGGCATTAGTGATAAATTAAAACTGTTGAAGCCTTTAACAAAAACTAGTAATTGCATTGAGAGCCATTTTAGGGTGTGAGACGTCCTGAGGTCACCCCAAGCTTGAATATACCTATGACTCTAAACAACATTGTCATTCCTGGGACAAGTTTGGATTGGCAAACAAAGACACACCTAGGTGGACTACAAAAGAGAGGGAAAACATGGCTATAGTTCAACTTCTCAGGTTGTACTACTGAAAACTCATGTTCAGTCTGGGTGATAAAATCTTGCAGAACAACAGATTTGTACCGTTTAAACTTACTGCTTCCAGCTGTGCATCCAACCTTTCACCCTGAGCTACTGCCCCTCATATGGTGACAGAGGGAACTGGTCGCATGTTCTGCACCTTAACTGTGTGATTTTGGAGCTCCGGCTCCTTATCCCATCACTGAACACTTGCTGTTGTTCAGCTACCAGTTGAACCATTTGTTGTAAACGCAGTGTTTTTGATATCTGTCTAGGGTTGTTGACAAAGATTTTTACACACAGACTGTTCAGACACCAAAAGTGGCAATAACCCTTCCAAATCATCACTGGTACAGAATGTCCTAACATGCTGGTGTTCAAACACATTATTCGGAACACTGCGTATGAATGACCACGAGTTAAATAACTGAATGATAGTAAAGCCTAATGAAATGCCCACATTCCATCTTGAAAAGCAGCATTAGGCCTGTTTTCTGTCTTTAAAAGGATGAAAAATGTTCAGAGTTTGAAAAAAATGATCCAATTGATTAATGATTCAGCCTGTATCACCTATCCTAATGTTAGATGGAATAAAATTAAGAGCATCATCCCCGAATGTAAGAATGCTTCTGGAAAAGATAACGGTAATCTATCTGAAAATTGAACATTCTCCTCTTAGAAAAGGTGCAAACCACAGCTCAATTCGTATATTACATAGGCTAGTTGATTAAATTACTACAGTACCTGAATTATTTTATCTCCAGGCTGCAATAACTTTGATGCTGGTCCTTCTGGTTGTACTCTGGTTACAAATATACCCTTGAAAAACAGAGGTAGAAAATATTTTTGACAACTTATTTCATGAATAGTAGGATAGCATGAAACAGATGCAATTAAAAACATTTTTTTCCATTTTCCATCCTAAAAGAATAAAATACTATTCTACAGGTCTACCAGATTTTGACAGCCTTTCTTTTCTGATGTTAAATCCAGGAGAATTGCCTTTAAAGGAGTACAGAAGAGCAAATTCTGATCTGCCTTTGTTTAATTTAGCAGATGTATACATCAAGATTATCAACCACCAGATATATGGATGTAGGCTAAATCATGTTCTGTTTTAAGAGGCTTCCTAATTGTAAATTCCATAATCCAGTATGCCAAATCTGTTGACTGATATCTGGAACTGTGTAAAGACCACTCAGCTAAAATAAACCTCTGTATTGACATGTGACCATTTTAGTCACCTACCACTTTTATTTTCCATATCATTTGTCCCCAGTTTTCTACCATCCTGTCCTGGATTTTAGTGGTTTGGGGAATACGTAACTTCTCGCCCCCCCTTTTTTTTTGCTAAACATTAGAAAGATTATTATTAATCAGAATGATTTTGAGATGCATTAGTATAAAATACTCACATCATCTTCAGGTCTGAATGGATTCCCTCTTCCACCAACTCCTCCTGATATGCTAAATCCAAGTTCTGGGTCCTTGTCAATTCTCACTCGAATCTAAGTAGTTACAAACGAAGTTAGATGCTAACTTGCTGAAAATCTGCATTCAAAACTACTGTAACAAAATTATTACTAAGGAATTCAGGAGAACAAAAGTTTTTTTAAAAAAACTTAGAAAAAAGCCTTTATGACAGTTCAAGAAAATCTTATATATCATAATACTAATTCAGAACAAGACTCCAATACAACTGCATCAGGTATCATTGTACATAAGCTTTACTCCAGTACCACTATTATTATAATCATAGTTCATGTAGGCTTTAAATTCAGAGATATTTTTGATATTATGTAAATAAATTTAATGCCCCCAGCAAATATACATTCTTATGAAAGAATGTTCCTTTTATTTCATTGCTACCTCTAGCTGAACTTTACAAATCAAGCCTCGCTCCTTCTTTCACTCTAAGTTCTATGTAGCCAATATTATCTCTCCTTTCTGTTGCCAGAATGGTTGACTAGAAAACATTCTACACAAGTAGTGCACATTCTCATTCTAGAAAAGAATAAAAACATACTTTTCAGTATTTTCCTCAAAACCCCAAAACAATACAATGTTCTTCTGTCCAAGAACAGAAAGTAGGTTGACCACAATGAAAGAGATGCTATATTGTAAAAGAATTTATTACCCACATCTGCTTATGATACATAAAACTGATAATTATCAGGCATGCATCAGATGCTCACAGTTTTCTTATCCTGGCTTTGGCCTATAGAGGAACATTTCTACATATGCAGGGTTTTGAACCTTTCTGGGTAGCAATGAAGAGATGCAAAGTACTCTAAATTGTACTGCTACTTTGAATTTTCTCAGTTCCTAGATAAACAATGAGTTGGTGATCAATAAACGTAGTTGAGAAATTAATTTCTAGCTCAGTAAAAAGATTCAACTTTAAGATTCTGGTATATTCTGTTAAAAAATCTGTTGCATTTCTCTCAAAACATCTACAGAAAAAGTAAAAAGAGCTCAAAACTAGAAGGAGTGTACGATTTCAGCGGTGTAACTGCACTGACATAAAATTCTGTCTTCTGGTGAAGATAAATTTCTGTACGATATCTGTCACCATCTACAGAGAAATGGTAATAAACAAAATCAATCTAACAATTCACTGCCATTGACACGGAGATGCTATACCATCAAGTTAGATTTTATTTTATTACCTCTTGCTTTGCCAACTCATGGCTTTGTCTGGGAGAACACTGGGACTGAGAATAGGGAGGTTGGTGGGCAACTTTCAACATCAGATAATCAATTAACTGCTCTCTAGATGGATGTCTTGCTACTGATGATTGAGGAGGGAGATGATGGACTTGGCTGTAGTTTGCCTGAGATCTCTGAGGCTGGCACATTTGTCCATTTGTCAAAGGTACCTGAATAAAACATGAATACTCAATGTCACACATTTTATAAGTAGCAATCCTCATTTCCTCCTTTATTACTTAAATACTTCTCATACTACTGTTCTAAATCATGTACTATTATACTAAATTTTCTTTATAGTCATCAGCTCTGGCCTCCTGATAACAAATCTGAAAATCAAAAGCTTAGAGTGCTAATCTAACTAGAACAGACTAGAGAGCCTCTGCTTTTTAGCACTTGTTTCATTGTGCTTACCCAGCCATTATTTTCTAGCAGTGCAACTGACAGTATTGACACTTGATTGATATCATTATAGTTTGCACTTTTACAGCATTAAACTCAGATTTTGTAACAGTTCCCTGAAGATCATACAGAAAATAAAAATCCCACACAGAAATTATATGCTTTCCAAACTTTTTTTGGTGATCACTTCACAAGAAACCCTTTTGAGCAAATTCACATACAAGTTCAAGATCTTAGCATCAAAAATTTAATGATATTTGTAATAAACATTACTCTTTTGTTAATACATCTGTCACTGATTTGATAGGTATAATAATGACAAACAGCAGTAAGGTACACAACTGTTAAGACGCAGTGCATTCAAAACACATCACTAGGAATGATGCCAGATGTTTCTTATTGAAGCCTCAGTTACTGTTCAGTTCTGCAGCTCTGTGCTGAGATGGACAGCCTTTTTCCTCCTTGCCCATATGCCTTGTGCTCTTACCCAGCCTAAGCAGTTACTTGTGTCTGTATGACTCCCACATTCCAAAAATGCTACAGGCTTGAGTTACAGGTATTTTGTGACTGCCACCATTATCCCATTAATTATAACATACAAGGATATTAAAATGTTCTCCCTCCTCTCAATAAATATTATAAAACCTGAAGTGTACAAATGTCAACCCTTAACCATGTTATGTGAATGGACATGTCAGAATCTTTACATGATTTTCTACTGCCTTTTCTGAAAATGTAAAGCGTGACAGGAAAACTATTTTGTTGCACTGTACACAGAGATTACATAGGCAACACCTATGCAAATTCCCCATATCCAGTGCCTGCAGAAATGCAACTGAAATTACTGAAGTTATAAAAGGGGAATCAATTGCTGCATTGTAATAATTTACAAGCATTCATTTAGTTTCATGGTAATAAGTTCTGCCTCCACAGATGGTCCTCAGAGATCAATACAGAATGTCTCCTAAAAACTAGTTTATCATCATAATTTCATCACGACAGATTTCAGTTTTGTTCTTTAAAAGGTTTAATTGGTTTCAGATTGCTATCCTGAAATGATCTGCCACATTCGGACTTTTACTTGCAATTATGTCTTTGGCTGCACATTTCTTCTTTCGAAGATCCTGCTGAAGGAAAATGAGAACTGTCTCCCTTTGCATAGTTAACTATTTTGTCTTCCAAAAAGAGGATGCTATTTCATTTATGCCACCTTTTACATGGGTATCACATTCTAAAGTTGCTCCAGTTCTAACCATCCCAGCATGTTTCTACTATCAACAAAAAAATATATTCTTACAAATAATAATAAATATATCCCATCCATGGTGTCATGTAGATTGTTACCTGCACAGCTATTTTCTTCATGCTGTCCGGAGGAACATCTTTGAGACTAAGTGTAGCAGATGAGTAATTCTGCTGTCCTGAAATGAATACCTCATCCTGGCATTGGTCTCCTGGAGTAGAAGCCTGGGGATGCTTTAAGCAGAATGAAATAGTAAAGGTGGTTGTCTTTATATAATCAAAACAAATAAACAAAAAATCTCATAAGAAGCCCAGAATAAAACATTTTAAGGCCTTTATCATTATTTTTCTTAAGTAGTACACTGCTTATGTAGAAAATCTTATTAGCCAAGACACCACACACATAAAATATTGATGGATATTTACAAAAACTAGCAACTGTAGAGGTGCCTTTGATCACCAATAAACTGATAAGAAAAAATCAACAAATGCTAAGAAGTGCCTCTTCAGGAATTAATATCCTTAAAAGAAGTCTTCTGTTGACTTTATGCTATTCACTATGGATACTATAACATCACTAAGGATGCTTGGCGTTAGAGTAATTCCCTCTTATTTTCTTATAAACTAAAATATTAATTTTCTTGAATGCCTACAGTATCTTACAGTACAGTTTATATCATCAGAATTTGTTTTGGGGAGGAAAAAGCATAACAGGATTTTGTTCAAGCCTTTATCAATCTAGGTTAAATTCAGAATTATAGTCTCTTGTTCACATGTGTACTATGAAACCAGACAGTTTCACGTATGTTTATCCATCTATGAAAGCCAATTAGAAAACTCAACTTCATGACACTAAATTGTGTCTTGCAATAAGTTTAATGAATATGAAATAAAGGCAAAGTATCTGATTTAATGCCTATAAAAAAATCCAGCACATAACTTATATTTCCTTTATTCAAAGCACTGTCCATATGTAAAATGATAACTTAGTTATCAATTTAAGGACACCTCTCATAGTTTATTCTTTCCCCATTTATATATTGCAATAGCCTCCTGAAGGTACTCACTCGAACAATGTGCACACCAGAACATCTTCCGTCTGCAACACTCAAGGCAACACTACCCTGGCTGCCATGCAGATCCCTAGAGCTGCCATAGTGAAAGCTGCTAACTGCAGCATAATTGGAATTAAAGGACCTAGACAGCATGCTCTGAATAAAGAGGGGACAGATTTAACACAGTGATTAGTGCAGCATGCATAAACCACAAGACATGTTATACATAGACTAATACAAACATATTCCATTGTCATGCAAGATAAAAACCATGCAAGAACAGTACCACTGTGATGTACAAAAGATAACTCAGTGACCCCTATTTACCTTTATTTACTGTAAGTCAGCATGCAACCATCAGTTAACATGCAGAATTACATGTAAATAAAGTCATTCAAATGTTCAGGTGTCTGGAACAACAATAGATATGCACAGCTTATCAAAATTTCTAGGTTGTTAAATTTGCAACATGTTGTAGGAAGAGAAGCTGGCAGTCAAGATAAACAACTGTGGAAAACCATTTAATTACCAGTTATTACCGTGTCTCATTTTTTCTGGTACAGTACAAATAAGAATTTACACAGAGACAGAGATTTGACTGACTGGGTTTTCTTGTTATTGCAATGCTGTCAATGTCTGCAATGCATCCAGTAACACTTCATTCAAGACTGCGAATGAGCCTCATTTAAAGAAAAAGAGGCTCGAAGGAAACCTTGGAGTCCACCCCTGTGCCACTGTAGGCAATCAAACAGGTAACAAGAACTCAAGAACAGAAGTGATAGTGGTTTCTTCATTACCTTGCAAACCTGACCTCTGCAATATTGGCAAGGGTAATAGAAAGAAAGCAGTACACATTACCATCTTTCTACCATGGACTTTTGTAGTTGTAAGAATAAAACAAAATAAAGAGACAGCACAAAAGAAGAAAAGGAAAATCCTGCATGTGCCACCTGACAAATGAAGCAAAGAATCAAAACATACCAAATTCAAAGGGTTTTTTTTCTAAGTTTTTGATTTTTCTTAGTTAAAAAAGGAAGTTCAAAATACATATAATTTGACTGAGATACTGCAACAACTCTTATATTTTGGTGTTTGTTGACTACATGTATTAATCTAATTTTGAAAATAGTCACTATTCCTCAGGCAGACATTTGCTCTTTCATACTAGATTTATATTGTGAAACTAAAACCAGTTTAATAATCAAAGTCATATGCCTCTGCATATTCATATTCCCCCGATACTCTTGTAGCACAGTAATTGGAAACTCCCTTGGAAAAGAACAGTATTTACTGACAATAACAACCTTTTCCAAGGCTCTTGGATAACCTCTCAATGGCATAGTGAGCTTACTGGCATAGTGAGCTTTCTTACTCCATACTCCAGTCCTACTATCTACCCTGTTCGCTCATCAATGGATTTTTTTAAAGCTTCCAGACAAGTTTCCAGAGGCTTTCCCCTTCTTGGTAAAGCACTTAGCATTCAAGTATTACTTTACTAATCATTCAGTCTAAGCTTAACTGCTCCTCTGTGTTTCAGGCCAAACACCCAGATGAACTGCCAAAGCCTTAGCTCCGTAGCCCCTCAAAGTGTGGTCTTACAATTCTTATCAAACAGTCTCTAATAATTAGCCAGGTGATCTTCTTCCCCCATTCGTATCGTCAACTCCCTGACACTTCCTTACAGGAAGGCTCCTCCTCTCAAAAGCTCCTATATCTCTGCATCTACTCTAAGTAGCATAAAGAGAAATAAAAATAGAAGGAATGTATGATGAGACTAGAAAGCTATCTTCTCAAAGTGTCTGTAGCAAACTACCTTACTATAAAGATCCTCAGATCCAGTAGATTCATTATTCTCTTAGAAGGACCCAAACAGATGGTCAATAAATGGTAACAGCCTAAATCCAGATTGGTATTTACAATCCAAGGTAGATATGCAATAGGAGGTACAACTTTCCTAAAATTTCTAGAGGCGTGAACTTGTCCATCAGGAATCAAAATTTCAGTTACCTCAGTTTAGTGAGCTTCAAGGTGATTACATAGCCTGAGAGTTGTTTTATTCGAGGCATAATGAAAGCATAATGGCATAAAAAGTTATAATTCAAGTATTTGAGGCTCAAGAAAACTCATTTCAATTACTCTAAAATGATCCACACTGACTGATACACATGCCATATTTCACTACATTTTTGTGAAAGCTAAGTTTTCTAGAAATTGGTTTTTCAAACACAAAGAGTGAAATAAAAGCTACAATACATCAAAAAAAAGTCTATGTACAAAGCCACATTAGCATGGAAATCAGGATTTGTAGTCAAAATCAGCCTCTAATGGAATCAGTTTAGGTGCAGGCAGCTGGTAGCATAGTTTTGGGGCTGGTTTACATTCTTTTTGAATGCTAAGAGTGAGAACATATTTTCCATTTTGCATCTTATACGAGAATTAACAATTTCAGATTTCAAAAGGGTGTTTTTTTGTGAATTGAAGTACCTTAATGCATTTATTTAGGTGCAAGAAAAAAAATCAATTGCCATCTAAAGGTGGATGTAAGTTGTCTTTTTAGACTGTATTAGATCTTCATAAATTCCTTCACCTTCTATCTTCACCTTGACTTTTTTTAAGATTCTTTAGAAAAAAATTGTTCAAACTATTCTGGAACACTTGAAATGCCTAAATTAATACTTTAAGCCTTTTAGAATAAAAGCATCCAAGCTAAAAAAACAAACAAACAAACAAAACAAAAAAAAAATCAAAACCAAAAAACCCACCAAAAAAACCCACCAAAAAACGCACCAAAAACCCACCAGATTTTGTTTGAAATACGATAGAATTCTAGCAAGATACCAGTTTATCCTGAAGAACTTAAATGAAACTATTCTTCAATCACAAGAGGAGAAAAAAGGGCATGAATTTAGGTCTCTGACCCTGCAAAAAATGTATCTTCAGTAAGTGACAGCATTCCTATTGCAGAGTTACAGATGGTAAATCACATATAATTTAAATTCTACTACCATAAAACATTTGCAGAATTAGAACATTTATTGTTTGCATTTCAAATGCACAAGAATTTTATTCTTTTTAAAGTGTGATGTATTGACTTCTGAACTCCACAAAACACCATTATAACACATTGATGATTCAGCAGTCATTTCAAAATGGAGCAAAAGAATAAAACTAAAATAAAATTTTTAAACTAATGGCTACTGAATGAATATCACTGTAAAAATATTCTTCAGAATATGATCTTATTAACACCTAAGCACTCAATTTTATGTGTGCAGACTCACTGAAGTTACTTTCTTTGACATGTAGAAGCAAGCTTAGCTTGGAGAAAATCTGAGGCCGTATCAATTAAAGTATCTTCATGTTAGGTATGTAGTGTAAAAAATGAATTAACTAAAAACTTTCGCACTTTGATTAAAACGGCAATTCTATATCAATACTGAAACACTTGGGACATTTTTCTTTTAATAAGGCACTGTACGCTAACAACTCAGAATAAAACCACCTACTCTGATTTCTGAATTGGAAAGGAGGAATCAAACTTTATGAGTTCTCTGAAAGCTCTTTCATGTCAGATAAACAGTAGTTAAAGCAAATAAACAGAAGATGGAGGAATTCCAGATGAAATTAGAATTGAAAGCAAACACGCACCTGATGAACTCCCAAGAGATCCACAACAAAAAAAAGAAAATATACTTATGTAAGGAAAGGACAAATTCAGACCCAGTAACTGTTCCTGCCTACTCAGCACACAGAAATAAAACAGATATTTGCAGATAACTGTTGCAGATGGTTATTTTTGCAATTTATGAATGAGAAATTCCTCTACCACACTTAAATGTGTGTGACATTGGTGTTCCTACATAGGCAGTATTTTAGTTTAAATTCCTAAATGAAAACTTTCAACAAAACCACTTTAAAAGATTATTGCAACATGTCTGGCAGTAAATTGACAAGTCACACTCAAAAAGAAAAAAAAAATATACTGAGAAATATTACTATTCTTCAAAACTCACCAGCACTAAATTTATGAGGTTGGTGGTAGGGCAGAATTGGCTGCATCCTCTCCAACTGCTCACATGTATAACCACTAGAGAGCAGCCTGACATCTAAATATGCTCTTTATCCCATAATAAAATACGATGTGCATCAGGTAATCATATTGTTTTCCCTGAATATATGCAAAATTCCTATTTACAAATGGTGTCATCAACTGTCTTCGCCTTCCCTCAACCAGGTGGACAATTTCAGCTGGTTGGTGTGTTTGTGCCCCGTTATAGCTTGTCGAAGGGATTACAAATGCTGGCAATCCATTGTTACTAATTTTTGCTGGATTTCAAACTACCCTGTACCTCTCTTAATGTAAGTTAAACTCCTGAAAGCTTTTTTTCCCCCAATACTTATATCAGATAAAAATTCCAAGAACTAGCTTCTCCAACAAGCCAGCAATTTATTTAAGTAGGTTCATACCCCCTCTCCAATTATGAAATTTTATAAAAAACCGAATAAACGAGTACTTCAGGAGCTTAGCAAAAAAGAAAACAAACCCCCAAATAAACCCACAACAAAACCAACCCCACAAAACCCACTATACCTTCTTTCCTAATAAGCACAAGATAGAAATAACAGACATGATTAAGTTCAGTAAGAGAGTCAGAAAAGTTCCAGCAAAGGTAATAGTATTAACTCATATTGTTGTGTATGACCATAAGCAAGAAGGTACGTATTAAATATTCATCAAAAGGCTTAATTTTGTATACCTGTTTTTTATCAGTGTTGTGTCTTGTGCTTTAAAAAAAGAAATACCATTTTAAATCCATGAAAGCTTTGTCAAAGCAATTTCCAGTAAATGTTTCTTAAATGAGGTCTGTAATTGAACTTAAATGCTTGTTCCTTAAATGAGTTCTGTAATTACTGAAAAGTTTTTCAGACTTCAAAACATTTCAGAAGTCTGTTTTACAGATAAAGGCCCCCTGTACAGCTAATTTTTAATTACAAACAGAAACAGTGAAACCATTATTTTAAAAGAACAAAGAAATATCCAGTAAATTCCTAGATTTTCCACATTATCATATTTGCCAGCTGCCATATAGAATGATATCTGCATTTTTCACAGTTTGGATTTTTAAGTCAGTCATTTCCCAGATATTATATACCCTTTCACTTTTAAACCCAGAAATAAGTCTCAGATTACTAAGTAAAAGCTACTTTAAAATGCTTCAAAGACAGAACAAAAGAAACACACCCCTACAAAAGAGACTAACATCTGTTAAATCTTAGATGCACAGCTAAGATCTCAATAGCAGCTATTCCGTATCACTCTAGTAAGAAACCAAAATTAAGGTTTACATATAAAGCATGATAGAAAGTATGGATAAATATACTGGAATCAAGTCAGGCAATTTCATTTCAGTAAAGGTGACTATGCTTCTATAGTACCTGAATGGTCATCATTAATGTATTAAACATTGTTCCGAACATATCAAATGTAGATGATACAAGAACTAGCTACAGACAAACTGCATTAGCAGTGCACTGAGGTTTCATGTCCCTCTGCATTCAGGGATCGATGGGATTTTTGCCTGTCATTTTATGTAAAGTTTGATATCTGCATCCAGGAGAATGGAAGGTCAGAGAATGCACCTTTTGTGAGGGCTGGAAGATGATGAACTTTGTGACACCCTTGTGGGACAAAGGGCCCACACACAACAGCACAATGCTGTGAAAGCCTTAAAATTTATGTTGTACTGACTCAGGATCAGGAGAACAGGTGCAGCTCCTTTAAAAAACAAACAAAATCCATACCTTTCTTTCACCAGAAGTCACACAACTTAAACCAAAAGCAAATCTATCCCTCCAAATACTTGGATTTCCAAAGAAAAATTATAGTTTAAAGTAATTTTTCCAACCATCTCCAATTAAATTTCTTTAGTTGAAAAGAAAATCCATCTAGCTGGCATAATCAAAATGTATTTTGGTTGCTTTACTCACTTCCCCTCCAAGGAAACTGGATCAGGCTAATGACATACTACCCATTATTTAATGATGTTATTTTAAACAACTTTAGCTGGACAGCATAGATTTCACTCTTCCAGACTCTACTCCAATTCTTATATATATGATTGTTCAGCTTTATATATCAGCTTAAATTCTTGATAGCATTTACAGTACATAAATAATCCTGTTCATCATCTCTAGTTATATCAATACCTCCTGTGATATCCTGAAATGAACAAGATTTTTATGTGTTCTCATCTCACAGCAATAAATATTCATTCAACAATCTGTCAGATACCCAGCTTCAAAAGACAACTGGCTTGGAGGCAAATACATGTTAATTATGGCTTTTGAATTCTTCAGCAATTGAAGCTGTAAACCTGTACTTCCAAATAAAATTTACCGATTTTTTTCTCTGTTCTTAAAGAGAAGAAGTAGGGGAGGAAAGACAGAACAGAAAGATCAAGAAGTGTAAGGGAATACTCTAGTATAATATAAATATAATGCTAAAGTAAAAATTACCTGACCTAGAAGACCTGGCCTTGCAATCCAGGAGGTCAATGTGACATTATTTAATGTATACTAAAGTAATTGGGCTAAGCTGGCAAGTATGAAGTAAAAGCAGTAGGGATTTTTTTCCTTCAGGGGAAAAGTTCATTTACAGTCTACTGTTTGTTTAGTTTCATCACAAACACCTTTATCCTTTTCAAGGTAGTGGCAGATGTACCTTTGCACTGGTAATTAAAAGCAGTTCAAAACAAAGTATTTTATTTATTCCATACACAGGTAGCAGACAAGTAGAAAAGTTTTAAAACTGTTCTTACCTTTTCTAGCTTTTTAGCCTCAATATGTCGCAGCACCTGTTCCCTCCAGTCATGAGGGACTTTGCTTTTCCCTGGAGGGTCTAATAAAGAGTGCTCTGAGTTAACCCTTGGGTTTGATCTCTTTGATGGGCTAGTCCGTGAATAATTGAAGTCACTAACTGACATAGTTCTTTCTGGTATTTCATTCACTGATGGCCTAGCACTCTGCGGTCGGGGCACATTTGGACCATCAATGCTGTATGTCCTAGCAGAAAGAGGTCTCTGTTGCCCAGACATTAATGGTGGAGCTCTTCCCATTGAATGCAAATCTCTGTATGTTAAATAGTCCCCTTCAGGAACCTGTGGCCTCCTTGAAGGTACAATATCCCCAACATTTATAGAAGCTGTTGAAGACACACTGCTTTGCCTTTGAAGAGTGTGTCTGGTTGCTCCTGGGAGCAGTCTGTCATTTGGTGGAATAGCCCACATATCTATGTGTCTCCCAGCCATCCGTTGATGAGTATTATACACAGTGCTGGCTCGGACATTGTTATGATTTGAGAAATTCATATTGGCAGAATGCTTAACATAGCTAGGAGTTTCTGTACTGTCAGACCTAAGGGGACGTGAAGGAGGTAAGCTGCCTTGTTCTACTTGGGTGTTTTGTTTCTGGGGCCACAAGGTGTCTTTTGCTGTTGCACTGCTACTGTACTGAATATTATACTGGGGAGCACAGAACATCTGTGTACCACTTGCCGCTGATCCTCTCACTACATTAGCACCTTCAGGATTGTGATTTGAGTCGAACTTGAACACAGTTTTTGTAGAAGATACTAAATCAGATGATGATGATGACCCAGGAAAAACCTGCAAAGGCTGATCATAGAGAAGTGTAGCAGATTTACTTCGGACTATGTTTTTTCCATCTGCACTATCAGGTGCTGATTTTACCACTGAGTTTGGCTGTTGAGATACATCCTCATTGACAATATTGTATATTTTCATACCACCAGTGTCCATACTAGTGATGCTATGAGATTTCATCACAGGACCACTTCTCTGTGGGGACAAATCTTCAGTGCTCCTTGCAACAGACAGCTCAGCAGAATCGCCATCAACTGTAGTGCTTCTTGTTAGTTTGTCTTTACTGGGAGACTGTACTGCTTCCTCAGGATGTCCATTTACTTTATTCATAGGATACTTATTTTCATTTTCCAAGCGCTCACTTTCTTCTTTTGTGTTGTTATTCAAAAAGCCCTTTACTGAAACAACTTCCTGTGTTTGCAACTTCTCTACAGGAACTGGCACTGCCTCTTCACTAGCCAGTTTATTGATATTCATGTTTATTTGGTCTAATTTGTGAGACTCCTCCGTAGGAGTGCTCAAATCAACACCTTTTCCTATCAGACCTAATCTTTCTTCAATGCTTAATTCATATTCAGACAAATTTGTAACCTTCTCTTGCACATTTATTTTTTCTTCTACTGTAATCCTCAATTCACCTGCATTTTGTAGAAGATTATTCAAATTTTCATCTTCTCGCCTGGAAGAAAGGATGACTTTTAAAAGAAACCCCCAAAAAACCCAACATATTTAAGAACTGTTTTTGAAAAAATAATCAATAGCATGCAACACAGCCTTAATGTGCACACAAAAGAGCACAAAGACCAATATACAACCTGATTTAAGATATGCTATCTTACCATTACAGAAATACAATATACAGAAGGCTCACTTTGTAAATGCTTTTGACATCTAATTTCACAAGTTTGTTTAAAGTAACAGGAATTATTAAAGACAGTTTGAAACTGTCAAAAACTAGAGAGTAAAAATATATTTTTTTAATCAAATACTTACAAGTTCCAAGACAATTTTAGAGATATAGCTTCTTTTTACTGATTTTTTTTTAAAGGGCACCTTCTAAATAAAATTTCATGAAGACTACCAACCTGTAAGTCCATTCCTTGGTTTTGAAAAGCATTTTATAATTACATTAGTAAGTAAATTGATCTTCAAATTTACGCAAATAAAAACTAGTTTTTTAAATGGTGTAAAAAAAAAATTGCAGGGATAATGAATTATAAGTATGAAATTATTATACCTTATTAGTAAAAGAGCTAGGAACTATGCCTTGTACACTAAAATTAGCCTCTGATTTTTACTGCCTTTTGTCCTTTTTTCTTAAAAACAAACCAAAAACAAAACCACAAAAAATCCCAAATCAAAAATAAAAACCTCCAGAACAAAAACAAAACAAAAAAAAACTCCACATCAAAATAAAAAACAGCAATCCCAAGAACTATTATTTAACCATATTTTAAAACATTAAAATTTTAATTATTTAATGAATGATAAATAAATTTATTTAAAAAATTAACAACTGCCATCCAGAGGGACCTTGACACACTTGTGAGGTGGGCTGATGCCAACCTCATGAAGTTGAACCATGACAAGTGCAAGATCTTACACCTGGGTCAGAGCAATCCCAGGCACAGCTACAGGTTGGGCAGAGAAGAGATTCAGAGCAGCCCTAGAGAGAAGGACTTGGGGGTGTTGGTTGCTGAGAAAATAAATATGAGCCGGCTGCAGTGTGCGCTCACAGCCCAGAAAGCCAACCATATCCTGGGCTGCATCAAAAGGAGTGAGACCAGCAGGTCGAAGGTGATCCTGCCCCTCTACTCTGCTCTCATGAGACCTCACTTGGAGTATTGTGTGCAGTTCTGGGGTCCTCAACATAAAAAGGACATGGAACTGTTGGAACAAGTCCAGAGGAGGGCCATAAGGATGATCAGGGGACCGGAGCACCTTTCATATGAAGACAGGCTGAGAAAGTTGGGGCTGTTCAGCCTGGAGAAGAAAAGGCTGCTTGGAGACCTCATAGCAGCCTTCCAGTATCTGAAGGGGGTCTATAAGGATGCTGGTGAGGGACTCTTCATTAGGGACTGCAGTGACAGGACAAGAGGTAACGGGTTAAAACTTGAACAGGGGATGTTTAGATTAGATACAAGGAAGAAGCTATTTACTGTTAGGGTGGTGAGGCATTGGAATGGGCTGCCCAGGGAAGCTGAGTAGGTTCCATCCCTGGCAGAGTTCAAGGCCAGGTTGGACAGAGCCTTGGGTGACATGGTTTAGTGTGAGGTGTCCCTGCCCATGGAGGGGCGTTGGAACTATATGATCCTTTCCAACCCTAACTATTCTATGATCCTATGAAATAGCATGAAAGATTAAGTAACATTTTTCTATTATATTTGCTCAGTGGTATACAGTGTCTTACAAACCTGATCTTGGATAAAACAGCAGCATGTGTTTCTTTGTCTGGAGAACAGAGAGAAATATCTTGGCTACTATCAGTATTTAAGGAAACAGAATCAGACATTCGAGAAGGAGAAGAACAGTTGCTGTTATTCTGATTGCTATTGTGGGTAGCTTCATCTGATAAGGAGTCAGCATCTTTTGAATCATCTGAAAAAAAAATTGCCAATTTAGGTACAGACACATACATCTTTTTAATAGCCATTTAATTTGTGCATATTACAGAATCTAGAAACTCTCACTCTTCATTAATTCTCACTAAATTTAGGAAACTAAAATGTAAGCTAACTCCTTTGAAAACATCATTTAAGCTTACAAAAGACTGTTGGCAATAGTTCTTAGTTCTTAAATATTGGCTCAATGTAAACAGCCCTCATCTGTTAATTAAATTTAACTTGTTGCTTTATTCCAAGTTTCCTTGGCATAACCTAGTGCTACATTATGTAATATTTCCCCCAAATAATTTTAAAATCATATTTTTGTTTTTGCAATGATTCTGATATTTTGTATTACATGAGTCTATTAGCCACTATGAAATGGACTGCTTAATTTGCAGGATTTTGAAAATATGGAGATTTACTACTTATGACAAATCATTGTTAAATAGCAGTTTATTAGACCAAGAACTCTGAAAAGACCTAGATCACTGGATAAGTTCTGTGTAACTTCATAAATTGAAAAAAAAAGGAAACAAAAGCTTTGTTCTGCAGAGCTGGAATTCAATGCATCCTAACTGAGCTTTGCAGATCACTTAGAATAACATTTTCAGATTTACGCCTGTGCACATTGATCCTCATCCAATGTATGCACACACAATGTATACTA
Organism: Melopsittacus undulatus; assembly: GCF_012275295.1. NCBI lineage: Eukaryota > Metazoa > Chordata > Aves > Psittaciformes > Psittaculidae > Melopsittacus > Melopsittacus undulatus. The sequence goes on along the minus strand of NC_047557.1, from coordinate 22,888,325 downwards.
CAGTCATATAAAAATAATTTCTCTGTGGGACTTCAACTCATCCATTATTTTCATGCAGGTGTACAAATACATTTAAATTTTTACTTTAAGACAATTACAAGTGCCAAAATCATGATTTTGTGAAACAAATGTCTATCTCCAGAGACAAGAAAGAGTTCTGACTTCCTACTGCAGTCAGGCATAAAAACCCAAAGACAGCATTGATAAACACCAATCTTTTCATCTCCATGTTATCCTTAGCAGACTGTTCCTGCTACCTTTGTGTGGTTCTCTTTCATCCCCACTAAGTCTTACCTAATGGCCAGAAAAGTCTTTTGTCCTGGGAAGTACTGAACTAGGATATCACATGAAGCAAAATAGTTTGTTCTCCAACTTTAAATTGTGTTTTATCTGACTTCGAGGTAATTCCTTACTGTTAAGGAAATGGTTACCCAGACTGGAATTAGCTTTCAGAGAATACAGAACTTAGGTAATGAAAATAATGTTCTGAAATTCCCTGTTAGACAGAAAATAGAGTGAAGTGACTCTGGAGTTGCCACAGCAGAAGTTTCTTAAAACTTGGGAAGAGAGCACAGCTTCTCTGAGAAAGTTAAATAACCAATATTGCTGCCTAAAGCACCAATAATCCACAATATCTGAAGGAGGGGTAAATTTGGAACATTTCCAAGGTAAATATCACTTTCTGACGTCCTTAAGCATATAAAGACCATGTTCAAGCTAACAATTCCTAAAACATACCATCTCCTTTCCCCCTTTGTTTTTAAACCGTTGATGAGAATCAAGAAAATTAGGATATCAACACAACTTGCTCCATGACACGTTCATGTATAAGATACTGATTTTTTCTGCTTTCATTACTTAACTAGAGAATTTATCATCTTTCTTCTAAAACATGCAAATCAAATCTGATTTTACATTATTATTTGAAAAAGCTAGCCATTTTGAGTCAAGTAATTATCAGAACCACACGACACTTTAATTCCTTTTTTTGGTATCTAACCTTTTTTATTATTGCCAAGAGTTACTACTTTTGGTTGGTTTATGGAGGTTTCTATCAGTGGTGGTCGCATTTCTGCCATTTTCATCTCTTCATCAGAGGATAGTTCTTCTGACTCCTGCTAAAGGAAAAATAGTTTTATTCTGTGCATTTTAAATAACTGCTTAAAGGTTAAGTGAATGCTACCCAAACTATCACTCACTGAACAATGAAGTGGAAAAAATAAACAAGCAACATAACATGGGCATAACGTAAAAACTGGGTAGTGCATTTATAGTGCCAGTCAACTGAATTTAGTCTTATTTGCCACTGAATTATCTTTAAGAAGTGGCACATGTGGACTTGCATTGCTGCTGATGAAATCAGTGAGAATGACACTCAAATTGGTAAGTTCAGCTGCAAAAAACTATTTGGAGCCAGCAGATGCAGCCTCTGTTCCACCACTAAAGATAACATCCAGCTGAGTTCAAGTCAGAAAGCTATCAAGGAACCAGCTGGGTATTCTTTTCAGAAAAGAGCTCAAACTGAAACAGCTATAGAGTAGCATTACCAAGACACTGTTAGGAATGGAGAGGTATGCTGTGGGAAAAAACTGAATGAGCTTGTCTTGCCAAGAGTAAGTGTAGCTTGGGTTTATATTTTGAAATTTACACTGGGGTGAATTCCAAAAGAAAAAGAAGTTATTAAACTTCAAGAACAATGGCAGAGGAATAAAGCAATGCTGAATACACTTAAGCTAGAAATCACTAGTTTCTAACCATAAAATGGAGCTCAGGGCACTGATGAAACTTACTTAACAAAGCTATTACAAGAGCAGCCATATAACTAATGCAGTATCCTACTGCTGGTCCTGTATTCTTACCATCTTTTTCAAAAAAACAATCTTTTCTAGTGATATTTTGAAGGAAAAACACCCTTCCTTCTCTAAACTAGAAATTTCTTTCTAGCAAACATGCTTCCCATTATAAATGTTTTAAAATCCATATTGCAGATTGCAAAAGTGGTCTGTTTTCAGAACATTTAATGTGTGGAACCTAATGCAGCACCATCCTTCCCATGATATAAATATGTGGCCAGTTCTTTGAACTGCAGGAAGGAAAAACCTAGCTAAGATGTAGCAAACAAGCTATGATAGTCTTCATTAAAAATTAAATGAAAAAATCCACCTATTTTTCTCTGCAATTGGAACAGACAACCTCTTCATTGGCTCTACCACATCCTTTTCTATGTGACATACAACAAGTGTAATCAGTGTTGAAATGAAAAACTTAACACACATGGAAAGTTTAAACATGTGGATTCAAAAGCAACAGAGTTACCAGGTGGTCATTACACAGACATAAGGAATTCAGTATCCCTGATGGACTATACACACGGCTGCCTCACCAGCCAGCTACAAAAAATTGTTGTCACTAATGTTAGAGAATTAATACGATTTTCTGAAATTATGCTTCAAAACTGAAGAAAAAAGTCAAAACCAGTATTTTCAGAATGTATGTAGAATTAGAAACATGCTACTGTGGAAATACTCAGCAACAACTGCTTGTCACTAAGTCTCTTCAGCACAAGTGTGACATATGCTTGTTCTACTGCTTACACAACACAGGCAGAAATAAACTGCTTGCAAAACTGAAAAAAACCTTCTACAGGTTGTGACTGGCAACTGATTAAGTAACAAGTTCCAAGATCTGTCATAACTGAGACACTCTAAATAAACGGATACATGGTGTTTGTGAGACAGATGCAGAAATCTTAATTTTAAAGACTAAATAATTCTTCATCAGAGGTAAATAGGTTAATTTATCAATATTGATACATATTGACATATATCATTATGTCATGAACATATTCATGACTGTTGACTAATAAACACAGAGGAATATATATTTTTAAACCCACCTTTCACTTTTAATTTGAAATGAATGTGCATATTCACTTGGTTTTGATTGCTCCCATTAATCAGATATTTTTTCATTCCAGTGACAAAATAAGTTATTTTAGAAGAACTGATAATCAAGCAAACCCTGGAAAATTGTGTAAAATCTTAGTATGAGTCTTTTCACAGTTCAATACTTGGGTAAAATTTTAAATGAGTTTGCTTTATTCTTCTTTAAATCCAGGTGTCTTTCAATATGAACTTTTTATTAGCTCTTTCAACTTCTAATTAATATACTTAATAAAATATAATCTGAAGTGAGAAAAATATTGCACTGCAATCCACCTGTATCTACAGCACTTACAGAGGGCAATTTTCTGCTATTGTCAACATAAATTTTCATCTTCCAGAGTATTCAGTACAACACCAGCACAATTCTTTGACTGCTATAATGTTATCACAATGCCATACCTCAAGCGTGTCTTCATGGTTGACAATTGTTTTTGTGTTCTGCGAGGTTTTAACAAGTGCAGTCATCTGTGAATTTGCAGTGCTGTGCTCAGCTTCTGGTTCAGTAAGCTTCTGCACAGAGCTTGCTGCTGAATATTGCTTTCTCTCATCTGCTTTGTTCTTTATTGAAGCAATTTCTGAAGTCTACAGGATTAAGAATATTAGCAGAAAAAACATCCTGAAAGCTTTTCAATAACATGTTAGAGTTAACAGTATATATTTTTGGAATATGGAATGGCAAATCATGAGCTTTGAATCTACAAAGCATGAAATGCACCAGGTATGAAATGATGAGGAATCTCTGCAGATCACTGAGGTGCAGTCCCTACCCTCTGTAAATCAGTTTGACTTTCTTCCTTTGTTAGGGTCAATATGTATCATTAAACTTCTTGTCATATAAAAAGACCAAGAATAGGTACAATGATAACACCAATGACAGAACCAAACAATAGTCCTATCACCTATCGTGCTACATCAACCTGTTAGAAACTTCTGACTCCTGTGCCAACTTGCTATGATTGCCTTCCCAACTTAAAATGCAAAACCTCCAGTTATAAAGGCAGCAGTTAAGATCCTCATAGATTATCCTGAATTTCACTGTGAAGTCTGATAGAGAACCTGAGAATGACAAAGATGTCATCCTCCAGAAAGTGAAGAAGCCAGCTCCTTAACACATCCATAGTTTGATTTGCCTGAAAATCAATTATCTTTCCTTGCTCTTATGGTCAGGAAAATTGCTACTGCAAACCAGACATTTATCACAGACATTGTTAGTGAAGAGGCAAGTTCTGTTCTTTAATCTGACATTTTTTCTTGCTAAGTGTTAGTAAGGAGGGAGAGAGACGTAACAAGAATCAATGACACTCTAGATCTTTGAAGTTCTTTGCAAAGACAGAGAAGAATATTATCCCTAACCTTTACCCCCACATCCTTTACAGAAACTGTCTGGCCTTCTCGTTTTGACTCCTTGGCAGTATCCTCAGAAGATTCTTCATCCTTTAGCCTATGCACAATTGTCTGGACTGTTTTCACCATGTTCTTCAGTTCATCAGGATATGGAGTTGGATATCTCTTCAGGTTGCCTTCCTGTACAGAAAAAATTAATAATGTTTTACATTTAATCAAATGTCATAATTAAAACATCAGCTTTAAAACAGAAAATGAATTTGGACAAAACACTGAGCAGTCTAGGATCTCCACTTTGCTGTTTGAGTCTACCTGCACTGATGCAGACTTAAGTTTATTACACTTAGCAAGGCTAAAAATCACTATTTTTTTCCCCTCAAAAAAAAGTGTCAATTGATTTCAAGCAGGAATAATTATTTAAATTATTGTCATTTATTTAAACCAGGTAGTCTCCTCGTTATGCCCTATCTTGCCTTAGATCACCTGAGAGTATTTCCCTTGTGCTCCACTTTAAATGATCTGACCAAAAAAACCCAACAATCCAAACCAAAAAAACTCAAACCAAACCCATGGTGTTTCACCCTGATAGATACTCTGAACAATTGATTTCTTCAGCAGAGCAAATTCCACACCCAAAGTAAGTGATGGGATTTGTGGGTGGGAATAGTAAGAGGGAGGGAAGCACCAACTATTCAAAAATAAATTCAATACTAACCCGAGGTGGAGCCTCTCTCTCATCTTTGTCTTCATCACACTCAAATGCCACCTGAGCACGCTGTTTCCGCTGTTCCTCCCACAGAGACGGATTGAAACTTTCATTATCAGATATGAACATAACTAAAAGAAAAAAAGACTCTCATAAGAATAGGATACATAATGCAAAATAAAAATCTTCTTTCTCTTTTTCTTGAATAGTATTGGTGTGCTTTTGTATGCATTCCTCAAAGATAAGAGACTAGCAGCATCACTAATTGAAGATTAGCTGCATGGCCACTGCTTTATGAACTTCGCTGTATTTTCATAAGAGTAAAATCCCTCCCGTGAAGTAAAAAAGCATACACACAACTGTTCACTAGTATCAACACTCACACCTGAAAATTTTGGGCAGAACTCTCCTGCAAAGTATTTTTATTCCTATATATGTATAAACATGAAAATATTTATTTGCATATATAACAATGTAAATTATATAGATGTATACAGCCTGGCTTCCGTGATGTGGTCTAATTAAGCACAAAAGAATGTTCATGTGATTTCATTTGATTTAAAAATTAAGAATGACTTAGTAAAAAATTTTGCATTATTACTGATCGTTAAAAAATTCTAAGGCATCTAAAACTTCCGTAAACATGATTTTGCAGAAGTTATACAAATGAGAGAAAACGTATAAAGCACTTCTTGCTTAATTTTACAAGAGATAAAAATTCTTTTGCATAACCACTGTCTCTTATTCTAGCATGCCTCCATGATTTGTGTTACACCAGCTAGGTTCTATTTTAGCATGCCAAACAGTCTAGCACATCTGCCACCACCACCACCCCAGTAGATGTATAACCTTCCCTAGTAATGCCAAGACTGTTAATATTAACTTCTATTCATGAAATAAAAAAAAATACATAATTACAGGGCTCATCAAATGCACTGGAATATTTGTTACTCTGTGTTTATTGAGTAAACTTAAAATTTTAACACATCTGAAAGTACTGAACTTGATCCTGAAATTAAAATCTGAATTTAAAAAATGCTGTCTACTGAACTTTAAAATTTCTGCTTGGAATGACCATCACAGAGGCAGTAATCTGTCAAAGTAAGATGAATAAGTAGACCATCCCTTGCCTATAGAAAGAAATCCTGGCACTTGGATAAAAAAAAGTCCAGATGGAGAGAATGCTTTCAGGAACAACTGCGAGCTTCACTGAATCTCAAAATGATTTTATAATTCTCACATTCTATCACAGGTATTGCAGATGCATTACCTGTGTTTTACTGCATAAGGCAGTAAAAGTGATGTGCCATTTACTGCTTTTACTAAGATTTTTCATTACGCTTTTCTCAGTGTACTAGACACTTGTGCCATAGAGTAGCAAATGTTGCCACTAGTCAGTTTTTAATTATTTCCATGGATGTGTGCCTCCCCCCATCCAGTTCTGTCGAAGCAGCACAAGCTTTTTCCTTTTGCCTGTGAAGTGAAAGTGAAGAAATAAAGAGATTTGTCTTCCTCAGGAAATTTGGAGAGGGACTTTTTACAACAGCAGGTAGTGGCAGGACCATGGGAATAGTTTAAAGCTGAAACTGGATAAATTTAGATTAGGTATTAGGAAAAAATTCTTCACTGTGAGGGTGCTGAGGTACTGGCACAGGTTGCCCAGAGAAGCTGTGGCTGCCCCATCCCTGGCACTGCTCACGGCAAGGTTGAGTGGGGCTTTGGGCAACCTATTGTAGCGGAAGATGTTCCTGCCCATGGCAGTTTACTTCAAAATTGTATTTAAGTGCTATCTAGTAAAAATCATATTATCTAGACAGTCTTCCCATTATTATTTTCAAAAGTGAGCATTCTGACAGGGTACTTGAGAGATTCTTACCATCCTCGGTCCTTGGTTGCTGGGGGAACATGTAATTAGTAAGCACCGTTTTCTGTGTGTCAGGGTCAGCTTCCTTTTGAAGAGGGATAAGTGGTTTAGACTAGGAAGAAAATGAAAGAAGAATATCTTAGGAGAATATAACAGAAAAGTAAATATGATTTACATATCACAGAGCATGCCTCCCCTATTACTTTGAAGACCTTGTATTAAACCATTTCTCCTCTGAGTAATTTTCACAATATGAAGTTATTAACATGTCTGTCTTTGATGACTGGCTTTGAGAAGTGAAACTCCATAACAGCTTTAAGACAAAAGCAATCATTGGATTTTTAAAATTAAACCAGTTTCTTGCTAGGACATATTACTATCCTGAAGCAGGTAGATCTCGAATAGAAAGACATATTTAGCCATTTAAAGCTGCAATCATACAAACAGAAAAATTTTTACTCAGTTTTTCATATTAACACAAGGGCAGGGGATTCTTGAAATTACTGTATTAGTAGAAGTACCTTCCACTCTAAGGCTGGTGGATTTCTGGCAGCCCTGCACACCTTAATACTGTTCCAGAAATCAACATACAGAGAACTTCAATAGACAGCAAAAATACAAGGCATAATACAAGTGCATGAATTACTGTTTAACAGTTTACAACTGAGTCACAGAGTTCAAAGGTGTGGCAAGACACCTAGCTCAACAAAAGGCATGATGAGCTTCCCCAGTGATGTAACTGTGGAAGAAATAGCATGCTACACATCCAAGTACTAGCTTATCAAGCACAAACTCACCTATGTAAACAAGCCTTAGAAAAACAAAACTGAAAAAACCCTGGTATCTCTACATTTTATCTTCTAATGTAACGGAACTTTGCTGGAAGTATGTAAGTCTCCAAAGACAGGTAGGATGAGTGGTTTTTATTTTAGGAGAATGGACTTAGTAATGTCAAGGAATTATTGATGCAAAGACACAATATCAGGTCTCATTATTTAACAGATGGCTCTGTACTTGTCAATTCCACTAGTAATAAAGTCAACAATCATCCATTTTTAACTTTAAAATAGTTACCTGATTGTCTGATAGCCACATAGCAGTGAGTTGCTGCAGTTTAGTAAAGGTAAATGGCAAATTCTTCAGTCTATAAATTACAACAAGAATTTACATAAGTACATCTATCAATACTGTTAAGACCGCTAAAAATCAATCCTGAATGAGAATGTAGAAATGTTCAAAAAGTACATTTACAGATGCAGCTAAATTAATAACTATTGACAGTTGAAAAGCAACAGAATTTAATTTATCTTCAAAGCTATATCTGGAATTAATAATTCAATGTAATCGCATGTCTATTAAGAAAGAAGTGCTACATCCAAAAACTGATTTTTTTTTCCTCAAGATGTATGTGTGGGAAAGTAAACTGGATAATGGGAGCTATGCCATTAATGTATAAATCAAGCTATAGATGAAATACGTAGAAGCTGGATTGGCAGAACAGCAGGGAGAGCTCAGTTAGACTTTTCCAATCTATTTCAGTTCTACACACTGGTGAATCAAAAGAAAGAAATGTTTTGTCCATTTTTAATGACCAGCTGTAATAATACACATCTGTCTCTTCACAGAACCATAGAATGGTTTGGGTTGGAAGGGACCTTAAAGATTACCCAGGTCCAATCTCCCTGTCACGGACAGAGATATCTTCTATTAAACCAGGTTGCCTAAACCCCATTAAACCTGGCCTTGAACACTGCCAAGAATGGGACAGCCACAGTTTCTCTGGGCAACCTGTGCCAGTGTCTCATCACCCTCATAGTGAAGAATTTCTTCCTAATATCTCATCTAAATCTACCCTCTTTCAACTTAAAGCCACACCCCCTTGGTCTATCACTAGATGAGCTCTCCAGCTTTCCTGTATCCCCCCATCTTTAAGTACTGGAAGCTGCTCTAAGGTCTCCCTGGAGCCTTCTTTTCTCCAGGCTGAACAACCAACCCCAGCTCTCTCAGCCTGTCTCCACAGGAGAGGTGTTCCAGCCCTCTGATCACTTCAACAGGTCAAAATCTTGTGTTGTGGGCATAAGAGCTGGATGCAGGTGTGGTCTCCTGAGGGCAGAGTAGAGGGGCCTGACTGCCTCCCTTAGCCTGCTGGTCAAGCTTCTTTTGATGCAGACCAGGACATCATTAGTTTTCTGGGCTGCAGGCACATATTATTTGCTAATCTTGAGCTTCTCAGCAACCAGCAAACGCAGCTCCTTCTTCACAGAGCTGCTCTCTATCCAGTCTCTGTCCAGACTGCAGTTACCCCGACCCAGGTACAGGACCGTGCATTTTGCTCTGTTGAACTTCATGAGGTTTGCATGGGCCCGCCTCTTGAACCTGTCAAGATCCCTCTGGATCCAACACATTCTCCCTTCCTCACCACGCTCAAGTATTTTACACTATGCTCTGGTACAGTTTTGAGTCCTACATGTGCAGTACAGGAAGCTATTACTTTTTGAGCAAGAATCAAAGATTTCATGAAAATAACCAAACTAATTCCCCACAAAAATAATGTATGTATTGAACCTGTGTCATTAAAGACATTAAAGACAGCATAATAAAATGGAACTGTACAATCTAGAACACAATATTAAATACATGCATTTCAGTCAGCTTTTAAACTGTGCATGAGATTAGGAAAGACTGCATAATACATTCACAAAAATATCTCTACATCATTACTGCATTACACAATTTCTACTTGAATAAACGCATTCACAAACCTATTGTCACTTAGATTGATGACTTTTAATTTCTGCATATCACCCATTTCTTCAGGGAGGAATTCAAGCTTATTAGAATGCAGAAACAAAACTGTTACATGCTTCCAGTTTCCAATCTGAAAAAAAACACCCAAAGAATTAATTCCTCTTCACAACTACAAATTTGCAAATTTTTACTGTTTTAAAACTATTAATATTAAAGCTATCTGTACATGTAAAGTAGAATTAGATTTATTCTTACATATTAAAACCTTGTCTTAGTTTCAGTACACTAGCAATAAATGTCTAACTCGCTTGAAAAGATTCAGAATTTAATTATTTGAAAATCTGTGTATTAGTATACATTCTCCTTTAAAAACCTACACAATCTACTCAAGAATTATTAACTTACCTAAAAGTTGTACAGACTGTGTAGTTAAAAAGACATCAAAAAAATCTTTCAGTTTTGTAATTAAATATGTACCTCTGATGGTAGCTGTGTTAAAAAGTTATGATCTGCAGCAAATGTCCTTATATTACAGAGTTGCCCAACAGATGAAGGCAGTGTTTCAATTTCATTGAAACTACAGTCCAGCTCTTCTACTGATATCAACCTAAAAAAAAATTTAAAAAAAATTTACTCCTCTACATATGCTGAAAAGAAATACAGTACAAATACCCTTTATTCATACAACAGTTAATTCTGAGCCAATTATTTTTGCTATGACTCGTGATTTTTAAACTGAACTGCAAAACACCAAATAACACATTTAAAAAAATCTGCTGATAAATAGGTGAAAAAATCTCCCTGTAATATAAAAAAGAAACGTATATCTTCAGATTGACTTCTTACAAGCATTTTGATAGTGGTTCAATTATTTGAAATATTTACCAGAGCTGTGTTACTACCAAAAACAAAATGTAGGCAGCTGACTGCCTTTTAAAATATTTTGTTTTCTTTCACATTCAAGTTTTCTTTACTATATCGGTAGCCGCATTAAGTGAGGAACGTGTCTTTTGATAGTAAATAATACATAAAGAACATACATGCTGCAAACTACAACTAAGATATGAAAGTACTTGCTTTCAGTTTTACTGACATTCACATGTAGAAGAAATTAAATGAAGTAGGTATAAAAACATTCAGAAGAGGAGCCACTGTTACAGAAAAGAATGGAGAAAGGCAATTCATCCCTTTATTAAGGTGAAATACCTACCCTCCTATGGAGTCTGGCAAATACATTAACTGGTTTTCATCAATTTTAAGTGTTGTTACCTTCTTCAGGGAACCTGTAATAAAATGAACAAGTGAATCAGAAGGACATTGGAGTTCATTAGTTTTATTTCAACTGGGGGGGGAGAACTACCTACCAACAAACAAAAACAAACGTAATAAAAACCAAAACAGACAACAACAAAAAAAACCCACAACAACCTATGGGCAAGCAATGACATCTTCCATAGTCCTTGGCATGCCTACGGTGCTATATACCTAAGGAAATAATCAGACGAGTTGCAGAACTTGTTTGCCAGCCTACCATGTGTCAGCCATGCAGGGGGAAATATATTTCATATTTTTTTACGGTCAACGGTTTCTCATCCATTTACAAAGTATCTATATAAAGTCAAGAACGCTCCAAAGCAAATTTTATTATTCAGCTATGCACTACAGATTTATCCAAAACTGGCACTTTTAATCAACTGAAACAGATCTAAAACACCATTTATCTATTCTCAAGTGTTCTGTGTCTAAAGTATAAGTTTTTAAAAACATAAAATAACTGAAAATACAAACCAATAGACTCTGGCAGTTGCTGAAGTGAATTACTGGATAACAGTAGGTCTTGCAGGCTTTCACAGCCTGAAATACCTTCTTCAACTACTTCAATGTTGTTTTTAGAAACATCCAAGTAGGTCAGTTGTTTCAAAGTGCCTATGAACTAAAACCAAGAGAAAATAATGTATTCTAGAAAGTGCAAGTTCAAAACAAAACATCCAGCAGATCTGACAACAGCAGAACTCTCAGGTGTAATGCCAGAGAAAAAGAGAGAGCCTACTTATAATGCTGAAAAAAAAATCAATTTAATGCAACATATCTGAGCTTTATAATGAAATATTTTATGCAGATACAGTTGATGTTTTTCCACGCACACACACAAACACACCAACATAATTCTGCAAGTCTCTGAAGTCCGGCTACTGCAAATTCAGTGGTTTGATCAGCTACTGTGAATCAAGTAACTGAAGCAGTAGAACAGACCAGAAATAGATAAGGCTATCACTAGGCTCCAGTAAAGTCTTTTAATGCTTATTTTCCCCTTTTGTGTAAAACTGCATCCTACTTAACCTCAAAACCAACAACAATGAATCCCTAATTGTAATAAACTGAAGAAACTAGCTAAAATATAAGCTTGTTATTACCTTTCCCTATGAACCAAGAATAAGTTTGAAGATGCAGTCACTTTCAGAAATAGTTTCACTGCACAGTAAAAATTTTTAATATATTGACTCAACTCTTCAAGGAAGAATTAGCTGAAGTGAGAAAAAACAGCAGAGGACTACTGATCAGGCAAGAAAAGCTTCATGTCAGAAGACTGCTAGGGTTTTTAAGTCTGAAAACAGACCAGTTGCTTCCCAAAGTTAAAACACTCATTTACTAGCTCACTGCAACCTAAGCACAGGTTCACAAGTACTGCAATAACATGTCAGCCTAAACTCCATTTAACTCTGAGAGATGTCAGGAATGCACAGTCAAAAGAACATTTTGTCAGGAGCTGGCTATGCTCCCTGTATACAGACAGATGGCACCTGAATAGGCACTCCATGCTTTACAGCTGTGACCAGCAAAATTTCACAGAACATACTTATCCTGTAAATTCATTCTTGCTGTCTCATACAAAACAATCCCTTTTTGGAAGGACCCTAAACTTGACTGAGGATTTGATCTATGCTTTTACCCCTGAATTACACCATAATTTTTACATGAGAATTATGTAACTTTCACGGAAAGAAAAGCTGTGTATGCAGCTCTCATGATCAGTGACAATTTCTAAGTGAACTAGTTAAGCATTTAAGGGGCATTTAGCCTTTTGGCTTTAAGTAGAATTAAAACTGCATTGCACGTTTAACATATATAATCACTGATAAAGAGAAAACCAGTGTAAATTAAGATACTAAAAATAAAAACTTACCCCTGGAATAAGTGTTAGTCTATTACCATCCAACCAAAATTCCTTTAACCCACTCAGTTGTTCAAGTACTTCAGGCTGTAAAGGGAAGTAAATTTTAAGTAAGTTTGTTAAAAAAAAAAAGAAATTAAAGGCAAAATCAACTTCATTGATTAATCTATTGCAACTTTAAGTAATACCTTATTATATCTGCTAAACACACTTTTTTCACTGGCTCAAAGAAAACCCTGATAATTCACTTACTGAAATGTAAATATATATTAGATATACAAAAATCTCTTAAAATCTTGACCACAGCACTAAATTATCTTTATAGAAAGGGATGGTTTTTTGGTTTGGCTTTGGGTTTGTTTTTTTGTGTTTTGTTTTTGTGGGTTTTTTTGTTTTGTTTTCACAGATAATATTATTTTCCGATGTGAAAAGACAATAAGTAAATGTTATGTGTAGAATTTCCTCCTTTGTGAACAAGCTCTAAACCCCCTTACATTTCATCAACTCAGAAGACCTGTTTTTCAAAAAACACAATTTTGTTATTTTGAGGAAAAGGAAAATGACTTTTAGTTTTCTAGCAACAAAGGATGCATCTGCATGACACAAGCAAACCAGCCCCTTCATAGAGTGAAGTTTAGATTGTGGTTCCATTACAGTTTAATGTTAGAAATATCTTATGTATCAGGGGTCTTCCTTTCTGTCCTTTACATAAGAAAGGCATCACATAGGCCAACCTCCAATCCTCTGGGACCTGCCCACTATACCAGGGCTGCTGGTAGATGCTGCAGAGTGGCTTAGGAAGCTCCTCTGCCAGCTCCTTGAGCACTCTTGGGTGCAACCCATCTGGCCCCATAGACTTGTATACATCTAAGTGGAACAGGAGTTTGCTAATAATTTCTTCCTGAATAATGGGAACTTTAATCAGCTCCCCATCTCTGCCATCCAACTTGGGGAACTGAGTACCCTGCGGATGGCTGATGTGACTATTAAAGACAGAGGCAAAGGCAGCATTAAGTACTTCAGCCTTTTCCTCATCCTCAGTCACTAGGTTTCCCACAGTATGCAGCAGAGGGTGGAGGTTCTCCTTTGGCCCTCCTTTTATTGATAATACATAAATTTAAACTTATTATTATCTTCTATGGCAGTGGCCAGATTTAGACCCATCTGTGCCTATGCTTTTCTAAATTTCTCTCTACATAACCTAATAACATCCTTGTACTTTTCACAGAGTGACAGTCTCTTCTTCCACAGGTAATAAGTTCTCTCTTTTTCTTCTGTGTTCAAGCAATATCTCTCTGTTCAGCCAGGCTAGTCTTCTTCCCCACCAGTTTGATTTTCAGCACGTATATTTACATAAAAATAAGTTAAAGAGATTTATACAAGACACAAAACTCTGCTGCAAACACAAAACTCACCACTTCTGTGAATTCATTACTTCCTAAGTCCAGTCTCTCCAGCTGAGTCAGTCTGGACATCGTTCTGCACAGGAAGGGGATTGATAAGGAATTAGATTTAAGGAAATACTGGTTACATCCAATCTTCCTGTATTCACATATTCATGTTATTTTAATTAGTATTAAGAGGTGATGCTGTTCTGTAACTGGACTGGTATCAAAATAAGGCCAAACTTTCACAGTGTTCAACCGAGCAAAGACTAATGACCATGCTGACTGTTGACTGTCACACAGAGCACACTACATGTCATCTACAGATTATTTTACAAACAGTAAAGACCACTAATGCAATATTTATGATATAGAGTAACTCAGTGAAGTTACTCTTTTTTTGAGTCCTTCAGCTTTTCACCTAGTCTCTGTTAAGTCTTCTCAGCAGTCAAAAGCAGGTTAACTACATGTTTTCCTCCCAAAGACCACTGCCTAATCATCAGCTGAAACAGAAAAGGCCACTGTTGAATCCCAGTAAGCTACACCAACTGCAGGCTGCTGAGGCTCGATATGTTCTATTTTCCCTTTAATGGTTTGGTAAAGATGCACCGTGTCTGTGTATGTCAGACAAATAGACTCTAAGGTCCAACTTTTTTTTTTTTCCATTTTCCTTCCTCCTGTACAAAACTAAGCTCTGAAGTCAAACTTTACAGCTAACACAAGATTCACAGAATCTAAGCAATAATACTTCAATCCACACTAATGCCAAATTCCACAGATACACAAATTCCTGTCCAATACAACACAAGATCTAGGTGTCCCCCTCCCTTCTCATTCTGCTAGTGCTATTTACTTAATAGCTCTAAGCCAATCCAAAGTTGCCATTCTTGCCATTGTAATCTTCATTGTTGTACTAAAAATTAAATAAACTTAAAATAGAATTACAGTTTTTTTATTAAGGCTCCTGGTCTTACCATTAGGAACCAGAGAATATATCTGCAAATCTCTCTGAAGTATCTGCAAAATTAATGTTCTCCAAACCTGTCAGTATAATAAAGCAACTTAATTGCTTGGGGCTGTTTTTTTCATTGCCAAAATGTCTGTAATCTAGCAAACACATCCACTCAACTGTAAAATATACATAAATGTGTTTACAAGACCAGGACCCCAGTTATTTTCCTTGCTTTCCCCACTGCCTGCCTGATCTATAGAACCATAGAATCATAGAACAGTTAGGGTTGGAAAAAAACATCTAGTTAAAACCATCTAGTTCCAACCCCCTGCCATGGGCAGGGACACCTCACACTGAACTATGTCACGCAAGGCTCTGTCCAACCTGGCCTTGAACTCTGCCAGGGATGAAGCATTCACAACCTCCCTGCGCAACCCATTCCAGTGCCTCACCACCCTCACAGTTAAGAATTTCTTCCTTATATCTAATCTAAACTTCCCCTGTTTAGGTTTCAAGCCATTACCCCTTGTCCTGTCACTACTGTCCCTAATGAAGAGTCCCTCACCAGCATCCCTGTAGGCCCCCTTCAGATACTGGAAGGCTGCTATGAGGTCTCCACGCAGCCTTCTCTTCTCCAGGCTGAACAGCCCCAACTTTCTCAGTCTGTCTTCATATGGGAGGTGCTCCAGTCCCCTGATCATCCTCGTAGCCCTCCTCTGGACTTGTTCCAACAGTTCCATGTCCTTTTTATGTTGAGGACACCAGAACTGCACACAGTACTCCAGGTGAGGTCTCACAAGAGCAGAGTAGAGGGGTAGGATCACTTCCTTTGACCCGCTGGTCATGCTCCTTTTGATGCAGCCCAGGATACAGTTGGCTTTCTGGGCTGTAAGCACACACTGCAGCCGGCTCGTGTTCATTTTCTCATCGACCAACACCCCCAAGTCCTTCTCTGCAGGGTTGCTCTGAATTTTTTCTTTGCCCAACCTGTAGCTGGGCATTTGTATAGCACTTACAGCTATGCTATAACCAATATTTCTTTGGCTTTTCTGTATTGTTTATAGAGCAACTACGCCTTCAGACAAAACACAAACGAAGCATCAATAATGTTAAGGTAACAGCAAAATTCCATGCTAAAGGAAGAGGAATACAGGACTGGAAACAAAAATTTACTGTATCACTGTGTTATACCTATTTCTATCTTTGCCACAGTGCTGAGTAATCCCTTCCCTAAACTGAAAAATCTCTTTCATAATTCAAATTATTAAACTCATTGTCAAATCACTCCAACACTAATGGATCAAGTAGTCTAAACTATGCCTCAGATTCTGATGTTGTAAATTGTCAGCTTCACTAAGGGTAACACTACACCTTTCTTCAAGCAGCATACAATTGAAAAGGCGTGTGTGATAGCAAGATTGTGCCCTGAATCATCGTTATTACACTCTCAAATAACTTGCCTCTTTCTAAAAAGGTTGCTCTTTTTATTGACAACTAGGCTATAGACATAAGCTTAAAAAAAAAGGGGGGGGGGGGAGGGGCAAAAAACCAACAAAATAAAAACCACCTACAACCTTTTATATTTCTATTGGACAATTTCCCCCCCCCCCAACTTACCTATCAGAAAAATACCCCTAAAATAGTCTCTGTAGGTTTTTTTTTGCTTTCTTTTTAATAGAAATATTTTAATTGAGCTAGTTTGCATTATAATACTGCCAGTTTTGCAATCTCTGGCTGTGGATAAGCCTCAAGCAAAATTCTGCATTTGGCACAAAGCAAGGTTGATTTAGTGTGTTGGCATTAATTACCCATTCTGTTTAACAGTCTTTCAAGTCCTTCACACTTCAGTGTTAAAAATTATGTGCATGTTTAATTCAGCAACAGAGTTAGCTGATTTTGTAGAAATTTATCCAACACGTTTTTCATTACAAATATGGAAGAATTTGCTGTTAAGTATGAAAATATTAAAAAGGTGAAAGTAACAGGGAAACAAGAAAATATAGTTGTATTCAACAGCAAAAATATTAGCATATACTGCTGTACCTTATTAGCTTAAAAATAACCCCCACTCTGTGGATTTTCTACACTATTTAAAGCTGTATAGCATGTTCCTTTTAAAACACATACTCAGTTTGGAAAAATGTGTAAGTAAAAATTTCATGTCATCTTCTGTTCTAACATAATAGTTAAGACCAAGCCATTGACCAATAGCTAGGATCAATACTTGTTGAACAGGTCAACTGCTGCGTGCTTGTATTACCTCAAAAGGCACCTCTTTTGTGGTGCACCCTATGGACACCACAATGAATTTTTTCCCCCCAGTGTACAACATACATAAACAATATGTGTTTCCAGTGTTTCACTGTAGCAAAATGCATATTAATGTGGTTAAATTAAAAAAAAAAGAAAAAAAAAAGAGTAGTCTCAATAGCTTTAATCCCCCTTAATTGAACCACAAGAGTATTAGAAGAGAATAATAAAGGTGGCAGCTCAGCATGTACTGTAGACCATTACAGAGGTGCTGCAGAGGACATCTTTATGACAGCTGACAATTAGTTTTCCAGTTAGGATAAAACTCTGAAAACACTGACATCAACAAAATATTCACAGCAATTTCAACAGAAGTTGCGTTTAGTTTAGATGGATTACAGCATTTGTTTAAATGTCTCTTATCACTACAAGAAACCTCTGTAAACTACACTTTTTAAAATAGCGTATATTATTCATGCTATTAATGTTAATTATGCCAATTAAGGCCAGATCTGTATTAGCTATAAGTTTTAATTATAGCTACTCTTCCTCATTTGGGAGTAACCTAATTTACAGAGCTACCACCCCGAATTACATGTTCTCTATTTCTTTTTCTACTGCAAATTAGTGATAGCCAGAAAGCAAAAAGGAAGATAGAAAGTATTTCTATAACAGGAATTAGTAGAATGTTTCATACTTGCAAGATTTAAATTCATACTTTCTGATGCTATACATTTCATTCCACATACGAGTTCTAGGTACAGAAAAAGGGAATACCAATAGGACATACCCCTTTGTCATGTCTTAAGCATGTACTTAGCTACAGTCACTAAGAAAACTGTTGCACCCGAAGGGCTAGCAATTCACATTTCAACCTACATGCAAGCCTCTGCTAGCATATGAGTTGGACCGAGTGAATATTCAATTGTTAGCTTCTCTTCTTCTCCATCAAATCATCTTATATTCCCTGAAAGCAATACCTCTTTATACCAGTTTCTGTTGCCAGAAGAGGAACCCTTTTATAGAACACCACAACGTGTTCAGGACTCTATAGCTAGTTATTCACATCCCATCTATGGGATCTGTTTCTCTTTTCAACGGCCTTTTATACCTCTGTTCACCCACTCAGACCTCCAGCATCCAAGTCAGAAAATTCTGAGCAGTGCTCTAGCTCATAGAAACAGTAGAAGCTGCAACATCATCAGCCTGTTTGATGAAATGAGTGAGAACTGCAAGGCAGGGTTTAGAAAGATGCTAGATTTTAAGAGAGAGGTACAATTGAATTTACTTTTAAAACAAATGCTGTAAGAATTCTGAGAACTATTTTACTATTACAGAAAACATGTCTGAGGAATATGCTGCCATTATGTTAAACAAGCCTGTTTGTTACCCAGAGCACTAGCCCTTCCAGGTAACTCTCAGTTACATCCTGGGCATGATGTGCTGTGGTATGGAACACCTCTTTGGCTAGCCTGGGTCAGGTGTCCTGTCTCTCCTTCCTCCTGGCCTCCCCTCCTCCCTTGCAGAGCATGAGGCTCAGAAAGTCCTTGGCCAGAGTAAACATTCAAGCAGTAACTAAAAGCATCGGTGCTATCAGCACCATTCCCAGGTCGAAAGTCAAAACACAGCACTGCACCAGCTACCAAGGAGAAAAAATGACTGCTACTGCTGAACCCAGGACAATTCTGAACAAGCATCTCAACCACCAAACTTTATTTAGAAATAATGATCTTATTCACCAATGCCTAAGTCTCAGAACCATCAGAACCATACCCAGACAGACATCTGGGTAGCCATACAATACTGTATGCAAGAAGCATCATGACATGTCAGGGACCATCCTGAGGTGCTGACTTGAAGGCTCAAAAGGTGGAAGAGACATCCATAAAGCTGGACAGAGACAGAAAAAAATCTGAATAGGCAGATCTCTGAATAGACAGATCAATCAGCCTGAAATGAGATACAATTTCAGGAGTATGAAGGTTAAGTTCCTTGTGAGTACTTAGTCCACTGAATTCATAGAATCATACAATAGTTAGGGTTGGAAAGGACCTTAAGATCATCTAGTTCCAGCCCCCCTGCCATGGGCAGGGACACCTCACATTAAACCATGTCACCCAAGGCACTGCCCAACCTGGCCTTGAATACTGCCAGAGCTGGAGCATTCACAACTTCCTTGAGAAACCCATTCCAGTACCTCACCACCCTTACAGTAAAGAACTTCTTCCTTACATCCAGTCTAAACTTCCCCTGTTTAAGTTTTCATCTGTTACCCCTTGTCCTGTCACTACTGTCCCCAATGAAGAGTCCCTCCCCAGCATCTGGAAGGCTTAGCTACACATTTTAGCTGTGATATACTTTTCAATATGCTCTACAGTATTAGTGTAACTACAAAAAAAAACCTCTGAAGAAGTTTAAATAAATGTCACCTATACTTACTTTGGCAATATTTTTAATTGGTTTTCTCTAAGTTCCAATATCTGGAGTTTAGTTAATCTGTAACAGAAAAGCACAACAAATTATCACAATATACTGTATTTTCTGATAAAAGCAATCTATGAACTTATTTATATTGCTGAGTTTAAAAAAAAAATCTACAATTTTGAAGTATTTTTTCTGTAAGAACACAAATAAGTTTTGTGCAAAAATCTGCATGTTATATTAAATACATTTATTCTCTGGGGTTTGGTTTTGGTAAGCAGCGAGCAAATTAGATCTTGTCTCTTTTTCAACACCAGTTTGAACACATTTGTTCTCCTTCATCCCAAAGATTTAAAAACATTTCATGGGATTCACTATGGCAATGTTATCATCATTATACAGAAGTACACAGGAAGCAGAAGAAGAAAGGTAGTATCAGGCCAAGTTAAGATGCTGTATTTGTAATACTGGCAATGTACCAAACTATTTTGTATAAGAAGCCTCATCAGAGGAATAACACAGTCTTCCACCTAATAAAAGCAACATTAAAATTCATCTTTATCGGATTCCTCTCATATTCTTTTCCGCATCATCTTCTTAATCCATTCTGGTATTTCTATTAGAAGGCAGTTTGACCTTTCTTTCAGTAAATTCACAGTTGTAAGTTAAATAACCTCTAAATCCCAAACTCAACTGCTTGGCCAAGATAAGTTCAAAACAATCTTAACATTCAAAGCAATTCCCAGTGGAATTTTTTTGCATCAGGACAGCAGTGACAAGACTATCTCTTTGTTAAACGAAATGCAGAATCTGAGTTTAGTTTAAATACAGACACGATTATAAAGGCAAGTGTTCTACATGTGACCAATTGACAGCCCTCATACAACACAAAATAGAGCATTAATCTTCTGAATCAAAAAGGAGCTTAGCAAACAGACCAGTCTTTCCTGAAGGTGCTTAAATAAGTACGTTTTAAGGACAAAAGCCTTAATTTTGATTAAGTAGTAAGAACTATACTTAGAAGTAAAAAATGGAAGCTGAAAACAGTATTTTTTTTTCCTCCAGACATTTGTTCATTTTTGGATGAATTTGAAAGCAGCAATCTGCCGTGCCTAAGAATATAACAGTCACCTTGAAACAGAGCAGAGGTCAGCATAGCCCAGCATTGCAAGCAGTACTTGCCATCTGGTAGCAACTGCTGGAGGGGAACCCTCCTCCCCCCAGTTTCACAAAGGAAAACCAACACACTAACAGGCCTGAAAGAATACCATAATAAAAATCCACTTCATAGTAATATCATTGCTGTCAGTCTAGGACATAACTGGAAACTATTTCCAAACCTTCTTATCCTACCTGCATTCTAAAGTACCGATCACTGACAAAACAGAACTAGTTTGTTTAAGCACTCTCAGATGAATGTTCTTTTGCTCTTGGAATTCTGACCCCCAAAATAACCAAACGCTGCATTAGGCTTCAGTTGGTGTTTTGTTTTGATGACAGGTGAAATAGCTGTGCAGTTTGTAGCTTTTCTTCATAACGTGTACGCAGTCAAATGGCTCAGATGCATGCAGCAGAAGCAATCCTCCACTCATATGCTAAATTACATATATATATGCATACTCATACTTTGTTCACGTTAGACAGAACTCACTGTACACTTCTAACAAGCCAATTATGTGAACTTTAAGACTGCCTTTGCTGATAGAAAGGTTCATAGCTGTGTGACCTTGTTTCATGTTCCACTCTTTCTTCAGCTAACCCTAAGAAATTGAAGATATAGTAATGAATTCCCTACCTGTAGAGCTACTAGGGAAACATTTTTAATCTCTCCTGTCTGTGATATACAGGCTGTGTCTAAACTAGTAATTTTCTTCCAGTAATTCATGAGAAATATTGTACTGAAGCAGTTGTCACTTCTTTCATTATGACTGTAAGGGTTAATTCAATTTAATGAAACAATACACATCAATTACTCAGCCTAGCTGGTTCAAATTGCTGGTGTAAACATCCATGCTAAGTAGCTGAACTGCTTTAATGGAACGGAAAAACTGAGGCTTAATTTGAAAAGAAATACAGAGGGAGAACTAGTTCACCTACACTAAAGAAAAAAGAGAAGTCATAGTGGAAGAATATATATATCCTGTGCCATTCTATTACAACAATTTGTCATACTCATACCGAAATATTTCATTTTTCAACTTGAAAAAACTCATTACCACAGAAATATTTACACATCACCTAAACACAAAGCTGTAACAGAGTATTATTCAGCTTTAAGTATACCTGCTGTAACAGTCTCCAAATTATTACTGCAGTATGGTTATTTAACATAACCAACTTAGCCTGCTTTGAAAATATAGCTCAACCTTTAAATAAAATAACATCTCTACATAAATGTCTTGCCAGGATACGATCAATATTCTTGCTAAGATCAGATTTTTTATTTATACAGTCTGTAAAATATGTGAAAGAAATATATAGCAGGTGTACTTGGAAACTTGCTGTTCAACAGTAGTCATGCCTTGAAAAGTACAAAATATTTCAGAGATGTTCTTTATTTTTTACTTCATTTGCAGTTTTGATAACGCAGAACTTTTTATTTTTTTATTGTAAATAAAGGCAAGAGGACTGACGCATGTATCCTATAGCAGGTTTTACTTGCAAAGGTTTCAGCAAAATTGCATACATCTAAGTCAAATCCCCAATTCAATTATTACTGTACATTTATGTAAAAAATTATCCCAGAGTAAATGTATCAGAACATATCTGCTACTGCAAATACCTCTGGGAAATTATTAAGAAAGAAGATTAAAAGGAAATTCATTGCAACACCATAGTAAAAAGGCTCTGGAAGCAACACCCCATTACAGACAACACTCTCAAGAGTTTTTAGAATGGTACTGAAGATAAACTCCTTGCTTATCTTAAACAGCCAACAGTAAATAATGTTTCACTTCCAAAGCCCTGTCTCAAAATTAGCATGCAGTGAGCTTCAAGTTTAGAATACTCTGCTTATATATTTGTATAGTTAAATACACATGACACATTTAGATACAACAGATTTGATTTTCTTAGGTAAGCATAAGCAATTCTCATTCCTGTGTACCGCTGGCATAAAGGCTAACTCTGGGGTCTGTGCCAATATTAATGCATTCAAATTAGATTTTGAGAGTGCAAAAAAAAAATCCCACTTTATCAGAATTCCAAAGGAACTGGCACATTTAATCAAAAGTCTGATGATTTTTAATAAGTTTAACAAACTGGACTGGTACAACACAACTGAGGAAGAGCAAGTATGCAGTGCTCATAAAGAAGGGGAAGAAAGACTGGATAATCTTGACCTCAATAGTATGCAAAGCTTTAGAACAAATTTCGAAGGCCAGAATAAAGCATGGAGGCAAATATAATAAAATGCTGCATGGATAATCTAAAAGCAGTTTGCATTACACAAAGCTTTTCCAAAGCACCAGCCTGAAAACTCGTGACAGAGACCCATTCTGGTACTATTATATTCAATGTATTTTAGCAGCAGTCCTAAAGGATAGGAAAAACACTTAAGTTAGCTGATGCCACACAAGACAGTCACAGACAATACAACTAATTATTAGAACACTGGGGGGGGGGGGGGGGGGGGGAGGGAACCAAAACAGTACAACTTTAAGGACTGAAAAAAAATAGAAAAGGGACAAGATGCCCTAGCATCAAGTCATGTATTCATGATTTCCTTGCAGACTCATCAGCAATTTCTAACTGAGCTGTCCAAAGCATTAGTTGATCATGTGAGAAATGATACTAGGCAGCTACAAAAAGGGCTAGCAGAGCACTGCAGCATAACCACAGATATTTCCAAGAGAAACAAGAAGATAATCATGACACTGTACAAGCCATGAAGAGATCTCAGTTTGAACTCTAAATATAGCTATGTCATCATCCTCTGTTAAAAAGAAGATGATGAATTCAAACTGAAACTCATTCCAAAATGTATTAATAAAACCAGTGACAAAGGAAAACTTAACATAATGGAGAGAAACAATTTTGTTTAGTCAAATAAAAGCGGGATACGAGAACACTGTAAAACAGCAGGTGAGAGAATGGGCGACAACACCCATGAGATATGACAGCAATTAAACTGTGGAACAAATTAATATAAACAGTCAGAGAGAAACTGGTCTGGGAAACCAGCTTCTAACCTGAACTGCTGGCAGAGAAACCCTGACATGTGGGGCATAAAAACCTTTCTAGCTTTAATATGACACTGGCTGAGTTTTTAAGATGCATTTTGCCAGTAAGAGCAGGCAACAGTACTCAGTTGATCATGTGTTCCCATGTAATGAAAAGTAATTGCTGTAAGGCTGAAGTGGAAGAAAAGCTGAAGGCTTGTCCTTTATGGAAATAACCAATAATCCTCTATATATCCCAAAAGCTTCTACCAAAGCTTTTTGGTTTGTTTTTTAAAAATGTATTCCCACATTCTGAAGTACAAGTTAAAAGACCATTTGCACTAGCAAGTGTTTATGCCTACATGTAAAGTTGTGGGGTAGCAGAGCAGTTTAATAACTTACAGAAGTACTCAGTGTCAAAGGGGTGAAATTACATTTTACCAATTCATTGTTTTCTAATTTATTTGATCTAGATAGTATCTTGCTATAGAATAGTATTTATTCTGTGTTACACCACTATTAGCAGGTAAACTATGAATACTTTGAATTCATTCAAAAACAGCTGATGAGAAAAGTTTTCATTTCAGTTTCAAGCTAGGATGCTACAAGTCACTATTTCTGTTTCAAAAAAAAAGCCTGAATTCTTCATAGTTAGTGAGAGAAGCACTACTCTGGAGAACTGGCATTCAAGTTGCCTTCAGTAGCTGCTTTATTCTTAAGCTGTTAGTAATTAATGACCTCACCATTTCCCTAACCAGGGACTAAGAAAAAACTCTAATGAGGCATCTTAAAATTATGTTAAATATTTACTACTAATAAGACCGTGTCAACCTGAACTCTTCAATTGCATATGTAGTACCTGTTTTTTACTAAGCAAATCTTGTCATTTGGTTAGACTAAAAGAACAGAAAAATGTATATACAATCATTAAAATGCCAACAAGTAGAAACTATGCATCTCCCAGATATTTCTTCTTCAACCTTAATGAAGGCTTTTGAAATGCAAACTTTGTGTACTAGAAACAAGCACAGTAATTAAACCTCCTGCATTATAAGCAGCTTTTTTATTAGCTGAACATGTACCAAACTTGGTGCTTTTAATAGTTCATCAGGGAAAGACCAGGAACAGGGCAGAAAAGGCCAGCAATTCCATCACAAGTGACTAATAAACTAATGGTCACTAATGGACTGGACCTGTGTTCATCCTTCATTGTACATCTCCTGATCTGTCAAATTTCTGCAGCACTATACTTGGGGGCATTTCTAGTTTCTTGTAAACTGCGTTGACCCAGCTATATGGAGAAGATGTGGACCTGTGGGAGAGAGTCCAGAGAGCCACAAAAATTATAGGAGGAATGGAACATCTTTTCTATGTGGAAAGGCTAAGAGAGTTGGGGTTGTTCAGCGTGGAGAAGAGAAGGCTTGAGGGAGACCCTATTGTGGCCTTTCTGTACTTATAAGGGGCCTATAAGAAAGACGGGAAGAGACTTTTTAGCAGGGTCTGTTGCAATAGGATGACAGGTGATAGTTTTAAACTAAAAGAGGGGAGATTCAGGCTGGACATGAGAAAGAAATTTTTACAATGAGGGTGGTAAATTAGTGTCACAGGTTGCCCAGAGAGGTGGTGGATGCACCATCCCTGGAGACATTCAAGGCCATACTGGATGTGGTTCTGGACAACCTGACTTAGTTGAAGACATCCCTGCTCATTGCAGGAGCGTTAGACTACATAACCTTTGAAAGTCCCTTCCAACCCAAATTATTCCATTATTCTATGAACTATAACCATACAGATTAAGGTAACTGCTTTCATGCAGCCATGTCTGGTTATCTAATAGGTGTTTTTCCTGAAGAATTAATTTGGGAAAAGAGAGTATAAAAGAAAAGAGAGTGAGGGGAAAAAGCAGAAGCGGCTAATTCAGTATGATAAGAACTGGATGAATTATGCATATCTAGCAGTCTTCCTTTTAACAATATTACCCTTCCACTTCAGCTCCCAAGATTTATTCCATTTTAAAGATGTAGGGGTTTGGTATTTGCCTTGTATTTAAGCTATTACCGGCAATAGTTTGGCTTAGTTATCACACCATAAACATGCTAAGTCTTTCAGGGAGATTCCTGACAACAAGACACCTGAGAATTACAGATGTGTGTAAAGAATCCAGGCAGATAGGAGGGGACAAGTGGAATCACAGATGTCATTATTTGCTTCACTACAATTACTAAATGATAAACAAACCATACTTCAGAATACTAGTCTCCCGTACATACCAGACTTGTGCTGTAAAAGAAGGAAGTGTGTAAATGAGTTTTATTTCTTGCTTCTTCATAAGCTTTCTGACTGACCTTTAAAAGCCCAAATAAAAAATGTTAATAAATTTTTTTTCTGTAACTAAAAAAATGGATTGATAATGTATACTTCTTCCCCTCCTCCAGTTTACTCTTTGCCTGAGAAGCAACAGAAACTGCTCTGTGTAAATTTAAAACTAAATATAGATACTAAGTTTTAAATTCAACTTACCTGCCAAAATTGGCTGGCAAAAACTCAAGAAAAGCATCATTCAGGTACAGCTGCGTTAGGTTTAGCAGTTGGGAAAATCCATCTGGAAGTCTATATAGAAATAACGCAGTGGGTTTGTTTCAATTATGTTTAGGGCATTAAATAATATTTTCTCAAACAATAATACAGTATTAAGTCCTACATGCTGATAACATCAAAAGTAAGGTAATACCAGAATTTCTACAAAATTTAACTAGACAATACTTGCTCTCTGTCAGGTTAGTCTCAAAATTCTTTATAAGTATTAAGTATCTACAAGTAATAAATTCTACAAACAACAAATGCAGCCTTCCTATTTGTGGTCTCCTGACACCTAATGCGGAGGAAGCACTCACTAGAGACAGTAACATAATTAATACCTACACAATGTATTTTTTTCCCTAGAAGAGTTACACTGCACAAATCTACCCATATAAGCTAAGTTTGAAACACAGAGGTACAGGCTTTAGAGGAAAATTATTGCTATTAAGAAAGAAAACTCTTCATATTTCTCTATGTTCATGGAAAATTGATAGACTTAAAAAAGCTGAGAAAAAAACATGGTATAAGGCAGGATTGCCCACATAGCCTATTAATTTGGGCAAAATACTTCAATGACATAGCTATACTGTATCACAGTGCAATGAGCTTAACGAACCTAATTACACTGTGACTCTTGCTTGTATCCAAGGTGGGTGCATGTCTGGGGCAAGTTTGATGCTCAGCAGTGTTTGCACAAAATACAAAACATCAAAAAACTACCAACTTACTTTGAAATTGGATTTACGCTGGCCTCAACAACTGTCAAAACTTTACAGTTCTTTATATTTTCTGGAAACTCCTGTATGCCTGCAAACCACAGAAAGAAGTAGAGAAACAGTCTTAAATTATTAGACTCCATCACAGGGATAAAAAATATGTACATAAAAACACTAACCATAGAAACCTTGTTTTACCAAACAGTGAACTGGTTCTTTAGTATTTCACTTCAGACACACTTGTCATTAAAGAAGTACTCTTATGCAATATCAATTATTTCACTATTCTATTCCTAAAGCATTTCATAGTGCAGCTTAGCAGACAATGTATCAAGCAATATTATAGAGACAGTGCGCTAATAATTTCCACTACTCGTTACCAAATATTAAAGTCTTTGTACTTTGCAACGTACCTAAGATTGGGCCCTCAGTACTAATATTATTTAAGAGAGGAAGGAGGGAGAGAGGCGGTTGAGGGGTAAAGGCATTAATTTAGATGGTAAAACAAAGTTTCCAACAGGATCTGTTTGTCAAATGCACAGCTTTTATGATATCCACATGAAATGGTAAGGCTTCAAAACTTGAAGTATGTTTACAGTATTCACAGTTCTGAAGAGATATCCCAAAATGTGATATATGCTTGCTGTTAGCTTGAGATTATTTGTAGAAAAGGACAAAGATGCTGCAGACACACTTATGTTTGAAAACTAAAACAATAAGTAACCACCTCTTTTTACAAGTTTATCTCCAGAAACGCTAAAGTTAATTTGCAGTCCATGTATCTGC
Organism: Melopsittacus undulatus; assembly: GCF_012275295.1. Lineage (NCBI taxonomy): Eukaryota > Metazoa > Chordata > Aves > Psittaciformes > Psittaculidae > Melopsittacus > Melopsittacus undulatus. The sequence continues at coordinate 22,860,296 of NC_047557.1, read as the reverse complement.
CAAAGTTGCGTTTGTCAGAACTGACCAAACAGGCCTTGAAAACAGGAAAGAGGTATCCCCCATGTCAGTTGAGTATCAGTATTGAATCACTCTACTGCCCAAGACTTTCACCTCAATCTTTATTATACCATAAGAATAACTAAAACCATGGTTATCACACCTGAAGTTGCTTTTGCAGTGTGTCACTACATTGTTCTTACACTATGGGACAGGTGTGTTTATTTTAAATAAACTTGTCCTAAGTACAGTAACAATTCATACAGCAGTATTTCCATTTGGATTAAGAATACGCTATTTTTTCCAAGAAAAAACTGCTATCCCAGTAAAATACAGTTTAAAAAAAAACTTGCGTTTGCCTTTCAAAGAGTGCATTTAACTGTGTCCACTTTTAGGGTGCTTCATCAAGTGTGTGGAGAGGGCAGCCTGAACTCGGGGAATGAGACTACTAAGAAAGAACTGTACTCTGTGGATGTTTGCTTTTATGCTAGTGACAGCGAGACATTTCGTGCTGCTCCAAGTGATATTAACTTTCTTACAGTTCAGCTGCAGAAAGAAAGATAATAGCAGTGTGTCTTCTCATTCAGAATAGCAGGTGGGACTTGGTTTTATCTCTCCACGTATATGTTCTGAGAATGCCGAAGCAGAGAAAATGTGGCAAAACATCAACTGCTAAATAGCAGTTTTACTTACATAAGAAATGACACAATTTCTGATACTAGTCTTGAGGCTGCTTCTTTCTATGTTTGTGCAGTAACAAGACTGACCTGGTACATTAGGACTTAAGATTCAACAATACCACCTGACAAGTAGTCATAAAACACATACTTTCAAACTAAGTCAATTGGTGATGTGGAGTAGCAAAGTCACCATGCTAACTTTTCCATAAATTCCATGCATGTAGAAACATCATTTCTGTCAAAGCATATTTTAAGGACTTAGGTGACAGGAACTTTTTTGCCATACTAAATGGTTGAAACTACTGGTTTTGACTCATATCAAGTACTGTACTGAGAAGTGAAAAGCAAGAAAAGCACAGTAAGCCACACAGTCAATCCTGGTGTTTAAATACTTCTAAGTATCAGGGAGCCTTTTGGGAAATAGCTTGTTGAACTTGAGAACAATAAAATAAAGAAGGGGGGGGCAGCAGGAATTGAATCATCAACTGTAACATAGGTGAAGATTTCTGACATTACTGGTTTACTCCCACTCTTGTTCATGTAAGTGCATATGTATTAATAAATATAGTTGCCCATCCCTGGCCATGTTCAAGGCCAGGTTGGATCAGGCTTGGTGCAACTTAGTCTAGTGGAAGATGTCCCTGCCTATGGCAGGGGGGCTGGAAATAGATGATCTTTGAGGTGCCTCCCAACCCAAACCATTCTATGATTCTATGATGTATACAGCTTCAGCCATGTGAGGTTTACTGGCGCTGTAAGTGGAGTTGAAGCATAAAATGACAATAGGGAATCCTGATTTAACTCACTACATCATAATACTTTGATGCAATGAAGCTTAATTTCTGGAAAGCAGCAGTGATATCTTCAAGTCCAAGGACAGGTTTAAAGAAAGATTAGAAAACCACTACAGAAAGACTAGAAATGTACATTACCAATTGCTGTCATATAATCTTTGCATACACCATCTTTACAAACCTCACTCAGTACTTCAGTATGGATAAATGTCAGCCGTCATTCGAAAGAGCAGTAAATTGGGAATGACAGCACAAAATAAGCCTAATGTTTGTAGCACACACTGAGAAGACAGGAAAAAAACCCAACAAAATGGGACTGCTGCTCTCTATCACATGATAGGAAGCTGCATTTGTTGCCTGACTATACGACAACCCCAGACATTCACTTTCTTGCAGTCATTTTCTTCCTGCATGCTGAAAACATGCAGTTACTATTGGATTAGTATTCTTTCAGTTTTCCCACTAAGAAATCAAATTTTAAAAGCAAGTATGAAGAAAGGGTATGCAAGAAGGCTGAGAGACACTGAAAAAAGATCTGAGAGGACAAATGGCTGTAAAGACCACTTTATAAGAGAACTTGTTCCTTGTTTCTCTGCTTTCCACCTATCCTTAGTGTCCTGAATCTTCTTGCCCATTAAGGAAGCTCAGCATATCTCAAGGGTCTCTGATCAGATGCACACGGAGGGTTGGGGTGGCTATCAAATTGATTAATTCGCACAGTGTTAGAAAAGGAGGGCAGAAAGATGTGGTCCAAAGGAGCACTGAAAATTGAGATACATAATACTTCCTAAATCTCTTTTTTTTCTTTATATCTGATACTCAATGAGTATAGAACACAATGCAATAGATTACTTAGGAATTATCTAGTCTGTTGCAGCCTTATCCACTTTATTTGAAAAGCCTCATATGGACGATTCTTCATCCTGCTGTTGTTTCTTATTCTACATGATAACAGCCATCATCCCCAACTGACTTCAGTGCTGTAACTTATTTACAGATCACGTTTATGATCTTCCAAAAAAAACCCACAACCAAACAACAAAACAACCAAACCATCCCACTTGTGAACTATGACCATTTACAGAGCACAGGAGAAAACTGGTAATCTTTAATTATAACTACCAAAGTCAAACTGAATTGATAGCAGAGTTCTTTCCGTAGTACAGCTTCCCACCGAAGTGTGCTTTACATAACAGCTTTTAGTATTTACTTACCTGTTCCTTCCTCCCTGTTTTTGCAAATTTCAAACATTTTTAAATTCACTGGCTGGTCCCTACCAAAACCAACAATGGAAAAAAAAAAAAAAAAGAAAGAGGGGCAAGGGGGGGGGGGGGAAGAGAGAAATGGGACTGTAATACTGTTAAGAGAAATTTAGCAGTAAGGCAAGGAAGAAGAACCTAAAATTCTTGTTGGACTAAGTCAAAAGCAGAAGGCATTCATCATTCAGAATGCTACTTGGCAAAAACTCACCAGCTAATGAGCCTAACCAAGAAAGTGGTGTCTAATCATGACCCCAGACCAGCTGTGGACGTGCCCAAATGGCACAAGGAAAAGGTCACATATAAAAGGTCATATAGGGATTTCTGGTCCATGGCCACAGAACTGAAGGTAATCAACCTCAGTTCTGGATCACATAACATGGCTGAAATATGGAATTTCTCCTGATCTTTAACTCCCTGGAGAGCAATGACTGTTTTGGCACAGCTCATCAGAGCAAATGTGCACAAATGCCTCTCTGTTTAGACTGGACTAAGGTAATTTTAAGTATAATTGAGAACCCACTCACCATCTGGAGTTTCACTCATCTCCTCCCCTGCATAGCACCTTTTCCTATTACCTGGGTCAGCATAACTTGCAGACCAGGATGACATTTTCTCTCCATCAGATAATATTTTTTTAATGCAGAAATACTGGCAATTCTGGATTTACAGAACACTGTGCAAGCTACATCAACTTTTGGCAGAATTCTTCATTGCAAGGGACCTCCAGAGCTGACACCCCTATATGCTATTGTTTCAGCCCTACTGCATATGAGGGTTTGCTCTGCTGTTCATAACCAAGTTCCACCTCTTCTTACATATAATCACAAAATGTTTTCAACAGGCTTGCAAAGGAAAAAAAATAACAGGGAAAATAAATCTTTTTTTTTTTAAAAAAGGGTATGGTTTAATTCCTAAAAAGCACAGAGAAAAAAAATCATTAACAAATATAAGACCTAGGGAAGCCATATGGGTGAGTTTACAGCTAATTCTCTCAGTTTGTGGGAAATGTGACAAAAGAAACAAGTTCTCACCAGACACATCAAAAAGCCTTTTTGCTGCAAACCAAATGAAACTACAGCCCACTGTGTAACAGTCCCACTCTGCACCATTACAAATACAGAGGACACAGAGGCAAACATGTAGGCTTGGTTTATATGAGCCTGAAAGTGACCTCAATCACATATACCCTTCCCTCAGCTGATCTATTTATTCTGATCTCAACTTCTGGGCAAGCAGCTATTAGGACCTGCCAAAAAGCAGCTTAACCGTAGAAAGACCAGTTTTGTTTGTTCTTCCACTTGGGCCTCTACTACAACTGTCCTTCCAACCAATACTATTGCCAACATGGCAATCAAAATATTTTCAGAATTCAAAAATATAGGCCACAACAGTCCAAACGTTTATGTAAAGTGTTTTCACAATCCAAATTTTTAAACGGAAAGCTTAAAGTATCAGTTGCAGTTTGTATTCTGATATGTTTATATCATTTGCTTCAATCTGGGATTTATGCATACCTTGTGAATTAAGAGCAGCCCTTTTCATTATTTGAAGTAACCAGTGTTTTAGAACCCAGTCAATATAGGTCAGCACACTGCTGACCCATCCATCTTTCCTTTTGACCATTCATTCCTCTTTCCAAAATTCTTAGAGGGTCCCTTGCTGTAGCTGATTTCAGATCAACCAAGAGCTCAGGTTTCCATGAGGTGCCTGTCTAGGCTGTAGGGCAGCAGTAACACCTTCCTGCTCAGAGCTGGAGTTGCAAGGTTGACTTCCATGTGCACAACGTGGTACTCAGTACTCTACTTGCTGCCAAGCAGCTTAGGAGTCTCTGACTTACGTAGTGAAAGCCTAGCCTAGAAAAAAAAAAATCATTTCAAAAGAAAGGAGCAACTGCCACAAATAAAACTCCGTTCTGCAAATAGATACCCAAAGCTTTTTGAAACCTGTTGTTCCTCTTGAACCTGTTATTCCCCTTGAACTCTCAGTGCCAGAATTGTAAAATTCCTTGCAACTTGGTTTTCCTTGTATATCAGCATTACAGAAGCCTGGCTTTCTGACTGTCTCTTACTAAAGGCAAAAATATATAAGCTTAGATACCTATGGTAGAAACCTACCTTTCTCAAGAAGTAAAACTGAAAAGAATAAATGTCATCAATTTAACCTATCACCATTAAACTTGTTACCAACTTAATAAAACACTGATTTGAAAATTCATTATAACTTTTCATTCTCTACTCTCTCCCCTTTGTTTATGCACAAAAGTTCCCTTCCTAGAAAAACTTCTTTTTTCAAAATTCAGAAAACAGTCTCCACTGGGTTTCTTGATTTTTTTCCTTGAAGTGATTTTGCTTGACAAGTACCTACTTACAGCTTAGTAAGAAGATTCACCTCTCCATCTCCACTTTATAAAGTCCTTTTCTCCAATTCTATATGCTCTAAAAAGTTTTGAGCTTCCCTTTCCCGTTTGTCTTTGTCTTTCCTTTAATGAGGGACACATGCAGGATTGTAAGCTATGATGAGTACGGGGGGGGGGAGGCGGGCTCCTTTCTTAAGTTTACAAAATGAAAAATGGAGGACTGCTTGGAAGGGTTTTGGAAAGCAAACCAGATAACATTTGTAGAGTCTATGGAATGATTAACGCAAAGATGTCAGTCAAGCTACAAATCTAACCAGAACAAGTTAAACAGTGTTTTCATAAAATAAAAAAAAAACAACACCCCCCCCCCCCCAAAAAAAAAAAGCAAAACCAGACAAAAAACCCAAACACACAAACACCACCCAAAAAAACCCCCAAACAATGCAAAAAAAGCCACACAACCCCAGGCAACACTTCCATAGGGACATTTTTAAGCTTTCTAGAGTTTCAAAGAAAAATGTAATCTTTTATGAAAACTGTAATAATGTAATGAGATTTACAATAAAATACCATATTGACAGTATATTTGATGCTTATTTTGTTAACAAGGTGAGTACTTAATGACATACATCTACGTACAGTAAAATATTTATTCACAATCAAGACAAAAAGCTCTTTTGCATAAATGTCCACATGTGGAAAAAGCAGTAGTACTAACATGCAAACTGCTTTTTTATAGCTTTGACCCCATTACATGTCTGCAGCAAGTTTAGTATTTCTAAATTTCTTGGTTTAAACAAATTCTGAAAGTCAAAATTTTAAGTTTTTAATCTGGAAGCTAAAAATATCTTTCAAATTCTGTGAGGTTCAAGCTGTAACAAATCGTATTTTATACTGTATGTTAGCCTTCTAATCTGTTTAAATGGATAATGCCTCCTCATCACTTTGACCAAAAACAATAACTTGCACTGCTAAATAATCAGAGCTGATATAGAGAGAGAAAACAAGATGACAGTTTAGTGGGGGGGGGGGGGGGGGGGGGAGGTGGGAGTGGGGGGTTTGGTTTATGTTCCTTTTAAACACATGTACTGGCACAGCTAGGATACTTTTGGAAGCCCACAAGAGTCCTCGAAGCATTCATCCTCAAACCATTTTTAAGACCTTCCACTTTTTAGAACAAGGTGTAACTAAGCCTGCTCTAATTACATTCCTTACACAATGTAGAGGGAGAAGAAGTGTGAGGAGCAAGACAGGTTCCTAAATGTTTTTTCCCTGGAAACAAACAAACAAAAAAGGATATCCATTAATGATGCTTCTTGAAGACATGCCCGACACACTAATTTACATAAACAGGGCAGGGTAAAATTGCAAAATGTGGAACACTAGGGAGGTTGTGGGCAGCGGTTCTGTTCATAATGCTGTCTTGGAGAATTTCCAAGGTTCAGGTGGTTTTAAGCTATTGCTAATTCACGGCTGGAATACGTAACTGGGCTGGACTATGTGTAAGCCTGCAGAGTAACCTGAAACTGAAGTGTAACATAATCATATAATGACGCTTTGCTTCTCTCCTCGGCCTCACATCTGCTACCACACTAGGCTGCAAATTCAGTATTGCCTGTCCAGTCACTTTTGGTTGATACATAATGACTGTCACTCAAAGCACATCCCTTCACAAAATTAAATGTACATTCTGCTTTATATGCAAATCCACATCTAAACCTCACATAATTACTCCTATAATGCCTTTTCTGTTGTATAAAAATTTGAGTCCATGAAGATATTTGTAATGAACTTATTTCAGAAATGAACACTCAAATTCCACATTCAAGCACTTAACTGCACTGAAATTCCATTCTGTTTGCATCCTCTCTTGTACACAGAGACCACTGCATTAAACAGAGACAGATCCTATTCAGTATTTTTATAAGACAGACAATATATTTAAGAAAAAATACTATGAATACTCGAATAGAGAACTTAAAATAGAATAGCAGCCTATAGTTAGGACAGATTTATGATGAGACATTATAGTAAAGCTACAGATGCAAGAGTCAGTCTTCTTTTTTTTTTTTCTTCACTATCATGGATGATATAAACCCCTGCTCCCATCTGTTCCTCCTACCCCTCCATCCCTCTCCAGTATAAGCAGAGAAATAGCACATTTACTGCAAGTTATTTTTGTATTCAGGATCTTCCTCTGTTACTTCTCCCTGCAGAAAATAAAACTTGAATCTGTCTCCCTCTATTAACTATGAATAACTCTCAATTTCTTGAAAAAACACATTCCTAAAGTGCACCAGATGGGCAACATAAGACCAGATACTCTCCTAAATTCGTGTTCTCCAGTTCCCCAACTTCTGGCACAGAGCATACTACAGCTACTTTGCCAAATCAGCAGATGATTTTAAAACACTGAAGAAAACATATTTGTTCTAAATCTGCATCTGTTAACAAAATTATTTAAATTACTTAAAGTAATTTTATAGGCAGATATGCCTGGAGGTGGGGGGTGTGGAGTGGGGGGTGAAGGGAGGATTTTCTTAGGTTTAGTTTGTGTATGTTTCCATGAACACTCCCCGCAATACAGACTGACAAACTGACATGTTTAAATTCTCTGCAACATCACAGTAAAAGAGAGCCACTCCTTAATATCTAAGAGACTACTGAAGATACCCTGATTTCCAAAACACCAAGTTTCTTTTGATCCTGCTAGTTATTTTCTAATCTTGTTATTTAATCCTTGAAAGGCCTGAATAATAGAGAACTTAAAAATTCAATCACTCAGCATTTTCTAAAATACAGGATGTAATTTCTGGCATGGGAATGCAATTTATTTATTTATTGTACCATATGTTCAAGTATCATTTAATCTTTGTGACTAGGATAGAATCAAGCTTCAGCTAAAAGCTTTAATGCTGAAACACACCTAAAAAGAAGCTATGGAATACCTCTGATATTGAGGGTCTATAATAGCGCTGGGAATCAGGCTGAAGTGCAGTGAAAGGACAGCTGATATTCTCACTACCAAAAAAACCCAACCAAAAAAAAAACAACAAAAAAAAAAACAAAAACCAAAACCCAGAATTTATTGCCCACTGCCAAGACTAAAGGCAGAGTTAAACTAACTCCATTTCATGCTTGCTGCACATACAGCAGCAGTTCAATATTTTAGGCTACATCTATGCCATGACCTCTTCAGCAGCCATGAATAATATATTCCAAACCACATGCTCGTACAAAGACTTCTGTGTGCTCCAGAAGACACAGCCATTAGAGACTTGTACTCCATAACCCACCACATGCCTTGAAACGTACAGCACTTCACGCAAAGACTAGATACATTGACAGAGGAGTCAAATGGAGACTACAAATTAAAACTCCCACTCTGCCTGGCTCAAGAAGTCCAGAATAACAGACCTTCTAGAATAAGGTGCTGGACACTGGGTACACACAGGGAAAAACACATGTCTCCTGGCTTTCTGTATTATATCTTCCCTAGGCTTCTGGTTTGGTCATTGTTGGAGACAGGACACTAAACTAGAACAATCCTTGCTCTGTTTCAATATATTAAATATTCTTAAGTATCCATATTTGCACATCTGCCATGTCTCTCTTATGCAATTTTATATATTGCATACATGAAATTAAGACATTTATACCTGAAATAAAAAAGGCAAGACCTATTATCATAAAGATTGCTGTCCGGGACTAATAACTTTTATATAACAAATCTGCTATCTTGAAGAATTTCTGCAATTTTGATCTTGCATTTAAATATCAAATATTATACACACACATATAAATGTATGTAGCTACATTAGAAAGCCATATGCTTCTCTGTGCAAGAGGTCCCTCTGTGAGCCAGATTCCACAATTCACCAGGTAACTTGCACATGCTTTAAACCTGAAGCTTCATTTTTCATTTTTGTACCAGCTCTTTTGAAAATGAAATACTTCTCTTTGGTCAGTACATTTGATTATGCCTATGCCACAAGCAGCCTAACTATCTTAAGTGAAAATCTTATCACATTTCATGTATACTTGTATTTGAAAACTGAAGTCTAAGCAACTACCCTTCTAAAATACAACATTCAAAACTAAATGCATATTTATCTAAAGCATCTGCACTCCACAATTTAGCTCCATCCCCATGAGAAGAAAACACAGTGTATCAATACTACAAGAAAACCACAGAACTATCACAGCTAAAGGAATCTAAAACATACTCAGTTATTTCAGAATTTGGCATATCTGATCATCATGCACCAAGACTGATGATTAATCTCCAGTATTTTACTTATTTATTTAATAAAAGAGAAAGCAATTGCTGTGTTTCCAACAAAGCCCACTGCTTCCACACTGTATTCCTTCAATATCTAACAAAGACAATGGAAGAATCAGATATTTTTATCAGTTTTGCTAGGCTTGGAAAACTAGTAAACCCCCTCCTATTTGGCTCTATTAGAGGCATACATCAGAACAGCCATGGACAGTGGGAAACAGAGCAATAAATTCTTACCAATAGAAGAGAACAGACTTGCAGTTGTCAAGAGAAAAATGTTCTGTGATTGCAACAGTAGATAGGGAAACAGAAAGAGAAAGGCACTTCATCTAACAAACTGAAGTCTCAAATAATACCAAATTAATTACAGAATAAAAAGCAGTTTTCTTAGGTCACTCAACAGGGACGAACAGGGACTCTCTGATGTGGGGTTTTTGAGTTTTACAGCGCTTTCAGCAATAGTGGGAGACAAGATACCCCAAGTAAGCAAGCATGTGAACTCGGTACTATTTTTGATGTACAATCAAGGAGAATGCCAACACTGCAACAACTGGAATTCTTTCTTAACAAAGCAGGGCTCACTTAACTTTCTGGAGTCATAACTAGCTAGCTGTCCAAATAAAGCAATGAATTTAATATAATAAATTTTTGGCATATTTATGTAATTCTTATTTTCAAATATAATCTCAAGGGGAGATCCTCTTACTTCACTTTGAATTAGGAAGACAAGGCTATTATATCCTCATCAATTAGCATGATTGAACTTTTTCTTTTCTCTCAAATAAGCCACACAACTCAGCCTGATGACAACATAAGTTATTCCAGTTTCCTCGGTTTCAATCTGCCAGCTTGCCAAAGAAGTATCATTAATAAAACCCCACGTATACAATACTTGGCTGACAATGTTTCATAAATTATAAAAGGGTGACTCACATAGAGTGATAGATTTTTAACAAGTCAGACAAATGAACCAGTCACTGTCCATAGACACTTCACCCCATGCAGCAGAGGTTACTATCCCCAGAGCAAGACAGCAAAGCAGCCAAGTACTTATTGGCTGCTCATTCCAGACAGCTCATTAAAATAAACTGAAAACATTTTCATGTGAAACAAAGTATAAAAACAGAACCCAGAAAAGATTTACAAATTCTTGTGCAAACTACCTTCAACAGAGTGAAAAATTAGGAAAGCCATTAAATATACAAATATGAACATACGCATAGTGAGAGAATACAAAATACTTTATCAATTTTCAGTAATGAATCTCAAAGTACAAACCAATTTGAGAGATACAATTAAAAATCACAACCAGACCACAAAAGAGAATCTTTTCTATTAAGAAGTTATTTACAGTAGTCATTCAAAATTTACTAGTTGTACTGCTTCTAAAAATTACATTTTCAGTAGTGCCTTTGTACAGTCAGTGGTGATTTGCCTTTTAGTTACCCCAACTTAAAAAGTGAAACGACTTACCATTCTTGCTGACATCCAGTTCCCTGAGATTAATGAGATTTGCAATGGATGCTGGCAATGTGGTTAGGTCATTGTCTGGCAAACTCAGCTTGTACAGAGACTGACAGTTAAAAAGTTGCTATTGAAACAAAGAAAAAAAGTGAATGTGACTTTCTCGTAGTTTCCTCTATATAGCTTTTGTTTTTAATCCCTTTCAACTTCTGACCTCTCAGCTTGAAGGCCGGATTATTTAGAGGTTTTGACTACAAAAACTTTATTTTTAACTGTTTTTATTAAAAATTGATGAAGTTTACAATGCCTTGGAAAGAAAAAAAATGGCAGTCACAACAAGCCAGCAGCTATGCTTCACTCTTCCTACAAATTCCTTTGAGTATCACAGAAACTATGACCTGTAGTTACCTAGAGTCCTGCAAACATTGCAAAATGTTTTCCATAACAGGCATGCCATGTCATACCCCAGAGGTATTTACAGTTTGCTCAAAAAAAAACAACACAAAAAAAGGACATTTTTTAAAACATCAAATAGCTCTGGAACAGAGGACTTGATTCAAATCCTGTTCCTACTCTTCCCTGGAAGTTAAATTTCATTCTGTTTTATCTTACAAGATCTAAAAAGATCCCCTTCCATGCTTCCCACATCAAGTACACAAAAATCAAATTAGGATGAAAACTAGTGAAAGTTTGATCTAAGAATACAGAAAACTGTATAATGCAGATACAGAGATTAGAATTTGTATCAAAAATATCTCTTACTATATCAAAGTACCTTGAGATTTTTATTCAGAAGCTTTACAAACTGACAAAATAGAGTAAACAATATTAGTGTAATGGAAGGAAAAGCTTTTTTTCCATATCCAAAATATGTAGGAAACTTACAGATAGTACAAAATAAATATCTCCAAAAAAATGGTTGAAAAGATTCATCTGAACAATTTATGCTGAATATTCCTTTCCTGACAATTTTGGGTAATGCATGAGTACCTGGACTTAGTGTTCTTTTCTTTTGGAATTCTGAGAAAAGATTAAGTGTTCTATGATTGAAAAAATTTATCCCAATCAACATCATAACAATGGGCTTACTTCAAGCAAAATTTCCTGAGTATCTCTCAATTACAAGGCCATTATGTCAACCACAGACTGTCTAACAAGCCTCATTCACGTAACATTTGCATATCCCACCTCAGAACAAAAGCAGACATAAATTAGCAATTGCACAGTTCAAGGAATGAGCTTTAACTTGCCTGCTAAGGTTTCCAATTCCTCAGAAATGTGCCTCTGTTAGAACTAGTTGATATCATTAAGGCTTTGAAGAGTTACAAGTTAGTTAAGGTATTATATTAGGAGAACTTTGATGAGGTCATGTGTTTTGGAGCCAGTCCTGTATTTCAGTACTTCAAGCAAGAATATATGCTTAAAACTTATCCCTGAAAACAACAAGCTGGACTCTTGGAATCATTAGAAATTTTCCCAATCAGACAGGTGGAGCAAACACAGCACAGAGAATTGCACGATCCCTAAAGGAATATGGGGGGAGGGGAGTTTTATATGGTGTTGATTCTGTAGTTGTTCCTTTTTTTTGTTGCTGTTCTTTTAAAATTTTTATATACTCAGTGATCAAGTAGATCATCATTACTGTTAATAAGTGCCAGAAGTTGTATAATTAAAGACTGCTTTATTGCAGAATTCCAGTTTCTTCCAAACAGCAAAGTGAAAGGGAAAACTAAAACAGTCTGAGCTTTTCAGCTCAAATACACACTGTGGCACTTGGGACAAACAGGGTGCTTTTTCAGAAGTGCTTTAGCACACAAGAGGAATGCATTTCAAATGTCTGGTCGCTTTTGAAACTGAAACTACACACCAGTGCTTCATGTAAAGCTAATACCTTCTCTATCACTGTCTTTCTCTCCATCAGTTTTTTCATGCTGCCCCTCCTGGTCAGTCAACTGAATTAAGGACTATACTGTAAAAACAGATTTTTTAAGTATTCTGGAGAGGAAGCAATTAAAAAAAACAAAAACCAACAACTACAAAAAAAAAACAACAACACACAAACAAACAAATAAAACAAAAACAAACGAGAAAAACCCAAACCAAACCCACACACTGACAGACCATTTCAGTAATCAGGCTGACAAGACAGCCCCAAACTAGTTGTGCTGTGGCATACAAAGGGCAGCAGATTGCACAACAGGGATAAGAACACACCACCAGGGGCAAAGAGGAAAGGGAAAGAGTGGGAATGTCTTAACCAGGCTTCAGAAAGCTGGAGACAGCCTAATAAGTACCACACCCTTGTCTGAGATGACTTAATTAGAAGTCTTTTCAGAGTTAAAAGACTGAATAAAAGCTTGGGTTAGAAAAAAGGCATACCCAGCTTGAAACTCTGGCTCCAAATCAACTAGGATAATTTCAAACGTTGTAGGCCTTCCCTTACTGATCTTCCATGGACAGTTTTGAGATCACAGTTTATGTCAAATGATTAAATAAAGCACTTCTATTATGTATTCATTACTCCCTAATCTCTGCATGTTTCCTTTAGAGAATTTGAATTTATATGTGGGTTTTTTTCTTTTAGTAGTAAAAAATTACAAAAATTATTTAAAAGCTGGAAACAAAATGCTAGCTTCTCAAAAAATAAGCCTATACAGATGGACTTGCTATAATGCATGAACACATTAACATGAAGCAAGCTAAACTACTACTACAGGTGAGGGACTATTCATTAGGGACTGTAGTGATAGGACAAGGGGTAATGGGTTCAAACTTAAACAGCAGAGGTTTAGACTGGATATAAGGAAGAAATTCTTTACTGTTAGGGTGGTGAGGCACTGGAATGGGTTGCCCAGGGAAGCTGTGAATGCTCCATCCCTTGCAGTGTTCGAGGCCAGGCTGGATGAAGCCTTGGGTGATATGGTTTAGTGTGAGGTGTCCCTGCCCATGGCAGGGGGGTTGGAACTAGATGATCTTAAGGTCCTTTCCAACCCTAAGTATTCTATGATTCTAAGTCTCTGCAAAGCAAAAACGGAACAAAACATGTTTAAACTGACTTTCTAATCACGCGGATAATTTAAACAGATTAGACCAAGGCAAGCAGTAGACTGCCCACCTCTCAGCTTACTCATGTAACAAAATTCAATTTCATACAGAAACTGACTAATGAAATCGAATGCCAATTAACAAAAAAGGAAGGCAAAGCAGGCAAACAGCTTTAGTTTAAAATGTCAATGCATCCATTTGATAACTACAACATATCTTTTTTCCTCTTAAGATTATGTAATGGATTTTTTTAGAGAATTACGAGCTTGAAAGATATTTGCTTAGTTCTTAATGATTTAATGCAAGAGGAAGTCAGGTTTGGGTTTTTTTTTCCCCAAAGAAAGGTATTTTATTCTGGTTTTCTAAGCACTCAATTTTAGTCTTCTCAAATAAAGAATAAGAAACAGGAATTAAAATCTGAAATCCTCTGAAAAATCCTCAAAGGCTGATACAAAGTCTTACAATGTAAGTTACTAAAACCTAAAATTAATAACTCTAAGAAATATCTGCTCTGGAAAAGACTAGACTAAAACAGTGGAAGTTCTAAACTGTAACGGATTGGCAGAATGCCTAGTTTTAGCTTTATGTTATTAGCTCTATTCAGCGTACAAATACAGGTTTTCTGGTGGCTTCTCAGGAGCATTTTAGATTGGATTTTCAAGAGCACTTAGGTGGTTTAAGTCAGCTTTACTGGTATCCAGGGCTTCTGACAACTGTCAAGTTACTACCCTGATATTACTTTATTTCCTTATTAGTTTAATTTCTCTTTAAAAAAAAAAAATCTAAACCAGCGTGACCTGAAGTAGTTATAGCAAATTTTCCAAAAATCTAACACAGCACTGTATGGTTGTCCCATCTGACAGTGAAGATTTGCAGACAATTCTGACAAAACAATTTAAAATATTAAGTCTGTCATCTTAGTAATAAGCTTTTAATTCCACCAAGACAGGACCTCCTAACAGAAATTAAGTCTATTGCAATGATCACTCTGTACTTCTCAAAAGTCTCCTTGGCAAAGATTTTCATTCTTTTCTCTAGTATACTAGACAATGCAATTTGTCTTCAGGTTTTAGAACAAACAATAAATATTGATTTCTATAATAAAGCTATAACCAAAGTGGCATTCCAGCTCCCCTAGTTTTTTAACTTAAGGTCTTCAGAAATTCTCTTAAGTCATGTATTGAAGAAGAAAGCAGGACTTCAAGTGAACACATACTTCAGATTTTAGTTGTCTTTTGTGGACAGGGATCTGAACACAACATTATTGATCTTACTACTTTGCATTTTCACATGTTATCAGAGATTCAAAAGAATGCTGCAATTTTTTGAATACAGTTAGTCAGTTTGAGCACACTGCCACAGAAATAAAATAGCCAGCTGCTTCTGGTATGTACATCTCTTCAACTAGGTCAGTTGCTTAAGCAGTGTCACCCCAATTCATGCAGCAAACTAGTCAAGCTGGAACACATAAACATTCTTTCTACTAGGGCTGCTTTTTCTGGGATCAACGTTTACTTAAAAATATTTGGCAAACTGCAGCCTAAAAGCTAAAGATGGAAGCTAGACAGTATCAGCTTCTACAACACTAATGAAGTAACAAAGTCAACAAAAGTAACTAAAAGGAAAACCACCCAACCTACCTTTGGAAGCTCTTCAATCTGATTAGCATCTAAATAGAGTTCTTCCAAAGTCTTTTCAAAAGTAAAAATCTCCTTAGGCACCTGTTCCAGGCTGCAGTGAGAATAATCAAGTGTAGTAACTGTTTCCTCCTCTCCACGCAGGCAGCGGCATGGCACAAGCCGCACAAACAAATTCCGCTTTGTTGTCATTTTCAGGCACTGTAAAACAGAAATCGGTCTGGTTAAAAACCAAGACAACTTCAGAAATACTCACTTGGGCAGCTGTTCAAACTTCTACTGGCTGCTGAATACTTAAAAAGGAAAGAAGTGTATACATATATGCATACATATGTGCATATGTGCATACATGAAAGTGTGGAGAGAGTGTTTATTTTCTTTTAGACATAACCGATCTGTAGTAGCATTAAATAGCGTTAAAGCACATACAGACACCAAAAGACAGTCAAAATTTAGCCTGTAACTTTGTCACCTGCTAAGACAGCCCTACATTACAGAGAATTTTGAAGCAGCAGTTCTGAAATGTCAATGTTTACAACCCTGTTTAGCCCTACTTTCACAAAGGTTACTGGGATTATACTTTTGCTTAAATCAGATAAAATATACCCTTTACAGAGTATTTAAATGTAGCTGTAGGAAAGCTAATTGGTTTTTTTTTCTGATTAAATCCATGTACCTTAATTTCAAATCCCTCATTTAAAGACAGCATATAACAAAAAGAACCAGTGCAGTTTCTACCAACTGTTCAATCTACAGTTTAAAATGAAAGATTACAAAGTGCACAGGTAGAGAACTATTTTTTTTTTTTTTGCAATTCTATTCAGCTTGGAAAACTTCAACACATTATACAAGCACACTGGAGCTAAAGAAATTTCACCTTGCTATGGAGGTGTATCCTTCTTCATTTCCATTCATTGCTACAACTGTCCCCTCTACTCTCCATGGTTTTTACAATATTCCTACTCAGCAGGAAATGGCAAACTTAAATGGTGCTAACTGCCTGATTACTGAGAGCATACACCGGGCATGTTCTGCCTCCTTCCTCCTCAGCAAGAACGCAAGTTTAGGTCTTTCCTCTAATTAGAAAGGAATTTTCACAAAATTCAGAAAAAAAATGTTCTTCAAAATGTCACCTCAAGCTTTGCTGAAATCACATGACAGACTCAACAATTTTTCAGGAAGGACTAACATGTGCAGACAGACAACATGATCATGTAGCTTTACTTCCTCAGGAAACTGGTCTAAAAATACATACTTTTCCAAAACAGCACTGAATATTTATTTTCTCAATCAAACAGCCAACACTGCAAATTAAAATACACTTTAAAAAAAATAAAAATCTTCTTTTTGGAATTGCAGAAATTATATTTCAGTTTCTGGATTGGTGACAGGAAACTTTCTTCTCCAACTGCCAAAAAAGTCAGACACATTTAGCAGACTGCACTTAAGCTTTCAGACAGTATGCTAGTAATACACAGAGAAAACAAAGTACCACGGCTGCTACACTATATGAAGTCACAGACTGCATGACCCCTCCTCTTCCTGAGACAAGATCATGCACTTGGATTATCCTCTATGAGCAGGTAGCTTGCAAAGTACTTCACAGGACATTTAATTTATACAACAGGTCAACGTACTGCCATACTTCAGTGTTTTCACTAAACAGAAGTGCCACTTATCATTCACACAGGCTGGGTGCAGTCAGATTCTATACCCATCCACTAAAAAGACAGAAGAAACTTTTCATTAGGATAGTGGGATGTCAAGACTTCCTTTTTAACAATGCTCAGATGTTGCTAAGATTTTGTTACAATGTTGATTATCCACTTAACACCACTTCCTGTAAAACTCCAGCCATGTTATTTAAATAAAAAGTGATCTAAAAATAAAGATATTTAACGGTGCTGCAGTGCAGACTTTAGGGAATACAAATTCTATGCTGGGGTTTCCCAAGGAATGGAAAAGTGAGCAAAAGACAGTGTAACCTCCTTCTGCTTCTTCCACAGGAACAGGTTCCAAGCATTATATCATCCAGCCACCCACAGCCAGATGCCAAAGATGCTACAGAAGCTGACGTGCTCCCTGGGTTAGAGCTACCCACGCCTTCTCCATGCCTCAGAGGCCACATGTGAAGACACAGGAGGAATTCCACAGCAAACATTTACAAATAAAAAGCCTTTAACAAAAAGTATTGTCTCATTTGGAATTACTTCAGAGCTCAGAGGAGGTCTTTCTGACCACTCCAGAAAGAAGCACACAGCAGTCTCTTTCTCTTCAAACAGGAGTGTAAACAGAAGAACATACAGCTTGGAAACAACCGGGATTGGAAAAGCACATGTACATGTGAGTTGATTACCAGAAGACTGGCAGTGGAAGAGACACCCATATCTTACTAGCTGCAGTCACCAGTAAATTCACTTCACCCAGTCATTTCAGCTTATGAGAATTATGTTTTGGTTTCCAGAATATAAAAAGTTCACTACATGGTTCATATAAATGATGAAATAAGATACTGTTTTTCATTCAAATCCCTCAAAAGCAGCACACATTACAGCGTTTGTCCCCTTTTTCAGTAGCTGTTCTCTTGGCACCAAGTCTTACTTACTCAAGTCTCAAAAGTTTCTAAAAGCAACAAAAAAACTTGCCTAACAATGCAAAACACTCCTACCTAATTTTCCTAACCTATCCTTTTTTTTGTAAAAAAGATCTAGAGCTTGGGATGAAGGGGAGGAGAGTGTGTGCATCCACAGCTCTACAAAACACAAATCAGTAAACAAATGCCTGTGCAACATCAGTGTTGGGTCATATCTTCAGTCAGTTATGTCAGTTAAAGTACCTAAACTCACAAGCCAAAACAGTAAAATTCACATTTAAGTATCAAATGAACAACTTTCTCCCCAAATCATTGATTTTACCAACTTGAGTGTACATTTAATTATAACATTTCAAAGATCAGAATTAATCAAGAGATCTGCATGTAAGTATGAAACTAGGCAATGTGAATTAGTTCAATTTGTCTTATATATGTTCAAATTCTACACATATATGAACAGCTGTTCAGTGCTGGTGTTCTGCAATAGAGATGGCTCCTAATACTAGCAAATGGGTGTGGTGGGATAGTTGGAGGAAGTATTTCACACCACCACTCTTCTACAATGTAAATTTAGAGAGAGAGAGAGAGACAGTCAGAAACACACAACCCTCACTCCCTTTCTGTCCACCTATCTTGCCATCAGTTGCCCTAGCAGAAAAACTATAATGGAGGAAAGGATGTACTACAGAGAGAGTCCACTGTTACAGCTGCCAAAGACGGGAACTTGTGATGTCACACAGAACGTGTACTTCTATTGCTCAAAATAAGAACTTCTCCACGGATAGCTTGGGTAAATACACAGAAGGTAGAAAGAAACACAAAGTATAGTATTATTTTCCTTCCCAAAAATCAGGGGGGTCTGGCAAGCAGACTTCATGTTTCATAGTAACATTAAATCATAGAATAGTCTGGGCTGGAAAAGACCTTAAGATCACCTAGTTCCAACCCTCCCGCCATTCTCCTGCTCAATACCCTGTCCAGCCTGGCCTTGAACACTGGAGGGATGGGGCAGCCACAGCTTCTCTGGGCAACCTGTTTCAGTGCCTCACCACCCTCACAGTAAAGAATTTCTTCCTAATATCTATTCTAAATCTCTCCTCTTTCAGTTTAAAACCGTTATCCCTTGTCCTGCACTATGGGCTGCAGGGGAATCTCTGCTCTGGTGCCTGGAGCATGTCCTCCCCTCCTTCACTGGTCTTGATGTTTGTAGAGTTGATGCTCTCACATATTCTTACTCTTCTCTCCTGCATGCTGCTCTGCAGCAGGGTTTTATGCTTTCTTAAATACTTCACCACAGAGGCACTACCAGTATCACTGACTGACTCAGATTTGGCCAGAGCACACCTATCTTGGAGTCAGCTGGAACTGGCTCCATGGGCAGCTTCCAGCATCTTCTCACAGAAGCCACTCCTGAAGCCCCCTCACTACCAAAACCTTGCCACCTGCATCAAATACAATCTATAAAAATGAAACATTTTTACTGAATACAATCAAGTTACTGGAAGCAGAAAATCAACGTATCAGTTTGAAAGACCATACTAGTGAAAGAAAGCAAGATTGATAGCAAGGTTGGATACACACTAAATATTTAATCCCAAAAAGAAATCACTCTTTCATAGAACTCTGATTATTCCCTGCACACCCCTGTCGTCAAAGATCTGCCAGAAACGTATGGGACATTTTTATCCACCCATGTGTCTACCTACATCTTGCTAAGCACTTAATACAAACCAACCAACCCAAACCTACAAGAAACTCTACACACCAGAAAACAAAACATACAGCTCCCAAAATCACATATTTGAAAACTCTGAACTCAGGCTTGTTATAGTACAATTTAGGTTCACACTAATTTTGTTGCTATTATTTGTTAATTTGGTCTAAAAGCATAGGTTTCACTGTACCATTAGTGCTTTAGATTTTCTGTCTGACGCTAACAGGACTTGATTGCTCATGCTCCAAGCTGGTGAAAGCACTTTTTCCCCCCCCCCCAAGCCTTTCAAAAGGGTGTTTACCAGTTATATCAGCAGCAGAGCTGAAAACGAAACCACCTATCAGATGTTTATAGAGGAAGGCACGAATAACTAGGCACAAAAATATCTGGTCAAGTTCACTTTAGATCACTCCACTATCTACAAGTTCAGAATTAGGGAGCTGAGGATTTGTAAAAGCAGGAAAGGGAAAGATTGTGTTGCACTGTATGTATCATAATATGCAACCTGACAAATACAAGAAGGCTAATTTGGCCATCTGACAGAAGACCTAACATATTCCTGCCGAAAAAAACCAAACCCTTATTTATTAAGAATCATATTCAATCTACTAAAAAAAAAGTCACCAAAGGAACTATTACTTTCTGTACATTGAAAACTCAGTAGGAAATGAATCTTCTTATACTGGACATAAAAACATGAACCAGCCTACATAGAGATATTAAACATCACAGAAGATATCATGAAACAGGCTATTTAGCTTGTTGATGAAAGATGCTATATTGTGAAAATACAGATGTTGAGATGTTGAAGACTCCTTTGGTCACAGTGATAAGGTATTTTCACCTCCTCACCTTTTGTCATCCAATCTATTTCTTGCTGTCTCTTCTAGGAAATAAAGTATTTTGCAAAGCTGGATTGGTTATGCTATTCATTTCACTGAATCAGACCGGCAAACACTCAGGTCAGTACAAACTAATGAACCACAGTGCTGCACTTTGGGAGAGAACAAGCAGTAAGAAATAAGTGAGATTTTGGAACCATTGCACCATTTTTATGTCAAGCTATAGCCTCAGACTCCCAGCTTCTGATATAAAAACAATGCTCAACTGCATCCATTGCTGCATGCCTTCTACACACACAGGAACACCAAAAAAAACACACTGTACTTGCTCACATACAGCATTCAGAGCAAAAGAAATAAAAGGCACTACTCATGAAACAACAATGGTGAATGGTAACAGGAGGAACACCATGTTAGTAAATACAGTAAATAATAACCAATTGTTAAGTGCAAACATATGAAAGACACTTGCTACAGTTTCTGAGAAAATAAAGGGATCACAGATAGCAGAAATCAGTTTCGCTTTTAGTTATTTAACAGCTGCTAAGATAGAAGCAAAACCAGCAAAATTCTACTTCTAGCTTGTTGAAATACAGAACTCAAAGCTGGTAATAAAACTCAAAGCTTCTATTGGAGTAACTCCAAAAAAGACAAGTGCCAGGTGTAAATTCTAAAGACATTTGCTTAAATGACGTGTTTCTTATATTTATATATTAAATCCTAACCAGATTTCAATTTACTATTTCCATTTTGTTTTGTTTTAAATCATTCAGACATCCTTTATACAATTAACATCTGAAGTTCTTTATCAAACTATTTTATAAGATCTCTTCATTTAGTTGTAATGAAATCAGTAACATTTTCTTGGCTCAACAACAGTGTTCTCACATGTTACAGAAATGTCCTCAACAAAAAAAAAAAAAAAAAAAAAGATTAGGAAATTATAGATTAAGTTTATTGTTAAAAACAATGTTCACATATCCAAACAACTGTAATTTTGGCATCTTTATGTATATCTATATTAACTTTTCGTACTAACAATATAGCTACCCAGTAACACACACATACACGCTCTGTCACTACCCAACTGTAGCCAAGTTAGTTATAACTCAGTTCCCACACATTTCCATTTGCTCTTTTTCAGAGGCAGCCCCTGAAACTAACTTCCATCTGGACAGCCAATCTATCCAAATAAGTGCTACTACAATATTTCATCTGAAGAATAGTCTCTAATTGTATATCATTAACAATGCTGCCGAGATGAGCATTAGATCTGAGCTTCATTTCTGATTTTCGACTTGATTGCATATTCTTTGGGTATGTATTTGTAGTGTTACTAACAAAACATTACGAGGAATAAATTTTTAAAGCCACTGTGCTTGAGTCTCTGTCATTTCCCCTCCCCTCCCACCCTAAAAAAATCCCCAAAACACTTAATAAAAAATCACAGATAATTACTATGACAAACTGCTTTTTTGTTTGCAGGAAACTGCAGGAGTCCCTCAAACCTTCACAGAATGTTCAAAAAACTGAGCTTTTTTTAAAAAGCCATGACATTGATATTTCAGTATTTGAACAATGATATTTTCAAATGGCTAAAGGATACTTCTACATCATAAAATATCTTTGGGTTTCGTGTTTGAATTTTTTACGCTATTCCATAGCCAGAAACATGAAATATTTACCCCAATAGAATACTAAAGTGAAAGCCATCCTGCAGCCAGCTGTACCAAGCTATTTTAGAACTGCTTTGCTTTCAGAATCCACTAATTTCTACTTTAAATTACTCGATTTTCTTTCATAGTTGCCGTGAAAAAGATCCATGGAAACAAACAGGACAAGTTCCTGACTTCCTATACAAAGGAAACAATGACAATTAAATACACAGAGCAACCAGACTAAGAGATGGTAAGCTTCTGAAAGAGGTATAAAACCATATTAAACCGCTTATGTTTCGACTTTAGTCCTTTGAGGGATTATGTCTGAATCTACTGTTTGAGTAAATGCTCTGCATCATACACTGTCAACATCTATTCAAGCAGAAGGAAGAGATACTGTCTTAATTCCTCCAGTTATAACAATATAGTCAAAAGAGATGAACCAGCATAGAGGATATGAAGGGAAGAGGCATTGCTAGTCATTTGCCATAGGAAGCAACAAACCTTACAGAGCAGTAAGCACAGCTGAGGCAGTAAAATGACAGCACAGTTTCTTAGCTCAGCAGAGAATGCCAAAGCACACAAAGGCAGGAAAAAGCAAGCATGTGCAAATGCTTCTATAATCTTCAGTATGAGCTGTTTGTAGCAATGCCAAATAAAATAGGCAGAAGATTTTGTATCTTTTAAACTGGTATTTTTTGTGTGTCTCAAAATTACAGTCACTAAAATGTCAATATTTATTAGCATTTCCCCAATCTGAGCAGCACTATTAATAAAATCAAAGCAGATGGAAGCTGCTATCATAAGTTGTTGGGTTTAGGATTCTTTTGAGAATGGTGGGGGATAACAATGGCTCCTCCACAGAAATTCACAGAGACGATCTGAAGACAAGATATTCTATTGGGCATTCTTTTTATTCATGAGAAATATTTGCCTCTAGAAATCCTTACAATATCAGGGAAAAGCCATCTGCACTGGCATCATTTAATAAAGAAAAAAAAGCTGATTCTGAACATGTGTTGCTTTTCCATAGACCTTTAATGAGAAAACTGAACTTTATTTGGCTTTTTAATACTTTTCATGTTATGTATGCTCTCTAGCTAAAGATAAGACATGCATAAGAGAAATTATGACACAATGTTCACCTACACTTTAGATCAACAAATGAGTAAGGACAGTAAGAGGCAAAAGAAGCAGTCAAAACATTTTTATTCAAGGTTTTAAAAAATATACTTATCATTATATGTACATGGACATTGAGCTTTAAAACAGAACTGTTTTTCTGCAACACAACTTCCCATATATTTCCCTTTTACATATGCACACAACTACATTCATTTGTAGTTGGCACTTGTATGCACACGAGTATCATTCACTTAGCTCTTCAGAATGTATTTTTAGTTAAAAAACCTAGTAACATGAGAGATGATGCAGAATAAAATTTAAGTGCCTTGAGGGTAATTATTACAATATATAAATGCAGAAGAGGATTTCTATTTTAATACATTGTGCAGTTGGCCCAGAGGAAAAAAAAATAATGTACTTACCACTGTGTTACTTTTCTCTCCCTGCTGCTTCTTCCCTGAGCTTTCAAAGCCAACATTCTGTTTAAGACAAAGATACAAAAATTTTAGTCAACCCTATCCCTACTAGATAAGAACAAATTGATGTTTTATTGTATTGGATATTTATCTTGCTTTCAGGTATTTATTTTTTATGGTTTGGCTGGTTTTAAAATTTAAAAAAGAAAAAAAGAAAAACTACATGTGCGAGAACTTGAAAGACACTTTCAAGACAGTAGAAATTGCAAATATACTTTTGGAGGAGATTATTTTGTGTAATGTAGTACAAAACATTGCCTTTTATGCTACTTTAGTTCTTATTTTATAGCATTCTGTCTACAAAATTGTTTCATTTCTACTCCATTTTTAATTGCTGTATTAAATTATTAAATCTCTTATATTAGGCAACTCATACATAATTCTGAAGAAAAAATAAATCAAATTAACAGAATGTGCAAAGAGCAGACTTCTATATCGACTCAGTGAATATTTTAGAAAGTTGCAATACATTTAAAAGGGCATATCAGATCACTGACACTATGTTCACTGAAGTAAAGCAATTATAAACAAGCAAAAGAATTCAACACATTTGACTGAACATGTTCAAAATTAGTGGCTGGACCTAGAGGAAGTATAAATTCTGCCTTCAACAAAGACAAAAGTAGAACATATCTTCAGAGAGATTAAATGCCACTATGGTCAGAGAGACCACCTAACATGAGCATGAAGTCATGTAGAACAGGTAAGAAGCTGAATCTGCCAGATTTGTAGTAACTAGAAAAAAGAAGAAATTAAACTGTAGGAAGCACAGGTAGTAGCTTCATTCAATGGATTTACCTATAAATGGAACTGTACTTAATTTTTTTCCTATTAAAAGCAGAATCAGGCCATCATGTAACCATAAATGCACCCCCAAAAAAATTCCATAGCAGGTGTAAAATCAGAATTGTTTAAAGGTGACAGAAAGTTCCTTGGTCTGGGGTAAGAAACAAGCAGTAGTACAATCACAGAACAATTAACTCCATCCAAATTCAGGACTGCCACAGCAGAACTGTGCCATAACAAATTTTGACATTACACATCATATTCCTAACTCAGGAGTTGCTGCTGACAGCTTCTGCATTTATTCCAAATGGATTCCAATGCACTATACTACATGAATCTATTTGTTTATTGTCAACAGAAGAACAATCAGAACATGCAAATAGCAAGGAGAAAAAATTACAATACAGGTAAAAGTAATAGTAAAGCTTCAAGTCTTTCAAGTTTTCTCCTGACAAAAAAAAAAAATAAAAAAAAACAAACCTCTGTAAATCTAGCTAGCCTCAGAAATACAGAATAGCAGCACTCAAGACATTTAAAAAGATCAAGAAAGATCGAAAGGCTCAAACCAGGTTCTGAAACCTGGGGTCTCAGGAGAGTCTGTCAAACTGGCTGCATGCTGCTTCTTTCCTTTCCCACAGAGCTTTGCTCCTAATAAGAAATTATTTAATCTTTACAAAAGGTATTCAGAGGCACTGTTCACAAAGAGAAGAAATGCAGGCTTGCAATAGCTCAGCTTGCATAAGCAGAATTAATCCAGAGAGCACGATAGTGCAGGGCTGGATCTGACAGTGGACAGGCAGGTGATTGTGCCTCTGAAAGAAAAAGGTATAAGGTCAAGACTCTGAAGGCAGAGCATTCAGACTAGAAAAAATATCTAAGAAATAGTTAGCCCCATAATAATAATAAAACCAATAAGCAAAAAGGGATTACTCTTGCATCGTTTCCTGACACCTGTTAGGCTGCCTCTGTTGAAATGCCCAGAAGAATAAAATACATTGGTAGCGAACCATTACCAAATCATGAACTGTCTGCAGACTTTCAAACCTAGCACAAGGAACTCATCTGGTCCCAACCATCCAGAAGAGATAATATACCAGATTAAAAACCACCATAAATTGGATGTGTGTGCACAAAGGGAGGAATGCACACCTGGATATTTTGGGTCATTCTGCTTTGGAAATTAAGCAGCCTTACACTGAATAAAAGACAACAGTTACAAAATCAGACAAGAATAAGGAACACTCTGCAACCAATGTTACCTTAATGCCACTTGAAACTGTGACACTGAGTCAGATAATGTTAAATTTGTATCAGAAGAGAACAGCTCAGGGTGTACTCTAACTACATGTGTTAGTACTGCTCTGGTGAGACTTCACCTGGAGTATTGTGTTCACTTCTGGTGTCCTCAACACAAAACGGACATGGAACTGTTGAAATAAGTCCAGAGGAGGACCACGAAGATGATGGGGGACTGGAGCACCTCCCATATAAAGACAAGCTGAGAAAGTTGGGGCTGTTCAGCCTGGAGAAGAGAAGGCTGCTTGGAGACCTCATAGCAGCCTTCCAGTATCTGAAGGGGGCCTATAAGGATGCTGGGGAAGAACTCTTCATTAGGGACTGTAGTTGCAGGACAAGGGGTAACGGGTAAAAACTTAAACAGGGAAGTTTAGATTGGATATAAGGAAGAAATTATTTACTGTAAGGGAGGTGAGGCACTGGAATTGGTTGCCCAAGGAAGTTGTGCATGCTCCACCCCTGGCAGAGTTCAAGGCCAGGCTGGACAGAGCCTTGGGTGATATGGTTTAGTGTGAGGTGTCCCTGCCCATGGCAGGGGGATTGGAACTTGATCTTAAGGTCCTTTCCAACTGGACTTGTTCTAACAGTTCCATGTCCTTCTTATGTTGAGAACACCAGAACTGCACACAGTACTCCAAGTGAGGTCTGACGAGAGCAGAGTAGAGGGGCAGGATCACCTCCTTCAATCTGCTGGTCACGCTCCTTTTCATGCAGCCCAGGATACAGTTGGCTTTCTAGGCTGCGAGCACACACTGAAGCCAGCTCATGCTCATTTTCTCATCAACCAACACTCCCAAGTCCTTCTCCTCAGGGCTGCTCTGAATCTTTTCTCTGCATAGCCTGTAGCTGTGCCTGGGATTGCTCTGACCCAGGTGTAGGACCTTGCACTTGTCATGGTTAAACTTCATGAGGCTGACATCGGCCCATCTCACAAAAGCGAGTCACGGTCCCTTTGGATGGCATTCCTTCCCTCCAGCGTATCAACCGAATCACATAACTTGGTGTCATTGGCAGACTTGCTGAGAGCACACTCAATCTCACTGTCCATGTCAGCAACAAAGATGTTGAACAAGACCAGTCCCAACACCGATCCCTGAGGGACACCACTCATTATTGATGTCTAGTTGGACATTGAGCCATTGACCACAACTTTCTGCATGCGGCCAAAGGGAGACAGCAAGTGGTGTTCCTCAGTATTGGGATTGGTGCTGTTTTAACATCTTTATCAGTCACATGGACAGTGGGATTGATGCACCTGCAGCACATCTGCCAATGACACCAAGCTGTATGGTTCGATTGACACACTGGAAGGAAGAGATGGCATCCAGAGGGACCTTGTCAGGTCTGAATCTCCTCACAGGCTCGAGAAGTGGGCCTATGAGAAGAAGCACAGCTACAAGCTGGGCACAGAATAGCTTGAGAGCAGCCCTGGGGAGAAGGACTTGGGGGTGTTGATTGATAAGAAGCTCAAAATGATCCAGCAATGTGCACTCAGAGCCCAGGAAGCCAACCGTGTGCTGGGCTGCATCAAAAGGAGTGTGTCCAGCAGGTCAAAGGAGGTGATTCTCTCCTCTGCTTCACTCTCATGAGACCCCACCTGTAGTACCACATCCAGCCTCCCACACAAGGAGGATATAAAGCTGCAGGAGGAAGTACAGATGATGCTATGAAGATCCACAGGGGGCTGGAGAACTCCTCCTGTGAAGACCTGCTGAGAGACATGGGGTTGTTCAGCCTGCACAAGGCTTTGGGGAGACATTCGAGCTGCCTTCCAGTACCTAAAGGGGGCTACAAGAAATCAGGAAAGGGACTTCATACAAGCACATGTAGGGATAGGACCAAAAGCAATGGGTTTAAGCTGACTGACAGGAGATTTAGATTAGATATTAGGGAAAAATTCCTCCTTATGAGGGCAGTGAGACATTGGAACCTGTTGTCCAGAGAAGCTACGGCTGCCCCATCCCTGGCAGTGTTTAAGGCCAGGTTGAATGGGACTTTGAGAAACTTGGTCTAGTGGAAGGTGTCCCAATGGCAGGGGGGATGGAACTAGATGATTTTTAAGGTCCCTTCCAACCCAAACCACTCTATGATGAACCTGTGATTTTAAATGAGGCCTACAACTGACTCAATAAACTACTCTCTTACTATAATTTTCACACAAATATATTTTACCTTATATCCTTGTCATTCTTTCAATTGCCGATTGGAAGACTTTCAACAGATATTGAAATACTAGTAGCAAACTTTCACAAGAGAGATCAGGAAATAGGGTTATACTTTAGTACACTGAATGACAGTGAATAACCCACAAGACATTTTCACCTACTTCAGGCTACTCTACCAAAAAAAAAAAAAAAAAGAAAACAAAGGCAGTGAAATCACAACATTTGATCTCTTAATTTCTTCATTTAAGGAAGGGTTGGAAATAAATATCTTAAAAATTGCTTACTTCAGAGATATTTCAGGCAGCCTTTGGCCTGTGGCAACCATCCTCCATTTTTATATATTGAACACAGTGTAAACAGTGAGTTATTTCTTTAAATAATTCCAGAAGAGTATTTCAGGAGCCAGATTACCTATGCCTGCCTTTAAACATACACTCACATTGAGTCAGAAAGCATGTTTAGCTAAAAAGACTTAAGATTATCCATACCAGAGACACATATGATGCAGAAACAGTTCCCACCCTGAAGTACTAAAATCTACCCTGTAAACGAGCAACAATATAGGGGCAATAAGATTAGTTGTATTTCTCCCTTTTAGAACAGGGACCAGGAAGATGAGGGGTTCTGAAGCAGACCAAGGAAGTGCAACTGCATGGACAATCAGTATCACTGTCCGGAGTGAAGCCAGTTTTGCCTGAATGAGGATATGCAGAATATTTTTATTAAGCATTGGGGAGCATATAGAGATGCACATAATTATTTAAAACACAACAATAATAAAGACATTTTACTGTCAGTGACTGGCAAGATTCTTATTCAAACACAGTCTACCACACAGGTGAGAAACTCATGACTTACAGTGTGCTAGATTTGAAAAGAGTAACATACGACAGGCTGAGAAAGTTGGGGCTGTTCAGCCTGGAGAAGAGAAGGCTGCATGGAGACCTCATAGCAGACTTCCAGTATCTGAAGGGGCCTACAGGGATGCTGAGGAGGGACTATTCATTAGGGACTGTAGTGATAAGACAAGGGGTAACGGGTTGAAACTTAAACAGCAGAGGTTTAGACTGGATCTAAGGAAGAAATTCTTACTGTTAGGGTGGTGAGGTACTGGAATGGGTTGCCCAAGGAGGTTGTGAATGCTCCATCCCTGGCAGTGTTCAAGGCCAGGTTGGATGAAGCCTTGGGTGATATGATATAGTGTGAGGTGTTCCTGCCCATGGCAGGGGGGTTGGAACTAGATGATCTTAAGGTCCTTTCCAATCCTAACTATTCTATGATTCTATGATCTTGACTGAGGAAATAAAAGATCAACAAAGATAAACACAGCTGGCAAAATATTTATCTCTAGGTAGCATACCTTTTGAAATCAAACAGACATTTCACACAAAGTAGGAAGGTCTGCAGATCACAAGCAGTTTAGGTAATCTTGATCTCCCGCAGTGGGGAACATGGAGGGACAAGAGCAGAGGACCAGGAAGACACAAATGATTCAGAGACCATTCTCAAGAGAGTATCCTGTTTTACCTGGAAGCAGATGCTCTACACCATGCCTCCCTGTTGCTCATTACTTCAGTGTCTGAACAAAAGCCAGACATTTAGAGCGAAGAAACAATCTCTGCTGCATGGCTTGTCTCACTTACAAGAACCTGACAAGCTCTGGGAGCCGCACTGGTCTTGGGTGGGCAAGTCTAAGATGTAAACTATGACACACTACCTTAAGTGCATAAGACTGACCTACTTGAGGATTTGTTACCTCTCATTACCAGTGCTGTCGCAGCTCCTGGCAACCAGAATTCTACAAAGCAGGAACAGGACAGTTTCTGACACATTTTCAGTGAGCTTTCAGCATGCCCCAAAATAACCTGTATTTGGTGTACTACAGGGGACATGTAGTTTTGCAAGTGTTTTGCCAAGGGATATGGGTACACTTAAAAAAAAATAAATGGAAAAGGCACTTTTATAAACCCCTGACTGGCTAACTTGCTATATGAATCATATTTTAATATTGAGATTTTCATTGTTTTGCCAGAATAACTGCAGTTCTATTGAAGATATTTCTAATTATCTTGAAGCTGAAATAAATGCCCAGAGGCTAGCAAAATTAAATTTTGTTCATTACTTACAGTACCATAACAGAACTTTTGGACAAGACTGTTACAGAAACACACTCATACCTGCACAGATGCAGATGAATCAGATATCCTGAATTTTGTTGTTGATTGCTGTCCCTTGGGGAAGCTGGTCAAAGAAGAGTCTCTCCAAGGTGTAACTGAAGATTGCAAATTTGGCTTCAGGTTTTTAAATAAACTATTTCAAAATTATTTCTCTCACTTGTGTGGGTACAGCTGCAAAAACTCTCACCCTATATGTGTTCCAAGTGCAAAGTACAGTTTTGCAACAAAATAAATGTAGCTAAATTTAGAAAAAAATGTCTGGGATTAAAAAAAATCCCCCTTTACAGTAGAGCAGCTAGTGCAGAAAAGACCAGTGGGGCCAAGTTTGATCTCACCAGTCAAAAACTGCCTTAATGCATATGTGTCAGATAGGGGATGTTTCTCAATTCTTCTAACTGCAAGGGGTCACAAAACATTAAGATGGCTGTTTCTCAAAACATAAGCCTTAGCATGTAAGTGCTGAAAAGTTTTTCTACAACAGGAATTAAATATAATATTGTCATTAAGCAGAAACTATTACAACACCATCAGAAGGCCTAGCTCTTCCAGATTAGTAACCATATTGAGATTTTTCATTACCTTTACACCCAATATTCCTCCTAAAAGTAGCAAGACATAGCACCACTGTCCAGTGTTTGTCCCAGGTAATTAGAATTGCAGAGTGATGGATGTTGGAAGGGACCTCACCAGGTCATGTGGTCCAACTTACCAGCAACAGAGCCAGCTTCAACATTAGATCAAAGTCAAAAGCTACAAGTTGAGATTTAGTGCTTTTCATGAACCAGGGAGATACATGTGTCCAAGTTTCCACTCTAGAAAAATTTTCTACAATGTAATTGCTGTTTGAGATACTGTTTTTCCAAATTTTACTAAAGCAGCTGAATAATCACACATCGATTCAATCATTCATGAATTCATGGTATACAATGCTTCATCTTACAGTAATTCCAGTATCCTTTCCTGCCATGAAAATAAAAGTACCAGGAAGATCCCTTTTTAGAATCAAGATGGCTTATATCAATGGATGGAAATGAAATTAGAGAAATCACTATTTAATTGGAAATTATTTCTATTATTTCTATTTTACAGGAGGTAATAAATACATTCACCCAAGTAGATCCAGTGTTCACAGACTTGCAAATTATTGATTTCCATAAAACAAGGTTGCTTTGCAGAACAGCAAAGGTTAGGAGGATTAAATTGTTACTACACTGTTGCTAGTAATTCTACAAGCAAAACCATGCACAGCAGAAAACTACCTACAGGCTTCGATCAAGCAGACACAGCTTCCTGGACCACTTACCTTGACCTCACACACCACATTTAGGGACCCACCAGCATGTCTCAGAACAGTAACAGTCTGTATCCCATGCACTGTCACAATTCTTTACCAAGCTACTTTTCTCTAAATGACCTTTGTGCTAACTTACTGAGTGGAAGTGAGTAGCTGTGCAAGCTACACAAGGAGGTCTAGTTAGCCCTGAGGAAGTTGTTGTTAGTGATAACATAAGGGACTTGACTCAATCTAGGAATTAAAAACAAAAATAAAAAAAAAAAAAACAACCCACACCACAAAAAACCCAAGCTTCAGCCATTTCGAAGATTTCCACTCCTATTACAGAATTGACAACTTTAGAGAAGACTGGGCATACCTTCATCACAATTAACACCACAAACAATGTGACATGAGCACTCAGAATAAAAAGGGAGGCTGCAAATCCATTAGAAAACTATTTAGATCTGGTGCCCTCACCCTTTGCTTCTATGGAACACCCTTCCTTTTCACCCTTTTCCCCTGCTCTGTTCTTAAAAGAGTTCCCAATCAGCACACAGATCCTAGACAGTGACAGCTCTGAATGGTCAGAGCTTTTTCAGGCTTATTATTGTTAGCCACAACAAACCTGCTCAGACCTCAGCTTGCTTTCTTCCACAGTGGCACAAAAGAGACTGTTGATGGGAAAGAGGAATGTGGAAAAATTGGGAAACAAATTACTGAGATAATAAGATTACTTAAGTGAGAGAATACACCAGTTTAACCAGTAGTCAGATTTGTAATTAAAAAAATAAAACCCAGTCACAAACACATTCAACTACACCAGAGTGTATAGCATCATTTCTAGAAAGGCCACATTTGAACTAAGTTAAATATGTCATTAACTTGTATGATGACCCTTATCTCTTTTTCTGTACTGCCTACACGTAAACCCTTTTTCCTTCTCCATTTCATCACACCCACATTCTTTATTTGATATTTAAATACTTCAGGGAGGGACATATCTCATTTTATTTGCACTGTACTTAAGAAATATGCCACTATATCTTACAGGGACCATGGGTGTGTATAAAATGCTGGTGTCACCCAACACCCACACTTCTATGAGCAAGAAGTGATTGGCTAAATATTCCATTAAGTAGATGCTGACTCACACAGATAACCTGTTAACTGTTTAGTATGAGGAAGACAGTAGTGATATAGATACTGAAGTGAGTAGGGCTACCAAGCATGAGAGAACACAAAGATGTTTGGCACAATATCTAATTGTATACTTGTGAAACTTAATCAAACAAGTCCCAGGATGAGTCACCCACCTGAATGGCTTCAAGACTGTCAGAGTGTGCACTCCAGTCCTAATATACAAATTACCTGAGTTTCAAGTCCTCTTGAACAACATTTAAGTATAGCTTTTCAACACCCCAGATGAACAAGCTATTACTTATACCCCATTAATAACAACAATAGAGGTGGTATATTTCTCTCCATTTAAAGCTTAAGTAGACAGAGACACCCTCGATATACCTCCTGTATCAGGCACTTTTTTGTCGGTTATGTCACAGTTTATGCATAAAACCAGATCATAGAGCTTTTCCAGATTATTAAAGTGCAAAAGGCTGTAGGTATATGCTGCAGCAGAAACATAGACATAGACAGAATTCAGACTGCAAACCTAACAGAGTCTGTGAATGTCTGTGGCACTCTAAATGCATTAATTTGTCTTGCACCTGTAGCTTTTTATTGCTACTGGCTACTCCAGGGCATTCTGGAACACAGTTTGAGATGCTAACCAGCTGAGAGTTTATCAAAGTATCACAGAATGGTTAGGATTGGAAGGGACCTTAAAGAACACCTTGTTTCAACCTCACTGCTATGGGCAGGGACACTAGACCAGGTTGCTCAAAGCCTCATCCAACCTAGTCTTAAAACTGCCAGGGATGGGGCAGCCACAACTTCTCTGGGCAACCTGCTCCAGTGTCTCATCACCCTTGTTAGGAATTTCTTCCTAATATCTAATCTAACCTCACCCTCTTCCAATTTAGAACCCTTCCCCCTTACCCTATCCCTATATGCCCTTGTAAAAAGTCCCCTTCCAGACTTCTTGCGAGATCACTTTAGGTATTGGAAGACTGCTATAAGGTCTCCCCAGAGCCTATTTGAATTTATCAAATTATGCATAAAATACTAATTGTTAGAACAAATAACCATTTAGTAGTTGTTTGAAATAGTTTGAAATAGAAAATAACCAGCGGGAGGTAGATGCATCTTTTACATTTTCAATTTTTCAGAAATGCAATTTTATAGCATATTGGAGACTTCAAGTTATTTTTTTTTCCACAAAATAGTAGAAACTAACAGCAAACAGTTGCTAAAATTGTATACAGATCTTACTCGACCAGCCAAGTCATTGTTAGGGTATGCAAATTCCTGAGTTCCCTTTCCTTCCAGGGCAGAGTTGAGCAGCGCAAGTTGAGCAACACTTAAATCTATAATCAGATGCCATTTTTCCCCACACACATGTACAGGCATTAGTTTCCAGCTAACAATTGCTATTATGAGCCTTTTACTTCCTTCTGCATTTATTTTGTTCCTCACTGCTTTACAAAGTTGAATTAGGAAGCATCACTGACCAGTTTAATTTCAGATACAATGAGCAATCTGAGAAGTTGCTTGCAAAACTGCTAAACATTCACAGCTACAAATGACATTAACCTCAGCTGTGCTCTCATATACAAAGTGATATGAAAATACTAAGGTGTTGTTGCTTGTTTTGAGTGGATTTAGAGCAAAAGCTGTCAGATACTTTTTATAGCTTCAGCTGCCAATTACTGTGTACATCAATTCACTGTCATAACAGTGTATCATTAACCCACCCCATATGCACATTGTGAAGATCAATTCTTCAGTGTCAACGTTTTCTTTAAACAATAACAAGGGAGAACATCAGGATGAATAATACACTTCTACATTCAAAACAGAAATTAGATAGGGGAACTAGCACTGATTTGAAGTAGGGACACACTCCCAAGGCAAGCATCCAGTATTAAAAGTTTTTAGTTTAACTCTGCACAACTGAACAGGTGTCTTACTGGAAGCTTCCTGCTTGAATCAACATTAAATTCATAACCAATCACAACAGCTACTATAACTAAACATATACAACATCAAACCAAAATGTATTTTTACCCTATTACACTTCACACAGGCATGTACCATCTGCCACTGAGGTGTGATCCACTTCTCCATGACATTATCATATTACACTTGAAAAAAATTATGCTGCTGCTTAATCTCATGGCTTGAACCGATTTCTAAACATTAAACCTTGGCTTGCTTTCAGACCTCCTCACTACCAGCCTGAGAATCAAACAGGAAGGAGCCACTAAACTGTCACTTTTCACCATGTATTTTAAAGCTACCCAAACCCCTGCTGCAAGCCAGTTCACATTCTGCAGATACTGGTCCAGATGTGGTTTGTTTCACGGATGGAATGGAACTATAAAATCCCCCTGGACATTCACTATGTAACAGGATAACAAACCTCTTCTAACACACAGAAACAACCCAGGATCAAACCACCACACGGCAAAAGCCACCTGAACTAAAAAAAAGGCAAACAGTCCATAAAGGTAATAAAGGTTTCTATCACTGAAGTCACAGAGCTGCACAGTAATTAATCCCCAGCTCACAAGAAAACTTGTGAGAAAACACATTAATATGCTGAATGCACCTGATTTGAAAATAGTCCTATCTTTTCCTGCCTAACAAAAAGTCCTCTGCAGACATAATTTGAAATAACCAATGTAGAGATACCTTTTGAGTCTGGAAAAGCAAAGAACACAATTGTTATTTAAAACCCTGGGTAGAAGATGGTAGTGTCTTCTGGATATAAATTTACTGTGTTCCCTCTGATAAGTTATAATGAGGGTTGTATTGCTTCAATTCTGAATGGCTTTTATTATACTTAATCTAAACTAACACAGTATAAATGAAACAACTGCTTGTGTGTAGTCTGCAAATCACCTGTAAGTTTCTCTGCATTCACAATTTCTCCTTCTTTGAAGGGGTGTTTTGGAGAAATATACTGCCTGGAAGAATGCGCCCTTCACATGTTAATACAAGTGCTACTAAATTGCATGCTCCAAATGTGTTTCAAAAATTGTATTTATGCATCTCCCAAAATCTTTTTACTGCAGTTTCCCAGTCTAGTCCAGTTCACAGGATCTTACAGTAGTACGTGAAATGCATTATTAGCTCCGATAGCTAAACAATGCAGGTTTGGGGTTTTTTTGGTTTTTAGATATAGCTCCCTATGAGTTTGGGTGTGAGCCCTAACAAACTGACATCTGTTTCATCTAATAAATTCTTGTCTCCAACAAACCGATACAAGATCTGGACAAAACAAGCCTGTATTTAAATTTTTCATAGTAATAAAGCAAATTGCCTGTTTGCCTGAAGATTATGGAATTCTAAATTCTTAGAAAAAAACAGATATTCATTAAACAGTATTAGATATCTATGAAATATTCTGTCTAGACATAAAAAATTGGAAAAAATAAAAATCTTATTTTTAACATTTCAGTCATCTTTGTTAACAGCTGAAAAAGCATTAGATTTTTTTTCTCTAATATGGAAAAATCTCAGTAATGAAGATCAGTAGTGAGATTAATAGACTAATTCCATTTTAAATAGCAACTTTCATTTTAAATTCCATATAGAAATCAGAACTGAAACAGGCTGCTAATGTCAAACATAAAATCATTCAACACAGTTTTAATGCATGCACTCTGTGAAACACATGTAGTCCAGTCTTCCTATAAAACTATATAAATCTAGAAAAAATGCATTTTAAGTAAACAGTTATGCGGTGTTCACAGCAGTAAGAGGCTGGGCTGAAAATTAATGCGAACAGCATGATCTATAAACACAGAGACCAGAATGAGTGCTAGCAGTAAGGTAACAGTAGTTCTATTAGCACTCCTGTTAAAAAGAAATATTCCTAACAGCTTAAATGAGACCTGGCAGGCCAGTATCTAAACTCAAAATAGCAGACACTGAGACAGAGCTTAACCAATTTATCTAACACCCACTACTTTAAAACTAATGAGTCTTAAATCTTGCTAGATGTAAAAATGCCTGGGTAATTGCTCTTTACAGTAACACTTCTCTCTCTAATCTGTTACTGTTTGCTTTAAATGCACACCTAAAGAAAACTACAACTGACATGCCTCAAAAGGAGGTAAATTTAAAACAGAAGCCTTTACCCTCAGTCAAAATTTTCTCTCTTAAAGAGGTAAGGGAATAATAAGAAAAATAAGAAAAAACAAAAAAGGAGGAACAGAAAAAATGATTGGTTTGCTAAAGTCTCCTATCAGCCCAAGGTTTCTTAGAGACCTGGTACATCTCTACAGGTGATCATTCCAATTACAAAATCTTCCATAAAGATGAGAGCCCCTAAAGGCTGATCTCTTTTGTTTCCTCATCTATTCCATCAATTTCTTGTCCTGCTGGTTAGTATACACCTCACCATTCTTCTGCTTCTTCCTCTTTTCCAATATTCCAATTCTTCTTGCCAGCCCCAAATTGCTTCCTCTGCCTTTTTAACACTACGGTGTCCCTGACCCTCTTCCACCTCATAGGAAAGCTCCTGATGACGAGCACTTCTGGGGACTGCATACGTGAATTCAGTGTGTATGAAACCATAACTTGATTTCAAATACCAGCAACAACTGTTCTTATCACCTGCTTTGATGACTTTTGTGGAAATCACTAGCATCATAGAATAGTTAGGGTTGGACAGGACCTTACAATCATCTAGTTCCAACCCACCTGCCATGGTCAGTGACACTTCACACTAAACCATGTGTGTCCAGTCTGACCTTGAACAATGCCAGGGATGGAGCATTTACCACTGCTTTGGGCAACCTGTTCCAGTGCCTCAACACCCTCACAGTAAAGAACTTTTTTATATTGGTGTCATCAGCAAACTTCCTGTGGGTGCACTCAATCCCACTGTCTATGTCACCAACAAAGATGCTGAACTGGATCAGTCCCTACACTAACCCCTGAGGGACACCACTCGTTACCGATCTCCAGTTGGACATCGAGAAAACGTGAATCCTTTAACCTAAAACCAGATGAAACCAAATTAATTACATGATAGTAATCCATAATTTCCTGAGTGACCAAGAAGCAGAGTGAGCCACTTCTGCTTAATTCTCTTGCCACTTCTATGGTCTCATAAGACCCCACCTGCAGTCCTGCATTCAGCTCTGGGCCCCCCACACAAGAAGGGTGTGGAGCAGCTGTTGGAACAAGTCCAGAGAAGGGCCACAAAGACCATCAGAGGGCTGGAGCACCTCTCCTAGGAACACTGGCTGAGAGAGCTAGGCTTGTTCGGCCTCCTCCAGGCTTTGGGGAGACCTTAGAGCAGCCTTTCAACATAGGGACACTGCTCGCTACTATGACATTACCCTGTTTTAGAGTTCTTGTTTCCTAAGCATCTAGAAAGACATCCTTTAACTGATTTCCCTTTAAAACTGAAGTAGAAAAGGGATTTTTATACAGATGATTTGGCTGAATAGTTTCCAAGTGCTCTTTTTAAAAAGGAACAAATAAAATGCTGCTGATTAAACTTTATATTTATTACATACAATCAAAATCAATTCATAGTCATTTATACTTTATCAAACACAAAGAGGTTTTAAATACGCAATTGGTTATTTGGCACCTTTCACTGTCAGGTGCAACTCCAAATCCTTCTACACTGTCTTCTAAGAATATTGCATCCATCATCTTTTTAATGAATATTTTAGTACTAGCAGTACAAAACCACCTGCACACAAAAACTAGGTTTCCTGTGCTTATGGACTTAGTCATCCTGCACATGACTGCAAGCTGATGGTCCAGAGCAAGCTATTTATGCTGTAGCTTACCAGAAAGAATACCAATTAACAAGTTTGGGGTTTTTTTCAGTTTTCAAAAATAGCTTTAAATATTTACCTAACTTCATCAGAACAGCACTGTTCCCTCACTTTGCTTTTCCTAAATTACAGGCAGCTATTTTAACCATTGTACTCACCGTTCTTCCTACCAAGGAACAGATACTAAGCAGACCATCCATAAAGCCTTTTTTTTTCCCCTCCAAACTGAACAGCTAACAATTCCTTCTTTACAAAGACCCTTAGAATTACTTCTCAGTCTTTGATGAGCAATAGTTCCAATAACTTGGTTTTATATCAGAATAAGGTTTTTTTTTCTTTCTGCATGTGTTTTATTAGCTATTCCATTTGCCTCTCCTCTGAAACTGATACTCACTTTGAATTACTCTCTTCAAAGAAAAACATGTCATCTCTTTTTGCCCTAAAATCAAGCTACTGATGATCTTTCAGGTGCCTTCCAACCCAAACCATTCTATGATTGACTTTGACACGCTTGTGAGGTGGGCTGATGCTAACCTCATGAAGTTTAACCATGCCAAGTGCAAGGTCCTACACCTGGGTCAGAGCAATCCCAGGCACAGCTACAGGTTGGGAGAAGAAGGGATTCAGAGCAGCCCTGGAGAGAAGGACTTGTGGCTGTTGGTTGATGAGAAAATAAACATGAGCCATCTTCAGTGTGCGCTTACAGCCCAGAAAGCCAACTGCATTCTGGGCTGCACCAAAAGGAGTGTGACCAGGAGATCAAAGGAGGTGATCCTGCCCCTCTACTCTGCTCTTGTGAGACCTCACCTGGAGTATTGTGTTCAGTTCTGGTGTCCTCAACATAAAAAGGACATGGAACTGTTAGAACAAGTCCAGAGGAGGGCCACGAGGATGATCAGGGGACTGGAGCACCTCCCATTAGAAAAAAGGCTGAGAAAGTTGGGACTGTTCAGCCTGGAGAAGAGAAGGCTGCGTGGAGACCTCATAGCAGCCTTCTAGTATTTGAAGGGGGTCTACAGGGATGCTGGGGAGGGACTATTCATTAGGGACTGCAGTGACAGGACAAAGGGTAACGGGTTAAAACTTAAGCAGCAGAGGTTTAGATTGGATATAAGGAAGAAATTCTTTACTGTTAGGGTGGTGAGGTACTGGAATGGGTTGCCTAGGGAGGTTGTGAATGCTCCATCCCTGGCAGTGTTCAAGGATGAAGCCTTGGGTGATATGGTTTAGTGTGAGATGTCCCTGCCCATGGCAGCGGGGTTGGAACTAGATGATCTTAAGGTCCTTTCCAACCCTAACTATTCTATTCTAGGATTCTGTGAATCTATGAAATACACAGCACTCTTCCTATAGTACCCCTTCCCTACAAATTTAAAACAACTCATTCTTTCTGCTTTTGTGTACAAGGCTTCTTTGGCCTGAACTTATTGCAGACTGGCTATCTGCAAATTAGCCCACTCCATTTTCTGCTCTTAGTGACATCCAGTATTTCTCATACTGACGTAGAGTTCTGTAATACATCAGGCCGCAAAGCTCTCAGCACCATTGTTGTATGATCTTCCAGACACAGTAACAGTACTGGAAATATAAACTTGTACAATTAAACTTGTAATATTTTTACAATTGAAATTCATATAAAAGAAAGCATTTAGACAGAAAAGTACTACAGCACATGCATTACAGCTCCCAACAGCTGCTTAAGACATCATTGGAAATAAAACATTTTAATAGGCATTTCTTTCTTATCATTTATTAACCGGAAAATATACTTTCTTATTATAGCAGATACAGTGACACCATTAAGAAAAAATTGAGGTGAGGGGAAGAGGGGAAAACAAAAAAAAAAAGAAAAGGAGGAAACAGTCAATAAGGTCTGTGACTGACTAAGAACCCATGTCTGAAGGGTTCTGAAGTGAAGGAATAAGCACAGACATTCTTGAACCAGCAAACTGCACTGGCCAAGACCTTCCAATACAACTTTCAAAGCAAGTTTGCTTGTATACACTAGTAAGTACTCTATCTTCACTGAAGAATGTATCTGGAAAAGGAGATGAAAGCAGAAGAGGAAGCCAGAATGCATATGCTATTTAAATAAGATATAAATATTCTGTGCATACCTTTCTTCTGAAATCACCATCCATGTTTATGGCACCATATAAAAAAATTTTTATTTGCTAGCTGCTGAGTTGACAAATGTGATTCAAGAACTGCTTATGCAATCCAAGAGGGAGTTTCCAAATACCTGGCCTTTGCATAGAAGTAAACAAATCGGCCTAGATGCAGTCAGGATGAACACTGTTTTCCCCAGAATATCCAGTTTTGGCAATATGACCAGGAAGCTTATCATGCAAGCTCACTCTCTGATAACCTAATCTTCTTTTAGACTGATTCTGTTGGCAGTGCACACATTTTAAGTTATAAACTAACTACCGTCCTTCATAAGTCTTTAAACTAAAATACCATTCAACAAAGCAGTCTAACAAATTTCAATAATGAAATGCCCATAGGCATGAGAGTCATTCTCACCTATCGAAATAGCTTGTCCATACCTCTTCTGCACTACAGTGAACACCAGCCTAACAGAATGAGGAGTTGCCAAAGTGTATTGCCAAGATAAAATATATGTTGTGCTGACCAGATTAACCTGTGAAGGTTAATCCACCTTAGATACATTTGAGCAGGCACTGCATGTCAGAACTTGTTAACAGAACTAGTAAGAGGGAGATTTGGGCCAGCATTTATTGCTACAAGGAGAAATGAATCAGCCAAGAGGGCTCACAGAGTAAATATGCAAACCAAAGCTTATATAAGAGTCTGGAATATGTCCAAAACCCATTGAAATAAAGGAAGCACAAGAATACTGAAGGGAGGAGATACAGAGAGTCCTCTTTAGCAGATACTGGTTTTTTTATTCAGATGGAAGTCTTGATGGCAAGACAATGAAACAGGACTTTCCTTAACTGACTCTAATTACAGACAGCTTCAAAGCAGCATCCTTTGAGCATGGTCAGAAGATCAAACATGCTTCATTGCAAAAGGATCTACAAACACCCCGTACAAGTGAGGATTTCAGAGACTTGTCAAATTCACCTATTAGAGTATGGATTACAGAAAAACAAAGAAACAAACAAAAAAAAAGAAAAACAAAAAAAC
Organism: Melopsittacus undulatus; assembly: GCF_012275295.1. Taxonomy (NCBI): domain Eukaryota; kingdom Metazoa; phylum Chordata; class Aves; order Psittaciformes; family Psittaculidae; genus Melopsittacus; species Melopsittacus undulatus. The sequence goes on along the minus strand of NC_047557.1, from coordinate 22,818,598 downwards.
CTGGAAAATTATTAATTTTAGTATTTTACATTTGGCCTTTAAATTTCCATCATATATTTCAGCTATACACAAGTAAGAACTCATTTATGGTCTGTATCTTCACCATGTGTTTCAGTAACTGTAAATACACATCAATACACTACCTTCATGGTTGATCTATGCATTCAGCAGTGTGCTCATTGCCAATTTAGCAGCTTGACAAATTATAGCACCTTTTCCAGAAACTTTGTGAAGGTGAAAATACACTCAACTGGCATTAAGAAGCCTCTATCCAAGAGGATCACAAAGCTCAAGAACACTTACTAGGTCTCTTGTGATACCTACAGTAAATACTTCATCATAACATGATTTACAACTCAACTATTCAAGCTGCAGGCACAAACCTATCACAAAGCCAGCATTTGCTTCCTCATCTTGTTCTTCTTAGCTAGTAGAGATTTTCTTCACCCAATAAAGACTCATTATTCAAGTCTGATAATGAACCAACAGTTAGGACTGAAGAAAGGACTAGACATAAGAGCAAACTACTGCAAAACGACAAAAACCCCTTTAGATTAACCACTCCCTTTGAATTCTCTTAGTAAGACTTAATATGCATTTCAATGTGAAAACAAGCAGACCAAAAATGAAACTACAATTATAAAACAAGATTCTAATCCAACATAAAATTATTCTCAACATTCAAACATGTTTATCAGCCTATTCTCTTCTACATAATAGGGAATGTTATTGAACAATATAAACAGCATAACAAAGAAAAGAACCTTTTCTAAATCCAAGCTGTGCACTGTTGCCTGAACTCCCTACTTTGTTATTGTTAGCTTGGCAGTAAATAAGGCAGTAATAGCTTATTAAGTCTCAGCCTATCCACACAATAAAATTGTGACAATTTCTTCACAGTATCACTCACTAGTCAGAGAACTGTGCAAGAAATCTCAAAAGTTTGAAAGAAAATGGTTCAATTCTCTCTAGCCAAGGATCTACAGAAACTATAATTCTGAATCCCTCACAGAGAATATCAAATAATTTTAATGATTAGGATTTTCCCCTACCTCGAAAAAAAAATAAAATCTGCTTCTCAAATATCTTGCCTTTCCTCTTTACTTACCTTTTTTATTAAAACCCACTCTTTCCCCACAAACCCATTTTCAAGCATAAATTCCAACACTTGTACTCGCTTTTCATAATGTTTCCTAATTTAAATCTCATAAGACACCTGCATTTCCAAGCACATAATTTCTACAATACTATTATGCATTTAGAAAAGTATTTTTGCTATTATTTCCATCTCAAAAGTCAAACATCTTCTGCGGACACTTACAAATATTTGTGTGTGTACGCTACCTACATGCTTGAAGCAAGAGACAGAGAGCCAAGTGAAAAATGCATTTGCTCAACAGTTCTAATTAGGACTAAGGCAGTATACTAAGATGAGGCTTATCCTACTGGAGATCCTACTCCAGTATATCAAGATCAAAACATACTGTGATTTACTTAAGATTTTTGTGGTGCTGCAATTAAGCACACCAAGAAAAGAGTCACATCATTCTTGTTATATTGTCTCTATAATTCTTATTGAGGAGTTATGGGCATCTGCTGTTGAATTATGGGATTAAAAATGAACTTAAACAAAAAAAAGACTCTTGAAACACCCCAAAAACAATGACACAAAAGAATCAAAACAGAACATGCTTGCAACTTAAAGGAAAAGAAACAAAACAAAACAAAATGAAAGCCAACCTCCCCAGAAATGCAAAAACAACAAAACCCACCAAATATTAACCTTTGTCTAGATAGGATTATATATGTTACATATAAGTAACTACTTAAATAGCATTAAAGTTAGCTTATCCAGGGCATAAGTATTTATTTGAAATTGGTTCTATTTTTTGCATAGAAATTATTAAAATGAATATGAATTAACCTGAAATGAATGAAATTAATTAACCTGAATATATTATGATACAATGGGTTACTGCCTTGTATATATTATGCAGCATTTAAAGTAAACAAGTTATGCAGAAAATTACAGCAGAAGCAATGAAAGACAGGTTGCCTATATCTAAGTGGTCACACAGAGCCATATCAACACGACAAAAATGCAGACAGAGACCATGTCAGTCTAGCAAATACCCCCACTGCTTCTTGAGAGAAAGCGACCACAACTCACAGTTTTTACACATCTTCTCTACAACCTACTGGAATACAAATTCAGCAGTTAAAATAGAAGTCTGTCATTCTTACATGTGAGGGTGAGAGAAGATATTATTAAACCACTGTAGGGTAACTAAAACCGTAAGTGCACCTAAACATTTCTTTTCCCTGATCTTCAATACATCTGGTCACCTACCCGAACTGTTCCACCACTGCAAATTCACACCATAGGAGTCTGGATCAGTTTCTCAACTTGGACCACAGATTCACCATCATGCAGAAGAGAGTTTATTAAACCATCCAGATGGATCTGCGAAAAAGAATTCAGAAGTGTTTTCAAGATGACAGGTATAAGGGGCCTTGCAAAAAACATAAGATAGTTTCAAATACACATATTACAGAATCACAGAATCCCAAAGGTTGGAAGGGACCTCGAAAGATCATCTAGTCCAACCTCCCTGCAAGAGCTGGGTAACCTAGAATACATCACACAGGAACTTGTCCAGGAGGGCCTTGAATATCTCCAATGTAGGAGACTCCACAACCCCCCTGCATTAACTGCATATTAACTTTGTTTTACACTAGAATTAAACACAGAAGACACAGAAATAGTACAATGTCACTTACCACCATTCTACAACCACCATTCTACAATTACTCATTTTTGCCCTCTGCCAAATCTCAAAGTAAGGCAGACAAAGCAGTGTGCCAAAACACAAAAAAGGTAGAACCAATTATCATCTTCTCCTACAGCAGTCAGACCAAACATACGCATTACTAGCAAGCTTGAGTTCAAAACAACTCCCTTTCTGTTACTTGCATGAATGGAGTTTTAATGGAATTACCAGGTTAACAAAATGTAACCAAACCCAACAAGAAATTGTGTGTGGGACCTCAATTGGAAGACTTGCTCTTAAAGTACTGTTATCCTAGTGAGCCTCAAGCCCATTCTCTGAAAGAGAATCTATACCACTCACACTGTCACCAATACTCCCACAGACCTCATGGGGAAATACAACTCCTTATAACAGATGAGGCTTTAAAGAAGCTGCAATTATTTTAATTGGACCTGCCAGTTGCCTTTGATTTAGCTTAACACTAGGTTTTATTTAAAGTCTGCAGCCACAGCTATTGGCAAGAGTTGCTTACAACTAGCTGGATCTATTTCTGAGAAGCTTACTCTGCCTTATGTGCTTTTGTGGAGTACCACCATATATGCTCTATATGTTGAGGATAGAAGGTTTTATTACATGGTCATGGCTAGCAGGTGATAATAATGCAGTAAGTCTAAGATGTACACAGAAGACACCCATCTTGTGCCTCATCTTGACAGCATTTGTTGAAGCCAGTTCAAATAACATGCCCAAATCACAGGAGAGGAATGTAAATTGCAGACAAATGGTTTTATCATCTGCTTTTAAAACAATAAATACATCCCACCAAAAAAAAAAATCTAATACATTAAGGTTTTTAACTGGTAACTACAATCTTTCCTGAAAGAGATTCTCAGGAGATCAGATACTGATTAGCATACTCTTTTCATAAAGCATTCAATACACAGTTGCAAAACTGATTTTTATGATTCCTAACATTCCTTTATATGACAAAAGACAAAGAGCAGCAACAGAACTGTCATTAAAATAACCGTTTCTGCCACTTCCAGAACACTCTGTGAGATTTAACAAGTTCTAAAGCCTCCAACTGTTTAGCAGATCTCAGCTACCTTTTCCAAAACACTGATGGTATCAGGCCGATGGTGCCACCACCAGCACAGTGAAACCTCTGAAATGCCAGGGTTGATGATTGCACTATACTTTCCTGGCTTGCTTGGGAATAAAAAATTTGGATTGCTGTTCCCTTACAGTGGGGGCTCTGGAACTTTCCTCTTGAAATTTTCCTACTGCTTTCCCAACTACAGCCAAAATTTTTGCATAACTGAAAATACTAATATAATTATCATATTAAATCAAGTTTATATCTGGCCAGCAGCTCTCTTCAAACACATCCCATTTAGGAACTGCTGCTCAATGATGTGAAGACTGAAATAGCTTTCTTAGCTCTTATGAAGAGCTGATTGACTTCCCTCACCATTCTCTTGCTGTTTTCCACAGGTTAACTTTCAGTTCAGTTTAAAATAGCATCCTTATAGATAGACAGTGGACTGTTAAACATGCTGACTCCTCCAGATGATGTGTTCAAGTTTGTGACTGCCTCTGTCAAGCCTTGAATTCCACAGCAGCCTCCATTATCAGTTCAGTCACCAACACTTCCCCTGTACCCCAGGTAGCACGAAAAATAATGCAGTAACTGTAGGGCTATCTAAACAGTGGACAATTGCAAAGATCATTACACAAAAGGTTACTATCTAAGGACTGGAAGACTGCAACACTTCTTTACCCAGTGTTCTTTCTCCCTGATGACTAATAAGATGTTGTTACAGAAGTTCAGAAGATAGGCATCAATTTAACTCCTGGCAACTGCAGTATATTTCTCATGACCACTAAGCACCTTCTTGTTCCTAAGTCAAGAACTCAAGGTTTTTTCTCTTTTTTTCTTTAATTAAAAAAAATACTACCCTGGCATACATGCTACAAGTGCTTAGTGTTAAGTTAGACCCTGAAAGTTACGGGTTTGAGAGAAACTGGAAAATAATCATTTTAAATGTGTTTATAAGAGCTTTCACTCTGGCACTTCTTCCCCTGATGCAAGTTTTCCCCACCACATGATAATTTAGAAATTAAGAAGAACTAAGGCTGTGGTCTACTTCTAGCTCTTTCATTATCACATACTCCTAATTTTTAATTAAAACATGTGCTGCCTAATTAACACCAAGAATCCATTACAACTCAAACCCCTGATGGGCACATCACTATATAAAAAAGCACTTGAGTTAAAAACTCATTTCCAGAAGTTATGAGCAACCAGGACTTTTCAGAATGAGATAGATTTATTCTGTTGAATGCACAAAATCATCCCTTGCAGACAACATCTGACAGAGGACAAGTATTATTTGGGCTGTAAAGATCATTACAAGAACAACGCCACTACTACACTTGTGAAAATCATGCTGCATTTCAAAAAAGCTGCAAATTTAAAAACAGAAGAAATTTTTATCATTTTACTCCATTTCTCATGTTACTGATGTTCCTTTTTTTGCAATAGCTCTACAGCATGAAAGATCAGGGTCTGCTTAACTATATGAAATTTCATTTAACTATTGCAAAAAAAAGAAGGCGGTGTTAGTAGTGCTATCAATTACTTCAGCCTTTGAAACAACATACCATAGAGCTCATGCCTATCACTACTAATATTACATTACAATCCAAGGCCATCTGCTGCTTTGACTAGATTTACTGGAGGAGGATGCTAGATGGAACATTTTAGGGAGCACTATTCTCATTTCATTACATATTTCACAAAAAGCCAAGAAACATCCTCACACCACCATCTTAGCAATATAGGTCCTCTTACTGATAGCAATGAGCAACGGAAATGACCAGTTAAAGAAGCAAAATTCATTAGAAATATTCTATTAAGTGAGCTTTAATAGGGTCAAAAAGGCTATTTGAGATATTTGTAAGTCAGTTGTGTGTATAATATCTGTGTGTAAGATCTACTTACCTAGCATTTACCTTCTCAAGGAACAGAAAAAAAAGATACTACATGATTATACCCTTTCCATTTCCTTCATCTACCACAGCAAAGTAAAAAAGGTTATTTAGATTCCTTTCATGTACAGTTTAGCTGAAAACATAATTCCAAACAAGGCAAGATGAATTTATAAATTTGTGAACACAATTACTATGAGTGCACATACAAAACTGATAATTTAGCAGCTAAAATAATGCAATTAGATATAACAATAAACAAATGTTCTCTGAAATTACTTTCTAAAAGCAACTACTTTGTATATCTGATTTTTTTCCATTAAATGGGACAAACAGGATACATATAATTACAAATAACACACACACATTATTTTTCCTATATTGAAAGATGTTGTCTTGACATGTATTTATTACACTTCTAAAAAGTCAGGAAGAAGTGCTTAAACATACTCGACTACTATCCTCCAAAGTGTTCATAGGGAATTTGGTTATATAGACAGTCAGACTGATGGAAGCTAGGTGACTGACAGCATCGGGCATTAATTTGCAGGTACTTTGTGAGATTAAGCATTTGCTGTTGAATAGCTGGACTTGTTTTTACAGAACATAAACACCTAAATTTTACACTGGATTCTAAATTCTTCTTCAGATTAACAACTCGATGAGAGGGGAGGAAAGGAGCCCTCTTCATTATTGTATGTTAATCTCACTAATCATAGCTTCACTACTCACTATAGTTTCAGCATGCAAGACTCATGGTTCATATCCAAGTAATAATAACGATACCAAAAAATTCATGACATTAGCCGAGAGAGTAATTCTTATTTTGATCTTCAAATAAAAGGATTTTAAAACATCCATTTTCCCCTCTTATTTCAGGATGCTGATATATACATATATATAATGTAAACACATATACCTAAAAAGCGGTGTGTAGCTTGTATTCTAGTCACACACCAGAAAAATATGAAAATACCTACAGTTACAAGGACCCTTTGTTGCTCAGCATTTGAAGACATGACAGATGCAAAAAAACTAGACTCCAGTCCCTCAAAAGTCTCTCTTACTCTTTCCAAAAAGAGGCAATATTACAGCATTTAAAACAAAAAAAGGAAAAAAAAACCTGAAACCAAAACACAAAAAACCATACCAAAATATAACAAAAATCCCAACCAAAACCACAATAAAGTAGGAAAAAAAATCTGAAGAAACGTAACTTTAAAAACAGAAAATGTAAATGCAAATCATAGTTTTTCAATCACATACACCCTCTGAGAGGAAGGGATGAATTCAAATATGAAGTTATGCTAAAAAGGGATACATATGCCCTTAGGTTCAGAATAGATTGCAATTTACCACACTCTAGATTCTTACTACAGATAGACTCTCACAAATGAAGTACACATGAAGGAAACATGAAAAAATGTACCATTGTTTCATGCCTATTTGCAAGGCCAACAGACACTTGATTTTTTAATTCCTAACAAGACTGAACGCATTTTTAAAGAAAAAATTCGTAGTATATTTTTAATCTGGGGAATGGGATAAGGAAAAAAAAAGAAAATACCACCACAACTTGGACCATATTTAATCTTACAAAACCAAATCTTGGTTTCACAAGATGAAATTTCAGTCCCAGAGAACTTACTATCATTACACTAGTTCCTGCCAAATATGAAGATCATCACCATTCAGAAACTACTTTAAGAATCTGATACCTCCAAATCCTGCTTAGCTTAATCTTTGTACTTCATAATTTGGAAGAAAAACTAACACATAAATTATCTTCTCAAATAACATTCAAAATAATTTGGGACGTAATATATTCTGCTGAGCTTTATTTCCATCCTTGCATCTTTGCAAAAGAAATTATCTTCCAGCAATCACTATTATCTCTGATGTGCTACATGAAGTACTTAACAATCAACCAGAAGATACACAGTTCTTCTGCGGAGTAAAGAGCAGGGCATACAAATAGACAACAGCTGGAATAAGAAATAGCTTACCTGCTTAAGGATGCTTTCAAATCTATTTGACACATTACTATTCCAGTAAGAAGGCAAGGTCCAAAAAAGCTCTCTTGCAGAAGTAGTTCTTGCTAATTACTTCTAACTCTAATTGTTAGTGTCTGAAGAAGAAAAAAGTCCATAGAACTCAACTTAAATGTTTTTCATGTAATGGCTCTAAGAAATTCACTACAAGGAACAATAATTTAAACTCTTGTATCAGGAAATTACCTCTGTTTTGGGACAATAGGAACTGGGATACTTCTCCCCCCTTCTATTAGATAGGGGACAAAAACTCACTAGTGCTTTTCTACATTGTTCCAGCCTCGGCTCTTCAGAGAAGCGGAGATTAGCAGAGAATCAGAGTCTTAAACATTAGTGCCAACACAGAAAAAATGTGTTTCTGTTTACCTCAACTACCCATCAATCCATCTCCTCCTCTTTGTATGGGCTGAGACATCCTAGGAGAGGAGAAAGATCAGATGCTCTGTCTCCTGTACTTCACGAGTGCAGGACAGCCAAGTGAGACTATTATATGTAGCCGACACTACAGGGGACAGCAACTTCACAACCAGGTGGCAAATTTCCAAGATTTTAGAACAATGAAACTAAATGCCTCCTGTTCTTGTATCTGCTTCCCCCATATTAGATTGCACTTTTAATCCCTCCATAAATTAAGGTGGTTCTATATTGCCCATCTGAAATGAAAAAGTAAAATTTAGTAATGACTTCACACAGTATCAGTGACAGACATTTCTGAGTCCATCATTCTACCAATGATAATACATAACATACAAACTTGTTTACAAATCATACTGACTTCCCATCACCTGTCAGTTTTCTATTCACACTAGCCTTGGGATCTAATTTGAAAGTAGAACCTCCCACATTCAAATACTGTTGATCTACACATTTCAATCAAGCGATCCCTCCAGAGTATGAAAAACATAAAGCTACCAGAAACCCCTAGGAGGTAAAGAAGCTAGGTATAGAAGTCAGGTACAGAAGTCTCAAGAGCAAGTGCTCTGCACGGTTGCCTTCAGGAGAAAAGGACTTGATTACTTCTTCTCCTTTTCCAATTTCAGTTCTTAGCACACTAGTTATTTCTCTCCCCTGCAGCAATTAAAAACCATTTTGACAGACAGGCATTAAATTTCCAGCCTACTCTTCAAAGTCTAGAGGTCAACCTGCATATGGCAAAAAAACAGAAAGGTAGGAGGTTGTACCCTTTAAATTTGCCAGGAGAGAGACATAACTGGGTTAGTATCCCAGTTTTTAACTGCCTTTCTGACTATTTAAGGCAGAATAATTCACGATCTAATCAATCATGATGAAGAGCAACATTTACATTTACTGTGACCAAGTGAAAGACCATTCAAAACCAGCAACTGTGACTTAAGAGGCAAGTCAGTTCTCACTGTGCTTAATTCAAACTAGAGACTAAAGAAAGAGTAAGCCCTGCTTTTCCCTCAAACCACCCTTTTACTAAATCTAGGGTTCACATGACCACACCATTAGTATCCAATAGTAACTGACCTGCAAGATATCACGAAGAATATTTCTCTAATTAGATCAGCTTGCTCATCAACTCACTAAACTTCAGTTGCAAGTCTTCACACATGACGAAAAGGATCCAGACACAGCAAGGAAAAGGAAACAGTATTGCCTATGTCAGAGGAGATGCAGCAGAATGTAAAACTACACAGTCACGGGCTTTCTTTACTCCTTTAAAGTAAAGGTGATAACTTCATTATTACTGACACATATTTTAATGCTCACAACAGCACATGCTGGTAGCAAAATTCATTCCTGTAGGTCACATTTAATAATTTACACTGCCTTGGATTCATAGTTTTGGTGAGTTTTTTTCTGAGAAGAGTGAACCAGTGAAGACAAGAAGTTCAGGGAGTAGGGACTGGGGAATAATCCAGAAAGGAAAAATAAATCATACTAAATATTTCCAGGAAATCAAGAAGCAGTTAGGATAGTCAGGTCACCAAATAGTTATGGTCCAGGCAGTGACTATGTCAGCACTTCATGTTCCACACTCCAAGTTAAGAAGTGAAATAACTATTTACAAGATGTGGTCTTCATAAGTGCAAGGCACCCTTGCTCAGCAAATGCTGTGTCTGTTTTTGCAACAAAAAAGTCAATTATTTCCCCACAAAGCAATGCTTTACATTATAAAAGGCTTGAGGGAATGAGACTAAAGTATACAAAACAGACCATCTCCTCAACATGGTAAGTTAAAATTTATTTACACTTTCTTTTAACCAAAAAAACCCCTCTTAAATTCCAAAGTGACCAAGACAAGAAGCTACCTTGTCAAGAGGTGCTGATGACAAAGCAAGTAATGAAAGAAAGAAATGGAAATCTTTTTTTTTAATTAAAAAAAAAAAGAAATTATTCTATGATGCTGTCTTCTGGTCTGCTCCCAGGTCAATATTATTGACATCTCGGAAGCCTAAGGAGAATGAATACATTCAGGAAGAAACCACACGAGACAATTAAATAAAGCATAACAGCCAATATGCTTTTAAAAGTCACAACAATTTTATGTCATGGTTAATTAAATCACACAAAGTAGAATTAAGTTGCAAAGTACCTAAGGAAGAAAAAAAAACAAGACAACTCTTAACAAAAGAATTACTGGGTGAATCCATGCACTTGGTTCTACAGTGCTATGAACAGCACAGAAGTATGTTAGCAGGAAATTTGGAGTAAACTCCAAAGAAGGAAAAAAAAAAAACAAAAAACAGTAGACTCCATAGACTTGCTTGTCTATTAAAGCCAGAATGGCAAGAGGTTTGATGAGAGTTTAAGTTGGTTAAACAGTTTAAAAGGACAATGCACTGTAACTGAAATTTGCCACCACTTCTCGGTTCTGAACAGTGAAAAACAGCCTTATGAAGATTAGGTTTTGTGGAACTGCAGTAGCATTTAGATAGTCCAACCACATCATCAAGTCTAACCACAACAAAGATGTTTCCAAGTCCATTTGAAAATTAATTCCACTTACCAGTGATGATGAGGACTGAACTGTGAATAAGTTTTTAACTTGGTATTTCACACTAAGAATGCCAGCAAATCAGACTCTAGAGATATAACAAGTACCTCTATGGTGGCAAGGCAAGGGGAACACCCACAGATACTTGCTATGGTGCACTGGAAGTACATTTCAGAAACACAGAAGGAAAACAGACCTGATAGAAAATTTCTCTGCACTACTATTTCTGGTTCTTCCTACAGTTCAACAGCTAAGAACAGTGCTATGGCCACTGATATCTGGGAAGGGGGTAGAAACACTGGAATGAATTGTGCTTGAGCAGGTCAGGTCTCTCATCAGCTAGCAGGACCATTGCCCTTCATGAAACAGAATTTAGTGACTAGAATGTAGATGAATATCACACTTCAAAGAAGAACAAAGGCTGAAAAGAAAGAAAGCTCTTGTATACCTGAACATGTTTTCCATAGATTTTCTTTTAATTATCCCAGAGAAGGCCAAGACAAAATAAGACACAGCACACTCAGGGAAGACAGATGGACTGCCAGAACAAACAGAAAAGCACAAAAGAACCCAGCTGATGTGAAGCTAGACACAAACAAGCAACTCCAGAACTTGCTTTGGACGGTATGCCTCACCTCTCAGTACATGAGCACATTCTTAGCTGGTGGTATAATTATCATTGGAGAGCTAAAAATTTCAGGGAGCAGGAAAGGTAGACTTTAGAACAGGAAAAAAAACACTAGCATCTCCTCTTTCAATCCAGGAGACAGGAATGTAATCAAGCACTTAATATCACCCAAAAAAAAAAAAAAAAGAAGGCATAGAAATGATGATAATTATGCTCTCTGCTGCAAAAAGAAAACACTTGCCTTCACTCTGTCTTTTTTCAGGGACCCATCACTTCTTGCACAAGACAGAACAACAAGAAGGAGCTTACGTAAGATAATTCACTGAAGTTAATTTTTAGCTGTAGGTCTAATCATAGAGATGGAAGAGAAAAAACAAACAAGACAAAAAATAACATTCAGAAAGGACAACAAAATTGCTTTAAATATACTTCACTCTTCTGGGCTTAAGAGCTATAAAATCAAGGCTTTCAGATTATCTTTGATAATAAAAATCTATGTAAAATATTAGTTAAAAACTGATCAAATGGAATTACATCTTCTAGAGAGACATGTATTTTTCTGTCAATTAAATTTTTAACATCTTTGCCTTCCAGGTAGGAGGAATCAAAGTGACTAGCACCTCCCTTGCAAACAAGGAATAATATGCAACAAAATGCACTCTGCCCTGGGCTTGTTTCTTAATAAAATAACAAAATCCTGCAATATTTGGAGTACTAGTTGTAAAGGTTCCCACTTCCTGTCTTGAGAACTTGCCAGAATTAGAGCTTGGGCAGAAGAAAGATCCTTCACTGCTGATTTTTATTTTCATCAACCCTGGTTTGCTATCAAGCAATGACATACAACTCTCGTAAGAATGTGAGCAAACACATAAGCTACCAGCCTTTACTAAAAAAAAATAATAAATAAATAAAAAGGAGAGGAAAATTAAAAAAAAAAACACCCCACACCAAAAACAAGAAACCAAGCTCCAAAACCACACCGAATACCTGTATCCTGTGCACAGGCCTAGATATCCAAAAAGAAAAACACAATACTCTTTTCCTATACAGCACACCTATTGATAACCTCCTTGTTCCACGTTTCATCTATGGCATATGTTAATCAGAAGGGAAATAGGGTATGGAGAAACAAACAGTAGTGAAAAAGCTGAATGTGTAAGTCAGCAATTCATATTTAATAATATCCTCAATATAAGAGGTTCTTTTTAACCCCTTACTTCATGAAAGAAACCAGATTTGGAAAAAAAAAATAAACCCAACCAAAAAACTGAAAGCCAAACCAAAAACATAACAATCATAACGATCACATTCTGTTTCACATGATATTTTTATTCATTTGACATATGTTGCTTCCTGAACGGATTCAATGCATTTTGGCATTCCAGAACAAAACTGCTCTAATCATGTTTGGCACTTCATGTACAATGCAGCCAGGAAGCCACTCCTTAGACTATGCAGCCATCTGCAGCAGATACCAAAGGTTTTTAAACAAGCAAGCTGCACTGCTGTAAATACGCAGTATTTAATATACAAGAAAAGTTCTCATCTATTAACTAGACTATCCATCTAATTGCCTGAAGATAAATTCAGGCAATCTGCAACACATAGGAGATCAGCACAAATGAAAACAGATGGGGCAGGAGGGATGAAACTATTTCTTATCAGAAGATTCCTGTTTAATTATTTTGTTTTCTAAATCATATGGTGCATATATTAAAACAGCCCCTGATTACCTGCTTTACATACACTACCCCCAGAAAGTAACTGCCAGAATTCCTAGGTAAATCTAGGATGGAACAAACGAAAGAAGTCAGAAGAACATAGCAGGCCCAAAACAATATGAGACTTTGAGATACAAAGCAAGCAGAGGTTGGATGCATGGGAGGAAAAACCACACATAAAACCCTCTAGCTAATAAAATAGATAAACTGCCCAGAAAGACTGCTGCATCAAATCTAGACAGGTTTCACAATTCAGTCTGTGGTAACAGGAACACAAATGGAAATACATTCACAGATCAAAGCTCAATAAACACCAAGTACATGTGGATATGTGCATTCCTTCCCATTCGGGGATTGTTAGATTTTGAAAAAAAAAAAAAATAAATAAAACAAAACAAAAACCAACAAAAAAAAAAACCTGTATTCTGTATTTTCAAGATTCTAAGCATCTTCTACCTCTAATTTATACAACAATTATGACACATAAGCTCAACGTTATTCTCAGCAGTTTTAAGAGCTACTATCCTGGGCAAATAAAGGAACCCCTGGCCTGTACTTCTGCCCACTATTTTCTTCCATATTCATTTTACAACTGACAGGTAGATCCTGATTTATTCCAGTCAGTTGCTCACATCTGTGATTTGCTCTTCTCTGCATTATCTGTGGCTCTAACTACAAGACTTTTCACACCTCCCATGTGGCCAGCACTGTTATTCTTGCCTTCTGTTTACTCAGCTTTACTCTCACAATGTGCATTTGATTTTTGCCAACTTACAATCTCTTTCCACTCCCACCACAGTAATGAAACTTTGAAGCTGATAGTTTTTGAACAAATTTTTTTGTCTTTAGTTACTCTTGTGTTCCTCAAAGCCAACAGATGATGATTAAAGAAGAAGAGCTCTTATGTTATTTTTATTTTACTACATCAGACATTTTGGAGATCAGACAAGCAACTGTTAAAACAAAATTAACAGAAAGCTACTCTTGAATGGCTTCCAAAGTATATTTGCCTCTTTAGATAGGGAAGAATGATGCCTTACTGCTTACAATACAAATTTCATGAATTATTGGAATCTAGGCAATTATATTGAAAGTGCTGTTATACTTATTGTGTAAGATAATAATTCACTATGTAAAGCCAAAAACAATTTTTCACCTGACAGGAGGTTTAAGTAGAACTAAGATTCTTCCTTCCCATCACAGTGCAAATTATAGCCTCAAAACTGAATTCAAAGTTGATTTAATAATAACTCAGCTTAAAGCATTACTTCTGACATCCTGTGCTTTCTAGCATGAGAAAAAAAAGAGTTATAATGTTACTTTGACACTACTGAAACAAAAAGTGGAACAGTACCATGCTGATTTGCTATTAACCTGTCATCCTCCTTTTCTCAGAATAGGAAAACCAAGCAAAATAGCACGAAGTAGGAATTTCAGAAAATTTCATGACTTTGATTTAAAGTAATTTGAATTGTCCAGTACATACTTCCCTTCAGGCTCCTCAAAGATTAAAAACAAGTTAATAAAAGTTTGGGTAAAATGGATAACATTCTGATTTTGAGTAAAGATTATTACCCTGTAGATTATTTCATACTCTGAAGCTGAAACTTAAAGCTTTGTCAAGACTTAACACAAATGGAATGATGGATGATCTGTGGATCTAAAATGAGCAAATATATATATTTTAATTCAAATGAAATAGGCAGAGACTTGCACCATCTGGGACAGACAAAGAACAGCAAGCACCAGAAGGAAAAACTTAACTGGTTCTTGATCAGCTGGTTTATGCATAGAAGTAAGAAACAGAACAAGAAACACGTATTGACTTGTTTCTCTCCCATTCCATAACATTTTTTTTTTAACCTGATCCATTGACAGGGCATAATCCTTCCCTTGGGACACCACAGGCTGCTGCTGCAAAACCAGTTCAGTAACACTAATGTTCTGAAAAACTACAGGACATTTGAAATCTTGACCTCTCCCATAGATTTCCCACAATGAAATCCCATAGAAATGTTTTCCTGCTCCACTGCCTTTCTCTAGTAAGAGCAACATTGCAAAAAGCACAGAGGAATGCTGTGATTCACAACACTTCTGCTTTGCTTTAGTAAAGCAAGACAAAGTAAAGTGCTCCTTGAAAATCAGAAGAGCTCATTCAGATAAATACAAGCAGAAAAGTAAATTATTCTCATCTAAGTCTATTAAAATCTATTTTAAGTCTACCCTGCTTTTCTAGTACTTGTATTGCTTATATTTTCATTTATTTAGATGAAATCTCTGGTACTGGACCCAAAGCATTAACATCTAGATTAAGAATACTGCACTGGAAGAATAAGATTTTCTAATAGTCACAGAAAGCTCCCTCCCTCACAAAACAGTGTTCAGATTAAAAAAAAAAAAAAAAAAATCCTAAAAGACACAAGTAAGATGCCCTGTAGTTACACAACAGTATAGTAAAATAGTAAAGTTCTGCTAGTTTATCCCTCCCCCATATTATTTCTGATCATATGCATCAGAATCAGAGCCAGATGGCTTGCCAAATTCAGAGTTCCACTTGATTTTCCCTTCCTTCACACTCCCAGAAAAGGTGGAAACACACAGGTTTAATCTTTTTCTTTTCTTCCTACTTAAGAGTTCATTTCTTCACTTGTTACCTTGTTTTTAATAGTTTCCCAACACCTACATGTGAACCAACAAAAGTGACCTTTAAGTAAGATTCTAGGTTTGTTCCAAATACTATTTTCTAGAATTCTACACTTATTTCCTTCTGCCTGTTATTCCTCACAGATGATCTATTAAAGAATTCAATAATTACTCACTCTGTATAAATTTAGTAAAGCACAAACTAAAGTAAATGGCATAAAGACTGGATAGCTATGAATTAGAAAAATGTGAGCTTCTTAACTTTCTCCCTCAGTGATGAACTTAATTGCCAACCCCCAAAAATATGAAGTATCTCAGAAATTAGATGACTTGCAGCTCCAAGGTTAACATCACAGATGATTACATGACCAGAAGTAACCAAAATGAGTATGTTCTAAAAGCACCTAATTACCAAGCTAACAATCAAAGTCATTACAAGCTGATTTGCCACAGCAAACAAACATACCAACAGCAGGGTATCAATGCGTATCAACAGCTGTCTGCACATTCAACTCCTCCTTCAGATACACCTACCTTGTAGGCCAAAGTGGAAACTAAGTAAATTCAACACCTTCATGTTACACTCTGTAGCATGAGCATGGAAAGAGTATATATATAGTGTGTTTTAAGTCAGGAAAGATTTAGACTGCTATGCTGCCACACTTAAAAGTTTACTTTTATTGAAAACACAGGCCTCAACCTTGTAAATACTTTTGCAGCCAAGTTTTTTTATTTCGGAGGTTGGTTTGTTTGTTTGTTTTCTGTTTTTGTTTTAACCACAAGCATGCATGAGCATATACAATTTATTAAATATAACATTTCTACAGAGGAAAAAACCTATAATTTGTATTAGTATCATTATTCATTACAAGTTCTCAAATATCCAGTTTCAAACATAAACCTCCATCCTATCCTCAGGGTTACATGTAAGTAAATGTCATGGTTTAAACCCAAGTCCGCACAGCTCGTTCACTCACTCCCACCACCTCGCTCCCCCAACTCCTGGAGAGTTAGGAAGGAGAATCCAAAGAATGCAACCCCCACGGGTTGAGATAAGAACAGTTTAATTGCTAAGGTATAACACAAATCACTACTGCTGCTACTACTACAAATAATAATGATAAAGCAAACAACAAGTGAAGAGAATACAACACCTCACCAGCCACCAACCCATAACTCACCCCACCCTGCCCAACCGAGCACCGACCGATACCTCCTTCTTCCCCCCAGAGCTCCAGCCCTTCTGGGTCTCCCCCGGTTACCTCCTGGGTATGACATGCTATGGTATGGAATACCTCTTTGGCTAGCCTGGGTCAGGTGTCCTGTCTCTCCTTCCTCCAGGCCCCCCCTCCTCCCTGGCAGAGCATGAGCTCAGAAAAGGCATTGGACAAACCAAACATTTGAGCAGTAACTCAAAACATACTTGCTATCAGCAACCGTTCCCAGCCCGAAAGTCAAAACAGAGCACTGCACCAGCTACCAAGGAGAAAAAATGACTGCTACTGCTCAAACCAGGACAGTAAATATAGAAGATACGCAGTAATTTAATCAAACTAGTGAGAATGTGCTGATCTTCTAAACTGTCATTTCTCCCTACAGGTAGAATAATGCCAGGACAACTACAGACAACGGGGGGGGGGGGGGGGGGGGGGGGGGAGAACATTGCTCAAAGAGTTTATTAGCAGCCAAGAGTTTTTTTAGCAGAAGTCTTCCAGACAAGCCTGGAAACACTTTCCATCATTCAAACACTTTAAATGGCATCCACAGTCATTTTGGATGACTGAACCTGTAACTGACATTCACAGGCATCTGGCATTGCATTTCAGACATTTGTTCAGATGTACTGATGTAGCTCACAGCGTCTCTGCTTTGCCTTAGGAGATTTGGAAGTTTTGGAAGATATGTACTGAAAAACTCCAAGAACAACAAGGGTAAGGAAGAAGAAGAAATAATGTCTGCAACTAGACTAAACTTAGACTCCACATTATGGGACAGAGGACTAAGTTAAAATATGTCACTTTTCTTCCAGAACTCTCTGTGAAGACAGAGCCTCCAGTGCAGCTGCCACAGGAACTTCTTTGGCCAACTAGAGTTGAAAATTGATGAGCAGGTTGCAAACTCAAGGCACAGTACTTCAGACACTAAGACCATCTTTCTTCAGCTACTTCTAACATATTAACAGAACTTCAAATATTTTTAATTTAGCTATTAAGACTGGAGCTTTCCCCATCAAGGAGAATAAGGCCCTGGCCACTTCACAGGGAGATAAAATTTAACTCTTAATGAGGAATGAGCTACGTTTCAAGTATTTGTAACTTTTACTAACGCTTCAAACCACTTCAGAGCTTCTTCTATTCCTAAAGCTATCCTCAGACAACTGACAAAAGAAGTAGTCACTGAACACAGGAAGACAACTATACCCTTACCTTTACTTCAGAAGTGCAATTTTAAATCTAAGAGAAACATAATGCAAAACTCCCAAAACAAGTATTTCCTTCCTACCTGCTTATTCTTAGAAAGGAAATTCTACTTGAACAGCTGCAGTCTCTCCCACTGGAAGTATGTGATAGCGCAGACAGTCAGAACATTCACTACTTGGACTATGTCTATGTACCTCTGTTAATTCCATCTCAGCCAACTTCATGACAGGGCCTACAAGACATGAAGCACAGCACTGTATATACTGAACTAAATAAACTTGGAAAATTCAGAGTGCTTAGAAAACTTTTTTTCTTGGAAAAGAAGCTTGTGCACTCACTGAAGTCAAAACTGATCACCCTGAAGATAACTGATCTACAGTTTCTTCCAGTTATTATTCTCATAACGTATACCTAAATAAGAGAATCTTAAAAAATGTTTGATTTCAGCAGTTCGTTTTACTTTGCATATATAATATAGCTTTATGCTTGCAGAATTAAATTATACAAAAGAGTGAAACAAAAGTTGGAGAAACCATAGATCTACTTAAAAAAGATGTGAGAGTGTATAATACTAGGTATCTAACAATTGGGGAGCTATAAAAAAATCATGCCTTTTGGAATCACTTTCCTTCTTTGTCATAGCTTTGGTCTTAAGGGTACAACAGTTGTCCTTGCTACTGTAAGTAATCTTTAGTTTTTAGCCTGTGCCTAATCATTGGATGGAACAGTGGAAGGCACAAAGCATTCCCCTGCCCCGCCCCCCCCACTTCCCCCAGTCAAAGTTGTGTACACCACTTGTTACCTAATGTTTTCTTGGCAATGCCAGAAAAGAGGATAAAAAAGTATGGCCATCCCAGTCATTGTCTAATTAAGCAGATAAAGAGGGAGGAGAGTACATACTATCTTATCTAACTAGATAATGCCTTCAAACACAAGAAGCTCCCAAGGCTCAGTTACCTTCTGACGTTATTACAACTTCCAGAATAGCCAAAGCAGCCAAGACAGCTCACATTGTGCTCAGACTCTGATTAATCATCACTTCTTGTTCCTACGTAAAATGATCACTTAGTATCAAGTACCTACAAATCAGTTCCAGATACAGAAAGAACTAATCTACTTTTCAACATAAACTACCCTAGGGGAGTCACAACACTGAAGTTCTCCAATATAAGTACAAGTCAGTTTGGTTTCATTTAGACCAAATGAAGAGGTTTTAGTTTTATTTCCCAATTATGCAAAGTCACAATGTCTTTTTAAAGGTGGAAGGTGCAAGCTGGTGTTGGCACATCATGCTTCTGTATTAACTTCAGAGGAAGTATGGGTGAGATTAAAAAGAGTAATAAGCCAAACACTCATATGGAAATTTAAACACTAGAAAAAGTCCTTTAAAGAAATTCACTAAGTAATGAAGGGAAGCAGTAGAAAAAGCAGATTTATCCCAAGATGTCTATATAATAAAAATATCACAAATTCTAGCATAGCAATATTCATGCTTCATTTTTGTTAGCAAAAGATGAGATTTATAAATCTCTCCTAAAACAGCATCCTTACTTTCAATTCATAACATTTAAAACATGTTACTCACAATATATGAACACTCTATTCTTAATTAGAAGTAAAAGCTGTATTTCAGTGAATACAGGCAAAAAAAACATCACACTTATCTTGTCATAAGAGCAGTCAAGTTCCTCTACATATTACCTGTCCCTATATAAACTTAAAGTCAATAGTATTGCTTAACAATGAATTATTACTAAAGTACACTAGGCAGTGTTATCTATGGCTACTAATTTTTACTGATACTTACTCAGTGGCAAACAAGTGTGCCACCTGTGCTGATACAGTGGGCTTTTCATACCACCTTCACATTTGGAAACTGCAGTGGTTCCCCAAGAGGCGAAGAAAACTAGAAGGACTGCAGGAAATCCACATTTGAAGCTTTCATCAAAAAAAGTACTTGTTGTCCAGAACTTGATCAGTCTGTTATGCCATGCTGACAACTTACAATACTAACAAAAAGATACACCTTATGCATTCAAAACATTAAGAAAAACTCTCAGTTAAACTTTCAAAGTTGTAAAAGACATAATCTATACCTCACAGGCGTGTACTGGACTTCACAGATGCTCCAAACACTAAGCTAGTATGTTAACAGGTTGCCACAAACAGTGCATGTTCTAAATTGGGGTTGGGGTGAGGGTAGTATTGTATCTACAGCCTATTTACAACACAAACTGATTAACTTTTTACCTTCAGTGTTTCCACTCTGACATGAGAAGTGTTGTCTGACACTGTTTTACTGACTCCAAAGCCGACAAGGTAAAACAGTGGTGTTTCTGAATCTTCCTGTTCCAAATAAACCACTTTTAACCTCCTGTATCAACTGCCACCACCACCATTTGCATGCTCACATAGGAATAGAGTCTACTATTTTCAGATAAGTATGAAAATGCCCGTAAGAGCAGCTTTTCCGTCAACTCGACTAATTACCCATTCAGAAAAGGTTAGATTTGTAATTCCTCTACGTGGAGTAAATGGCAGACCCTCCCCTAGCAGATCATGTTATTCCATAGGGAGAATCTGCTGAAAATATGACATATCAACCATTTGATCTTTACATAACATTTTCCCTAGAAGATTTTCCTTTTTGCTTGGGAGCAGGAAGGATAAAAACAAAACAAGAAAACAAAGCAGACAGCCAGTGATTCATTACACCCCAACAGGAAATCTGAGTTGATGAATTTGCTCCCGTCGCCTTCTATTTCTAGAACCTACTGCTAACATGCTACATGTTACATTCCACATCAGTAGAAATGTAGCACGTTAGCAGTAGGTTCTAGAAATACTTACTTTAATGTTCCAAGCATGGCTCTTTTTGCCTGGTACTACAGGCTCTGAACAAATTCTACTGAGGACAAAACATAATACTGTTTTCTTACACCACCAGCTTACTAATACACTATGCAACTTTCAATCAATAACACTTTCTCCATGGAGCCCCTTCATCAATTCTGCATGAATGTGATGTGCAAATGAATACCTTATAGAGCACTGCATTTATACCAACCATTATCTGGTAGGCATCTTATTCATAAGACAAATCTATTCATATTTTTACTAATATGATAATCATCTTAATGATAATCATATTTCATGGCATGCCATATGCTGTAACTTCCAGCTATTTGATTGCAAGCATAGCTACTTAAAATTACCAATGTTTACTTGAGCTTAAGTTAATTCATGAGCAAGGCACAGCCAGGTCTAAAGAATGTTTCCTCAAGCCACCAACATGTACCTATGAAAGTGCTGTTTCAAGCAACATAGTCTACCATATATATAGTTAAGTCATTTAATTCGTGATGAATATTATATTATCGTCATTTTATTCAATACAAATATCAATGTCAGACTGATTTTCAGTTGAGATGGTTGATCTCAAGAAAGAATACACTCCTTCATAACTCCTAAACTATGTTAATGACATGAATGGCATTCTATGATATAATCATTAGCTGTAAGCAGTACTGAATTACACTTTCATAATTAAAAGGGGCTTTATCCATAGCTACCATGGTGACAAAACACTAGCGTAAAAAGTTGTGGCTCCACTACAAGGACCTATTCTTCCATATGGCATTGAAAAATATCAAGACCATCGTGAGAAACACAAAAGGTCTGAAAAGAAACAAAATTGCATCCATTACAAACACAGTGGTTTACAACTAAATTTGTCATGCATTGCTACAATTCCCCATCCCCCACATCACACCACCCCACCCTCCCAAGAATCTGGAGTCATTACTGGGACTAAAACACTGCTTTGGAAAGTGATCGTTCTTTGTAAAAGGATTACTCTGTTTAGCCTTCATTGCTTTTCTGCCAAGTACAAGCCATATAAGGAAACTGAAGTTCACTGCCATTTATTTTGTTCAGCCCTTTCTGATGCCTAAGAATAACTCTTACTGCTGCCTGGAAAGGTAAGCCTATAAATTGCAAGCCAATCATTTACTTGTTATCAGCCACAGAAGCCACTTTAGGTCAGTTAAATGTTAACATTTTTCCTCACAGTAGATCAAACAGATGGAGTTGGGTTAGTAACTTTTTCCTCAAGTACTGCATCACTTGATGCTGTTACAGAACTACACATGTAGGAGTGCTAGAAATTTTGCACAGAAATTACTTTGCCCAGGCATCACAAATACCAACATATCTCAGACACTTGAGAGACTGAAGCACACAAATCTTATCTGACCAACACACTGCTTCTGAGTCTGACAAACAGGAACAAAAAAAAAATCAGCACAGACCTATGGCTACCAGATCATTTTGAACATTCACCGTATGATAAATACTCTGCCTTCACAGAAGAACTAACCAGTAATTGCCGCTTTGAGGCACACAGAATGAGTCTGTGGTGAACAACACTTCTTCCACTCCATGCAACTAGTTAGCATAGCTTAACCAGCACCAGCCGTACAAAACCTTACACCCAAACTTCACACTTGGTTTTCCAGCTCAAACAGGATGCCTTTCAAAAGTTATAAAGGGCAAAGTGGTCATCAAAAGCAAACAAGGCTACGTTAATTCAGAGGTTCAACTGAACGTAATTCTAAGAAATCAGACCACTAGCTAGTACATACTTTTTTTCTCTAATGGAGGTTCTTAAGACACACTTCGCAAGGATCAAAATTCAATACCGACCTCTCCTGTACAAGACGAAAAATATGCAGTGCAACCCGTCATACTGAGGACAGAGAGGGGGCGGAGGGGAGGAAGAGAGGTGGCGGCAGCAGACAAGGGGCAAAACTGCGACAGCGTTTACAGAAGATTACGAGGGCACATTTTTATAAATAAATTTAACACGTATCTTGAAGAAGACCGGCTAGACGCTAACCGGTATTCCAGAAAACAAGGCAAACACAGGGAGGGCCAAACCTCAAGATCTTTCCATTAAGTAAAAGATATCACCTTCTTTAGGGCTTCCTTATTTCCCGATAAGTTAATTATACTCCCGGGGTTAGCAATCTTTTTGGAAGGGAAGGAGGTGAAGCGGCAGAGTCAGGGAGCGGAGCAGTTTCAGTTCAATACATTCCCCGACCGAACAAAGAAACTTCTGTGTCTGAGGAGCTTAAAAACTTTCAGTCTCCCCAGACTCTCTCCTCAGCCTCCATGAAACCAGCGACTACATTCATACAAACAGCACTTAGGCGAGAGAGAGGAAAACACAAAACACAACTAACTACGCGAGGCGGAAAACAACGCAAAAAAAAGGCCAAAAACAGGATATCAAAATGAAGCGTGAACTCCTTCCTTCTTCCCCACCCCCTTCAGCAGAGGAAGGATTTTTCTGTTGTTACTGCTGCTGCTGCTCCCCAAGCTTTCTCCAGTTAATTTACCTTGTCTGTCGAGAGTCTAAATCAGATCCAGCAGGCAGGAGTTTCTTCCGACACCAAGGAAATGTGTTAAATCCAATCGAGTTTTCTTCTGGCTAGGAGGAAAAGGACAGCGAACAGAGAAGGGGAGACGGGGGGGGGGAAGGAGAAAAAGAGATGAAACAGTTTACGTTGAGGACAGGGCGTTCGTCGACCCGAGCGGCCGACGCGCCTATGTCGGGAGAGTAGGAACGGACCCCGGCTCCTCCCGGACCCCGCTGGCCACGGGATCTGGCCCGCGGGCGGCGCGATCCGCGCGTGCCCCGCCCGGCTCCGCGACCGCCCGGCGAAAAACGACGCCCGGCAGTGGGACCGCAGCGCCCCACACATACAGCCGGCCCCGCCAGCACGGCCCGGCCCGCAGCCCCTCGCCCGCCCGCCGCTGGCCTGCCTGCCCGCCCGCCTTCCTGCCGCCCAGGCGCGCTGGGAGCTGCCACCCCACCTCCAGCTCCTCACCCAGGGACGCGGTGCCCGAGCGCGGCCTATGCCCCACACCTCCTACACCCCTCAGACCCCGCCGCCGCCAAGGGCAGGAGGGGAGCGGGAAGGCCGCCTCCTCACCTGCCCGCCTGCCGCCACCGCCTTCTGTCCCCGCCTCGTTTCGCACACTTCCCCTTCGGTTCAGCCTCCCGCCCCCCTCCCCGGCCTCGGCAGCGGGGGGCCCGGGGGGGCGGCGGAGTTGTGGGGAAGCGGAATGCCCGGTAGCAGGAACACGACAGGGAGCGGGGTGGTGTGAGCGAGGAAGGAGTGGGGGACCGCCGCGCCCCTGCGGCTGCCGGCGCCGAGCACTGCCGCCCAGGCCGGTGGAGGCACTGCAGCGGCGGGAGCGGGCAGGCGCGGCGGGAGCGCCCCCACTGGCCGTGATGGGAGGAGGGAGAGAAGGGGCGGGCTGGCAACGCCACCACCGAGTCCCACGAACCTCCCCTCCTCCCCCGCACACCGGTGTGGGGCTGAGTGCGGGAGGCCTCGGTGAGGCCAATCCCGGGCCAGGGGCGTCGTGAGGGACGGGCCGCCGCAGCCAATGGGGCTCTGCGGGGGGCGGGAGCGGGCTGTGGAGGAATGGGGCGCGGTGGGGGCTGGCAACCTTGGAGCCGCGCGGGGTCTGGCCGGGGCCGGGGCCGCGGCGGGGGGCGGGGTCTAACGGGGAAGACGTGTCGCGGGGCAGCGGAACGAGCACTCTCTCTGCCTCCGCCCGTTGTGCGGCCCGCGCTGGGGTCGGGTGTGGGGCCTGATCGCTGAGGTCCGAGTGTCTGGTTGGGCCCTTTCTGGCCCGGCAATAGGTCGGGGCTGAGACCCCCGCGGTGGCATGCGGATAACGCTGGCTTTCCCCCGCCGCACTGGGCGCGTCAGTTGCCCGTGGAAATGCAATCCCCAGTGATAAATGTGTCCCTGGGCATAAGCATCTCGGGTTCCTGGTTTAGTAATGGCAAATGCTCTACGCAAGCCACTGATCTATCACATGTGGGGAGCCCGCCATCTTGGGTTGGTGGCTGTCCCGCAGCTGCCACTGCATTGTGCCTTATACTCCCTCAGTTATCAGGAGCTGAGGGAGCAAACACATCTGGTGGAAAACTTACAGCCTTCACTCAGACATGATGTTTGGATATGTTACATTAAACTAAATGCCACATATATAGAACCATAGAATGATTTGGGTTGGAAGGAACCTTAAAGCTCATCCAGTTCTAGCCCACCTGCCATGGGCAGGGAGACCTTCCACTACACCAGCTTGCTCGATGCCCTGTCCAACCTGGCCTTGAGCACTGCCAGGGATGGGGCAGCCACAGCTTCACTGGGCATTCTGTGCCAGGGCCTCACCACCCTCACAGTGAAGAACTGCTTCCTAATGTTTGATCTAAACCTATCTTCTTTCAGTTTAACGCCATTCCCCCTTGTCCTGTCCCTACATGCTCTTGTAAAATGTCTCTCTCCTAGGCCACCTTTAGGCACTGGAAGCTGCTTTATGGTCTCCCCTGAGCCTTCTCCAGGCTGAACAAACCCACCTCTCTCAGCCTGTCTGCACAGGAGAGGTGCTCCAGCCCTCTGAACATCTTTGTGGCCTCCTCTGGACTCACTTCAACAGATCCATGTCCTTATGCTAGGAGCCCCAGGGCTGTGTTTCACACAAACCTCCAAATATGTTTGTATTTTCAAGTGTGCAACACCCTCAATACAATGTGATAGTACTGAAAATGCTGTTAACTGCAACAAGTCATGCACAAATATATTTCAAAAGCTGTCAGTGGGTTAACTGTAGGTCACACCACTTCAGTATTGGTGTTCATTGGATCGCAACAGTACACTGATGGAAATGTTTTTCTGTTTAATTTCCTTGATTGCTTGAAATGGGTGTTCAACAATACCTGTTGTGTACACAATATGCCATTTTAACCATCCTGGAGCACAGAGTTCTGCTCAGCCACAAAACAGCACATACAGCTGACAGCGGGGTGGATTTGTACATGCTGTTCACCTTATGTTCCTTAACTGTGTTCTGCAGAGACCACATCTAAGGTGGTAGTTTTGTTCTCAGGCCCATTTAATCCATGGCTGCTCTGCTAAAACTGCCACCAACTAAGCTGGAATAGTGTTTTATTATAATAATCTGTTTACTGAGAAATGGACAAAATGCTGAAACATGCCATTTTACATGAGGCATTGAACAACAAAGTAAAATGGTATGTCAGGTTAGTATTGACCTGCCCCTGATTTTACCATGCAACTAGATGTGAAAACCCTTTAAATCCTCACCACTCTCTGAAATTAACTCCAATTGATATTTCCTGTTCAGGATCATTAGTTGCTTCATCCATTTTATTACAGTACTTTGGGTGAAGAAAGTTTGATCTTTAGCAACAGTACATTCAGTTAATCATGTTTATGAAAGTCCACTGTTTTTTTGAGGCTGTTAGTTGTTTAAACCTTCTTGCCTGTGTATGGGAATTGTATGCTTGAGTATCCAGTTTGTATCCAGATACAGAATATTAGCATCCATTTTTACTAGGGTAATAACATTCACTTACTGTGTTTCTTTACTTTTCTACAAATAGTCTCTGTCTTTACAGAGCATACGCCCTGTATGGGGTCTACTTACATGCCTAAAATAAATAATTAAACTAAATCAAAGACTACCATCAGAGTCTGTAAAAATAAAATTATATACTTTCATATATTTCCCAAAACATTAAATCACTTCGATTTCTTCTTGTTCAGATAAGCCATTTTCTTCAAATGAGTCAGCTTTGGTCTAAGGCCAAGTATGAGAACTTTACCCCCACTGACAACAGATTTAGAATTTCTCTCTATAGTCCACTACACTAGTGTTATAATAAAATTTCTTTTTTTTTTTCCTCATGCAAACTATTGAGCATTGTTGCCTCTTACCCAAAAATATCATAATTAACATTAAGGGCTTTCTGTAAATTATATCCTCCATCACGAATTTTTCAAGATACTTCTTTTATGTGTAAAGTAACATAACTCTTTTAATGAGAAAATGTTCTTTGGCAATGTTTGCTGCAAATTGAGAGCAGCCCTGTGGAGAAGAACTTGGCGGTGTTGGTTGACGAGAAGCTCAACGTGAGTTGCCACTGTGCACTAGCAACCCAGAAAGCCAACTCTGTGCTGGGCTGCATCAAAAGAAGCATGACCAGCAGGTCAAGGGAGGTGACTGTCCCCCTCTACTCTGCTCTTGTGAGACCCCACCTGCAATACTGCATCCAGCTCTGGGACCCCCAAAACAAGAGGGACGTGGTCCTGCTTAAGCAAGTCTAGAGGAGGCCACAAAGATGCTCGGAGGACTGGGGCACCTCTGCTATGAAGACAGGCTGAGAGAGATGGGGTTGTTCAGCCTGGAGAAGAGAAGGCTCAGGGGAGACCTTAGAGCAGCTTCCAGTGCCTAAAGACGTCCCACAAGAAATCTGGAGAGGGACATTTTACAAGAGCATGTAGGGACAAGACAAGGGGGAACAGCTTTAAGCTGACAGAGGGGAAATTTAGAACAGGTATTAGGAAGCAATTTTTCACTATGGCACAAGTTGCCCAGAGTGGCTGTGGCTGTCCCATCCCTGGCAGTGTTCAAGGCCAGGCTGGATGGGGCTTTGAGCAACCTGGTGTAGTGAAAGGTGTCCCTGCCTGTAGTAGGTGGGTCAGAACTAGATGATTTTTAAGGTCCTTTCCAACCCAGATAATTCTATGATGCTAGAAATTGCCCAATGCATTTATTAATGCAGCAGGACAACTGATGGGTGTGGGAAATTTTATAGCAACTGTTGCTTGCTCCCATGTTGAATTTTCAGTAGTAACTTTAGTTTCAATGTGTGATACTATTTCACCTAAGGGTTTAGCCATCAAAATAAAAGCCTAGCCAAAGTCTGCTGAAACTGTAGCTAGCTAGACCACAACTCTTGAAGACATTTTACACAGACAAGATACAACTATCTATACAAATTGAGAAAATACCAAGGGTTATCCCAGGGATTTAAAAGTGCTATAAATATCAAGACAGTTTTTAGATTACAGCTTCAACAGAGTCCCCAGCAACATTAATTCCCAGAGTTGGTATCCCAGTTACCAAATAATTACATATTAAGCGCACAATGTACAAAATATAGAGTTACATAATGAGTCGTTCAAGTGAGACTGTGCAACTGATCCCAAAGTTTAAACAAATTCTCCATGCACAATTTAACAGCAGACACCAAGTCCAAACTCCTCTCATTCAAACTTCTATTTTTATACTACACTATGTTACACTAGTAAATGCTGCAACAACATGTAGCTGAATTGAAAATATAGTTGGTGAAACAGCCACCTCTGTGTTTGTCCCTTTCAAGAGTTCAATGATCTGAACAACATATATACAGTTTTTCAGAGTAACAGGGTTTAATTATATCTTTTCATACTAGCGTTTGTTGTGCTCATGTATTTTTACTTGTTCAAGAGCTAGATTGAAAGACCTGCAGGGTAAGTGCTTCTGCTTATTAAATAATCAGGTAGTGACTTGAATGGTGGATTTTAGCTTGACTTGAATTGGGGCTTCTGGACATCATTGTAATATAAATAATAAACAATAATTACTGGAATTAATAATTGCCTGAAAGACCTAATGAGACAATAATTAATCTTTTATTTAACAAATCTGTATATAAGCTTATTTTAGATACTCTAATTTAAATTCATCTGTGGTCCATAAAAATGTCTTGCTGTGACATTTTCTGATTTGATTTGATTCACAGCTGGATTACACCACATTTATGCTGGTGAAATCCACACCAAACTGGTATAATTCACTGGCTATTAAGTCTTAGAAGTTCGTTGCTATGACTCACTAAATGCATATTGCCTATCTACTGTAATTACAGAGAAGCTAAGTAAACGACTTCTGTTCAGTCTAACTTTGAAATAATCCCAGATTTATACTGCATTAAATATTGTGCTATGCCATGCAAAATTTTCTCTTTAATTTGGTTACATTATTTTCAAACAGTAAAATCAAACTGTGACAATTTTAAGTGTATTGTGTGACTTAAGTTTTGGAGTATTATGCAAGTACCAGTAGAAAACCTTTGTAACACTACAACCTATTTTGTATATGCTATGTTCTAGAAATGGTTAGGAATGTTTTAGAGTTATTTTTAAACATTTTATTGTGACTTTTTGTTTGTATTTCTCTTCCTTGGTTACCATGGGTGAGCTCCTGAATCCTGACTGAGGAACACTTGGCACAATGTTTCACAAGGAGGAGAAAAGACAAAAAGGTGCTGTTAAGGCAACTCTGCTTTTGCCTGATTTGGACTGCTTTGCTCCCAGACAGTCTCCTTAACACTGACTTTAAGCTATGCTGCAGCCCTTTAGCCTAAGAGTCTGTTTTGACAGCTGATCCCCTCACATAAATATTTTGCTGGTCAAAACAAATAGAAAGGAATGAAAATGTAGCCATGCCGTGTGAGGACATGGACATCTAAGGATTGTAACCATCAATCCTTTGCTCACAAGGTCCTTCAGGGCTCCTTCTGGCCATACTGCAGATGAAGAGTTAAATATGAAGTTGGCAGAAAGAGCCAACTATGTAGTTGCCAAGAATAAGTCATGCTCACTATTACATCTCTGCACAGATGATGGGTTTGGACTGTCCTTGGTAGGTTCTTGGGTCTAAAAAGGGTAACAATGAATGCTGCTGAGGATATTCGTGCCCAAATAGGAATCGTAAAAGAACACTGTAACAACCTAATCGGATTGGGGATCTGGAATATTTTTTCTGTAGGAAATCCATTATGCTAGCTCTGTAATAGCTCTATGACAGCTTTATACCGGTTACACTGTTCTTCCAAGGTCAGTAATTAGTGTTGTATCTTGTAGGAAAACTATCTCACTCCTCTATTTTTCCACTAGTGGGAAAGAAGAATTTTTGTGGCAAGTTTTTTTTTTCTTCCCCCTCCCCCCCCCCTTTTTTTTTTTTCCCCTGATGAAAACGCATCAGAATGTGTTCTGGAGTAGCAAGTTGGTGAATAGGTGATGCATAAATAGACACTTTAAACATTACCACAAATATCATTCCAGAATTTTTCTCTATAAGAACTTTTGTGATTATACCTATCATGCTAACAGCTAAATAAACCTTGATTTCTCTGACTGTAGAATGAATTGTATTTATCTTATAACTTTCTCATCTCTATTCTGACCATTTATTTTTCTTAAAAATGGCTAACATTGACAACACAAATCTCTTAGCAACACTGTTGAATATGTGCACACTTAACAAATCCATTACTTTTTCCTTGTCATCTTATTTTCTGTGAATATTGTCAGTCATGTAAAAATAAAGACAATGTGAATTTCTGGCTTTGCTGTTGGCTCAATGGTATCTAGAGTTGAATTTCTTATAAAGTACTACCTTTGGAGCCACAGGTTAAACCCTTTTGAAGCAAGGAGGTCTCAACAGTCCAGTGAGATAAGGTCTGTAGGTCTGTTACACTCATGGATTGTACCTTAAGTACAAAGGGTTTGATTTGTAGAAAAGCTACCATAGAACATTTTTATGAGAGTCCAAGAACCAATTCTTTCAATTGCCCTCCGTTTGCAAAATAAGGTTCATGAGAAAAGATGATTGGGGAAAAGTATTATTTTTTCAGAACCTGTTAAAATTGTTGTAGATTTTTTTTTTCATCATGTAAGAAATTAAATTTTAAGTGCGATTAAACAAGAATCAGTTTGTCTTCCCCATTTCTTTTCTTTATGAAGTCTTCAGTTTGCTTTTATTTTTTCCCCATTTCTTCTCCCCACCTAACAAATACAAATGACAATTTTAAATGCTAAGAAACTTTCTCAAATTTTACATATTCTATCCCTTCTCCTATGAAGAAACAAAATATAAAAGATTGCACTTGTATGACTAGCAAATCTGAAAACCATTATTGACATTTTTAGTTTTCTTTTGGCAAGGATGGTTTCAGAGTGGCTTTTTAAGATCTAAAATAAATGTATTTTCAGTTGTGTCTGCCTTAAGTTCTAAGGCATGGTTGTTGAAAACGGTAAAATTAAAGTCGTGTTTCTAATGTCTTAGTTCACAAGGTTAATCTATTGGTTACATGGCAGGTATAAGTATTATGCTACATCAGCAAGGAAATAGTTACTTTTCAGGCCACAAAGGTGAAAAAGTTGTTTATTAACTCATTTCCATGCCTGCAAACCAGCAAAAGCTAATAACAGAGAAAGTGGCCTTACCAGATGCTCTGGGAAGTGCACTTTAGTCTAGAGCTGTAATTACTCCTCACTATGATTTCCATAAATAAAACAATTTAAATATTTTGATTTGTTAAACTAAGGTTGCTTAAATGCATAGATTCTGATTAACCATGCTATTAGCATCATAGCAGAGTTTGCAACTGAGCATCATGACAGCATAAATGCAACACATTTTCATGAACATATTTCAAAGTGTTGTGATTAGACAGCATATATTTAGATTAAACAGACACACAACTCGTGATAACACCCTGCGTTCAAATTTGCACAGAAAAGATTTCATCAAGAAAAAAATCACAGCCTTGTTGTTTACTGTTGGTAAAACAAATCCACTTAAACCTAAATGCAGGTGGCACAAAAACCTATTAATGCACAAAAAAACATTCAGTGTAAAATACAGTTGCTGTTATGGGGCTTGCCTTCATATGATGATCTTTAGCTGAAGTTGAAATTTATTATGCAATTTCCCTGTCCCTCCCATACCCATTACATTTACTCTAAAAGTAATAGAGAAGTGTTTCAATTAAAAGCTTGTCTTACTTCTGTACATTTCAAGAGCACAGTTATGATGCCATGGCTATTAGACTGATACAAGTCAAAGAAGGTTTGTAGAAGAGGTGATATCTTTAATTAGATGAACTGACAGAACTGGAGAAAACAAACATAATTTTGTATTTGACTGACAATCATTAATGAGATCTGACAAGTACTGAGACCCAAACTAAATACAAAGTGGGATTTGATTGTTCATAGTATAATAAAATTATTTTAATCAGGTAAACCACTGGAGAGAAAGCAGTTGCTAACATGAATGTGCAGGGGTGAATAAGCAAGAAAACTGTGAGTTTTCAAAAACAATGTCACTACTCACCCCACATTTTTTTTATCCACTGCTGAGAATTTAATTCCCAGGATTATTTTTTAAACATGACTTACAGGTCTCCTGTGAGCACCTGGACCGAGCAAGAGATGAAGCATTTTCTTTATGCAAAAACAATTATTCGTCTATCCTTTGCTGTGTTTTGTCCTTGATCAGTTACTGTGTAAATTCATTGTAGTGAGTAATGGTTGACTAGTTTCATGCAGGTAATTCTCATGAGAGTATGTGATGTGTTTAGTGTAATATATCACACTTTCAAAAGTCTGTGAAGAAGACCCAGGGAAATTAATAATTCTTGGGCTCTGACATCAATTATGTTAAATACATCAGTATTCATGAATTTTGCATTTGCTGTGCCAGCAAGGTTTGGTTATAATGAGTGTTTGTATAGATGAAATCTGCTTTGGCTTGTGAGTTTAATGTTGGAACTGTTGTTTGAAAAGAGGTAGAAAAGGGCTCCAGACATTTTCTTATGCCAGCTTTGAAGAAACAGGAAAAAATCAGGGTATGGCTGCACTCTTTTTCATCATGTATCTATTTTTCTGTATGAGCTGTTTTGCCTGCAGTTCAGCCACGTATTTATGTTTCAGTACAACCATTAATACGTAGAGTACTGGACATACATATATATATATACACACACATAAATCTGGTAAAGCTTAAATCTGAAATATTATATGACATATATGTAAATAAATTATATGTAGCATATATATACAGAAATATGTAAGTGATAAGCATTCACCCTTATAGTGTAAATCACCTCAGGCATAAGTTTAATTATTGCTCAATTTTAACGCAAATAAACATCAATAAAAATATATGGACATGAAAGCTATGTTAGTTTGAAAAAAAGAGTGATGTCCCAGAAAGTTTGGTAATTTAACAGACATGTTGCTGGCACAGAGATTTAAAATATAAAGATATTCTCTTTCAAATGCAGAGATATTTTTCGTATGAGTAAGCTCATTACCATCACTGAGATTGCTAATAGATACAGAATTGTACACCTGACTCTAGATCTGTGACCTAAGGGCTTGTTTACACTGAATCAGAAAAGTACGTACATTGAAATTTATGTATCTTAATTTCATGTGATACATTTTTAGTATGTACTAGCTGTTGAGATACCATAAAGCCTTTATACCCATTTGAAGCTTATAAAATGAGACATGCATAATGTTTTACTGAGCTACTGCCTTCCTGCCCTTCCCAAGTTGAGTATATGCTGGAGGGGTTAGGAAGGTCAAAAAGCCCCTATTTGCTCCTGAGTTACAGTGTTGAGGACTCATGATGCAGCACTGCAAGCTGTTTTCATCTCCTTGCTCTGCTGAAATCATATACAGAGCCCCAGAGAGCACTTACGGACCTCTGTGACAAATGCTCCCCATATATACTGCAGCATAGAAGCAGCTCAGACCTTGCTGAAATGAGGACCACATCTATCTGCCACAGACAACTCACCAAATTTGTCCCTGTTGCCATGCCAAAAAAAGTACCATAATCCACTGCAGGAGAATGAACGGTGGATAATGAACAATTCTCCTTTCATGTGCATATCCTAGAAAAAGCCTGGCTGAATTTTGGTGTGGAAAGACATATCCAAGTCAGTTTGCCATAGGCAGTGTTGGCACTAGTGTACACTGCAAGGACTTCGAGGCTGACACACACTGCTGTGGAGAAGACTCACATAAAGCCAGGACCACTTTGCCTGAGTGTCTGACTGAGAGCCTCAGTGTTTGCTGGGTACGTTCAGGGGTAACAGGATAGGTGTTCAATTTGTCCATCTTATGGACTGCTCAGGATGGCAACCCTGAGAAAGGAATGTCAGCCAGTAAATCTCCTTGTTTTGTGTGGTTAATATGCCATTCATGTGAAATGTAGCACCAGAGGTAGCAGTCTTTTAGTTTTCAGGTGAGGCAGTATGACTTGCAGTGTTGCTGTAGGCATTTTGAATTGCTCCTAACAACCAGGTGTACCTCTGCAGACCTTTTCATTCCCTAACTGTTCATTCCAGTTGCCTTCATTTTTATGTTCCAGGAAGTGACCAAGCCAGAAGTTTCAAGATCTAGTTAAAAATAATGCCTCAGCAAAAACGATAGTTTACTGATGCTCGGCTGTTCAGCAGAAAACATTCCTTTCTTTCCCTTGCTCTCCTGCCCCACCATACACATTTTTCTTTCCTCACCTCTCCTGCAGTGGCTTGGGCTTAGGAGGGTGTCCTTAAAGTCTTAGTATTATAGCAAACAAGTCAAAGATTACTGCTATCACCCCTCACCAATAAAAAAGGCCACTGTTAGCTACTGCATTTTTTAATAAATAAGCTTCACTGGAAACTTGAAGCATTTCTTAGGAGAATAAAACTTGAATTTAAATGTCAACATTATTTTACAGCTGTCTTGTCCCTCATTCCAACACTTAAAGTGACCCCTTCACAGTCATATGTGACTATGCTTCCAGAGGAAATTAGACTGCTTCAAATCCACCACATATAGGAAACATTCCATGAATTCTTTCTCCCTATGTTGATTGCATGAAGATGGATATCACCTGGACTATATTGCTGCATTCTCTCTCCTACTTAAGGGCCTCCAATTAAAAATGAAGTGTTTAGCCACTACTAAATATTGAAAACCTTACTCTTTTCCTGGAGCTGAATGAAATCATTCAGCTAGCCTTCAGAGAAGGGCCGGCCTCTAAAAAATTAAAATCAGAGTGATAAACAGAGGTATTTTGGTCCCAGGTAAAGAAGAGTTCAGATTGCAGTTTTCAGTTACAAAGGGACAATGTAAAGGCAGCAGTGAAAAAATGAGCTTGATTTAATCATGCTTAAATATAGCCTGTTCCCTTCTTTTTTTAATTTTTTTGTCCTACAATACACAACCATTGTTTCAGGTTGGATGTTCCAAGGCAAATCTCCTATCTGCATGTATATAGAATGTATAGCTTGAGTAAAGAAACAGCATTTACTGTGGTGGGAGGTTGATCTTCTGTTTATCTACAGCACAGACTGCTATTTTACAAAACGTGAAAGAGAAAGCTTTACATGTGTCAAGTGAGGATAGAAAACTTGTTACTGCCCTGCAGCAGCTTCACCACACAGGGGAAGAGAGGTGAAAGTGGAGGTTTAAAAGCTGCCAGTTCTGCTAAACACACCAGAACAAAGGTCAAAGATAGATTTTTACTGTAGGTCTGCATTTCTTTCTGGTAAAAATAGTCTAAAAAACATTTTAAAAATGGCAGCCAGATCTCATTAAGAAACAACCCACAGTGGGAGGTTGGTCAGAGAATAGACCACTTATAAAATCATCACAAGATTCTCATATTTTCTAAAATCCCAGTTAAAAATGTTTTGAGTTCCAAATAAATTCACTGTTGTGAATATTATACATCAGTCTTCAGGCAGAAAAGACAAAGTCAATATGCCTTAAAATATCATTAGCTTAGCTTTTTATATCAAACATGCAATAGATCATCTTATGTTTTCCAGCAGTTAAGATTCTGGTTTGAAAAAGGTGTGCTGGCTTTTCTCATTTAAACCATGATCCTGAGATTCTGAGCAGCACCTGTTAGTGCTGGGAATTTCCTGCTGACTTAAACCTCAAATTAAGAACAAAAATAATAAGAATCTATGGAATAATAAGAATCTCTAAACCCTATTACTAGTTGAAAAAAGACTCATTTAGATCTCTTACTGAAAATGGATGCTTAGACTGTAAAGAACTGATTTTCTTTAGTCTAGGATGGAGATGGAATGTGCTTTTTTTAATGTAATAAAGATAAGTGTGATACATAAGAGTATAATTACCTTTGTTTAGAGTTCTTGTGTGTGATGCATTTTGATTCTAAAATACAGGCCAATAATTTAGAAGTTGGGGTGCTAAACGGTATGCTAAAAGAAGGAGAGGCAATGAATAAATTCCATACCATTTGTTGATTTTGTTACCCAAGATCCGTTACTATTTTCTGCAGTAACATATTTTTCTGGATGCATGCACCATTTGAACAATGTTTTATCTGAAGCAATTCAAAGATAATTAAGATAATTCTTTCACTTTGGCTAAAGTACAGGTTCATGGCATGTCTGCTAATGCAAGTTAGGTAATATGGTAAGAGCAGGAATTCCTTTTTTGATCAGCAGAAAGAAAGCAGAACAAGAGAACAAGGTTTGGTTTTCTGGGGTTTTTTTTGGTTGGTTTTTTTTTTTCCCCTGATTATAAGTAATCTGATTTCACGGGTTATTTAGAAAGAACTGTTTAGGACAGAGGAAAGCAGGTTTTAAGAATACAATAAACAGATACAGCTCTGTTCCAAACCTGAAGCCTGTCCAGTAGTAATTCCATGTATCACTTGTGGAAAATTCTTTAAGGAATGAAATTATTATGCTGTGGCATTATCACAGATTTAAAAGAGATTCAAACAGGGATACTGGTGAGGGACTATTCATTAGGGACTGTAGTAATAGGACAAGGGGTAATGGGTTCAGACTTAAACAGCAGAGGTTTAGATTGGATATAAGGAAGAAATTCTTTACTGTTAGGGTGGTGAGGTGCTGGAATGGGTTGCCCAGGGAGGTTGTGAATGCTCCATCCCTGGCAGTGTTCAAGACCAGGTTGGATGAAGCCTTGGGTGATATGGTTTAGTGTGAGGTGTCCCTGCCCATGGCAGGGGGGTTGGAACTGGATGATCTTAAGGTCATTTCCAACCCTAACTATTCTATGATTCTATGATTCTGATTTTTTTCTCAGTCACTCAGGTCCATTAAAATACTGAAAGCTCACAATTAAATTCCAATATAATATAATAGAATATAATAGAATACTTATAGAATACAATAGAATACTTATTGGCATGAAAAACATGTATCAATGGTTTATTAATTCTCTTAGCCTTCAGTCCCGGAAGGACTGCAGCACTAAGGGAGACAGGTCACTATCACTTTCATTACTCCTCTGTCTGTGCACTGAGGATTGTTAAATAATTTTTTTGCTTGATTAAACTGCTAAGTGGGATTGTATAATCTCCACCATTACTTCCAACAATGATGCAGTACTTATCCTCCAAGGAAAAATAGCACACATTTGCAGAGGCCATAAAAATTAAGCAGAAAGCAGTGATAAACACATAGGACTACTGACCATGTTCTAACCATATTACACATGTCACTAGTACTTTACTGCTTTGGAGGAGAAAAAGACCTTGTGGAAGGGGTAGACTAAAAATGAGCATTCAATAAGCAAATAGCTTATCAGATAAGCAGAACAGTCTGAATATATAATTAAAATGGGCTGAACTGAAGCAGCTGTAAGATTTCATTGAGTTTATGGAATTCTTAGCCTTGTTGACATTTTGTTTTTCTAGGATATTCAGGAGGATGTGAATTTTCCAAAGTCAAACTGGTAAATACATACTTCTAAATCTCTGCCTATTTATTTGCAGTACTCTTATCCCCTTGCTTCTTAACCTCAGTTATTAGTCATTCTTGCTACAGGAATTTATTGTAAATCTTGACTGTATATCCATGTGCTGGATAATTTCAGAAACATGTTTTAACATTTTAATTTGATGGCTGAGAGTAATATCTAACAAAATTCCCACTGAACTTTGTTCCTAGCATGTGTGTTCAGCTCTAAAAATTTTCCATTTTAAATCACTTTCATCTTTAAAATAATTAAGGATTTTCTCCCCAGTGTTCACGTGCCATTTTCCAGGCAGAAAGAATTTAACAAGTGAACTGAAAGCAGAAAGACTGACATTAAGACAAGTTTAGACCAAAACACAATACAGAATTGTCAGACAAATATGTAGGGTAAGATTCACTGTTAATACCATGTGTAACAATGGTTTGGAAAAGAAGAAAAGAAATTTCATGCCAACAGTTTATCCAGTCATGTAGAATCAAAGTCTCTTCATGCAAACAGTTCCATAATGAGCATAATGAGGCAAGACTTTAAAGGTATATATGCTATATCACACAATCTGGTGCAAAGACTTGGCTACAGTAGCTGAATCTGCATACTTTTTTCTCTGTAGATTCACAGTTTTAAAAGCTAATAAACTGTGGGAAAAAAAAAACCAAAAACAAACCAAAACCAGCAGGAAACGTTCCCAATCCTCCAGAGCAGACAGGCTCATGCACAGAGCACTGCAACAGCAAGAGCAACCTCTCGATGAAGACAGCTGTCACCGTGATTTGTACCGGGGGCAATTCCTGGGATGAAGCAGGCAGCAGGGTCCTGGCTGCCAGGAGAGGGACTGACTCAGTGCCACTGCACTGTCAGATCCTCTGGTGTCACTGGCTAAAGAAAGCAACAGGCGCTTTCTACCCACTCCCAACCCAGGCTGTGAGGTTTGCACTTTGGCCCTTGCTAAGGCGTGGGCTGGAGCATAGCACATGAGTGACACTTGTTGGCCAACAGGCAGTAACAGAGGCATGAAACAGCCCAAGGGGAGGGCTGGTGTTTGACAGCTACTCTGCTGGAGCTCAGTCCTGCCACATGTGCAGTGATGTGCTGAGGGCAGGAAGTTGATCTGCAGATCTGTAAAACCCCTTCCTGGAGTAAGGACATTCCTAAGGCAGTCTAGATATAGTATATTTCTTATTTTAACCTACAGTGGGTTTCATACAGACAAATTACAAACATCAGGAAAAATAATGGAATAATATAATATTAACATTAAACAGCTAAGAATGGATTTCAGTGGCAAAATGGGAATTCGTTTCTCTGGGAATATGGTGACACTTGGGAGATAGCCATTAACCATCAGCACAGCTCTGCTTTCTCTCATTCTCATTGTCTGCCTGAGTTTTGCTACAAATGCAAGTCATGCTAATAAGCTAAACGATCCAGCAATGCAGTACCACAGAACTGGGCTAGGATGGATTGTTATTGTGATTTAATTTTACTGGAGAGTATGGATGTTCTTTCTCAAACTGACATATAATAATGGGAGCACAGATCCAGTCCTGCAAACATGTTAAAGGCAGTTTTTCCATTGCTCATATTCTTAACACACAAGTTTCAAGCAAACACATCTACAATTAGGTCATCTTTTCTTCCCTCCCTCCTGAAGGCTGTGCTATCCAGTGCTGGCAGCTCCTGGTCACAGCCAGCACTATACTCAGAAACTGGTGCCTAGAGCTTAGATGAGGCACTCTGAGACCAGGTGAGGCCAATAGAGCCTCTTAAGGAGGCACCAAAGGGACACATGGACAAAGCTCCTTCCATGGCATATGCAGAATTTAAATCTGACACAACCAAACCCCTCACCATCTCCACCACATGCTGAGTGTACATCCGGCCCTACAACAGCAGACAGTTGCTTCTGACCCCACAAAGGGTACATAAGTAGTCCCATGATAGGATACATTGTGTGTCTCCTCCAGGCCAGGCAACCAGGAGGGTACGCTGCTGCATGATTTGTATGATGCTAACAGAAGCCCATCCACCATGTTCTGGGGCAAAGAGAGAAGTAAGCTGGGCACTTGCTTGCCCTGAGAGCTCTGTCATGGCACTGAAGTGCTGCTGTGCTTTGAGTAAGGTGTGTGGGGAGGAGCTGGATGGAGGCCAGACCCTGTGGGCATCCCCACACCACTGGGACATGCACGTGCTGCAGCTTCATCACCCCAGCCCTCAGGGAGGCCACTCTGATTCAATCCTCAGCAGATCCTAGAGAATGCAAAGGAAGGAATAGAGCAGGACCACTGCAGCTGCAAGAGAATCTAGGGAGAATGTGTGGCTCGATTTTTGTGAGAGACCAGCTGAATTCTCCTTTGGCTTACAGAATTCTTTGCCAAAGATGCATTTTAAACATAAGGTTTGTCTGTGACTTTTTCTTTCCCTGTGACAAGTCATTATTTTGGCCTGGCTTCATCTAGTACAGCTTGCGAGTAAAGCAATCCTTCATACAGACAGGTCATAAACATCAGAAAAATGTTTATAATAGGAATTTAGAGACCAGCATAAGTGCCCTTCACTGCCAGGAGCTGCACTGCATGCACCCAACCCTTCATAAGAAACTTGGCCCATTAAAACTCTTGTTTACGGATGACCCACCTGTTCTGGCTTTCAGTGGCATCTAAGACGTCAGCAGAGCTGTTGATCAGAACAAACTACTGCTTCTAATGCCATTAAGCAGAAGACTTCAGCGTGGCAGCACTGTGTATTTAAGTACCAGGACATCTGCTCTTTCATGGAACAAGTTATTTTAATTATGGAAGTACTCATAATGTCATGGGAGCTATTAAAAATAAAAGACATGTCAGCAGTATAACTTTCAAACAGCCTCACAAGTGACATGTGGCTGTATCTATATGATAAAGGTGGCACTTTTACAGTTTACCATCAGAGTTGTGGGTTTTTTTGTCTAAAGTATCCATGCAGTATAAAATCTAAATGTTTTACAGTTCCAGGCTGTTCAACGTAACTTAGTTTTTGATGGCATGCTGTTACTGAAAGCTCTCTTAATCTTGTTTTCAGAGTGAAAGGATAATCTTGTTAATTCGCTGATCTAGGATTTAAAAGCTCTGAACTCTGTATCTCAGTTTGCCATAGACCACACATAGCCGGAGCGCTGTAATCCCTCCAGCTATGCCTGGTACACAGCCCGGGAGAGAGTACCTCCCTTATTTACTATTTGCAGCACTTGGCACGCCATTGTAATACAAATAATAGGTGCTGCAGTGTGAGAGGAACCTGTTGAAGTCGCTTAACTCTTGTTGGTCATGTCAGTATCTGCAGAACCGCTGCAGGAAATGTGGCTGACAGAGGCAGTGCGGTTACCCAAGCACGTATGAGACTGCAGCGGCACGCCAGGTCCAGCACCGCTTCTGTTAGCAGGGCTGTGTGGTGGCCGCTGCGCTGTGATCGGGACAGAAATAGCTGTACCTTCAGCTCAGGACCTGATGAGTAAGTCCTGCAGAACTGCTGACCGACCGCGGAGCCGCCGAGCTGCCCCTCTCCTTGCCGCTTAGGGCCCCAGGCAAACCACAGGCTGCTCACACCTAGCAAGGAGACAAGAAGAGATAAATCAGACCAACAGGCAGTTCAGCTTGATAAACCGGATGAGTTTCTACACTTGAAGGCTCGTGACATTTAAACATGATGGTAATAGCGTACTGGCAGAACAGCAAAAGAACAATCATACATGTTTTCTTCAGCCAGTCAAAACCCTCGAGGCTGCCACAGCCCTCGTGTAGACTTTGGCATGCCACCTGCCTTACAAGAGCCTGCGATGCTGTGCTTTGTTTCTCAGGGGTGATGAAGGGCACAATATGTTTGTTTTTTGTTGTTTTCTTCCCTTAAGCCGGTCTCAGGTCTAGAGGAAACAAGTATTTCACCAATTTAGCCTGCCAATAAGAACAGGTGGTTGCACAGCTTGCTCTAAAAGGTGCAAAAAGCCACACAGCCAAGGAAGCACAAAGGGAACAAATAAAATTACATGGGGAGAAACTCAAGGGCAGGAGCAGCCCAGGTGAATGGGTTTGTTGTCAGCACAACACAGCTCCAGGGCCTCATTATTGGAGGAACAGATGAAGGCAAATCCAAACATGGGAAACATGTCAGTGGGATACATGCTGCAGCATGGCAGCATGGGCAGAGTGTGATCTCTCTTATCTGTGATCAGTCATAATAGCTTTATCAGCTTGTTTCTGCAAAGTGGACTTCAACATGAGTGCCAGTGTGTGGAAATGGTTCAGTAAAGTGCCAATCTGAGGCAATTGCCTCATGTGCTAGGAACAAGTCCTACCTTCTCCCACTCCCTTTCTCATATGCTTTCCCTCTCCACTGAAGCACATCTCTGATTTTCACGATTGTCTCCTCTCTCCCTCCTGTTTTACCACTTTTTCATTTAGTTTCCCTCTACTTCTGCTTCATGAGAGTTCTGCTTTCAAATACAGAGACTTAGAATTATGTAAAACTATTAAATATTCTGCACATAAATCTTAATTGTTGGGCAAACCAAATCAACCCTCAATTTATCTGACCCACCAGCCTGCAGGCTTGCTCTGTTAGCTATCCCATCTCCAGATGCTAGTTGTCCACTCTGCAGAAGAATTCAGAATTCAACTGAAGATGAGTGGGGTATGTTGTTGTACATACAGGACAGCTTTTGTTTCATTTCTGATCATTGTCATTTCCCATTGTGTAACCCAGTTAGGGTAAACATCCTTAACTCTGCTATTTCTTTATGTAGACATCTGTATCCCCAGTTTACCCTAGATACTAGTCCAAAGGTTCTGCAAAATTTCTCTGTGAGGGCAATTTGGATGACAGCTGTCTCTCTGCCAGGGTGCAGAACAATGTCATATGCTCTCATTTAGCCTGCTTGTTTTCCAGCTGCAGAGAACTGCCTAAGTTCTTGGGACATCAGCTCTGTAGCTGGTCTCCTCAGATGCAGAGGAGGTTTTTTGTCTTTGCAGCTGTTAAGATTTATGACAAATCAGTTTTCTCACATTTGTCTTCCCACAAGATTTCTTCAAAGCATTATGATAGAGGCCAGCGAGTGAGGAATCTCCTCTGCTTTAGTGCAGCTCCTGCAGAGCTGGAGCATTTGTCAGACAGACATGTCCCACATAACAAAGCAATCTGTAGCTCATGTACAATCACACAGAAAACACAGGACTGATGCCCTTTAACCCCGAGTGTGAGGACATGAGTAAAATCTAAAGAAAAGCCAATGAGGACAAGAGGATGGCATGTCAGCCTCACACTCTTGCCTCTGTGTAAACACAGAATCAAACTTTGATACTCAAAACATGGTTTATTTCAGTAAGTGGAAGGATCCAAGGAAAGCAGGCAGGCTTTATAGCACAAACATCCAGAGAAGCGAGTATGTCTTCTGTCAAATACAGGGACTAATTGTAGTTACTTACCATGTCACTTGTTAGTGAAATAACAGAAGGCTTGTATGAATGTTATTACCAAAAATTCTTTCTCCTTCCCCTGCCCCCAAGATTGGCAGCCATCAAAACCACTTTTCATTTCCTTTCCTAGAAAAGGTAGACCCAGCACTTTGAGGTTTATCCCTTACTAGCACATTATGTATTTTCTCGAGAAGAGGGCAGCACAGCTTATAAAGACGTGAGTTACCTCTTAGCATGGAAAAGCCCTCTGAAATTAAATCGGTCTTTCTTTACTTGAAATTAGGGAAGATAAAATGTGCCAAAATGTTGTCACTTATTTTAGATACATAGAATTAGAAA
Source organism: Melopsittacus undulatus (assembly GCF_012275295.1). Taxonomy (NCBI): domain Eukaryota; kingdom Metazoa; phylum Chordata; class Aves; order Psittaciformes; family Psittaculidae; genus Melopsittacus; species Melopsittacus undulatus. The sequence continues at coordinate 22,775,144 of NC_047557.1, read as the reverse complement.
ACTGATCCTGCATCATAAAAGCAACACCAAGAATAAAAGGAAATAAATAAAAAAAATGCAAATATTTAAGGTCCTACAATCTGACATGAGTAATCAAAATGCCCGGTCTTCAAAGCTGGTGATCGTCCTGTTCCTCTTTAAATTCTAAGACACTGTAGATTGTTTATCTATGATTTATCTATTGTTCTTAATTATTTCTTTTAAATAAACAGGATAGGCATAATACCACTGCAGAAGGCAGACCTGTTCAACAACGAAATTTAGTACAATTACAGAATTTAATAAACTTTATTTAGATTCAATAAAAACAAATGCATTATCTATCAAAGAATTTTCTTTTAAAATATATCAGTGCTAATCACAGAAAAAAAATCAGTGTTTCTAGTTGTTCAGATTTCCAGATGCACGAGAAAGGAATCAACACTACAGGATCCTTATGATCCTTATTGCATTATGATGCCATTTTTTACAACACCCAATGGAGGCACCTGTCTGTAAAGCCAAATGTTTTGCTCTCCCTCTTGAAGTGGTCACTGGAGCTTGTTTTGAGCTCTGAAGCTCACCCAGGCAGAAAGTAGGATACCTGATGATTTTCTCTGGCTCACCACTCCACTCAGATCACTTCAGAACTTGCACCCCAGAGTATGTTAATACTACGTTTGGCTTTGCTGAGTTTGTGAATAACCAGCCACAGCAGCCTGGAATCGCTGCTGCTTCATAAAGAAATGTGAACAGTTCGAGTTTACAACTTGTGGCTAAATACCACAGTTAGATGCTGAAAGCCTAAATATCCAGGAAGCTGCGGTAGCTGATGGCAGTCTAAGCAAGTGTAATGGTTACTGCAAGTCAGTGACATAAACCACTCCAAATGCAGTCTGTTTACAGTTTCAGACAGACTCGAAGAGCTGGTGGGAATTTTGTGTTCGATATTTGCCTAGCAGACAAGGCCCGAGAGTCAGGAAGTGGCAAAGATGTTGTTCTCAGCCCAGGAGGCTGCAGGAAAAAAATAGTTGCTGAGTCAGACAGAGCTTTCCCCAGGACTCTGGCTGCAGCCCAGCCTTTAAGAAGACCAGCCAGCTCACCTAAGGGTGAAATCAAAGCTTTAACACAGTCTGTACAGCTTATGGAGAACAGCTCTCATTTTTAGGACAGCTTTTTCGTATTTTAAGTGAGCTCTGTGGCAAGGAAATCCCTGGAGCCTTGGAAAATCTGTATGCGTGGTTTGTGCAGTATCTTCCCAACCTCAGACATCTCTGACATAGCCAAGAGCTCTGAGCTGCTGGCTGAATGCTGCTGTACCTGCTCCTGTTACCATGGAAATGGACACTGGCAAAAGTAGGATAAGAGCTTTAAAGTAATTACCAACATAATTAGCACTTTCATCTTTTTGGAGATTGGCTTCCCCAGATCTTCTCAAATAGTGAAGCCATCCAATTCAGACACATTGAGTGTCTCAGTATTGCAAGTTAGTGTCTGAAGAAGCATCAGTTAACATGGTCAGTGTCGGAATGACACATGAAAGGAAGGCATTGTTGGAGTCGGGAAGCAATAGGTTCCTGTGGCCTTCTTTGCTTATTACTAATAGAAGCTCTTCTCCTTTGCTATGAGTCACTGTTCCAGTTTCACCCCTAATTAATTCAGAATCAAGAGAAAGGGCACAAACATGAAGGGAAGCTCCCAGTGATGGCTCAATAAAGTTTGCAGAAGAGGGGGAGGTGAAATAAGTCATTATAGTAACAAATCTCAAGATAATAGAGAAGAATCAGCCTCAACGACATGCTGTACAGCAGTCATGCTGGGAAATATAAATACCGGTGTCTTTCTTATTACACTGCAGCTGTCTGAGCAAAAGACATCAGACAATGAAATTCTCATCTGAGCAGCACAACCTAACCAGTACGCACACCAGGAATCTGTCATCCAGGCAGCAAGTGCATCAGTTAGTGTACATTAGCTTCCACACTTTGCAAAAGCCATCCTGTTCCAGGGACATCTCCTTCACCTACAGGGGAGTCAGAAGGGAGTTTTGGCTTCTGAAATGTAATTTCAGAGTTCTTTGCTGAAAGCACAACAGCCTGCTTGTATTCTGTTGAGTACAGAACTCACCTTCAGTGACCACTGAAGTGACTGCTTGCATAATTATTACTGCTTCTAACAACATTAACATCTGGCTGGATGCAGTCTGAAAGATTCTGGCTGTGGTTACTTTGCAGAAAGAGATGTGCTTTCAGAAGAAACTGATGAATCCTAGGAAGAAAATTAGGGCAAGATAGCAGGTAGAATTCTGTAGATTTCCTGGTTCACTCGTGGGTTTTAACGATCTAAACACATATTGTAATTAAAAAAAATTAATGCTAATTACCTCTGTTCATCTCATTCTGTCAGGCTGCCTATGGGCAGGGCGGGGCTGCAGAACCAAGTTCCAGGCAGAGCCATCTGCAAGGAAGCTGTGTCCCTGGGGATGTCATTTGTGCAAGTCCTACTCACTAGCACATGCATTTGTACACAACCTGTTCCCTTTGGAGAGTTTGGTTACTTAAGTGCCCTCACACAGGCTAGTCACTGCACAGCAAAGAAAGCTTCTTTGTGCCTCCCTCCCCCATAGAAAGGTAGCAAGATTCAACAGCACTAGGTGAAACTTCTTAGCTTAATACTGGGGATTTCTGCTTGAAGTTATGTGTTGTACATCCGTTTCTCATGCATCCATATTTTCAGGACTCTTTAAGATGGCAGGTAATTTTCTCTTACTTATTCAGTGCAGGAATTTTTCTTAGACACTGAAATCCAAAATTGCAGTTATTCTTCACCAAAATACAGTTGAGACAAAAGATTATATCATCCAGATGCATTTGTCATAGTCTGTCTCCCTGCCTACCACTCTTAAGTGTTTTTAAATGAGTGTGAGGGTTAGGCTAAGTTCTTCCACTAAGGGCAAAACATCACTGTGGGTGGAACACTTCTCTGCTTTCACCATGACGACACAGACCTAACTGGCTGAACAGCTTCCTTCCAATAGAGAGCCCATGAGACATCTGTGCACGTGAAAGACACACACATTGTCATGGCTCATTGCAGAGAAAACTGGGGGGGGGGGGGGGGGGGGTGATCCTGCACAGGAAGGTAGGAAGGGGTAAGAGTGGTGAAGAGGACCCAGGCTGGAGGGCACTGTAGGGAACTGCTGTGCCATGACTCCTGCAGGAGGTACTGTGCCTGCTGGGAGCTGTGTTTTGCTCTGATGCTCAGTCTGGACAACTTCCAAAGTGACGCTGTCTGCTCCAGATGCTCTGAGAAGCTTCCAAGATTCCCAGGCTCCTTCACTGCTACCCTTGGACCTCCAGAACAGCTCTAATTCCCCAGAAAAACCAGGGAGCCAAAGCCCTCAGTAACAGCTTTACTTTCTGCAAGGACTACTGCCAAATTTCTAACTGGCTTAAACAAGTTAAACACACACAGAAAACCCACTCATGCTTGCATCAACCAAGTAACTGTCTTTAGCAATCAGGTCACGACTAATACAACCATGGTGTGCTTTGCAGGCCAGCAGAGCTACACCAGACACAGTTCCAAGGCAAGCACTCAAAGAGTTAGAAGGTGCTATAATTAAGGTACATAAGGTTAAGAGGTGCATAATTACGTTCAACCATAATTACACCCACTGGTGACTGTGCTTTATGATATAGTCTTCAATTACATGACCACCTCCTTTCTTCTTTTCCCTATGGGATCTTTGCCTGTGTCAGGACAGACTCCATGGCACAGTGCTGCAGGATTGCCCAAATTGCCAGCAAACATGTCATTGAGGACACTGGGGAGAGCAGTAGCAATTGCATTGCACTCTCTCCAGCCAGCCTTTGTGTCAAGTTGTGCTTGTGATAGAGATGTCTGAAGGGTAAGAAGTCTGAGCTCAAAACTTAAAGTGTTCTCATGCAGATTTGCAAAACTTAAAGATTTGCATGTCTGCTTTGCATATTATTAAAGCTTGGATTTATAAATCTCTGCTGATGTGCAGCATCTTTGTGAGCAGGTTTCTTAACTACAGCAGAAGTAATTACTTACCTGGACCAAAATTTTTTAAATAAAAGGCCTTATCCAGCCTCTATTTCCATGGTAAAATTACTACTGACTAAAATGGAAGCGGGAACATGCCTCTGGTACATGCTGACCCACCCCGCCCCTGCCAAAGCATTGTTCAGTTCAGCCAAATGAACAGGAAGAACTTCACAAGAGCCATTTCTCAATTCATAGCACAAATGTATGCACACAGCATGACAGACTGAAAGGCTGTTACTACTGCTTGCAGGGAAAAGTGAGTTGTTTTTTTTGTCAGATATACCTAGCGGACCTTTGTGTGCATGCTGGAAAGCAGCATAGAGCACTCGTCTTTTACAGGCACTCACATGTCAGCATCATGAAGAAATATTTACACTGTGAGAAGCTAACAGCAATCTTTCATAATTGCTGCTTATTAACATCTCCATGCTTTTGAAGCATGGTAGAATCATAGTTTCAGTGATACTTCTGAAATAACAAATGCAATGACAATACAGAAATTTAACTATTCATAATCTTAGGCTCTCTGTCTAAAATGAGTGTAAATGATCTATATAGCAATTACATTGGTGTTACTAAAATACAGTCCCAAATGACAGGCTAACCTAAATCTGATATTTAAAAAGATACCATTAAACCATGTATCTCCTTATAATGTAAAACTAGCTAACCAAACCATGGAGCTTGGTTTACAATACAAGTGTACTTGAAAATCCAAGATTACATGCACCAGGTGAAGCACATGAAGGCTTTGTTTTGGTTTAATTAGCAATATAATTATCTAATCCTTGAAACAGGAAGAACTGAAAATGACATTTGAAATATGCATCTATCAAACGCAAAAGAGGCACAAACTTGCTAAGGGAATCCAAACAAGAAGAAACCACACATTTCAGAATTAATTTATTTTTAATCTGCTGTGACCAACTTGGGAAACCATTCTATGAAGTAACTCTGTGAGGGTACACGCCTTCATGCAGCAGACCACTTGGCAATGGCAATCTTGTTCAGCACTACAGGTTCCATCAATAAAATGTCAGCAAGATTTTTGGCAGCAGGAACAGAACAATCTCTACCTTACTTTAATCACAATGGACAATCCAGAGCTGTTATGGTTCAGTGTCCCTGGAACAACTGGTGAAAGTGTTCTGATATATTACATTACACCTGGGTAAATAAGATTAAAGATCGTACTATATACCTAGAAACAAAACATGTGTTTTGATAAGACTGAATTCCCTTCCTCCATCCTCTCACAGCAATAAATATTTTTTTAACCTCAATCTCTCTGTTTCTATCCTTTTTTTTTTTTTACTTATACAGTTTTCTTACCAGTATCTCATTTATGTGAGATTTATACTCATACAGGAGGTTCATATTCCTGGTGATAGTGTGCTTCCACTTTTAAAAGTTAAAACATCATGATACCAGATTTCACTATCAAGGAAGTTATTAACTCCAAAGATTACAGTCACCTGCCTGTTTACTCCTATAATTACTAACCACTCAAGTGTCATCCCACTTTCAGTTTCAACATATCTTCCAGTGGGGCACACACTGTTGTTATTTGGCAAGTTGCTTTCCTGTCCTTGGCTCCTTTCTTAGCCTGTGACATCTACATTTGTATCTGTCAGCCTGCCATCCTTTTATACACATCTCCAAGCATTAGACAAAGAGGAGAAGCCACAGGGGTATCTAGCCCATTTTACTTGCAGCAGCAGTACCCTCATCAATAGCTTTTCTCACCAGTAACTGCCAGTGCTGGCTCTGATGTCTTGTGTTGTGGGTTCGCTTCTAGGAGACAGATCTAACTTCTCCATCCAATCACTGAGCATACCGGTGTTTGAAGTAACTGCCTCGATAGTTTCCTTAGCTGAGACAGAGCATCTCTATGTCTTTCAAGCTTTTGCTTTACATCTTTCCCACAGTATGAGATTTCAGGCCTAATATCAGTTGAATAATATGACTGCTGAAGTAAGCGTATCCCTTACACAAAAAATAGTATTTCCTCATTTTAAAGTTAAGAAGAAGGCTACCTTTGCAGACATGTAAATATTTGACGATCCTCACAGTTCGTTTAATCTGTTAATGCAAAATGACTAGACAGCTCAGTTAACTGCACCCACATTTAGCAGACCTGTATCAGTGAAACCCTACTGAAGATTCATTTCCATACATCAGCCACCTGAAAACACATCTTCACATGTTAGGGTGAAACTTAATACTAAACCTGACCATTCTATAAAAATGATGGATTTTGTAGAAAGGAATATTTTTGTAAGCATCTTAATTAAAAAAAAATTTAAAAAAATTAGTAACTTTCTTCACTAATATTTTGGTGAAAAGTCGTAGGGAATTTTTCAACAAGCCCTACACTGACCAAAATCTAAATGATACAAAAATGTCCAATGAAGTAAATGTTGGGGGGGAAAAAATATGTTATTGAAATACAGAGTTCAAAATATATATATAGCAACACTAATACTAGTAAAACACTTTAACTAGCACCAACTCGGACAAACCATACCAGGAAACTTTCCACCTAATTTTATAAATTGACAGCTTAACAATTTACTTTCTACATGTGGTAAATTATAGTTTAGGATTGTAGACCTGCCTGCAATTTAGGTTGCTCAACACTTCCTATTATAATAACCTGTTTTCAATTGCTTTTAAATTTGCCAAACTGTAACTGTTTGAGCTGGAACTTTACATGCTGAATATACTTCCCAGGCTGCTTTTGGTGAGGAAAATTTCAGCTGAATTATTTTGGCTGATTCTGATATTAAAGCAAGGTATTCCACATTATCTCCATAATTTAAACCATTTGATATCTATGATTAACTGTAAGATTTTAAACTTGCCAGAGAAAACCCTTGTTTTGAAATGTCCTGTTTGCTGTTGTCATGAAGATACACTCACATTTACCCAGGTCATATAACTCAAAGAATATGCAGCTCCCTAGAAACTTGCTCAGTAGAGTAGACTGCTGCAGTTATATACCTAAAAATCTCTGAAATCCCTTGAAATGCTTCAATGATCATAGCTTAGAGTAGGCTGAACTGCAAATGAGCCATTTTATTCTGTGCAAGAGTTCCCTCCAGGCCACAACCACAGGGCTGAAGTTGAGCAGAACATACTAACAGCTGCTAACCCTCCCAGACTACAGCAAGACAAACCAGCAGAACTGTGGAAGTGCAGCTTGTTCCTCAATACGCATAGTGACTGATTTCCTGGCAGGAGATAAGGAGGTGGGAGGGATCTCCCTGACGCTAATGCAGAAGGAACAATCTGCAAGGGAATCGGCTGGACAATTTTTCTAGATCTCAAATCTAAGACACATATTGTAGATTGGAGCTACAGTAAATTCTGCACATAAATCAGTGTTGTAGAAAAGCTTATCTAGATAGTACCTCATTATTTCCTCTATGTTCAGTGGACTGTGCATATATAATTAAAACCAAAATATACTTTGTGCCATGTGCTTCCTTGTGTAACTTAACCATTGTGGCTTTGTGAAATATATTTCAAACAGGTATTATTTCTTTCCATGCCTGAGACTTCCCTTTTTTTTCCAAAACCTGATGATCTAGTCCTTCACCAGCAACAGCAGCACAAGCACCTAAGATGTGTGAAACTAGCAGCACTAGTGCCTGTAATGCTCAGCTTCAAGGGCCCCAATACTCTTCACCCAAGCTCATCAACTTCTTTGTTACAGGAAAATTCAGTGCCCAAACCAATGAATTACCAGGCTTAGCATTTAAGGCTTTTTAATCAGCAGTGCATTTGCTTGAATGCTCTTAAAGTAGGGTTAGACTCAAACACATGTTGTTGTATATGTTGAATCAGGCAGAGAGCATGCAGAGTAGATCATTCTTCTCCTAGCAATTCCTTTTGGGCATTTTGGTTACTGAACTTGTACTAGTCAGCATGAAAGAATCTGAAATACTGCTGCTTCTCACATACAAAATTACTCAGTACTTTTTATGCCTCTTTTTATAATAGATACTAAATATTGACAATTTTATATTTTTCCATATATAATCATGCATCCACATTTGTGTTTTCTGGTGAAAAGTTACTGCTATACAATACTTCCAGTGAGGAGAAATTTTATCACCATGTTGCTATCTCCTTGTTCACATTCACATCTCCTGCCATCATACCAGGTTATCTTCTAGTTTTCAGGCTGAATCTTATTCCTCTTTTTTTTTTTTTTTCCTTTAATTAAATTGATTACAGCACTTGAATACAGGTTCTCTGAAGAAAACAGAGAAGCCATCACCCCCAGTAAGTACAGCATAAGGAGACAGGCATCCTGGCTTACATTTTCAAATTTGAGACTCATTGTTTAACAGCTGCCAAAATACTCACGTTCTCTAGATCTTGTAGAGGGATATTCTTAACCTGGCTAACCATTCTGTAAAATGCTTTAGACAAAAAATGGTCAGTAAGAGAAGCATAAAACTTTAGATGTTAGGCAAGTTACTAGAGTTTGACTTTTCAGCACTCTTAACAATGGCTCTCACTGAGCTCAGTAGTTCCTCATTGTCTGAAAATCAACTCCACTCAAATAACTAACCTTAGGCTCTGTGGTTTAATGTGTAAAACTGTTGCCATAAAATGCTGTTAATATATACTGGTTACACATATAACAGCTATGCTTTGGATTTGGGGAAAAAAGGGGTTATTTATATTGACTCCCTCTTTGCAGGCAAAATGAATGAAGTACTTCAGACATTTCAGAGTAGAAGTAGACACAACACAGCCAACAGAGTAGCCACAACACAGACTTAACTGTACTCAAGATAAGGCATAGCCACTTCTGAAAAGATATGTGGGACTTGTATGTTTGATGGTCAACCTGTATGTGCAATTTAAGAAGATTAAAGTTCTCTAATGACCATCTGATTAAAAGTGGATACAGAAATGTTCCTTTAAACTACTCTCTATTCTGAAGCCTCTTTTAGATTCTATTCTGAAGCCTCTTTTAGCCTCTTAAAGACATATCAAAAGAATCATATATTATTCAAAGGTGTGCTGTTGCTTAAACTGAAGTATCAATTTGCAAGTCACGTACAGGAAGTTTTCAAACTCTGGCAGAACCATTTCAGAATTCACTAGGCTGAACTCATAATATTATCCTATTATTGGCAAAACTGTGCAATAGCCAAATCTAATTAAACATCAAGAACAAAATGACACTCTGATGTACTTTCTTTTAAACTAAGGCAACTATTTTCCATTAAGTCTATAAAAGAATATTTTGTCTCTTATTTTCTTAGACATCTTGTTGATTTTTATTTATATGACATACTGCAATGTTTTACAAGTAAAGTCAGTATTTGTTTTATACGAACAACCTTCTTCAGCCAAAATTTCTCCTTCTGAAGGTAACTAGCATAAATCAGAAGAGAAAAAGCCAATACAAAATGCATAATACCTCAAAATCAGGTACCATCATACCAATTAGATTCCAAGCTCTGGGTTAAAATACTGAGTAAGACACTTAATGCTCAAAATGACTTAGAGATCTATTCTCACATCTAAAATCTTGCTTCTGAAAATTACAATTCTGCTACTGCCTGAATTTATTATCCTTGATATTTATGTTAAATTCTGCCTTCTTATCACAACACTTCTTCACAAAACTGCCTTCTTTTTAATGAAGTCAGCAATATCTTTACTCCTTTGATGCAACTTCCCCATTTAACTAATGCCGTACATAATTAAATAACAGGAAAATATTATCAGCCACTGAAACATCTTTGTTATCATGAGGAAGCAATCAAGAGGCATTGTTTTTGGTACAGATGTTAGTCAGCAATAATAATAAGAAACATTTCAATAGCCATTTTTAGTATTTTAGGAACTTTGTTGATAATTAAACAAATGCTACTCTAATATACATGTTAGGGATTTATTTGGCCAATCATTCTACTGTGGCACAAGAAGTTGCACCTGTGCAGGTTCCCAGACATTGTACTACATTATGGAACTGAGCCCATATTAATCAAGTATGGCATCCGGCAAGTAGGATTTCCACTTTCCCACACTTCTCCAGCCCCATAAGCACTTAAAGAGGCTTGAATGGTCTCTTTTCTCTTTTTATTTGAGATACTCAGTCTAAGTCTCTGCTCTGGGTGGAATGTCCAAAACATAAATATTTGAAAACAAAAGATACTCTGTTGCATTTTTCAAGATCAGGGAACCCTACCACCTCTGGACATCAACAAGAAATGGTATCCCTTTGCTGCAGAACCAATCTGCCTCTTGGATCCTTGTTAGATACCTTCTGATTTCAAGGTGCTTAAGATAATATGTGATACAGCAAACGCAGCTCTCCACTTTCCAGCCTCGGCAATTGTTACCATCTAGGAATTTACAGTGGCTAAATTTACAATGGCAGACCCTGACCAATGCTTTCACATGTTTTTGCAGAACCTGGGCAGGATTTTCCACTTAAGATTGACTTTTTTTTGCAGATAGTGTATCTGCTTCTGTCCGGGAGAAAGTCCATGAGACACAGTTATGTGACTAAACTGACTAGATTTTTTTGTCTGGGGTGCAGATAAAACTTGCTCAGTAAAGAAGGCCTCTTTCTGAGATCATGTCTTGGAATACATTACCCAGTCCTCTCTGTCATAACTACTAGTTTTCTGTAAAGACTGATGATGGGTTTTGGTTGTTTGGCTTCGTTTTTCTTTTTTTCTTCCTTCACAGATCCTATCTCAGAAGGGGTTCTGAATTTTGTATACACACCTCTGGTGGAACAACCACTTTAGTAACCTGTCATTCCTTCACCACAGAAAGCTTACCCCGTACACCAAATTTATGTTTGACCTAAGCAAGCGTATCAACCCTCCTTAATTTTTCTCCTGAAAAACCTGACCCACTGCATTCCAGCTCAGACATCATGTTATCTTTCTATTCAGGTTGAACAGATCATTTAAGAAGACCTCTTCCCTTTTTGTCTTCATGGCACATGGGTTCAGCTCTACTCAGAATTCACCACACAGGATAGCAGATGGTACAAAAAGAGTGCTAAAAATGAAACTTCTGATGATTTTCCCTTGCTGTAGAAAATGGAAGCTTATTTGTATAAAAATAAAATTTCACTCTAAGGAGCAAATGCTATTAATGCTGTTAAGTTTAATTGCACTGTGTTCACGAATATTTTACAGATACCTGATTTAAAGCCTGTAATCTCCATGGGTCTTAATTCTGAAGATTAAATAGGATAAAATTTTCTTACTTCTTGACTAGGCTTGAAATATAAAAATACGCTTCTAAAAAACTAAAAAGGTGACTAAAACGCGTTCTCAGTGTATTCTCTCAAAGGACAATTTTTTTTTTTACTGTTTTTTGGTTCAAACTTTTCATGGATGTTGAGCCATGACTGGTTCTTAGCAAATAAAGAGTTTAATAAATGAATAAGGAGAAATACAAATTGCTGAGTTCTTTGCCAAGTGCTTCTCTGAGATTTGAAGCATACATCTCAGCTAACAGGTTGACTAAATTCCTAAGGAGAGCAAAACCTTAATGCAGAGAAGGAGAGGAAGGAGGAGAGGGTAGGTTTCTGGCATGATAATGAGTCCACTCAGAAAGTATTAGCTCTGCAAAAAGATGTCATCTGTTAAAGCCTAACTGAAATCTGGAAATCCAAAGGGGACAACTCAATGAAGAAAAAGTAACTAACTTTGTCTAGTTAAAACTCCTGTTTAAAACAATAACTGGGGAATAGTACTCAGTTTTTACTTTCCACAGAGAAAAATACTGCCTTCTTTCACCAGAAATGAAAGGATAAGTCTACTCTCTGCCACATGGAAAAACACATCTGCTCACCTTTCCTAGAAGAGCTTGTAAATCTCACAATTCTGCAGTGAAAGAAAGTTATTTCAGGTTGAAATGTCTGCTTAATTTAGAAGTACTTTCTCCATTTGCTTTTGCTTTCTCTTAGTCGTCTATAAGGCAAGAAGTCCTTGGCAGTGAATTCCACTGCCAAGTAGTTTTACCCCTCTGCCCTGCATAAACATGCAACAAACTTTTTTTGCTAAGATAATGTTTATGGAATTGTACAGTTTTAAAGGGGAAAAGACCCATGAAATCAATCTCATTTGTGTATCACCAGCCATTCCATTTCACTTCAGTTGCTCTGAATGAAGTCTAATGCATTGTTTTTGTTGAAAGCGTATCTCCTAGGAGAGTTTTCACTTGTCTTGATGTGAAGATACTAAGACTGACAATTGTACCTATTTTCTGAGCAGTTTGGCCCAGTAGTTAGCTTCTCTCACTGTTAAAAATGTTACTTTCTCTTTGAAATGACTGGCCTCAGTTTCCTCCTGACATTCTCATACTAAAGACTAAAGAGACTTTCATATGCGATGGCAATTCTTAGAGACTATGATTAAGTCATCACAGAATCTTTTTCTTTTTTTTGCTTAGCTGAAAAGATAAAGCTTTAAAAAGTCTTTCTTGGTAAGGTCTGTGGCAGCAACCTTCTGCTCTTTCTCAGGTGTCTACACTGGATCAAACAGCAGGTTGATCTGATAAGGTATGCTATCTCTAGGAGTGGCTAAAATCAGATGCCTGAAAGAAATACGAATCAGGCCCTCATATATGATGTTTCCTTCAGTGTTATCCTGATCTCCACTCTCTATGTCTTATGTAATTCCTGAGGACAAAAAAGGATTTTCTGCATTTAAATACCCTCCACTGGCTTCTCTTCTAAGACTGGAACTTGCTGAGTCTTATTTTGAACCCTTGTAAACCTATTGTCTCTACAATATCCTTGGTAAGGAGTTCCACAGTTTAACTGTTCTACATATAAAGCCACTTGTATTTGTTTGAAATAATAAGTTCTACTAACCCAAATTAAAAACCAAGACACCAAAATCACATGCAATTGCTGTACCCGTTTTACTGCTACAGTATACAGAAATCGCATCAGTAACCTGCTCTTATGCAATATTGTACTCATCCATCATGAGATTGCTTAACCATTTTTGCTATGATCTCATAACAATTCAGATTGAACTGACTACTATAACCAGCCTCTAGATACTTTAAGTTAATACCTTCTAGAATACAGTACACCAAGCAGTAGTTTTTATCTACATTTTTAGTTACCATAGTCATGTTACATGTTACTTTGCAATGCTAGAGAAATTTTTAGACTTAATGCCCAAAGCTTTCAAACAATCCAAGGAATCCTGTGTGACTGCTTTTTCTGGTCACCCGCTTGCAAATTCTGTCACCAGCAATTTTGTATTACTGACCTTTACTGATCCCCAAGCACTCAGACCACTGCACCGTGTTCAACAGAAAGTCTACATGAACAAGTACTTTCCAAGAACAGTTAGCTGTTCTTAACCCATTTTACATATTCTCTGCTGAGACCATATACTGTTATTTCCAGTAAAAATACACAGTACTAAGTCAAATAGACCTTACATAAATCTCTCTACAATTACCTTTATCAGGCTTGAAATGGCCACAGATTATGATATCAGGCTTGTCTGACAAATTTTTCACGAAACCACTTGCACTATATGAATTACACTCACTGTTTAATTCTGTAGGAACAGAACTAGGTTTATTCTTTCCCACTGTTTTGCTGAAGCTGGATTCCAATCTATGTGACCAACAGTCACCTATTTTCTCTTTTTGAACACTGGATCTTTCCAGCACTGTTCCATGGCATATACCTGTTATCCCAAGATTAACAGCACTGGGAAAAAATCCCCCACCACCAGTTGTTGCAGGTTTCTAGAGTGCAAGTTATTCAATCCTACTCATGTAAAACCATTTATTTTTAGTAGGTGTTACTTAATATCTGCCTCAATAATGGACTGGAAAGTACCTCACTGTTCTCATACGATTTGATTACATCACATTGCTTCTTTTTAAATGCAGAAGAGAAACAGTAATTAAAAATTGTCTTTTTTTCCACTTGTAGTATTAGCATTTCCATCTACTAAGGGTTGTGTAACATAAATGAGTTATTGGTTCTTCATAGATTAAGCTATACCTCTTACTTGCTACAGTCCTCTCATCTATGCCTTTTTTTTTTGCCACAGTCATGGCCTTCTTTATGACTTTTAACTTTAGAATTCCTCAACTTGTAACTATTTCCTACCCTTGACCCTTCACATCTGTTTTGTGTATTTTTAATTGCTGGGTTTACTGAACAGATTGGTTCTTAGTCAGCATTGTTCTCAGAAATTTTAAGTTGTGAAATCATGGGATTTGGGCCAATTGAATTTTAAGGACATATCACTTCACATTCACAATTTTCTTCCAACAATTTTACTCATTGGTTCTCTTAATGCTGATATAGTTAGCCTTTTTAACTCATTAGTACAGTGTGAGCAAGTATGGGTTGAGCCTAGCCTCTGTTAATCAATACCCAACAAAATCAGGTCATGATTATTGGTTTCTAGGCAACTACTAACTTCCAGTTCATTTACTTAATTTCTCTTTATCCTAAATAGGTCTAAAATAGATTGATTGTTGTTTGGTACCATGTCTTTTGTATCAACTATACTTTTTACAATGGCTAATAATGATTAGTTACACAGGATTTCCAGCATAGGCCCCACAAACTGAACTTCCCCCATAATATTACACTTTTTTTCTTCCACCATGGGAAACTATTGCTTAAAATAAAATCATGAAGAAAATAGTAGTGAAACAAAAATTAATCTCCACATGTCACAAAAAAGCACAAGTATTCAAGCAACAAATTGGTGTGTAATCTCACATTATTTGGCAGGGTAAGAAATCCGCTCATAGACAAGCCCATCTTATTAATAATTCATAAAACAATGAAAAACCTTTAGTAGCCCTTCATAAATCAGTATGCATTAAGTTACTGCATTTTCCTGCTATAAGCCCCTGACGTCCACTCCAACCCTTCTACAGCTATTGTCGACCTTCTCCAACTTCATCCTTCCACCTACTGTTTTCCTTCCTTTCCCTTTGACTTGTGCTAGCACATAACCTCCTGCTGTCTAGCCTCTCTAAACCCAGTCAGTAACCTCTCACTATGCAACCACCTCTACAGTTTTTAAAAACCCCTCCAGGACTCACCATTTAACCCAAGTATCCACACTACCTCTGAAGGCATTTAGAAACTGTTTCATGTTTCACAGAGGAAGCTGAGATCTTGATCTTGTGATTCACTTCTTGTTGCAGTAATTTTACTTCTCCCATACCAAATGACTACAGCCATTAGAATTTGTTGCTGGCTCATCATCTGTTAAAACAGGGTTTAACAAAGTTCTTTGTTAAACATGGTCAGCAGCTGACTGACCCTGCTTACTGATTAAAGTGAGGAAGTTTTTTTCTGCAATGTTACTATATTGATAACTTAGAGAACAATAGGAACACCAAGTGTAGTAGCCTTAGAAGCTCAAGTGACAGTCGATACTCCACCTGTCTCTACAAACATTAACTCCTGATGTCTTAAAGCTCTCTTTATTATGTCAGCGTTAACAACTTTATTCAATAAATAAAGCTTAAACTTTTTCTTCAGACTGCTTTTACCATTTAGGTTTGACGACATGACTTGCAAACAATCCAGAAACAGCCTATATGCTGGACCTATGTCAGACAACTAGCAGCAGAGGCTGCTGAGGCCATCACCTTGCCATCTCATGATCCAGCTGCATGACCAACGCAGTCTATTTGTTGCAGTGAAAGAGCAGAATGAGAAACTTTATTATCCACTTCCTGAATGGTTACCATCACTTTCTCTTGTCTCCCATTTTATCCTTTCCCTATCAGTTGAAGCTTTTGTTGTGAAGCCAACCAAAGTTCAATTTTAATTTCTGACAGAGGAAAAAAGTTAATCCTAAATATAATGAAATTCTATAAAGATATAATACTAACTTGAAAAGGTAGTTGGTTGTTACAGACTAACTTTACAAGTTACTTTTTTCATTACAGTAAATACTTAAAGTTGGTTTGGAATAAACACAGACATCCAACTGTTTTGAAATTTAATTTAGTGAAAGCATGGGTCTAGCAACTCTGGAATAGGTTCAGTTTTGCCAAATATCCACCCCTTGGCACATTTGAATATATGTGATAGTTTCTGTGTAGTGTCAAGGCAATTAATTCAAGTTTCCAAAGCAAAAGAAGTGTTCCCTGTCTTTTCTGGGGGCTTCACGTCACAGCTTTGGAATAGTGTCAGAATAAGTTGTTTGCTATTAAGACAAAGTTTCATGCCTATGATGGAGAGCCCCAAAACCAGAAAAGATGTCTTTCTCCAGGTTATATTTTCCACTCCAAGATCAAGTCTTTACAATAAAAATATGAATTTCATTAAATCCTAGAATGGGTTGGGTTGGAAGGGAGTTTTAAAGATTATTTAGTCCAACACCTATTTGATTGAGAAAGGTGCATGAAGCCAGTATAAAATGTTATCACATTAAGAAGCACTTCAGAACATACCCATTCATCTTCTGTGTCGAGTGCAGTTTTAGGCATAAGATGATCTGCTTTAATTATTGCCTGATGCAGACTGAAAGAAATGGCTTCTACAAAAACAAATTACAAAAAATCATATTCTTCAGGACATAATACTTTCATTTCTAATCACAATGTAGTTTAGGTTTTTCTCCTCCCTATACACACAGATATCCAGCTGATGTACATTAAGCATACAGTCATATAGGCATTTCCACATGCATGTAATAGCAGACATTCTCCTGCACTTCAGTATCTTAGCTACTATATGCTATAGAAAACACACAATCTAAAGAACAGGAAAAGAAGCCAAATTATCATCATTAGTATCAGTACTATCCTAAATCTAACTTTAAAATAATAATTTTTATCATTATTTTATTTTCGTTTATAATTACAACATTTGCAATTATCTACCTTGATCTGAGACTGCTGGTTTATGCAGAGAAAGGTCTCCCTCATGTGGAAATCTGCCGATCAGCAATAAAATAAAGACTGCATTTTGCTTCTTAATACAGGTTCTATTGCTTAGATTTGCAGATTCATTTTTGTAAAAGTATCAGTATATTTTCTACATCTTAATTCATCTGAGCTATCATTACAGTGTGAAAGGAAAAAATGAAGTCTGTAAGATACAATCACAAGAATGAAAGTGAAATATTTCCATATTTAGTCAGAATGCAAGGGGAATTAATCTAAGCAAAATTCACAGGTTTTAGGTTTAATCTTTCCTCCATCAATTTCTTCAGCTTTTCTTCATAGCTGTTCTGAAGATCGTTCAAAATGTTCTCATACGTGTGATTTTCATGTATTGGTTTTTAATTATCCAACAGAAGTGGGATCTAAAACTGTAACTGACAACAAGTGATAAAATTGACTTAACTGTGAGGTTTGGTAAGACTACATAGCTAATATGTTTTGGCTAAAAATATTTATGCTTCTTCACATCCATAAGTAGTGTGGTTCAAAAATAGTTTTCTGAAGTGGAAAATTTATTAGGAATTAATTAAGCTCCTTTTTTTACCCAGTTTAATGCTTTAAAAGAAAAACACAAAGCAATAAAAGTTTCAACTGAACCTTCACAATTTTTTCTCCCTGAAACACATAGATTTGACCCAAAGTGAATGCTTTCAGTTTTCTTTTGCTAGAAAAAGAGGAAGTCCTTTGAGTTGACCAGACACATTTTCTTACTCTGCAGCTGAACAAATGAAAATACCAACCACGTTTACAGCTATGGTTCAAATGTCTAAAATATTTTAACTGGTAAGCAGAATTAAAGTTTGTTAATGTATGTGTTGCAATACTGAATCCAAAGTAAGGTATGATGTCTAAAGACATGACTATAGGGTTGCTGGTAAGGGACTATTCATTAGGGACTGTAGTGACAGGACAAGGCGTAATCGGTTGAAACTTAAACAGCAGGGGTTTAGACTGGATATAAGGAAGAAATTCTTTACTGTTAGGGTGGTGAGGTACTGGAATGGGCTGCACAGGGAGGCTGCGAATGCTCCATCCCTGGCAGTGGTCAAGGTCAGGTTGGATGAAGCCTTGGGTGATATGTTTTAGTGTGAGGTGTCCCTGCCCATGGCAGGGGGCTGGAACTAGATGATCTTAAGGTCCTTTCCAACCCTAACTATTCTATGATCCTATGACAAGTGCACATGGATTAGCAGTTTTATTTGGGTGATGTGGAGTTGGCTTTTAAGACTCATTTTTCCTGATTTTGCAAAAAAAACCCTGCAAAATAATTCCTTGATAACTCTTGACACTTCCGTAGCTGAAATCATTAGATCTATGAAGCTTTTTTGTAGCACCTTTGAATGCCACACCGGAGAGGAACAGGAAAATCTTTGAGTGACTTATGTGCTCCCACCAGGAACATAATCTTCCCTTCCTTCCTTACATGTATCTCAAAATACTTCACAAACCAACTGCTCAAGTATATTTCTCAGGTATAACTTTTTACTGCTGGTGCTGATATAACTTGTAAAACAAAGACGTCATTTGTGACCATTAACTGCCAATGTCATAGAATTTGGCTTTTTTTACATAATGAAGGTAAGAAAATGGTAGTTCAAATGGTAGATTTTTTTTTCCTTTTTAGTTATACTGTGTAAGTTTATAAATTATAGACCTGAATGTGCATCAGAATGAAGCTTAAAAGTATCACACAAGTATTCTGCTATAAAGCTGTCTGGGGCAAATTCTCAGTCTTGCAATTTGTCAGGAAGCTAGACTGAACCCAAACCATGACGAAATCAAACGTACTTCCTCTCCATCAAAAGCACTAATGAGCAATAAATACAATTGAAGAACGCAAGAGTAAGAATGAATCTGTTTCTTTTATTGCTGGTAGTGTGCTTTTTTTTATCCCCTCCAGTTTGAAAATTAATTCACAAGACAGTTTAAGTGCATCTATTAAAAGAGACACATTGCATCAACTCCACATACTGATTATTTCATAACAATTAAAAAAAATTACCATCCAAATTCTTCAGCTTCTGAACATCTCAGAATTTATTCCCTGATATGCTGAATTTTGTAGTCCTATGCAATTTAATAAAAGCACACATTTTTATTTATGCAATAAAAAAAAAATCATAGGAAAGTGATCCAATTCCCCAGAGTGATACACGGTTAAGATGTGAAATACATTGACATTTCCAGTTCATTTCATACTTACATGCCATTACAAAGGAACCATAATTTTACTGAACACATAATCCCTTACTCAGTAGGAAAGCTCTCTGGTTTGGTTTACGCTCCAAGAAATTTTGTAGTATATCCATCCCATCCAAAGATCCTCCAGGCTTCAAAATGAAGTTTCTGTATTTCATCCCAGCCTGACAGAAGGTAAAGCAGAACATTAATATTTCTCACCTTGCCAACTGCCTCTTTTCTGTATTTGTTGTGTATTTAAAAATCCACTCATGATCAAACACCTTCCCTCCTTAAGATTTTCATAATATCAGATCAGGATACACAGAAGTATAATTTAGATCTGCTGGAAGAACTCAAGAGAGCAGAAATTAAACTTGTTCATGAAGAAATATTTTTTCTTGTGGTTTTACACTGTTTTGGAAGCTACAATCACAACCTGTCTAGAAGACACGCTATAAAGCATAATGCACACATAATCTTCACAGTCTTCAGTGATGGATTATCCCCACGACTTACTGGAAGAAAAAGGAACCTAACATCCATCCTCTCTTAACTGAAGATTTTTCTTTCTTTAATCTCTGTTTGGAGAACAGAATGATAGTTCATAGATAGATACAGTACTGAAGAATGACATGGCACATATGCACAGTGGTACACATAACCTATACAAACACATCTAACTCTCCTATTAAAGTATTGTAAAGTAACAGAAATGTAGGTTTTATTTGCAGGAAGAAATATTGCTTCAGAAGGAATGGACTTCTTTAAAAAGAATCAACCAAGCTTCACACTAAGTAATGAGGACTTTCTTGAAAAACGGTCATAAAGAAGATACCTAGAGAACTTTGAGCTTCTAAGACATATGAGAAAATATTATTTTGCATGCAGACATCCCAGATGCTTCTGATAATAAAGAAGATGTTTTTCCTTTTAGTCAGTGTATACACACATACATACTTCCCCACATGTCAAAGCTATGAGGTTACAGGAGCAGACCACTTCCTGATAGCTGTACTGCAAAAACAAGCGTAAGTCTTTTACCTGATAAACTTCCATGACTTAGCTGCATTACCAATTGCAATTTCTGAATTACAGCTGGAAAAACACTAAAATGCAAAAAAACTCCAAAACCAAACCAACCCAAACCAAAACAGAAGAAACCCTTAAATTTCACTGATGCATTGCTCATACTTCATTATTTGTGTTACTTTCCTGAACATCAGGAGCAAATGAAGATATAGTTTCTTTAAAAGTGTTATTTTAGTACACTTGAGTCTTTGCTGTGGTCTCTCCAGAGCCAGACCATTGCTCAGTTCTAGGGAGACCAGAAGTAATTTCAGATAATGTGCAAGAATTAAGAAATGAGACAACCAATTAAGTGTTTGCTGAAGAATTTTTATAGATAGTCTCTGAAACTAGTTTCTGTAACTGCTGCTCAAAACAGGAAGAGAGGTTTTATTCTAACAGGAAGAGGTAAGCCAAATTTCAAAAAGCTCTAGTCATAATACCATAACCATTTTCCTTTCCTGCTGTTCTGAACAGTAGTCTAATTCCAGATAGAATGAAATATGAGCAACTCCAAAAATCATACTGGCACCTAGTATTTGCTTATAGAAAATTGTTTGTCCCATCTCATGGAACTTTATTACACTTAAATGGAATGCAAATAAAGAAAACAAGTTGAATGAGAACGAATTTGAGAAGACAGCACTGCTCAGAAGGGAGAGGGAAAATCTCCACAGTGTTAGCTCTGAAGTTGTATCAGCATTCAAACAAAGTGTTTTATACATATATATGCATAATGACACATATGCTAGAGAGTGAGTGACACACACACAATCGTTCTTCTACTTTATTACTTAGTTTGGTTAGCAGGCTTCACATTAAAAGAGGCACTAGTTGTCTTTTAGTGAACCATGGTACATATTAATTCCTAGCACAATTAATTTATCTCAAAGTCTCCCATACACAGAGAAACAAAACAAAAATCCCCACCAAAAATCAGAATAAAAGGCACTTTCACCCCTCAGAAGTGAGAGTCACAGAGCAACTCTGCCAAGTTTAGCTTAGGGTTTTGACTATACAGTTACACATAAAAGAGTTTTGAGAGTAGGGAGTAAAGCTAACAACAAAAAAAAACATCTGTGATGACACTGGGGAGTTGTTCATGTGTCAAAACTGAGAACTGACACAAGGTCCCACAAGTCTGGCACCAGCATCCTTACCCATCTCTTCCAACTGCTAGCAGTTAAAAAAGCCCAGCAAAGTCTGACCCCTCCCCAGATGCCATTTTTAAGATGAACAGGATTTTATTGAAAAGTTATTCTCTCAGCCTGCTATTTCTCCTCTCCTGCTCTTATTTACAAGTAACAACAGTCCCACTGAATGAGAGGTATGCTCATTCTCACATGTACCTGTCATGAATCCCTGGCACTTCAAAACCAGTTTTGACCTCCAAAACTTTCATCACCTCTCCTCTCAAACTATTCAGTTCGCTGCTTTTCTTATTAGAAACCTTTTTCAGTTTTATTGGCCTAACAAATGCCTCAGTTTTCTAACCCCAACCCCATTTCCACTTTGGACTCCTCTCTTTGTAAAGTCTGATCTTGTTTAGTTTTTCCAGTCTCTAGAGGAAGGGACAGTTCTAGAAGTTCTGGTTGCTGTGACAAGGAAACAGAGGAATAAGGGCAAATTCCATGAGAGAAACAGGAAAGTTGAGCACTTCCTATTTTCTCTTTCACTTATCTTGTACACATTTAGTGAAGGGAAGTGCTGACTGTTGAGTCCAGAAGGCAGATAAGAGGACCAGGAAAATCGAAAGTTCTTTCACATGACAGAACTGCAGCATCTCAACTCACAAGTCTAATACTATGATCTCTGAAAAATACGAAAGGTTGCCAGAATTGGCAGGATTACTAACCACATCACTAACTAATATTTATTTCTGCTGATGGCAGAAGAGGCTAGACAATTACACAATGGAAAAAAAAGCCCAGTAAATCTAGAACCTGTGAATCATTTGAACTTAAAAAGTCACTTATGAGAAGAACTAAAGAAGAAAAAAAAAAGTAAGTTACACTATGCTGTGAAAGGAAAAGGTCAAAATCAATTCTATTTTATTATTCAAAATATATTCTAAATAGTAACTACATAAAAGTACCACACACTTGAGGTACTATTAAGGGAAATAGAGCTATTATACAATTTTCACAGCAGAACATGCATCTACTCCTGCAGTGCAGGAATATGGGTTTTTTTTAGTCTACAATTGAAGAGGAAGGTATTAGTCAGTGTGTCACAATGTCTTAAAAGTGCCATAATATTAAATATATGACAATGCAATAATTATTTTTAAATTCAAGTGCTCTTGGAAATTGTATGGTTATTTTCTAAAGTGATTGAGTTATTTATACACTTTTTTTTGTTGATCTGAACTTGACAGCTACAGAAGAAGTACTTGAGAGGTTATACCGATGGATCATGATTGCAATAAGCATGATTTCAGAGAGAAACCGCAAAAAAAGTTTTTACTTACCTTTGGATTCATTATTCCTTCTTGTTTAAAGCAGCTGTAAAAAATGTCCATGGAAAACACTTCACTCCACAGGTATCCATAGTACTGACCATCATAACCACCTGCCAGATGTCCAAAAGTAGCTGGCATGTTTGTCCCTTGAAAAGTAAATTAACAATAATTTATTCAAATCAAATGCATTTCTTTCTTTGATGTAAACAGTACTACAACTTTAAGAACTAATTCATAAGGAATTTATACCAACTATTTTGAAATTTCTGACATATAGGGTCTGAGTATGCCTCAAAGTATTAGTATTTGTTGAATGCAAAGCAAACTCTATTTTCCATTTTAGGCTAGTGGCACATCCAACACAGATGTGACAGAACATCTAAAGTGGTATTCACATCATGGCACTCTAAATTGCAACTGGAAAATGGTAAAGTTTCATATTTACCTTAAGCTTCAGACCATTCAGATCAACCCAAGTTTCAAAGTAATTATTTTGGCTTCATAAAGTAGATTCCTTTATATACAACAACTCTGTTCTTTTTGTATGCAAAGCATTGGGAAATAAAGGAATGTTTAATCAAACAATCTGGACATGCTGTA
Organism: Melopsittacus undulatus; assembly: GCF_012275295.1. Taxonomy (NCBI): domain Eukaryota; kingdom Metazoa; phylum Chordata; class Aves; order Psittaciformes; family Psittaculidae; genus Melopsittacus; species Melopsittacus undulatus. Next base: position 22,751,836 of record NC_047557.1, on the reverse strand, counting down.
TAAAATCTTCACACTGACATACCTGGGGTGGCAGGAATTCCTAGAATCTCCATACAGTATTTAGCATATTCACCTGCTGGATCAACAGATGGCTTGGTGTGCAGAGCCTGGTCAACTTTGCTCAAAACAATCTGACGGAGGGTTAAAAGGCCTAATTGGGTAAGAACGTTTAATTAACTAGCATCAAAGTAGCTGGAGATGCTTTATCACCTCTTAGTCAAAGACCTCAACATGCATTCTAAATTATTAGAATTTTAACCATGGAAAAACTTGGTGTTATTTCCATTTGAATTGTTTCAGTTACAAAAAGTTGAGAAGCATATTTTTCATGGAAGAATTGTCATTATAAGCTGATTTTTTTCAAATGATACCTTCCTTACTGATCAAAACCAAAATAAAGACGATATTTAAATAGAAAAGTTCAGTATTTAAAATTATGTTTTCAGATGTCTTCACTTCCAGTATACCATTTCATGCAGTCTTGCACAGATGGTAGTAAGTATATCTACCCTGAGGCAGAAGAACTCATGAACTGCTGCTGCAGCTGCTGCAGGCTTTTTGGAAGAAGCTAGGAGATAGAAACCTTTATTCAGAAAAACTGCTTGTGTAGCTACACTGCCTGTACAAGCCACAAGATAAGGACTTCTTGGTCAGCATATGGAGGCAGTATGAAACAAACTGTAGTGGCTCAATGATAGACCATGAACGGGTAAGGCTGTGATAATGGAGAGTCCTGACTACAGGGACAGAGAGGTGACAGTGACAGAATAACAGTGAGTTGATAGGTAATGACATGAGATTACCATCTTGATTTGGAGATACATGTAAACTGGTACAAAATGTGGAAGGAGAAGAGAATCGGGACCTTATTTTGGGAAAGCAGTGTGTCTACTGGGAAGGCAGAGAACAGAGATTCAAGGTTCTGCACTGAGAGCTTATGAGGTTGCTTGAACAATGCAGTGCTACAACACTTCTATCCTGGATCTGCCATGTATATTCAGTAAATTTGCAAACAACTTTGGTGTCTGTCAAGTGTCATATGCAAACCAAATGTGGATGTCAGATGTACAAAATCTGATACTATATTCACAGTGCCTGCCCTAGCGTTCCACAAAAAAACCCCAAATACCAGAATCCCAGGACTTTCCCTCCACTCCTCCCAATTTTACATGAGCAAAGTTTGTAGGTAAGAAAGTCACATGGAGAGGAATGCACAGCTATTTTAGTCCTGTGGGTAGCCTGGAAAAACAGAGCTGCTCTGTTCCTGCAAACTGTGGTATCTATCATCATAGCCTTCATTAATGGAGTACCCATACAAATAAACCCAGACAGAGAGTGATAAGCTTATAACACACGGAAGAAATGTAATGGGCCTGTTATGTTTGTCTTTAATTTACCACCAGTGTTTTAAATGGTATATTTTTTCGCATATTTTGTGGGGGAGAAGGGCACAGAGATACCTGTATTAGCCAGTCTAGAGGCAGCAAGTTTTGCAAGGAGAACGTCTTCAATGTGGCTCTCATCTTTATAATGTCTTGACATCTGCTGTAGAGGTTCTTTTTCCCACACCCAGTTCTCAAACATTTGTGAAGGTACCTCTACAAAATCTGTTTCCACATTAGTTCCACTAAACCTAGCGAAATCAGTCTGAAAGGAAAAGCCATTATATTACATGAAAAGAGAAGTCACTATTTCTAGCAGAATATAAATTTTCAGATGTCAAAATTTCAGTGTTAATAGATGTCCTGAAATAAATGAATCCTAGTCACTTTAGCCATGAAAGGTCTTCAAATCTGACACTCACTGATAGAAAAATCCTCCTTATGAAAGTCAAGCACATTGGAGCTTTTCATTTTTTACTTCAGTATCAACTACTTCACATTTAAATACCTCCCCCCGCTACTAAATTTCAAGAAAATTTCTGTACAGTTAAAAATCTTCACTAACATATCTTTCAAACCCAAAATATTTCTAAAACGAAATGGTCACTTTTAAAAGACAGTTGTTCAAGTCAACAGGAATAATTTGGTCTGACTCCACACTTGTGCTGTAGTAAGTCTACCTCCTCTTGCCAATCCAATTTTACTGTTCTTCCCTTCTCATCAACATTCTAACAAAACATTTCAAGTGCTAAAAGAAAAAGAGAATTCTTAGTTTACCAAATGTCCTTTCTAAGAGCTGTAGGTATTATTACATTCCATCCTCTGTTGAGGAACACATGCCCCACAGGAGTACTGGCTTTTGAACTTATTTTTTTGCAGGAATAAAGAAAAAAAAGGTGTAACATAGGACATAACATTGAACTGACAGCTGTATCACATGCCTGTATCTTCCTTTCATGTCTTCAGAAGAACAGCAGTAAAGGAGAACATATGCCTTCATTTGCAGTCCTGAGTTACTCATATCCATAGCTATAACAGGCTAGCCCTTCTTATTGTACTTGTCAAAGAAAAACTATAAAGGAAAGCTAAGAAGCCTAAGCTGGGAAGAAATGGTGACAGAAGTGACTAAAGTATAAGGCAAGGAGAGTGCAAGAGTTTGTTGGCCTCCAGATATCCTTGTTTACCCATACAGAAACACACGATGCTAACAAAAAAAAAAAGACATTTGGTTCAAAGTATCTCAATTACTCTCCTTCCCATCAGCATAAACAGATCCCTTCCCTGCCTTGATACCTCACTTTCCAGCAGACCCCCAGTAGATTAAAAGGAGCGTCAGTACCCAAAAGCTGACCTTTACCAGCAGCTCACATATCCCCACCCAGTTCAATCCACACATACCCTTTAAATGTCAAATTTTAATACACTTAAACAAATCATCATATGAAACAAGATAGTGCTTTGCACACACAAATCCCAGAAGACAGGATCTTCTTATGTGGAACTATTGAGTCATTTGCAGGGGTGTGCAAATAACAACATACATAAAATACAACAGCAGTAAACACAGGAGATTTGCACACAGAAACCACATCAGCAGTGGGAAAAAACAACTGGAAAGCAGGCCTCCCTGACCTGTGTGCAGTCCCACAGCAAATGAAGTACATAAGCATTGGAATTGCTGGCTTTAGCAACCCAGAAGGGGTTCTGCAACACTCAGGCACATCCTCACTGGTTATCAGAATGTTGTTTCGTGGTCAATGTTGTACCAAAAATGCTGAATGTGTCACATTTATAAACATCTTCTAGGTAGTTTAAAAGAAAAGAACAGGTTTTATTTCTCAATTTTTAAGCTCAGAACACCTGTCTCAGGGTGAAGATTATCAAATAAACATTATACTCCTATCTTCAAAACGATGCAAAAATACCTAAGCAACTCTAACTACCTGAAGTTTCCTTGAACATTATTTGTTTAATTATGAATGTTATATCTAGGTTTCTATGACCTTGTTTCTTTATTCTGCAGTCCTAGTCTCTAGGATCCAGGTAAAAATACAAATCTAGTGTTTGTCGTATTTCTCTGACTTGATAATATGGTACTGTTAAAAAAAAAAGATGAAAGCAGTGCTACACAAATCTGGATTTGTAGATAATCATGCAATTACTTTTTGTGAAGGAATGCTGGGGCTTGTCCCTCTCTGAAACATAACATTTCATTTGGCTAATAAGAAATTTATCAACTGGTACAATCAATTTCACATGTAAAAAAAAAATCAGGAATTTTACATCTTTACTGACATCTAGATGCAAAATCTGTGGACTAGCTTCAGTTCTTTCTGGTCACTCTGAGAAGAACCCTGACTGTCAGTTAGAAGAGCAGAATAGACAATAGCTCAGGCAAGATCTGGTTTATGCTTTTAATGTCAAGAGTAACAGTTCTCAAGAGTACTAAATGCCAAAATGCTGGAGGTGATCTGGATTGCCAAATTGTTTGCACTCCTAGATACAGCAACCTTTTTTTTCCTTCTAATATCTAGCATGCTACTAGAGGTGATAAAAAGTCCCCTGACAGCTGTAACTGAAGCAACCACTGAGAACCTTCTTTACACATGGATCTATTCACTTGTCACAGGTACCTGTATGGTGCAAATGCAAAAGCATATGTTCCTATAAAAATGTTTTCCTTAAGAAGGTGTAATATTGCTGTAGTTCTAGTTAAAACTTAAAACCAACCAAAAAATCTCTCAACCTGCTACTCTGAAAAATAATCACAAAACTGCATATGTACTTCACTAAAATTAGAAACCACCAAAACACGTAGGTCTTTCTTTGAGACAGTGGAGAACTGTTATACTGGCATAGAAGCATCACTAACCTGTGCACATATCTGATGCATTACATGACCAAACTCATGGAAGTAAGTCTTTACTTCATCGTGTCGCAGCAATGACGGGCGATCTGATGCTGGTTTTGTGAAGTTGGTTACCAGAGCAGCTACAGACATCATTCTGCTGCCATCAGAGAGAAGACAGCCGGGCTGGAGACCAAAGCATGCTGCGTGCCCATACTTTCCCTCTCTGTATAGGAAAACATATCAGACACTATCTTCAAACCACAAGCCAGCTCACAAGAACAGTGAAGACCATTCAAGAATAGGGACATTCAGTCAGTGTCTCTTTAAAGCCTTACACAAGGAAATTACATATTTTCAAAACTTCTAAGACTCATTAATTTTAACATCCTGTTAAGAGCACAAGGACGGGGGGGAAGGAAAGGTACTTAAATCACACCAGTTTAAGATTCACAGCAGCATTTACAAGAATTTCTGCTCAAATACTGGAGGTATATATACTTCAGCAGTTAAGCTGCTACTGTAATAGGCAAGACTAGGTTTTGTCCTCTGAAGCAGTATTTTTTAAATTTCATTGCAGGAGAGAAAAGAATACACTTCATTGCATTTTTCAGTGTGATCCAAATGTTAAAAAAAAAAAAAAAATTTTTCCCCTAAACCTGAGTAGCCTTAAATCAATTTAAATTTTAGAAGGGTATTGGACAATTTATAAATAGTAAAAGAATAATTAAAAAAATTAAATACAAAAAAACACCAGTGACAGTCAAAAAGGGCTAGCTAAGAATAAATTCAGTCTCATCTCCTAATCTCTGACAGAATACAGTTGATACTGTAAATAGCTACAAAGAAAGATGGACAGCTATAGAGATCAACTTTGAAGCATATTTCATGGTGTGCTCAACAGGAGTCCTGACCTATTTGATATTTTCTTTAGCAGTGTGAACAACAGTGTACAAAATACACACATAAAGTGTAAAGGGAAACTGGGAGAAACTAGGAACATTTGGCAGATAGGAATACAATTGAACTAGAGTAACAGTTCAACTTAAGTGAAAAGTAAAACACACTGTTACAGTTAGGAAGGAGAAAAGTTCACAGAGGCAAAAAAAAACAACTGACAAGACAGCAATACTACAAAAAATGAACAAAGTAGTAATGCTTCATAAGCTGAATATAAGCAAGAAACATGGTAAACTGCAAAAAGAAAGTGTAAACAATGTGAATACAGTCCAGAGGATAGCTTAATGAACATAATAGTAGTCTCGTCAGTGGGACAAATATTTACCTCCAAATGCATTGAATTTCAATGACATCAGCAACCCACTAAGACCAATTTCATTTAAAACACATAAGTAAAACACTAGGTCATAATTACCTGGGGTAAAGGTCCAAATAGAACTGTCCTAACATTTCTCCTGTTGAATTATCCTTCACTGTATAAAGACTAACACTGTCGTGCCAAACATGAGCACTTTCTACTTGCTCAAATACAAGTCCCAGCAGCTTCTGGTAAATACTCAGTAAGCCTTCTGTAACAGCCTCAATTGGGAAGTATTCCTTCAGCTTTTCTTGATCTATGGAGTACTTCAGCTCTTCTGTTTTGTTCATATAATAATGAAGATCCCATGCATTGATTCTTCCATCACAACAAAAGTTCCTTTCTTTACACTCCTTTTTCTTTAAATCTAGAATGAATTCTCTTTCTTCCTCAGCCAATGGCTTTAGCTTCTTACTCAAATCATCTGAAACAAAGATTGCCTTGGAATCAACTTCTGCGTTCCTTACTATAATGTGCATTCCTATAAAACACACTCATAACTTTAAGCACATGCCCCAAGAGTGGATGCTAGAGTTTCCCATTTGTTGACCAACAGCAAGCAAACTGTCTGCTTTCTTGTCTTAATGAGTTTTAATCACAGGCATGGTGTAAATAATACAGCATACTACTGTAAATAATACATTTATAGTACTATGAATGGTTTTGGTAAATTTTGTTTTTCGAAGACATGAGAAATGGAACACAATACTAGATGCTTTTGCTTGAAGTCTTTGATTTTACCTCATGTAATCTCAGTTCTCCTTATGTATTTCTGAAGAAACAGCTGAAGACTACAACTACTACTAGTCACTGGAAATGCAACACAAAATTAAAACACTACTTTTTTTCCAAGATTTTTCAAAACAATTATGAGCTACTTCCAGCTAAAATCCTTGTAAAAAAGACAAGAGATGAAATTGAGTTCTTGCCTATACAAGTTAGCTTCTAGATTACCAATGCTACCAGATATTAATCTCTATGATGCCATTTTTTTCCAATAGAGCTTTTCTTGGACAAGAAAGGGTCACAGCACGACTAATGCAATACACGGAATATAAGATACTTAAACTTGTAACTAAAGCACATACTGTACCTATTCTCTTGTATATATTTCAGGAGTACCAGACACTTTCCTTAAGAATTCAGGTTAGTGTTCACTATTGGTATCTAGAGTGTAAAATTTAGGGACTGATACTCTTATTTCTAGGTGGGTTGTAAGACACTATATGCATCTGCATGACTGAAATACTATTCACAGCTCGTATTATACTAAATTCAGAATGTCACATGACAGAATGCTTTTCTTGCAAGCCTTATGATCAGCTTATGAACACTGATTTAAAATATGAATATGTATGAACAAAGCAGAGCAAATCATACTATCATGCTTGTAGTCAAGGATATATCAGACTAAATAAAAGCTGACAATTAATTTAATAACATTCTCCCTTTATGAAAATTACCCGGAACATAATGTACTTTTCTATTCACAAATATCATCTCATACTGTAAAAAGTTAGTCACAAAAAAGCCTGCTAAATTATGTGGTGTGTCAGCTTCAAAACAAATGAAAAACTGCAATATCACATAAATGCATTTAACATTACAAAAATAAAATGGGTAGAAAAGAGTACAAACTACTTTAAGTACACTTAAAAAAGCTGGTAATTATAACATTTAATTATAAATAAAAATTAAGTATAAGCTTATTGCAAATATATGGATAACTGGTATTGCCAAATATTGAGCTGAGCCATAACAGGAGAAACATGACAGAATTACAGGTGAAAAAAGAGGCACATTTGAACCTCTTTACTGACGTGTAAGCCCACAAAACTCACTTCCATCAAACAGATTTTACTGCTGTACTAAATTATTTTGGGTGGCTTATTTATACATTTTATCAATATATAATCCTAAGTGGTGTTAGGACACATTAATATAGGAACACCTACTATTCTGTGGAGCTATGTAATTCCAGAAAGTGTAGGTTAACTCTATGCACAAGAGGGGGCACTGTGAGGTCAACAGGATGACTATGAATTCACTAACTGCTTAGTTTAAAAATTTTCTAGATAGCTCTGTTTTCAGATCAAATTCCATTAGAAGGATTTTGAATCCAGATTTAATCTATCATTCAAGATTTAATTCCTTAGCTCATGAAAACTGCACCATCATATACTGTAATCTTTCATTAAAATTAATGCAGTTGTATCAGAAAAAGGCACTGAGGCTACAGATGCACGAAAAATTGCAGCTAACGTAAGTGAATGAAAAGCTGCAATTGTGATGCAGCCTCTTGAACTGATAAAATTGCTTAGGCTGCATATGTTATTCTGGTTCTAAATTAGGATAACTGCATTTTGAGGCAGAGAAAGGCATAACTGCTTGCTTCTGTTGGCTGTCACAAAGCAGCTATTTTCAGATTTTTGTCTTGTGCTTTCCTGTTTTGGAGCAATTGTATTTGTACAGCTATGGTCTAAAAAAATATATGCCAGAACAGAGGCAACAATTCATTTTCTATCTAAACATGAAGGACACTGTGACCCAATATGTGTTTAAATCTATCTTGGCTGAGGAGTCAAGCTGCCATACCAAATATAAAAGTATTGTTTATAAATAAGAACAAACCTAAGAAGGCTGTTACGTTATCTGTGCTCTTTGCAGTGTTTACCTCCAGAACAAAGTTGGCATGCGTATTGTAACCAAGAAGTTCTGCCACTTTCGCCCTTAGTGGAAGCAATTGCTGAAGAATTTTTGTGTTCTCCTAAAAAAGAAATGGGAAAAATTTGTAAAGTGAAATCAGAATATGTATGTTTGAAACAATGTTTTGTATATCTGTAATAATAAGAAACAGCAAACATTTCAAATGAAACACTTTAAGATATAAATATGGAATAGTGTAAGTGAAATTAAATTCTTGGAATCTTTTGCCACAGCATTTGATTGCAAGTAGCCAGTTTTCTAGTCAATCTGAGCCATTACTCTCTCTATTTCTATCTGTTTTAATTAATCAAAAGATGTACCATTTTGTTAAAGGCTAATAACAAATCTTTGTTGCAAAGAGTTTATTTCCTTTATCAATCATTTCAATGTGAAAGATAACAGGGAAATGGCTGACAGCTGGCTTAATTGCCTGTTAGTGAAGAAGACAGACTGCAAAGCTATTGTGCCAACATTCAAAGCTTGTTTGCAAATTTCTCTCTTTTGCCACTGACAAGAGCAGTCAGAGAAAGAGATCTGAAACACAAAACCCTCAGGCCCTGACCTAAATGTGATGAAGATGAAAATGTAACCGTGATAACTTCCAGCTCTGGAAAACTGAGAATTCTCAGGGGAAACCCTTTTCTAGTTTCAGTGATTGTCCCACAGTTTTAACAGCAAATCCCTTTAAGTATACTGACTTGTACAGTGGTCAGTTCCAGTGCCATTTTATCTTATCTTGTACTCTTCAAATTTCCCAGCACTTCAAGTACAAAAGCTCAAGTCTGCTGTTGTTCTCTAACGAATGTTTGGTACAAATGCCTGACTGACACTTTTAGCCTTCCTATCATTTTCATTATTTTTGTACCTGTCTAGGTGCCCAGTCTCATTATTATCAAGCAAATTATTTGTGAAAATATTTCTTCTTTCTATACAGCAGGCTTCCACCTATTTTGTCAGACACTTAAGGGAATATTTTATATGAAATTCGGGATTTTTTCCACACCTAATTAAAATTCTCATCAAAATGTAGTGCATTAATTTCATACTTAATCACCTGTATTTCTTAATTAATATGTGTGCTTAAATAATCCCTCTCATTCAGAAGAATCCCAATGCACTACAGAAGCTAGAGTCAGATGTCCTTCTCTGGGAAGAAAGGGCCATTAAGCAGCTATGGAACACTGTAGGGAAATTTGGCAAAAGACCAAAATCCTACTTCTATTTACAGCACCACTGAAAGTCTAAGAAATGTATACACACACAAACAGATTATCAACCTTCTAAGGTCTTTGGATATCAGAACAAACTGGAACAAGGAACTGTTAAAGACTACATTGATAAGTTTTGATTTCATAGTTCTAGACAATATATAGAAAAATCTAACATCTGAATGCCTAGCTCCATTTTTCATCTCTGTCATTACCTTGTAGAACAGTAAGTATATGACATACCTCTTTGCATCTCGAGTTAAAGGCAGATTCCATTTTTCTCCTGGTTTCTGAAATGCAGCACTTCTTCATGACAGGAAAATAGTGGGGATACTTTAAAGTAATTTTATATTTGTCTTCCTCAGTCTTCTCTAAACTCTTAATAAAGTCATCAGGAAGGCCTTCTGTAGAACACAATTTAATAAACAATGTTTACCAGAACTATCTACTCCCTTTTCTTTCTGTGAGATTATTGCATTTTGTTTTGCTGCAATCTACAATGACATAAGAAATCTTCATGGAAATATAACCTCACTTTTTATAACTAAACTTGCTAAAACTTTTTCAAATTCCAACAAAGCAAAACAGAAATTGAAAACAGTTGTGATCAAAAGAGAAGTACATGTTCAGGCTATCAGATAAAAACTGAATACGACACACAAAATCTCTGGTGTTAATGAAGCACATTTTATGCCATGCCCTTCAGATGATTAATTCCCAAATTCTCTGTCACATGAAATCTCTAGATCAGTTCAAATGATTGATGTAGATAAAATACATTGCAGGACAGGAAAGTTTTTCCAATAATTGCAATGAATACAATTCACAGGGGATTACCTGATGGCAAAGAACTGAGAAAAGAAGCAGAGAAAAGTGAAGTTGTGAAGAAAAAAAAAAGAAAACAAAAAAGTAGAACAGATATGTTAACTTGACAGGAGGCAAACACTTCAAGAAACACAAATCTACGAAAAGACCATAAACACTTGCAAAGGGTAATTCTAAACTGACTTTGGGGAAGGATTCAAAAGGAAACAGAAGACTGGAAATCAGTCAGAATTTCACTTGATCTAAACACCATTCACTGGGCCAAATCCCATTACATTAGTAAAATTGGAAGTTTGAAGAAATGGAAAAAGCAAGCACATTACTCACCAAGTTCTTCCTTAGAAAAGACAAGAAATGCGTTTTCCTCATTCAAGTTTTTGTTAAAGTCTATACACAGCTCACTCATTTTTTTCTTCATTGTCTTTATTTCCTGTATCGGGTATAAACTGAACTTAGTGGAAACACAAAAATAAAACTTGGCAATTACTGTCCTCTACATGAATAGTATTTCACTTTTTCCAGCTAGGCTACTTACCAGCTGATGGAATTGAGCCAGTAACACACTGCAAGTGTGTAGCAAGCCATTACACTCTTAGTCCCCCATTTTATCTTTCTTTTGATCCTGAGCAATATAGTTGCCAATGAACTCTGGGTTAGGGCTATGGCTCAGATAATGTTTCAAATGGATTCTCAGCTCAGAGGGGACTGATCACATAAGCACATTCTCTGAACAGTATTATATGCTAACATTCTTTTATTTTAAATCCTTAAGTTACAATTATAAGTGTAAAAATGTCCACTAAAATAAATGAGAACCAAGGAAGTAAAAATGCATGCAGCCTATTGAAAAACACTCTCTTGGAATTGTACAAAAAGAAGAGAGTACCTACACAAGGCAAGACCATTCCAAAACCTTTTAAAAAATCCTAATATTTACCCACCAGAAACACTTTGTAATAGATCTCCTAGCATGTCGCTGCCTCTTACTGTCCAGTTCATGTGAAGACAGTAGGTATCCATAGAAGAATACACACCAAACACAAAAATATGCAGACTACCATTAGCTGTGTTTTTACTTAAATGTAATTCAATGATTGTTTCCTTATAAAGTATTTTAACATCCCTTTAGAGGCATCAGTTGCCCTGTAGCAATGCAAATACACATGAAACTGATCTCTGTAACTGAAGGATGTGGATGAAGAATGATTATTTTCTACAAAGTGAAAGTCTATTCAAGAGTTGCAAACTGATATTTTTACACAACATCACGCAGAATTTAAGAATTATTATGTCAGATGCAGACAATTTTACTTCAAGATTTTCAGAAATGATAAGTGCTTTTATATGCTTGAGTAAATCCTCCCTTAATGGAGAGAACATTATCAGTATGGCTTATGGTCCCTTTAAGCTACCTTAAGTTATTTTAGTCAAAATGCTAAAATCTTGGACACATTTTACAACACTGGTTAATAACTGAAATTAAAATAGTTGTGTCTTGGTAACAGTTGCACATACTTCTGAAGCTTGAACTCACAAATAAAATTTTTGAAAGTTCTCTTGGCTATCTAACTGAGGCATTCTCTGTAACCAGAATATAGAACGAACCACTTCCAGATAGGCTTCTTTTACATTCTTTTACACTAAGAGAGGTGATACATATCACCTCTATACACTGAAAACCATTCGTGCCTACAGATTAATTTTAAAACCTTAAGGTGATTAATGTTTAAAGGATGGATCTAGAACTAAGAACAGTTAAGATTAGAGCAGTAATTAAGCAGGTCCAAGATCACAAAGTTTAAACATACACTTAGTAAAGCTATGAAACCTTAATTTAATCTCTTTAACAATTTATCATCTTAGCTTTAGAAACTAATAGTCCATATTTACATTCTGCACTTCTTTAGGAAGATGGAGTCCATTTCTTTTTCCCACTTGAACTGATTTCTCTAGATACCGCTTTGTTTCAGGCTTTACATTTTGAAGATCGCAGGTTTGCTGAAATGACAGTATAGAATAATTGAATTTATAACATGTGTAAGAAACATATCAAGCATTAGAAGAGTCTGAACAGAGCTGGTTTTTAGAATGCCACCATAGTAAAAAAGGAATATCCCAGATTTTAGTGCAAAGGACTTTCCAAAACCAGTTACGTTATACAATAGTATTCTTATATTAATGTAGCACATTTTAAAAATATTTTTCTTTTACTATCTCAACATATTTACATGTTGTCATAATGGCAAGTCCTTTTCATTTACATGACAGTCTGCTTAAGCTTTTTCTGTAGAGACAGCTTTCTTATACATACTTGAAGAAAAACAGTGCTGTAAGGTAACACTGTACCTTAAAACCTAGGGGGATTTAAAAAATCCCCAAAAGATTACAGAAGATGGATTGGTCCTATGAGAGTCTTCCTTCAAACTGACTGCAGCATAACTGTTTACTCCAGAACCTTGAATTTTTGTCCAAAACTGTTAAACAATGCTGGACACATTTTAAATTTATCTTGCCTTATCTAAAAGTGAACATTTAGAAAAAGATACTGACTTATAGTCCTTGTTTAAAGAGACATAGTCTATTTAAGCACACCTTTAAATATGAAGCTGTTGGAATTAGCTCTGACTTGTCTTCACAACCCTCTCATCAGCTTAACTACGTACAATTAATTCCTGACTAACATCTCCAAAAAGTAAGGATGTTGAAACATGCAGATTTTATGAAAGTTACACAACTGTGTACAGCTGTTAACTAATGACTGGAGCTGTTAACTAATGACTGGCCAGTGTAACTTACCTCTAAATTACAGAAAAAAAATGTAAAACAGGAACCTATTTGCATTCCAAGAAAAAACAAATAAGGGCAAAAACTCTGAAACAGATATATTTCCAAATGTCATTTAAAAATAGCCCACACAACAGCACATAAACACCAGCCTTGTCACACCAGCATGTCAGATTAAACAATTAATGGAAATTTGTTTTTAGAACTGTGAAGGAGCTCAGAATGGTTTAGCTTTGTTTGCACTTGAAAAGAGTATCAAGTCCCAGTAGAATTATGCTACAGCAGGACTGCCAAGCATAAGTACAATTGTGCCTAAAAGTCTTACACATATAGCGATCGTCTATCTGCAAGGATTTCTAAGTCCAGTGAAAAACAGCTGTAACAATCACTTCACTTGGTGATAAACTCACTTTTCTAAAGCAATACACAAATTGAACTTAGTTTACTGATACTGTCATATGATGAATATTTTTTCTTTTCATTATTAGTTATTTACCAGTTAATTTAAAAAATAATCCTTCGATACATGGCAGGATGATCTAACTACTGTAAATCACCACACATCTGAAGTCAACGATAATTAGCAGGTGATTGCATTGTATACCCTTCACTATGGCTATAATTTTTTTTCAGCATTCAGCCACTGATATTTTGTTTGTTTGTTAGTTTTTAAATAAGAGGATGTAAATTGTGGAATTTTCTCTTTTGTGACGAGAGTAAGTGAAGAATATTATGCCCTCTGTCCTTTCTAAGTCAAACCTCACAGCTCCATCTTCATTTGTGATAAATGCACAAGGCAAGCAACTCATGAGTATTTCTCAACACAAAGATAAGAAAAATTACATCACCCTACTCCCTACAACACTTGGACTTCTTGCTCTGCTTCTGGCAAAGAATACTCCCTGAAATTCTGCTGCTTTATGAAGACATTTATGCTATCAAGCACTACATCTAGGAGTGTCAATGTTGTGATATTGAGTACAAAAATATTTGTAACAATCAGAATTTTCCTGTACTGTTTTTTTACTGGACAACCCTAAATTCCAGAGTTCTTTTTTCAGACCTAAGACCATGTGACAGAAAAAGCATAACTTCAAAATGACAGAGGTGAAAAATGCCAATACCGTCACTACATTAACATTTATATTGTGCTAACTGTGCTGCAGGCTCAAAAATAGAAGGCTGAGAAAAAAAATGAGTACTCCAGTCTCTACAAAAAGACACTACTTTTATTCCAGTAACAGTTAAGGATAGAGGACTGTGAATAACTCAGTCTTGCTGAGTTATTTAGGCATTATGAGTGATCTCCCAGACTTTCCACTGGGCACATGGAACTGTCATGTTCCTGAAAATCTCCTGGTCCCAAACTGCCAAGATTTTAGGCAGAAGAAGGGAATTCACAAACATTAAATTTAAGCCCTGAAAGCCAATGAATAATGGCTCCTTCTAAAGCTAAGAAAGATTCCTTTGGGGAAAAAGGAGGAGAAAACTAAGTTAGGGTTCATCCTTGATGACTATACATCTCTCCATACACTTCAGGAGAAATAAATGTTAAACAGCTTCTAGTTTTAAAATCAGCCTTTACAAGTTTATCTGCATCACAGACATGCTTATGATAAGAATGCTACACATGCAAAAAGACCTTTCAGGTCTTTAAGGGTAAGTAAGTGTATACACCCTCCCAGACACAGGAATGAAGGGTGCTCTGTGGTCATCTCTGAACTTCAGTCTGGTTGGCACAGTCTATGTCATCCTGCGTTTCTTTGACGAACAATTTCCACAGCAGAAGTGCTCATTTCAAATATACCACACACATGAAATTTTGGAACTTTCCAGAAATTTTAGAGTGGTCATCACTGATGATTTTATATACCATTTAATACTTGCTTTCAACAATGCCACCTTATTCCATGAAATCTTCAGGCAGAGTAAGAAACAAAACATACTTAGAATATCATGACCAAAAACTGCAGCAGCTGTTTACATCAGGCTGAGTTTCCTGAGGGTGTGTAGCTGCAGAAGATTGGCAACATTCTTAAGCATGCCTCTGCTAGCCAACATGTGCAGATGTTAGGAGCAATGAAATGTAAAATCACAGTGTCAGTACTAAATTCACCTTATTCCAAGTTTTAGACCCCAAAATAAAAGTTTTCTAAAAAGCATATTCAACGATATACATTTATGCACGAATTATTTTCCCTAATGTGTGAGTAAAAGAAACTGGATTATTTTTAGGTGTTTGGTTTTGTTGTTTGTTTTTTTTTCAAATTAAATACAAAACCATCACATATCTTCCATCATCAACCGTTCTTATATAAAGCAGAATTTAGAAAGAATATCAAACAGTTTTTCACTTAGGAAAGTTTAGTCCTTTTTAAAGGGAGGAAAAACATTCAGGACATCAATGGAATCAAGCAGATTCACTAATCTTTTAGCAGACTGACTGTATTATGGGAGTGTGAGGGCTCTTGTTCTCCTCAATGCATCTTAATGCAGCCCCTGTGCAGGATGATGAAACTGAGCTCATATACTTGAACTATTAAATCCTCAGGCCAAGAAAAAACTGATTCAATCAAAATTATTTAGTAGCTCATTTAAACTGATAAAATGATTTAAGGAAACCATTTATGCTTGTGGAAGTCCTTTTGTAAGTGTAGTCTTGGAACCTGACTTTTCAACTGTTTTTAACAGAAGAAGGCATTAGAAATATAGCAAAAAATAATAAGAAATTTGTGATTTGGAAATAGCAACACTTGACCAATCTGACCCTATTGGCAATTTCACATATGTTCTATAACAAAAACTACTACTATTTTCAGAGTTGTTATGAAGTTGATATATGCTCAGAGGCTGCACCTCTGGAAAACTAATACTAACTCATGCTTGCATGCTGCAGTTAAGCCAAGAGAAATCTCTAAAAAAATCAGATGGAGATTTAAGCAAGAATTGTAACTGCTATAAAAGCCAAGTATTGCTGCAAAGGAAAATCAAGTAGGAAAACACCAAATGAAAAAGATTAAAAAAATATATAAGAAATAGGAGTGAATTACAGCAATCAGTTTTCAGCAGCTACTGTCAGAAGTTTCTGTAAAATTAGAAATACACAGATGCATAGATATGGCAGATTAGTCATAAATGTATCTAAATGAAGGGTGTGGAAAATCACAGCAAATAATAAATACATAGCAAACCATTTAATTAATAGCAAGAGCAGAAAAAAAAATCAACATAAGGCACTCTCTGCCAACACAAAACAGAAGGTCCTTAAAATGGAGCTATTTAATACCTCTACATCACGTAAACAACAATACCCAGCTAGAGGATAACACTTTAAAATGTGCCTAGAAAACACACCAACAGTAAAGAATGGTATTGAAAGGCACTTTATTAGGTGCTGCAAATATTCGTTCCCAGTCAACACTGCAAAAAAGAACAAACAATGATTGCAAGAAATATGGCCACAATATATTATAAGCATCACAAGAAGGTTAAAAATCAGTGGGGTTGAAAGGGAAGATTCACATCGGAAGCAAGGACAAATTTTTCAATTAGACAGCTTCCTTGTATAATGTTTAAATTAGACTTTTAGAAAATTATTACTGTCACTAGATGCATTTAAACAAAACCGAATGTTCTTCCTGTTTGAGCTACAGATTAACTAGAAGGGAAACTAAAAAGAAACACAAAAGAGATAGAAACTAGCTCAACAGTAAATGTAACTTTTGACTTAGTTTTGAGGCTTAAGCAACAAACAAGGAGGAGTATGCAAAGCAGCTGCCTATAATTAGCAGATCAAAAGAAGCAATTTCAGAGGTCACTTCTAGTTATACATTCCATTAACTTCCATAACTTAAAGCTCAACTTTAAAATTCTCAACAATTTCAATAAAGCATAATTTTGGACACAAATTCAAAAGCAGTATAAAGCATTAAATACAATAAATACATTGCTAAATACTAAATAAGCACCAAATATATCGCTACATTACCTGTTTTCTTTCCTCCCCTCCCTTAGTGATGCTCTAGGCAAATGGCTCAGGGAGCTCCGCCAGCAGAAAACAATCTATTTTATTTTTCCATGGGATTCTGGTACCAGCTCATTAGAATATTAGACAAAAGTCAAAGCTATCGTAATGGAGAGAGAGAGAGAGACACACACACACCTAGACTATGCGAGGCAAAGCATGGGAGAACCAGGTTACTCTGGCTTAAGTTTTTGTGGAACCATGGCCTTTTTGTATAGTTGCATCCCACTGGAAAGATTCAGCTGGTACAGACACAGGGGAAACACACAGTAGTGCGTTTGAAAGCACTTGAAAAGCACTGTGGTTACTAACTTCTTTAGAGAAAAGTTTTTCACTGCTTGAATTTTATCTACATTTTCATGTTTTACACAGATATCATTGTGGTTTACCTGCAAATAAACAATCTTCTGAAACACATCTTCTCTCATGCTCATCTCCACATCAAAATTGGAAAGCTTTTTGTCAGCTTCTGTACTTGCTAAGCGTACCTCTTTGTCAGGTGAGACATGCTGGGGAAAATCCAACATGCTTCTTTCCACTGTTAAAATAAAAAGCAGTGAACACTTACACAGAAGGCTAGAAACACTCTAAGGATGAGTTAAGGATAAGGAAATTCCCCCCTTCTGATATTTGTAGAAGATCTGAGAACACAGGAACCCAAAGCAACCTGACATCTCAGGTCACGCTTGAAATAAACAAAGTGATTACAGATAATGTAAAACTGAATAGGTGAAAGGACAACACTGCACACCATTATAACAAATAAACATTTTACAGAATCTATCTACTACACAAACCTAATTACCTCATCTTCTTTCTTCTACAAAGTCAGCTGAAATGTGTAAAAATATATGTGATTTTTGAAAGATCAATTATTTGTAAGTGAAGACTGATGTTGTTTCATAGCTGGCACAGATTCTTCCATGTTAGCATTTAAAGTGAAAAGCTCCAAATGTTTCAAAGAGGCTCATCTACTTTGAAGTTATTTTCACAATGTTACGAGAACAGCATCAATTTCCATCTTCTGTGTCTAATGAGAAACAATAAGGCAAACACAGAAGATGCTGTCTATGTATTTGGCACTCCTACAATAAGACTAGCTTTTCAGAATACACTTTTGTGTATCACATTGTGTAAAACACACTTTTTAAAAAATCCTTGCTTATTAAAGGAATACAGCATCTTGTAAAGACATTAAATAGAAGCTCCTAAAATAAAAATGAATTGTTATGACCAGCTGAATTAACTTAATTCAAAACCAATTATGATTTCACCTCCCCAAAAGTATATTTTAAAGTAACTACATTTTAGGATGATATAAAGCTTTGTAATTTTATGTAATCTGAAGTTTTATCAAACCCCAAGATACTCTTAACTCTTCAGAAACTTTTGGAATGCAAACACGGGCATATGGTTCTTCTTGAAGTCCATAGGAAAACCCCTCCCCCACTCCTGTCACCATGCCAAGATGTTTCAAAATGAGTTTTGGCAGCTTCCAAGTGAAATATATGTCCTGTTGTCATCTGTGTCTTTTCAGATGGTTAATTCCAGTTACTGGAATAAGTCTTTCATTCACATCTGAAAGGGACAAACAGGCCTTAAAAATCCAAGGTTCTAATGGAAGTATTGCTACACTAATACATCCTTACTGTATGCCATGGTATTTCACAGGTAAACCATGCTAATTTCACATACAGCTTTGAAGGTTAGCAGTAAAAGCTTAAATATGGTCCACTACAGCGATAGCATGTAAAGAAAAAAGAAATCCTGGAAGATGCAAGTCTTGGTCACTATGTTGAGAAGCTTATGGACACTATTTCTGAATCAAACACAGATTTTCTAATTTAATTTAAACTAGAGAATTTCATACCATGGTGAAAAGACTTACAATAATTATACCAAATACGTTGATACAATTAAAACTGCATCCGACAGGAAGGTGTTCAGATGAAGACTACTCAGTCTTTCTGCCAGCATCAATCCCACTCAATTCATTGGATGTGGCTAAACTGTAATTTTAAGTAATGTGAAAGCTAGACTAATATTACAGTACAATCATTTGAGCTGAAGGCTTCTCTTTTTCGCTAGGTGAAGATTTTGCTCCAAACTAAGGTGACTGGTTTTAGCACGTCTGATGCCACTGCAGATTGTTTTAGAGGATTTGAGAGACCTTAACATTTCATTACACTATTTTTTGAGATTCATGCAGCTACCATCTCATTGGTTTTTCAAAACAAAGCCATCCAAGAGACATTTTTATGCTCCCATCTTCTCTGACTGACAATTATTAACAAATTAACTAAATGATCCATGTTTGACCATTAAATTCCATCCATGTATTGGCATGTCTTCGAAATCCATTCAGAACTGTCTAGAAGTGACTGCATGACCAACACCACTTCATGGATTCTCCAAGGCCTTGCAGGCTATAATATAAATGTGAGCAAGTGGAGCAGTCTTCTTTCAAAAAGCATTGAAAAATGCCCCAATTTTCATCACATTTTCTCCACCAGGAGCTTTCAATCTTTTCATTTGACTTGCCTGCCTCAGATTCTGCAGTGTCTGCAAAAAGCACTCCTGATCACATTTGAATGTACCCTTGCACACTACAGACACTGTAATCTCCACTGTTACACACTGTCCCTAAGCAGATGTACACAGCTGGAAAAACAAATGTAACCGTATGGAGCTTCACATGCAAAAAGAAGAGGTGACCGTCACCAGATGACTGTTGAACAGTTCCCTGGTTGTGTCAAAGAGAACAACAGCACAGTTGTGCTAATGCTTATTTTTGTCTCTAGAATAAGGCAGCAGGATTTTTTTAGCTGATCATGTTTACATATTCAGAGATAATTAAAGGTTATTGTGACCAGAGGACCCTTGAGAGGCCTCTAAGCATTCTACACTAGAACAGCACAGATCAGAACAGTAAGCAACAACTATCTTTTCTCAATGTTTCTTTATGTGCAGACAGAATGCCCTATGAAAAGAATCACAGAAAATATATACTAACCTGCATATTCCACTTCTATATCTGCCAAGGCCCGTACAGTATTTTCATGTGTTACTTCTTCAACATCAAGCATCCCAACACTGTCATACACATGTTTTGCCTTCCTGATTAGTTCTTCTGTTCTTGTTCTAATTTGGTCTGGTGACAGGTCCCATCTCAGAAGGTTTCGCCCTGATGCTATGTATGAAGAAGCCTTGAGCTGGCTAGTAATTTCTGCTCCTAATGTCATTCTCAACATAAGCTGTGGCCCAATGGACCTGAAAGTATAAAAATGATCTTTGCAGAGAAGGATTCTAGTTCAAAAGGAGGTTTATAGCACACATTAATAAAATAGAAACCAGACCTTTAATAATTACAGAATATTTTTAGAAGCAAGAATAAAGACATTTCTAGAGCCATAACTTGTCTAGCAGGATCATACACAGCTGTTACCCTTAACAATTATGTCTAATTTTAAATAAATCATAGGTCTGTCTTCCACTTTTTCCATCTATAGGATGACTAAGTGCAGACAGGGATAAAAACCTTGGTATTGGCAAAACCAGACAGATTAAATTACAATTCAATCTTTTAAGAAAAACAGACAGTATTTGCATTTTTGAAATAAGGAATAAACCCCACACAGTCTTTGTAGATTCATTACAACAAATAATTTTACATTTATACAGGATGTCTGCCACATAACTAGGCATGGGAGGAAAACTTTTAGTTGTTACTCACTTGAAAATTTATTCCTTTAATTGTTGTGGATTTTAAAGATACAGTTTCATTCTACTGCCAGAAGAGCTACACAAATTTACTGTAATTTATGTACTATTAATCCTGATTATAGAAATCAAGAGTATTTAGCTTTAGCTAGAAGAAAAGTTTATATATGTAGCTCATCTTACTGTGCTAAGCAATGAATGTCTGTTTTTTCACTAATCTTTTTAACAGTATTTTCAAAAAAAACCCAAATTTTGGGCAACAAATCCAAATACAAGTTACGAAGACACTGGCTACAGAAATACAGGCATCTACTTCCACCCCAACAAACCAACATTCAACTTGGTTGTATAAAGGAGAGGGATCAAGACTCAGGCAACTGAATGAAGCAGGCTAATGGAAACCTACACTGAAAGGGATGTTTTCTTAACACTGTTTTTAAATTAAACACCTTTTTCTCTTAAATGTCTATTTTTCTTAATACTAGTCACTGTACCTGTATTACTTTTATTGCAAAACCAGTCTGGTATGTGCATAAGTGCTCAGATAGGCTTTGGCATATAATGCAGAGAGCATGCATAAAAGGATAGGCAATTTCAGCCTGAGGGAAGAACATAGCAGAAGAAAGAAACACCAACAATCAAAAAGAGCCAGTTGCTCTTCTGTTTGAAGGCAAGACTTTTTGTTAAAATTCTCACTCATCTATAAGAGGTATTCACTAGAAATAGCTAGAAAAAATTATTTTTATGCAAGCCAAAAATGGAAGACAACATTTCTATTTAATCTTTGTGTTGAGGTTACTTTTTTTCCTTCTTACCAGCTTCTTCAATTCCTCCCACACCAGTGTAGGCAAGATGTTTACTTTTCCTTTCTGTGGGTGTAAAAAACATCAATGTCCAGCAGGCTGATGATTTAACTTTGAAAACGAGCCTGAATAAAGAAAATTCCTTCCACCTCTGTTCTAGTTCTCTGATACCAACTCAGTTACTACATTAATGCCTCAGTATCTTCTCCACTGGACTTTTGAAACTTTGAATGGCAGCTAGAAGTTTATGATAAATGAAGCTGCTTTCATGAGAGCAAAAGGTTAAGTATTAGCATTCTCAGAAAGCAGGGGTCTGCCATACCCCAAACCACTGACTTCTACCCTGAATCTACAAATCCACCAAAGAACAGTCCTTCATTAAGTCACAGTTAGTTTCCCTCTGGACTGCCCCGTGTCTAGTTTTTCACACAGTGCTAGTGAAGGTCTGGTACAACCTTGTGGGAGATGAAGGGCAACCTCCTCAAAACTAGGTTCAAGGCTCTAAACACCACCCCACTCACCGCCTCTGA
The DNA here is from genome assembly GCF_012275295.1 of Melopsittacus undulatus. NCBI lineage: Eukaryota > Metazoa > Chordata > Aves > Psittaciformes > Psittaculidae > Melopsittacus > Melopsittacus undulatus. Next base: position 22,729,688 of record NC_047557.1, on the reverse strand, counting down.
AGAACATCAGAAAGAATATGAAATGTGCCAAATTATGGTCAAAACAAAAGTAAAATAGAATCAAAGGAAAGCAACAGCCTGAACAACGCAAGAGCTGACAACTATGGAAAAGTGCATGATACACAACAAATACTCTCTCTTAAAGAAGCTACAGCTTTCTGTCATAACCTTCACACAGACATATATAAAACATAGCTCTGTCACTGACAAACTTTATCAGAAACAAAGACTAAAACAGTCGCAACACCAACAGATGATACTAATTTCAACATGTGTAACAAGTTTAATTAGTAATTAAAATGGGACTGATTTAATTAACTTGAATGCAGGGCCCCTGATTACTGCAGAGCACTCATTTTAAACACAGAAGAAAAGATGCCACATGATTTTCTTAGTAGGTTGGCTAGTTGCATTGAGGGATACACAAACAGATTTGACAGCTACATAAATGATTGCCATAAATCCAGCAAGTTGTTGTCTAGCTGTTAGAGACAGGAAAACACAGAACCGCCTGGTTTTGAAATTCTGATACCTTGTTTCCTCCTGCTGACAGAAGGAAGCACTCATTTATGTAGATTAACAAAAGCAGTGCAAACTCAGAAATACCTGTAAGTCTTTCTAACTGACCAATAAAGGTGGGCCTTCAAAAACTGCAACACAACATTACACATAAAAACAATCACTACATGCATCTCTTCAAATAACCATTTACAGACATGCGCTGTTACCTTGCTACCAATCAACTACATTGTGCTTAGGGCCAATGTAGCTGACAACAGATTAATAAAAAACAATGTGCAAGCAAAAATACATACACAGGTGAAATCTTGGGCATTTCTTTCATGGCTTAGCATTTCATACTCTTTGTCTACATAAAACTATAAATAAATAAATAAATTCCCCAATTCCATGAATCACACGGCAATAAAATCAGTAATTTACTAACCTCATCTTATTTAAGAAAAAAACAAAGAAAACAAAGAAACAATGCCAAAATTAAAGATTGAATAAACTGCAAAGAAACAAGAGTATAGCTAAAATATTGTGACTATTTAAAAAATGCTCTGCAACTACACTTGTCATGTTATTAGAGAGAAAATATTACAGTAAATTGTATCACTGACAGAGACTTTACTTCCCAGATATTAACAGGAAAATAAATTTTATTAATAATAGTAGGAACCAGATGCAACAGCAAACAGCTTTCTTCAAACAGCAGCTGCATCAGCAAGAGGCAATTATTTTCCTTTTAGTAAATGGCAGCAACCATTGCTTGGTTCTGAGCCAATCAGAAGTTGCTGCAGTTTAAATCAGACAGAAGGATTAGCAAATGTAGGTGTGTAAATAAAGTTACATGTATGCTGCAACTATTCTATGTGACCATGGGCAAGCTGTTGCTAATGCCTGAAATTACTAGCTCAAACTATATCAGATATTACACTCAATTTCCTGCAGTGCAGTGTAGAACAGTAGGTGTATCTGAACAAGCCTGGGTTAAGGATAAGGTTCATGTCCAGCATCAGTATCACCTTAAGACGTTCTTCTTTCCCTTCTGCCCTCTGCTGCTCGTTTCTGTTCCTGTACGCCACATCATCAATGACAGCAGCAAAAGAGTCAGGGCAGCACATGGATGAAAAATAAAGCAGACCAAAAAAAATGCAGGGGTTACATCTTTTTTTTTCAGCTAATCTGTTCCATCATCTATTTAATGTGTAACTTTAAAACAGTTGTGCTGGCATAAATGAAGGATCAAAAGTGTCAATAGCCACTTCAGCCTGCACTACTGCTAGAAACACATATGAAAGGCATGGATTACCAATAAAAGTCTCAAAATTATTACTGCCATTAGGCATACCATTGAAATGCCCCAGAGTGGAAAGAGCTATTGATGCTTAAGAGGCAATACTGGCATAAGAACAAATTCAACTAAACTGGTCAGAACTATGTGTGAGCTAAGTTTTAAAGAGATGTTTGCAATTATTAGGGCAGTAGGATTCTGAAACAAGTGCTCAGTAAGCACCCGGAAATGGAAACACCTCTATTTATAACGTGAAACTTGACCAGCTTATAAAATGGATTCTATTACTTGGTTACCTAAAGTGGCGCGAGACTAGACTTGATGACAGCAATTATCCCTTTCAGATGCTATGATCCTGTGAGGTCCTTCAAAATTCAAGCACCTTTATTTACATTGTATTTTTACTACGAATATCTAACTGCCCTCTGTTGACAACCTGCACTAGCCTTTTTCATGGATGAGTCCTATGGCATGTAATAATGTCAGTGGAATGACATACAGGGTGGGCTGGAGTGTATTATTCATTTGTGCACTGTTCCATCCATCTATGAGAAGGTCAGGAGGACAGGCACACAAGGTTTGTTTTGGACTTACAGCTACACGAAGACTATTACAGATGAAGCTGTTTCCACAAATTACGGTATTAATCTACCATTCCCAAAAGCAGTAAAAATGATATTTTTTACCAGAAGCAGTGTAAACTGAATAACAAATTGAAAGCTAAGTAGCTACTTTTAAAAGAGAATTTAAAAGAAAAAAGAAAGCTTTTAAATTACAGACTACATTAATTGCTATTTTTGCTAGAATGTCAGGTAATTTGTCTTACCAACAAATCTACAATTTGATTACTTGCTGCTTCTGGAAAATATAACTTTGATTTCTTTTTAGAAAGGAGAAGGACCTTTATAATATTCTATTATAGCAATACAGTGGCTAACATAGCTGCTGCAAAACCAAAAAAGCAAGTGAATTTACAGGCTGATTTTTAACTTGTGCAGTAAGTATTTTAAACATGTAAAAAATTTAGTAAGCCTGGTTTTGTTTAGAAGCGTTTTCCATGACTGGAATATAAAATCATAGAATGGTTAGGATTTGAAGGAACTTTCAAAGCTCATCTAGTCCAATCTTCCTGGAATGAGCATGACCATCTTCAACTAGATCAGGTTGTCCTGAACCACATCCAGTCTGGCCTTGAATGTCTCCAGGAATGGTGCATCCACCACCTCTCTGGGCAACCTGTGCCAGTGTTTTACCACCCTCATTGTAAAAAAATTCTTTTCATGTCCCACCTGAATCTCCCCTCTTTTAGTTTAAAACCATTACCCCTTGTCCTATTGCAACAGGCCCTGCTCAAAAGTCTCTTCCCATCTTTCTTACAGGCCCCTTGTAAGAACTGAAAGGTCATAAGGTGTCTCCCAAGTCTTCTCTTCTCCAGGCTGATTAACCCCAACTCTTTGAGCCTTTCCTCATGGGAGAGGTGCTTCACCCCTCTGATCATTTTGTGGCCCTTTGTTGGCATGCTCTGTTAACTCTAGTAAATTAAATCAAGAAAGCCACAGTCTGTGAAGCAGAAGCAGCAAAGGGTAGGACCAGCTTTACAAAATACAAAACACAAAACCCTGCAAACTTGAGCACAATACGCTCCTATTACTGACCATCACTTTATAATATGTCAAGATTTAAGCCTTCTGTCTCATTTAATTCTGCTTGCACAGGAATAGCTGTAACTCCATCCAAGACTCTTTTATGGTACTTGAAGTTTTCAAACTAATTTTCACCTAAACAGCATTAACTACAATGACAAGTATAATTTTACAAAATACAGTATGTTAACAAATGTATTTCTGGGAAATATGTATACAGACCAGCTTATTGTACTTGCTAATAGATCTGATAGATCTATTCTGATATACAAAAATCAGTATATCAGCTTCAGGTAGGACAGAAAAACTGTTCGCTTCTGACAAAAAGGCTGGGCTTAACAGCTTCATGGGTAAAGTGTGAGCCAAGATTTTTAAAAGAAAAAAGAAAGAGAAGGGTCCCAAATTCAGATACTTCAGTCCTCTTCTAGTTTTTAAATACTTTAATAGCAAATAATACAACTAAGTTTTTCTTGGTGCACCTTATGTATACAGAGGACATTCCTATGGGTATAACAAGATTTGCAAATCACAACAAATGCAACAACTTTTTCAATCTGTAATTTACTGTACCGATATTTTTCTTTGTAAAAGCTGCCAATTTACAGTTAAGAACAATAATAACAGCATTCAGGTCTTTCTAGCTTTTGAAACAGCAGAACTTAGTGAACACTTGCTAGTCTCACAGGCTGCAGGAGAACCAGCGCCGCATGGTGGAAGCCAACACTGTGTGAAGACCATATTCACCGGGCTCCTGACATCAACGTTCACAGGATCTCAATGTTTTGACTCCACCTAGCGGCCTTGTTTTAAAAGAATAATAATATAAATAGACATGTCCCATTAAGGCAACATAAAAACTGACAGTTTGCCCCAGGACAAATTATTTAATACTTGATATACCATATGTTGGCATTTCCCTGAAAGTAAGACCCAAGTGCTACCAAACATATATAAATGATAGCAGACAGGCACAGTTTAAGCAAAGCTTTATTATAGTCAAGCCTCACATGTAATACATATATGTATGTGCATATATAGAGATTTTTCTTTTTCCATAAAGAAGTTAAAAAGCATTTCAGAAACGAACTGCTATGAGTATCAAGCAGCATCTAATATAATGTAAGAGACATTGCTGTTGGTCTACGATGGCAGGACAGATTTTAAGGTAGAAATTTAATAGGCTAAAATCTGTGTTATTTAAAGATACTTAATTTTGCTTGAATTTTAAATATTTAAGTATATCTCCATTGTTTCACTTTTGTCTCACAGTTTTAGACAAGAAGTAATTGTTTATTTTATAGTAAAGGAATGACAAAATCAAGCAAAGTAAGCAGGGGACCGAGTAACACAAGGTAAAAACAAGAAATGGGGAAAAAACAGTCTGAGACAGAACAAGCAAAGTTTGTTGCATTTAACCATTTATCCATATGGCAATTTTTTTTAAAAAAGGTTAAGGAATGGCTACTGATTTTTCTGAATGAAACTAGGTGGCCACTGGAGCCCTGCAAGACGCCGTGCTGGGTCTGTATTCTTTCACATATTTTATGCTTCTTCATCTACTAAAAGGTGGGATTAATGAAGTTGACAAAATTTCTTGATAATTTATTGATGATAATGCAGTGTACTAAAGGAAACACAAAAAGATACAAAAGAATGTCCTAAGAGTAAAGTTCAAAACCACTAACAAAGTTAATTTCAGTCTTAATAAATGTGAAATGATACACACATCTGACTTCACATAAATAGTGATAATATATTAGCTGATGAATCATACTGGAGACATAACAGTTTAACGAAAACACGAGCCAAGAAGCAGCTGAAAAGAAGGAAATTACAGAATTTAGCAGAGGTAGAACAGAGAACACGAATCATAGAATGGTTAAGGTTCGAAAGGACCTTAAGATTATCTAGTTTCAAGCCCTCTGCCATAGGCAGGGACACCTCACACTAGACCAGGCTGCTCAAAGCCCTGACCAACCAGGCCTTGAACACTGGCAGGGATGGAACATTTACCACTTTTCTGGGTAGCCTGCTCCAGTGCCTCCCCACTCCCACAGTGAAGAATTTCTTCCTTATATCTAACCTAAACCTCCCATTTAAGTTTGAACCCATTAGCCCTTATCCTATTATTACAGTCCCTGATGAAGGATCCCCTCTATGGCATCCTTGTAGGCTCCCTTCAGATATTGGAAGGCTGCTATAAGGACAAAACACAAAGATTCGTTTCACCACCCTGTAATAACGTGTAACACACACATACTATACGCAGTTCTGATCCTCTCTGCAGTTATATACTCTCATCTTCTGTTCTCCCACCTGATTTTTCTGTGTTATAAAATCACAGTGAGTTAGCAACAATCAGCTGCACTGAACAATGCACTTCAATAGACTCCATTCAAAGAAAAGCTAACTATAAGGGATTTTTCAGACTGGCAAAAAGAGGAATAAAAAAAAAAGGAGTATTGTAGAGATTTCTACAACTATGAAGAGGATGGAGAGAGTGAACATGTATCATTTTTTACCCCCATTGCCTCTGACATAATTTTGGAAGAGATCAAACACAGTTCTAGGAAGATTATCAATAAAAAAAGGTATTACAATTTTTTTTCTACAAGATCATATAAGACAACTGGCTTTGTGTTGGTAAGTTACCAGTTTTCTGAAAAGATAGTGCTGAATGTTCGTCCTATCTTACATGCTCCCTAAGGTACCTGGATCCTGGCTCCTGTAGAAGAATGGATAGACTTCTGAAATAACCTGAATCATTTAAAAGCAGCCCAGAGCAAGTCCATTTAAGTGCAAGTCCAGAGGAGGGCCATAAAGATGATCAGGGGCCGGAGCACCTCCCATATGCAGATAAGCTGAGAAAACTGGAGCTGTTCAGCCTTGAGAAGAGAAGGCGGCATGGAAACCTCACAGCAGCCTTCCAGTATTTGAAGGGGGCCTATAAGGATGCTGGTGAGGGACTCTTCATTAGGGACTGCAGTGACAGGACAAAGGGTAACAGGTACAAACTCAAGGGAAGTTCAGGTTAGATATAAGGAAGTTCTTTACTGTGAGGGTAGTGAAGCACTGGAATAGGTTGCTCAAAGAAGTGATAAATGCTCCATCCCTGGCAGTGGTCAAGGCCAGGTTGTACAGAGCCTTGGGTGATACCGTTTAGTGTGAGGTGTCCCTGCCCATGGCAGGGGGGCTGGAACTAGATGATCTTAAGGTCCTTTCCAACCCTAACTATTCTATGATCCTATGAAAAGAAATCTTTCCAAGACAGGCATTTTTTCCTATATGGAGAGAATGACAGAACAGAGACATCCTCAATATACATTAACAGTGTGGTCCAACTGGTGCTCCATGGGTCAAATTCAGTCCACAAAATGCTTCTGAGCTCAGTATCTTTCTCTCAACCAGTTCAGGAAATAATTTTATTTTGCAAACTCTGTCTAATAGACATACTGTTGTTTTGGAGCTTGACATGGTTACAAAGGTGGGAGCTGTTGCTTTGTATCACACACAAAAAAATTGCTGCTGCAGTACACAGAGGAGTTTGTGTCATCTGCAGAACACAGGGAAAAGAAAAAATGTTCCAAGTGTCTCAGCTAGCTCCTCCCATTGCTGAACCTGATAGCTTATGCATATACTATGAAAATAAGTATGAAAAAAGAAAATTACTATAACAGTTCTTCCCATTTCTTTGGCCTCCAATGTCATCTGCCTCTTTACCCTAGACCCAGTTTCTTGCTGGTTTGCTTCTCAACAAGAGAAAAGCCAGTGTTGAGAGTTTCCTTCCAGTGACAGAAATCTAAAATTAGATCTTAAATATAATTCTGCTTTTTTCCAGAGTCCACATACATCTATTTTCCTACTCAAAACCTGATTTTAAGACTTTCAAAGGAAGATTCTCTAATTCAAGAATCCTAGAGAATTATTTTAAGAGAATGAAATTACACAAATCAGTGTAACCACTTTTATTTAGATATTTTTTCCCATTACTCAGAATATCATCAAAAAGTAAACACACAACTGAACTTAATTAATCTACAGTTTAGCCTGCCTTTTCCCATACATTTTATTTACCTAATATTAATCTTTGAATCTTCTGGATTCCAATAGGAAAAGTATTTAACTGTAAATATTCTCCTTTCCCAAAGCTACCTATTTCAATGACAAGAACTGGATGCTTTACGTAGTTTCATTCAATGTAAAGCATGATACTCGAAACGTACTAAGATCTGTCTTTTTTACCTCACGTTAAGATGCCGTGGGGAAAAACAGAAGCTAGGAATCATTGCTACTCAACATTTCTGTGACCAGCTGCTTAACTTATGAAAATTAGAGGTCATAATTAGGTATTCAGGATTACTCTCTTTTGTGAGACAATTATTTGGGCACTCTCAAATGATGACTTGAAAACAGAAATCAGAAGTGATGAAGTGCAGTGACCATTCCCCGCTGTACTTACAAATGATGAAAAAAAACCCTCAAAACTCAAATCAATACTCAATACTTTATTATTGCTTAAGAAGGAGGAATCTTCAATTTTCAAATGCAAATTGCAAAGGTAGATTTTTTTTGTTTTGTTTTGTTTTGTTTTTCTAAAGGAAAAAGCCTTCTGTCCTTATTTCCCTTTCTTTCCTTTTGTTCCTTTTGTGAGAAAAAATCTGTAGTTCAAACAAGGACCGTGAACACAATATGGAGAACAGTGAAAATGACTACACAAAAAGAACATAAATGTATATTAGGAAAATAATGTTAATTTTATTCAACAACAGTACACTGGTCAATTACTTGACAACAGCAATAGACTTATGAAAAGAAAAAATCCTGGTACTTCTTTTTTAACTGCTGGTACTCCTCAATCTTAATTCAAGCTGAACAAAGGCTATGAAATAGCACAAAAATAGTATGTTTCATGCAGTAAGCACACAAGTGCCATTCCTCAAAATCCCACAAGAAATAACCATCTTCGTAATTTTACACTCAAATTCAGCTCAGTCCTTATTACCACAATGTATTTACACTGTGACCTTCCTACTATTTTCATGTTCCCTGTTAAACATGCTCCTTTGCTTATATTCTTCTGCCTTCTTTATTTCGACAATGCTGCTCATTTGTCTTGTCCATCTAAAACTGCCTACAGGCCTTCTCCCACAGCCTTTCTGGGTCCGTTTAGAGCTAGCATTCGTTACAGAGAAAGGAATTAATCCTTTATAAGTTTTTGATAATTTATTTGTACTCGCCTTCACATACAATGTGAAGTAGCGACACACCTTTTTACAAAGCCATTAAACACACGTTGCTGGGTCTCCCTTCACATACACCTTGCTGCAAAGCCCACTGCTATTGCCTTAGTCCTCACTCTATTGTTTTCCTGCCCATTTCTCCTGCGGAACGGCTGACCCTCGGTGCACAAGTCGGAAGCTTGGCCCACCGCCCTACCCACCTGAACGCACATAACGGAGGCTATTTCAGAGAGGGCAGTCTGCAAGAAACACGATCCGAGGCAGTAACACCAGTAGGGTGTGAAGTTTCCCGCCCATTGTCTGCCTGGCCCATCGGAGCCCGCCCCGCACACCTGCGGCCGACGGCCCGCCCCTCCCCGCCGGCGTTCCTCTCCTCAGAGCCGCCCGACACCTCCCTCCTCAGACCGGCCGCCCGGGGACAGCCGGCACCACGCCCAGGCCCGGCTCCCCGAAGGACGAGGGCTCCCGATCAGCCGCGGGCAGCTCGGTTCTCTCACGGGTCCCAGTCCGGTGGCCCAACACCAGAGACCGCCAGCCGCGGCTGCCGGTGAAGCGCCCGAGGCCCGCCGCGCTACCCACCCCGCCGCGCCTACCTGCGAGCCGCGCACACGCACAGGGACAGCATGGGGAGGGGGCGCCAGGAGAGGAGGAGGAGACGAAGGAGGAGACGAAGGAGGAGGAAAAGCCCGTTCCCTCCCTCAGCCGCCCCGCCCTCTGGCCGGCCGCGAGCAGAGGCCTCCGCCCTGCGCCGCCGACCTGCGTATCCGCTTCCGCCAGTTCCTCACGTCCTTCCCGCCGCTACCGACGGACTGCAGGCACCTCCCCTCTCCCTGCCTTCCTCTAGCCGTCCTGCCCCTTGCCTCTCCCACCTGGCGGCGGTGCGGACAGAGACGGGGACAGCGCTTTTCGCCTTTCGCTCGGTAAGGGCAATGCCCTGTCTGTGTAGTGGGTACACCTCAGTGGGGTTGGGGATGCTGCGCGCCGCCTTCCCCCCGGAGCGTCTCATCCCTGGAGCCCGGCGGTGGCGGGGCGGATCGGGCCCGAGGCTGTGAGAGGTGCTGAGCCACTGTGCCCGCCGTGCCGGGGTGAGCGTAGGTGGGGTGGCTTCTGCTGTGGAGTAGACCAGTACTCCCGGCCTGAGTGAGCGGCCCTGGGCCTGCGGCGGGACGAGGAGCTGGGCGGAGGGGGCGAGGGTCACGGGTGACGGCCGTGCAGCGGGACCCTGTACGCCTCCGGTGGGGCGTGGCGGCGAGCGGGGACCCCGAATACAGTGGCGCCGCCGCTGTGCACCGCGGCAGCGTCCCTCCGGCGAGGAGCCGCCTTCCCCTGGTGCCCGGCGGCGGCTGCGCGGCGTGGGTTGTTGGCACAGCGGGGGCTGTAGAGAGCAAATAATGTAGGGAGGGTTGGCCTTGGTCTTGCTGTTCATTTAGCGCTCTGTTTAACTGGCTTCCCCGGCGACAGGGTAAGGATAGGACTTGGGATTCGAAATGGTTTAAGGAAAAATAACTTGGAAAGTTGGAACTAAAATTGTCCTCAGAGTTACGTAAGTCCCAGCTGATGCTGAATGTAAATGAGGCTGAGCCAGCCCTGTCACTGATCACAAGTGTGCAGCGAGGTTACAGTGTTCCAGTTTTTGTCCGAAGTGAGTGTAAACCATTCAATAGCACCGTGTCAGAGAATAGAATACCTTTTATTAAACTGTGTTTCTGTATCTCGACATATTCATGAATGTGATTTTGATTTCAGCATGTGCTCCAGTTTCCAAGTAGATACGTATCAGAAATAAAACCCAAATGAAAAAAAAATACATAAAAAAATAAGATGCTAAATTACTTTAGCCTCAGTGAACTCTCACGCAGGAATGGATCTATGGAAATCTGCGCTCTTTTGCTGATAGTTAGGCTTGATGACTATAGGAGTTCTCCCTGATCTGTACAGTTTAACCACTTGTTTCAAGGCGTCAGTTTATCAGGCTTTCTGGTGGAGGATCAGTTTTGGTGTATTATGTGTACTTCTTACTGAGGTCAGTGGGATGTTGAAATGCTCCAAAAATTCATTTTTTTCTGAGAGAACCTGTTTTCTTTAAGACATAGGAGGAACTCGCCAATTTCAAAATGTCATCAGTCAAACGCCTTGTCTATGCAGTCATCCATTTCCTGAGAGAGCAGAGTCAGATGGATACCTTCACTCCAGATGAACAAGAAAGCTTGGAAGGTAAGTGACAAAGGTGCTAACATTATATTTATGTGTGTATATATATAATATCAATCCATGTGTTAAACTGCTCAGTGTGTGTTATTATGGAAAGTAACTGGAGAGACCTAACTGAAACTGCTGCCAAATATTCTCTGTGAATAAGATCATGATCTTAATGTTTCTGAGATTGTTAATTTATCTCTCATTTTTAAAATGTTCTGAAGTTACAAAATGCATGCTGCCTTAATATTGAGCAACAGATACTTTGATTCACATCAAGTGAATCAGGCCTACAGGGAAGCTGGTGACGGACTCCTCATTAGGGACTGTAGTGATAGGACAAGGGGTAATGGGTTGAAACTTAAACAGCAGAGGTTTAGATTGGATATAAGGAAGAAATTCTTTACTGTTAGGGTGGTGAGGCACTGGAATGGGTTGCCCAGGGAGGTTGTGGATGCTCCATCCCTGGCGATGTTCAAGGCCAGATTGGAGGAAGCCTTGGGTGATATGGTTTAGTGTGAGGTGTCCCTGCCCATGGCAGGGGGGTTGGAACTAAATGATCTTAAGGTCCTTTCCAACCCTAACTATTCTATGATTCTAAGTTAAGCAGTGCTGTAATGCAAACTATGGTAATGGTTTGTGCATATGTCCCACAGATTTTTGCTTGCTGATTCTTTTTACTTTAAGGTTTTGTTTCTTTCTGTATTTTATGTCCGATAGTAACTGTGCTGGCCACAGAGGAAGTAAAATAATTTCTATGTATTTGGCTTGGTATATAGGAAGATTTGTGTTTCATACTTACAAGAATTATGTGTAATTTATGAGGGAATGTTAGTAGATCATGGATTTAAGTGTGTATTCCTGTAGTGACAGATATTCATTAAGTCTTTGTAACTTCATAGTATCTGTCTTTATCCTTCATAGAATCATAGAACAGTTAGGGTTGGAAAGGACCTTAAGATCATCTAGTTCCAACCCTCCTGCCATGGGCAGGGACACCTCACATTAAACCATGCCACCCAATGTATTCGTACTACTCTTATTCCTTTTCCATAATTCTTGTAGACTTCATGGCAGGTGGTGTTACGACATGGAATTAAGCAAGAGAAGAACAGAAAGTCTTAATTTTCCAATGAGCTTTTCATAGCATCTATTTAAAAGATCTTGGCACTGTTTCAATCTGTCTTTGGTTGTGTCACTCCACCAGAGGAGGAATTTGGATGTAAGAGGGGGAAGTCTAGGAGCAGCAGTGCAGTAAACACCATACGAACAGTTGATCACTGAGTTACATGAAATATGAGGTGTGGAGAGTGGATTTCCCTGAGGTGCAAAGTGAGTCCTGCCTCTCAGAGGCATAAACTTAAAAAGATAAACCTGGATTGTGCTTCCTTCCAGTGTCTATTCGTTTTACAGTAGTTGTTCAGTACTGTAAGCAAGTAAAACATTTATATCATGGTATACAAAGGATACTCTCAAAAGAATAAAAGCAAGAAGATATGGTTTTGCATCAGAATTTGGAGCATTTGTAGACTTGAAAAGTGGTAATCATCCATGAATTTAACCTGTAACAGGTTATGCTCCGCTGATGAAAGGAGGCAGTGGTTTTTGAAATTGTATCATGAGAGGTGCAGAGAATTAGTTTTGTTTTTAGAATAAAACTGGTAAACATTGGGTTATGACTGAAAACTTACCTCATAACATCTTAGAGCAGCTTTAGCCTAGGTCTATATGAAGAAATCAATTTTAAGATTCTGTTTTCTGAGAAAAAAAAATATTGCAAAACCCACTTGTGCTCAGATGATGATATAAAACTTACCATTTTAATACAGATATCAAATCCTAATTTTAGAGCTGTACCCTGCCAAAAGCATGGTACCATATGCTATGTGTTAGAGGATAGGAGGCGGGCATTCTGAATAATTGACTCAGTTGTGCAAAATATCTCTAGTGTCTGTGGAGAAGCAGTAGCCCAAGTCTGCCTCATTTAAGTGTCTAATGTTAAGTGAAGATGTAAAAAAAATTTATGTTTTTCATTGTTACCTATCTACCTACTAGGTATCTGTGAAAAGGTGAAATACTGTATGATTTAAGTATCTGTGCGGGAAGTAATTAAACAGCTCCCATTCCCCACAAAACAACAAAAAGAGCTAGTAGCATCACCAATAAAATTGAGACTATCAAAATAACAGCCTAGCATGTATTCAAGCTCCATTTATGTTGACAACCTGCATTCTGCATGCTTGAATTACAAAGCAGTGTCAATGCCAGTGTGAATTTCCTCTAGGAATTTTATACTTGCATGAAGAATACAAATGTGTTGTCTTGAGAAAGTGATTAGACCAGAGAAACACTCCCTTACAACCTAGGATCTAGAGCAGTGATACAGATCTCTGCTGGTTAGCCCTCAACTCTGTTGTATGATGTAGAAGCTTCACTTCTTCCAAGTTGTATTTTATACAGTGTGTTTAAATGGCAGTTATTTCTCTTTCCTGTTTATAGGTTATTTTGTTGTTGTGTTTTTTTGGTTTTTGTTGTTTTTTTTTTTACTTGTCTATAGCAACTATTTCTGTGGGATTAAAAGAGAAATTCTCTACAATTTGTGCATGGATGTGATTTTTTTTTTTAATTACTTGTAAGATCCGCTTATTGCAGTGAATGTGTTTCCAGAATAGTTTAGTGCACCCCTTAAGGAGAGGAATGGATGTAATACTTGAGATGGGGAAGATTCTGTGTGAAATGAAGCAAGATGATACTGAGTACTAAAGGGGCCTCAGCAGCCCAATTAATATCCAGTGTTCAGTGAAAAACAGCCTGCATGTGTGCAGTGATGCCTTGCTGTTGCTTGCAACTTGTGCTTTGACAGCAAAAAATCTTTGGAGGTATGTGGCACTGGTGATGCTAAGCTGGACCCCAGTGTAGCCCTGGTGCTTCTGCTATCAGGCAGTGGGTATTTCTGTCAGCCCCAGCTGTTTAGCAGGGAGCTGGGTCTCTGTACAGACCTGCAGGGTGGTCAGTACAACCTTCAGCAAATGCCTAGGCCTCTGAAAGCAGGCTTTTAACATCAGACATGGGAAAAATCTTAGATTAATAGCTCACATGATGCAGCAAGTCTTTTCCAACTTCCTGATGATACCGAGCTTGCAGCAGTTGACAGTGCCTCAGTTTGATAATAGGATAATGGGAGGCTGGCAGTCCAGTCTCTTAAGATACTTTTCTGACAAAGCCAAGTCTTTGCTCTTTTGACTTTACTGGGGTCAGGTTTTCGTATAACAGTAAAACAGGGTAGTTACTGATCTGTCACAACTTAATATATCTTATGATTTGGGAGTTTCTGGTTTGGCTCTGTTTATTTTTACACAGGTTTCTATTGTTGGCTTACATGTTAAACAGTGGTTGTTTTAACCTATGTGTTTATCTTCTGAGAGCTTCTAATTTTGTTTTGCCTGTGATAGACTTTAGGAATTATAAATTCTATTTTTCAATTAAAGGAGAAATGTGGGAGTTCACTGTAAAAACGGATTATTTTATGGAAATGCTTAGTAGTAATAATACTAAAGATTAAGTTGTTTAAGCATGATTTGCACTGCTGCACTTTGCAGAAATCTCCTGTATAATAGAGAGTTGGTGTCACAGACTTAATGTCTTGAAAAGATAATGGAGGGGGGTTTATTTTAAATAAAATAAAGGTGAGGCATTCAGGAAAGGGAATGCCTTGAAGTAAAAACAAATTTGAGGGGAAAATTGGTAAATATACTATGGCAAGTGGCTTCATCTTAAACCATGTAAAAAAAAAAAGTAATTCCACTGATTTTATGATAGGCCTGATAGTAAGTACTGTTAGTATACGATCCTGAATTCAGTATAACCAGTGCTTACTTTTTGACAGTTACGTTTTTCTACGTAGCAGGAGACAAAGGTGATTAATACAAGTCCTTCAGCACTCTTGCTGGGTAATTTAGAAACCAGAAAATTGATAAATTTTTAGCATTTAACATTTATTTGTAGGTGTAAGTTGTATGTATATTTAGCAAAGTATTCAGTTGTTACATGTTATCAGCATTAATTTTATACCATACTTTACTACTTCTGAATAATTTATATTGTACTTTATCAGATCTGTAAAAAAAAATTACATCTTCCAGGTTTTACCTTTTATTTTACAGGTCTACCTGTAAAATTTTTCATCTTTTTTCCAGCTGTGACAGAAAATAGGTTCCTCAAATTGGCCTTACTGTAGTTAACTTTCAGTAATTTTATTTTTCTAATTTTGGGCTACTGTTCAGATTCATTATAATGCAAATATGTTTCAAACTATATTTATTATATTAACATCTAACTAAAATTCAGTTTAAATTCTGAGATTCGCTCTTTACTATTACTTCATTTGAATTCAGCTACTCCTGCTTATATATAGTTTGAGTTTAAAAACTAATTTTTCTGTTCAGTCTAGGGTTTGCAAAGAGTCTTCTTTTTCCCTCCTCACTTTTAATCTAAAACATTTAGATGTCATACCTTAATAAAAGCATTGTACTAGATTCTCAAGATGATAGTGAAAATAATGATATAATTCAAGATACTATAATCGCAGAATACACATACACACGCAGAATTTTATGTAGTAATTGGCATTGTTCTTTTACCTAAAAATATGTGAGCACATTTAAAACTTCAGTTAGGTATTTGCCTCTGCTTTTTTAACAGTTGATTATTGTATTTTCTTTGTTGCAGGTTTGGGAAGGTCATTTAATCCTTAAACAGCAGAATATGTGAAAGGATACTGAAGATATATTTTTAAATAGGATAATAGCTTGTGATTAAGCATTTTGTTAATAAGCAGTGTCTTCAAATAAACATACTTTGTTCTAAAAAAGCTAAGACTAATAAATATTTTGCATTTATTCTTTACAGTAAATATGAGCCTTTTTTCCCCAACTATTATGCCATGCAAATGTATGGCAATTGTGGTGTTTTGAGGTGGAGTATGTGACATGCATAATTATATTATGAATTGTGGTGCTTTTGTCAAATTCTCATGGTTTATGTTTGTTTTTGTTTTTTTTTAAATAGTCATTAAATGATTGAAAGAATTTAAACAGAAAAATTGAAATAAAAATAAATTGAAATAAATTCAAATTTCAATAAAAATGAAATTAAACAATTCTGGTTAAAGAATAACAGCTGAAAAGTATGGATTCTATATTGCATATATTGTTTTTCTGCAAGCCAATTTTAGGGGGATCAGGTAGCTTCTCTTTCTTTTATGAGAAGTTTCAAAAAGCTGCCTTTACTAGCTGAATAAAGAAATGAATCACATCAAGAAATCTGTAGAGGGACTTTTTACAAGGATGTGTAGTGATATGACAAGGGGTAATTGGTTTGAAGAGAATAGACTTACATTAGTTGTTAGCAAAAAATTCTCACTGTGAGGGTGGTGAGGCCCTGGCACAGGTTGCCCTCAAAGGTTGGGCCTGCCCCATCTCTGGCAGTTTTCAAGGTCAGGTTGGATGGGGCCAGGGACAATCTGGTCTAGTGGAATGTGCTCAAATCAGGGGGGTTGGAAACAGGTGATCTTTATGGTTCCTCCCAGCCCAAACCGTGTTAGGATTTATAAATGAATTACTGAAATTATACTTCTCTTAAGAAACTGATTATTTTTCTTTTTTTCTTTTTTTTTTCCTCTTGTAAGTTGCAATTCAGTGTCTGGAGACTGTGTTTAAGATTAACCTGGAAGATACTCATCTTGCACCTCCACAGCATTTGATAGAAATTTTCACAAATTCTTTTCATAAGGTAAGAATTCCATTAGCTTCTAGAGTTACTCTCCCAGTAGGTGTTAAGATTTGATATTGTATACACAACCTTGATGTGCTGTATAGGTCAAAATGATGTAGAAACTTAAGGAATACATGAAAAGTGGAATTTCCATTAAAGTTACCAGAATGAGAATCTTTTGGGGCAGTGAGAGGAGTTGATTTCTGCTGGACAATTCTGTGCAGAAAATTCTAAACAGTGGCTGTCTCTTTGTCAGTTGAAGGATTTTACTCTTCAGTTAAGCATTTTGCAGTTCCTAGAGATAAATGTCTGCAAGGTGCTTGAGGTCATTTGCAGTTTGCTGATGCTTCTGCTCCCTTCTGAAAATAGTTTAGTTGCTCAGTTTTAAAAACATCCCCGTGAGCATTAACCTTAAAATGGGAACTTCAAAAATGTTTCCTAATAATATGTGTGATCTAGGAACCTCAGTACAGGAAACACAGGAGCCACTAGGTTAGCAAGTAGGAGAGTCAGAAGCAAAGAAAACACATTAGAGACATACCAGCTTTCTTTCCCTTGACCTCCTTAAAGTGTGTGGTGAGCTGTAAATGGATTTTAGGAGCAGAAAGTATGCTGTCTTTCTCTTGTAAGGATGTTTTGGTGATGTTTCATTCTTTCATACTTCCTGTTCACTACAGAAAATCTGGTTGCTTGTTTATACAGTGCTGCCCATGATGAAGGCAGTTTTTAATATAAAATCAAGGCAAATATTTTGATTAAAGAAATCTTGGTTTGTTTGCATACAGAATGACATGCTGTGTCTCTCGGATTCTTTACCAGAGGATGTTGAAAAGGCTGATCAGCTGAAGGATGAAGGTTTGTGGTAAACATAGGAATAAATATTTTATTCTTTTTAATAAGACTTCTGGGTCATCATGGTTAGTTATAGTATAGCAGCTGGGCTGTACAAAGCCTTAAGCTTATATTCTCTGGTGATTGTTATATTGTAAGAAGGTTAAGTGAATTGCTCCACGTGGGGTTTAAGAAAATACAGTCTGTTCTCTCCCTTGCTCGTGAAGTTACATAAAAGCTAAGGGACAGAATATAAAGTCCTGGGCAATATTCCTGAATAGTAGATGCTCTAAAGAATGTGCAGTTATTTTTTGGTGTGTTGTAGATTTCTCTATTTGTCCATGAAATTGCTGCACAAGTTTTTTATTTTGTATTGAAAAGACTATGTGCTACTAGCTGAATTTGAAAGCATAGATAGAAAGCTGACCCATCTGAAGCCAGTGGAAAAATTCTTACTAGGGTTAGTATTTCACTTTTGTGAAATAATTTGTGTGCTCTATAAAAACTGCAGAAAAGCCAGTTGTTTATTTTCCCTTTTGATAAATGTTATTGCTGTTATGTAAGGAAAAGCACCTGAAGCACAGAAGTCTTCACTGATGCTACCTGAGAAGGAATCCATTTTATTTGTCCCAAAAAAAGAAGTGGAGGATGGGGAGAAGGCAGGTAGCACTAATAACAGATGTGAATTGTTATCAGGTGGATTGATGCTTTATAAATCACACTTTTTTGACCTACTGGTTTTTCAGATATTTGAGATTCTAGGAAAAATAACTAAGTTTCTAATTGCAAGGCAGATTTAATCCTCTCAAAAATTTCAGGATAGTGATATGGAAAAAGTTCTGGTGTTTTTGTGAATAAGTTCCATATCTGTCTTGACGTAAAACTGGCCATCTGTAGTCATGAATGCAGTTAATTACTGGCTCTGAAAGTAAGTTTTCCTAATTGGTGAAGTTACTAATTAGTTCTTGAATTCTAAGGATAACTGCTTAAACAAGGTTAGGTCAGAACTGAAGATTGATTAGTAAGTTGTAACATATCTGCTGTACATGCTTGCTTTTCATTTTGCTGTGTGTTACTGCCAGCTCATGGAATTGAAGAGTATCTGTAGCACTCAATATGATTATTGTACTGTACTGACAGTCAGCACTTTCCAGGTATGGGTATTACAGCAATACTGGGTTTAAATCTGTGACTTTTGTCTTGTCTGTCAGCCCACATGGGTTTGTGGAAGACTGAGGAAATTAAATTAATGCATGCTATGTATTAGTCTTTGTATGGTGTTACTAAAGTAATTTCATGTCTCTGCTGAAAAAACTGAAAGGGTCTCTACTTTGACAAAGGGCCATTTAAAGTGTCAGCTATCAGGGGCATTACTAAGCAGTTCGTAACTGCATGAAATGCCTTTGGTTAATTTCCCATAATAAAATTAAAACTTCCTGTCCTGCTGCTACAAGCTCAGGAGTGTTGCATCCCAACTAGAAGGAAGTGCAGCAGGAGGGCCAGGAGACCTCCTTGGATTAATAAGAAGTTGCTGAGGAAAATTCAAAGGAAAAAAGAGGCTTATAAAAGATGGAAACAAGGACAGGTGGCCTAGTAAGGATACAGGGATGTTGTCCAGGAAGCTAGAGACCAGGTTAGGAAAGCTAAGGCCCAGTTAGGTTAAACTTGATGAGGGATGTGAAAGATAACAGGAAGGGATTCTACAGGTACACTGCGAATAAAAGACTAGGGAGAACCTGAGCCTTTTCCAGAAGCTATCAGGAGAACTGGCTACCCTGGATTTGGAGAAGGCTGAGGTTCTTAATGATTTCTTTGCCTCAGTCTTCACTGGCAAATGCTCTGACCTAAGTCTTGGAAGACAGATTCTGGGACTGTGAGAATGAAGACCTTAGGCCCACTGTAGGAGAGGATTGGGTTCGAGGCCATCTTAAGAACCTAAATGTGCACAAGTCCATGGGACCTGATGAAATCCATCCGCGGAACCTGAAGGAGCTGGCGAATGAAGTTGCAAAGCCACTGGCCATCATATTTGAAAAATCATGGCAGTCAGGTGAAGTTCTCGACAACTGGAAAAAGGGAAATATAACCCCCATTTTCAAGAAGGGGAAAATGGATGACCCAGGGAATTACAGACCAGTCAGTCTCACCTCTGTGCCTGGCAAAATCTTGGAGCACATTCTCCTGGAAGGCATGCTAGGGCACATGAAAAACAACAAGGTGCTTGGTGACAGCCAGCATGGCTTCACTAAGGGGAAATCCTGCCTGACCAATTTGGTGGCCTTCTATGATGGAGCTACAAAAGTGATGGACAGGGGTAGAGCAGTTGATGTCATTTACCTGGACTTGTGCAAAGCTTTTGAGACTGTCCCACATGACATCCTTGTCTGTAAATTGGAGAGACATCAATTTGATAGGTGGACCATTCAGTGTATAAAGAACTGTCTGGATGGCTGCATGCAGAGTTGTGGTCAATGGCTCAATGTCTGACTGGAGACCAGTAATGAGTGATGTCCCTCAGAGATGGCTGTTGGGACTGGTCTTGTTCAACATCGTTGTTAGTGACAAGGACAGCGGGATTGAGTGCGCCCTCAGCAAGTTTGCCAAAGACACCATGCTGTGTGGTTCTGTTGATATGCTAGAGGGAAGGAATGCCATCCAGAGGGAACTTGACACACTTGTGAGTGGGCTGATGCCAACCTCA